>NC_140592.1:596485581-597689748 GCF_964204655.1 Triturus cristatus | reverse complement strand
CGACAATCAATTAATAACAATCTTATTGGAACGAACGGCTAATTTATGCCAAATACCATCAGACTGTAATCAGTTCTTTTTTTACGTGAAAGATTGAGAAATACCGTGCACGTTTTGGAGAGTTAAAGGTCTATACCATCTAACATATTAAACCATTACTCCTCTCAAAGATGGCGCCACAGTAAATAAGTGTAGAGGAACCTTAAACTTTGCTTATGAGATCGTAATCTCGCGAGCATTCTAACGTGTTTAAGCACGCCCTCTTCTCATTTCCGCCTTTCGACTGATCGGCAAAGAGGCTCTCTGGCGTACAGAGGTATGTTTCCCCACTGGCTCCGTTGTAGAATTACCCCGGCTCTTCTTAGATCCTGTTATCACTGTGTGCGCATTTTTTAAGTGAAACGACGGGTCAAACATGGTTGTGCTTTCTACCGCACATTCTAATTAGTAAGATCACCCCACTATCTTAAGTCTCTCTATTACGAGAGAGATGCCCATAGCATTGGTGCTAAGGATCACTAAAAGGGCCTTTAGCACATTTTCTGCTTTGTGTGAATAACGCATGAGTAAATTATGACATAACTAGAGTCGTGGTAGCTCGTGTCTATCTGACCAATATTTTGCGTTGTTAGTTAATATATCAATGCAAACTAGGTAGCTACACATCGAATTATTCCCCCTCGTATTTCTAAGGGGTTATACATATGTTCTTCTGTTTTCTTTCTCAATACAGAGATGTGTCGGGATGTGATGCAATTTAGATGAATGGTATTTAACACAGATACATATTGAGAGGCTTGGTGACAAGACATTTGCCTGACATGATTCGCCAACACCAACCTTTGCACACATAAGGTATACAACTTACCGGCATTCAATGATCTTTGTAATTCAATTATCTGACTAGGTTTGACAATGAGCCTACTTGTTTTCACAGGACTGCCGCAATTGTTTTTACAACAACTTGGAGATAATTACACTAATCGTGGATTGAAAATATATCTCCTTGTTTTAACTCGTTGAGGTAGTATGGCATCGTTATCATATTCAGCCATTCGCATTACTTCTCCTGAGTGGGTTATATAAAGCAAAACTTTTTCTTTTACAGAAAAATTCTATACTTTTTGCACCGCAACATAGACGTTCTTTTAAGCGGGTCACATGTGTCTGGCCCAATAACTTATAAGGTAGCTATCAACAGATTTGTCTCTCGAGGTTGCATGCTCTTTTTGGGCACTTTATATCCGGAGTCTTCTAATATGCACGTAAACTTTTTTAGATTTCACTCTCACAAAATCAATGGGTTCTACAGGAGAAAGACTATTTCTTGTATCCCTTATCTAAGTGCATGACACTTCTCAGCTACTTTCTGTACATTTTTTTGAAGCAGGATGAGCACGCTTATAGACTAATAGGAAGTAATCTCCTCATAAAGTATTTACATCCCCCTCCGCTTTGTCAATGTCATTTTTCTGCTTATTTCACAGACACCCAGACATCATCCACGTTCATTTCATTTTCTAATAACTCAGCAGTTTGGTCCTGAAGAAGGTGGTTTCTTTCCACTGAAACGCGCGTTGACCGCGACATTGTTTCCCATACGACTGCAACATTACTTTGGACACAGAGAAAACTGACAACCTTTTTTACTCTGCTTGTCTGAGAATTCTGACCAATCCAAGAGTTCTATCTCTCTCTTTCTTGTATATCTTCTTTTTAACTTACTTTCCTTGTGTGAATGCAAGTATGAGTGACAAGTTATTGTTTACTGTATATATCACTGATGTCTAGGATGATGTTTCCTCTTTTTTTATATTAAATGTGCAATGTGTTTGTATCAAAGTTCATAAATGTAAAAATGTTTTTTTCGTTCTCCTAAATTATGTGTAAATTGTAAAACACACAAAAAAAAGATATAAATTAAAGAAATGTTTGTTATTTAAAAATGAAAAATGTCTTATATGGTTTCTATATAAATGTAATGTAACTTATTTATGACATTTCTGACTTGGGGATGCAGAATCTAAATAGATCAAACTAAAAGTATATAGGCCAGCTAAGAGGTTTCTACTCCATTTTCACTGTATCTTCTCCCTCCTCTAGGGCCTCAATTGAATTAGGGAGATCCTTTTGCTTTATCCAGTTTTCTCGGTCTTTACCGAAGGTGTTTTTTTTGCATGCTCATTCTATTTTGCTTCTCATATGTACTCTTTCCTTGGAAGTCGTAATTCATAAGATCTCTGCACAGGCACAGATAGTTCCATCTATTTACATGTGTCTCTCCTCCTCCCTTCTCCCTTGACAACGTCTAGACTTCCCACTCTTGGAGTGTCCTTAGCCTTCTTATCTTTAATAACTAGCACCTTGTGTCATCAGTACCCTGTGCCATCTTCCATCATTAGATATCAACCACACGTTTTTCCACAACATGGAAGGCCTTAAAACTTTCGGCTTCACAGATGCTGATTTTGCAGCTCTTGTGGGACAACTGACAGGGACAACTGAGAACACGGGCAATTTTGCCAAAGACAATAGTGAATGGAACAAACTCACTAACTTAAAGAAAAAAGCTAAGAGAATGGAGTCTCATGCGCATTATATGTTGGAATATCTTAAAGCAGGGGTGATACCATCAGGACTTAGAGTAAGAAACATCCCTGCACTCTTTGTGCAAGTACGCCAGTTCCTGGAGCGCTGGTCGCACATCGCGAACCGTTGCTCCAGGGACTGGATGATACTGATTATTGAAACAGTTAAGGAAATGATTACAGTCCTCAACCAAGAAATTACAGAATTAGAAGAGAAACTGAAAACTAACAGCAGTGTAGAAGAAGGGAAATACAAGCTTACAAACATGAACCAAGAACTTCAAGAATTTGAAGACTACCTTTTAAAGAAAAAAACTGAAAAATTAAAAAAAGATATAAGGTGGTTTTCCCAAGAAAAAATCTATCCTTACCTGCAGAGCAATTATTTCCAACAAGAAGAAGGGGAAGCAGGACAGCCGAACATGCATTCTGATAAGAGACAAAAAATAGTTACATTTTCAGATACCAATTCTTCAGATTCGGACCGTGATAGCCCGTTCCTAAATGACGAGTATGAATATAACCCCAGAAATCGGAGGGGATCCATACACAATTACCAACTGTATGGACAACCCTCTTTTTTAGAACAGGGCAGAGGCAGGGGACGAGCCAGATTCCAAAGACGAGGCAGGAACAACTATCACCAGATGGAGCAAGTACATCCGCAACCGTATATGAGAACGAGAAATCAACAGTATTGGAAGTCATAACAGGTAATGCCACAGAAAGAGAAAGCATACCTATTTTCAACCTCTCAAGACACCAATTAACCACTGCGGAAAGCACGCTCCTCAGTAAAGGCCTCTCCTTTGTCCCTAGTACCTACCCAGATATCTTCAATTTGAATAAAGATCTTTTTTCCTTCTTCAGAAAAATTCGCCTACAAAAGTACATGTCAGAGTTAATTCCGATGGAAGAGGAAGAGAATTACTCAGGATGCAAACCACCGTCGAGCTTTACACCCACCTTAGAAATGGTGGGACCTGAGGTCGCTATATTTGAGAAAACAGTGATTAAAGAACTAGAAAGAGTCACCAAATTTGTTCGCAAACCAACCCCGAACTTAACGAAGCCAGAAATGGCAGCTTTAAGAGATCTAGGACAAAACAATTCCATCATAATCAAACCTAGTGATAAAGCAGGCGGAATTGTTATTCTAGATAGTGATTCCTATACACAGAAAGTGGAAAATATGCTTAGTATCCCAGAACATTACCAACCAGCCCGCAGATCTGTTTTAAAAGAACTACAAACCAGAATAGAAAGCAGTACATCCAAAGCCTTCAATGATGGTTATATTTGTCAAAAAGAACTGACTTTTCTTAACAAAAACAACGCGGTCACGTCTACACTATATGGTGTCCCTAAAACCCATAAAGACATTAATGACCCCCCACTGCGTCCTATCATTTCGTCTATCAACTCGCACACGGAACCGCTTTCACAATATGTAGACTCATTTCTCTGTCCTCTCACCAAATTATATCGGTCATACATCAAGGACACAGGCCATATGATTTCTACTGTGGAACACATGCCCTTTAACAAAGATAGCCAACTCCTGGTGACATTAGATATAGAATCTCTATATACTAATATACCCCAAGATCGTGCCCTAGAGGCAGTGGCAGCTCTTCTCAACAGAACACAGGGCGATAGACCCAATGCTTTTATCTTGGAATGTTTAGATATAGTACTTCACAACAACTACTTTGAATTTAAAGATAATCTATATAAACAAATACAAGGTACTAGCATGGGTGCTTCATGTGCACCAAGTGTAGCCAATATATATATGGGGGAGTTTGAGTTAAAACACATCTACAACGAAATGGCCCCCTTCTATGAAAACATCAACACTTGGCATAGATTCATAGACGACATCTTTTTTATCTGGACAGGAACTGTTGGCGAGCTGAATCAATTCATTGAATGGCTAAACCACAGTGGATATAATTTAAAATTCACTGTTCATTATTCACCAGAAAAGGTGGAATTTCTAGATATCTGGATTAAAAGCGGCAATGGAAACATTGAAGTTAGCCTATATCGGAAGCCCACAGCAAAGAACACCATTTTGCAACATGCTAGCTTCCATCCTTCCTGTCAGAAGGATTCTATCCCCTTCGGGGAATTTCTTAGAATCAGACGTAATTGTACCAACATAAAGGACTACAATACACACGCTGAAGATCTAAAGAATAGGCTCCTCCTTAGAGGCTATCCCAAACGCCTCATAAAACAATCTATGAAAAGAGCCAAATATTACAACCGGGATAGTCTCATTTCAGGAAAAGAAAAAAAAACCCATGGAAAGATTAGTATGTGTAGTCAATCATTCTAATTACAATCACAAAGTCCAGCAAATCCTAAATAAAAACTGGAAAATTCTAAATGTGAATGAGATTGGCAAACCCCTTGCAAAACCAATAGTGGCTTTTAGAAGAAATGCCAACTTAAGGGATAAGCTAGTCCACAGTAGGATGCGACACATCAACACCTCAGCTGAACAAAGAACCATTGATGGATTGCCCCCAATTCTAGGCAACCACAGATGTGGGTCATGCCATGCATGTACAACAGCTATTACAACAGAGACTTGGACATATGGAAACAGAGGCGGTAGGCTCAAAAGCCACACAAATTGCAGAAGCAATAATGTCATTTATCTCATCCTCTGCCCCTGCGGCCTAGGCTACATCGGGGAAACTGGCCGGGAATTCCGCATTAGACTCTCAGAGCACAAATCGGCCATTAGAACCCGTAAAGAACATGCACCTATGGTCAAACACTTCCTCCAATACAACCATGGAGAAAATGATCTAAAATGGCTGATTCTAGAAAAAGTGAGCCCCAGATGAGGCCAAGACACCAATAAATTACGGAAAAATAGGGAGACTTTCTGGATCTTCCATTGTGACACAGTCCGCAGGGGCCTCAATGAGGAGATAATTTGGATTATAACATAATAACATGTTCCCTTAGACTTAGTTACAATCTAGTCTTGGTACCTTTATATCAACATAGATAAGCATCACACATGTCCAATACCTCCACATCCTAGAAGGTCATAGCATCACAGCTATATAGAATACCATTCTTTCTCACCATCATAAGGGTTTTTTGCAAATTCAAAAATAGGATCGTGATTGATCTCATAGGAAAATAACCATGACTCTCACACCATTCAAATATGGCGTCTATTGTGCCAAACACAACGTGTATTTAAATTCATGGCATTTGTCCCCCTCCAGTTATATTAATTCCAGTATGCGATACCATCCCGCAATTTCATTCATCTATGCTCATATGCCTTATTTAGCACTTTAGTTTATACACGACAATCAATTAATAACAATCTTATTGGAACGAACGGCTAATTTATGCCAAATACCATCAGACTGTAATCTTTTTACGTGAAAGATTGAGAAATACCGTGCACGTTTTGGAGAGTTAAAGGTCTATACCATCTAACATATTAAACCATTACTCCTCTCAAAGATGGGGCCACAGTAAATAAGTGTAGAGGAACCTTAAACTTTGCTTATGAGATCGTAATCTCGCGAGCATTCTAACGTGTTTAAGCACGCCCTCTTCTCATTTCCGCCTTTCGACTGATCGGCAAAGAGGCTCTCCGGCGTACAGAGGTATGTTTCCCCACTGGCTCCATTGTAGAATTACCCCGGCTCTTCTTAGATCCTGTTATCACTGTGTGCGCATTTTTTAAGTGAAACGACGGGTCAAACATGGTTGTGCTTTCTACCGCACATTCTAATTAGTAAGATCACCCCACTATCTTAAGTCTCTCTATTACGAGAGAGATGCCCATAGCATTGGTGCTAAGGATCACTAAAAGGGCCTTTAGCACATTTTCTGCTTTGTGTGAATAACGCATGAGTAAATTATGACATAACTAGAGTCGTGGTAGCTCGTGTCTATCTGACCAATATTTTGCGTTGTTAGTTAATATATCAATGCAAACTAGGTAGCTACACATCGAATTATTCCCCCTCGTATTTCTAAGGGGTTATACATATGTTCTTCTGTTTTCTTTCTCAATACAGAGATGTGTCGGGATGTGATGCAATTTAGATGAATGGTATTTAACACAGATACATATTGAGAGGCTTGGTGACAAGACATTTGCCTGACATGATTCGCCAACACCAACCTTTGCACACATAAGGTATACAACTTACCGGCATTCAATGATCTTTGTAATTCAATTATCAGACTAGGTTTGACAATGAGCCTACTTGTTTTCACAGGACTGCCGCAATTGTTTTTACAACAACTTGGAGATAATTACACTAATCGTGGATTGAAAATATATCTCCTTGTTTTAACTCGTTGAGGTAGTATGGCATCGTTATCATATTCAGCCATTCGCATTACTTCTCCTGAGTGGGTTATATAAAGCAAAACTTTTTCTTTTACAGAAAAATTCTATACTTTTTGCACCGCAACATAGACGTTCTTTTAAGCGGGTCACATGTGTCTGGCCCAATAACTTATAAGGTAGCTATCAACAGATTTGTCTCTCGAGGTTGCATGCTCTTTTTGGGCACTTTATATCCGGAGTCTTCTAATATGCACGTAAACTTTTTTAGATTTCACTCTCACTCTTTTTAACTTACTTTCCTTGTGTGAATGCAAGTATGAGTGACAAGTTATTGTTTACTGTATATATCACTGATGTCTAGGATGATGTTTCCTCTTTTTTTATATTAAATGTGCAATGTGTTTGTATCAAAGTTCATAAATGTAAAAATGTTTTTTTCGTTCTCCTAAATTATGTGTAAATTGTAAAACACACAAAAAAAAGATATAAATTAAAGAAATGTTTGTTATTTAAAAATGAAAAATGTCTTATATGGTTTCTATATAAATGTAATGTAACTTATTTATGACATTTCTGACTTAGGGATGCAGAATCTAAATAGATCAAACTAAAAGTATATAGGCCAGCTAAGAGGTTTCTACTCCATTTTCACTGTATCTTCTCCCTCCTCTAGGGCCTCAATTGAATTAGGGAGATCCTTTTGCTTTATCCAGAGATTTAATTTGTGTTCCTGTTGTTCTGTAAAACTTGCACTTTCAGGAAAGGGCCAGCTTGTTTTCTTCAAATGTGTTGGTTAGCACTCAGCAGAAATCACTATCTCAAAAATGAGAGGCAAATGGTAACACATTTGAAAACCACAGGGTAGATTTTCCTTCCACTCCTGCAATGGGTGAGGTAGTTCCTACATGTACAAAACTCCAATTAACCTTTACCAAACATGTACTCTTACACACATATCTGCAGTCTTCATGCAGTTGAAAAAGTCTCCATGCAGATCTCTCTTGCAACTGACAATACACAGTCTCCAGAAACACACTCTTTGCACACATGCAGCAGCTTCTCCTACACTCCCATGCATAATATTCAGCTCTGTGTTGTGTTTCAGATAGCACTGTATAATGCAAACACATTCAACGTCACCAAGGCTCATTTCCTTTGCTCTACTCTAATCACTCACCCTGTAACACATGCTGATGGTCTCAAGTAGCTGTTAGGACATGTGCTCTTTTTTGCCTCTCTAAAATATAAGGGAAATGTGTGAGGCTGTCTCAGTAATTATCACTTGCTCCATTCACAGTACTAAATGTGCTTTCAAATTGCCAAAGGAAATATCGTTTTCTGCCTAGAATCACACCATGAGTCTGTGTGCACACAGGAATTGTTGTCAGAGATTTTATTTGTGTTGCTGTTGTTCTGTAAAATTTGCACTTTCAGGAAAGGGCCAGCTTGTTTTGTTCAAATGTGTTGGTTAGTACTCAGCAGAAATCACTAACAAAAAAATGAGAGGCAAATGGTAACACATTTCAAATCAACAGGGTAGATTTTCCTTTCAATCTTGTAATGGGTGAGGTAGTTCCTACATGTACAAAACTCCAATTAACCTTTACCAAACATATACTCTTACACACATATCTGCAGTCTTCATGCACTTGTAAAAGTCTCCATGCAGATCTCTCTTGCAACTGACAATACAGAGTCTCCAGAAACACACTCTTTGCACACATGCAGCAGCTTCTCCTACTCTCCTATGCATAATATTCAGCTCTGTGTTGTGTTTCAGATAGCAGTGTATAATGCAAACACATTCAACGTCACCAAGGCTCATTTCCTTTGCTTTACTCTAATCACTCACCCTGTAACACATGCTGATGGTCTCAAGTAGCTGTTAGGACATGTGCTCTTTTTTGCCTCTCTAAAATATAAGGGAAATGTGTGAGGCTGTCACAGTAATTATCACTTGCTCCATCCACAGTACTAAATGTGCTTTCAAATTGCCAAAGGAAATATCGTTCTCTGCCTAGAATCACACCATGAGTCTCTGTGCACACAGGAATTGTTGTCAGAGATTTAATTTGTGTTATTGTTGTTCTGTAAAACTTGAACTTTCAGGAAAGGTCCAGCTTGTTTTCTTCAAATGTGTTGGTTAGCACTCAGCAGAAATCACTATCAGAAAAATGAGAGGCAAATGGTAACACATTTCAAATTAACTAGGTAGATTTTCCATCAAATCTTGTAATGGGTGAGGTAGTTCCTACATGTACAAAACTCCAATTAACCTTTATCAAACATGTACTGTTACACACATATCTGCAGTCTTAATGCAGTTGAAAAAGTCTCCATGCAGATCTCTCTTGCAACTGACAATACACAGTCTCCAGAAACACACTCTTTGCACACATGCAGCAGCTTCTCCTACACTCCCATGCATAATACTCAGCTCTGTGTTGTGTTTCAGATAGCAGTGTGTAATGCAAACACATTCAACGTCATCAAGGCACATTTCCTTTGCTGTAGTCTAATCAGTCACCCTGTAACACATGGTCATGGTCTCAAGAAGCTGTTAGGACATGTGCTCTTTTTGGCTTGTCTAAAATATAAGGGAAATGTGTGAGGCTGTCACAGTAATTATCACTTGCTCCATCCACAGTACTAAATGTGCTTTCAAATTGCCAAAGGAAATATCGTTTTCTGCCTAGAATCACACCATGAGTCTGTGTGCACACAGGAATTGTTGTCAGAGATTTAATTTGTGTTGCTCTTGTTCTGTAAGACTTGCACTCGTAGGAAAGGGGAGCTTGTTTTCTTGAACTGTGATGGTTAGCATTCAGCACAAATCACTATCAGAAAAATGAGAGGCAAATGGTAACACATTTCAAATTAACTAGGTAGATTTTCCATCAAATCTTGTAATGGGTGAGGTAGTTCCTACATGTACAAAACTCCAATTAACCTTTACCAAACATGAACTCTTACACACATATCTGCAGTCTTCATGCAGTTGAAAAAGTCTTCATGCAGATCTCTCTTGCAACTGACAATACACAGTCTCCAGAAACACACTCTTTGCACACATGCAGCAGCTTCTCCTACACTCCCATTCATAATACTCAGCTCTGTGTTGTGTTTCAGATAGCAGTGTGTAATGCAAACACATTCAACGTCATCAAGGCACATTTCCTTTGCTGTAGTGTAATCAGTCACCCTGTAACACATGGTCATGGTCTCAAGAAGCTGTTAGGACATGTGCTCTTTTTGGCTTGTCTAAAATATAAGGGAAATGTGTCAGGCTGTCACAGTAATTATCACTTGCTCCATCCACAGTACTAAATGTGCTTTAAAAATTGCCAAAGGAAATATCGTTTTCTGCCTAGAATCACACCATGAGTCTGTGTGCACACAGGAATTGTTGTCAGAGATTTAATTTGTGTTGCTCTTGTTCTGTAAGGCTTGCACTCGTAGGAAAGGGGCAGCTTGTTTTCTTCAACTGTGATGGTTAGCACTCAGCAGAAATCACTATCTCACAAATGAGAGGCAAATGCTAACACATTTGAAAACCATAGGGTAGATTTACCATCAAATCTTGCAATGGCGGAGGTAGTTCCTACATGTACAAAACTCAAATTAACCCTTACCACACATCTACTCTTATACGCATGTCTGCACTCTTCATGCAGTTGTGCAAGTTTCCATGCAGATCTCTCTTGCAACTGACAATACACAGTCTCCAGAAACACACTTTTTGCACACACGCAGCAGCTTCTCCTACACTCCCGTGCGTACTACTCAGCTGTATGTGGTGTTTCAGATAGCAGTGTGTAACGCAAACAGATACAATGTCACTAAGGCTTATTTCCTTTGCTCTAGTCTAATTACTCACCCTGTAACATATGGGCATGGTCTCAAATAGGTGTAAGGACATGTGCTCTTTTTTGCTTCTCTAAAATATAAGAAAAAAGTGTCAGGCTGTCACAGTAATTATCATTTGCTCCTCAACAGTAGTAAATGTGCTTTCAAATTGCCAATCAAATATCGTTTTCTGCCTAGAATCACACCATGAGTCTGTGTGCACACAGGAATTGTTGTCAGAGATTTAATTCATGTTTCTCTTGTTTTGTAAGACTTGGACTCGTAGGAAAGGATCAGCTCATGTGATAGAATTTGAAAAGTTGAAAAAAAAAATTGTAATGTATTAAAATTACATAAAGGTATTTTATTTTAGTTTTTTGCAGGTATTGCTGAGCAACAGTGAAAAAATATAAAGATGCCTATAAAGTCAAGAAAGAGAAAAGAAAAGAAACAACAACTATAGTTGAAGACAACTGGTAAAAAAAAAATAGGAGGAGAATCTTGTGTTGGAAAACAGAAAAAGTCTTCTGGTAAGCAAACTAAAGAATTTTTAAAAAATATCTTCAAAAACAAAAAAAATGATCGAAAGATAAATTCAAACAGTGTTTCAAGTACAAAACAACAACAGAGTCGACAGGAAAAACAAAATGCTAATGTAGACTCAGAAGTAAGAAAGAGTGACTTAGCACGGAAAATAGTTTTAAAAACATTCGTCGAAAAATGTTTCAGAGAAGAGTGATGTTAAATTTGCTAAAGGATGTGAAAAAATATAAGAAGAAAACCACATTTTTTAAGAAAAATAAATTAATTGAAAGTATTGTTACCAAGGCATTAGAAATAAAAAAAAAACTATTCATTTTAATTTTGAACAGGATGCGTAGATTAGATAAATTAGTCAATGCAATGAAGTCACAAAGCAAAAGGAAAAGAGAAGTAAAAAAAAATAACTTTTGTAGAGTGTTCTTAGGAGAATGGAAGCATAGTTCAAGTACTGAACCATTTTTTAATGAAGAGAGTTATCTTCAAAGTAATAGTTTGTTGCATGCAGTTGACACCAATGGTAGAGCATATGAAGTGGTGGTTGTGTAATGGAAAAGGAGAAAATGGTTCCAAGAAATGAGGAAGAAGTGATGGCTGATGAGGTTATGGGGAGACGTCCTAAAGCCCCAGTGTACACTTGGAATTGTAGTAGTATTTGTACTGTGCGTCAGGAATCTATTGATAAATTACGTGACTTTCTAAGAGAATATAGTAAAAAAGAATGTTAAACAGAAAATTAAGGTGCTTCAAAGACTAGATCCATGCAGAGTGAGAGAGAATACTGGTTTGCAAGGACATTCTCTGGCTTGTCTATCTAGGAAAGTGTGTCAAAGTGTTTTTCACCATTTTAGGATGCTGGCTGTTCATCATACTGAAATGAGAAAGTTTGTGAGAACATTGTATTTTGCTAAAAGTCCAGCACTAAAGTTAAATGAGTTGAATAATGCTCTGTTCCGTGGATCTGTATCAGATGTAGTGAAGGTTACTGATGAAATTCAGTTTTGTTACTTTGGTCCAGAGCAAGAAAGTGCAGAAAATGACACAGTTAATGATGAAAATGTGGAAGAGTATGTAGAACTTACTGTTAGTAAAACTTTTGAAGATCAAATGACAAAATTTACTATCATCTCTAATGAAAGACCAAATATTACTTGTATTTGTTGATCTGTATAAAAAAAGTGAAAATGAAGATAATTATAAGTGGAAAGATTTTGCAACATATATATTTCTGGAAAATTGTTTTGATTTGGGTGAAGATCAGCGTATTTGTAAATACTGCTATAACAAGTTAGAAGAAAATAGAATGCCAGCTAGAGCTGTACATAATAATTTAGAATTGGTTGATATTCCTCCAGAACTTTCTGATTTAAATACGTATGAGTCTATACTCATTCAATGTGTCCATCCATTTCAGACCATAGTGCGTATGGAGCCAAAAACTGGTAAATTACCTCCTTCGGATTTACGAAGAGGTTTAAAAGGAAGAGTTGTCTATTTGCCATTGGATTTGAAAAAAAATATGGAAACAATTGATGCAGATACTTTGGAAACAGAACCATTAGTTATTCTGGTTAATGGTGTACCTACAAAGAATAAGAACATTTGGCAGGAGCTGGTGGATGTACGAAAAGTACAAAGAGCAAATTTGTATTTGAAAAAAAAAAAAAATAGTATGAAGCCATTTATATGGATGAAGATGAAGAAGAAATACTAGAAGACACAGGAATACCAACTGGGCAAATTGAAAAAGTGGATAAGTCAAAAGAAGAAGAAATTTATGAACATTTCAGCATACATCCTCTTCATTCTAAAGAAGTTATGGGGAACGCTATTGATCTGTTTCAGATGAAGAAAGCAAAAGGAACTCCTGTGAGTGTATGGGAGGAGAGCTTGGAAGCTCGTTGTTTTCCCCAACTGTTTCCTACAGGAGAAGGTGGACGATATGATGAACGTCCAGTACAGATTCCTGCTTCGGAGTATCGGACTACAAGATTATATGCAGAAGATCCCAGATTTCATCAAAGTATTCCTTATTTGTTCCATCTTTTATTTGAAAGTGACTTGTCTGCACTATCTTATGCAGTAAATCACATTTTGAAAACTGGAGTACATCTACATAATGTGTCAGCAAAGGACTTTCTCAACAAAGTGCAACAGCGAGATGATCATTTGGAATCTCAATTGATCAATTTGATGGCTTGTCAGCGTGGAACTAATGAATATTGGTACCGACGCCATGGAGAATTGAAGTGTATGTTACGGAATTTAGGAACTCCTACATGGTTCCTTACCCTGAGCTGTGCTGAGTACGCTTGGGATAATTTACTGGATTTTCTGCGAGAGGCAAATTCAAACATTAAAAACATACAATACAAGAGAGCAGGAGAATTGTGCTCATTGGATCCGGTTAATGTTTGCAGATATTTTAATCATAGATTTGAGGCTATGATGTCCTTCATCTGCAATAAAAAAAATCCAGCTCTTGGAGAAGTTGTGGATTTCTTTTGAAGAAAAGAGTACCAAGCAAGAGGTGCTCCTCATATTCATATGCTGTAGTGGATCAAGGATGCCCCAAAATTTGGAACAGATGCTGATGAAGCAGTTTTATCTTTCATTGAAGGATATGCAACATGTGCTATACCTAAAAGCACAGAAGAGAAACACTTAAAAGAGAAAGTTTTACGTTTCCAAAGTCATCGATGTGGAAAATACTGTCGATGAAACTACAAGAGTAAAGATAAATTCTACACAAAATTTTGATTTGGATTTCCACGACCTGTTCTTTCAAAAGGAAGAGTAAACAGTTTTCTGTCAGCTGTGCGACATACTATTAAAAGAAAATCGCCTAAGAATACCTACAACCTAAGAAGAAAAGAAGAGTCAAAATATATAAATGACTACAATCCAGTCATTTTATCCATGTGGAATGCTAACATGGATATACAGTATGTGGCTGACAATTCTATTGCTGTTGCTCGGTATGTCACATCTTACATCACTAAATCTGAGAAAACGGAATTGAAGGAAATGTGGGAAGAGATTTCTCACGAGAAGACTGTCAGTAAGAAGCTATACAGTTTCAGTTTAAAGATGTTATTGCATCGAGAAATTGGATCCTACGAATGCTCAGATAGGTTATCATCTGCAAGTCTGTACTCCAAATCCAGAAGAATAATTTGGGTAAGTTTAGGCCTTGCAGGAATGCAAAATCGGGTACTGAAATCTATTCGAGAAATTGAATATTTAGCAGAGTACGAACCAGAAAGTACAGACATTTTAAGAACAAACATGTTGGATACATATTACCCACAAAGAAGTCATCACCTTGAGGACATGTTTCTTTATGAAGTGCTGCAGAACTTCATTTTTAAACGGAATGCCACAGAAGATATCAACAATGGAAAATATAAAGTCAGTGGTGAGGAAGGATGTTTGGTGAAGCAAACAAAAGGAAGTTTGATAAATCACCGGAAGCTGAGTTGCGACACTCCTGACAAAAAGGAATTTTACTACTTGGCACTTTTGCAGCTGTTTAAACCATGGCGTTCAGAGGACGAACTACTTGGAGAATTCCAGAGTTATGAAGATTCCTTCAATGCTAGCAAAGACAGCATAGAATGCAGTACTTTCACAACTTATGTTCAAATGTTAAATGAAGAAATTGAACAAGAAGCAACAATTGCAGCTGTAGTAGCTAGAGACAGTTCTCAAGACAGTCAAAGTTCTGGGACATTCAGTCAAGATCCTCTAGGACAACCAATCGTAGAAAATGAAGCAGCAATAGCCATGAATGAAGTGGAAACAGCTATGAATCAAGCTCAGGAAGATTTAGTAGACTTAACATATTTGGAGCAGCAACTGAATGAAGAACAAAAACAAATTTATGAAGAAGTCAGGAAAAAATTGATCACGGATTACTACATGAAAATAAAGAGTGCTCATGCACATCTTTTGAACCAATGAGAATATATGTAAGTGGACAAGCAGGAACTGGAAACAGTTTCTTAATTAAAGTAATTAGAAGCTACCTACAGAAGAAAATGGATTCCATTTTGTCTTGTGTTGTTACTGCTCCAACTGGGTTAACAGCGTATAACATAAAAGGAGTTACCTTACATCGTTTGCTAATGTTACCAGTAGAGCATGAGAACAAAATACAGTACCACAAACTAGCAGGAGAAGCATGCTTGGAAGTTTCAAGAGTATTGAAGAAATTGAAAGTACTCATTATTGATGAGGTAAGCATGGTATCAAACTTAATGCTTGCCTTTGTGCATTTAAGAATGCAGCAAATCCCGAAGACAGAGTATGACGTGTTATTTGGAGGAAAACACGTCATAGTTTTTGGGGATCTTTTGCAACTTACTCAAGTTAAAGGACAACCGGTATTCCATATACTTACACATGAAGACACGAAAAAGTCGTTAGGAAGTATAGGCAATGCAAATATTTGGACATATTTTGAGTATAAGGAACTCATTACCAATATGAGGCAAGCCAATGATGAGGACTATGCAAGTATTATGAAAGATATAAGAATTGGACTACTCACAGAACATGGCAGAAAAGTATTACATAGTCGATTGCTGACTAATTTGTTTACAACAGAAGAAATAGTTCCAGAGAAAATATACAAGAAAATTGCTGAAAAAAATACTGTAATCTGCTTAATGCCAACACTACATGAATGCTCTGTATTCAATCAAGAACTTTTGAAATTGGAAAATGAAGAGATCATAAAACTGGAAGCTGTGGATAAAATTCAACATGAACGAATAACTATTATATTGACAGGCAAATTGGCTACTAAATTGGATTCTCTGGAGAAAAACATTTCAAAAACAGCTGGTTTGGAAAAGAATCTTTATGTGTGTATGAACTGTAGAGTAATTTTAAGACGCAATTTGGATGTAGAAAAAGGTTTAGTGAATGGAGCTATGGGTAAAGTTGTGGGTTTTGTAAAGTACCAGAAAAAAGATGGAATTGAATTCTTAAAAATAAAATTTGATCAGATTAAAGAGGTTAAAGTCATTAGTCGTTGTTCAATTCGTTTTTTGCTAGTGAAAGACTTATATGCACGTAGGAAGCAGTTTCCAATTTCTCTAGCATATGCTGTAACTATTCACAAGTCTCAAGGATTAACTGTTGATAGTGCTTTTGTAAACATTGGGTCTACTGTGTTCAAAGAAGGTATGGCATATGTTGCTTTGTCACGCGTAAAAAAATTATCTGGTTTATTCATGATAGACTTTGATGACTCAAAAGTAAGTGCTGATGCAAAATGTGTAAAGGAGTATAATAGATTAAGAAGAAGCTATGCTCCTCATTTAGGTCAGTATCCTGTGTTTGAAAAACGGGTTGTTTGTCGGAAAAGGAGATTTGAGAATATCTGTAATGAGGATGTACAGAAGAGAAAACAAAAAGACAGTGATGTGACTGCAAGCAAAAAGAAAAAGGACAGTGTGGAAGAGGTTGTTGGTTGTCATTTTGAAAATAGCTCTGGTGTCAACTGCTACACTAATGTAGTGCTGCATGTTGTATTTTATCTTGAAAGTTTGCAAGAGCAGATAATACTAAATCATGAAAAAAGATTCTGTTCTTTGCTGAGTCTCCTTTATGAGAAGCTGAGTAATGATAAAAATAAAATAGAAAGTGCTTCTGATGTTAGAAATCTTTTAGATGTATGTTCTGGATGTACATAGTTTACACAAAATGTCCAGCAAGATGCACAGGAATTCTTGATGTATATCCTGACGGTACTGGAAGATGAAGGAGTAGAAGTAGAAAATGTATTTGGTGTCTCTTATAAATGGGAACATTGTTGTGATAACTGTATGAACACAAGCAGTAGTAATGTTGATTCTGAAAGGTTCATATATTTACCATTACCAGAAAGTAAAACAGTGACTTTTAGTAAATTAGTTAAAGATGCTAATCACAACATGGAATGTTCTAAATGTAAATCTGAAATGTTGTCAACTTTATTTTTATGGAAATATGGACAGTATGTAATTTTAATGGTACAACGTTGTAGAGCTGATGGAACAAAATTGGAAACTTTACTAAAGAAGTTTGTTGGCAATCAATTATCTATATCTGGAAAAACTTTTGTAGCAGTTGCAATAATTTTTCATGACGGTCCTTCTATAACTTCTGGTCATTACACAGTTTATCTTAAATGTGAAAAAGAATGGACACTGTGTAATAATTCTCAATTGATTTTCAAGCAACGTTTGCCTTATGATTTACCCAATTGTTACTTAATTTTTCTGAAACCCAAATTTTAAATGCTAAAATCAGCATCGGAAGAAAGCATTATTTACATTTAAAAGGATTAAAATTGGATATTTCACTCAAAAAGGATTTTAAACTTACCATTTGGCCTCAAGGAAAGGTAAAACAAACAATTGTGGACTTCTTTGACAGATATTATTTTGGAAAATGTTCTTTTGCAACAAGGTTTACAGATGTTATTTCTTGAAAATTGTTAATGTACTTAAAAGGTATTTTTGACATTTCTATTAAGGTATGTTTTAGTGAGGATACATTTGCGGCTTTTTTAAACAATCTTTCAGATAGTTATTTTTTTTTTTTTTGCCCGCTGTTAAATGATGAATACAATTGATTTCACTCTTTTCAGTGAAAATCAAAACATTCTGAAAACAGCAAAAAAAGGGCAAAAAATTGCTTTGCTAAATATGAAAAAACATGTACTGTTTAATACAATGTATTGTTGAAAATTAATACTTTTTTTCTTTTTTCAGAACTAGAAAGAAAATTTAGAAAATGTAATTCAGTTTCCTTGCAAATAAAAAAAACATTTATTTCTAAATAAGTTACTTTGATGGTCAGGTAAGTTTAACATATCTGTATGTGTCACTGCTTTCGTTTCATGCTTCCTTTTCTTCACCTCTCCTTACTCTGCTTTTCTCATTTCTCTTCTCACTCTCTCTTCCTGCTTTACTACTCTTTTGTAACTCCCTCACTCCTTCTCTACTACTCCCCTACCTTTACTACCTCCATCACTAATTTTTCATCCATGTTTCTTTCTCTGTATCCGTATATCTTAGTCTTTTTAACTGTCTTACTCCTTCTCAGTTGTTTGCTTTCTGTCTCTGTATCTGTCACTCTCTGTTTGTCTGTTTTACCCTTAATTTCCTTAACATCTCTGGGGCAGATTTACAAGCCACCTGCGCCACCACTACATCACTTTTCTTGACGTACAAGTGGCGCAGGGTGCTCCTCCATATTTACAAGGAGAGGATAAGCCACTCTGTGTGTCTTTTCCTCTCCTTGTAAATACAGCCAATTCAAATGCAGCACTAAAATGAGCTATTATATTTTTTGATAGGTTTAGGGTACCTATAGGTAAGTACTGATGCAGAGTTTAAAGTTTAATAGTAAGACTCTCTTCCCTTCATCTGTGAAATGTACACCATCTCTTTTTTAATTACTTTGCCACTCCCCTCTCTTTGTCAGGGAGTCCCTGAAGGTTTACTAAAGTAAAAAAAAACGTCATTGGGTGCGCGCAGGGTGGGCGCACCCCAAAAAAAAAAAATGACAAATAGATTCAAAAAACAAGTTTTTGTGTTTTGATTTTAGGTGGCTCTAAAAAGAGCCCTTGAGTTAATGTAGGGACAGAGGAAGAGAAAAACGAAAAAAATAAATAACAAAACTATGGCCTAGTGCAAGGGTGCTCCTCAAATTTTCTCTGAATGAGATCAACACTCATAGTAATAAGAGTACCACAATCCATGCACCGTGTACTCATCCTCCCATAACAAGGACGAATATCCAGAGGTGTGTAAGAAGGTGAAGGCACCATCGCAGAAGAAGTGCTCGGCTGAGCTGCCGAAGATGTGCTCGGCTGAGCTGCTGCAGATGTCATCGGCTGAGCAGGTGGAGGGTTTGCTCCAGAAGCTTCATGAAAAGTCACAGGATGCATTTTCTCAACGTGCCTCATCATAGTGTGAATACTAAAAGAGTACTTCTTATTAGCATTCCCACGTGACAAGATGCGGTGACAAAGTATGCATGTGACCTTTGGTGCATTCACCTTCTTTTGTCCCTCAGGAAAAGTAAAAAACTACCATATAAAGGAGTCTTTCTGTTTCCTCTGCCTCTGTCTCTCAAGAGTGTTCTGCTCACTCTGAGAAGGTGGCTGGTGCTCTGCCATTGTCTCACAAAAACAGAGTAGCTCCTTCTCCAAGGGAATCAGAACTAATAATGAGGGGAGTGGGTGTAGTTTTGGAAGAATCTGGAACTGAAAGTACTTTGAACCAATGAAAAGTAATGTTTCTTGATCACATGACTTGCCATGAGGGGATTGGGTGTGGTGTTGAAACAATCTGAAACTGAAAGTAATGAAAAACAATTAAAAGTGTTGTTTTATTAATCAGTCAGTCAGTCAGTCAAAAGAGTCTTTATCACGATTATTCATCTTAAAAGACATATATACAATAAAAACTATATAAAATACAGTGACCATAATTGAGAGTCATGAAATACATAATTATACACAACAATAATTCATTTAAAATTTGAAATGACCATAAAACTCCATCTAAAAAGAATAAAATAGACAGATTTACTATAAACCACAATTTCTTTCGCGAATAGTCCAAGACCAGCTTAAGAATTTAGCAACCCCTATTGTGATGGTTTCGTTCTCTCCAATTTTCAATACCTGTTTGGCGATCATAGCGGAGGTTGTACAGAGAGATCTACTCAAGGGTTTGAGCCACATGCCCCTAGCTGAATGGTAGGCTGGACAAACATAGAGAAGGTGGTTTATATCTTCAATACAGTCAGGACAGAAAGGGCACCTATCTCCCGTACCAGTTTTCCATTTACTGGTGAATTTCCTGAGTGGGAGCGTTTCTACCCTAAACTGATGGTACAGCCTACGATCTCGAGGTTTAGTAATCAAGTCCCAATATATTTCGAGGGATGGTTCATCCTTAAAATCCCAAAAGGCTCTGGTCAGTGGAGAGCCCACCAGAGTAGAATATCTCCTACATTTTACTAGACTCCAGTATGCTGCTCTTAAATCGGTCTTAGATGGGGGGACAACAATGTCCGGGGATACCCAGAAATCCCTCATTCCCATATCAGTAAGGAGGTTTTTGATATTTTTTAGCCATGGGATCTTATTTGAGTGGTCCAACCCCCTTACTTCAAGTAATGCCTTTGCGAAGTGATGTAATTCAGGGGTAGACCACAACCTTCTCCAAAAGAGGACCATTCTGAGCTGTACAATGTCCTCAATGGGATTACACCCTAGGTCAAACAATAGAGGGATTCGAGGAGTCGATCGTGGGAGGCCTACAATTGATCTTAAAAATTTATTTTGGGCCAAAATTAAATCGGACAGGCTGCAACACCCCCAAATCTTGGCGCCATATAGAATGGCAGGGACTATTTTCAAAGAATACAGCTTAATAACTGGTGCCACTGGCTTGGTTAAAGAGAGCCTGTGCTCCCTTAGAAGGGCTCCTGCTATCTGGGAATGTTTCAAAGCTAAAAGCTTCATCTGTGGGGTCCAACTCACCTTTTTCACCCAGGGTAATACCTAGGTAGGTAAAAACTTTGGTCTGCTCCAGGGGCTTCCCACCCATTAAAACTTTAGCCGTAACATCTCCTGCCCCATGGAGAACCATAAATTTTGTTTTCTCTACGTTTACCTTGAGCTCATG
The DNA here is from genome assembly GCF_964204655.1 of Triturus cristatus. NCBI lineage: Eukaryota > Metazoa > Chordata > Amphibia > Caudata > Salamandridae > Triturus > Triturus cristatus. Next base: position 597,668,737 of record NC_140592.1, on the reverse strand, counting down.
TTCGCTGCAAAAGGCCTCAAAGCGGGATAAAGCCCGCTGCAGACCCTGCCGTGTTTTGGATAAAATCAAGGTATCATCAGCGAACATGAGCAAGGGCACCCTTTGGCCATCCAATTTTGGAGCATCAGTGGGGTGGTCTTCAAAAAACTGAACGACCCCATTTATAAAAAATGAAAACAGTGTTGGGGCTAGAACACACCCCTGGTGGACTCCTTTCTCTACCTTGAATTGTTCTGTGACCTCTCCCCGGTTCCCCCAGCGGACCTGGGCATAATTAGAGCTGTGGAGCTTGATCACGAAATCAACTAGTTCCTTAGGCATCCCTAACCTTAACAGCACGTCCCAGAGTTTTGATCTTGGGACAAGGTCAAATGCGGATTTTAAGTCCACGAATGCTGCAAAAATGAGCCCCTTACTCAGAAAGACCTCCTTCCAGTAGATTAAAACGAACTTAAAAACCTGGTCCAATGTTCCCATGTGAGCCCGAAACCCTACTTGGAGGTTTGATAATATGTCTCCTTCAACCATCCAGGTATGGATTCTCCCAAGAATGACACGAGCAATGATTTTTTGCAACGCATCAATGAGACTAATTGGCCTATAGTTGCCCGGTGCAGAACGATCTCCCTTTTTAAAAATTGGGATTATTTCTGCTCCGGACCAAGAAGTGGGGAATGGAGTTCCCCCTGCCAATGAATTCATCAGATTTGTTATATATGGGGCCCAAAGATCGTGATCCTGCCTAAACAGGTCCGCTGGGATGCAGTCGGGGCCGGGTGCTTTACCAATCGGGATGTTCTTCAAGACCGCCTCCACCTCCTTAATGCTAAACCTTAGAGGAATGTCTATGGCTATAACAGGAGCAAGTGGCACCCGCTCAGAGCCCTGCTGGTATTGGGCTTCGAAGTGGGCGACCCAATGGTGTGGGTCCACATTGTTATTGGGGACTAGCGTCCTCTGTCCATTCCCCCGCTTTAATAAATCCCAAAAATGGGACATATTCCTGCCTTTGCAGGCTTCAAGCAGATCCTTCCAACAACCCTCGTCCCACTCTCTTTTAGCCTGCTTTAGCATGGATTTATACAAGAACCGGGCCTGTTTAATTGTAGGATAAATTCGAGATTTAATAGCGGACAAGAGGGCTTTATGTGTGGACCTACATAGCTCATTATACCAGGATGTTGGTTCGAGTTTTTGTTAGCCCTCATGGGCTTGGTATTAATGAAGTAGGTCTTCAGCTTGCTAGTAAGCTCCTTGTGAATCAGTGGCACTTTAATATTAAGGATATCCTGTGAGCTACATTCGTTAATTTCTCCTAGAGCTCTTACAACCAGGGCCCTAATCTCTAGCACTTTTGCCTCATCAAGAGCCACCTTGGCCCATTTGACCCGCCTAAAATTGTTACCCAATGTTAGTGGGACTCCACAACTAGCTGTGTTCCCAGCAGCCAAGGGGTTGAAACCTTGGATATCTAGAGAGAGAACCAATGGATTGTGGTCGCTTTCAATGCGGGTTTGAACGACCATGTCTAGTACTATGTGCCAGATTTCCAAGTTGACCAATATATAGTCAATCCTACTTTTTGTGCGACCGTTGTCAAACGTCACTACACCCAGGGCATCAGATTTAGTCCTACCATTAACTGCTCTGAAGCCCCATTCCAGACACAGCCCTTTTACTTGGAGCGCTGCCTCCGTCCATTTCTTTACGGCCGGTAAATTCAGCTGTGGGACGCCCCAAAAGGCGTCTTCCTCCTCACTCAACATACCATCCTCACTGTCCAGGGGTTCAAAACAAGTATTAAAATCTCCCATAATAATGGTGTTATCATTGGAGGGGCCTTCCGCTAGAAAGGTCTCAAGTACAGAGATAACTTGCGAGCTCCTGCCACCCACTTGACCCCTAGCATATATGTTAAAAAGAGATAAACTTGGGCCACACTGGAGTTTGACTTTAATTCCCAGAATGTCCGGGTTTTCAAGGGGAATCATTTCAATAGTCAACCCCCTAGTTTGCCTAACCCAAAATTATTATTATTATTATTACTTTATTTCGGCCAATTTGGCCATAAAAGTCACATACATACATTAAAAAAAAAAACAAAATCAAACTCTAAACATAGCAGCAATTTTAAGAGAATAGTGCACAGAAAATAAATACCTTTTACAACTCATTTCATTTCAATTTTAAAAATATATAAAAATATTAAAAAAGTAAGAGTTTTGTAAACATATACACATTTCCAACTCAAAGTACCTGTCCTTGTTTCTTACGAGTTATATAGGCAGAATATAGAAATGTACTTATGCTAAATACAATGTACTGGGTTGAGTTACTTTTCATGATCCTAAAGGCTATAGCGCAGGACCTGGTTCCCAAAAGGTTACACATTGGTTTTAGCCATTTCTTTCTAGCATTCATGTAGGCGGTACAAACAAATAACATATGAGCCTCATTCTCAGAACAGACATTGGAACACATAGGGCAATACCCCTTTTTAGCATTAACTTCTCCCAATCTTTTTTGTGCCCATCTTTCGGTGTTGTAATTAAGCATAAGTATCCCATATCTGAACTTTAAGTAAAGGGTTTTTGCAATGGGAGGCTCTATCTCGTCCAGGAATGGTTCAAAACGGAACTCATCCTTAAATGACAAAAAGAACTGGACTGCGGAGCCTACACAAATTCCATCCACTAAATTTCTATTCATGTGGGTCCAAAAAGCTCGCTTAACTATTAGTTTAGAAGAGGTGGGCAATTTATCGGGAGCCTCCCACATGAAATATAAGCCCAGGAGTGTAAACCATTTTTTAATATGCACTAGCCATTGGATGGAATTAAAAGAATCAAGAGTCATCAGTTCATTTAGACGATTTCTATATTCTATCAATTCCGGGGTGGACCAGAGCCTAACCCAGAATATTAATGGTCTTAAGATAGATAGATGGTCTGTTCTCTTAAAGTTCAAGTCCAGTTGGAGAGGTAAAAGAGGTGTACTGTTAGGGACCCTTACAGAAGCACGCATGAATTTGTTGTCCAGATTCTGAAAGCTATTCTTGGCCCATGCGCCCCATATCTCTGCTCCATATAGCACAGCAGATTGTATTTTAAATTTAAAAAGTTCTAAAACCGGGGTTACACTTTTACTCGTGCTAGTATTCATTTTACATAAAATTGGCTTAGCATTTTGGGCATATGTTATCTTGCTTTTCTCGATTTGGGCTTTCCAACTTAGTTTGGAATCGAGCACAACACCCAGATAGGAGAAGTTTTCCACAATATCTAATTTTTGGCTATTCAGGGTTAAAGACCCTCTATCTGGCATACTGGGATTTAATGACATGCATTTTGTTTTGTCAGCATTGATTTCCAGGCCCTTTATCTGACAATAGCGACTGAAGGAATTAAGGAGTGCCTGGAGGCCCTTTTTTGTTTGAGATATAAGTAATGTATCATCTGCGAAAAGCAACGCAGGCACCCTTTCACCATTGAGCTGCGGTGAATCGTTAACACAGACATTCAAATAAGCAGGGGCATCATTAATAAACAGCGAAAACAAGGTAGGGGCCAGGACACATCCCTGGCGAACCCCGCGTTCAATGGGAATATTGCGTGTTAACTCGCCATTAGGGCCCCACCTGACGTTTGCAAAGTTATCAGCATGCAGCTCAACTATTTGGGCTAGGAGGCATCCCGGTAGACCCATTTCTCTTAGAGTTTTCCAAAGTAAACTGCGTGGGACAAGATCAAATGCAGCCCTCAGGTCAACGAAGGCAACATACAGGTGACCTTTTTTGATGTGCACATACTTCCAAATCAAACAACAAAATCGAAAAATTTGGTCAATAGTGCTGGTCCTACTCCTAAAACCAGCTTGAAATTTGGATATTATGTTCGAGTCTTCCAGCCAGTCGTTGATCCTGAATAGCAAGTGTTTAGCATATAATTTTTGAAGCGTGTCCATCAGACTAATAGGTCTGTAGTTAGAGGGTATCAATCTATCCCCCTTTTTAAATATTAACACAACCTCCGCTGCACGCCAACTATCAGGAAAGTTACAGTTTGATGATAAAGCATTAAAAAGGCGGTTCACATATGGAGCCCAGACGTCAACTTCATGTTTGTAAAGATCCCCCGGTATTTTATCAGGACCAGGGGCTTTGGTGTTTTTAAGTTCGTTGATCGCCCTTACTGTCTCATCCAGTGTAAAATTGAGGGGTTCAATAATGGGAGATTCAATAAGGGGGGGGCACCATAAACTTCCCTTACTGTCACCTTCGTATTGTTTATAAAGATTTGTAAAGTGAGTTACCCAGGTCATCTCGTCCAGGAATACATCTTTCACAACTCTCCCAGCATGCCCCCCATTAGCCACCAGCCTCCAGAAGCCAACATTATCATTAATTTTTGCTGCAGCTAACATTTCAGCCCAAATTGATTCTTCCCATAGTCTTTTAGATGTTTTAAGTATACGTTTGTATTCAACCCTTGCAAGATTAACTTCTTCTTTTGCCTTGTTTTTAACGGCCAGCAATAAGTTTCTTTTAGCAATCCTACACGAGTGGTCATACCATAACTTTCCGTGATTAGCCACTCTTATAATTTGTTGTTTTTTCCTCGGCATATCTGATAGATACATTTTTAGTTCTGAAAAGAAGATTTTGTGGAGATCAACAAAATGATCAAAATGTTCAGGTAAGAAGGCATGGTCAACTGTGTGTGCAAACGTTTGCTCAAAAAGAGAGTATACCAACGCTAAGGCCTTACCATCCGCCAGAACACGTGGCCATCTTACTGCACGTCTGTTGTTGTTTATATGGACGTCCTCACACGTGCTTACAGTTGATGTTGTGGTGGTATCACTAACCAAATTCATATTGATGTAAAGTTCCAAAGGATAGTGATCGCTTTCACCCCTGTTTACTACTTTCAGATCGATCAAAAAATCCCAAAATCTAGATTGCTTTTAGCTTTAGAGAAGGTTGGTTGTTTTTGCAAGTCCGATGGGAGACGGCCATTTCCTGCTCTAAGGCCGTGGTCTGCGGTAAGTCTTAATATTTGGCTGGCCAATGTGGAGTATTTAACAGGTTTTGAGGTACCAAGCTGGGAGATATTATACGCTCGGTCCTCATCTTCAAACACATCAGAGATGCCCGGAACAGGTTCGTAATTACAATTTAAGTCTCCTCCCAAGATAACCGGGATGTCTCCAACTACGTTTTTCAAGAGGAGATCCAGGGCTTCAAGTGTTGGTGAAACCTTGGAGTGGCCAATCGGTCTGTTATAAACATTAATGATGTAACATTTGTTTCCACAGGGTAGAGTAGCCCTTAGGGCCAGGATATCAGGAGAGCCTGTGTCAACAAGATCAACCTGCATGGCCAAGGTGATTTTTAGCCAAATTAATAGGCCCCCCGATGGTCTTCCTCGATCGGACTGTACTGCCTCAATACCATAAGTTTTATATCCTACCCGATGTGGAACTTCTGTCGCCCAAGTTTCTTGTAGCAGACAAATATCACAGATGTCAATATAGTCTGCCCAGTCAGGGTCTTTTAAGTTCTTACAAACACCTGCGATGTTCCAAGATAGAATAAGTAGACGAGGTGATAGACTCTGAGTATCATGGGAGGGATTAACTACACACTGTTTAGGTAAAATGCCTAGCTGAAGATTTAGCATGTCTTTCTCTGCATCCCTGACTCTTTCTTTCACTACGGTATTAGATCCCCCAGCCGGACCACCCTTAGCTTTACTATAGCATACATTTCCGGTTTTGTAAGATAATTCCACTTTCTGGGGATTTAAGCCAAATTGGGAGCACTGCCATAATAATGGTTGACATGGTTCCACTTGGGGACGTGGTGAATGGGTCTAGGTGAAGGGTAAAAAAATGATAGGGGTCTAGCTTCGATGGAAGGATTCACACCGTACGATTTCCAATTGCATATTAATTCAGCACTTCGGGGTTCTTCGAAGGATATGACAATACAGTCACCCGTGGTTGATTTGGCCGTTGGCCCTACCCATGGTACCCTCCTAACCATAAGGATCTTGCTTTTCATCTGGTTAGGAATGGGTTTATATTTGTCTAGCCAAAAAATCACTTTATTTTTTAAAGATTGGAAATTTTCTTCATATTGGCTATCCAATTCTGGTACCCCTGTGAGGACGACTACAAATGGACTGGCGTCTGGGGGCAGATCTATATACCCTCCTCTAAAGTTACTGTACATATGGCTAGACTGTTGGTTTAACTTATGAGTGGTATTTATAGAAGATTTATCTGGCAGGGATTGATTGCTTACAGAAGTAATATGTGAAAATGCAGACGGATTAGATCGAGATTTATTTGGGACTAATACGCTCTGGTTGGAGGGGGGGGTAGAGGGAACAATTGGCAATTGAGAAGTCTTAATGTGTGTCTGCTTTTTCTGTAAAGGTTTACTGGTAGCATTTACAGCAGTAGAAGTTGAAGGAGTTGGATTAGGTTTATCTTTAGTACTACTAGTTGGTCGTTTGACATTAGTATTCCCTACTATCCCCTCCTTTTTTTGCTGCACAATCGATGAATATGTGTTTATTGTTAAAACCGGGGCGGGAACTGGAGTTTGTTGGATGGCTCTAGGCACATCAGTACAGTTGAGGCTTAAACTTGACAAAGTGATAACACTTTTCTCAACTTCAAGTAGTTGGTTCTCAATGTCAGTAAGCCTGACTTCTAGTGGTTTGAGTAGTCTCTTTAGCGTCTCCCACACTATTTTTAAAAATTCTTCTCTTCCACCATCTTGTTCTGCCATATCAGACGAGACTCTTTGCCCCTCACTAGCTGAGTGATCAGACATGCTGATAGAGATATGTTCATCTATGATAGCATTAGTATTTTCTACAATTGCTGGGGCTACGTCGTGTACAATGTCGGTTGTTGCAATAGACATACTTGGTGTTCCCCCCGTGATATTATGGCTAAGGGCTACTTTTGCTTTTTTCCTAGCGAAAGCGGTTAGGTGTTTGCGTTTTCTTTTGTGCTTTGATGCAGCCTTGGCAGATGACTTGCCTTTATTAGACTCTATCTCAGCTAGTAGCTGACAGGGCTCCTCATTTGCGATATCCTCAGCACTCTCCTTTAGAAAATTCAGCAATGATAAGCTTCCAGTTCCGGCTCTAACAGAAGGCCCAGGAGGTTCCTGATAAATAAGAGGAGTTGTTTTATCTGCTGTTGAGTGAACCTCAGCCGAGATTATAATTGGTTTTGTGCCAATAATGCGTTCAGGCGTTTTGGAGGTTGCAATGCTACCTAGAGAAGATTTTTTTCCAAGTGCAAATTCAGATGAGAGCCTCCTAGCACTCTCAAGTTCTATTGAGACTCTGTGCTGAAGTTTAGTTATTTCATTGTCAATTGAGAGATTGGTCCTGGTGATGAAATCATCTAGGGTGCCTGTAGCCTTTTTGGAGATCTTAGTAGCCTTAGTAGCCTTACTCCTAGTTTCACGCGAGAACATTGTGTGAGAGGGACTTTACAATTATATGTGAGTGGTGTAGAAAGGCCAGCTAATGTAACTCTAAAATTAAAAGCCAAGAGGAATGGCCCGGTCCGGTCTTACACGGTCTCTAACGGCCTAAAACGGCCCTGTCTTTGCCCGTCTTCGCCCGGGCTGCGTCCCGCGCTGCGGGAGTAGGATGTTGTTATGAAGCCTCAGGAGGGCGGGCGGCGGGCCAGCAGGGAGAGCGGACCGGAAGCTCTCCGTCGGTCTAGCAGGGGCTTCTGGTAATTGAAGTCCCCGCACACTCGCAGCCCCGCTGCAGCCACACGCCTGATACCGCTCCTCCTCCCCACTGCCTCAGTGCTCCTCACAACGCCAGGGGTGTTTCTCTCTTCTACACAGGCGAAGGGGCACCCGCGAAGCGGGTGCGCCGAGAGGTGGAAATGCGCCGAGTTGAAGACGGGTAAGCTGCTGTAACGCACTGGCTGTGTTTTAATCCTCCGTTTAGCGTTCAATAAGTTATGGAAGTGTCCCACACGCTTGGCTGCAAACTGATGCTATGAAGCCTCAGGAGGGCGGGCGGCGGGCCAGCAGGGAGAGCGGACCGGAAGCTCTCCGTCGGTCTAGCAGGGGCTTCTGGTAATTGAAGTCCCCGCACACTCGCAGCCCCGCTGCAGCCACACGCCTGATACCGCTCCTCCTCCCCACTGCCTCAGTGCTCCTCACAACGCCAGGGGTGTTTCTCTCTTCTACACAGGCGAAGGGGCACCCGCGAAGCGGGTGCGCCGAGAGGTGGAAATGCGCCGAGTTGAAGACGGGTAAGCTGCTGTAACGCACTGGCTGTGTTTTAATCCTCCGTTTAGCGTTCAATAAGTTATGGAAGTGTCCCCAAATGTTAAACCCCCCGCCGGTCTCCCTCTATGTCCCCTGATTGCAGGTTTCGAGAAATTTAAATAACATGCATGGAAGATGTCCTCCACTGCCCATGTTTCTTGGAATGCCCAGATGTCAACTTCATCGATTGATAATGACCAATCTGCTAGGCCAGTCTTAGTTTCCAGCCCAGCAATATTCCAAGAAGTAATGGTCATGGGTCCCTTGGTTCCAGGGTTAATCGGACACCCGTCAGGGGTTGATGGCACTACATGTGGGCTGCATAACTGCATTGTGGATGAAGTGGGGATCCCCATTGGAACATCAAACACTACCGAGTTAACTTGTTGGAGTACAGCAGAGTCGATAGCAGTTCCAGTACCACCTTCCACAGGATACCCCAGACCACCCAACCTCTGTCAGTCAATGTCTTCTAAGGAGGATAAGACCTCGAACCGGTTGTTAAGCTCGATTCGGGAATCTGTTCTATGGGCGGCTCCCTTGTAAAATTGGACACCTCTGTGTCGCATGACCACCTCCTGTTTATAGAAATAGCCTAGCGGTAGAATGCTAATGGACAGCCAATCATTAGGGGCATTGGTGGCAATCTCGAGTATATGGTTTACCAGTCCTGGCGACCTAAAACTTAAGACCACACAGTCCCCGGCTATATTTTTGTCCGAGTAGCCCACCCAGTCGATCCTTCTAGCCATTTTGAAATCCATATACAGCCTATCCCCGATGCCGGTCTTTTTATTCAAATAATGTAGAGCCTTATTCCTTAGGGATGACCAATGCTCTTGGGAGTCCGTTGGTAAGGAGGGAACATTTGCCAAGACAATTGTGTAAGGAGTTGCTTGGGGGGGCAAGTGTAAAAAGGGATGCCTCATGTGGTCACCTAAGTTGTTGCTAGATATTTGGCCGCAACTACTCCTAGAAGCCAAAAGTATTTTATTGGGAGGTGCCTCTGCGTTGGATCTATCTGTTGGCACGATAGTTCTTACATCCCCCGCATTCCTTGCCACGTCCACCAAGTTGTTAGAACGTGTCGTGGCACCCATCTGATTACTACAATTGTCATCTGTCAGTGGTGGGGTAACCCCTGCTAAAGTTTGCACAGGAGGCTGTAGTGTGGATGCTGGGGGCATACGATCTAAGGCCTCCTCCATCTTAGCTAGCCTACGATCGACCAAGTCCAAGCGTTTGTAGAGCGGCTCCAGAATGGCAAAAAGGTTTTCTTCTAATAGTTTGGTAAATTCCCTTTTGGACAGGGAGCAGTTAATGACAGGAGGGTCGCTAGAATGGATATCTATAGGAGGGGAGTTAAGTCCACCATGAACAGGTGCCTCGGTCGGGACTTTGGCAAGTGTGGTTTTGGTTTTAGTTGTGCTACGTCCTTTCTTTGTTTTATTCTGGGGAACCTTGGCAGATCTTCCCACAGCTTTCATCCCCCTAGTCTTTACCCTGGCTGGGCTAGCCTGGTTGATCTGAATAGTGGGAATGGGGGAATGCTTGATAGACATAGGAGCTAGGCTATGAGTGGGAGTCTTGTTCTTGTTAGTGGTGTCAGTGGCTTTAGGTGGCGATCTAGAGGCATGTGGAGGAGCAGCAGGAATAGCCCCCCACTAGCAGCCTAGGGTCTAGAGACAGTCTCCGCTCTGTGGCCTCAATTTCGTGAACCAGCACGGATACAGCTCTTACCAAGAAAGCGTCCAGAGTACCCACCAGCTTGTCCCCAGATTTCCATTTAGACATTTTAAATGTCTATGCACTAATAGCGAGCTTCACTATAGATCAAGGATAGTGGTCCACTCACCAAACCAAAGTCAAAGACTCAATTTGGACAGCGTATAACCCAGCCCGGCCTCCTCCGGCCCCAGACGGCCAGAGACGGCCCGCCCTTTGCCCGGGCTTAGCCCGGCGCCACCCGCACCCGTCCCGTGACGTGGAGGTTGCGGCGTTCTTTTAAGCGCCTCCTGGCGCGAAAACGGCATCAGCGGCTTCCCAGCCGCTAGGGATGCTGGGGTGTATAGTCCGTCCCCACTCCGCGGCCGCAGATGGAGTAGCGGTGGCGGGAGACAGAGGCACAGCGAGGGGAGAAGCACTGGAGAGCAGGTAGGCAGACACGGAAGAAGAGTCCACAAATGTTGAACCGGAGCCCGCTCTGGCGATATTGCGGCGTTCTTTTAAGCTCCTCCTGGCGCGAAAACGGCATCAGCGGCTTCCCAGCCGCAAGGGATGCTGGGGTGTATAGTCCGTCCCCACTCCGCGGCCGCAGATGGAGTAGCGGCGGCGGGAGACAGAGGCACAGCGAGGGGAGAAGCACTGGAGAGCAGGTAGGCAGACACAGAAGAAGAGTCCACAAATGTTGAACAGGAGCCCGCTCTGCCGAAATTGCGGCGTTCTTTTAAGCGCCTCCTGGCGCGAAAATGGCGTCAGCGGCTTCCCAGCCGCAAGGGATGCTGGAGTGTATAGTCCGTCCCCACTCCGCGGCCGCAGATGGAGTAGTGGCGGTGGGAGACAGAGGCACAGCGAGGGGAGAAGCACTGGAGAGCAGGTAGGCAGACACGGAAGAAGAGTCCACAAATGTTGAACAGGAGCCCGCTCTGCCGAAATTGCGGCGTTCTTTTAAGCGCCTCCTGGCGCGAAAACGGCATCAGCGGCTTTCCAGCCGCAAGGGATGCTGGGGTGTACAGTCCGTCCCCACTCCGCGGCCGCAGATGGAGTAGCGGCGGCGGGAGACAGAGGCACAGCGAGGGGAGAAGCACTGGAGAGCAGGTAGGCAGACACAGAAGAAGAGTCCACAAATGTTGAACAGGAGCCCGCTCTGCCGAAATTGCGGCGTTCTTTTAAGCGCCTCCTGGCGCGAAAATGGCGTCAGCGGCTTCCCAGCCGCAAGGGATGCTGGAGTGTATAGTCCGTCCCCACTCCGCGGCCGCAGATGGAGTAGTGGCGGTGGGAGACAGAGGCACAGCGAGGGGAGAAGCACTGGAGAGCAGGTAGGCAGACACGGAAGAAGAGTCCACAAATGTTGAACAGGAGCCCGCTCTGCCGAAATTGCGGCGTTCTTTTAAGCGCCTCCTGGCGCGAAAACGGCATCAGCGGCTTTCCAGCCGCAAGGGATGCTGGGGTGTACAGTCCGTCCCCACTCCGCGGCCGCAGATGGAGTAGCGGTGGCGGGAGACAGAGGCACAGCGAGGGGAGAAGCACTGGAGAGCAGGTAGGCAGGCACGGAAGAAGAGTCCACAAATGTTGAACAGGAGCCCGCTCTGCCGAAATTGCGGCGTTCTTTTAAGCGCCTCCTGGCGCGAAAACGGCGTCAGCGGCTTTCCAGCCGCAAGGGATGCTGGGGTGTACAGTCCGTCCCCACTCCGTATTATACGCGTACGTAACGTGCATACGCAGCACGCGCGCATGTGCGAACGTCAGCGCGCGTACTCTACGCATATACGCGAGTCTAGCGTGTGGAGCATGTACGACGCACACATGCGTACGTACGCATGCGTACTGAGAGCGCGTACTAAAACGTACGTATGCGTACGTATATAACATACGCATGCATACACAAAAAACGAACGCATGCGTACTAGGTGCGCGCTGCGAGCGCGCACTAAAACGTATGTATGCGTACGTAGATAACGTATGCCTGCATACATGAAAAACGTACCCAAGCGTACTAGGTTAGCGCTCAGTGCGCGCACCCTAAAAATTTATAGAAAAAAAAAAGAAATAAAGTGGAGATAAGTTAATAGAAGATATTAACTATGCTGTTCAACTTTATCCAAATTCAAAGTAAAAAAATGACCCACACAAACATAAAGGATACAGATAATTTATAAATGTATACATAGGGAAATTTTTGAAAAAGAAATATATAAAAAATATATTGAAAAAATCCCAAATTAGCATTTAAAAAACCTTTGAAATTCACTGAAAAAACCATAGGTTTCACACACGTTATAGCTAGGAATTAGCATTTAAAAAACCTTTGAAATTCACTGAAAAATCCATAGGTTTCACACACGTTATAGCTAGGAATTAGCATTTAAAAAACCTTGCAAATTCACTGAAAAAACCATAGGTTTCACACACGTTATAGTTAGGAAATAGCCTTTAAAAAACCTTACAAATTCACTGAAAAAACCATAGGTTTCACACATGTTATAGTTAGCTGGACATTTTACTCGTAAAAAACCAATGAAATTCCCCCGTTATAGTTAGTTCAGCTAACTATAACTCGCGTGCCCGCAATCCACTGCTGATGACATCACATATTACATCACTCATGACATGGTCAGTGACATCACTCATGACATCACTGATGACATCTCAAAGTACATCACTGATGACATCACTGATGATGTCATCCATGTGAAAAATTAGCACATCTTCTCACACCCTAATATAACTTTTGATACACCAACTCAAAATGTAAGAGTTCAAATGTCAAAAATATACATGCTGCAATACCAATAACTACATACCCACTTATTAACTCTTAGGTCTACATACACCTCCAATCATTCAGCTGTACAGTCACTCATACTTACAGTCACTCCATACAAAACTATCTTATGCATTTATACACCTATATAGACACTCACACACCACCAATGATCCATAGAGGTACTCTCACACCTAGTCAGTCATGCAAATAATCACACTCCCATTTACTCACCTATGCAGTTATACACACTCAAGTTCACTTAATCATAAAAATAGTGCCACATTCTTACCCTCTTATACAATCATTCTTACAAGCACACACTCATCCATACAGTCACTTTCACAATCACACACTCTCATATCTACTCACTTATATACTCTTACACGCACATATACTGCCTTTCACATATGTAGTTAGTCACAAATGTTCTACTGAGATATACATTCAATCCCTAACACACCCATACATACACTCACTCAACCATACAGTCCATCACAGATGCACTCTTAAAACCATGCACCCATAGAATCACCCACTCACACATTTATGCATAGAGTCACACACACCCTACCCACACAAACACTCAGGAACCCATACAGATACTGAGACAAGCAATCAATAACTCATATACACACTTATATAGGTATTCACAAAACCATGCCGCCACTTATACACCAACATACAGACACATACAGACATTCACACAGTTTAGTCACTAGTCTGCAGTAAGATACATTTAATGACTCTCTTATAGAGTTAGTCATACACCTAGAAAATCATCCATTCACACACTTATACACCCACTCATTCTTCAACAGGCCTTTCCCTATATATATTAAACATATTAAAATTGTTCAGAAACACATACTCAATGGATGACGTCATCAGTGATGTCATCAGTGATGTCATTTGAGATGTCATCAGTGATGTCATAAGTGATGTAATATGTGACGTCATCAGCAGTGGATTGCGGGCGCGCGAGTTATAGTTAGCTGAACTAACTATAACGGGGGAATTTCATTGGTTTTTTACGAGTAAAATGTCCAGCTAACTATAACATGTGTGAAACCTATGGTTTTTTCAGTGAATATATATATACATACATATATAAACATATATATAACCTGCATATCTATATAAATACAAATATAAATGTATATATACATATGTTATGTACATGAAAGTTTGAAAAACAATAATACAAGCAAAGCTAAAAACCACCTAATTACAAACAGAATTGCTTTAACTTAAACGAGGGAGAGACCTATTGCATTTTCACTGCTTGTTTACTTTGGTTCCAACAAGAAGGCATTCAGATGTGTCACACATTTGCCATAAATTCTGAATGTTAGCACTCTAGTTGCTCATTAGATCACTGTAGTAAAGCTACTGCTCACCAGGGAAGTCTGCTGCTGGTATTCAAAGTGCATGTTTCAGTCTGCATGTCAGAATTTTTTATTGAAATAGAAGAGGATTGGAAAAGTCACTCAAAATGTACCCCCTCATTGTGTTCCTTTTAAATTAAACTACTCACTCTCTACTACTCACTCGCTACTACTCTCTACTACTCAATCACTACTACTCACTCTCTACAACTCTATACTACTCTCTACTACTACTCTCTACTATTCACTCGCTAGTACTGACTCTCTACTACTCTCTACTACTCACTCTACTACTCTCTACTACTTTCTACCACTCACTCTCTACTACTCTACTACTCACTCTCTACTACTCTCTCTCTACTAATCTCTCTCTACTAATCCCTCTCTACTACTCACTCTACTACCCTCTACTACTCACTCTCTACTACTTTCTCTCTACTACTCACTCTCTACTATTCACTCTCTACTACTCGCTCTCTACTGCTCTCTACTACTCACTCTCCACTACTCACTCTCTACTACTCATTCTCTACTACTCTCTACTACTCACTCTCTACTACTCTCTACTACTCTCTCTACTTCTCACTCTCTACTACTCACTCTCTACTACTCTGCTACTCTCTACTACTCTCTCTACAACTCACTCTCTACTACTCTCTACTACTCACTCTCTACTACTCTCTACTACTCACTCTACTACTCTCTACTACTCTCTACCACTCACTCTCTACTACTCTACTACTCACTCTCTACTACTCTCTCTCAACTACTCACTCTCTACTACTCGCTCTCTACTACTCTACAACACCCTACTACTCTCTCTCTACTACTCACTCTCTACTACTCACTCTCTACTCTCACTCTCTACTGCTCTCTACTACTCACTCTCTGCTACTCTCTCTACTACTCACTCTCTACTACTCACTCTCTACTACTCTCTACTACTCACTCTCTACTACTCTCCCGCTACTACTCTCTACTACTCACTCTACTACTCTCTACTACTAACTCTCTCCTACTCTCTGTCTATTACTCAGTCTCTAGTACTCTCTACTACTCACTCTCTACTACTCAGAATGTTTTAATGAAATAGAAGAGGATTTGAGAAGTCAAAATGTGCCCTAATTTTTCTTTCTGCAGCACTAATCATAATCATAATTTCTATGGCAAAATGAACCCCTCATTTTGTTCCTTTGCAAATTAAATGTTTTAAGTGTTACCTCTTTATTCCAATCAAGATGGCTTCAGGTGTGCCATACCTTTGTCATAGGTAAGACTGTTAGCGCTCTAGTTGTTCCTTAGAACACTCTGCGACATTCTGTCATTGGGCTATACTTGGGCTACATCTGGGTGATATTTGTGCTACATTTGGGCTCTTTTGTCTCTGGTGGCCATCTTGGGAGCCATATTTGTTATGAAGTTTCCTAATTTTCTCATTTACTACAGTCTCCTCAGTAGGAAATACTTTCAGTTTTTTACTTTGATTCCATCAAGAAGGCATTCAGATATGTCACACATTTGCCATAAATTCAGAATGTTAGCACTCTAGTTGCTTATTAGATCACTGTAGTAAAGCTACTGCTCACCAGGGAAAACTGCTGCTGGTATTGAAAGTGCATGTTTCAGTCTGCATGTCAGAATTTTTTAATGAAATAAAAGAGGATTTCAGAAGTCAAAATGTGCCCTAGTTTTTCTTTCTGCAGCACTAATCATACTTGTTATGGAAAAATGAACCCCCTCATTTTGTTCCTTTTTAAATTAAATGTTTAAAGAGTTACCACTTTAATCCAAGCAAGATGGCTTCAGGTGTGCCATACGTTTATCATAAGTAGGACTGTTAGCGCTCTAGTTGTTCTTTGGAACACTCTGGGAAGCTGCAGTAGAACACAAAGGAATCAACTGACAGTCTCTGCCCTTGTTGGATGTACATGTTTTACTGAGAATGTCAGACTTCATTCTCACATGACTGAGAAAGATAATGTGAATTTACAGAAAATAAGCTCTCAGTTTAGCTTATAGATCACCTTCCAAACCTCTGTGGGAAAAGCATGAGAAAATATTTTTCTCTCAATCATGATATCCCAGCAGAAGGCTTTTTCACATGGTGAAATCACCTTAGAACATACCACAATTCCTAAAATGAGTATGGTACCATCAACAAATGATTTATAATGTAACTAAAGTCTTAAAACCTTCTATTAACTGCAATGCTTTTTAATGAGGTGCTATCATGTATATTGGTCCCAAGATGGCTGCCAACACTTCTTGGATGAAGTGCTGACAGCCAATCAGATCTCAGGATGAGATGTGTGGTTAGGCTCCGCCCACATATATATATGATTTTACTTTTGATTTTCTCAGGAACTACTGAACAGATTGACACCAGACCTGCAAAAGGCACTTCCCTGAGCTGAGGACTACCTCTGCCAAATTTCAAGTAATTCTGTTCAGCCGTTCGGGCTGTACCTTGGACTAAAGGTCCCTATGGAAAATTGCATGGGGAAAACGCGGTTTGGGACCCCCCTTTTTTCTCAGCCACCGCTTGACAAATCCCCCAAGACTTTCAGGGTAGGAGCGGAGCGGAGCGCCCCACCTATTTTGAAAATTTTGCGAGGATTCGTCAACCGGCGTCAAAGTTATTCCAAATAGAATGTTGCGGATTTCCTATGGAAACACGGTCCTAACTATAACTATCTACCGGTGACTGCCAGTAGATAATATATATATATATATATATATATATATATATATATATATATATATATATATATATATATATATATATATATATATTGAAATGAGATCAGCGGAGGAAAAAACACGTAAAAAAATCTACCTTTGGAAAAGAGACGGATTGTTAACTAAAGATGAAATGAACTTTCTAAATATTGAACATCCGGTTATTCCTGTTTTGTATTTTTTACCGAAGGTTCACAAAAAAGTAACTCCAGTACCTGGGCGTCCCATTATCTCTGCCCAAAATAGCATGAATGAGAATCTGTCGAAGTATGTTGATTTTTTTCTACAGCCACATATGACTTCACTGCCATCCTATATCAGGGACACGACTGATTTCTTGAATAAGATTAAAGATATTACATGGTGTTCCAACTACCTGCTGATAGTTATGGATATTGAATCCCTTTACACAAGTATCAAGCATTGTCATGGCATGATTGCTACTAAATATTTCTTAGACAACAGGGATATCAATATGAAGGACCACAACAAAATGATTTTGGAGATGATTGAACTTTGTTTATCTACCAATTTCTTTCTATTTGAGAATGTGATATACCATCAAGTGCGTGGTGTGGCGATGGGGGCATGCTTCTCCCCCAGCTACTCATGTTTACATGTGGGTTGGTGGGAGGAGCATGTCCTCAGAACCACCCACCAGCACTGGTGGAGCCATGTGGTTCATTACTGGAGGTATATTGATGATATATTCTTAATTTGGAATGGTTCAAAAGAAGATGCCAGTAGTTTTGTTGACGATATTAATGTGAATGATCTGAACCTCAGGTTTACTGCTTCCATTGATGTTTCTTCTGTCGAGTTTCTTGATGTTCTGGTCTATATAGACAACAATATACTTTGTACCAAATTACACAGGAAGACAACTGCAGGAAACTCGATTTTACATGCTGAAAGTGCACATCCACGTCACCTTATCAACAGTATACCGTATGGCGAATTCATCCGCATACGACGTATCTGTAGTCATGATACTGTCTCAATTGAATGTCAGATGGCAGCTTTTAATAGGTTCCTGGACAGGGGCTATAAAGAACCTCTTCTCACACAGGCCCTTAATAAAGCTAATTCGGTGCCTAGGGTTACTCTTTTACAACCTAGTAGTAATAAGATCACTGAATTAGATCTTCAGTCTATTCGTCTTATTACCACGTTTAGCTCTCAAGAAAAAGCCATTCGTAAAATTATTTATTCTGAATGGCCTATTGTCTTAACAGACAATATTTTGGGTCCCTTCCTCCCGAGTTTACCTTCTATTACTTTTAGGAAGGCGCCCTCTATGAGAGATGCTCTAGTGAGAACCATGCCTCCGGTTAATACCAGAGGCACTTGGCTTAATAAAAGTGGTTTTTTTAAGTGTAATTCCTGTCGGGCCTGCACATTTGCCACCAATAGTACACACTACAGAACAGCCTTTAATTGTAAAGAAATAGCCATTCAGGGACATCTGACGTGCCGCACTGATTATGCAATTTACAAACTTAAATGCACCTGCAATCTTGAATATATAGGAAGTACAAAACTTCCTGTGCATAAACGAATCCTGCAACATATTAGGGCGATAGTAAACTCAGACCACAACTATCCCGTGGCAAGACATTTTATGTCCATCCACGATAATAAATTAAAAGATCTGGAATACACTGTCATAGGAGCAGTTGCCAACCCCGGACGAGGTGGCAACCGTGATAAATTACTTAGACAGCGTGAATCACATTTTATTCTAGCCTTAGATACAAGAGCTCCTAATGGTTTGAATATTAATGAGGATCTTCACAATTTTTTATGAGTGGTTTTGTGAATTACTGTCGTTACTTGCCTTGTCAATTTAACTCTATTGCTGAAATGGTTTTTACACTTTTTTATGTCTTTTAGGCATTTTATGAATACGTTTTTAATTTTCAGACTGCTTGATTCTTTAGAGATTTTCTATTTTCCCTGGGCTCTTGATCTGTTTATTAAGATGAATTTTTTTATATGGCTTTTTTAGTATATTTATGAAATTTTGTTTCTCTTTTTTGACTAGTTTTATTCATATATGCTGCTAATTTTGACTTATGTCCTGTGCTGTACACATTGAGTTTTTTAACATACCTCTTGGGCTCTCAGTCACTGGACACTTGTCCTTGCACTTGAATGTGACAGTTCGTTGTTTTTTTGTACAAAGGGCTTATTAAGGTTGCCTTTTTAGATGGATCATATGCACTATGCACTTATTTTAAAACCACCTTTTATGGCACCTCCTTTTTGTATTTTATATGTTTTTATATATTTTTTATATATATTTATATATTTATACAATTTTGTCAACGACTGTCTATTTTGTTTAATTACTATTTATTGAGCCCCGTTGTTACAGTTTGCGTATTTTGCACAAGACATTGAATGCATTGCCGATCATGCCTAAAGGGAGCAGATTGTGTGTCAGGATCTATTTTGCAGTCTGTCTTCTATTTTCTTCTTTGTGGTGTTCAGTGTCGCTCTATTTATGAGCTCATTTCACGGAGACGCATCATGTGATCAAGCTCCCTGCGTGGAGCGAAACGCGTCATGGAGGACACTGGTCCGTTTATTTCTGCATTTTAATTGGGTATTAAATTATTTGCTTCACCCGCCCTGGCTTGTGGGACTGTTTGATTTTTGATTTGGAGGCGAGAGGTCCGTGCCTGTATTTCCGCCGAGTGGAAAGGAGAGCGGAAAGGACTATTTCTATTTATATATATATACATATATATATATATATATATATATATATATATTCACTGAAAAACCATAGGTTTCAGGCACGTTATAATTAGAAATTAGCATTTAAAAAACCTTTGAAATTCACTGAAAAAACCATAGGTTTCAGGGATGTTATAGTTAGTTGGACATTTCACTCATAGAAAACCATAGAAATTCCCCTGTTATAGTTAGTTGAGCTAACTATAACTCGCGCCCCCGCAATGCACTGCTGATGACGTCACATATTACATCATTCATTACATGGTCAGTGACATCACTGATGATATCACTGTTGACATCTCAAATGACATCACTGATGACATCACTGATGACATTAGCCAGTGAATGTGTGTTTCTATCAATTGCAAATATGTTTTATATGTTTATTGAAGAATGAATGGGTGTATACGAATCAGGGATGGATGATTAAGTAGGTGTGTGACTGACTGTATAAGTTAGTGATTAATTGTGTCTTGCTTAATTCATGTGTTAGCAACTGATAAAGACATTCACAAAGTTTAGGTTGTCAGTTGGTGTGTAAGCAGTTCCATGGTTTGGTTAGCAACTAAATGAGGATCTATATGAGCTATTGATTGCTTGTCTGAGTACCTGTATGGGTGCCTGAGTGTCTGTGTAGGTGGGTGTGCATAGATGTGTGAGTGGATAATTCACTGGGTATATGTGTTCAAGTATGTATGTGTGAAGGGCTGTATGGCTTGGTGAGTGTGTGTATGAGTGTCTTGATGAGTGAATGGATGCCTCAGTGGTGCATGTGTGAGTAACTCCATATGTGAAATACAGTATTTATGAGTGTTGGACTGTATAAATGACTATATGTGAGAGTGAGTGATTGTGAGAGTGCCTGTATGGATCAGTGTGTGCTTGTATTAGTTATTGTATTAAAGTGTAAGTATGTGTTAGTATATGTTTAAATAAGTGACGTGGTATGTGTATAACTGTACAGGTGAGTAAATGAAAGTGTGATTGATTATTTCCATTACTGACTAGGTGTGTGAATAACTCTATGAGTGAGAGACGGTGTGTGAGTGTCTGTATAGATATGTGACTGGACATGATAATGCTGTATTGATAGCTGACTGTATGTATGAGTGACTGTATGAGTGAATGAATGGATGTGAGTGGATATGTACTAACTGGTATTGGTGTGTTCATGGTTTTGAATATTATAGTCTGTATTTTAGAGTGGGTGTATCAAGTGTTACATTAGGATCTGATAAGGTGCATCAGATTTTGACTTGGATGATGTCATCAGTGATGTCCTTTGAGATGTCATCAGTGATGTCCTCAGTGATGTCGTTGACCATGTCATGAATGATGTAATATGTGATGTCATCAGCAGTGCATTGCGGGGGCGCGAGTTATAGTTAGCTCAACTAACTATAACAGGGGAATTTCTATGGTTTTCTATGAGTGAAATGTCCAACTAACTATAACATCCCTGAAACCTATGGTTTTTTCAGTGAATTTCAAAGGTTTTTTTAAATGCTAATTTCTAACTATAACGTGCCTGAAGCCTATGGTTTTTTCAGTGAATTTCTAAGGTTTTTTAAATGCTAATTTCTAACTATAACGTGCCTGAAACCTATGTTTTTTTCTGTGAATTTCTAAGGTTTTTTAAATGCTAATTTCTAACTATAACGGGCCTGAAACCTATGTTTTTTTCAGTGAATTTCTAAGGTTTTTTAAATACTAATTTCTAATTATAATGTTCATTAAACCTATCTTTTTTATGTGTTTTTTAATTATCAACCCATTCTCAACTTGGTGAAAAGTGCAAATCTCACCACTCTTTCATCAATACCTTACGCCAACAAAATCGCCACAAACGAGAGCCACAACTAACGCTAATGAAATGTAAAGTAGGCGTTCCCGTGCAAAAAACCCACGAAAACACCACTTCCTCATATTTTCAACGACCAGCCAACTCTTCAATATGATCCAAAAAGCAGGCAATAAGCCGAGTTAGCAGTAACAAATTACCATCAATCTTTAACTGCTGTAAGGAGGTCACTATCTACTCCATGAATTGGACCCAACTCACAGCCACATCTAAAGACCAACACGTGATAGAGCTACTGATCATGCAGGTCCGACACGCAACAAGACCACAACACCCAGCGCCACCACCAACAGAACCTCCCCCAACCACCCCCCCTACTACCACCAAGGCAGCACAAAACAGGATAACGGACCTTCCCAAAACAACATGCCCCTCAGCCACACAATAGCTGAATGTTGGGAGATATGGCAACCAACTATATATGAAGGAGGCAAGTCACCCTTCAACAATAAAGCACACAATGCCAAGTGTAACGCTCATGTGCTGCACAGACCTCACTATGCAAATCACAAACCTCTCCATGTGGAGATATACAGTTGATACTTGTAGTGTAGTGCACAGTGGACGCAACCATGTTACCTCAGGCAGTGGGGAAGATCTAAGTCATGTAGCTGTGTTGTCTCCCCTGTAAGCGGAAGTGGAGTGTGCTGCTCCAAAGTACGCCACTCCAGTGTAGCAGTATGAATAAATGGGCCAGGCCCTAGGCGTGGTTCACTTGAGGGAAGACCAACAAGTCTATCACAGCAGCAGCCCTCACCCTGGCATGTGGCTGCTGCCATAACCGCGGGCCTCCTCGATACAGGCCCCGTGTGAACTCAGCGGCACAGCACCACAGACTGTACCAA
Organism: Triturus cristatus; assembly: GCF_964204655.1. Lineage (NCBI taxonomy): Eukaryota > Metazoa > Chordata > Amphibia > Caudata > Salamandridae > Triturus > Triturus cristatus. The sequence continues at coordinate 597,646,362 of NC_140592.1, read as the reverse complement.
CTACTGCCTTCAATCTACACTGCGGACAGCAGCGCTCACAATTCAGATGCAGTGGCGATTGCAGATGTCGCTGTCCAGTTCGCAAGACACTTTGCTTCCAGTGCGGCCAGCCCAGACCACGCATCATCGCACAGTGCCAACACGCTGTATGCTTCAGGTGCTACTAACTCACTGCACCATAAATCATCACCACGTAGCTGTGCGCCCATCCTGACCGCTGCCTCCGCCCTACACTGGGGTTACACAGTTCACAATTCAAGATTACTAGCGACGCAAATTGTGTAAGACACTATAATGGGTTAAGAAGACCACATGCTCCCAATCTGTGCAGCTCAAGTCAAAGTCACCTGCCTGTGGGCCTTTGCTGACCGCTGCCTCTGGCCTACACTGTGGAAGACCGACGACAGGTGGTGCCAACTAACCCTGTTCAACACAAGCCGCTCCCACACGTATAAGTGTGACCTGAGTCCTGAATTGCAGCGACCACAGCACCAGACTCCCTTCAATCAGTGAGGGGTATTTCCATATGGAAGGCCGGCGACACGTGGTGCCACTGAACCTGCACTACGCAGGCCATTGGGGCCACCAATGTATGCACGTGGCTGTGGGCCCTTGCTCACCGCTAGCTCTGGCCTACACTGTGGAAGACCGGCGACAAATGGTGCCACTAACCGTCTTCAACACAAGCTGATCCCACATGTGGAACTGTGTCCTAAGTCCTGAATGGTAGTGACCCTAACTCCGTGAGACAACCACAGCACCAGACTCCCTTCGATCAGTGAGACATATTTCCATATGCAACGGCAGCGACACGTGGTGCCAATAACTCTGTTCAACACAAGCTGAACAATCCCACATGTGGAACTGTGTCCTGAGTCCTGAATGGCAGTGACCCCAAGTCCATGGCAGTGACCAGAGCAGCATACTCCCTCTGATTAGTTAGGCATATTTCCATATGCAACGGCGGCGACACGTGGTGCCAATAACTCTGTTCAACACAAGCCGAACAATCCCACATGTGGAACTGTGTCCTGAGTCCTGAATGGCAGTGACCCCAAGTCCATGGCAGCGACCACAGCAGCATACTCCCTCTGATTAGTTAGGCATATTTCCATATGCAACGGCAGCGACACGTGGTGCCAATAACTCTGTTCAACACAAGCCGAACAATCCCACATGTGGAACTGTGTCCTGAGTCCTGAATGGCAGTGACCCCAAGTCCATGGCAGCGACCACAGCAGCATACTCCCTCTGATTAGTTAGGCATATTTCCATATGCAACGGCGGCGAAACATGGTGCCAATAACTCTGTTCAAGACAAACTGATCGCAACTAACTAACTAACTATCACAGTCCTACACCCTACATATTATCCTTTTAGTATCCTCGCTTCAAGAATTTTTTTATATCAGTTATAGCTTTACTACAATGACCAAATTAATCTTCGAATGCAAACTAACATGGAATAGCATTCTACACTACAGGCAGTACAGCTCGCAATTCCAATTTTAAATGCTAATTCCTAACCAGATTGTACTCAGAAAATACAACACTTAGTCAATGTATTCTATACTATTTCATCTTTTCATCATACGCCTACACTGCACTCAGTAGGGCTCACAATGGAAATTATTTCTTCATTCATTAACTACAGAGTCCACTAGGCAAGTAACTATTACAGGCCTCAAATTTACATAATATCCTTTTAGTATCATTTCTTCTTGAACATTTTTTATATCAGTTATAGCTTTAGTAAAATGACCAAATTCATTTTCAAGTACAAATGAACACTCAGCAAGCTACACTGCAGGCAGCAGGCCTCACAATTAGAATTTTGTACATGTGATGCCTACTAACACTGTCCAACACAAGCCGATCCCAAGTGTGTAACTGTGTCCTAAGTCCTGAATGGCAGTGACCCCAAGTCCATGGCAGCGACCACAGCACTAGACTCCCTTCGATCAGTGAGGCATATTTCGATATGCAAGGCCGGCGACACGTAGTCCCACTAACCCTCTTTAACACAAGCTGATCCCACATGTGTAACTGTGTCCTGAGTCCTGAATGGTAGTGACCCCCAGTCCGTGGCAGCGACCACAGCAGCATACTCTGATCAGTTAGACATGTTTCCATATGCAAGGCCGGTGACACATAGTCCCACTAACCCTCTTTTACACAACCTGATCCCACATGTGTAACTGTGTCCTTAGTCCTGAATAGCTGTCACCCCTAGGCCGTGGCAGCGACCACAGCACCAGACTTCCTCTGATCAGTGAGGCATATTTCCATATGCAAGGCCGGCAACACGTAGTTTCACTAACCGTCTTTAACAAAAAGACGATCCCACATATGTAATTGTGTCCTGAGTCCTGAATGGCAGTCACCCCAAGTCCGTGGCAGTGACCACAGCACCAGACTCCCTCTCATCAGTGAGGCGTACTTCCATATGCAAGGACAACAGCACATGGTGCCACTAACCCTGTTCAACACAAACCGATCCCACATGTGTAACTGTGTCCTGAGTACTGAACGTCAGTGACCCGAACTTCGTCACAGCGACCACAGCACCATACTCCCTTTGATTAGTGAGGGGTATTTGCATATGGAAGGCCGGCGACACGTGGTGCCACTGAACTTCCACTACACAGGCCGGTTGAGGCCACCAATGTATGCATGTGGCTGTGGGCCCTTGCTCACCGCTACCTCTGGCCTACATTACGGTCAGCATACCTCACAATTCAGATAGAGTCCTGATTCCACATGACGCAGTCCAGTAGCCAAGACACATTTCTCCCAGTGCGGCCCATCCACACCCAGCATCATCACACGCTCATACAGTCTCAATACTTCTGGTGCCACTAACCCTCTTTAACACAAGCAGATCCCACATGTGTAACTGTGTCCTGAGTCGTGAATGGCAGTGACCCCAAGTTGATGGCACCGACCACAGCACCACACTCCCTTCGATCAGTGACACATATTTCGATATGCAAGGCCGGCGACGCGTAGTCCCACAAACCCTCTTTAACACAAGCCGATCCCACATGTGTAACTGTGTCCTAAGTCCTGAATGGCAGTGACCCCAACTTCGTGGCAGCGACCACAACACCAGACTCCCTTCAGTCTTAAATGTTGTTCTTTTCTTTAATTTTTTTTTTTTAATGTAAATCTATACATGACTAAGATTCTTCTTTGTCCAACCGCACAGGGACACTTCCAGGCCCAAGAAGGTTGTTGAGGGTATGATGGTAATGTGGGAAGAGGGTGCGATACCTGCTGATGTGAGGAGAGGCAGCGTCAAAGGAGTATACTATCTATCAAAGAAAGAACTCTGATATGTTTTCACAAATGCCTCGGACAAATGCCAGCTGACGGACCGCATCCTAAAATGGTTTTTCAATGCTTATGTAGTGTGAGCTATAAACAGTTCGCACCCAGGCTCACAGAGGGCCAGCTGCGGCCCGTCCGCTCGACTCACAGACGCAGTACTACGAGCCGTCCACGTTATTGTAGCTATCCCTGCCCTGTTCCGTAGTACACCACGACATGCTACTGCGATTACGTTCAGACATTGGCCCCACATAGCTACCTGTCACAGGCGTACTCGCTGTTGGTGTGCAAGTCAGTGGTCTAGTTCTCAACATCTCACGGCCACTCCCCAGGGCAGGTTTGCACACACATCACACCCATCCGGCACATGCGTCACAGGCCATGTGACCACGCAAATATAATAGATCAACAACATCACATCCTTTATTGCCAGTGCTGACTAGATGGCGGACGCTCCACATGTCTCAACCATAAAGAGTCTTTGAAAAGTTGCGCAGAAGGTTAGTCACACCCTGATCTGTATAGCCATCAGGGGCCTACCACCCCCTTGGCGTGGACTTCAGATGCACAGGGTTAGTACCACCCGAACCTCATATGCCATCAGGGGCCTACCACCAGGTGCACACACTTGAGTTCCACAGGCTTAGCTGCCCCAAATGCTGATGTGGTCTTCGCCATCGATGACTCAGGACTCAGTGACATGTGTGAGATCTGCCGGGCCGTGGAGAAGCTGATGTGGTCTCCGCCATTGATGACTCAGGACTCAGTGACATGTGTGAGATCTGCCGGGACGTGGAGAAGATGATGTGGTCTCCGCCATTCAGGACTCAGCGACATCTGTGAGATCCGCGGAGGAGTTGATGTTGTCTCCGCCATTCATGACTCAGGACTCAGCGACATATCTGGTATGCACGTAAAGTGCCCACTGCTGCACACTCCGGTGGCACCAGGTAATTATTTGCTCAAGGATGCGCAGAGGCGGCAGTGTCTGTCTATCTCTCTCTCTCTCTCTCTCTCCCTTCTTTTCCTTCTATCTCTCTCTCTTCCTTCTACCTTTCTCACTCCCTTTCTTTCTTTCCCTCTCTGGCTTTTTTTTCCTTCTCATGGTCTCTGTGCCTCTCGCCTTTGATATGCCCATTACACACGTCCTTATTTTGTGCTTTATTTTCCAGGCTCTGTCGTCGACATCCATGGTCCCCACAGGAGTGTTCCGCCTCCTTGTTTTCTATTTTTTAATAAGATTTTGTTTATTAGTTTATCATTTATATATGTTAATAAAAAATAAATTTCGCAAATAGTCTTTCGTTTATCGTTTACATATATATTTATAAACAAATAAAGTTTTTAAAAAATTAATAGCGGTTTTGGTTGTTCTCTTAACTGCTGTGTGACTCTTTCTTGTTCTTATTACTGTCATTTGATGGAGTCCACCATGGTGTTAAATTTTGGGGCACTTATCGTGGGAATACTGGTGATGTCTGCAGTTTACACCAACTTCTGAATAGTGTGTTAGATTTATCTCAACTTTACTTCCATTAAAGTGCTGATAATGAAATGCAGACTAGCCGTTCCCGTGCAAAAAGACACAAGGTGCACCTTTGCAATTTATTCTAAATACTAAAATCCTGTATTGAATTGCACTGATGTAGTGGCTGCACTTACAGTGTACACACAAAATCAATTAAGAACTCTCATTGTATTTATATTGATTGGGAATAGTGCGTCAAGTGCTGGATCTTGACGAGATACACTGCTCAGTTCGTATATTGTTCTGCACATGAAAAAAATCACATCACAACTTTCACACCAACTGCAATGCGAAACAAATTCCAGCGATAAGCCACGTTAGCACCAGGTATTTTACACATGCTTTCTGCTGGTGTTAAGCAGGACGACTACCTGCACCATGAAACGGAACACAGCTAAGAGCCACACCACATGTGCCATAGAATCAATTAGCATAATGCAGGGATACCCATGAGGGCCACAAAACTCATCGCAACAACTCCAGGACCGCCAACGCCTCCCAAACCCTCATCTGAGCAAGTGTGCCCCGGTGGTCATTGTCTTAGCATGATAGACTCGAGCCCTGCAACATCACAGTGTGCTGTTGCCTCAGCGTTGGCAGTGAGCCTGGACCTGTAGCTACGCACGCATCCTCCTGCATGCAAAACTGGCATGTGCTGGTCCGGAGTACACAGGTCAGCACAGGGGTGTGCCTATCCGGCAAGGGGAACAGGGTGTTTCGGACATGTCCGTGTACAGGAAGTGCGGTAAGTGTGTCTCTGTGTTCTGGTGTGGCCTGCCACAAAGGCCACAGCACACGATGTTGTAAAGTGCCATGTACCACCTCCAAACGGCGCTGTGATGCTGTAGTTTGAATGTAGCAGGACATGCGTGAATAGGAAATTACAATGGTGTGCCGTACAAGTGCATGAGATACAACAGCGCACTGTAGAAAAGTATGGGGGCTCGTGGGAGGGAGAAGCAGCTGTTTGGCAATGTAACACATAGTGAACTCGCCCATGTGCCGCGTGCTGGGCATCTCATCCATGATAACCAGATATCCCACAACACCAACGACCGGCCTTTGTACACATCCTGCATGAATGCAGCGTGGTTTTCACTTCTATGCTCATTCAGTGGTGTGATATTGGTGGGTTGTGTGACTTGTGCTCCTTGTTGGTGTATTACATTTTGGCCATTGTTTATCTATACTTGTGCTGTACTTAATTGTGCATGTGTGCCATTCTGCCCATCTCCCCTGTCCCCCCACTCCCAGCTTCTTCCTCTTCCTAGTGTTGTTGTGTCTATAATCTTGTTGCTCCACACATAAACACATGTAAAGAAAAAATTAGAATAGTTCCTTGATTCTTTTAGGTTTCCAAACTTCTCTCTATTGGTTTCTTTTTGTTTTTCCATATAAACCGTTTTTTTAATATTCAACAACACATAGAAGTCAGAAGTGCAATGTATTCTATCAACACACTTTCTAGAACATTCTACAACACGTGCAGGTTAAAATTTCATAAATTTTTGTAACTTAACGATATTTTTTTGCAACATTTTCTCGAACATTTAACGGCACGTGCAGGTTAAAAGTTCACAATTGTTTCAAGTTCGAATAGTGCCTTCCAAATGCAAGTAGCAGCTGTGGTTCAGTTGAGCAAATTTATCTTATTGTATGTACTCCACGTTGAAACAGCTTTTTCTTAACCAATTACAAAGATGCTTTTCCACAAAACAAATGTGCACCCTAAATTTTAAAAAAGAATGCTTTTCAACTCCCAATCAAGTATCGTTTTGTATGGCAAAAAAAAAGTACTTCCCCATCTTTAATCATATCTCTTTCCATACATTCCAACCATACCTTCAAAATGCTAGTGTGGATTGTAGGACATAGCTACATTTTCAGGTGCAAGAGGTATGCAGAACACAGACGTATTGACTTAGACCTAGGTTTACAAAATGTGGACATTAAATGGTTTACACAGAAAAGATTGAAGTTGTACCAATTGCTACCTTTGGTTAAAACCTCTTTGCATCTTCCACACCCTGACCTCATGATTGTGCATTGTGGTGGAATTGACCTAGGCACATTGACTGGGGTAGGTTTGGAAATGCTTATGAAGGACAACTTTGGACACCTCTGCTCAGCACCATGTGACTCTGGGCAATAGCTCACTTAATAGATCACATAATTTCCACGCCGGCCTCGAGGGCCTTCAGACCCATAGGGGTGAGTCGCTTGCGCTTTACAAATAACGTATTGATTTGATAGGCGCAAATTTACCTTTGCGCTCCCTGTATAACACCCCCTAAGCACCATACACAAGTTACAATGTTCAAAACAAAAGTTCCTCCGAGTAGGTATAACTACATGCTGACACTACTTGACAGATGTGGCACAGCAGCCAGAGCACATGACTTCACAGCATATGACACACAGTTTGGACTCACGCTTTCATCCCCGACTCCGGTAGCACCTCAGCTTAGCACCATGAGACTCTAGACAATACCTCACATATTTTTCGTACCCCAGGACTTTCAAACCAGTAGGAGTCAGTCGTTCATCCTAGTAGGTATAAACACATGCTGACACTACTTCCACAGGTGTACTGCAGCGGCCAGGGCACATGACTTCACACCATAAGACACATAGTTTAGGCTCACGCTTTCATCCCCGACTCCCGCAGCAGCTCACCTTAGCAGTATCAGACTACGCAATGCCTCACTTAATTTCCATATATTCTGCTCCAAAGGTTGTCCACCTGGTGAGTAGCACTCGATCAGCAGCTTTATTTATGATAGGCAGGGACGAGGATCCTCTTGTATAAGCCGCTCCGTAATGGAATTGCCTGACGCATTTCAAAGCTCCATACGCTTCTCTTCAGAGGCTTGAACGGAGACGATGTGTGCAAACGCTGAACCCACTTTGCCATTTCATATTGCACACCCACCAATGGGAAGCTCGAATGAGACTGCATTGTGGGAAATGTGGTACGGATAGCACACAAATCTTGTCCTGTATGGACCCTGCAGGTGGACTCGTTCTCAATCCTGCTTGCCGCTGATAGCCCTCATTTCCGACGGCTGTGTATGGAGCTGGTATATGGGGGGTTGCTACCTGCTCGCTGTTCCCCGCTCCACCTCTTCCTATGTTTGTCATAAAGAACTAGCCTTGTCTTTTATCTCGGATCTAATCAAAATCAGTCCTATCTTGTTGTGGCATAAGATCTGGACTACAGCAGAAACTGCTCTTAATAGGGCGATTATTGCTGATTGTATCAAACTTGAAGGCTCTAAAAAGATCCAGTGGCTCTCTTATGTTCAGGAATTTTTCGAGAATATCGGACGCCTTGAATTTTATGATTCCCCCGAGACAATGTCTTCGATCTCCAGACAGGCTCTGAAAGAAGTTTGCCTTGCACATCTGGAAGATCGACGCTGGTGCCTCGAGGGAAAAAAGGCCTCTGTTGTTTATCATCAATTCCTGCTGCAAAATCCTGGGCTACCGCTTTATTTGTCACCCGATCAGACAAGTTATAGCAGAATGCTCTTAGCTCGTTTGAGAACTGGAAGTTTTTTCAGGATGTTAACCAAAATGATTGGTCATCGCAATTAACGACTTGTCCGTGTGATGATTCTTCCACCCAATCAATCATTCACTCCGTTTTGTTCTGTAGATTTTACGACTGGGGGCGGAAAAGATATTTACTACCTCTCCTTAAACTTTGGAACCTGAGACAATGCAGACCAGCATTATTTAAATTATTGACCTTATCTGATGAAATGACTATTACCGCTGTGTCTAGGTACCTGAAATATGTGATTAGATGCAGATCCACCATGGTTTGATTGAAATCCTCATGAGTTTGTATGACTGTTGTTCTATCCTTGCACCCTTGGAGCAAGGGGTTTTGGTATTTACGAACTATGTATTGTATATAGTTTTTTAAACATTAATTGTTACTGTTTTACTGGTTGTAATTACTCTATCTGCTTTTATGATTTTAATGAAATCGAATAAAGCTATCTTTGATTGATTGATTGATTGATTGATTGCTTACACCACTCAACACCCATCCAGCACAGGTGTCACTGGACTTGTGACCCTGGCAATAAAAGGTGCTGGGCGCAAATTGTCTCATTGTGTCCGTGTGGTCATTATGTATGCATGAGGGCCCCGGGCCATACCACATCACATTGTGCTGTGCACAGCGTGCGCAACCTTTTCACCTCAGGCAGTGGTGTAGACCTTGGACATGTGGCTGTGTCGGACCCCCCTGTGAGCGTAAGTGAGTTGACCGGCATACGGCGCAGGGTGTGGTTTTTCGAAACGTGGCTCTGGGCGTGGTTGAGGTTAGACCTTGAGAAAGATGCAACTGATGCGTGTGCCTCTGGTGTGCTGTCTGCGCCACACGTCACGCATTGTGCAATATTGCTATGTAGCATGCCCACGGTGTGCGGCCTCAGCCGAGGGGTACATGAGGGTGAGTAAGCCTGCACAGGGTCCGGGATCATACATGCCAATTGTTGTGTGTGTCACGGGTTCCGCAGCATGAGCCAGAGGTCAACCCTCAGTCACAGGGCGAGATCGGCCAGGCATGTACCCTACATCTTTGTCTGCCCTGTCCTTACCATAGACCTACACGCATGTGGCCGCACACCTTCAGTGCACAGCATCGCTGTGCCGTTGTCAGGCTTGTGAACATGCGCAGACGGGCATGTCAGTGGTGTGCCTTAGGGGTGCAGGTGATGCAACCGCGCTGCGCACACTATAGGAAGGAGCAGCAGTGAGGCTACCTACTACACATTGATGCCGCTCATTTGCAAAAAGCAGTACATGTCATACAGGAATCACATAGTCACATATATCACACGCCAATGACACAGTGAACCTGCCAACACATCATGCAGAACCAACTGGTGACTCATATCTCTGCACTGTCTCAGGTGACTAAGGATATGCACTCTGAGCTTGGATGATGACACCCCTCCGTTCCCTGAACACACAGTCCCAGAGGCAGTACAATGCGGCCCACAAACGCACCAGGGGTATCGTGGAACACACATTTGGCGTGTTGAAGTCACGTTTCAGGTGCCTGGATGTCTCAGGTGGACGGCTCCTGTACAGCCCAGACATTGTGTGCAAGATGATCATTGCATGTTGTGTGTTGCACAACATATGTGTACGCAGCATGGCACCATGGATACCAGCTCGAGAGGCACCTGATGATGAGGATGGGGATGAGGCAGGAAGACCACGTCCCACTGCAGCCACAGCAGGAATAGCCCACAGGGACGACATCATAACAAATTTCTTCTGATGATCACGTCACATTGTGACTGTCCTTGGCAATCATGGGACAGTACAGAATGACCACAAGCACGGCATTTGCATATAAATGCATTACAAACTTACATTCACTAAGTGCATGTCACTCATCTGTATAGGCATATCACTCAGACAGGTTTGAGTGCGACATGTGTTGATGGCAATTTTATGATGTGTTCATCGATGGTGGGTGTGTCACCTCTGTGCAGAGTGGCTGTTTGGGGTGTCACGTATTCTAACTGCCAGTCCTGTGTGTCACAGTTGGTAGGGTATCCCACTCTTCGGCGTTTCACATGTGTCCAGGGTCATTCCATTTTGGCTGACATATGTGGACTACAGGTGACAACAGGGCTCCTTGTGGGGTCACTTATGTAACACCATGATGGAGGGATGCTCCCTGTGACTCAAATCCCAAAACATGTGCAACATGTATGTAAGCGGGAGTCACTACCCCTACATTTGTCCACGCTGTCATGATTGATTGTCATGATTGATTGCTCATGGTCATGACACATCTGTTTGCAGGAGGGGTTGCTTGTCCCTCTGCAATGAGAAGGGGAGAGGCGCCCTTAGGACTAACGGAGTGCCGTCGCTCCTCCAGGGTCCAACGCGAGGACCTCCCTGGGGATGTTTGGATTTAGCACCCTTACTGTGCTCCTGCAAAGGGTACCCTTCTGCACCTTACAGCCTCTGGATCGCCCTGTAACTCCGCCTGCAACACAAAATAATAAGTTAGATAGACACACCCCCACCCCTGCCTGTATCCCGGGTGAGCGGTGGGGAGGGAAACGGCATCCAGACAGAATAAAAAAGTGGGCGACCAGTGGGCGGGAGAGGTATATGTATTTATTGGGATGATGGACTCCTATGCTCAGAGAGTAGAGACCCCAAGCCTGGTGCATCCAGGAGGTTGGTTATACCTCTGAAGTTTAGGGGTTTCCTATTGACACTAGCCCATGATATTCCCCTAGCAGGACACCTAGGCCAGAACAAGACATTGGACAGAATTGTTCCTCACTTTCACTGGCCCCACATGTCTGAGGACACAAAGGAGTTTTGTCACTCCTGTGTAACCTGCCAAGCCAGTGGCAAAGCAGGTGGCACTACAAAGGCCCCCCTGATACCACTACCTGTGGTGGGGGTGCTCTTTGAAAGGGTAGTGATTGACATTGTTGGTCCCATGGATCCCCAAACAGCATCTGGGCACAGATTTATACTGGTGGTGGTGGATCATGCCACCAGGTACCCATAGGCAATTCCCCTAAGGACCACTACAGCACCTGTGGTGGCAAGAGCTCTCTTGAGTGTATTCTCAAGAGTAGGCTTTCCTAAGGCGGTAGTATCTGACAGGGATGCAAACTTCATGTCTAGTTACTTGACTGCTATGTGGAAGGAGTGTGGAGTGAACTACAAGTTCACCACACCCTATCACCCACAATGCAATGGTTTAGTTGAGAGATTCAACAAAACCTTAAAGGGCATGATTAAAGGACTCCCAGAGAAGTTTAGGCGAAAATGGGACCTACTCTTGCCCTGCCTTTTATTTGCATACAGGGAGGTGCCTCAAAAGGGGGTTGGTTACAGCCCCTGTGAACTTTTGTTTGGACACCCTGTCAGGGGTCCATTGTGTTTGGTGAAGGAAGGATGAGAGTTACCTCTCAAGCCCCCAAAGCAAGACATAGTGGACTATGTACTTGGTCTCCACTCCAGGATGGCTGAGTACATGAAATAGGCAAACAAAAACCTTGTGGCTATCCAGGAACTGCAAAACGCCTGGCAGGACCAAAAGGCTGTACTGACTGTTTAACAGCCAGGACAGAAAGTGTGGGTGCTTGAGCCTGTGGCCCCAGCAGCCCTCCAAATTGAGTGGCCCCCATACAATAGTTGAACAGAAAGGGGAGGTTACCTACTTGGTAGACCTTGGAACCCCTAGGAGTCCCCATAGGTTACTTCATGTCAACAGACTTTAACCATATGTTGACAGGGCAGACATGGGCTTGCTCATGGCTACTGATGAAGGACAGGAGGAAGAGAGTGACCCACTCCCTGACCTGCTTTCTCAGAACCCTGATGATGGGTCCTGCTGCTGACCGAAACTCCGGCAGGGGAGGCCTGGGCAATAGGTTTCCTGTCGAAGGGAGGTGTAACCACCTCCCCAGACAGGCAGATGTGTATTGGGGCTGGGCGGGAGCACTCTCTGGTGCTTTGAAGTCCTGCACTGGGGGCACACTTGGTGTCCCTGTGCATAGTCCAGTTCAAACCGGTTGCAGGGGCTACCTGCCTCTACTCTGGCACGAAACTGGACAAAGGAAATGGGTGTAACCACCCCTCTTTCCAAACTCTCCCATAGGTGGGTCCGTAGAGTATGTCCAACCCCCAAACTTAGTATAAGTATGGGAACCCAGTCCTTGAGACTTTATATTACCCTGGATGAAACTCTGCAACATAAATCCTGGACCTTCGACGTTCTATTCTGACTAGAAGACTGAAGAAATCTCCCTTGGGGTCAAGGAGTGACTCCCATGCTTGGCAGGCACCAAAGAAGCAACTGACCGGTCTGCATTGCTGAAGCTCCCGCCGGACGCCGAAGTCTTTGCATTACTAGAGGTGGATTTCCAGACTTCTCCGAGGCTACCCTGAGTCCACAGCAAAGCTGAGGCCCATGGCTATCGTGGGTGATGTGTAACCGTGACCCCTGGGCACCGTGAACTTTTGCAGCAACACTATCTTCCTGGTCTTCCTCGAAGTTGTGCTTTGGGCTCCGAGTAGCCCCAGCCTTGAGCACCCCTGCACCAAAGATTGCTGGCCTCCACTCCATGAGTGACCCGTGGGGGCCAGTTTCAAGTGCGACCGCTTGAGGCTCCTTTGTGATCACTAGCCTGTTGGCTAGTAGGTCCCCACAAAGGCAACTCCTCTTCTAAGTGGGTTTTCCTGGTTGCTCCAGATGTGCCCTGACTTACCCTTGCTGGGTGAGTCCCTCAGACCTTGGTGGTCTGCACCGCAATCCTTTCTCTGCTTTCCAGTGACTTGAAGTTGCCAAGGTTTGGTGGGACCAATCTGGTCGCCGACACCGCAGCACTCAACAGATTTTGTGGTACAGCTCGAATCCAGCTCCTGGTTGTCATCGGTGCCTTCTGGACCTCATGGCCGAAGAGTCAAGACACCCCTCAACTCACCTGAAGCACCCGACATCTGTGGGCATTGGTCCATCCTGTCCTAAGTCACTAGGTAGTGACCCAGACTCTGTCCCCTCTGCTTTCAGGTTCCTTCCATCCTAGATCCAGGCTTGGATATCCTCGGACACTTCTCCTCTTCACGGCAGCAGCAGTTCTTTGCCAGCTTCCATTGCAATCGATGGCGCTACCCGACACCAAAAGACACCTATGCACCCGGCTTCCCTGGGTGAGGTAACTTGAGTACTTCGGTGCTCCCGTGGGTGCTGACACTAGAACTTCTTAAGTCCAAATGGGTTTGGTCCTGACTCGATTCTAAGTGTCCCTAACCTTTAAAATTCCAACCGCGACATTGCCCATAGAAGCTAACGGGAACCCGCGGTTGTGTTCACACACTGCATACAGTCCCTGTGGGTCCCCTGTGTTACTACCTTGGGTGGTTCCTTGGGGTCCCAGCGATTCTACAGGCTCTAGGCCTTGTGCCTATTCCAGTCATGGTTCTTATACCACTTTTTTGGTATATGGTTTGGTACGCCCCTAGGACCCAAACGTGCATTTGTGCTATTACTGTTGATTGCTAACTTGTAAATTAAGTACTTTGAACTCCTGTCTCATAAAGAGACTAGAGGGGTGTGTTTTATCCTAAATACATATATTTTGAATATATACTGTGAGAAGTTGGCCTGGTATATGCTGTTCACTAGTTAAAGTGGACACCTTGCACGAGTACAATTCGACTCTTATGGTAGTAGGTTTAAGACAACCTTTTAAGAAAGCTATCCTAGTGGTAGCTGTGGAGAGCAGCCTTCAGGCTAAGTCTTTAGAGGAATGTAAAGCAGCTTGTTTTACCACATGATCTCTTGAATTACCAAATGAAAGGACACCACACAGGTATATATATCAAATATATATGTATTTATTACTAAACAACTCTCTACTAATCTCTTTATGAGATTAGAAGTCAGGAACATATGCACAAATCAACGTTTCACAATAAATTAAGCACAAATATGGGTGGGGCCCTAGGGGCGTACCAGGCCATATACTAAAAAAGAGACTTAGGGATAACGACTTGCAAAGGGACAAGGCCTAGGGCCTTCAGAAGCATTGGGGCCTCACGAAACCACCCAAAGTAGGTAAGTAAAGGACCGACGGGGGACGCATGCAGTGTGTTAACACAGCCGCGAATCCCCGTTGACTTCAATGGTGCAAGTCGCAGTTGGAAATTAAGAGTTTAAGGATACTTCGGGAGAGTCTAAAAGCAAGTCACTTACAGGGTAAGTAGTTCTAGAGCCAACACCCACAGGAGCACCGTAGTGCTGGAGTTACCTCACCCAGGGAAGCCGAGTGCATAGGTGTCTTTTGGTGTCGGGTCGCGGCGTCGTTTTCAATAGTAGCCAATGAAGAATTGCTGCTTGTGAAGACAGAAGAAGTGTCGAATAGAATCCAAGCCTGGATTCAGAAGAAGGAAGACCTAAAAGCAGAGGGGACAGTGTTCAAAGTCACTTGGCAGTAACCCGGGGCAAGGAAGATGAATGCCCACAGTCGTCGGGTGTTTCCAGGCAGTTCACAGGTGTCTTGACTCTTCAGCCACGAGGTCCAGGAGGCATCGACGACGACTAGGAGCTGGATTCGGTGAGTCCCACAAAGTCTGCAGCTTACTGCGGTGCCGGTGACCAGATTGGAAACAACAAGACTTGGTAACAGCAAGTCTCGTGGAAAGGACATAAAGTCAGCGGTGCAGACCAGCAAGGTCTGAGGGATTCACCCAGCAAGGGTAAGTCAGGGCAGGCCTGAAGCAACCAGGGGAGCCCTTTGAAATTGTAGGAAAGTCTTCAGGGGACCCACAAGCCAGCCGGCAAGGGATCGCGAAGACGCCTCAGGAGGATCCACTCAATAGGGGCCCACGGTCACTCGGGATGGGGTAGGCCTCTGATCTTTGGAGGGATCCCTGCTAGAGGCTTGGACCAGACGTGGCCCAATGCACAGGTTCGTAGAACGTAGTGAAGGGGTTGCACTCGAAAATAGTGCACGGTACCCAGGGATTGCGGTTCCTCGTCTCTCGTGGGGTCCATTTGCCTCAGCGTCACTGGGGACTCACGATGGCCTTGGAGAAGTCAGGAAATCCTCTTCCAGGGCTGCAGGGACGTCGGGCTCCGGTGGGAGCGGTGGAGTTTGCGACTGTTGATAGCAGTTTTTGGTGCCTGCCAAGCAGGGGAGTCACTCCTTGACTCTAAGGGAGATTCTTCAGTCTTCCAGAGGTAGTGGAACATCGAAGGTCTGGGATTCGTCTTCAGAGCGTCGTCCAGGGGTATCTAGTTTGCAATGGAAAGTGTTCCCTAACTTATACTGGAAGGAAGGGAGGGACTAGCTCTATGACCCCACCTATGGGAGGATCAGGGGAGTGGGTGGCTACACCCACTTCCCTTTGTCCAGTTTCGCGCCAGAGCCGGGGCAGGTAGCCCCTGAGCCAGTTTGAACTGGTGTATGCACGGAGGAGCCTACTGCTCCCCCAGTGCAGTACTTCAAAGCACTTTAGGAGTGCACCCACCCAGCCCAAATACACTAAACCCTGTCTGGGAGGTGGCCACACCTCCCTGTGACAGGATACCTATTGTTGGTCTTCCTCCACTGCGAGTTTCGGTCATCAGCAGGAGGGCAGCCCAGTGTCTGTGACTGGTGGCATCCATTTTGTGATGTCAGGGCTCTTCAGGATTCTACCGTGTTTCCACAGTAGGTGCATGTCTATCCCTCTAGAAGGGTGGGATCATACTCCCGCACCAGTTACTGGTGTGGGGGTATGATTCCAAAGCATTTGACACCAAACACGACATGTTTTGATGCAGCCATTCCAAAGTTAGCATTTACCGCGAGGTTATAATGCACTTAAGAGTATATGGTTTGACCGCATTCACAAACAGCCCCAGAGAAGGGACTCTGAGAGCTGCAGAGGGGCCCTGCTCAGGCAGAGGCACCCCCTCACATGGAAACCAAGCACCCTGCCCTCAGAATTGATAGGGCCTGCCTTAGGGGTGACTGATCGGTTTAAATGTGTGTGCAGGAGAGATATAGTGAACCTATATCTCAGTGGGGAGTGCTAGCACCACCTCACCCAGGCTGCAGTAGCAGGCCTGTGGTGTCAGATTTAGTCTGCTTCCCAGGGGTGGCATAATACATGCTTCAGCCCATGGTAGGCCTGTGAAGTACCTATGCCCTTGGTACCTAAGGTACCATATACTAGGGACTCATGAGGCACCACAGTATCCAATCACTAGTGCACCTAATATGCACTCCATGTTGTTTAGAGAGAACAGAGAGGCTGAGGCCCTGATTAGCAGGGTCCCAACCAGACTATAGCCAGAAACCAGTGTAAACATCAGAAAAGTGGGGGCAACATTAGAGGCAGATCCTACTCTCCTACATATACCCAGTGTGGTTGTCCTTTCATTTGATCATTCAAGAGATTATAGACTGGTAAAACAAGCTGCTTTACATTCCTTCAGGACTTAGCCCGAAGGCTGCTCTCCATAGCTACCACTAGGATAGCTTTCAATAAAGGTTGTCTTTAACCAATTCACCATAAGGGGTTGTTTGGACTGATACAAGGTGCTCACTAGAACTAGTGGACAGCATATATCAAGCCACCTTCTCACATCGGGTAACAGACTTAGTGGTACCAGGGCTGAAAGGGGATGCAGTCTGCGTTGAGACCTGTACAATGACATCAGGTCAGCCATAAATAAATGAAGACTGAATTCGAATAGTGTGACCTACTCGACGGCACTGGAGGCCTGAGGCAGCGGTCAGCGTGGGCCAGACACGGTTCAGCGAGCTCCTCCTGGAAATCTAACACACGACATTGACATGACATTTAGGGGTGACTTGTGGTTGATGGAGGCAAAAGCACCAGAGCCGAGCGGGTGTTCAGTCAGCGACGATGACGTGTCCTGCCTGGTACGGACTGGATTGGATTGGCATGAGGCCTGCTGGACCGCAGTGTAGGCCGACGACGTTGTCATCAAGGGCCCACAGACACGTGTGGTTGGGATGCCAGGCACATACTTGGCATCACCACATCGAGGGGAGTACAGTGATGTAAACACCTCATTAATGTGCATACTCGGACAATGTATGATCAAGACTTAGTCCCAAATGTGTGACCTACTCGCCCACAGTGTAGGCCGGAGGCAGCGGTCAGCAAGGGCCCACAGCCATGTGTCGTTGTCTTGCGCTGCACAGAGTTAGTGACACCAGGGCAGTTGTCGGTAGTGTTCTATCACTTCCGTAATGATGATCCTTTTACCCTCCCGACTGACACGCGTCATCCTCTTACACCTCTCCTTGCATGCAATGATATGTACTCTGTCATTGACAAATCAAGACTCAGTCCCACATGTGAGAACGACTCGAACACAGCGTGGCTTGAGGCAGTATTCTCCGTAGGCCCTCTCAGTTCCAAATGTGTGACCTACTTTTCTGCTGTGCATGCAGGTAGAGTACCTCAATGAGAAGGGAGTACAGCGGGCCGGTGTTGTGGAGGCTGTGAAGGTCTGAGGAGGCTGCCAGTTTTGTGGCACACTGGTTTGGAGCTTGCACTGGCACGTGGTGGGCCCTCATCGACACACGCCGGTGTCAGCAGGTATGCATTGAGGCCTGGGTGCGCCGGGCCAGGCAGGACTGATACGGGGACTTGCGGCCCGGGGTGCAACAGGCGCACAGGAACGCAGGCAACACCGCTTCATGGCGACGGTGACGGCTTCGTGCTGGGGTGATGGGCGCTGCCCTGGCAGAGTCGTTGAGAATTCCGGAAGAGGACAACGCCCAGAGCTATGTGCTTTTTATTCACTCCCCACGTGTGCACTGCCTATGCTGGGCCAGCCCACTCCGCTCACGCTTACAGGGGGGGACATAACAAGCTACATTTCCGGGATCTTCCGGGATCTTCCCCACTGGCTGGGGTGACATGGTTGCGTCCACTGTCCACTGCACTCCATACACCAGCGTTGTATGTCGACATGAATATGTGTGTGGTCTGCATACTGCTGTCTAGCCATCGCTTCGATGCCACACTTGGCATTGTGTACATTGTCATTCATCGGTCAGTTACCTCCTTCGCACATGCCTGGTCCCCACCTCTTCCCACAATCTGCAATCATGTGGCTGAGGTGCCATGCGTTAATGGCTTATGTGCATGGCTGGCCCAGGGTGCCAGAGTGAGTTGTGCTGTTGTGTCTGGGCATGTTGTATGTGAGTTTGTGATGTCTGCATTCCCAGTGTAGTGAGTTACAGGGTTGTGGAGTTGAGGTGTGTGGTGTGTTCATTTGATACTTGCCAACGAGCAGCGCATTTACGTAGGTGCCAGCCAGGAAGCGTCGGGTGATGATGGGCTGTCGGAAGATGTAGGACTCATACACTCAGAATGGGTGGTTGTCGTCGATGTTGATGGAGATTCCCAGGTAGCCCACTATTGCCTGCACAGTGATGGTATGAGTGTGCTTTTGATTGCAGATATTGTGTGCAGTGTCACCAGGGGCCACAAGTAGGGCATGTGTGCATTCAATTACCCCCTGACACGTGAGGGAACCCGGCTTTGACTCCTTGCTTGGTCTACAGCTGTTCCTGCGCAGTGTGGGGGAAAATAGGTAGTGTGGTACCAAGCTGATGATGGCATCCAAGACAGTTGGGGGGGCTTGGATGTGGCTGGCTGTGAGACTCCTCGGACTCTGGCGGTTGTTGGTTGGCAGGTCCCAGAAGCCAACAGGTGTGGCACAACCAGCAGCTTTGTCTGCGGAGGGATGTTGGTTGTCCGCTGTGTTGGTACCATCGGCCTGTGGGCAATGGTGGTCAGGATGCGTAGGATGGTTGTCCTTTGCCTGTGGTGGGCAATGACGTTCCCAGGTGTTGGGTCTGTGAGGTTGGTGCGTTTCCAGCAGGTCGCTGTCTTTGTCTGCGCTGCCTCAGTGTTGTTTCAGGCGGGGGCGGCGGGGGCGGCGGAGGTCGGGGGGGTCCTTGGGGTGGTGGCAGTGGGTATTGTTGCCCTATTGGGGCTCCGAGCTGCATGTTCAGTTGCCTGGGTGCATCTGTTGTTCTTCATGTTTGGCTCTGGGCTGTGCTCCCTTGTCTGTTGCCGGTTGTTGTCCGACTTTGCACCAGGTCAGAGCAGGTGCTAATTTCCTGCTGCTAACGTGCCTTATTGCATGTTTTTTGATCTTATCTCTGGTCGTTGAGAATGTTGTGGAGTGCTGTTGTCCGGCTTTTTGCACGGGAACGCCAACTCTGCATCTCATTAGCGATAGTTTCCAGCGTCATCTGTGGCGATGGTTTTTGCGGCTGCTATCGCAGGTAAACAGCTGCTATGGGCTGTTAGCACCAGCTTGTGAATGGGGTGATACATTTATCGCAACTTTGGCTGCGCTAAAGTGCTGTTAACTCGGCGACAGTTCCTTGAGAATATGCCCCCAGTTTGTAAGGGTTGAAATATACTTTGTGAGTATTTGCCTTGTGTGTGAGGTGAGGTGAGGTGAGATACCCACTGTCTAAGGGTTGAAAGATACCCTGTGAGTAGATGCCCTGATATGAGGCACGGTAGGGTGAGATAGCCACTGTTTAAGGGTTTAAACTTTTATATTGTGTCCTTCCTAGTTGGTTATGGGTGAGTGGATTCAATAAATTGTATTGGACATGTTTATACATTTATCTTCTTGCGCCCATAAGGGAAGAGATGTGTTGTAATCTACTTGCTTATATAATGCATACTCCCCATTGTTGTTCTCTGCCTTGCTCCTCACTCAGTGGTGGGGTCATTAGAATGCAAGAATGTTTGTGTTTGAAGAAGATTCAGTTGGAGTGGATGGGCTGAGCAGCAAGGAGGCTGCTCCTGGTGGGGCATTACATAGAACTTACCACCCTCCTGTAACTGAAGAAGTAACTTGAAGAATAAACTGAGAATCTTTTTCTCAGTTTACATTGCATACTTTGATTTGACAGCAACCTTTGAGAGTGGGTATGTGAGTGGCTGTATATGTCAGTGGACGGTTGTGTGAGTGGCTGTATGGGTCTGTGAGTGGGTGTGGAAGTGACTGTATGGATCTGTGAGTCGGTGTGTGAGTGGTTTTGTGTGTGTGAGTGACTTTATGGGTAGGTGAGAAAGTTTGTGAGTGGTTGTGTGGGTCTGTGAGTGGATGTGAGAGTGGTAGAAGGGGTGTGTAAGTGGCTGTCTGAGTGTCTGTGTGGGTGATTGGGCCAGAACAGAACCTCACATGTCCCTTTATCCAGCAAGAATACACAGCGTTACACAAAATGTGTAGCCAACTGGAGCACTTTCTATTGGTTAAATAGTAAGCGCTACCTCGTTGGGTAAATGTCTAGTGCATTTTCTCCAGTACAGCTGTGTAATGGACAAGGAGGAAATGTCTCCAGAAATATGAAGTTTCCACAAATACACACACACACACACAAGTACAGACATACACAAATCTAAGCCTGTCTGCGTAATACACACAAACACACACAATAAAGTACACACCTGGAAACACACTTACGCATGGACACATACAAACAGGCACATGCATGCGCACACACAAGAACAGACACCCATAATCACACACGTCTGTTCCCAGACAAACACATACAAACATGCACAAATGCATGCCTGTGAACACACACACAAATGTATACACGCACAAACAGGCACAATCACACACCAACATACCTATTCATGAAGACACAAACATAGTCACAAAAGCACACATATAAACACACACCAAAAAAACACTTTACTTCTTCCCGAGGGCAGGGGAGCCCAGCACCTACATTGAACCTGGAACCTGGAAAGGGAACATCAAAATCCAGTGATTACTCCGCAGGTCTCCAATATCCTGCTTTTGATTTCTCCAATGAACCAGTGAGGTTGAAAAAAACTCTTTAATAAGCCTATTTAAATTGTCGTGTTTAGATGTTTATTTCCCTGTTATTAACTTGCTTTCTTGTATGACCTCTTGAAGGTGCATTTTTGTGTGTTAAGTATAGGCATGTGCGTTTAAGATGACAACCCACAAAGGTTTTTTTAAAGCCAACAAGGCCTGTGATGAGTATTTAAGTGTCTGGAATCACTGAAGTTTGTGGTCCGAACAGGAGTTTTTCAATCCATCCCCATACTAATTCAACTCCAGGAAAGCTGTTAATGAGGTGCGTGACTCCCTTGTCATGTAAATGGTGCAAAGCGCACCAAGTTTTAAAAAGTGTCACTGTGCCACCGGAACCTGGGCACCCAAGTTTCCCGCCGACCACCCTCTCAAGCAACCTGCCTGGAATTTAGGCGAGAGGGATTTAGCTAAGCCTGTGATAAAGACCTGGAGGAGCAGGACAACACATAGGGCCTGATTCACAGAACTAACTTAAGACAAAATCCTAAACTTACTACCATTTTCGTATTCACAGAAGACACTTTCTCATTTTGGTATTCACAGAAGACACTTACTCACTTCGGTATTCACAGAAGTTAGGAGTCCTAACTTTACTACTACTAAATTGAGAAAAATACTAATTTTAAGACTTTCGGTATTCACAGAAGGCATTTAGGAGTCCTAAAGTTAGGAGTCCTAACTATACTACTACTAAACTGAGAAAAATCCTAATTTTAAGACTTTCAGTATTCACAGAAGGCATTTAGGAGTCCTAAAGTTAGGACTCCTAACTTCTGTGAATACCGAAATGAGTAAGTGCCTTCTGTGAATACCAAAATGAGTAAGTGCCTTCTGTGAATACCAAAATGGTAGTAAGTTTTGGATTTTGTCTTAAGTTAGTTCTGTGAATCGGGCCCCCAGGATTGGGGCTGGCCTTAGAGGAAGGGCAGTAATGTGTATGTAGGGATTCTGTCTGCTCAGGACATGCTGCTGAGAATTTAGAAACCTGCACTCCCCACGGAATATAATGAACACACACCTTCTCTTCCCTGTCTGTTGAATACACATTAAGTTAATTTAATTTAGGACAAATTAAAACTCTGCTATTACACACCAGTCACAGCATGTACTCATACATAGTCAGCGAACTTTTGGTTCATGTATTTGTGCTAGTAGAGCTTATTCGAAAATAAATTCAGCAGTGAGAGTTTGACATCTTTTTGAGTTTCTCCCTCACGAACTCTGTTGTCGCAGCTGAAATGTGTTACTGCCGACTGCACGTGGCAGTACTTGGAGAAACTTGCGAGAAATGCGCATGCGCGGGCGTCCGCGCATGCGCATTTGTCAGAAGAAATTAGAAACGAAGAAGAGGGAGCCCCGGAGACGCCGCGCTTAAGGTAAGTCACTTTACTTTAATTTATTTTACATTGCTGATATTATTTAAAAGGAGGGCGGGCGGGAGGTGGGTGGCACGTAGTGGGGCTACGCAAAGCGCGTAGTGTGCGTAGATTTGGGCACACTACGTGCTGCTTCACGTAGCCCCACTACGCCCACTACGCCCACCCTTACTATAAACTCAATGAGACAAAAAAAAGAAGGAACCCCTGAGGAGCACTTCTAGACCTAGTTAGAGGAATGAGCAGGGCCACTGGAATTATGCGGGTATTCTGCTGCATCGATTTTTGCATAATTAGACATTTTCTGCATTTGCCACATAATCCATCATCTGCTGCATTATCCGTAGATTTGAACAAAAAAAGTGTTTCTAGCTCAAACGGCTCAAATGTTAACAAAACTTTTGCGGCAAGTATTACAGCTTGGCCCTTTGCAAACTTGGAATGGTCACCTGTTACTTACTGCTAAATGTGTGTGTTAAATTGGTACAAATAGAGCACTAACCACTCCTTCTTCTTTCTGTGCCTCTGTTTCCTCTTTCTGCATTTCTTTTGCTTCGTTCTGCACATCTCTTCCGCTTTCTGCACCTCCCATCCTTCTGAACCTCTCTTGCTTCTTTCTGCACCCATTTTGCTTCTTTCTTCTGCACCTCTCTTGCCTCACTCTGCACGTCTGTTGCTTCTTTCTGTACTTCTCTCACCTCTTTCTGCATCCTCTTCCCTCTTTCTGCACAACTCCTGCCTCTTTCTGTACCTCTCTTGCTTCTTTCTGCACCTCACTTGCTTCTTTCTTAACCTCCCTTGCTTCTTTCTGCACCCCTTTTGCCTCTTTCTGCACCTCTCTTTCTTCTTTCTGCACCTTTCTTGCTTCTTTCTCCACCTCTCTTGCTTATTTCTGCACCACTCTTACCTCTTTCTGCACCCTCTTCCTTTTTTTTTCACCTCTGTTGCCTGTTTCTGCACCTCTCTTGCCTCTTTCTGCACCTCACTTGCCTTTTTCTGCAACTCTCTTGCCTCTGTCTGCACTTCTTGTTCCTCTCTCCACACTTCTCTAGCCTCTTTATGCCCTTCTCTTGCTTCTTTCTGCATTTCCATTGCTTCTTTCTGCAGTTTTCCTGCCTCTTTCTGCACTCCTTTTTCCTCTTTCTGCACCTCTGTTGCTTCTTTCTGCACTCCTCCTGCTTCTTTCTGTACCTCTATTACTTCCTTCTGCACCTCTATTGCCTCTTTCTGCACCCCTCTTCTCACTTTCTGAACATCTCTTGCCTCTTTCTGCACTTTCTGCACTTTTCTTGCTTCTTTCTGCACCTCACTTGCCTGTTTCTGCAACTTTCTTGCCTCTTTCTGCAGTTCTCTTGCCGCCTTCTATGCCACCGTTGCTCCTTTCTGTACTTCTCTTGCATCTTTCTACATGACCGTGGCCTGTTTCTGTACCTCACTTGCCTCTTTCTGCACCTCTCTTGCCTCTTTGTGTACTTCTCTTGCCTCTTTCTGCCCCTCACTTGCCTTGTTATGCACTTCTCTTGCTTTGTTATGCACCTCTCTTGTTTCTTTCTGCAATTGTCTTGTCTCTTTCATCACTAGACTTGCTTCTTTCTACACCTCTGTTGCTTCTTTCTTCACTTCTCTTGCCTCTTTCTGCACCACTCTTGCCACTTTCTTCACTTCACTTCCCTCTTTCTGTACCTCTTTTGCCTCTTTCTGCACTTCTCTTGCCTCTTTCTGCACATCACTTGCCTCTTTCTGCCCTTCTATTGCTTTTTTCTGCACCTCTCTTGTTTCTTTCTGCAACTCTCTTATCTCTTTTATCACTTTTATTGCTTCTTTCTACACATATGTTTCTTCTTTCAGTGCTTCTCGTGCCTCTTTCTGCATCTCTCCTTCCAGTTTCTGCACCTGTCTTCCCTCTTTCTGTACCACGGTTGCATCTTCCAGTAACTCACTTGCTTTTTTTCGCACCTCTCTTGTTTCTTTCTGCAACTCTCTTGGCTCTTTCACCACTTCTCTTGCTTCTTTCTACACATCTGTTGGTTTTTTTAGCACTTCTCTTGCCTCTTTCTGCACACCTTTTCCGTGTTTCTGTGCCTCTCCTGCCTGTTTCTGCACCTCTATTGCCTTTTTGTCTACTCCTCCTGCCACTTTCTGCACCTCTGTTGCTTCATTCTGCACTTCTCTTGCCTCTTTCTGCACCCCTCTTTCTGCACCTCTGTTGCTTCTTTCAGCACTTCTCTTGCTTCTTTCTGCACCTCTCTTGCATCTTTCTGCACTCCTCTTGCCTCTTTATGCACCCTTCTTCCCTCTTTCTGCACTTCTCATGCCTCTTTCTGCACCTCCTTTCCCTCTTTTTGCAGTTCTCTTGCCTCTTTCTACACCCCTCTTGCCTCTTTCGGCACCTCTGTTGGTTTTGTATGCACTGCTCTTGCTTCTTTCTGCGCCTCTCTTGCAAATTTCTGGACCCCTCTTCCTTCTTTCTGCACCTCTCTTGCCTCTGTCTCTACCCCTGTTTACTCTTTGTGTACCTCTTTTGCCTCTTTCTGCACCTCTCTTGCCTCTTTGTGCACTTCTCTTGCCTCTTTCTTCACCTCACTTGCCTCTTTATGCAGTTCTCTTGCCACCCTCTGCACCTCTTTTGCTTATTTTTTGCACTTCGTTTGCCTCTTACTGCAGCCCTCTTGCCTCTTTCTGCACCTCTGTTGGTTCCTTCTGCACTTTACCTGCTTCTACCTTTTTGTACACAAACTTACAGAGTATGCTGTTTGAAACACAGGTATTCAAGTATTTGTATGTGCATTTTTATGAAAAATGTCACTAGGTAAAAGCAGAGACACGCATACATACCTTCACAAACTCACAAGAGTGATAAGGTTAGGATTGCTGTTCTACATTTGGTAGGCCTAACATTCTGAGCAGTCGATTAATAGTGAACCTGTGAGAGAAAAGTGAGGTTTTAGACATCTTGGGAGAAGGATTAGTGATTAGGCTACTTTTTACGACTTTGTACGAAGGTACAGTCAAAATAGGCTTCTCTCTGCACCTCGGTTGCTTCTTTCTACACTTTTCTTGCTTCTTTTTGCACCTTTCTTCCTTTTTCTGGACTTCTGTTACCTCTTTCTTCATTTTTCTTGTTTCTTTCTGCACCTCTCTTGCTTCTTTATGCACTGCTCTTGCTTCTTTCTGTGCCTTTCTTCCTCTTTCTGTACATGTCTTACCTATGTAGGCATAGTTAGAAATTAGCATTTAAAAAACCTTAGAAATTCAATGAAAAAACCATAGGTTTCAGGAACATTAGAGTTAGTATTAGCAATTAAAAAACCTTAGAAATTCACTGAAAAAACTATAAGTTTCAGGGATGCTACAGTTAGGAATTAACGTTTAAAAAACCTTAAATATCTTGTACAAAATCTGAGAAATTTAGCCATTATAGTTATCTGAACTAACTATAGCTCCCATCTCAGCAATACATTGCTGATGACGTCACATACTCATTACATGGTCAGTCACATCACTGATGACATTGCAAATTACATCACTGATAACATCATCCAGTGACTGAGTGTTTCTAAGAAGTTTAAGAATGTTGCTGGCAGGCTTTCAAGGACTTTGGGACGAATACTCCTGTTTTAAAGTTTAAAAGCCCCCTAGGTTGTATCAGGGGACACAGAGGGATCTGCCCTGGGGTCAAAATACAAAAAAGTCAGCATCTTTTGCTGCATTCTCAATGGAGTCCCTCAGGATTGTGGTGAAAATAAATAATATGAGGGACCCCATATATACATACATATATATATATTCACTGAAAAAACCATAGGTTTCACACATGTTATAGTTAGCGGAAATTTTACTGATAAAAAACCAATGAAATTCCCCCGTTATAGTTAGTGCAGGCAACTATAACTCACGCGACCGCAATCCTCTGCTGATGCTAATACTGTATTTAGACACTTATTTGCCCATGTCTTCTTCCATAAATTTTTAGCTATACATATATTACAAATATTTTTTTTTCATAAAGACACATATGTCATCAGCAGAAGATTGCGGTCGCGTGAGTTATAGTTGCCTGCACTAACTATAACGGGGGAATTTCATTGGTTTTTTATCAGTAAAATTTCCGCTAACTATAACATGTGTGAAACCTATGGTTTTTTCAGTGAATTTCCAAGGTTTTTTAAATGCTAATTCCTAACTATAACGTGTGTGAAACCTATGGTTTTTTCAGTGAATTTGTACGTTTTTTTAATGCTAAGTTACTTTACGCCATTCGTGGCGTGCGCGCCCACTTAACGCAGTTCGTTCCGTGCGCGCACGGTGCGCTTCGCGCACCGCGCCCCCACATTACGCAGTTAGTGCCGTGCCCACATTACGCTAGATGGGCCATATACGCACGATGCGCTTCGCGCACCGTGCGCACATGGAGGACATATGATGCACTTCGTTTTGAAATGTAATATTTTAATTTTTCACAGATGCTTATAAGCCATGCACAAATGGTGCCCTTCGGGCACCATTTGCACACGGGGTGGGGAGAGTGTGGATCATTTTTTTTTAAATATATTTTTTTACCGTACGCGTACGGTAAGCGTAATCGGCGAAATTAGCGAAAAAAGAAACATTCTGATTTTGGCCTTGGGGGATCTTTGGGGACTCCCTCAACATGGCTAGGTGCTTTGGAGCTGTCCAAACAGCCCCTTTACATGTTTTTGTGCTTTGTATTTTAATCCACACTCTCAGTGCGAGAGAGAAAATGGCGGCCGCCGCTTCCTGGTTTCGGCCGATTCGAATGTTTACTAAGATCTAAGAGCCAATCAGAATCGTGCTCGCGCACGTCACCGTACGCGTACGGTAAGCGCACCGTAAGCGCACCGTAAGCTGGCTCAGATATATATATTGATTTAAAGGCTATTTTCTCAGAATCTACTGAACAGATTTACACCAAACCTACAAAAGGCACTTCCTTGACCTGAGGACTACCTCTCTGCCAAATTTCAAGTAATTCTGTTCAGCCGTTCGGGCTGTAGCTGTGTCTAAAAGTCCTATGGAAAAATGCATGGGGAAAACGCGTTTTGGGACCCCCCTTTTTTCTCAGCCCCGCTTGACGAATCACCCCGAGACTTTCAGGGTAGGAGCGGAGCATAGCGCCCCATTAGTTTTGAAAATTTCGCGAGGATTCGTCGACCGGCGCCAAAGTTATTCCAAATAGAATGTTGCGGATTTCCTATGGAAACAGGGTCCTAACTATAACTATCTACTGGCGACCGCCAGTAGATAATATATAGATATATATATATATATATATATATATATATATATATATATATACTCAAGACGCAGCTTTCCGAAAGATGACGAAAAGGAATCCAGGACACCAAGGGATGCTTTTAACAAAGTTTTAATCCAGGCAAAGTGTTAGCCTTCACCAACGCGTTTCGCAATAAGCTTGTTCACGGTGTAGTTTACAATACAAACATGTTCTCTTTACATATGCGCATTCAGTAAAATAGAAATGGGACTGACGGAAGAGTATGCTTGCAAAATCAGGGTGCCATCTTACAATGATGTATTGTAACGAGTTTGTCAAAATATAAGATTTTAAATGTATATACCATGTTGCATTTTACTGTATCATTAGTTCTGAACAGTAACTCGAGTTTAAATAAACAAAATCATTTCATTCATTCATTTTCTGAAATTCTCGTCATCTAAACAACAATACATTAAAACTCGTGATCTGGGATGTAGGCGTAAAAAGCCCTGGTGGGTAGCAGCAAAAAGCATATTAGCGTGAAAGATGTACCCAAATAACACGATTGAATTTAGAGTATCTTATGATAACTAATCATGTAAATCGTCATATTAGCCCAAGTGGGCTTTCTATGTGCTATTAATCCAATAGTATGCCTAAAGAGTTGGAAAGCTAATCCATGAGGTAGGGACTATTGCAATAATTATATAATAAGTATATAAGAAATGCACACGACAATTTATAATATAAATCACCAAGTTAAGCCCAAGTGGGCAAACACTGCTTTGCCACTCATGGCATACCATATACAGGATTTCAGCAAACATGGTAGACATGATTCACTTGACGTTTCTTCACGTACAGTCACTTCACATCAGATGTGTATTTTCAAAATGCTACATCAAGGAGAACAAAAACAAGGGGAGAATAGGAAGGGAAAGAAGAGAAACAACTGAAAAGGAATGGGAAAGGAAACAAGTAGGGAGAGGAGAAAAAGAAAGACATTACATTTAATAAGTCATTCAACCAATCTTGGCACTATATGATCAACTAGAGAAATTATATAAAAAGGAATTAGCTAAGTGGTGGGAAGCAGAGTCTCTACAGAAATATATTGATGTGGGACGTGTGCCCAGGGGTTTACGCATATACACAGTTCCCACGTATGAACATCCAGACTGCGAGATGTTGGAAGAATGGGCAGGCAATTCCAAAGAGTGCTCTACAACAATGATGCGTATACTGATCAAATACGCTCAAAAAGATCGGACCAGGATTTTTGAAGAAATCAACAAAATCAGTGAGGAACTACTGAAATTGGTTTCTCAAGAGGCATTGGATGAATTTAATACAACAGTACAACTCAAATTGGATAAAATGGAAGAGGAAATTACGGGTAAAAAACAGAGGAAATTTAGAAGAGACTTTAAAGATTACCAATCAGGTAGAACCTTAACCTTCCACAGGAAATATGATCATCTATTCCTGGAAAGTGGCACCACAAAACGGAGTGCAATCTCAGAAACATCATCGAGAGGTGTAACAACGGAAGAAAGTGATGTCTCTGACAGCAATGTCTCTGACCTGTCAGCTGAAACTTTAGGCCAAACTGTACCAACTAGCAACGTGGGCCAAAGTAATTTCCTAAAACAGTTCCAAATGATAAAAAGAGCCAAACAAAATCAACCACAAGGCAATCAGGATTTTCGTCGTGGTCGAGGAGGAGGATCACGAGGGAAAACGAGAGGACGCGGAGGAACCGCAGGAACAAAGAAGCCAGAACAAGGCGAAGAAAAAGGAGAAGCAAACAAATCAGTGGCCTGGTCAACTCGTGCCAAGAGGGGAGCAAGATGACTGTAGTAAATTTATCGGACCGTAAGTTATCCCCCCTGGATATCAAACTATTATCTTTGGGCCTCTCTTTTTGCCCTTCAAGACACTTTGATTACGTACAAACCCGTATTGATGTTTATTGTTTTCTAAGAAAACTTAAGCTGAAGAAGTGGTTCTCGACCAAAACATCACCCATGTCTGAGACGAGATGTACACAAGATTCACAACCACTTTGCATATCCGATGTTGATCTATTACACACTCTGACTGAACTTAAAGACAACTCAGTGTATCAAGATGATGAAGCCATAGATTTAAAACGATTACAAGTACCATTACATTTACGGGAGCCAAGCAAATTTAAACCTAAATCTACTTTCACACCATGTATTCATTGTGATGCAAGTGAGGTTTTTGAAAGAAATGTGACTCATGATCTCAAGAAACTGAGGCATAAGATGGAGGGCAGAGCACGTAAAAACGTAAGTGAGAATCACTTTAGAGCTATACAAGAACTTAAAAATGATCAATCTATTGTTATCAGATGTTCAGATAAGGGTGGGAATGTTGTAGTTTGGAGTAAACTAGAATATTTAAATGAAGGTATACGCCAACTTAACGACCCATTGTGCTACAGTTTAAGTAGCTATTCAGAGGTTTTTCAATCATACTCTACATACAATGAAATGTTAGTCAATTGGAAAGATCAAGGTTTACTTGAATGGGATGAATTTCAAGCACTATACTGTATACACCCCAAAATACCTATAATGTATTTACTTCCCAAACTGCATAAAAACAGCAAGAAACCCCCCGGAAGACCAATTGTGTCTTCAATGGGCTCACAATTAGAAACAACTTCTAAATTTATTGATCACTATCTGAGACCTTTTGTTGCGGCGCTTCTGGCCTACATTAAAGATACCACACATTTTTTGACATTAATTGATGGGATAGTATGGGAAGCGGATTTGTTACTGGTTACATTGGATGTGACCAGTCTATATACCAGCATCCCACATAGCCTGGGGCTCCAGGCTATGAGACACTTTCTAAGAGCGAGACATATCTCGTTATTATTGCACACACAAATGGTGATTGAAATGACACAATATTGTCTAACTAACAACTATTTCCTCTTCAACGATAACATCTATAAGCAAACCCAAGGGACTGCGATGGGCACCTGCTTCGCCCCCAGCTATGCGAATTTATTCATGGGCTGGTGGGAGGAGCAGGTGTCCCACAAGTGGGATATGCAAGGAGACAACATAATAACATGGGCCAGATTTATCGATGACATCTTTCTGATCTGGAAAGGTGATATAGCATCAGTTAATCGATTTATCGAGACGCTAAATGACAATGAGTTGAATTTAAAATTTACATCACACATCAGTAAAACACATATTGTATTTTTAGATGTGGAAATACAAGTTAAAGATCTAACCCTTGTCACTAAATTACACAGGAAGGAAACCGCTGGTAATAGTCTCTTGTACGCACAAAGTGCCCACCCATCAAGTTTAATCCAAAGCATCCCTTTCGGAGAGCTTATACGTGCTAAACGTAATTGCAGTACATTGGTTGAATATGAAAAAGAGAAGTTGGTCATGTATGATCGTTTTCGCGAACGCGGTTACAGTCATAAATCAATCAAACAAGCTGAGAAGAAGGCTGACATGCTTGTAAGAGCTGAACTCCTGAGACCTAAACCAGTAGATGATGAACAGGAAGAGAATGTTAGATTCATCACCACCTTCTAACAGTGCCTTTAAAATTAGGAAACTGTTCAATCACAACTGGCATATTTTACTAAGTGATGTGACCTTGAAAAAATGTCTTAATGAAACCCCACAGATAACATTTCGCAGAAACAGATCTCTGAGAGATGAATTATGCAAAAATGCCATATCTACCATAAATGTGATCAGCAGTACAAATTTTGTTGGTTTTAAAACTTGCAAACATTGCAAAGCATGTGCTAACAGTAGAGATTGTAAGTCCTTAGTTTTCCCTAATGACAACAGAGAGTATCAAATCAGAGGGAATTTCTCCTGTGAAACTGACTATTGTATCTACTGCCTCCGCTGTCCTTGTGGCAAATTGTATATAGGAAGCTCCATCCATCGAGTGAAAAAAAGAGTCCTGGAGCACTTACGTGCAATTAAGAAAAATGACGTGCAATATCCAGTAGCACGACATTTCTTTAGGGAACACAACCAAAATGAAAAATTGTTGTCCTTTGCAGTATTCCACACTATTCCGAGACTCGAGAGGGGTGGGGACAGACAGCGTGAATTACGACGGATGGAATCAAGATTTATAATAAATTTTGATACACTCACACCCACAGGGTTGAATTCAAGTGAAGAGATGTCTGTACACTTGTGAAGTATTGGGATTTATACTATTAGTGGATAATACCTTTTATTGATGTTGCTTACGATTTTAAGAATGTTTTATACAGCTTATTGTGAGAGGTATATTATAGATAGGAGAAGTTTGACCCCTTCAGCGCAGCGCGGATTTCCGCGCCACGCTGAAGGATCCGTGCGCGGGCGGGGCCATGACGGAACGGTTCCGTCATGCGCACAGCCCAACCGACGTGCATGACGGAACCGTTCCGTCATGCGTGTCGAAGGGGTTAATATGAGATGAGTAGTTGAACGACTTATTAAATGTAATGTCTTTCTTTTTATCCTCTCCCTACTTTTTTCCTTTCCCATTCCTTTTCAGTTGTTTCTCTTCTTTCCCTTCCTATTCTCCCCCTTTTTTTTGTTCTCCTTGATGTAGCATTTTGAAAAAACACATCTGATGTGAAGTGACTGTACGTGAAGAAACGTCAAGTGAATCATGTCTTCCAGTTTTTGCTGAAATCCTGTATATGGTATGCCATGAGTGGCAAAGCAGTGTTTGCCCACTTGGGCTTAACTTGGTGATTTATATTATAAATTGTCATGTGCATTTCTGATATACCTATTATATAATTATTTCAATAGTCCCTACCTCATGGATTAGCTTTCCAACTCTTTAGGCATACTATTGGATTAATAGCACATAGAAAGCCCACTTGGGCTAATATGACGATTTACATGATTAGTTATCATAAGATACTCTAAATTCAATCGTGTTATTTGGGTACATCTTTCACGCTAATATGCTTTTTGCTTCTACCCACCAGGGCTTTTTACGCCTACATCCCAGATCACGAGTTTTAATGTATTGTTGTTTAGATGACGAGAATTTCAGAAAATGAATGAATGAAATGATATTGTTTATTTAAACTCGAGTTACTGTTCAGAACTAATGATACAGTAAAATGCAACATGGTATATACATTTAAAATCTTATATTTTGACAAACTCGTTACAATACATCATTGTAAGATGGCGCCCTGATTTTGCAAGCATACTCTTCCGTCAGTCCCATTTCTATTTTACTGAATGCGCATATGTAAAGAGAACATGTTTGTATTGTAAACTACACCGTGAACAAGCTTATTGCGAAACGCGTTGGTGAAGGCTAACACTTTGCCTGGATTAAAACTTTGTTAAAAGCATCCCTTGGTGTCCTGGATTCCTTTTCGTCATCTTTCGGAAAGCTGCGTCTTGAATGTTTGGGACTACCGGAGCCCATCCAGGACCGCCGTGTTAGAAGCCCCGCACTTCCGGGATTAGTGGATGTGATATATATATATATATTGTTTGGAGGGGCAGTGAGTCTAGTGCCGTAGATTTTGTGAACACGATCAACACCAATGATTTAAATCTAAAGTTCACAGGCACCATAGACAAACAGTCTATTGTGTTCCTTGATTTAGAACTGTACACCATGAAAGACCGTATACACACACGCACACATCGCAAATTGACATCGGGGAATGCCATTTTACATGCTCAGAGTTTCCATCCTGTAAAACTCATTGAAAGCATTCCCTATGCCGAGTGCCTCCGCATGAAGCGGAACTGTAGCACCACTGAGAGCCTCACTATGGCAACAAATGATTTGTGTACAAGACTCAAGAATAGAGGCTACAATGTTAAAACTCTCAAATCAGCCAAAGATAAGTGCCAAAATATTGAAAGAAGGGATCTTCTTTTCAAGAACAAGGGCCAGAAAACAACTTCAGGGGAAACAGCCCAACAGACACCCAGGCTAATTATTGGCTACAACAGTTTCCATCAGAGATTCAGACAAATTCTGTACAGACACTGGCCGATTGTAAGGTGTGATCCTGTTATAGGTCCTTCATGTGCCAAGTTCCCCCAGCTAACTTTCAGGAGAGCTAAGTCCATGAAACAGGAACTTGTTTCTAATGCTCCGGTATCTGAAAAAGGTACCAGCTGGCTAAAAACCCAAAAAGGATTTTTTAAATGCACAAAGTGCAAAGCCTGCCAATACGGAATCAATACCAAATCCATCGTGACCCCTCTTAGGAGAACTCCCATTGAGATCAGGGAGCACTTCACGTGCAAAACCGAATTTGCGGTGTACGTACTACGTTGCACATGCAATAAGATGTACGTTGGTAGCACTATTCACCCGGTACATGTCAGAATTCTGCAACATTTAAGGGCAATTAATAACAAAGACCCAACATATCGAGTGGCTCGACATATCAACAGAGTACACAATGGTAAAGCAGAACATTTGGTACACTTTGTGGCTGACAGTATCAAGAAAAATGTTAGGGGTGGGAATAGACAACTTGCTCTGAGGAAATTGGAGTCACGATATATTATTCAATTAGATTGCAAGATTCCTAATGGTTTGAATGCCGATGAAGCGCTAAGTGTTCATCTATAAATTTCAAACTGCTTCTTCAGAAAATCCTTGTAAACAATCCTTTGAGTCGTGACCCAGTCTAGTCATTTTTGATTCAGCTGAATTGTTCATATGTGCTCAGTAAGTCCTCCGAGGTTAATACATGGCAATAACAGACTAATAGTATGTGGCTGCATTGTCTTTTGGTCATCAACAGTAGATTTCTTATATTGTGCTTTATGAATGCCCACTTGGGCTGTACCTCCAAATGTTTATGCACTATGCACTGTTTTTTTGGGAATTTTTCCTGCATTTTTTACAAATAATGATGTACTGATATGCCCTTTCTTTTAAATACCTTGTATCGTTACATTTTTCGATTGACACTTGTCTGAGGAAAGACTTGTTTGACATAAGTATTTCTTTCATGTAAATTGTTTGTTGATTGGTTGCCAAGTAATTGGGGGGTGTGTACTTTGTGCACATTACCAGCTTATAAGCAGTATATGTGAACTGGGTCAGACACAGTGAGCAAGGCGGACTCGTTCGCCGAAACGCGTCTGTGCCACAGCTTTTGAAATAAAGCATTTCTTTAAAATCATCCCACGGAGTTGGTGCCTGATTCGTATGCAAGGAACCCGGTTTGGAGCTAATATATATATATATATATATATATATATATATATATATATATATATATATATATATATATATATATATATGGAGAGGAGGTGTAAGTAGGTCCCCTCTCCCAAACCCCATCCCTCGGAGCAGGTATATTTTTGAAGGGGAGGAGGTCATGCAGCCCTCCCTCCCTGGCATATTTTCAGTCCCAGTGACCTAATCCCAGGTGCACAATGCATTAAAGGTAGAAAGCACACAGACCCCCTCCCTGAGCTTTTAAAATGTCCTAGGGACCCCATCCCCCAGGGCTATCACTTTATGCAAAAGGAAGGAGCAAAGTGCAGCCCGCTCCCTGACCATTTAATGGGCCCGCGGACCCCATCCCCAAACCGGTTCACTTACTGAATCCTGGGGTACCAACCCCATGACACATTAGTTTCCCTGCCCACACTACAGTTGGCAGGAAAACATCTGTTTTCTCTCATCTTACAGAAGCATTTTTAAATCTCCTGCCAAACGGGAGCAAGCATCAAGTCTGTTCAAATCAGGTGGGAAATTTAAAAAATGCAGCCCCCCAGTTGGGAGCTGGCTTTTATTCTCTTTCCCTGCCTGCACTGATGCTGGCAGGGAAACATAACACAAATTACTCCCACACAGCAAAACACAGCTCCTCCTTCTGTGCTGGAACAATGACGGCTTCTGCACCATACAGGGAGTAGGCTGGGGCCACTGGAGCGCCACCACAGCCCCCAATGTGTGCATGGTGGGTGCCATTGTGGGTGACCAGGGAGGTACAATGGCACCCGCCTATTTATAATGCAGGCCCCTCAGTATTGGGTCTGTGGGGCCAAAATAAGCTCAGGAGGGAGGCCAGGCGGTCCACCCTTTTAAAAAAATGTATGGCCCCAGGAGATGGTGTCTCCGGGACCTGAGAAGGCTCAAGTTGGTGGGGTTGCACAGCCCCGCTTTGCTCTTTTATTATATATGGTTACAGGGGATGGGAGTTCCTGGGGCCTATTATGGTTCGGGGATAGGGCACACTACCCTTTCTTTTTTTAATTATATTTTTTCGCAAGGATGGGATACCTTGGGCCTATCAGGACTTGGGGAGGGAGGCTATGCATAGTGTATTATGTCACTACAAATACACTGACTTCCAGTGAGATGTTATGTTATCAAGATATCTATGAGGTCAAAACACATCAGGTTTTCCTCCACTGACTATTGGGACATAAACAAGTTGATAGCAGATGTGGAGCGACCTGCTGGTTTTCTTAAAGAGTTGAGATACAATGTATCAACCGAAGCAGGTGGCAGGTAACTCCATGGGCAGTCCCTGTCCCCGTGGTGAGTGTTTTCATGCCAGATTTTGGAACTGTACAGTCATGTAGATATATAGTTGCTCTCCCTGCTTCTCACTCAAGAAGAGCATACACTGGTAAAGAGGTTTTGCACAAAACTGGTTTCTGAGTGCTGGTTCTTCTTGTAATAAAAGCAAGAAGCATACCTGGACTGGCGTTTGGGGGCCTGATGGCAGTCACAGCGTACTCTGTGTTTTTAAAGCTGTTATTTGAGTAATAAGTCATGGGGCTTGGGGAGACTAATTACAGCTAGTGTCAGGGACATTACAGGTATGGCTGATATGTATTACCCCTGTAGAGGCATTCCACATTTACATTACTTCTGGTAAATATGCTTGATGCATTGAGGTGATTGCTCATGATAATCTTGCATAGGTTGGTAATTAATGTAATTGCATCCAATGTGGTCATTATTACCAATAATTTTAGTAGCTCAAGATGATTTTCCTGGATTAAAAGTAGTTTTTGTCTCCAAAAGGGTTGGTGATCCCTGTTCTAATGCATAGAAAGAAAGAAACTAAAAAGAGAAGAAATATGTTTAAGACTGAGAAAGTATTTTGTTACTGAATGTCTGAATGTTTTCACTGTGTTTATTACTTGCCTGTCTTGTTTTTTCTGTATCATGAGAAGAAATATGGTTTTTGGTGAGTTTTGTTCTGCGAATTTGGTGCTCTAGTTTACTTTATGAAAAATTGGTTAACATCTTGGGAAAACTGAGGGGAAAAGCAAGTTGGAACCTGCCATATTTTTAACTTGATTCGTATGTTCCCTGCAATTTAAAATGCTTATTTCCTGTAAAAGTTTATTACCAGTTCTCCTCATTAAAAAAGGTTATATCACACCTTTGAAGAGAGATTTTTTTTTTTTCTGTTAGGGACAAGTACTGGTACTTTTCAAAATGCATCAAACTGGGTTTGTTAAATTAAAAAACACATTCTGGGTTGACTGTTTAAGGATTCTCTAGCTTTCCAAGTTAAAGGTTTACTACTTCTCTTTTTTATTCTCACTTATGTGTGGCCAGCTTCTCTCTAGTGAGAAATTAAAATAGGAAAACATATATTTAAAAAAATATTGTTGAATAAAATATTTAAAAAGTATTTTTTAAGTCTTTGAATTATTGACTTTCACATTTATTTACTATTTCTAAATATTTGCATTTACTTTATCAGTCTCATGGATGGGACTGGACATCAAGGCTTACAGATTTTCACCTCACTTATGCTGTAACATCAAAGATTCCCAGACAAGTGACAATAAATAAAAGTTCCACTGGTTTATAGGTTTTTTCAGAAATTACTCTTTTTTACATTGAAAGAATTGTCTTTTGGTAATTTGTATTTAAACAGGTGATAAAAAAGTTAGTTTTTGTCCTTCATGTGTTTTTGTTTGAGCCCCATTTAGCTTGGGGGAATTCTATTTAGGTTTTAATGTATGATTGTTCTTTAAGCAATATGTAAATGTACCAGGTTTTTTTATTTTACCATTTAACCACTTAAGAGC
The DNA here is from genome assembly GCF_964204655.1 of Triturus cristatus. Classification (NCBI taxonomy): domain Eukaryota; kingdom Metazoa; phylum Chordata; class Amphibia; order Caudata; family Salamandridae; genus Triturus; species Triturus cristatus. Next base: position 597,608,396 of record NC_140592.1, on the reverse strand, counting down.
CTTAATTTAATATGTGTAATATAAATAACATTTTGTGGTGAAAATGTATGGATTTTAGTTGTACATTACAAAGAGATAAATTATAATGTCTTGTGAAGCCATGCATGGTAACATTCTAAATATTAAGTACCACAATGTGATCTACCATAAAGTAACCCTGACATTAACTGTCTGTTAGGAATTAACTTCCATAAATCTAGGTTAAATGTGTAGTACCTGCTGAGACATCATCATTGTCTACAAGTTTCAGAAGTCCTGTTTGATGTTCAGCAGTGCCTAAATATGCATACTGATGCCCAGGTTCTCTTGTCTTCATAGGAACTGAATTGCACAGATCAGGTCCCCTTGGAGTTTTGCTTCCATATTCAGTTAGTCTAACAAGATAGAAAGCAGAAAGAAGACAACCTGAAAAAAAAGGAGAAGCATCCAAAAAATCCAACAAAAAAACATGTAAGCCTTTCAATACCTTTAATTACAAAAAGGTAAAGATGGGGCCCTCCATGAAACCTATTTTATCCATGTGTATTTTAGTTTTAGTCACAAAATGGGCAATTGGTTAAAAGCATTAAAAACATACATGCAAGGCTTTATTATTGTACTTACTTTTCTTACAGTGTTTTTCTGTGAAGTGTTTTAATATACTGAAGGCATAAAAATATACCCGGAACTGGAACGTAAAAAATATGGAATTGTGGATTGGTGGACAATGCATGCAACTGGTATATTGAAAGAAGCTATTATAGAGAAGGAAGACTATGGGAGATATTCTCAAGAATGTGTGATAACTATCGCAAAAGTAGCTTAATGCAACTCTTCACATCGCAGTCTATCGCAGGAAAATAACTGTGTTAACGTGGTATTCTCAAGCCGGCGGCATCATGCGATAGTCCCACAATAACACATCAAATGAACGCGATAAAATCAACGCGATACTGCAAAAATGTGAAACACAAATGCGAAAATAGTAGCGATAACGCCAATCGCGATACAAAAATCAGTGAAAACCAGCCACAGGCCTGCAATTCCCACACACCATGCAGGTGTCATGCCCCGCGGTCCTGCCCCTGAGTGCAGTGAGTATTTAAACGGCGAAGGGCGTGCAAACGCCGCTTCGCGTTCTTGCACTGAGCCCCATTTCCGTCCCGTGTGTTCATGCCTGACTTCCGGTTGACGTATTTCCTGTTTCCTGTTTCGAGTCACGGACGAGTCGAAGCGGACGAGTCCCGGCTCCTGTGTTGTTATCGCTGTTGGTCCTGGTGAAGCGTAGCGGTGATCTCTCCATACGAGCGGCCGCGCGTGTTGCGCCTTCCCAAGTAAGGTCTGCTTGTTAGGTAGTAGTGTGGGGGTCGCCAGTCACTCGTCTCTCCTTACATCGGAGACAGAGGTTGGTAGGCGGTTCGTGGGTCCCCATCTCCAGCACTGCTTCTCTTGCTGAATCCAGAATAAGCTTATCAGGCTTGTGTTGTGTTGTGTTTAAGCCTGCTGTTAAGGCTACTCCGAGTCTTGTGAATGGTTGGAGTCATACTTTGTGTTCTTACCCCGTATTGATTATCTTTGCCTCCTTGTGCTTATACCACGAATAAGCACCTCCACTACGTATCCCTACCTTACGTTCTCTTGAACACGTATCAGGTATCAGGTGGTGATTACTGCGAGGACCATTGAGCAGTGGGTTAGGTTTCCCATATTTCTTCATAAGAAGCACGGTACTTGTTCTTCCTAAACATCGTATATGCATGTGGGGAATTGTATCCCTCCTTTATTCATGAACCCTGTCTCTGTTTTCTGCAGCCCTTAAAGTGACTACTTACGCATAGTGAGATTGAGTACTACTCTGGGAATCTATCATAGGTGTTTCGCGCAGAGTCATACCTACTTATCCCTGCAGGCTATTACCAGAGCGACTGGCGATAACCCTGGTAGGTGCCTGAGGGGGGGGGTTGAAGTTAGAATGTTCCAGGGTAGTGGTGTATAGAGACTCCTATAACCATCTTTGTGTTACAGCTGAGAGGCCCTATCATTTCTTCCTGTCAAGAACCATCACATTCCTGCTGTTCCTCCTGCCAGGATCATCCGTCAAGACCTACCTGTTCCCCCCACCTATCCTTGTTTTGTTTCCCTGTTTTCCCCAGCGGGTTCTCCGTACTCTAGAGTTTGATAGAGTCGGAGGAACATGGGGGACGACTGTGGACTTCTCTCCAAAGCTCCGGACGCTCCTGCAGAACATCCGCGATCATTACAGAACGCGAAGCCTTTAATAGTATATTCTGCCCGAGCGTTATGGAACTAGGTGTGGTTATGCTTGCGGATGTTGCCGGCATGCTCGGCAACTTACAAGCAGAAACCCAGGCAATGTCTGCTAGAATAGATACCCTCCAGCAACGACAGGACACGGGGGCTACGGGAGGGAGAGTAGACGCAACCAACCCCGTGATACAGGTCACCACCCCTACTTCCATCCCGTTAGCTCCTCCAGAAAGGTTCTCAGGTGATGCTTCTCGGTGCGCCGCCTTTCTCAGTCACTGCCAGCTACATTTTTCTTGTAAGGCCACCTGCTTCCCTACTGATCAGGCCCGGGTTGCGTTCATGGTTTCCTATCTTAGTGGGGCGGCCGCAGACTGGGCCATTCCTTTAGTAGACTGTGATGACCCTTTATTGTATAATTACCTTGCCTTTAAGAGAGAGTTCCGCAAACTATTTGACAGGCACACATATACACACTCCGCAGACTCCGAGTTATTGGCCTTGAAACAAGGTAGTCAAGACCTGGTGTCCTACATCACTACATTTCAAAGATTAGTAGTAGAGTCTAACTGGCCCGAAGAAAAGCGAGGTACACTATTTTATAGAGGGCTGCGCAATGATTTAAAGGACGCCCTTTCGCAAATAGTGGACCTTCCCACAGCCTGTCCTGAGCTGATAGACCTTGTGGTTAAAATCGAACACCGTATTCAAGAGCGGAAGCAGGAGAAAGGGAAGGGGGATTCACGATATGTTCCCACCAAAGCAAAAGCAGTAGAGGCGGTTAAAGGTCCTGATGAGAGTGAACCTATGCAAATAGGTATAGTGAGAGGGATGTTAACATCAGAAGAAAGACAAAGACGAAGAACCAACAGACTTTGTCTCTACTGCGGGAAGGCCGGTCACTTTTTGCGGTCATGCCCTGTTAAACCAACTCCTCCCAAGAGTTCGGGAAACTAGAAAGCCTGGGATGCAGGGAGACAGGAATCCTGGGCAATTCTGAACTAACAGTCTCCTCCTCTGAACCTAAATCCAGACCAGTTAATCATCTATATGTGTCAGCTTACCTCTCGGTAGAACAGCTAGGGTTACATGTGGACATTATGATCGATTCCGGGGCCTCGGGTAATTTTATGGACGAGAAATGGGCAAGAGACAATTTAGTTCCCTGTATCAAAAAAGAGGTGCCCAATACGGTCATTACGATAGATGGCCGTTCTCTCGTTTCAGGCCCAGTAACCCACAGGACATTCAGTCTCCACATGCATATAGACCCAGACCATCAGGAAACCATCGAAATTGACTTAATCCGTTCCCCTCAAATACCAGTCCTCTTAGGCATCCCCTGGTTGCAGACACACAACCCTATCATTGACTGGCAGGCCGCCACACTCACGTTTAGTCGAATTGCGCCTCCTGATTCTAGGATAGCAGCAGCTCATGCTCAAACGACCTTCAGGGTAGACCAGACAGAACCCGTACCTGAGTTGCCCCTCTGTTACAGTGATTTGAGCACAGTGTTTGATCCCAAAGAGGCGGACGTCCTTCCACCACATAGGGTGTACGACTGTCGAATAGATTTGGAGGCAGGAGCCCGAATCCCGAGCAGTAGAGTGTACGCCCTCACTGAGAAGGAAAATATATACCTCCGAGAATACCTGGATGTGATGTTAGAGAAAAGGTTTATCAGGCCTTCCAGATCTCCTGCCTCCTCCTCGCTGTTTTTTTATTCCTAAGCGTGAGGGGGGTCTTAGGTGTTGCATTGATTACAGGAGATTGAACGAGGTCACTATCAAAAACAGATACCCTTTGCCTCTGATTACCTCTCTCCTTGACAGAGTACGCAATGCTAACTTTTTCACCAAACTGGACTTGCGAGGCGCCTACCATCTAGTGCGTGTCAAGGAGGGAGATGAATGGAAGACTGCCTTCTGTACTAAATATGGATTTTTTGAGTATTTAGTAATGCCCTTTGGGCTTTGTAACGCTCCAGCTGCGTTCCAGTTCTTCATAAATGAAGTACTCTGGGATATGCTGGATCTCCATGTCATCGCCTATATCGATGATTTACTGATATTCTCCTCTTCCATGGCCGACACGTCGGCCACGTCCGACTAGTATTGGAACGTTTACAGGCACATAATCTATATTGCAAGTTGGAAAAATGTACCTTCCATACACGAGAAGTGCCCTTTTTGGGCTTTATTGTTTCCCCGCAAGGACTTCGCATGGATCCTGTTAAGGTCGAGGCCGTCCTTTCCTGGCCGGCACCTGGTACCGTTAAAGACCTACAGAAATTCTTGGGTTTAGCCAATTTTTATCGGCGTTTTATTCAGGGGTACTCAGAATTGGCACATCCTCTTACGACCTTATTGCGAAAGGGGGTTCCGTATGTCTGGTCGGCAGCTGCTGACTCGTCCTTTCAGAGCTTGAAGAAGGCCTTCACGCGCGCTCCTGTCTTATGACATCCAGATCCGGCCTTGCCCTATGTGGTCGAGGTGGACGCCTCTCAAGTGGCAGTGGGAGGGGTCCTGAGTCAAACTGATCCGGAGACTGGGGTATGCCATCCTATAGCCTATATTTCTCACAAGTTCACTCCTGCAGAATACAACTATGCGGTGGGAGACAAGGAACTCCTAGCGATCAAGAAGGCCTTTGATGAGTGGCGGCAGTACCTCTTAGGTGCGCGTTTCCCGGTTGTGGTGTACACAGATCATCGCAACCTCCAATATCTTAAGTCAACCAAAGCCCTGTCCATGAGGCAACTCAGATGGACTCAGTTCTTCTGCGAATATGACTTCACTATCAAGTTCCGCCCTGGGAGGAGGAATGGTAAGGCCGATGCCCTGTCCCAGTTGGGATTTCGGCTTCCTGACGTGCCAGATGACGTGCCCCCTGTCATCCCTGAGAGGCGCTTCATAGGTGGGGTGTTCACTGAGGACATCTTCAGGACTCGGATTCGTCAAAGCCAACTCTCTATGAATGTGCCTGACTTTGTGGGGGCTGAGGATTGGGTTAGTACGGACGGTTATGTTTGTGTTCGTGGAGGGGTGGTGTTGCCCACTTCTGACTTACAAGCTCAGGTATTGGATTGGTTTCACTCACACCCTTTGTCGGGACATCCAGGCATTAAGAAAACTACCAGGGTTATACGAGAGCGTTTCTGGTGGCCCACTATGTTGAGGGACATAGAACGGTATGTGAAGTCATGTCATGTGTTGCGAAGACACCCACCTGAACTCCGGTTTGTTCCTTCGTTGAGCTGCTTGATCCCAACACCCTCTGAAGTCCACTGAGGCAACAAGAACAAGGAACTTGTAACCAGAATGGACCCCCGAGAGGGAAGGGGGGAAGTGGATGAGAGAGAAAAAGACAAACACAGGACTTGCGTCTTGGGCTCCTTACGAAACCTTCTTTGGAAACGAGTTGACGTTTTGCTTTTGAGAAAACACCACGTGGAGACTGCACTCTCAGGGATTATGTTTGAACGCCTGTCACTAATCTTGCTATCTATACACTACACAAGAAAGAAAAAATATACATAAGTTATTCAGTTCACAACCAATCGTAAAAGTACAATTCTTAAACTGCTTCTCTGTGCATATAACGCATACCAGTGACAGGATTCTTCTCACAGTACAGGCCTTGATGTTTTTTCCCAATGATGTGGTAGTCCGTCTTCTTAAACAGTTAGGTACAATCAAATACTTTACAAAACATTATTATATGCTCTCAACAGTTGTTCCAGAAATCTTCTACGCAAACAAGGTGATTAATCTAAACACAAATGGTATTGCCAAAGGTAACGTTATTTTCTGGATTATTATTTCAAAGTCACACAGGGTTCCAAACTTGTTCACCCTTTGATAATAATCTGGAAAGAGAAAATATGTCCTCAAAACGTCCTCTGCTCTTGAGTAAAGTTTCTTTCAAATTAAGCAGAGATTAGTCTGTTCAAACGATAGTTGCTCTCTAAAGCTCCTCAGAACAACTTGCAGGATAAACGACGTTCCTTGAAATAAAAGCGCAAAGTCTTGACTGTTTTTTCAGGAAAAGAAAAAGGAATCTCTCACCTTCGTTTTTGGAGAAATGACAGAGCTACGAAACGATGCTTGTTTATTTGGCTTGTTCTTGTTTCCTAGGTAACCGGAACCTTGCATGGAAGGAGCAGGAGAGGAGCGCTCCCGAGCGGAAGATGATCCAGCCGGACCGCTTTCAAGGAACTCCGAGGGAAGCCGGAAGCGCTTGCTAGCAGGAATCAGGGATGACTGAAGCTGGAGTCCAGAAACGGAGTCAGGTAGGCACTGCTACGAGAAGCGAAGCAGTGAAGACTTGTGGGTGGAGGTTTATATAGCGAAGGGAGAGGGGAAGCGAAGGCTCTCGAATGAAACGTGTCCTAGGGTGCGCCCAAGCATGAGGCGTTTTACCGTTTACACGTGCTGGAAAGAACTTCAGTTTGCACGTGTATAACCAGTTGGGCATGCTTGTGTTTGACACGTGTAGAACGTTAACGTGTTGAGCCTCCTGACACAATGTACAAAAGCAACACAGAAACAAACATTGATACCTACAAATGAAATCCTCACAGAGTGTGATGGGCCTATTTACAATACAGTTTGCTCTGTTGCAATAATTAGCACAAAAAACGTATCTTGCGTGCTTTAAGTTTTCTTAACAGTTCTCCCCCCCAAAGGCCGTCTAATTGGGCGGGGTTTGTCTGGGTGCAAGGCATGGAAAGATCGAATGAGACGTGGGGCATTAACATTTTTTTCTGGTTCCCAAGATCTTTCAGTCGCATCATAACCTTTCCAATCAATTAAATAATATAAACGGCCATTAACACGTTTTGAGTCCATAATACGACTGACCTCATATTCTTCATGATTCCCCACAATCACTGGAGGTGGTGGATTATCCTGTCGGGTAGCAGGATTGCATGGTTTGAGCAGGGAAACATGAAACACTGGGTGGATACAGAAGTCTTTTGGTAAGGTTAGTCTTATAGATACAGGATTCAAAATTTTCTCAATTGGATATGGTCCAATATATCTTGGCTTTAACTTTTTTGGACTATCCATTTGAATGTTTTTAGTAGATAGCCAAACTAGATCTCCTTTTTGGTAAGGTGGAGTTGGATTTCTATGTTTATCTACAGTCATTTTCATTTTCATTTTGTGTTTTGCTAAATGTTGTTTTGCTACATCTTGCAATTGCCTTAATTTGTGCAAACGCTCAGTGACTGCTGGTACATCATCCTTTGAATCTGGGGAAATAGTTGGAAGAGACCGTGGATGTTTACCGGTAAGAAAATAAAATGGTGAACAACCAATGGCTGAATGATAACTATTGTTGTAAGAGAATTCAGCTAGGGGTAAAACCTCATCCCAACTAGTCGACACAGAGGATGTCAGACATCGTAAAGCTTGTTCCAGATACTGATTTAATTTTTCAGTTTGGCCATCTGTCTGAGGGTGAAATGCTGAAGACAAAGCAATGTCTATCCCCAAGTGTTTACATAAGTGTCTCCAAAATTTAGAAATAAATTGGGGGCCTCTGTCCGACACAATTTTACTGGGCAAACCATGAAGCTTTACTATGTTAGTAATAAAAATATCACTGAATTCACTAGCATTCGGCAATTTGGTTAAGGGAATGAAATGTCCCATTTTTGATAGCTGGTCTACAACTACCAAAATAGTAGTGTAAGAATGTGAGTTTGGTAAATCTGTAATGAAATCAAGACTAATGGTGTGCCAGGAAGATGGTGGTATAGGCAATGGTTGTAAAAATCCAGCAGGAGATTGGTGATCTGTCTTTTGTCTAGCACAAACTGGGCATGACTTCACATAGTGCTGAATGTCTTTGGTAATGTTTTTCCACCAAAAATATCTCTGACAAAGTTCTACTGTCTTATGTATTCCTGGGTGACCTGCCAAACTTGAATCATGGTTCCAGGCTAATACCTGTTGTCGTAAGTTCCCTGGTGGAACAAACAACTTTTTGTTATGTAAAAAATAACCTTCATGAATTGAATTTTTCTTTTGCGCAAGCCAATCTCGTTGATTTAGTGCCTGCAAGCTCTGTTTTAATTGACGTAAAAAGGTGTCAGCTTGTGTGAAAGCAACCACTTTTTCAGATGGTATTATGGTTTGAACCTTTAACTTTTCATCAGGTTGTTTATCACAGACCAACCTAGAAAGTGTATCAGACAGCAATTGTTTTTCTCCTGGTCGGTAAGTGATAATAAAATCAAACTCACTAAAAAATTGTAACCAGCGCATTTGTCTGGGAGTTAAAGCCTTAACGGTGGTAGAAAATTGTAGGTTTTTATGATCTGAAAATATTGTAATGGTATGCTTGGCTCCTAACAAATGGTGTCTCCATTCAGCAAATACCGCCTTGATTGCCAATAGTTCTCTCTCAGCAATCGTGTAGTTTTGCTCAGCTGGTAATAATTTTCGTGAATAGAAAGCAATAGGGTGCAAGCGGCCAGTAGTTTGGTCTTTTTGCATTAAAACTCCTCCTAAAGCGGTTTGAGACGCATCTGCTTCCACAAAAAATGGTCTATCAGGATCTGGGTGGATCAAAAGTGGAGCAGACGTAAAGGCCTTCTTCAATGCAGTAAAAGCCTCTTCAGCTTCTGAAGTCCATTGAAATTTTGTTCCTTTCTTCAGTAAGTGTGTGATAGGGCTAACTATCTCAGAAAAGTTTGAAATGAAGCGCCGGTAAAAATTAGCGAACCCTAAAACACGTTGTATCTCTTTAACTGACGACGGAGTGGGCCAATTTAGAATGGCTTCAACCTTCTTTTTATCCATCGTAATTCCTTCTGGAGTAAGCCAATAACCCAAAAACTCAACTTTTTTGGAATGAAAAACACATTTTTCTAGTTTTACATACAGAGAGTTCTCTTGTAATCTTTGTAAGACTGAACGAACATGGTGAACATGTTCATCATCAGTTTTGGAAAAAATTTGTATATCGTCAATGTATACGATAACACATATGTCCAAAAAATCATGCAGTACCTCATTAATGAAGTACTGAAACGCAGCTGGAGCATTACAAAGCCCAAAGGGCATGACAGTATATTCGTAGAGGCCAAATTTCGTGCGGAAAGCAGTTTTCCACTCGTCGCCCTCCTTTACGCGGACCAGATGATAAGCACCGCGTAAATCCAATTTCGTATAGATACTAGAGCCTTTCACTTGATTTAACAGTACAGGAATCAAGGGGAGGGGATAACGATTTTTAATCGTGGCTTTGTTTACCGCACGATAATCAATACACGCTCTTAAATCGCCAGATTTTTTAGACACGAAAAAGAGCGGCGAGGACACAGGAGACGTGGAATGTCGAATGAACCCTTTTTCTAAGAGTTCTTCCAAATATGTTTTAAGATATTCGTTTTCTGGCTCAGTTAAAGCGTAGATCCTACTACATGGTAAGACTGCTCCGGGAATTAGATCAATTCTGCAATCATAAATTCTGTGAGGTGGCAACTGAGTTGCCTGGACTGGGTCAAAAACATCAGAGAAGTCTACATACTCACTAGGTATCTGAGGAACTGTTGAGTCTACTGCGGAACAACTCAGAGGTAGTATAGGATCTTGCAATTCCTGATAACAATGTGACCTACAATGTATTGAATCTAAAGTTACTGTTCTTTTAACCCAATCTATATGGGGGTTGTGTCGTTCCAACCAAGGGATGCCGAGAATGACACCAAATGTTGGAGTGTCAATGAGATCAAACATAGTTTCTTCTGTATGTCCGTTTTCAGCAATGATAGTTAGTGGTTTGGTGTGAAACTTAATTAACCCTGAAGATAAGGCTGACCCATCTACTGCTCTAACAATTTCCGGTTCCGCCTTTGGAATGCGAACTACACCTAATTCTTTTGCTAGCTCGAGATCAAAAAAGTTCCCAGTAGCTCCTGAGTCGATCATAACAGCTATGCAGTGTCTATGCTGAGTGGAAAGTATGAAAGTCATTCTGATAGTTAAATGTTTAGGCGTGTGTGTTACTACATTTGTAGCATAATGTGAGATCTGTGGTTTGCATAATCTCGAAGAACCGATCTCATCTTTCTTCGAGATAACTAGTTTTCCGACTCTTGGGGAACCGAATCAAGAACTGCTACCTCTTTTTTTTTGTTGGGTTTTACAGGACAGTCTTTGGCATAGTGTCCAGCTTTGCCACAGTATAAACAAAGATTCCCTTTTCGTCTGCGCTCTTTTTCCTCTGAGGATAATGGTCCTTTTATACTTCCTATTTGCATTGGTTCAACACGAGTGTTTTTGTCATCTGACTCTTTCTTTTCTACCTTAAAATGTAAGGCCCTGAAATCTCCTTTGGGTTTTTCACTTTTACGTTCTCCCAATCTGTGGTCTAATTTTACCACTAAATCTACAAATTCAGAATAATCTGGGGAAGATCTACAATGTGAGCTAAGGAGTCCTTAAGGTCATCTCGAAGACCTCGATAAAAAAGGGATACTCTTTTATCGTCTGGCCAATGAGTCTCAGACAATAATCTGTTAAACGTGGTAACATAGGTAATGAGATCTTTTGAACCCTGACGGAGATTTAGTAACTCATTATCTGAGGCGTGAATAAATACATGTTTGGCAAATAACCCTGACATAGCTGTTTTAAATGCGTTGAGATTGTGCAATAATGGGTCATTAGTATCAACTAAAGGCATTGCCCAACTAGCTGCCACCCCTCCCAAATACGAGATAATGAAAGCTACTTTTGAAGTGTCTGAAGTGAAAATCTGTGGCTTACATAAAAAATGTAGGTGGCATTGACTCATGAAAGTTGTGAAACGACTACAATCCCCTGTGAATCTTTCAGGGTTGGCTAAGGGAACTGGGCTGGGTGATAACACAGTAACTTGAAAGTTCTGATCAGTAGTGACTCCGTTAGAAGAGGCCGAATTATTGACATGAGGATTAAAATTGAACCTAGATGGAGAGATAAGGGGTTTACCTCCTTCTGCGCTTGGATCTCTCCAACTAGTAAACCTCGTTTTTGTCCTGTCCAGCTCTACCCTAAGGGCCTGATTCTCTTGCCTTAATTCTTGTATTTCCCCAGCTAATCTACGAACCAAAGTAGTTAACTGGGACGAGTCTAGTGTATCGGTTTCGTAATCCATTCTGCAGGGTCAATGAAGGAACGGGTGTTTAAAGGCTTCGCTTACTGTTGCGAAGACACCCACCTGAACTCCGGTTTGTTCCTTCGTTGAGCTGCTTGATCCCAACACCCTCTGAAGTCCACTGAGGCAACAAGAACAAGGAACTTGTAACCAGAATGGACCCCCGAGAGGGAAGGGGGGAAGTGGATGAGAGAGAAAAAGACAAACACAGGACTTGCGTCTTGGGCTCCTTACGAAACCTTCTTTGGAAACGAGTTGACGTTTTGCTTTTGAGAAAACACCACGTGGAGACTGCACTCTCAGGGATTATGTTTGAACGCCTGTCACTAATCTTGCTATCTATACACTACACAAGAAAGAAAAAATATACATAAGTTATTCAGTTCACAACCAATCGTAAAAGTACAATTCTTAAACTGCTTCTCTGTGCATATAACGCATACCAGTGACAGGATTCTTCTCACAGTACAGGCCTTGATGTTTTTTCCCAATGATGTGGTAGTCCGTCTTCTTAAACAGTTAGGTACAATCAAATACTTTACAAAACATTATTATATGCTCTCAACAGTTGTTCCAGAAATCTTCTACGCAAACAAGGTGATTAATCTAAACACAAATGGTATTGCCAAAGGTAACGTTATTTTCTGGATTATTATTTCAAAGTCACACAGGGTTCCAAACTTGTTCACCCTTTGATAATAATCTGGAAAGAGAAAATATGTCCTCAAAACGTCCTCTGCTCTTGAGTAAAGTTTCTTTCAAATTAAGCAGAGATTAGTCTGTTCAAACGATAGTTGCTCTCTAAAGCTCCTCAGAACAACTTGCAGGATAAACGACGTTCCTTGAAATAAAAGCGCAAAGTCTTGACTGTTTTTTCAGGAAAAGAAAAAGGAATCTCTCACCTTCGTTTTTGGAGAAATGACAGAGCTACGAAACGATGCTTGTTTATTTGGCTTGTTCTTGTTTCCTAGGTAACCGGAACCTTGCATGGAAGGAGCAGGAGAGGAGCGCTCCCGAGCGGAAGATGATCCAGCCGGACCGCTTTCAAGGAACTCCGAGGGAAGCCGGAAGCGCTTGCTAGCAGGAATCAGGGATGACTGAAGCTGGAGTCCAGAAACGGAGTCAGGTAGGCACTGCTACGAGAAGCGAAGCAGTGAAGACTTGTGGGTGGAGGTTTATATAGCGAAGGGAGAGGGGAAGCGAAGGCTCTCGAATGAAACGTGTCCTAGGGTGCGCCCAAGCATGAGGCGTTTTACCGTTTACACGTGCTGGAAAGAACTTCAGTTTGCACGTGTATAACCAGTTGGGCATGCTTGTGTTTGACACGTGTAGAACGTTAACGTGTTGAGCCTCCTGACACAATGTACAAAAGCAACACAGAAACAAACATTGATACCTACAAATGAAATCCTCACAGAGTGTGATGGGCCTATTTACAATACAGTTTGCTCTGTTGCAATAATTAGCACAAAAAACGTATCTTGCGTGCTTTAAGTTTTCTTAACATCATGTCTGTGCGCAAACCAAGTTTTCTCATCAGAACCCGGTGGGCCTGCTGCTCCCCCTCGCCTCTCCTCCTGGCCCATGGCACACGGTATCCCTTGACTTCATCGTGGAACTACCGCTTACCAAAAGACTGAATAACACCTTGCTTGTGGTGGTGGATCATTTTACAAAGACCGCTCATTTTGTCCCGTTGACGGGGTTACCCACAGCAGCAGCATTAGCCTCTATATTCCTGCAACATATTGTCCGTCTCCATGGTCTTCCCTCGGTCTTGATTTCGGATAGGGGGGCCCAATTTGTGTCTCGGTTTTGGAAGAACCTCTGTGTGATGCTACAGATTGACGTTAGACTCTCTTCCAGTCATCATCCGCAGTCGGATGGCCAAACCGAGAGGGTTAATCAGTGCTTCGAACAATATGTGAGGATTCAAGCCCTACACTCCGCAGCTGAGTGGGATGAGTGGGTGTGGGTGGCAGAGATGTCATATAACAACAGCCCACATTCTTCCACCCTCCATACCCCTTTCTTTTGTTCTCAAGGTTTTCACCCCAAGTTGTTGCCTCTAGGGATTCCTATTGACAGTCCGACTCCTGCTGCCACTGATTTAGTACAAAAGTTACACGACATACATAAACAGACGTTGGTAGACCTAGATTTGGCCAAAGTGAGATACAAAGAGGGGGCAGATTTACACCGGAGGTTGGAACCTATATATGCTCCTGGGGATAAGGTGTGGCTTTCCACGAAACACATAAAACTCAGTGGTCCTCGCAAGTTCAATCCCAAATACATCGGACCCTACAGGGTGGTGAAGCTGGTCAATCCGGTGGCAGTGAAGATCGAACTGCCTACGTCCCTTAGAATCCATCCTGTATTCCACGTATCATTGCTTAAACCTGTTGAACCTGGTACACGTATCCCCAGGCGGCCCGCTCCTCTCACCATCCAAGATGCTGACGAATATGAAGTAGAAGCTATTATAGACTCCCGCTTCGCTGGTAGATCACTCCAGTATCTACTGCATTGGAAAGGCTACGGGGTGGAGGAATGTTCTTGAGTGTCTGCTTGTGACGTGCATGCTCCCCGGTCGGTGCGGCTGTTTCCCCATAGGTACCCGCATAAACCCAAGCCAGGGGGAGGGCGTTGTGGGGGGAGTGTGCTGTCATGCCCTGCGGTCCTGCCCCTGAGTGCAGTGAGTATTTAAACGGCGAAGGGCGTGCAAACGCCGCTTCGCGTTCTTGCACTGAGCCCCATTTTCGTCCTGTGTGTTTATGCCTGACTTCCGGTTGACGTATTTCCTGTTTCCTGTTTCGAGTCGCGGACGAGTCGAAGCGGACGAGTCCCGGCTCCTGTGTTGTTATCGCTGTTGGTCCTGGTGAAGCGTAGCGGTGATCTCTCCATACGAGCGGCTGCGCGTGTTGCGCCTTCCCAAGTAAGGTCTGCTTGTTAGTTAGTAGTGTGGGGGTCGCCAGTCACTTGTCTCTCCTTACATCGGAGACAGAGGTTGGTAGGCGGTTCGTGGGTCCCCATCTCCAGCACTGCTTCTCTTGCTGAATCCAGAATAATCTTTATCAGGCTTGTGTTGTGTTGTGTTTAAGCCTGCTGTTAAGGCTACTCCGAGTCTTGTGAATAAGCCTGGGCGAAGCACTACGCTACGCTCGCGTAGTTTGCGAAGTTCGCGCTACTTCGCACTACGCGAACTGCACGTAGCACAGTGCGAACACGCGTAGCGTAGTGTTGCGTAGTGCTGCGGTCATTTTTTGCTTGCTCGCGGTCCTCAACGTCAAGTTGGCGACCGCGAGCAAGCAAAATGACATCCCGGCGAGACTTTTTCCTTGTTCGCTATCAGCAACTGCAAGTTGGCGATCGCGAGCATGGAAAATAAACCTCCCGGTGAGATTCCCAACGCGAGGAGGCCAGGTTTCTCATTGCGAGTGGTCGCGTATGCTCGCGACCGCTCGCGATGAGAAACTACCAGTTCGCGTTGAGAAAGCTGAAGCTCGAGTAAAAATCTACTCGAGCAGCAGAAAACTACAGCTCGCACTGTGCAAGATGCCATTTTCAATGATTGCACAGTGCCGGTTGCTTGTCCGCACTGTGCAATCATTGAAAACAACATCTTGCACAGTGCGAACATGTTACTACGCAGTTCGCGAAGTGCTACGCGTAGCTCGCGTAGTGCGAACTTCACTTTGCGTAGCTTCGCGAAGTGCTACTTCGCGAACTACGCCCACCCTTACTTGTGAATGGTTGGAGTCATACTTTGTGTTCTTACCCCGTATTGAGTATCTTTGCCTCCTTGTGCTTATACCACGAATAAGCACCTCCACTACATATCCCTACCTTACGTTCTCTTGAACACGTATCAGGTATCAGGTGGTGATTACTGCGAGGACCATTGAGCAGTGGGTTAGGTTTCCCATATTTCTTCATAAGAAGCACGGTACTTGTTCTTCCTAAACATCGTATATGCATGTGGGGCATTGTATCCCTCCTTTATTCATGAACCCTGTCTCTGTTTTCTGCAGCCCTTAAAGTGACTACTTACGCATAGTGAGATTGAGTACTACTCTGGGAATCTATCATAGGTGTTTCGCGCAGAGTGATACCTACTTATCCCTGCAGGCTATTACCAGAGCGACTGGCGATAACCCTGGTAGGTGCCGGGGGGGGGGGGGGGTGAAGTTAGAAAGTTCCAGGGTAGTGGTGTATAGAGACTCCTATAACCATCTTTGTGTTACAGCTGAGAGGCCCTATCATTTCTTCCTGTCAAGAACCATCACATTCCTGCTGTTCCTCCTGCCAGGATCATCCGTCAAGACCTACCTGTTCCCCCCACCTATCCTTGTTTTGTTTCCCTGTTTTCCCCAGCGGGTTCTCCGTACTCTAGAGTTTGATAGAGTCGGAGGAACATGGGGGACGACTGTGGACTTCTCTCCAAAGCTCCACTGCTCCTGCAGAACATCCGCGATCATTACAGCAGGAAATTGCACCATAAAAGTCGGAAAAAACCCACAAAAAAGCCAAACAACAGCGAAGCACAATGGAGGTAGTCGGAGCAAGTGCAGAGGACAACCAGAACCCCACAAGCCCCCCGGAGGACCAGCCTGGGACCTCGGAGTCAGGGAAGGGCAAGGACAAGAAGAATAGGAAGAAGCGGTTCAGTCCGCAGGAAAACAGGATCCTGATAACGGAGGTGGTAGAACACCATCAACTACTGTTCTTCACCTCCACTGTATCACTGGCAACTAAAAATGGAATATGGCAGACCATTGTGAAGAAGGTGAATGCAGTCGGAGTGCTGAAGAGGACATTGGAAGAGGTCAAGAGGCACTGGAATGATGTGAAGAACAAAACCAAGCAAAAACTTGCAAACATCCGGGAGGCAGCAATGCAGACTGGAGGTGGGAGTCCAGCGCCACAGAAGCTGGACGAGATAGAGGAAATGGTGTCCACAGTCATCAGTGGGGAGACGGTGGCCAGAGTTGGGGGACCGGACACTGCTCAACATGACCGGACACAACAGCAACAGAGTGAGTAACGACCAGGGACTGGAGGGACGGGGGTGATGGGCACAATGTCACACATGCACAATTAAGCATAGCACATCTGCAGACAAACCACGCCCCAGACCCCCAACTCCCAGCAAGAGACCAATGCACCCAAGTATGCTACATCTCAGCACTGTATAAGCACAGAAGTCAGAGGCACACCGCACGTAAGGGATAAGGAGCAGCTAAATCAGAGCTGCAGGGGCAACTCCCCATTACATGCAGAGCACATCAACATTGACAACAATGTGGCACAAACCACAACACGTACACAACTGGTTCCGCTTGTGTGTAGAAAGTACTGGCCAATCACATATGGCATTGCAGGGAAATGTGAGTTGACAATGTGCAAGTACAAACACACATCTGTGATGTTGTCAATATGTCCACTGTCCCGCATCAAATAGGCAGCTCCACCCAAACAGTCACAATGTACACTGTCATGCAGTCTGAATGTAAACATGTACAATGTGTCAACATACATGCAAACGCAATGTTAAACTGCATCTCCCCTTAACATTGCAGGGTGAAATCCAACACCTCCTGCAGAGCAGGCTGAACCTCTCTTCTCTAATGATGAAGAGGACCACCACACCTTCAACTCCGACGCCCTCCAACAGTTCGTGGAGAGCCTCCGCAGCCCACTTCCAGGAGCAGGGCAGCCCAGCTGCTACGAGGAGAACCCACCCCCTGCACAGAACACACAGCAGGCAGCACCCACCACCACAGCTGCCTCCTAGGACCCCCACGATGAACACATGGCCTTTCAACTCCGTGTGTTGGGGTGCCAGGGGAATCTGCCTGAACAGGTGCAGGTGGGGTTTGACCGCATGGCAGCCAAACTAGATGCCATACGTGGGTGTCTAAGTCCCATCAGGGACCACTCACAGTTCCTAACGGACACCCTCAGTCTGCTCCATGCTCTCCAACAAACCATGGCTGACATCGCCAGAGTCCTGACTCTGAGACAAGAACGACTATCTAGTCAGAGTGCCTCCAGCGATCTCGCCCAGAAGTTGAGACTCACGCGAAGGCTAATGGAGAACATGGAGCAGACGCGGGCGGAAAGAGCGGCTGCCATGGCTACACACCAGCGAGAGGTAGCTGGGTCCCTCATTGCCATAAATACCCTCCTCATGGCATTGCTGCGACAAGGCCTGGCGCTGATGCATGCTGCTGATACCACTTCATCCACATATCCGGCCCCTGATGTGTCAGTGCCACACAGTGCAGCAGACATTCCACCTCCGGCCCCTGAGGTGTCACTGCCACACAGTGCTGGAGACAGGACACCACCACCCACATGTTAGGCACATGAAACCGCAGAGAACGAAGATGCGGATGAATCTGCCTTGGTGGTGAGAAGGAAGCGGTAGCATTCATCTCCGTCATATGCCTTGTTCCTGCTTGGTTCTGCCCTCTGCATCATCACCTTCTACTGTCTCCCGATGCACTCTGCAACACTCAACTTGGACCTCGACATGGACTGCCATATTCTGTTTGGTCACCAATGACACAGCTATCAGACTGTAGACTAAACTCCTCCTCTTCTGATGTACCTGTCATTCCCTGAAGGACTCTGACTGGCCCTTCACGGGCCAACTATGGGAAGTGGGGTTTGCATGGCCCTGTACTGCTCCAGCTTCAAAACTCCACTGAATGTGCAATTAAACATTCATGTTCACACAGATGTGTCATGTCTATGATCTTTCAAGTGTGGAAGTATGGATGAATGTAGGGTCAGTGATTCCCCCTTACATCCATGTTGTTCATGTTGTGGGACCTTGGTCATGGGTGACACACAGCTGATTGTGGTCCGGGTGGCGCCGACACTGCAACGGAGACACATGCATTAGTTACTTCCCTGTCCAGCCCAGGACGGAACCACGCCCTTAGCCCCGTGGTCATTGTTCACACCCCTACGCTGGACTGGCATTCGCCAGGCCAGCCCACTTTGCTTACGCTCACAGGGGGGACGACAATGCTACATGTCCGAGGTCTTCCCTGTAGGGATCTGCTACTCACAGGTCTAGTTGTCAGCATGCCACAGCCACTCCCTAACGGCTGGTTTACACCCACACTACACCCATCCAGCACAGCCGTCACAGGACATGTAACCCTGCCAATAAAAAGAGCCTGGCGCATGAGCAGGATGCCAGTTTCACTCTCTAACTGGGTGTCTCCTGGTTATCATTTATGCATTAGGGCCTAGGGCCCTGCCACCTCACATTGCCCAGTGCCTGGGGTGAAATGATGGCGTCCGCAACACAAAACTTAATCATAAAGGGTACATGGCTTGCAGTGCACAGACTTTTTGGCACCAGATACACTGCAGCAGTCACAGTCACACTACCACGGGACGGTGTCTTTCGGTGCACTGGGGTCAGGGCACCTAAAGTGATGTGCGGATGTGCAGCCTGCGATGATGCGCCGTCCTGGCAGTCCGGACTGGTAAGGATTAGTGTGAGCACTGCTGGACCACAGTGTAGGCCTGAGCCAGTGGGCAGTGCAGGCCTACCGCCACGTGACATTGCCTCGCGGTTCACAGAGTTAGTGGCACCTCAAGAGCTGGGCGGGTGTGCAGCCTGAGATGAGGCCGTGTGCACTGATGTGATCTCTGTCATTGCGAAATCAAGACCCAGAATCAAGTGTGTGACCTGGTGGGCCGCGGTGCGGGCTGCATGATGTGGAGGGTGCCATGGTCACGGGCCCTGAGCTTGGAACTCCCACTGACACGTGGTGGGACTTCTTGGAGACACCCCGGTGGTGTAAGGTGAGCAGTGAGGCTTGGTTGTGCAGGGGCTGGCCATCACTAGTGAGCGGAGGGAGGGGCTGGGGTGCAGCAGCCTGTGTGCGCAGGGGCGGGCAAGCGATGATGGCGTGTGCAACTGTATGGACTCTGCCATTCATGTCTCTGCAACTGTTTCAGATGAGGGACCTGGGGGACTGCAGTGTGTACCGGCACATGGTTGGAGACACACCGTTGGCAGCAGGTAAGCAGTGGAGCCTGGGTCCGGAGTGTCGGCACTCTCTCTCACTCTCTTCCTCTCTCCCTCTCTCTCTCTTGCTCTCTCTTTCCCTCTCTCTTTCTCTCTGCCTCTCTCTCTCTCTCACCCTCTCTTTCTCTCTCCCTCTCTATCTCTCTTTCTCTCTCTCTCTCTGCCTCTCTCTCTCTCTCTCTCTCTCTCTCTCTCTCTCTCTCTCTCTCTCTCTCTCTCTCCCTCTCTCTCTCTCTCTCTTTCTCTTTCCCTCTCTCTCTCTCTCTCTTTCTCTCTCCCTCTCTCCCTCTCTTTCTTTCTCTCTATCTCTATATCTCTTTCGCTCTCACTCTCTCTGTACTTTGATGTGCTCATGACACACCTTCTTATCTAGATTTTTGTCTTCCAGGCTGTAACTTACACAATGTCCTGAGAAGACCTGCCATGACTCTTCAAAACAGTTGTTTTGGGTTTATTCTGTAATAAACAAATTATTTGGATATTCTAAGATGAATGTATGATTCTCCTTTTTCTGTTCACTCATGTATGTTAGGTGTTGTGAATGTGCGACTTCAGCAAATTGTTTTGTTCATGATTTGGTAACGTTGATGTGCAATATCTTTGCCCGGGGGGGTCGGGGGTGCCCGGGGTAGGGCCCGGGAGGGTCCTGGGTGTGGTGGCGTGCGTGTTGTGGCCCTGTTGGGGCTCCGAGCTGCATGATCAGTGGCTCCATGGCATCTGTTGGTCTTCAGGTGTGGCTGTGGGTGGGTTCCCTTTTCTGGTGCAGGTTGTTGTCTGACTTTGCACGAGGTCAGAGCAGGTGTTAATTTCCTGCTGCTAACGCACCTTATCGGCTGTTTCTTGGTCTTATCGCTGATCTGGCTGGTCGTTGAGAATGTTACGGTGTGGTGTTGTCGCGGCTTTTTGCTTGGGAACGCCTACTCTGAATCTCATTAGCGATAGTTGCCGGGGTCATCTGTTTCGATGTTTTTAGCAGATGCTATTACAGGTAAACTGGTGGTAGCTGCTGTTAGCACCAGCTTGTGAATGGGGTGATAACTTTATTGCGACTTTGGCTGCGATAAAATGCCGATAACTCGGCGATAGATCCTTGAGAATATGCCCTTTCGTTTTTTGCACTTAAGGAAAAACACATGAAAAATATAGAGAGCTGGGTTTCACAAGACAAGGAATTTTTAGTGAAGATAAGGGAGGACATGCAAGGAGATCGAAACAAACAAAAGGTGATATAACAGGAGAAGCCACTAAGAGCTGAGGGGAATAATGATTCAAAACAGCTAAATATGTGCTACTCTTTAGTTACCTCCAGGATTCAAGTGCATTTATGATACTTTGGAGGTTTGCTAAGAATTTCAGGAGAACTTAAATGCATAACAGTTTCAACATGAAAAGTTGTCATGTGAATTATTCTGCAGGCAAAAACTGATGCAAAAGTAGCATTACAGTTGAAAACTTTGTTTTTCGTTTTTCTCCATAACAAAAATATTGTTTTCCTGCAAAGAAACCACTTTTTCAATTCTGGTGGGAAACCCTCTTCCTGGCTCGGAAAACATTTGAAAGAAATGTGTTATGGTTTGCAAGATGTTATGTTTTAGTTGGTTAAGCTTCGGTTCCAGCTTGTTAGCACAAACTCTTATGATTCTGAAATTTAGAATTGTTTTCCTTTGGGTGGTTAGAATCCTGGAGGGTAAATGCCTGGGGGATGCAGAGCAGCTAGCAGTGCTATGCTAGCCGGTGTTTCAGGACGAATAAACCTGCTTAAAAAATAAAAGAACTGTAGTGGATTTACTTTACAACATTAATCTTCGAGCATATCCATAGAAGCATGCTAACCATAAATTGTTGGTGATTTTCCACAGATCTACATGTTTATGGGCATTTTTCATCCTTTATAAGGGGTCTCTCCCAAGGACACCTAAAATTACACACCTACCTGTAGCTTTATGATTGAGAAAATCAGGCTGCTGTGGTTCAATTTCATTGTGTGCATATCACATTAGAGATAACTTCACCTCCCTAATGATTGTGAAAATCAGGAATGAGATTTTCCACTCTCAAATAACACTTTTTGCATGCTCAGGTACTGATTCGGTGTACAGGTGAATATGGAAGAGGTATTTACCACACCAGTAAATAACAATAAACCAGGCCGGAATATTTACCAGGTGCAGTCAATAACTCCTATTTGGAATTCCCCTCCTCTGAATGGGGCATAAATTGGGCAACCAACACTATCAGATAACACCCTGCCCGGGGCTCCGTTATCATGGCAAAGGACAAGGAGCCTAAGTCATCAAAACAGGGAAAACTGGACCACTTTACTAAATTGATGCCACCGCCTTCTGGGGCTGAAGGGGACCCCGCTCCCTGACAAGACACAGATGCCATACTACAGGCCATCCATGCCTCTCGTGAAAGCCAGGAATGTAAGCTGGCAGAGGTGCGGACGGAGGTTTCTTTTCTATGCCAAGATTTGAGGAAGGTGTCCGAAAGAGTTACTGAGGTAGAACAGTGAGTATCGGAGCTGGAAGACGCCTCCCAAACCACAAGTAATGAAGTGAGAGGGCTCCTGGCATCAGTCAAAGAGGTGGCTTGGAGAGTTGATGATGCCGAAAATAGGGCTTGTAGGAATAACCTCCGCTTTATAGGTTTTCCAGAAAATGTAGAACGCTCTGATCCGGGACATTTTCTATTGACATTTCTTGAAGACACTCTGCCATAGACCCAATTCTCACCCTGCTTTGTTATAGCGAGAGCGCACAGGATGCCGGGGGCCCGTCCACAACCGGGGGCCCCTCCTAGACCATTGATTGCCCGGTTCTTAAACTTCCAGGACAGAGACATTATACTCAGAGAGCTTAGGAAAAAGGTGAGATCAGATTCAAAAACACCATGGTAATGGTGTTTCCCGACTATTCATGAGATGTCCAGAAGTTGAGGCGCACCTTTGATGCCATCAAAGTGAAACTTTGAGCGCTGAGGATCCAATATATGCTACTGTTCCCCGCAAAACTTAAAGTCATCTACCGTGATAAAACACATTTCTTCCAAACACCGGAGGAGGCCTGGACCTGGTTTGAGGAGCGGCCCCGATTGGGGAGAAGGGCACCGCCTGCTGTGCCTGTCCCGTACAGTAGGATACTGAGCTCCCCACGGGAACTACCTACGGAGATACGGCAAAGAAGAGTGCAGAAACGAGGGACCGCCGAAGGTGCCACACCGGCGAAAACGTTAGTGAGGAGTGAACGGTCTATGCATGTCTCTGATGCGGATGATGACACGGCACTGGATTGCGAATCCCACACTTCTCGGAGATGAAACGATAACATAGACTCAGATCAATCAGAGGAGCAGGACGTGATGGAGACCGATGCTGAGCACCCTCTACTGAAGAGCATCCAACGAATGGAGGCATCTGGTCTGGATCCTGCGAGGAGCGAACTTCCGCTGTGGCAGCTTCATCACAGTGGTGAGGAGGACTGATGACTCGGGCCGGACGCCTGTAAAAAGACCCTGTAGAACCTCTGTGATTTGGCAGATACTTTGGACACTGGCCAGACACAGGGGAAGTATACAGTGGGTTGTTATTCTTACAATACGTTTTTGGTTGCGTGAATAAAGGGAGGAGGGTGGGGTACAGACCTCTGAATGGTTTCCTACACCAGTATTGTCATGTTGACGACATTGGGGGTGGTGGGGGTGCCTGCAGAGTGTGGGG
Source organism: Triturus cristatus (assembly GCF_964204655.1). Taxonomy (NCBI): domain Eukaryota; kingdom Metazoa; phylum Chordata; class Amphibia; order Caudata; family Salamandridae; genus Triturus; species Triturus cristatus. The sequence goes on along the minus strand of NC_140592.1, from coordinate 597,585,222 downwards.
AGGGGGGTATGCAGAACACTGCAATTTGTTCTCTGATATGTTTGTTAGGGGGAGGAGGGGAGGTTGGTTTGGTTTGTTGACATGAATACTGATACGTCTAGAAATACTACAGTCTGGGTAATGTTTTGGATTTGCATTGCGGTAGATGCCTTAGCAATGGATGATATACAAAGCAAACACATACAATTGGATCAGGAAAAATATGGAGATCCCGCTCCTCTGGGAACGAGGTGGGCAATAGTTAGACTACGCTTGCCTCTCACATGGCTAGAGAAGACTACACAATACTGATGTGGATCGTCAATGGGTTAGGGGATATAATCAAACGTGGGCTGGTGTCCAACTATCTCAAATGACTTAAGCCGGTCTTTGTACTATTGCAGGAAACTCACCTTATGGGTCCACACTGCTCGTTTCTCGGCAGGGTACAATACACCACACTGGCACATGCGGACTTCACCCGAGGTTCCAGAGGAGTGGCGATTCTCGCACGCAAATCGCCCCCTTTCAGGGTATTTAAAAAATGGAAGGATCTAGAAGGTACCTATGTAGCGGTCCAGGGGGTTTGGAATCCTGCCTCATGGTTACCAGTCAGTGTGTACGCCCCCCACGTCTTCAACAATGCACATTAGATATGGTAGCTGAAATCCTTTTACAAGCAGGCCCTGCCACACATATTATTGGAGGCGATTTCAACAACGCATGCTCTCCTACCTTAAATCGCACGTATGTGCGGGCGGGGTCAAGCGAGGTCAATACACTCGCAAATTTCCTGGAGGTTTTTGGGTTAATTGACATATGGAGATGTCGCCACTCGTCCAGATGTGCGTACTCGTACTTTTCTGGACCACATAGGGTGTTCTCAAGGCTGGATTTCCTTTTTGCACCAGCGGGAGAGGTTGATCATATAGAAGCGGTAGAATATTTGGCTAGAGGTATCTCCGATAAGTCACCACTCTATTTGAAAGTAGGGATACAGAAAGGCGGGCATAATACCTCCTAGAAGCTGAATGCCTGGGCCCTGAAAGACCATCAAGTAGCCAAAGAAATTAGAGTAGAAGTGGAACTTTATTTTAGGGAGGACTATGGCTCGGTTCAATCGGCCATTATGCTCTGGGAGGCCTTTAAAACTGTGCTACAGGAGCTACTGGCATTGGAAAGTGGGCTGCTAGAGCTTGAGAACAGCGGTCCCCTACATTAGACATGCACACACTCCGTCAGATTGATATTACTAGAAGAGAATACCAAGTATTGGCCACGAAAGAAGTGCGGACACATCAGCTTGCTGTACAACATCGTCTATATGAAACGAGAGATAGAACGGGTAAACTACTAGCATGGTTGGGAAGGAAGAAACAAGACTCTCGATGGGTTGCGTCCATTAGGGAAGCAGACATGCATTACACCACACCACAAGACATCTCTGAGGCCTTCGCCCGCTACTATACAACACTTTATGCGGCCCAAGTATGTGTTAGTGAAGCGCAAATAACCGAATACCTCACAGATATAGAGCTCCCCTGTCTTTCCCCAGAGGAGAGAAAGGCTCTGGACGTAGATATTACACTGGGAGAAATAACAGAAGCCATTAATCATTTAAAACTGGGGGAAACCCCGTGTTCCAATGGCCTCCCGGGAGAATTCTTCAAAAACATAACTCTCTTCTGGCACCACATCTAGTTATGTTGTTTACGGAATCCAGAGATGCTGGAATGCTCCCTGCAGATCTCAGAGCAGCAACAGTGGTGGTGATACATAAGGTTGGGAAGCCCCCAGATGAATGTGGATCCTATCGCCCTATATCATTGTTAAATATTGATACTAAAATCTTAGCTACTGTTCTTGCCATGCGCCTCACAACGGTAATTACTGCGCTAATTCATGATGACCAGTCCGGCTTTATGCCAAAGCGCACCACGTCCTAAAATCTGCGAAGGGTTGCCAACTGGATGGATGCCGTTCAAGATTGGGAGAGCGCACATTTACTCCTTTCCCTAGACGCTGAAAAGGTGTTTGATATGGTTCATTGGCCTTTTATGATACGTCTTGGAGAAATTGGGGTTTGGTATGGGCTTCCTCGCCTGGATTACACTGTTATACACGAAACCCAAAGCCAGAGTCAGAGTCAAAGGGGCCTTATCACATACCTGGCCAATTTGCTGGGTTTACTAGACAGGGTTGCCCCCTTTCTCCATTACTTTTTGACCTTATCCTGGAGCCCCTGGCCTGCGTAATCCGGGCCTCCCCTGGGTTAGGTGGGTTTGTAGAGGATAATGGACGGCTTGACGAAGAACGCATATCTTTATATGCAGATGGTATATTACTGTATGTGACCGACCCGAGTGTGACTATTCCTCAAATCCTACGGATTTTTGAGCTCTATGGGAGACATGCTGGATATAAAATCAATTGGAATAAATCGACCCTCTACCCCAATACTGGGAGGCCAGAGCCTCAGTTAAACCCCGAATGTTTATCTTGGTCATCGGAGGGGTTCACGCATCTTGGTCTCTATATCACCACAAATGTAACTGAGAACCTAAAATGTAATGTCCAGAGAGTTTTTCTTAAGTTTCAGGATGACGTCAAGAGATGGCGCAAACTCCCCCTCACCATCATGGCGTGGCCAGCCATGTATAAAATGATTACGCTTCCTCAGTTGCTCTATGTGCTGCAAAATACATACTGTAAAGTTCCAGACGCACTGTTCTGCCAAATAGATAGTGAAATGCGCTTACTTTTGTGGGATGGAGCCTCCACCCAAGTGGCACACTGAAACTTGCAGAAGGGTCAATACAATGGGGGCCTAGCCCTCTCTGACATTAGGGCATACTACAGGGCATCCCATCTTATTGTCATTAATGATTGGATTCATATGAGAGGAGACCATTCAACCTATAGGCTGGAAAGACTACAATTTGGATCACACACATTCCTCCATTATCTATATGGCAGTAAGGGCAGTAGACAACTACTTCCGGCGACCCAGAGAGCGCTGGAGGCGTGGAAGAGTGCAGAAAGGCAAATGCAGTGGGACAAAAAAATAATAATAATAAACTTTATTGCGTGATTTAAAAGTAAACCATTGCAAATACAAACATTTAAAATTCGAGGTTAATTTAAGACGATGATTTCATTAAAAAGTTGATGTGTATGAATAATAACAATAAAACTTCAGTTTAAAAGTCATATTCAAGGGAGCCGGAAGCAGCAAGTAAGGATTTGGCAGCATTATTCCAATGGGGGGTCGCAGACTCTGGACAGCTCAGTATGTTTTTTTGCAGCGCACTCCATAAATCTTACTAGGGCACAATTTAGTTTAGTGTTCCTAGGATCGAAACACGCCTAGACTGCTGCTCTACAGCTTCTAATCATGTTTCTATTCCAGCGATGCTTGAGTAAAGCCCGTCTCTCTGTCAGTAGTAGAGGACACAGGCATATAATGTGTGTAATGTCTTCTTTGGGGGACCCACAAAGTCGGCACTGTACTTTTCCATGTTCTCTTTTCCATTTTGGCCACTGTATCAACAGATTAATGACTCCCAGTCTCAGTTTTAAAAAACTTAGTTTCGTCCGAGCACTAAACAATGTAGTAAGGTACGGCTGTGGGATTAGCAAGGCATAGGATTGAAGAGTCATCCACCCATGACTTCTTTTGGCAAGGCTGGCTTTGTCTTCCACTCTTGATAGTCGTTTGGTGCTGATTTTCGCTAGCCTTTTGAATTCCTTCTGACTGGCATGCAGGATCCAGAGGTCATTTAGGCACAGAGTTTTTAAGCCTTTTGACCAATATTCGTGCCCTGCTTGCCATAAATTGTTATCAATGCAGGCCCACAAATGGTAACCTAAACTTCCCTCCTTTGATAACCTCAACTTGTGACAGCACACGAGGAAGGTCATGGCTCTGGCCAGTCGTTGTTTGCAGATGCCAAATTCCAGCCTGATTTGTGCAGGTGATGTGTGGTTTGGTAATTTGAACACGGACCTGTAGATATTAGTGATTATTTTATCCAGATGGTCACTGCCCAGTCCTTTTAGAGCTTCACTGCCATAAGTTAGAGTGGGAATGATTTTTGCCTGAGCCACCTGAAGTGTGGGTGCAAGAGTAGGGCCTTGAAATTTCTTTTGAATTAGTCCGATTGCAAAGGCAAGTGCCGTACCCTTCCTTTTTTGCTCTTCTAGTTGGGATTTGTATTTTCCGTTGTTGTTAAAAGTGACTCCAAGGTACTTTTGGCAGTTGGATTCGACAATGCTTTCGTTATTCAAAGCCCAAGACAGCTTCTTTGCTTTCCTTGAATGCACCGCTAAAATTTTCGTCTTCCTGTTATTAATGCGAAGTTCATTATTGTTTGAGTAGTCGGAAATAGCATCCAGAAGTCTTTGAATTCCGATCTTTGTTTTGCTTAACAGTACCACGTCATCAGCATATAATAGGTTTGTCATTGGCAAACCAGATAATTTAGGAGCGTGGGAATTGACCTTATTAAGAACTTCGGGAAGGTCGGCTAGGAATAGATTGAAAAGTATTGGGGCCCAGACACATCCCTGTTTGAGGCCTTTTACCGTCGAAATCTGGCGAGACAGTCTTGAGCCATCCCCGATCTTAATTCTAACCCATGTATCCTGGTGCAGGAGTTGTATGGCTCTTAGAAGGGCCGCTGGAATGTTGAAACTGGACAGCTTCTGCCATAATTTGCTTCTGTTGACATTGTCAAAGGCCGCTTGGTAGTCGATAAACCCCATATAAAGTGAACAAGAGCAGGATTTAGCTTGGTCGATTAGGCATGAGAGGGACATGAGATTGACTGAGGTTCCGGTGTTTATTGTAAAACCTGTTTGATTCGGAGGAATTATGGAATTTTCCTCAGCCCATGACCTAAGTGAGTTTAGCAGCACTCCCGCAAAATACTTTGCTTCGTTGTCAATGAGTGCAATGAGGCGGTAATTCCCAGGAGATTTTTTGTCCCCGCCTTTAAAGATTGGTGCAAAGATAGATCCACGCCAGGAGGGCGGTATGATGTTGTTTTGGAGACATGTATTGAAAAGGGGGCTTAGTTTCGCAGCCCAAAAAATTGGATCTTCCTTGAACAAAGCTTGAGGAATTCCCCCTGGGCCAGGCGCGCCATCCTGACGTCCCTTTTTTACTATTTTTTCAATTTCGCCCTTCTGGACTGTCACAAAATTGGCGCAGCTTTGGATCGAATGAATTACTTTTGTTGGTGTCATTTTGTGACCGAGCTTTTTTAAGGAGTTTGAAGTGTTCAGATGAGATTCTGAGGCAATCTCTAATTGTGATAGTGTGTCCCTGAGAGGTGGATATTGATCATTACTGAGCAATTCCTGGTCATTAAAGTGGGAAGAAAGATATTCAACCCACTCTATTTCAAGAATGCTCGAAGAAGCGACTTTGGAAGAGCGCCCAGATGCACTATTAATTGTGCGCCAAAACCTGGCAGAGTTGTTTGTTTTAATGTCATACTGTAATTTGGCCCAAAACAGGTTCCATTGGTTTTTGCGTAGTTCACGTTTTGCTTTCTTAAGATGATTACGTGCCTCTCTCAGTTTTTTTATTTTGCTGGGATCCGATGGATTGGTTTTTAATGCCCGCCATGAGCGATTCATTGCTCTTTTTGCAGATAGTATCTCACCGTTCGAGCACGGCATATTCTTTTGGTCAATTTGGCTTACGTATTTTGTTGGTTTCGCAAATCTATCCGTAAGTTCGGTAGCAAATATTGACCAGTTGGCACATATATTGTCCGGGCAAGTTTGGCGCTCAATTATTTGTTTAGCCTCGGCTGATATGGGCTGAAGATTCTTAAGGGAACATTTGATGCGTTTAAGGTTGATTGTGAGGCTTTCAGATGGCAAGTCCCTTACCTTTTTATGTTGTGTTAAGCCAGTACTCAAAATAATTTCTTGCGGGCAATGATCACTTTCTATTCTGTTTCCAAGACAGTATCCTGCTACTTGATGGAGCAAAGAGATGCTGACGAAGGTATAGTCGATTAATGAAGTGCCTTTTTTCGATAGGTAGGAAAATCGAGGTGGCTTGTCAGCAGGATAACGTCCGTTTAAGGCTCTTAGACCCAGATTTTCAAGGTTACCTTGTAGAGAACTTCCATGAGAATCCTCCTTATGCCAACCAGGCTTGGCTTGTGGTGGGATCACCCAGATGCTATCGTGTGATTTGGTGACCTCATTTTTATGAAGGACTGACATTAGCCACATGTTAAAGTCACCAGTGAGTAAAATTTCTGAGTTTGGAAAGCCTGTTTGCGCTCTTACTACTGATGCCGATACTTCATCTGCAAGGGATTTCCTGGATGCTGTGTTTGGGCGAACGTAGACGTTCATGAGTGTTAACCTCCATTTTTGGCCATTGTTCAAGATAAGAGAGATTCCCACACATTGGAGGCGATTTGATGAGTCCGGCAAGTCCCAGGAAGTGACTGTGTTTTTTGTTGATATATAGACTACTAGACCGCCGCTCCCCTTTCCCGGACGATTCAGTTTGTGCGCTAGGATGTGGTGGATTTTGAAGCCTTCTAGGTGATGCGGTGCCATAAGCCATGTCTCTTGTAATAAGAGTATGTCAAAACCCCGAAGGTAGGGAATGGTAGTGTTGTCCTCGAGTTTGTTCGTGAAGCCATTTATGTTCCATGAACAGATTTTTAAAGGAATCTTGTCCTTACAGACCACCCTGCTAGGATGTCAGCGTAAAAGACGAGTTGTATTCAGGGCGCCAGCCAGCCATAACCATGAACCCACCTCGTCCAGATTCCTGTTTGTTAGGCACCCATCTTCTTTTACTTTCCTCATTGGGTGGGCAGAAGTGGGAGTTTTATTACATGCTCCCCTGAGGACGGAGTAAACTGTACCCCTCCCTACACTTCTATTTGCAACTGTAAAACGTGTGGATAACCCTCTTCCCTTCCCGGTTGTATCAGTATTCCCCATTGTTTGAAGGTGTCAATTGACCCTAGAATTTTGTTCATTGCTTCAGCAGTTCTCCAGGTGATTTTTGTAGAATCATTTGATTGACCTTGACATGGTGCGATGAATTCTACCGAGACTATGTCTTGAGAGGTAATTTCATCAGACAGACCTAACGCTTGTGTCAGCTTTAAAATGTTACCCCGATTTAGGATATCGTGGCTGCCCTTAGACTTATATTCTGGATAGAAAAGGGTAGAGTAGTTGTCCCCACTCCGAACTATGCTGTTTGGCATGGGCATTGCCTCTGTTTTATCCATGATTGGTAATTGCGCTATTTTTATCAAAGGACCCGTGAAGGGGATCTCATTGCACGTAATGTCAAGCCTTTCATTATTTACATGACCAGAGTTCCAGTTTTTATTTACTGGGAATGAGTCCTGTTGGTGGTTGGCACAGATTGCTGCATCTTCCAGCTTGGAGATGGGGCCTCCAAGCGGCCTTGTCGCAAGACTCGGAGCATGATTCACATCTATTTCATTCTGCTTGATGTGTATGTTGGGGGGAGCCAAGTTGGTGGTGGTTTTTTGTTCTTTTGCATCAATGGGCAAGTATTTACCCAAAGGGACAGTTGTTGGTTCCTTTGCTGTTGGCGGGCTGGAAGTGAGACTCTTCCTTTTGTCACAAACTTGATTGATTGGTTGTGCTTCCGTTGTTGTTCCTGGGACAGAGGGAGTTACTTGCTCGACATCTCCGGAGGCACCACGTGGTCCAAGGCTGTTAAACATCGGGTAAAGGTTTAGAACTTGTTTGCCCCTTCTCATTTTATTGCGTCCTTTCCGCTATCTCTGTCTCTTAACTTTCCCCGCAGGGTTTTCCTCTTCTTGTTCAATTGGGGAGAGACGGGTGGAACTGGCTCTGCTGGTAACCTGCTTCCCTCTCGTGCCACCACTTTGTGCCGTGTTCTCTTCGGGTCGTAGGGAGTTATCAATTTCTTCCTTGCTTGGTCTTATGTTAAAGACAGTTTTAGATTGACGAGCTTCACTTGGATTTCCTGGGTCTGTATCGCTGCCATTCCCAGAGGTAGGTGTAGCTTTTGCTATTTCTTTTAAGTCTGCTACCAGCTTTTCCATTATGCCTGGAAGCGAAATGAGTTTCTCCACAATAGGTAAGCAGTCGCATCCTTGCTGCGGGCGATCTGCAGTTTCCTGGGCCCGTCTGATCAGGCTGTTTAGATTTGAGATCCTTTCATCGATTTTGGCAACATATACGGCAAGTGTGTTTAAGAGGCTGATTTGTATATCCATTTTATCAGCCTGATAGAGCACAGCGTCCGCTGACTTTTGAAGGATATCAAGGGCGGTAGCCCATGCGTTTTCTTGCGAGGGAACCTCACTTTTATCCTGCCTTGGATTTGCTGGTGGCTTGGGAGAGCCAGGATTTGAATTCCCATATGAATTCAACATTTTTGCCCATTCCGTCGATTCGAGGTAGGAAAGCTCCTTCATGACACCCTCAGCGTCTTCTGTGTTCGTTACAGTTTCATTGTGCACTGATTCAGATTTACATACACGGTCAAAAACCTGTTGGTTGCAACCACCCCCCCCAGAGGAGGTGCATAGATTTTCCGTCATAAGGGAGGTGTTAATACCCTTAATAAAGTGAAGCGCAGATTCTCTGTTTTGACTGCACGGGATGCTTAAGCTAACTTCAGGAAGCGTACGATTGAGATTTCCCAAGATCCTGTTTTTTTCCGCCGCTGGTTCAGTGTTAGTTCCCTTTGTGTTGAGGTCAACACTCCTTGAGCCCCCGGTCGCTGAGCGGTCCTTGGAAATAATCACCAGTGGGCTTAGAGGGGTTGGGAGCCCGGTGATGTTCTTGTTGCTAGAAAAAACCGCTGACCCAGCGTCCTTTAAGTAGTTAAATTTTGTTGTTATCTTCGGTTGGTTTCCGATAGATTTACAGGCCCTTGTATCAGAATGCTTCTTTAAGGCCTGGTACTCGATATCAGTTGTAGTGTCGGTGTCGCTCAGCAACAGAATAGGTGACCGTTCTGGGTCAGTGACTGTCCTCTCGTTTCTCCTTTTGCTTTTCTTTTTCCTTTGGGGAGCCGTCGTCCTCACCCTGCCAGATCTCATCTCAAGGCAACAAGGTAGATGGGGAACTTGACTGAAGAAAAGCTCACAGGACTAAAGCCGGACTTCTGCAGCGGCAGGGCTTTGATCAGATACTACCTGTCACTCTTAGTACTTGACTTACTTGAAGAAGCCCAAGGTGATAGCCAGCATCCACGGGAGCGAAGACCAGGATTACCACTCTACCCTAAGGTATAACCACCTTCAGTAATATCACATACACTGAGAAATAAATTACACCTCAGGGAAGAGCTGGGAACATAAAAGGATCGCAGGGTAGACCCACAGGGAGGTTGATAGTTCTTGGTGTGTAGAAGCCAGATAATGATTCAGAAGAACTTTATATTCCTTATAGTTGCAACAATGATAGGCGTAGATAGAGCCAGAGCTGTTACTTCCACAATACAATTTGCAAGGCGATGTTTGCAGGATGATTTGAATTTGTCAATAAAGTTTTGTTGAAAACATGAAATAAAGAAAAACGTGAATGCCACAATTCTCTCGGCCGTCTGAGGCCGCCATCAAGTCTCTATCCCAAATACCAGCAATACTTGTGAGGAAATATTCAGAGCTTCTGCTGGAATCAACTGTGACTGTTTTTTTTAAGTTCGAGAACAGAGTCAGGGCAGCGAGCAATTAATCACAACTCACGCGCGCAGCGCGCGTAACGTACCAGCATGAGCAGCGTCCCGAAGCGGAGGGTGTCTTTCCGATGCAGGCATAAGCTGGACCTTCGTGACAAGTGATCCTCACAACCCCTATAAGCAGCAGAGGAAGGAGACTGGCAATGTTCCCAGCGGCTTGGAAATGAACACGGGGGACAAGAAATGCACCAAGGAGACCCCATTATGAGAAGGCAACAGACTGCCTGAGATTGGGAAGCTTTGTGGTTTTAAAAGATGGGACCTAATAGGCATTTCCAAGGTAGGGGACCTCTTAGAGAGGGGAGAGCTGGCCTCATTTGAAACGCTCAAAGATAGGTACCAACTCCATGATACACAAGTCTATGCATACCTCAGTTTGAAGCATGCTTGGATAGCAGAGGGATTGAAAGGGGAGACACTACCAGCATATGCCCCGCTAGAAGGTCGCCTCTTGCAGGAGGAGATCCAGGCTAAAGCTGTTTCATATACTTACAAAACACTACTCAATAATAATAATAATAATAATAATAATAATAATGACATTTGTAAAGCACAACAAATACCCAGAGGTGTCCTGGCACTATCTAGATCCTCTGAGACTGCTGACAAATGAAGAATGGAGAATAAAACCTGCTCATTGAGAGAACACGTTTTAAGTCCTTTCCTAAAGGACAAAAGATCCATTGTATTTCTTAGATGGAGTGGCAAATCGTTCCAGGCTTTTGCTGCACCATAAATGAAGCCTTTGCCACCCATTGGGCTTTGTTTATGCGTGGCACCAAAACCAGCTTGGCTTCTTTTGACCGCAGTGTTCTTTCAGAATATACCATTGAAGTCTGTGCTTTAAGTAATCTGGACCTATGCCATGGAGAGCCCTAAAGGCCAGGCAAAGAGGCTTGAAAAGCACTCGACTTTTGACTGGAAGCCAATGTAGTTTTTTAATATCTTTGGAAACCGAGGAAAATCTTGACGTTCCTGTGAGCAGTCTGACTGCAGCATTCTGTAACATCTGCAATTTATTCAAGGATCTTTGTGGAAGATTTAAATAGAGCCCGTTGCAATAGTCCAGTGTTGCCATAGTAACCACAGTTTGTCTGCTTACCCAGGGCAAAGAAGGCAGCACTTTCCTCAGCATTCTGATAACATACATGGCTTTCGATACCACCGCATTCACTTGAGGCTCTAAAGTGAGTCTATCATCAAGTATCATGCCCAGGTTTTTTACCTTTCTAGTGGGAACAGGGAGAGTGCCCATCGAGTCAGGCCACCAATTGGGTGTCCAGAAGTTAATGTTGTTACCAAACAGTATCACCTCGGTTTTGTCCGAGTTTAGCTTGAGGCAATTCTTAGCCATCCAGCTGCCCACTGCTAACATACACTCCCAAAATCGTCCTTCAATACCAGCTTCTTTCCCAGGTGTCAGAGATACCACAATTTGCGTATCATCCGCATAGGAGGTAAGGCCAAATCCAAATGCATCTATGACAGGGGCCAGCGCACTGATAAAAAGAGTTGGACTGAGAGATGATTCCTGAGGGACCCCACAAGGCGATATGAAAGGTTTGGACTGAAAGTCCCCCAGGGCCACAATTTGTTTTCTGTCCGTAAGGAAGGATCTTAAAAGATCCCAAGCTTTCCCGTGAATACCACATGTTTTTAAACGGTTCATCAATATTATGTGATGGACCGTGTCGAAAGCAGCGGACAGATCCAACAGGATCAGTGCCGCCCTGCCTCCCTGATCCACAGCTTCCCTGATCTCTTCCGTAGCTTTAATGAGTGCGGACTCTGTGCTGTGCCCTGCCCTAAAGCCATATTGAGAGGGATCAAGCACTTGTGTCTCAGCTAGGAAGTGACTTAGTTGTTTGTTCAAAATTTTCTCGACCAGTTTCGCCGGTAGAGGGAGTCTAGAGATTGGGCGAAAATTATTTGGATCTTTGGGGTGTAGATTTGTTTTTTTTAGAAGGGGCAAAATGGATGCCAGTTTCCAACGCATAGGGAAATAGCCTGTTGCGAACATCAAATTAAATATAACTGTCAGTGAGTCAACAATAGGGCCCGGGGACAATTTAACCACCTTAACAGGGCAGGGATCATAAGGTGAGCCTGAGTTTACCACCATAAGGGTCTTTTGTGTGTCACTGGGGGAAACTAACAGGAATTTATCGAACGTGGGGGAGAGAGCCCCTCTTGACGTGGATTCCCCACTGGCCATATTCGCCTTGCCAGTGCTTGCTTCGCTAAAAGCCGCGAATATAGCTTCCACTTTGGACAAAAAGAACTTTGCCAGTTCTTCACAGAGTAATTGGCTTGGTTGAACTATAACCGGCCTGGGCGAAGCCAATGTGGCGACCATCTTAAACAGTTCTTTAACTGAGTTCTTCGACTCTTCAATGCGAGTAGCATAGTATTTTTGTTTGGCCTCAATGATTACCTGTTTATAGATCTGCAGGCTGAATTTATAGGTCTTTTTCTCCGTTTCCCTGTAGCTACTCCTCCACTTCCGCTCGAACTGTTTGCAGATGAGTTTTTGATTTCTTAGCTCATCCGTATACCAGGGAGCGGAGTGGTGAGTTCTTTTGGGGCAGAGGACTTTAATAGGAGCTAACGTATCACATGACTGCTCCAACCATTCTGTGTAGACTTGGCAGGCCTCTTCCACTTCCAACGGCAGTTGGGTTGCTGAGGAGGCCAGAAGCTCCTCCAAGGTGGTTTCCTCAATTTTATTCCAAACTCTTACTCTTATGTGTTCCTTAGGGCCTAAACTTCTCATGCTTTGTTCTGTCAGTCTTATTTCAAATTGAGCCGCTGCATGATTGGACCACACCATAGGAAGGCGGCCCATGAATTGGAGATTCTGTTGATTTGAAATAATCCCATCCAGGGTATGCCCTCCCTTGTGAGTGGGAACGACTTCAGGTCAGCACTCAACATCAAGTCGTTTAAAATCATCGTGTCTGTTTCCACCATTATTTCCAAGTGGAAGTTAAAATCTCCCATAATTGTAAAGGCCTCTGAAAGCGCCCCCTTTTCCAGTAAAATACCCAGGGAAGCTAGGAAAGAATTTCTTGTTCCAGGCGGCCTATACAGTAAACACCCCTTAAAGGTGTGATGGTGGGAGAGACTACGGTTAAAAAACAGAGCCTCTCAGGTATCTATAGGAATAGGCTAAAAGGCTGCCTTAATCGATTGATGATAGATCACTGCCAGGCCTCCGCCTTTCCTTATTGGCCTATCTAACGTATGGCATAGGAACTCTGGAGGAGTGGCCTTTACTATATTTGGCCCCAAGGAAGCATCTGTCCATGCCTCAGTAATGAAGGCCACTTTGACATCCAGATCCTCAATAAGTCTGGCACATTCTAGGCTATGTTTAACTAGGGACCTCGCGTTCAGCAAGAGACTTTTAATGGATTGGATCTCCTTACCACCTACCCCTGTCCTCTTATCTTCCCTTGTACATATGGGCAGGTTTAGAGTCCGGGGTATGCTGGATCTACAACTGTGACAGACCTCTGGGACGGTCGCCGGTAGAGTATTCAGAGGTAGGCATAAGCAGTCCCTTGCTCTAACAGTCCCCCTCAGTCTCACTCTGCGTCAGTTCCCGTCCCCCAGCCTCCACACACGAGTAAAAGAAGATGTTCAGGTAAGAGTTTTAAAATCTAAGCAACAAAATTAAAATAAGATAAAAACAGATTATACAGTTTTCGGCGATATTTATGTGCAAATAGAGCAATCCCATCCGCAAAAGAGCATTAGCATGTGCAAAAACGCAAAAGGTACTGCTTGCCTCCGTCAGCTACCTCCACCCTTCTCCCGGCTCAAGCCTCAGGAGATCTAGAGTTGCGCGCTCGTGCCAGCCTGTGCTTTTGAAGCGAGTCAGGGAAAGTCTAGTCCACTGACCCTTGTTCCTCTCAAGATTGCGGCTCTTCCTGCCTCTCACTCTGCGTCAGTTCCCGTCCCCCAGCCTCCACACACGAGTAAAAGAAGATGTTCAGGTAAGAGTTTTAAAATCTAAGCAACGAAATCAAAATAAGATAAAAACAGATTATACAGTTTTCGGCGATATTTATGTGCAAATAGAGCAATCAGATCCGCAAAAGAGCATTAGCATGTGCAAAAACGCAAAAGGTACTGCTTGCCTCCGTCAGCTACCTCCACCCTTCTCCCGGCTCAAGCCTCAGGAGATCTAGAAAATATGCCGGACACGCTTGGTCCGCTGCGACTGAAGTGGGAAACGACAATGGGAGTATTAGAAGATATAGACTGGGAGGCCGCCCTCATGCATCCACGAGAGTTGGCGATCAAACTTAGGCTACGCCTCATCCAATTCAAACTTCTACATCGAACTTACTTTGATAGAGTTCGACTTCTTAAAATAGGGAGGGCAGAAAATCCAAAATGTCTTCGATGTCATTTGGTGGATGGCACTTTTATCCATACTTTATGGGAATGCACAGAAATCCACCCGGGAAAGATTGTGGGTGAGCTCAATATTATCCTTGGCATTAAACTTGAAATGGAGCCAAAATATCTTCTACTAGGTATCTCAACGGACGTAGACATCCCACGATGAAAGTTAATTCTGGCTAACTTGGGATTGGTAGTGGCCAAGCGTGATATAGCGAAGCACTGGAGGGCGCAACAAGTACCCACACTTAAAGAATGGAGGGCATGCCTAGACTTATATACGGTGGCAGAACAAGTGACATATAAAGTTAGGGGCTGCCCCCGGAAATTTAAGAAATTATGGGCACCGTGGATGAAGTATTACGGCTTAGAATTGGATGGGGAAACGGAGGGATGGGGAGCACCACCACGAAGGGGGTTGGAAGACTCTTGAATGATGTAATCTATGTTCCTACTGACGCCACACAGACTGTTCATAACTTTATTCTATGCTTCATACTACATTGGTTCTTTTGTGACATTCAATGTAATGCCTTGCAATGGAAATTTGCTGTCAACAGATACCAGACGAAGTTACAATGGACTATCCAATATTATATGTCAAGTATTCATGTGTTGTTTTTTATGTTATTTTTTTGCTGTAACAAAATAACAATACAAAATTTCAAAAAAGAAAAAGACGAGGTACAGAAGATGAATGGAGACGCTTGTTGGATGGACAATGATTACATCATGCATTTGTCATGACTTAAGATGTACTCAGATGAGGCAGAAGAGATTCCAAGCTGAGAGCACCACCATTATCCATAGCCACAAAAGCATTTATGTAATGGGGAGAAGTCATTGGTAAATATTTTAGGAAAGATTGAGTGCAGCAGTCCTTAATCCAGTCCAATAAAAATTTGAGAATTATTTGGGGAATTTCACACACATAAAATGACACTCCTAATAGACAGAGAGGGTGCAGTTTTCTTCAGATTCTCACTCTTCCAAGGGCTATGTAACTAACAATGGGAAAAAGAAGGCCAAACAGACTTTTAGAGGCATATAGGGTGTGACTGCTGCCTCCTCTCTCACACAAAGATGGCTACCTCCACTTTGAAGCAGGTCGAATAATTCTTTGATAGGCTTCCATACCAAGTTTTGGAACCAATCTCAGCAAAAAGTAAAAGAGATAGAGAGACACACACAGGGAGAGAGGTAGAGTGGAAGGAAGGGAGAGAGAGGAAGATAGGGAGGGAGGGAGAGAGGGAGGAAGGAAGGACAAGGAGGAGAGGGAAGGTGAGATAGAGAGAGAGAGCAACAGAAGTAAGATGGGAAAATTGAGTGCAAACTTTAACTGAACATTGATCCAGGCACATTCCTTGAAGGATATGATGAAATATGTTCCCATTATTCCTGGGCATATTTATGTTCTTACTTGTGGTCCCAGTGTGTGATTGATTTACACCATGCCATAATTTCTAGCTTGCTTTATCTTTTACGGTAGAAGAAAAAAGAGATTAAAATCAGCCTTGATCCATGACTTTAATTTTCTTTGGCGAAACACCCTATATGTGATTAGTATACCAAGACAAGAACCACATAACTTGTGGTCCTTTAGAATTCCAGCTGCTCCATGGTGACAAGACTTTTCAAAAGCAGAACTTATTTTGAGTTATTTATTTGTGCTGGCTAATAAGGAAAACAGTCTTTTTTTATACTGACCCACATCTGATTGGGCTTATGGGTGAACCTTTTCACTGCTTGCCCAGAAATTTACATTAATGCAGACAAATGTGATTAACCGGGGCTGAAACTAATTTAAATCAGAATCTGCTACTTAATGGGCGAATTTGCTTAGAAACCTGGGCCCATATTTATCATACTATTGTGACGTCCTTGCGCCAGGCAAGTGGGTGCAGAGCGACACAACACTGAAGTCCAATTTATCAAGCGACGCAATTCCACTTTGCATGGCCATGCACTTCTTGATAAATCTGGAGAAAATCAGAGCAAATCTCTGCCCTGTGCAGCTGGGTTTTCCCACGCATCGACCCAGGGATTTTGGCACATTCCGAGATTTACCATTAGTAGTATACCTAGGCATGGGTCGAAATGCTATGCATCCCCTGGTGAGGCGTAATGAGGAGAAATATCTTTATTTCACCTTGTTTATCCTCTTCTACGTGTGCATCATTGTGCAGCACATGTAAAAAGAGGAAAATTCTTCTGAAGATTGTTTTTGTGTACCCCTTCATGCACAAAAATATTCCTGCCTACAAAGCAGACTACATGATGCTAGGGTGCCTGCATTGGTGACCAGTGCAAGGAAAGGACAGGAATGCGCTGTATAATGTTAAATATGGCCCATTTCTGCCCTTTCACGCAGGGCAGCAAGTTGGCTTGGTGCGTTGTGCTGTGTGAAAGTTCTATCTTGCTGTGCAATAACATTCTAGCTCCCTTACACTGACAAGGTCCAATTACACTGAACCCACTTGAAATTGCATGGATTTTTTACAGAGGGTACAAGGCTCAGAAGCTTGAGTTGGAAAGTCAATATTGGGGCAGGAGAAAGGCTGATTTGCATTTTTTGCCTACTACATTAGTCTACGTATAAGGCAGAGTATAACATTCCTTTACAGTACTTTATTTTTGTCATGTTTTAAAGGATTTTGACCTAGAAAATGTGAATGCGCATCTGTACATTTGCGATATTGAACAGGATGCAATATGCTACTACTCTGTGTTGAAAAACATGCCTGATGTTGTAATGGGTGTACGGCTGTGGTGGACTTATACTAAGTAAATACAACAGGGTGGAAGCAAAGGTCTTAATTTCATTTGTAAATGTAATGTTTTTAAAGTTTTGTGCTGTGGGAGTGTATACTTTTCCATGTTTCGGGAGATGTTTGTTTGCTCTCTGCCTTAACCAAGACTCAGTGTGTATTCAGTGACCTTTGACTTAGCATTGCTGATGGAAGTGAATATTATGGGAACAATTAAGATACAGCCCATAAAGGTTCCGACCTATAGTCGGAGCCTTTAGGGCCGCATCATAATGGGCCGCTTGGTTTACTTTCGGACCACCTCATTGTGTTGGAGGCAATCGGAAAGTAAACCGCCGGTCATTTCGGCTGGCTTCTGTTGGGCTTGGAGAGCCTGCCTACCAGTCAGAAGCTCACAAGTAATCTTAAGGGTGGGTCTTTTTGATCTTGAGATTATGATCACGGTTTTCGACATGATTTCCATGCCGGTCTGTCCAACATGGAAATCATGTGGGAAGGTGTGTTTGGGGGCCCCCAGCAGGACCCCCTTTGGTGCACAGCCTCCAGTCAGAGGCCGAGGGGGCACCTATGGGAAGTCAGGAGGGGGGCCCCTATGGTGCCCCACTGTTGATCCCTGCACCTCGTGACAGACACCTTGAGGTGCCTGCCACAGGTTGCAGGGATGAACTGCACCTCCCTTTTCTCAATGGGAGCTTGTGTTACGGCTGGTTTATGGCCGTAACACGGGTTGCATGACCGAGTCGGTGTCGGGCCGAAGGAATTCTGTCCGCCATCGAACTAACCCCCTTAGTGTTTTCCATCACTGTGTTGACCAAGGGGGTGAGAGATGTGTTTAACCCTGCCTTGCAAAAGGGTGGGGAGAATGGATATTTGATCACCCCAAACTTACCCATAAGGAGGACTGGCTTGAGTTATACTTCCCATCTACCATTCTTGAATGTGAAGGGGGTCTCCTTATCCCTCAGCCACCCACATTTTTGCTCAACGATGAGCGTGGGCATTGCATTTTTTTAGCTTTTACAGTATTTGCTAGCTGTTGGGGAGATAAATACCATCGTTTCCAGGCAATGCAGATATTGTCAGTGAATTTAGAACTTTGTTTGTAAATATGAACGTTTTCAATTACATTATAATTTCATTGAAAATTAAACTCTTGGTCATGTGCCAAGTTACATGAGACCATGCTACAAGAAAATGACAGAAACATTGAGAATATACTGCTATTGATTCATTAACATTATTACTGTCTGACATTCGCCTGCATTCAATCAATCAATCAGAGTCATTTGTATAGCGCACTACTCACCCGTAGGGGTCTCAAGGCGCTAGGGGGGGGGAATGTTACTGCTCGAACAGCCAGGTCTTGAGTTGCTTCCTGAAGGCGAGGTGGTCCTGCGTTGTCCGGAGGTGGATGGGGAGGGCGTTCCATGTCTTGGCTGCCAGGTAGGAGAAGGATCTTCCTCCGGCGGTGGCTCTGTGGATGCGTGGAACGGCGGCGAGGGCGAGGCTGGCGGAGCGGAGCTGGCGGGTGGGCTTGTGAAAGGTCAGGCAGTTGTTGAGGAGCTTGGGGCCCAGGTCGTGGAGGGCCTTGTGTGCGTGGGTAAGGAGTCGGAACGTGATCCTTTTGTTGACGGGGAGCCAGTGCAGGTCACTCAGGTGTCCGGAGATGTGGCTGTGTCGGGGGATGTCCAGGATGAGTCGTGCTGAGGCGCTCTGGATCCGTTGGAGTTTTTTCTGGAGTTTGGCAGTGGTGCCGGCGTAGAGGGCATTGCCGTAGTCCAGCCGGCTGGTACGAGGGCCTGGGTGACTGTCTTCCTGGTCTCGGTGGGGATCCACTGGAAGATCTTTCGAAGCATGCGCAGGGTGTTGAAGCATGAAGACGAGACAGCGGTGACTTGTCTGGCCATCGAAAGGGAGGAGTCCAGGACGAAGCCCAGGTTGTGTGCGTGGTCCGTTGGCTTGGGGGTGGCTCCTAGGGCAGGGGGCCACCAGGAGTCGTCCCAGGCGGAGGGTGATGATCCCAGGATGAGGACCTCCGTCTTGTCTGAGTTCAGTTTCAGGCGGCTGTTCTTCATCCATTCGGCGACATCCTTCATCCCTTCGTGTAGGCTGGCTCTGGCGGTGTCCGGGTCGTTGGTGAGGGAGAGGATCAGCTGGGTGTCGTCGGCGTAGGTGATGATCTTGAGGTTGTGTTGGCGTGCGATGGCTGCGAGGGGGCTCATGTAGACGTTGAAGAGAGTGGCGCTGAGCGATGACCCTTGTGGAACGCCGAAGATGACTTCGGTGGCCACTGACCGGAACGGGGGGAGGCGGACTCTCTGGGTTCTTCCGGCGAGGAATGAGATGATCCACTCCAGGGCCTTCTCCTGGATACCGGTGTTGTTCAGGCGCTGTACCAGGGTACGGTGGCAGACAGTGTCGAACGCCGCGGAGAGGTCCAAGAGGATGAGGGCCGCTGTTTCCCCATTGTCCAGCAGGGATCTGATGTCGTCTGTGGCTGCGATGAGTGCGGTCTCGGTGCTGTGGTTGGCTCGGAAGCCGGACTGCGAGTGGTCGAGGGATCCGTTGGTCTCGAGGAAGGCAGCAAGCTGTCTGTTGACGGTCTTCTCGATGACTTTGGCAGGAAACAGGAGGAGCGAGATGGGGCAGAAGTTCTTGAGGTCGGAGGGGTCTGCTGTTGGTTTCTTCAGCAGTGCGCTGATCTCGGCGTGTTTCCAGCACTCCGGGAAGGTGGCGGTGTGGAAGGAGGTGTTGATGATGTCGCGGAGGTGGGGCGCGAGGATGTGGTCGGCCGTGTTGAAGATGTGGTGTGGGCAGGGGTCCGTAGGGGATCCGGAGTGGATGGTGTTCATCGTGCGTGTAGTGTCTTCGGTGCTGACCGGGGTCCAGGTGCGGAGGATGGCGGTGGGGGGGGACGGTTCGGTGGTGGGGTTCGTGGTAGGTGGGCCGAAGCTGTTGTGTATGTTGGCGATCTTGTCGTGGAAGAAGGCTGCGAGGGAGTCGCAAAGGTCTTGGGAGGGAGTGATGTCGTTGTTTTCGGCGTTGGGGTTGGAGAGCTCTTTGACGATGCTGAAGAGTTCCTTACTGTTGTGGGTGTTGTTGTTCAGTCGTTCTTTGAAGGCTGTCTTCTTTATAGCGCGGATCAGTTGGTGGTGTTTGCAGGTGGCGTGCTTGAGGGCAGTCATGTTGTCGGCGGTCTGGTTGGTGCGCCAGGTGTTCTCCAGGGCTCGGCAGTTCTTCTTGGAGGTGATGAGTTCGGCGGTGAACCAGGAGGCTTTCTTGCTGCCGCGTCTGCTGGGGGGGTTCTTCAGCGGTGCGAGGGTGTCTGCGCAGATGGTGATCCACTGTGTGAGGTTGTTGGCGGCTTTGTTGGGGTCCGTTGAGTTGGTGGGGGTGTTCTGGCTGAGGACGGTGGTGAGCTGGTCTTCGGTGATCTTGTTCCAGCTCCTGCGAGGGGCCTGTTGAGGGTGGTGGTGGGTCGTCATTTTTCTGAAGCTGCAGTGGACGCAGCTGTGGTCAGTCCATTGGAGCTTGGTGGAGTGGCTGAAGGCGACGTACTTGCTGGATGAGAAGACTGGGTCAAGCGTGTGGCCGGCATAGTGGGTGGGGGTGGTTACCAGTTGCTTGAGTCTGAGGGTGGCAAGGTTGTCCAGCAGGGTGGTGGTGTTGAGGTCCTTGTTGTTCTCCAGGTGGAAGTTGAGGTCCCCCAGGAGGATGTAGTCGGTGGAGTTGATGGCGTGCGGGCTGACGAAGTCTGTGATGTCTTCGCTGAATTGTGTGCGTGGTCCCGGTGGTCTGTAGACGAGGGTGCCTCTGAGCATGGTCTTGGGGTCGGTGTGTATCTGGAAGTGGAGGTGTTCGGTGAAGGTGAGGGAGTCATCGGAGTTGGTCGTGATGTGGATGGTGTTCTTGTGGATGATGGCGATGCCTCCTCCTGTCTGGTTGATGCGTTCCTTCCTGGTGATTTTGTAGCCGTCCGGGATGGCGATGCCGATGTCCGGCACTGAGGAGGTGTTCAACCAGGTTTCCGTCAGGAAGGCGATGTCTGGTGCTGTCGAGTCGAGGAGGTTCCAGAGTTCGACGGCATGCCTGTGGACGGAGCGGGTGTTGAGCAGGGTGCACATCAGGTGTTTGTTGCTGGGACTCGGTTTGGCAGGAGCGGTGTTGGTTCGGAGGCCGGTGAAGCGGCAGGTCAGGCAGGTGAAGGGTCCGTGGGTGCGCCTTGGGGTGGCTCGGTAGCAGGCGGTGGTTCGGCCGGCGTTGAGTGCGTGGAGGGATGTTGGGTCGTAGATGAGGCGGGTGCGCTGGCGTCGGCGAGTGCGAGGACCAGGGGGTATGGCGCTGGGCGTGGTCCAGGCGTGGACGGGCACAGACGGGCTTACCTTTGGCGCACCTTCAGCACACATTCGGCGCTCCCGCTGCGTGCGTCCGCTGCGCGGTCGCTCAGGGGGCGTCATAAGTAAGGAGCCAGCTGGGTGGCGGCGAATGGGCAGCAAGGGGGGCGTGTCTGCAGGGGGCAGCGGTGGCGGGAAAGTGAGGGAAAACGGCGGGAAGCGGTGGGAAGCTGGTGGCGGCGATCGGGAGCTGGAGGGCGGCTCAGCGGTGGCTGGGTCGTCCAAGGAGGCGGTGAGAGCAGCAAGGGAAGGGAGCGACCTTGCCTGGGGACAGGCACAATGGTCGCGATCAGCGCACTCCCGCGGTCCCCTTAAGTAAGGAGCCGGGAGGGAGGGTCAGCTGGGTGGCGGCGAATGGGCAGCAAGGGGGGCGTGTCTGCAGGGGGCAGCGGCGGCGGGAAAGTGAGGGAAAACGGCGGGAAGCGGCGGGAAGCTGGTGGCGGCGATCGGGAGCTGGAGGGCGGCTCAGCAGTGGCTGGGTCGTCCAAGGAGGCGGTGAGAGCAGCAAGGGAAGGGAGCGACCTTGCCTGGGGACATTACCTCACCTGAGACCTCTTTTCTAGTATTCTTTATCCCTAAAGCTTAGCTCCTCCTCTTGAGGACACACTCCACTTAGTTCAATTGATTTTCTCCAATTGAATTTAAAATAAAGGGGCATATGCATCAACAGTGTGATTTTCGATTCCCAAATTGCGATTTTTACCGAATCGCAATTTGCGAATCACATATTGGAATTCATTAACAAAATCGCTACATTTTTGAGAATCGATATTATTCGCAGTCACTATCTGCAATTTGGAAATACCGACATGCAATTTTTGCGAATACGCTATTAGCGATCCGCAAATAGCAATTCCCATAATACTATTCAGCATGATGATGCCAGAATCAGGAAGTGACCATGCCCATGCTGTTACTTGTGTGCTGAGAGTGAGGAAGAGGAAGCAGACTGTTGGAGAACAGCATTTTGGAAAACTTCGGGGCTTTTACAGCGGTGCAGTTACTAGCATGGCTTCTGAAACACCACCGAAGGAGCACAAAAGGAAAATGAAATTTATTGAAAAGGAGTTGGAGATACTGATAAAAGAAGTGGTGAGGAGCCATGAAAAACTGTTTGGGAAACAGTCACTGCAGATCCCAGGGTCTGAAAAAAGAAAATTGTGGCTGGGAATCCAAAGAAAAATAAATGCAGCAGCGCAGCATATCACATTTGTGCAAAAGGTGGTATGACCAGCGGAGTCGTGCCAAAGAAAGGGTTGCTGATAGGCCTGCTGAATCTAAAAAAACTGGGCGGGCCATCCACCCAAACATCACCCACAGCCTTGTAGGACCTTGTGGAGTCCACCCTTCAACCAGAGGCAGTTGTTGGAGTTACTACAATAGATTCCTCAGCACCACCCAGTACCTCCCAAGGTAAGATGCATGCAAATTAACATCCACATTTTAGTATTGGCAAACAAACTGTGTAAGTCAGATCTGGCTCACTGTAGAACATAGTATTCCAGGCCATGTTTTACTTGTAACACACAAATTCATTATGGGAATTGTAGTCAGCAAATCCACAAGGGCTGGTGGGTAGCAAACCAGAATAGTTTCAATGAATTGTGACAAGCAAGTCAGCCTCCACACACAGCGTGTTTCAACATAACTTTATTTAGCAAAACGATGTCCAAAAGCGAAAACATGTCCAAATATGCTAACTAATTATGCACTGTTCAACATCACAGATGCACCTGAGCAGGAGTCAGAGGACAGTGAAGGACTTACAGCCCCAAAGAGTGAGTCTTAGTAAGGTTAAGACATTGCAGTCTCACCAGCACCCACAACACTAGCTGCAAAAAGATGCAGGATCACAGTGGCACCATTGCCTGCACTTGAAACAGGGGATCAGAGACAACCTGAGCCTACAACAGCACAGCCTGTGAATACACCCACATCCAGACCATGTGTACAGCTGCAAAGTAGTAATGCAAGATTCAGGAGACGCAGGGTAGCTGCAATGATGAGAGTCGACGAAGGCGAGAGTTCCTCGTCCTATGCTGGTCTAGAGAATGCCAGGTTAAGGGTACAGTGCCTGCAAGTAAAACACATGTGGTCAATGCAGGCAATCCTTTCCACTCTCGCAAGCAACATGGGGGAGATGATTGACAGTATTAAGCATCTCACAACAGCTGTGCTGGAAGGTCGCAGGGAAACCAACGAACACTTTGGTGAGATGACAGTAGCACTCAGGGCCCTATGCAAAGTATTGAAAGATAATCAGGTATCCCATCGCAAAAGACACCACCAATTTCTTGGATGCTTGTATGGGTACACTAGGGCCACCAACTGGCTTAGCACAACAACTGCACAACTATCCTGACGTGCAATAGGCATGCAGTTGGAAATGACCCATTGCTGTGGAGATGTTGCCAGGGGACTGATCCAAGTCACAAATGCTGTGGAGCAGATGCAAACCAATTATGTTGCTGCCGGTAGTGTCATGGGTGGGGGGGATAGTGAGGATGCCTCCAGCCGCAGCAGCAGCTTGGCACCAGTGACGGAATGCAGGAGACGCAGCACACGTAATGCGCCAGCATCTCAGAGCTCTCAAAGGGATGTGTCTGAGCACCCAGATCGGGCAATGGGAGTGCGAGGACGCAGGATATAGTGTAAACATGTCCACACAATTTGTTTTTGGTGGAGCAACCAGAAACTATATTTGTCCGGACTGATATAAAGTACCATGACAAACATATATATTCACACATCATAATTTTTAGGCTTGGCATTTGTGCAATAACACTAATGTTTTCTTTTGTGTTAAATAAATCTAGTTGTCAAAGTAACAATTTTGTGTTGGATTTGATAAATACCCACCTCAAAAATAATTATGTGTTATTTATGGACGTCTCTGTCTTCCTTCAGCTGCACTCAATGCACTCCCTGCTTGTTGTGGTTTTAATGTCTCCTCGTCCTCACCGGGTTCTCTATCCAATAGTTAAGTGGTACGCCTCTGGCAGTTGCTATGTTAGGCAACATGGCACAAGTGGCAACAGTTTTACAGCAGCTGTCTGGCCTGTACTACAATGCACCACCTGTTTTATGTAGGCAGCAAAATCGTCTTTTCAGTAGTCCAAAGGTCCTCTCAATCAATTGCGTGTTGTCCTGTGTGCTGCATTGAACCGCTATTCACTTGGTGTACTTGGATTCAGGTATGTTGTCAAGATGAATTAGCACACAACATATGCACTGTCACTTATGGAGTAATAGCCAATAGATTAGCCACTGACATGTCTCACACAGAAATGATAATATGCATATTGTGTGACATGTGTTCACCAAGCAGGTATCCTTCACCAAATTCACCCCCAAGAAGACGTGTATGTATGCCGCTGTGTCTGAAGATCTAGGAATCATGCGTACTACGTTGGTATCTTGCCACTATGTCTGTGATGATGTTCTTTGTATTGCATATGACTTGTATGTTCAGTGAATGATATGACTTCCTATTCCTGTAAATGTACTCATACACTGAGGGGGGACATATAGCTGCATGTGTCCCATCTATGCAACCAATTGCATGGGGGATGTTGGCTATCTGGCAAAAGTCAATTTTAGTTTCAAGCAATGCCTGTGGGGTAGTTGGAAATAATATGCAGTGGTGCATCCCCAGCAACATAGTGTCCAGGAACGCATTAAAGAAACGTGATAGTGAACTTTGGGAAACACCTCCAGCTGCAGCTATTACACCCTGGAAGCTACCTGAGGGTAGGAGGTGCAGTGAACATAAGACCTGCACCTGGGTGGGGATAGCATGTGTTCTGCGAGTCTGACGCTGCAGTAATGGATCCAATTCAGCTATCAGATCATATATCATGGAAGAATTCAACCTATATTTCCCATATATCTCTTCTTCTGTCTGCCCCAACAATGTAATGCGCAATCTAAAAATGCGTACCTATATCCTCCTTCTTCTCTGTGCTGCAGCTTGTATCCTCATCCTCCTCGCCAGGCCGTACAACGCGGCCATTGTGAAACATTCTGAGGCATTCTGGGCCAGTTTAAATAGTTTTCAGTTGGTTACCACCTGATGTGAATTGGTGGTAATTTGCATGTGCAAAGTTGTGATTTTTTTGTATATTCGCAATTTGTGATTTATGATGCATTGAATTGCGAATCCATATTTGCGAATTCGCAAATATGGAATCGCAATTTTAAGGTCGCAAAATTGAGAATCGCAAATTTAGCGAATTTTAGACAAATTTAGCGATTTTCAATGATGCATTGCATTCTGCTATTTTGCGATCGCAAACAGCTGTTTTTTGCGATTTGCACTGTTTGCGATGGCAAAATAGCTTGATGCATGTGCCCCAAAAATTCTATCCATGGTTGTTACCATATAAAGTGAAGTCCCGGTTTAAGCACCACTATAGAAAAATGTTAAATAAATGAGTAAATATATAAAATGTACTGGGTTTGGGATGTAATGGTAAATGTTTTGGGGGATTAGAAGGATAAATTCATTGACTTCCCATTAGCATCAGAGATTGTAGTTAATCATCTTCCTGGCCCTCTGCACCAAGGCCTATATAGTGAAGATATGTTTAACTTCTGCTGATATTTCCAAAAGTAAGACGAAAATAAAAATATAATTGTGGCCAGGAGAAACGTTTTAGCATCCCAGGTGGACCTGTCATAAAGGGTTATTTTATTCCTTTATTCCTCACAGCTGAACCAAGATCTGTCCTTGGGTAGATTTCTCCTAAACAACCTTGTCTTAGGGCAAAAGTGGTACATTTGATCCCCTATCTTGATATGCGGGATAGTATATTTGTTTCCCTCCTGCCTTTTCTAAGGTTGTTGGGGTTGCATTTAAATGTAATTGGGGTACACCGCATCAACCATAGTGCCAGGTTCACATTTGGGATGACAGACAAAAAACACACCCATCAAATACTGCTACAGCTAGTTAGGGATTGCAAGCAGAGCACCGAAGCAGCTGTGAGCTGGCCTGGTCCTTCGTGATCTGCAGCATTTTGAGGGCCATGAAGGACTGAAGCAGCTGCCAGTTCTCCCAAGATCCTGTCTTCAATTGTGAATATTTTGCCAGAACAGCTGCAAACTCCCATGGTCTTCCAGCTCAAAACTGCTCCACCACCCAGTGTAAATTTCAGAGTCCAAGGAGGGCAGGGGAAGCTGACATCAGTGCCAGAGTCATATTTGTATTTGTATTTGTATCTGGGTTTTGTATCGCGCCAACTCACCGACAGGTCTCAAAGCGCTACTGACCAAGTACAGAACAAAGATGGAGGAGATAGAAGGTAACGGGTCTAGCAGTTTGTTAATGAAGTGGGAACGCGTTCTTGAAGAGTAGAGTCTTCAAGGCCTTCCGGAAGCGGAGGAGATTGGGCTCTCTACGAAGAGCCTCTGGCAGCTTATTCCAATTGATGGGGGCCTGTACTGAGAACGATCTGCCTCCTTTGGTCGTCAACTTGAAGCGTGGTTGAGACAATACGAAAGAGCCCGACGATCGCAAGACGCGTTTGGGTTCGTGGAGCTCGAGCCTTTCCTTTATATAGGCTGGCGCCTGTCCATGTAATGCTTTATGGCAGATGCACATGCTTTTGAACTCCACTCTCTGCTGCATGGGTAGCCAATGTAATCGATGGAGCAAGGGGGAGGCATGGGTCCTCCTTGGAACTCCAAAGACCAGGCGTGCTGCGTCGTTTAGAATGACCTGGAGACGGCTGATGGAATACTTCGGAAGGCCGAGGTACAGCACATTTCCATAGTCAATTCTAGACACTATTGTGGCTGACACGATGGTTTGCAGCATATTTCTCGAGAGCAGGGGGGCAAGTTTGCGTAGTTGCCTGATTAAGTTAGTGCAGCAGCCAACTACAGCAGAGACTTGATTAGCCATTGAGAGATCTTGATCGATTTTCATCCCAAGACTCTTGACATTGGGGCAGGATTTAGGGGCAGGGCCTAGCTCTTGGGGCCAGTATAGATCACTCCAAGGGGACACAGCAGTTGAGACAACCAGGACTTCTGTTTTATCCGGATTGATTTTCAACAGATTAGACGACATCCAATTCACTGTGAAGCGTAGGATGTCTTTGGCCTCTGATTGTGCCGATGAAGTGTTGTCGATGCTCAGCAGTAGCTGCGTATCGTCGGCATAGTTAAATACTTTGCACTTCATCTTTGCCAGCGACTCTACCAGTGGTTGCAAGTAGAGGTTGAATAGCAGTGGTGAAAGCGCTGACCCCTGCGGAACCCCACAAACTAACCTGCCCACCTCTGAGACCTGGTCTGCCAATTGGATCCTCTGCGTCCTTCCTGTTAGAAAGGCTGTGAACCATTTTAGCGCCTGTCCCCCTATCCCGAACCCGGCCAGCCTACCCAGGAGCAGTGCATGGCTGACAGTATCAAACGCTGCTGAAAGATCTAATAATATCAGCGCGCATGGCTTTTTACCGTCAGCCATGCACCTTAGCTCATCCAGTACCGACAGCATTACTAGCTCCGTGCTATGATGTGCGCGGAAACCTGCTTGCCGGTCGTGGAGAAGATGGTGACATTCCAGGAAGGCTGACAAGGACTTAAGTACATGTTGTTCTAGTACTTTTGACAGGAATGGTAGCTGGGATATTGGCCTATAATTCTTCAGGCTAGATGGGTCGGCTCCCGGTTTTTTTATCAAGGGTCTGACACATGCCTCTTTAAAGGTGGATGGCAGAAGTCCATGTTTTAATATATTTGTTGTGGTCACAGTTCCCTGAGCCGCACCTTTGCCAAAGCAGGGGTTGGTGTGTGGTGGATCATGAACAGCCCCCACTCTTCATGCAGGGATGAAACACTTCAACCTTGACATGTGGGCAAGGTGGGTGATTAACAAACTATCCCCTTAACTTGTGCAATAGGAGGCGGTTTGGGTGCAATAAGCACCGCTTGCTCTAGTCGGGGCATGTAGCACCAAATTCTCCACACTTAGGCATGCTGAGGCAGGGTGCAAACAGTGATAACTCTTTGTCCCTGAGCAAGGTGGAGTGTTAGAGTATCTGATGCATTTTGGTAATGCGAGAGGGAAACACATCAGCATTCCTGGTCCTTAGGGTAAGCCAGGAGAAATGCATTGCCCCTCCCTTAAATATGGTTAGGGTCAGGGAAGGAAGCAAGCTACAACTCCATGTCCATTAGCAAGGCAGAGGGTTTACTGACAGGAGGTGGGTCAAATATTCCTCCAGGACCATTGTGGCGACCCGGGTGTGTTTTTTTAACCTCCATGGAGTTTAATGTGTGGGTGGTATTTGTAAACCTTTCTGGATATGGTCAGGCTGATGAGGTGCAACTGAGGGGCGATTTCCTTATTTTAATATGCCTGTTTACACACTCAGGCCTCATGGTGCAGAGGCTTTCCCACTTGTTTCCTCTCACCGTTTTCAAACTTTAGGGGGATGTGGTGACCGTTCAGTGATCAGGTACTTAATCAGAATGGGCACTTTTTGTTTATAATCTCTCATTGTTCCGTATAGACCATGTCTTCGTGAGATTTAGAACCTTTGCAAATACTGTACTGGAGTTTGATTAGACAATAACAGTTTAGTATCAGACAATAAGAATTTTGCAGGTTAGCTGTGTGAAAACTCACCAAGCCATGGAAAAGCACCAAACGAGGGAAAGGGTCACTTGCGATTACAATTTGCTGTACTTTAATTCAGTTGATTGCAGTGGTTTCATTTGTTCCCTGAGAAAGTATTTCATGATTGTTGGATGTTGTTGGGAATATTAAAACATTTTGGGACACTCCTTATAACCTTTGACCCGTTTGATCAATCTCCGCCAAATCCCACATGCTTATGGCTTGAATTTAGACGATGAGAATCCCTAGTGGCTTTAAATATTGGTATAGGGGCACCAAAGTTATTAACAAGGCAAACATGACATTTCTTCTGTTCTTACTTGTGAACCTTAACTCCAGGGATGTGACTCCATGCCTGCAATCTGGAAACCTTAAGGTTAGAGAGTTCAAACTAGTTTCTCCGGAAGTGACCCCTCTCTTCTTCTTATTACAGGTTGATTCAAACGCAGGACCCCATCTTATTTTGTCTCTTTTACTGTGATACATTTTTTATGAGGCTCTGACATTTAATTACAGATCAGTGCGAGTTCCAAAAGATGATTGAATTATTGAATTATTTTCAAATATCAGTTAGACAATGCAAAGGGGTGGCAGAAAAGGAATATTATTTATTTGAAAGTGCAATATTTGGACAAATGTTCACGAGAGTGGGAAAAAAGCGTTGGGAAATAAAAGCAAGCCACAATGGAAAAGAAATGAAAGCCATGGCTGATGACTGTTAACATCATGACCTTACATGAGCAGAGTGGTAAGTAAATGCCTCTCTTTGTTGCATTCACTGTGTAACTAAAATTCTACAAAGCTCTGGAGTCGATAACTCTGCGATGATAAATGAGACGGTCAAAACAAAACTAAATTTCCTCTAGGCCCAAAGACAGTTGAACGAGGGGAGCAGGCGTAGCCTCGCACTTCCTTATTACATATGATCTTTTGCAAAGGATGATGGATGGTCGTGTTGCACAAGAGGTTGAAAATAGAAGCAATTTGGCCCATGATTTAGACCTGGAAATAGCATGAGCAGAAGCCCCATTAAAGCCGTTTTTCCCGTGTGCCCGTGCAGAGTTTACACCATTTCCTTTTATAGTCAGGCATCATATATAAATGCCAAGAAAGCCTAGCTGCGTTATAAGATGCACTACACAGTTTTGCAAGCACCACCTGCCCCACCTTCCCTTGCACATGCAGGTGTCATCTTGTTGCAGATACCAGTGTAACTCCTCGGTTTTGTTAAGAGGAAGTTCATTTAACTGAAATAAGAAAATGTGTGATCTGAATACAGAATAAAGTCTTTCTATAAAGGGACAAGAAGTAATAATGTCTTTCATTTTGTAACTGCTTAGCTCAGCTTGTTTTATGAGCTGTTGCTTCATGTACTCAATTACAGTCTTTTTAACTTACACTTTTTCTTCTGCAAATGAGGCTCCACTGGAAGTTTGAAGTAGCACTAGAAAATTATTCAATTCCAAGCGCATTTTGCAGCAATTGAGCAAGTGAACCATCCATGAGAGAGAATTGGGACGTTCACACCACTTTTTTTAACCTACGAATCCAAATCTTTCATTGTACAGGGGAATTTTTCAAATATATTGGCTTAAAGGCACAGGCCTAAAGGAAATTCTTAAGAAAATCGTATGGAATATGCCAATGCTTTAGGGGGCATATTCTCAAGGAGCTATCTCAGAGTAATCGGCACCTTATCGCAGCCAAAGCCGCGATAAATTAACCGCCCCATTCACAAGCCGGTGCTAACAGCCCATATCACTAGTTTTACAGTGATAGCATCCTCAAAAAACATCACCACGGATGACCCCGGCAACTATTGCTAATGAGATGCAGAGTAGGCGTTCCCGTGCAAAAGTCTGCGACAACACCACACCTCAACATTCCCAACGACCAGCCAGATCTGCGATAAGAACACAAAACATGCGATAAGGCATGTTAGCAGCAGGAATTTAACACCTGCTCTGTCCTGGTGTAAAGTCGACGACAACCGGCACCAGACAAGGGAACACAGCCCAGAGCCACACCTGAAGAACAACAGATGCCATGGAGCTACTCATCATGCAGCTTGGAGCCCCAACAGGGCCACAACACCCACCGCAACCCATCCCAGGACCAGCCAACCCCCCGGCCCCACCCCGGGCACCCCCCACCTGCCCCAGACCAAGAGATTGCACATCAACGGCACATGATCATGAAAATAATCATCTGCCTGAGGCCGCAGATTCACAACAACTAACAGTCATGTGAGTACAGAAAAAGCAGAATGAATCAGTCACCATTGAAAGTCCAAACAAAATATCACAATCAAAGTTCTTCCCAAACAACTATTTGGAAGAGTCATGGTAGGTCATCCCTGGACAATCTGTAAGTGACAGCCTGTAAGGCAATATCCAAGATAAGAAGGTGTGTCAGGCACTCATCAAAGGACAGAGACAGAGAGAAAGAGAGATAGAAAGACTGAACAAGGAGCGCAAGGACAATCGGGCCCTTGCCTCATATATGCCAACGTTTGCATGTGTTTCACAATTGGTGCACCCTAAATCTAAGGCCTGGCAACGTTTTCAGTGCGAAGGCCACATCACATTTCGGAAATGCAAGCAGTAGTCAGACTAAAATTAGGCATGAAAGCTCCTTTGTCTCAATACACAAGGCGGAAGGACATCCTAACCTCCGACCTTGGTCTCCATTGTGCCCGGCACCCCCTGAGTGAGATACCATACCAGACTCCTACGACTCCCACGCCACGAACTGTGCTAATGAAAAAGCAACATGTTCACACCCATAACACATACACTTGTCCCTGACTGAGGTAAACCTGCAAGGCATGCCCCCAACACATTGCCACAAAAAAAAACATACGTCCAAACATTGAACACACATACAGCTCATTTCTCTGAGCTGTGGCATATCGTTCACAGAACTGCCGCCAGACAGGAGTGCCAGTGGTACGAGACCAACAAACGCAATGGCAGTGAATCCCGGGCACATTCACAACCCCTGCCATGTGGAACTGTACCATGCACGAATGCTGCATCTGTTGGGAGCCCTGCCAATGTGAGTTTTGCAAATCAGTTAGCGTCTGAGTTTCCGGCTTGCGTACGTCACATGCGTCTAGCCCTGATTCCACTGTTGATCATGCACATTCGACTGGCCAATGGAGGTCAGCCTAGCCAACACAACGGTAGCCAAACTGGATTATGACTTGTGTGTGTGCCCCCTGTTGGCTCACGACCAGGAGTGTAACCGTGATACCAGTGCCTGGGATGCCTTGATATGTGGTGTCTGTGCCGGCAGCAGTGGATGGGAGATTGCACAACTCCGGGTGCAGTGACCACATCGAGACACTCCCCTATTGGGCTGTGTTGCGGATTGGGCAACTGCGTGGTCAGAGCATATCTGTCCAGGCCAGTTAATGGATTGGCTCGCCCTCGTGTTCCTTGAATTCGAGAACAACGTACTCCTGGAACTGATTGCCTATGAAGCAGCGATCGCATTCATGGATGAGTAACTACCTTCCCGCAGACACACCTGGTTGACACCCAGAGCACAGGTCACAACACCGTGTTGCATCATGGAGGAATGGTCCCATGAGCCAGAACAACAGTGGATATGTCGACTTTCGCTCGGACTCAGAATGCATGTGCGCGCATCTACGCGAGTTGTCACACACCTGTGCAAGGTGAGGCTGTACCATGGGCGGAGCTGCACAGCCTTGTTTGGCAACGTTCCTAAATCTGACATACTGCTGGAAGGAGACGCCACACACGGCAACGTAGCACGACATGTGACCTTGTTGGTCCCTGTCACCTGCTCACTGTCGAGATAGCACACAGTCAGCGCAGTCCGTTGGTACAGCTCCATGCAGATCCCATGGGCTGTGAGTGGTGTCCCCTGACACGGGGCCATGGGCAGACGCCTTACTTAACATGACTCGACCAGCAAGGCAAGGTGGGCTGAGACCGTTGCCCAACGTAAGGATATGTGTCCATTTTTGCCTCCCCATTTGTTGCACCTCGACACGTTCCCATTCTGCCTGAAAGTGTCTCAAGCATTTGTCCACCTGTCGCGGCCCATTACTTGCCCCTACTGATACGCACTTGCCAATAAAGTCTACGCAACTGCAACAGTGTACAACTGTGATGAGTGTTGATTTGTATGTCAAATCGTGTGAATCAGTGAGCATTGTCCGTACATAGGGAGGGACAGACTGCCCCTGGTACATAGATGGTGAATCCCTATTGGCAGCTCCACCTCTATGAGCCAGACATTGTGTCTTGTGTAGGTACTGGTAGACCTGTGCTCTTACGTGTCTTCAGAAATGTGAGTATGGTGTACAACTTCTTGCCATGTGGATCTATATGATCCATTAAAACAGACTGTGTCCACACTGATGTGTGTGAGTAGGTCATGCAAAGAGATGTTCTGTAGCCACATGCGATGGGGGACACTACTTCAGACGGGCTACCGATTCTGACATTTACACACACAGCCCCATATTAAACATGGACATGGGGCTACGTTGGGGGGTTGCGAGATTGTTGTTCATGTGCAATGAGGCCACAGCTAGTTCACACCTTCACATTCATCTAAAGGTCCATGTGGGTCAGGGACAAACATGTGCATCAATGACATTTACCAGGGAGTGCCTTTTTTGAGCAATGAATGTCCCTACATTCATCCATTCCTGTACACGTGAGTGAACATAGACATGACACATCTGTGTGATTTGGAATGTTTTATTCACATTCTGAGGAATGTCGGAGCTGGAGGGGTACATGGCCAGTCCAAGCCCATATTAGGCAGTTGCCCAGTGGTGGGACAACCAGAGTCCTTGGGGGAATGCAAAGTTAATTTGGAGAGGAGGAGTTCAGTCCTCAGCCGGATTGCTGTGTCAGTGGTACAGGAGCAGATATGGCAGTCCATGTCGAGGTCCAGGTGAATGTCGCAGAGTGTTTTGGGGGACAGTGGGAGGTGTTGTTCCAGGGCATGATGCATAGGGCTGAACCAGGCAGGGACAGGCCACATGGCGGCTACGGATGCTACTGCTTCCTTCTTCACACAGTCATTACCCTCCACATCTTACTCCTCTGAGATGTCTTCTGTGTCCGGTTTGTCAGGTGTGTGGTGGTGTTATGGCTGCATCACCGTGTGCCACTGACTCATCAAGGGGCGGAGGTGGTAGGGCTGCATCACCGTGTGCCACTGAGACATCAGGGGCGGAGGTGGTAGGGCTGCATCACCGTGTGCCACTGACACATCAGCGGGCGGAGATGTGTGTGTCGAAGTTCCAGCAGCACTTATCTGTGACAGGCTCTCTCACAGCAATGGCAAGATGAGGATCTGCATGGCCTGGAAGATCCCTACTACATGTCGCTGGTGTTCAGCCGTGGCAGTCCTACTTTCAGACTGCATTGGCTCAATGGTCTCCATTGTCCTCTGCATCTGTGCCAACTCTGTGCTGTCATCTCTTGAGCCTGTCTGTCTAGACAGTTCTTGTATCCGAGTAATGGCCCCTGCGAGGTCAGCCAAGGATTGTTGGTGAGCATGGTGCGGACAGTGGGTGTCCGTTAGGGACTGTAAGTGATCCCTGATGGGACTCAGACACCCACATATGGCATCGAGTTTGGCTGCCATGAGGTCGAACCCCACCCGCAGCTGATCAGCCATCTTCTCCTGGCACCCTAACACACGGCATTGGAATTCCATGTGTTGGTCGTGGGGGTCCTAAGAGCCAGCCATGGTGGTGTGTGCTTCCTGCTGTGTGGTCTGTGTAGGGTGTGGTGTCACCGTGATGCAGCTGGGTTGCTCTGCTCCTGGGGGTGGTGTGCAGATGCTGTCCACGAGCCATTGGAGGGTGTCTGGGAAAATGTGCATGGTGTCCTCTTCATCATCACTGTAGAGATGTGTGGTCTGCTCTGCAGGAGGTGTTTATTGTCCCTCTGCAATGTAACGGGGAGATGCAGGTTAACAGTGTGTTCCATATATGTTCACGCATTGAGATGTTTACATTCAGGCTGGATGACAGTGTCCGTTTTGGCTGTTATGGTGTAGCTGGCTATTTGATGGGAGACAGTGGACATTTCGCCTACATGACGGATGGAGGTTGTACTCGTACATTGTCATCTCACAGTGTCATGCATTACCAGATGTGATTGGCCAGTTACCAAGCACATGCGGCACCAGTTGTGTCCTCTGTCCTGTGGTGTAAGGGTTGCACTTTGTACGACATTGTCATCAATGTTCATGTACTGTGCTTGTTGTGTGTGTGCTGCATTGTTGGTGAGTCTCCCATACAGCTCTGATTTTGCGGCCCCTTATCCCTTGGAGTCGGTGTGCCCTTGACTTGTGTGCTTTTCGGGTGCTGGAAGTTTGCGTCTTGGGTCATTTGTGCTCATTTACGGTTTTTGTACTCTTGTGCATTATTTGTCTGCAGATGTGTTTTTGACGTCATGGGTTGTAGGTGCACGTGGATGTGTCAGAGTGTGACCTGCTCCTTTACGGATGTGTTCCACACTTAGCCACCTCAAAGTTGTCTCGTGCACCATGTCATGTATTGTGACGGCAGTCATGCTATCTCTCATGCAGTGTCACTTGCATTGTCTGTGTGGCTCACAGAGCAGCAGCTTTTCGGGATTCAGCACATGTGCATGGGTAGGTTGTGTCATTGGTGATATGGAGGGGGGCTATTTGTGCACACTAGTTGGTGTTTCTTTGTGTGCTGCAGTGTGCCAAGGGTATCAGGGACATGTTCCACACTCATTGTGGCTGTGCATGTGTGCCTTTGTGCCCATCTCCCTCCATCCCCCCAGTCCCTGGTCGTTACTCACCCTGTTGCTGTTGAGTCAGGTCATAGCATGCTGTGTCCAGACCCTCAACTCCTTGCCCCATCTCCACACTGATGACTGTTGCCACCATTTTCTTCAGCTCTTCCAGCTCCTCCTGTGTCGCAGGACTCCCACCTCCAGTCGGCTTTGCTGCCTTCCTGTTGGCAGCAAGTTTCTCCTTGGTTTGGCTGTGCACTTTATGCCAGCGCCTCTTGACCTCCTCCATTGACCTCCTGGATACTCTGACTGCATTCAAGTTGGTGATGATGGACTGCCATATTTCCGTTTGTGTTGCCAATGATGCAGTGGAGGTGACGAACAATTGTTGGTAGTGTTCTATCACCTCTGTGACGAGGATCCGGTCTTCCACCGGCATGAATCCCGTCTTCCTCTTCTCCTTGCTCTTACCCAACCCCGGGGTTCCAGGCTGGTCCTCCGTGGGGCTTGTGGAGTTCAGGTTGCCCTCTGCACTCGGTCCGAGTGCATCCATGGTGCTACGCAGTTTGATTTGGTATTGATGTTTTTTTTTTGTTGCCCTTATAGTGCTTTTTCCCACATGACGCGTGGGAATTGCAGGCCTGTGGCTAGTTTTCGCTGATTTTTGTATCACGATTAGCCTCATTGAAGCTTTTTTTGCATTGGTGTTATGCATTTTTGCGGCATCACGTTGACTTTATCGCGAACATTTGACACGTTATCGGGGGCCTATAGCATGGTACCGCCGTGTTGTGAATACCACATTATTTTCCCGCGATAGACTGCGATGTGAAGAGTTGCGTTAAGCTACTTTTGTGGGAGTTATAACACGTTCTTAAGAATAGCCCCCTAAGTTCTAAAACAGTAACTCAGGCGTTGTTTCTCTCCACTAGAAAATTATGTATTGGCCTATAAGCAACGCTTTACGTGGAAAAATAAGTGAAGGAACACACCAAAAGGAGCTGCGGTCTGGG
Organism: Triturus cristatus; assembly: GCF_964204655.1. Lineage (NCBI taxonomy): Eukaryota > Metazoa > Chordata > Amphibia > Caudata > Salamandridae > Triturus > Triturus cristatus. The sequence goes on along the minus strand of NC_140592.1, from coordinate 597,548,531 downwards.
GGTGGATTTTGGGGTGAGTATAAGTGTGGTGCTATGTGTGGGACAAGAGATGGGGCTAGGTTGTTAACCTTGCCAAGCTTTGCATGGAAGACATCTGCATACATTGTAAGACTGCCCCATGTGTCTCTCCATGAGTTATTATACCAATTGAACCATTTAAATAGACATGGCTGCCAAGTTTCCAATGGGATATGGTGCTCTAGATTTTTTCATTTGTATTCTGGGACTTGTATTCCTGTTTCATAATGAAATAAACAAGACTTCAGGGAAAAAAACCTGCACTGGAGCAGCACAGCATATATGCATCTCTACTCAAAGTAACCCTTTTTAGCATCCTTAGAATAACCTAAGGTTTAGTAAAAAACAGTCATGTTCTAAAGGTATACTTTGAAGTTTACATGGGATGCAGCTCCTTGATATGGGGTCATAATTTACTAAAGCTGTATAGCAAGGTTTTTAACTTGTGACCTGCAAGAAAGACAATGATCTCTGCAACAAAAATAGCATCCAGCTGAGCTATCTAAATGAAAATAAAGCTGTGTTCTACATATTGCATGATGTGAATTAAAGCAGACTCATTGACACTCCATGTTTTATGTTGAGTTTAACCTGGGATTACAATTAACCAACAACGTTATTAAAATGCCATTGTTACCTGGCACGTGCTAGGTACGCAGATAACTTTGCAGCAGGTGATATTATAAAATGCAGTTTGTTGTGACCAATTAAGTAAGCCAGAACAGTGTTACTGTCATGTTTGTCTTGTCAGATTCGTTGAGGCAGAGTTAAAAAAAATATAAGGGGCTTATTTACTAACATTTCATGGAACAAGTGCAGCAAGTGAAGTTGCCACACTGCATTGTGTGAAAGAGAAGAAGCAGAACAGCGCCCTATTTTCAAAGTTATGGCACAGTATTGCTCTTTCCTAGGGCTGGCACACTTGTGATGGCTAGTGCCAAATTCAGGCACCAGTGCATCATGGATCAAGGGTTGCTGCATGTTGGTCAGGTTAGTTTTCATGCAGGAAGGGAAATCTTCACACACAAAAAGTAACCTTTGATGGTATTTCCTCTTTGTATGTAGAATGTAGCACACATAAAAAGAGAAAAGAACGAGGATGAAAAATATCTTTCTCTTTACACCAGACTCAGGTAGGCACAACATTGTGGCAAAAACCCATGTTTACAAGACTTTGTAAATATGGGATTGCATCAAAACACATGGAAGAATGCTCAGAAACGTCCATGCACCATGTACTGTGGCAGCAATGCAATTATCCAATTCTCAGTAACAAATGTGCTGAGAGCATGTAATGGAACGACTCCCTCCGATAAACATGGAGCGCCCACTTACAGGAAAGATTAATTCACATCCAAACTCGACTATATTATAATCAAAAACTCAATGTAGGATAGTTTGGAATACTTCTGTATTGACCATAGGCAGGAGAGTGACCACTACCCTTTTCATGCTAAGATCCGCGTCCATCTCCTCAAACTCCCCAGCACCTCAGCACCAGAGTCCATAAATTCAATAATGGCAAACAACCACAGGATTATCCAGTGGCCAACAGTGCTAGCAAACCAAACCACTCTTCTGAAGGTCTTTGAAGCCTTTTGTTGAGGTCTTATCAGTTCCGACTGCACCAATTCTTGTCAAAAATACAATAGTAGACATACATGTGAAGTTGGTGATCTCTCTGAAAAAAGTTATTGACTAAACCCCCTCTAACAAAATCTCCTTTCCATAAAGATGAAAGTAATTTGTGGCATACAAAAAGATGTTGTGATGCAAAAAAAGATTGATAACAGCATTAAAAAACTAAAACGTACAGGAGGTTCATGTACTAAGAAAGAGATACAAGGAAACAACTAGACCTAGTGAAGGACATATCTACATCACATTTGTCACTCTCGAAGTAGCCTTTGGTCTTGTTCTCAGAGGGTTGTTGTGTGTAGCCTTAAACAAACTGGGAAATACTGAGACTATACTCAGGCAAATAATTAAATCTCCACCAAAACAACTATGCCCAAGTTCGTTGGTGCCTGGGGGGGGCAACTAATTGACAGGATTCCAATCCGTGAGGCAGGGGTACGTCCAAGCCCCCACCCTATTTTCCATCTATGTCAATGATGTAGTAGGCGCACTTGCAAGGGTTAACATAGATGCACCAAAACTAGATGGTGTAGGGGTTCCTACACTTCTAATCACAGATGATACCCTCCTAATAGCCAAGACTCCTATGGGCCCCCAGCAGCTCCTGGTGAAGTTTAATTTATACTGCTTAGATAAGGGCTTTGAGATCAATAATTCTAAAACAATGTTCATGGCAGTTCGACCACACAAGGCATTTAAGTAACCCTTAACCTTGGCTAATGAAAGCTTGGAGCGAATGCATGGATTCGAATATCTGGGTATAATGCTTGATAGTAAACTATCATGGCCACCCCACTTTGAGAAGAGAAGAGCAGTGATTCAGTACCAAGCTTCAGTGATTTATAGTAGGTATCAGGAGACAACCTCAAGGGCCGTCCTCCCCGCTATAGATCTCTATAAACTAAAGGCCCAATCTGTTGCTCTATACGGAGCCCAAATATGGGGTCAGCTGAAGTCAGATCATCTTACAATCGGTGAAAATAAGTGTGTACTCTCGCTCCTCCACCTCCCCACTACCACCTCCCTAACCCCTATGTTTTTAGATGTTGCTCTAAAAAGAGTTGGGGTCCTTGCTACACTTAAACCCTTGCTATACTGGGTGAGACTTTGGATGACTCAGAAGCTATGCCCATACCGGAGGGCAGTATATGATAATATTCTTTATTGTATGATTACCTAAAATCATTTACAGATACAGTACAATATTACTTACATAATTAAAAAACGTTTGGTTAGTTAATATAGCATTGAAAAAGGGTTATAAAAACAGCTGATGTCTTTTACTTCACAAATCAGTCCAATGTTTTTTTTAGTTCATCTAATAGGTAAGACATAATGCAAGATGATACAGTGATGATGGTAGAGTTGTGGTGTACACCAGAAGGCTTCATGAACGGTAAGGAAGTGTATGGCTAGAGTGTTATTTTGCTGTTATTATTATTTTTTTTTATTTGTTCTTGCGTTTGGCATAAAGTCTTTCCAGCTACAGCAAAGAACTTCCCAACACGTGCAAGCTCCATTGGCACTGTGGTGGTATAAATAAATGTTAGAGCCTCCTTGCATGATCTTACTTTGTTTTGGAAGAACATTGTTCATAGGTAAAGGTGCCTCGGGCTTAACAAGACTGAAGAGCAGCAGATGACATGCTCTGCAGATTCTGTGTGGGATTGGCACAAACGACATCCACTGCTTCCTGTTGGTGGGGTTTTCCAGTGTGCTCTGTAGGCCTGTATTGGTAAAGCTAGAAGCCTGGTCTTCAAAACATTCTGTAGAGCTTGTCTGCCCAGTCGTGCTTCCAGGTATGGTTGGCATAGAGTAGCTTTGTGTGAGTAGACAAGGCCCTCTGCGCCACAAATGGCTCTAATCCTTTTGATGTCCTGGTGTCTTGAAATGATTTTTCCCTACTTCTTTAGTAGATTTTTTAAGCTAGCCATTGGCAGTTGAGTGTCCGTTATAAAGTCAGCTGGCAGGCACAGTGTTCTATTGGCTGATGCAAGGTACCTTGCCCATCGACTAGTATTGTCAGTGAAGACTATTTGGAGTGCTTCCCTGAAGGTGCCTGGGCTTGCCTTAATCAAATGATGATGGAATTTCACTGTATCTTTCTTACATTCTATGTCCATTGCTGTTAAATTAAACTCTAGTCGAATCAATGTGCACCTTGTCGAGTGTGGCAGCCTGAAAACCTTTCAGAAAGCCATGATGAGCAGATGCTCCAATTTATCGGTCAACAAGCCCGGGAAAGCAAGATGGCCATAGCTCAGTGTTGTAATTAGCTTGGCTTGCATTACTCTTCGTATGCCCTCCATTGAATGGCTCACAAGCTTCTGGTGTAATCTGCATAGGGCGTGTGTGACCTTGGCCGCTTTTGCCTCCAGTGTTTTGGCCTGTAGTGTTGTTCTGCCGGTATCTGAGAATTGTACCCCCAAGTAGGTATTCTTGTTTGCGGTGGCGATTCTTAATGGTCCGAGATACCAGCCCAATAAGGTTTTTTTTCGTTTGTGGCCAAAGACCAGTACCTTAGTTTTAGTTGTATTGGCTTGGAGTTTGTTTCCGTATTATAGAGGTGCTGTGTCTCCAATGCCCTTTTCATGCCTATTCTGGTTTGGTCCAAAATGACAAGGTCGTCCGCGTATTGCATGATTGGTATTCTAAAATGATGTAATTTGGGTGGGAAGATGTTTGTTTTTAAAAGAGCATCTTCTAGGTCCGCAGTGTATAAGTTGAACAATGTTGTTGCGGTCACACAGCCCTGTTTTAGCCATTTATTTGTTTAGATCTTGGCTGTTGCATATGCCTGTGTGAGCTTAGTGCGGACCCAAGTGCCGGTGTGGAGAGACATGATGGCCGCCAGGAGTTTCCTCAGTATGCCCCACTTTGCGAGTTTTTCCCACAGTATGTTGCGATCAATACCATCAAAAGCAGCGCTGTAGTCGACAAAACAGGCTTATGGGGGGGCGGGGGGGTTGCGCCCTCTGTGGCCTTAGTTGTCAGATATGATAATACAATGGCATTGTCTATTGTCGATGAGTTCGGCCGAAATCCTGTCTGGTATTGCGGTATGATTTGGTTATCTGTTATCCATGCCTCTAGCTCTTTTAGGAGCACTTTAGCGTATGCCTTTCCGTCAACGTCTAGTAATGCAATTAGTCTATAGTTGTCCGGCTGTGAAGCATCTCCTTCCTTGTAGATGGGTTGCAGGATAGAGCCTTTCCACGAGTCTGGTACTCCTGAGGTGCTTTAAATCTTCAACTTCGTTGAAGACACTTCCTGGTAGCCCATTAGGCCCTGGAGCCCTGTCCTTCCTGATTCCCTTCAGTACGATCAATGCTTCTTTTTCTGTGGTGACGAGATCTGCAATATCATGCTCATCTGGGTGATAGCCTTCGGCCTCCATGGTTTTTGCCCTGGATTTATCTTGATCGACATATAGCCTTGTTGCATGGGCTGGCGATTCGTTGGCGGGTACGGCATTGTGTATATAGCTTCCACCATTGAGACTGTTGACATGACTCCAAAATACCCTGCTCTTACTGGGAGCCAGCAATGAATAAATGTGTTTCCATTTTTCATCTGTGATGGTTTGTTTCAACTGCCAGACAGTTTTTTTGTGCAATCTTCTGGCAGTTTACAAAACAGATTCTGTCCATGGGCATTTTTCTTTCTGTACTATTGCTCTTCCAGACGACACCGCTTTTTGCTCTCTTTGAAGTCACTGAGGTTGGCTGGCCCGTTTCTGCTACATTTTCCTTTATGTGCCGACTGTCTTCCAGTGGTCAGTGCATTAGATAACGAGGCAATGATTTCTGGCCAACTTTTCTGTGGGCGGAGGGCAGTAAAGGAACTGATGACTTTAGATACACGCCTTACATTCCCGTGGTTCAAACATATCTGGTATTGGTTCAACAGGTTGAATCTTGGACAGACCACGGTTTCCCAGTGGCTGCGTCCAAACTGCAACTGAAACACTGATATTGGGAGTTCATTCAGGCCAACATCCAGAGTTCCCCTACCCATTGCAGATTGACACTTCAATTCCTCTGTATCAAGGAAACACCTTGCTACAAGGATATTCTTGACTTCCACTTAAGCAACTAGAGAAATCGCTTTATTTAAAATTCTGCTATTAAACACAAGAACTAGGGCCGCCTATGGATTTGCGGGCTGCCAGTGGGAGTGTTGGTCGCACACGTTTATGCAGTTTAAGCTCCAAGCTAGAGATCGAAATAGTACATCATGTGATGTTTTTCTGTCAAGCATAAAATAGCTGAGAGGGAAGTGGATAAGACCATGTAGTGTTGTGGGTTATTCAGCTCGAGCTGCTTTGTACTATGTGGGCAGGCTCGAGCTGCACTGTTCTACATGGATTCATTCTATTTAGAATATTGGGGGGATTTGTCAGTTGCTTGCCTTACCTGATGTTGGATAGCTGCTCCTTCGTGGGTGGTGTTTCTTCCTAAATAAAGAACTTAACTCTGCTTCCAAGACAGCCTGAATCTCTACTTTACAAAGTTGGCGACGAGTTACCACCCCACCCGACGGACCCTGCAGTTTCGGATACCTGTTTCTTGCTGCCTTCTTCACTACGGTGTCCGGATTCCTGTCCTGTAAGCCCTTTGTCCGCTGATTCCAGCAGTGGTTTTCTCAGCTTTTCGGCAGTCCGCAATCGTGTGTTGTGCATTTTCACACAGTTTCTGCTGATTTGTAGTCCAGCGAAACCATTCTTCTCTTCATCATCGTGACGTCAGTACTGTTTGGGCTTCTTCCCATTGTGCAGCTGATGTCAAACGTCCAACGTGTATGTCGTAACGCGCTTACAACCAACCTAACACGCTTACGACCAACATCCTGTTTCTTGATTGCTGTTGTCATTCTAGGTTTTTTTTTGCACACGTCATGCGTCACGTTACGTGACTCCATTTTGTTTTTGCATACTTTCGACAAATATTCAATCGGAGCTTCTTCAAGAGTGGTTCGTGTGTAGTTCCCCTGCACAGTAAGCTTGACTTTTATTGTTACTAATTTTCCTCACGATTTAAAGTACTTTAGTTCAGTCTGGGAGCATCACTTTAGTGTTTATTGTAACTTTATTGCGCAGTCCTTTTCCAATTTAATAACTATTGAAGGAGTTAAGTTTTTGCTGCATTTTCTTTCGATAACTTTTCATTTCCACTATGTGTGCACAAAATTATTCCCTTAATCCTCCACAATCGTTTTGGCCAGCTGGAGGAGTCCCATGTATGAAATGGGTTGAATGGAAAGCCTTCTTTATTAATTATATCGAGACTTTGGATGAACGAGGAAAAATGTTCTCTGAGCAAAAGAAAATAATTTTCCTGCATTGTATCGGTCCAGAAGGGTTGAAAGCTTTTAGTCAAATGTCAAAAGCTATTGGTGGTGAAGGAGACGCTAATGTTTTTGATTGTGCTATTGCCGATTCTTTCATAGAAAACAAGAACCCGACAAAAGTGTTGACGACTATGTTGCTGCTTTAAGAACTTTGTCACTTGGTTGTCAATTTGGTTCCCTTCAAAAAGATCTAATTAGGGATCAAGGGGTTATGCACGTCAGTGATTCATCTTTTCAAGAAAGACTATGGTTTAATGGAGACTCTAACCTCCAACATATTTTAGCTTTAGTTAGAAAGGCTGAAATGTCCAGTAGAAGTGCCAAAGTAATTGAAGGCGCTTCTGCACCCAAACAGATTGATGTTGTTAGTAAAGTTAACCCTAGTTCTCGTCCTGTAAAAAATCTGAGTAAAGCAGACCCTAAAGCAGATAGTACTAAAGGAAAAGATAATGCTCATATGAAAGAGAATTTTAAATGCTACAGGTGTGGCAGTTCCTCACATCTTGCAACAACAAATGTTGCCCTGCCCTTAAGCAGAAATGTTCCTCATGTGGTTTAGTTGGCCATTTTTCGAAGGTCTGCAATAGGAAACCTAAATCTAAGGTTAAGTGTGTTGATGATGAATGCAGTGATGAGGAGAGTAATTCTGTTGTGGATGAAAGATTTGTTCTCAATATTAAGGATAAAGAGGCTGTGAACGTTTATAGTGTTTCCAACAAAAACCTATTTGCGATATGACTAATGGTGGTAATAGTATTCAAATCTATGCTGATTCTGGATCTCCTTATTCCATAGTTAATGAAAATGTTTGGAATACTTTATTTTCTCCACAACTAGGTGCTGATCTGGAGGATCCTGACATTTCTCCTGAGGGATATTCTGGGGAGAGAATCGATTTATTGGGTTTCAGAAATTTAGTTTTTAGGTTCAAGAATCGTGAAAGCCTTGGTAAATTATATGTTTCTAAAAAAAGGTCCTTCTGTGTTGGGGTGGTACGACCAAGGTGAACTTGGTATTCTTTCAGACTCCAACAGTCCTGAACCCTTTTATGGTTCTTGCTGATAGTGACGTTATTGCTAAAGACATGCTTAAAAGGTTTCCCAATGTTTTCAATGAGAAGATTGGCAAATTGACTCACTTTGTTCACAAAATTGTTCTAAAAAATTATGCGTGCCCCAAAGCTTTTAAAGCAAGAAATATCCCCATTACTGTTAGGAATGATGTCCAGAAAGAATTAGATCATTTGGTCTCTGAGGACATCATTGAAAAAATTGAATCCTCAGAGTGGGTTTCACCTGTTGTTATTGCTAGATGTGCTAATGGCAATATGTGTTTATGCATTGACCTTAGACATGTTAACAATAACATTCTGGTTGACCAGTTTCCTTTGCCACGCATCTCTGAGACGCTTTCATCTGTCAAGGGTGCTAAGTTTTTCCCTTCCATTGATCTATCAGCAGGTTATCACCAAATTGTTTTACATGATGACTGCAAAATGTTGACAGCTTTTATAACTCCTGTATGGTGTTACCAGTACAAAAGAATGCCTTTTGGACTTGCTTCCGCCGCTGCAGTTTTTCAGCGGTTAATGCACTCTTTATTTGGTCATCTCAATAATGTACAGTGCTTTCAAGATGATATTTTTTTGTACGGTAAAGATAAAACTGAACACAACACCATTCTCTTCAAGGTTTTGGAAATTTTAGAATCCAGGGGTCTCACTGTTAAATTTTCTAAATGCAAATTTGCTGAAACCTCTGTGTCTTATCTTGGTCATGTTCTTTGTTCTGACGGTGTTAAACTAAAGCCTCAGCTAGTTGATATCATTCTTTCGGCACCAGGTCCTAAAAGTAAGGATGATGTTCATTCCTTTTTTAGGTCTCACTGAATTTTATGCAAAGTACATTAAAAAAAAAATCTGGGTTTTTCAGATCAGAAAACTTCTAAAAAATAAATCCAAGTTCTTTTGGTGTTCTGATTGTGATAAATAATTCAAATATGTAAAATCTGCCATTTCTGATGCTACTACTCTTTCAGGTTTTGACCCCAATCTTTTAAGCATTCTCACCACAGATGTCAGCTCTAAGGGTTTTGGTGCAGTTTTGTCCCAGAAACAGGTTGAGGGTGGTGAAGCCATCATTGCCTATGCTTCAAGATCCCTTACTTCAGCTGAAGAAAAGTTTTCTGTTTTTGAGAGGGAAACTTTGGCTGTTGTTTGGGCCTTGGAACATTTCAGAGCTTTTGTATGGAGTAAAGAGTGACACATCAGAAGTGATCACAAACTTTTAGTTAATCTTCTCGCTACTGATGGCATGATTAAGGAATCTGCATGCATTGGCAGAATGTCTATGCGCCTTCAAGATTTTCTTTACAAGATTTTTTACGTTCCTGGCAAGGACACTATCAATTCTTGGGATTCCTACCACATTGCTTTGGTCCATGATGAAGGTATTCCCTGTTTCAGTAGGCAGGTTTGGTTGGATTCTTATTCTGAGGATGTAGTTGTACAGAGAGTTTTAACCTCCATCAGCAATGGGTGGCCTTGTAAAAGTCCTTTGGGTCCTGATTTGAGGTGTTTCTGGGAAGTTCGCAATGAGCTTTCCTCTGCTAATGGTATTCTTTGGAGGGGTGATAAAGCTGTTCCTCCTGCCAACCTTAGAGATTCCATTGTTAAATTATGCCATGAGGGGCATTGTGGAATTGTTAAGCCTAAACAAACTGTACTTTGGTTAAGGTTAAGAAAAGTTGTAAAGTGAAAAAGGATGTTAGTCAGTTGTTTGGTCCCTTCGAAGTCACAAAGTTTTGAAAAATTCTGTTATGTTAAACGATGGAAAAGTTTGGAAACTTAAACACATTGCTGTTCTTAAAAGCAACAAAGATGTTTCTCTTGACTCTCCCTCTCCTGTAAGGGGCAACTGTTTGGATGGCGTGGACTCTTCCTGTGGAGATTTGGCAAGTCCTCAAGGGTTTCCTCCTCTTGTCCTCCTCCTGAGGAGTCTACATCCTTCAACGTTAGTCCTACTGAGGTCAATAGTGATGTTTCTGCTTCTTTAGGTAAGAGAGTCAAAAAGAAACCTTCATGGATGACTGATTATATTTCTTAAATTGTTTTTATTTATGTTTTGGTTTTTTTGTGCATTTTGGGGGAGAAGGTGTGTAGTGTTGTGGGTTATTCAGCTTGAGCTGCTTTGTACTATGTGGGCAGGCTCGAGCTGCACTGTTCTACGTGGGTTCATTCTATTTAGAATATTGGGGGGATTTGTCAGTTGCTTGCCTTACCTGATGCTGGACAGCTGCTCCTTCGTGGGTGATGTTTCTTCCTAAATAAAGAACTTGACTCTGCTTCCAAGAGAGCCTGGATCTCTACTTTACAGACCACTATGTAAATACCTTTTAGTTGGGAGATATCAGGAGGCATCAAGGAGCAACACGCCTTCCTACACTGTCTTTCCAGTAAGCAGCTATTTATTTTCAATTGCCCTTATTAGGAAACTGACTGGCCTTAAATTTTAATTCAGCGGTCTTTAATATTAACACAAAATAGATACAATTGTGATTAGTCATGAAAATGCTTGTCAGGTGATAGCGCAGGAACCAAGATAAGTAGCATACTTTTAATATGATAGAAAAATTAGAATAAGTACAGTAGCCAAGATTCACATCACACACATAGGATGTATTTTATCCTATGTTTATGTTATCCTACTGTATGCACTTTATAGTCATAGAATAGGGAGCCCAAGGAAATGTTTTATGATAAATTTAAAATGGATTTTATTGATAAAAACTTTTATATAGCTGTCATAAAGACTGTTTTATGTTTAATGGAATAACTTTACAAAAATAAACATAGTTGATTGATGGATATATAGCAAGGAATTTTAACTCGAGACCTGCAAGAAACACAATGATCTCTGCAATAAAAATAGCAACCAGCTGAGCCATCTACACGAAAATAAAGCTGTGTTCTACATATTGTATGCTGTGAAATAAAGCAGGCGCATTGACACTCCATATAATTGTATTTTAAGTTGAACCTGTGATTACAAAGCACACAGATTTTTCCAGCAAACTTATTAACCACCCACATTTTTAAAATGCCATTGTTACATGGAATGTGCTGGGTACGCAAAGAAATCTGCAGCAGATTATGTTTTAAAGTGCAGTTTGATGTGACCAATTAAGTAAGCCAGAGCAGTTTTACTGTCATGTTTGTGTTGCCAGATTCTTTGAGATAGAGTTTAAAAAAACATAAGGAGCTTATTTACCAGTGACGGCCGTGTAGGGCGTTTTACCGGGGCGGTGATGTGGCGCAGAGGAGGGCCATGGACCAGCAGCAGGGGATCTATGTCTCACCCGTTCCTTCGGGCCCATCCAGGGCATCACAACAGTAAAATCAATGTGGCTGACACGAACCACCTTTCCCATAAGACATTGCAAGGATTCACCTAGCAAAGCTCATCTGAGGGCATTTAATTACAAAAGGTGTGGGCGTGTCCACTGCAACAATCTCATGTCGAGCCTCTGAAGAGGGCGGAAGCCCAGAAACGCGTCAGGCTCTACTATCGTTGACACGAGAACTGTAATCACAGAAGGACGCAGTGTTGACTTTACCCTGAAAATTGCTTCGAGAAATATGCTCGTAACAAGCTGCTGGGGAGTGCGGCCTTGCCTGCGGGCAACTTTGGAGCTTGAATGTTTATGTGGCGGCCCGGCCGTAAAGGATCGCACCACCCCATATCAAAGGGGGCCACGGACCAGCAGCAGGGGATCTATGTCTCACCCGTTCCTTCGGGCCCATCCAGGGCATCACAACAGTAAAATCAATGTGGCTGACACGAACCACCTTTCCCATAAGACATTGCAAGGATTCACCTAGCAAAGCTCATCTGAGGGCGTTTAATTACAAAAGGTGTGGGCGTGTCCACCGCAACAATCTCATGTCGAGCCTCTGAAGAGGGCGGAAGCCCAGAAACGCGTCAGGCTCTACTATCGTTGACACGAGAACTGTAATCACAGAAGGACGCAGTGTTGACTTTACCCTGAAAATTGCTTCGAGAAATATGCTCGTAACAAGCTGCTGGGGAGTGCGGCCTTGCCTGCGGGCAACTTTGGAGCTTGAATATGAATATATATATATTCACTGAAAAAACCATAGGTTTCACACACGTTATAGTTAGGAATTAGCATTTAAAAAACCTTGCAAATTCACTGAAAAAACCATAGGTTTCACACATGTTATAGTTAGCGGAAATTTTACTGATAAAAAACCAATGAAATTCCCCCGTTATAGTTAGTGCAGGCAACTATAACTCACGCGACCGCAATCCTCTGCTGATGCTAATACTGTATTTAGACACTTATTTGCCCATGTCTTCTTCCATACATTTTTAGCTATACATATATTACAAATATTTTTTTTTCATAAAGACACATATGTCATCAGCAGAAGATTGCGGTCGCGTGAGTTATAGTTGCCTGCCCTAACTATAACGGGGGAATTTCATTGGTTTTTTATCAGTAAAATTTCCGCTAACTATAACATGTGTGAAACCTATGGTTTTTTCAGTGAATTTGCAAGGTTTTTTAAATGCTAATTCCTAACTATAACGTGTGTGAAACCTATGGTTTTTTCAGTGAATTTGTACGGTTTTTTAAATGCTAAGTTACTTTACGCCATTCGTGGTGTGCGCGCCCACTTAACGCAGTTCGTTCCGTGCGCGCACGGTGCGCGCCGCGCACCGTGCGCGCTCAGTGAGCACGCGGTGCGCTTCGCGCGCCCACTTTACGCAGTTAGTGCCGTGCACGCACGGTGGGCACGCGGTGCGCTACGCGCACCGCGTGCCCACGTTACGCTAGATGGGCCATGTACGCACGATGCGCTTCGGGCACCGTGCGCACATTGAGGACATATGATGCACTTCGTTTTGAAAGGTAATATTTAAATTTTTCACACCACTTATAAGCCATGCACAAATGGTGCCCTTCGGGAACCATTTGCACACGGGGTGGGGAGAGTGTGGATAATATTTTTTTTTTAATATTTTTTTACCGTACGCGTACGGTAAGCGTAATGGGTGAAATTAGCGAAAAAATAAAAATTCGGTTTTTGGACTTGGGGGAGCATTGGGGACTCCCACAATAAGGCTAGGTGTTTTGGAGCTGTCCAAACAGCCCCTTTACATGTTTTTCTGCTTTGTATTTTATTCCACACTCTCAGTGCGAGAGAGAAAATGGCGGCCGCCGCTTCCTGGTTTCGGCCGATTCGAATGTTTACTAAGATCTAAGAGCCAATCAGAATCGCGCTCGCGCACGCCACCGTACGCGTACGGTTAGCGTACCGTAAGCGCACCGTAAGCTGGCTCAGATATATATATTGATTTAAAGGCTATTTTCTCAGAATCTACTGAACAGATTTACACCAAACCTACAAAAGGCACTTCCTTGACCTGAGGACTACCTCTCTGCCAAATTTCTAGTAATTCTGTTCAGCCGTTCGGGCTGTAGCTGTGTCTAAAGGTCCTATGGAAAAATGCATGGGAAAAATGCATTTTGGGACCCCCCTTTTATCTCAGCCCCCGCTTGACGAATCCCCCCGAGACTTTCAGGGTAGGAGCGGAGCGTAGCGCCCCACCTATTTTGAAAGATTCACGAGGATTCGTCGACCGGCGCCAAAGTTATTCAAAATAGAATGTTGCGGATTTCCTATGGAAACGTGGTCCTAACTATAACTACCTACTGGCGACCGCCAGTAGGTAATATATATATATATATATATGCACACCACCATCCTGAAGTAATCGACGTCTTGATTACACCAAACAGGTACGGACCACCGCATGGATAGTTAATTCTTCGGTTTTATTTTCATTTTTTAGCAGATTCAAAAAAAGTGCAAATGCAAGTGCAAAATACAAAATCAATACGAGCAAGTGCCCAGCATGACGCGTTTCGACTGCACACAGGCAGTCTTGATCACATGACGCGCTGGACCTATCAGTGCACTTAAATAATACATTTAAAAAAGCACATGATTACCATTGCCCAATCATAGAGAATTAAGTTACAGAACTGGTTTTTGATGGTATCTCCCACATGGGAGTCGTATGTTGAACATAAATATGCAGCTCATACAGTACCAAACAATAATAAAAACATAGTGTTTTTAAATTATGTAACCAGCCTATACATATTTAATTAGAAACATTAGAGCCAAGGTTATTTACACACTTCTAATTGAAAAAATCTCTATTGGAAATAAATTTCCGCCATATAAGTAACCACCATCACTGGCCTAAAAAAACATTAAATATATGTATCAGATTCCGTATGTATGGTAAGTCATTATGTGCAAAAATAGTGCAAAAAAGTGATCTAGTGCTAAAGTGCAAAAACATACAATTTCAGTCAATGAAGTATAAACATTCAAACATTCAAAGATTGCAGCAGATAATCAACGTCCCTCATGTAGTTTCCTTATCTTAAATCTTTCAGTTAGTGTCATCACGTTAAGTTGTCACGTCCCACTCTTCAGTATTAATACCCAGATGTTTCTAATGATAAAAAGGAAAAATAAATGAATTTACAAATATTTGGAAGCTAGTGATCATTTGATTATCACTCTACTTCCTAAAACCAAACATAACCTATTGTGGATATTTAAGAAGATCTACAAAAATTATATTAATATATTTTTATATATCAATAGCTATTGGTCCAGACAGAATGCATATTCCTCAAAAAACTATGATATATAGTAAATCAAAAACTGGACAAGATTCCCCAGGCTTTAAAACAGGCCAAAAGCTACTATCACCACTTAAGAGATCTAAAAAAATCCTAAAAAGTTTTTTGTATAAAAAATCTAAAACTTATAGAAAACTTTAGTCATAAAACGGTAGATAAAAACCATTGATAGTAAATCTGGGATCCAAGATAGTATATTAAATAATGTTAAAAACCAGTTATTAATTAGAGAAAATTGTGCAAATCATCGCTGTTATTGAGACCGTTGGGCATTTTAGTGTCGAGTAGCAAAATAAATTCCGTTTCAATTTGTCTCAGTCTTTTTTCTCTGTTGCCACCTCGAATATTCTTGGGCACTGCACTGATAACAAAATATTTGAGATCCTCAAGATTGTTATTATGAACAAGTTTAAAATGTCGTGCCACAGGATAATTAGAGTCTGAATTTACCACAGCTCTAAGGTGTTGTAGAATCCTATTAAAAACTTGCAATTTTGTGCTACCTACATACAATAAATGACAGGTGCACTCTAGAACGTAAACGACATGATCTGTTCTGCAAGTATAATGTCCTTGTATTTTAATAGGTTCACTACCAAATGCAGTTAAATATTCCGTAGTGTTTCTGCCAAACTTGCAAGCACGACATGAACTGCATTTAAAGAATCCTGATCTCAAAGTAAGCCAGGTATTCGAGATTGTCACTTCAGGACTATTTCTCACTAATGCATCTCTCATAGATGGAGCTCTTCTGAAAGTTAGATTGGGAAGCTTTGGTAAGATTTGTGACATTGTTATGTCAGACCGAACAATTGGCCAATTTTTATAAAGAATCTTACGAATCTTTCTCTCCTGTCTGCAAAAGTTAGTGATCAATCTGATATTATCAATAGATTCCATAGCTGTTACTTTCGTGGCTTCTTTGACCTGGACAATTGTCGAGATTTCAAACTCCTCCCCTGTCTCACAGGCAACATCAACACTATTAGCCTTGTCTCTCGCTGTGACCAAATCTCTATTCTTATATCCTCTTTGTAAAAATCTATTGAAAGCCTCTTGCTGACACTTTTCAAGGTCCCCCTTATGGCTACAAATGCATTTTATTCTCAAAAATTCACCAAAGGGGATACTTCGTATCAGGTGTTGAGGGTGTGAGCTGCTAGCATGTAATACAGAATTTCCTGCCGTGGGTTTCCTATGTAGCCTGGTATGTATTTTATTCTCTTTTATATATATTTCTACATCCAGGAATTGTACTTTTTCATTACTGATGTCAGAAGTAAATTTCAAATTCAAGGCATTATCATTCAAATCATTAATAAAACCTATAGCTGACTCAGGTGAACCCTTCCAGATTAAACAAACATCATCAATGAACCTCCACCACTGGAGAACATGTTGATCAAATCTCACTTTATGGGTGCTTTTGAGGACATGCTCCTCCCACCAGCCCACGTGCAAACACGCGTAGCTGGGAGAGAAGCATGCCCCCATTGCTACTCCGCGTAGTTGTTGGTAAACCTCCTTGTTAAAAAGGAAGTAATTGCGAGTTAAACAAATTTCCACCATCTTAGTCAACATCTTATTGTGTTCGTACATGTGAATGCTTCTTTGATCCAAAAAATGGCGAATTGCGTTAATGCCATCCTTATGATGAATACTAGTATATAATGAACTGATGTCCATTACAATTAGAAGATAGTCCTCCTCCCATTTGACTGATCTTAATTTCTTCAAAAAATGACCAGTATCTCTAACAAATGAAGGCAAATGTTCCACAAAGTCATGTAGGAAGTGATCCACGTACTTGGACATAGCCTCCAGTAAACTTTTTTGTGCCGATATAACCGGTCTTCCAGGTATTGGTGTCAGGTTTTTGTGCACTTTAGGAATAAAATATAGGAAAGGAGTCAACGGATGGTCATTTTTTAAAAATATATATATATATATATATATTACCTACTGGCGGTCGCCAGTAGGTAGTTATAGTTAGGACCACGTTTCCATAGGAAAACCTCAACATTCTATTTTGAATAACTTTGGCGCCGGTCGATGAATCCTCGCGAATTTCTCAAAATAGGTGGGGCGCTACGCTCCGCTCCTACCCTGAAAGTCTCGGGGGGATCCGTCAAGCGGGGGCTGAGATAAAAGGGGGGTCCCAAAACGCGATTTTCCCATGCATTTTTCCATAGGACCTTTAGAACGAGCTACAGCCCGAACGGCTGAACAGAATTACTCGAAATTTGGCAGAGAGGTAGTCCCTAGGTCAAGGAAGTGCCTTTTGTAGGTTTGGTGTAAATCTGTTCAGTAGATTCTGAGAAAATAGCCTTTAAATCAATATATATATCTGAGCCCGCTTACGGTACGCTTACCGTACGCTTACGGTAAGCGTACGGTGGCGTGCGCGAGCGCGATTCTGATTGGCTCTTAGATCTTAGTAAACATTCGAATCGGCCGAAACCAGGAAGCGGCGGCCGCCATTTTGTGTATTTCACTCTGAAAAAAAAGAGTGAAAACAAGAAAAGGGGGCAATGAGGAGAGTTACAGACCCCCTTACATTTGTGAGGGGGTCAAAGAAGGACTGTAAAGTACAAAGAAAACATTTATTGATTTTAAAAAAAATCACGGGGTACGCGTACGGTAAGCTTACGGTAAGCGTACGGTAGAAAAAAAAAAAAAAAAAAAATGAAAATCAGATTTAAGTGTTTAGATATTAGGGGGCTCTAAAAAGAGCCGTTGTGTTTATGAAATGATTTTTTAGTGGTACCTACAAGTAAGTACCGATGCAGAGTCTAAGGTTCAAGAGGAAGACTCTGTTCCCTTCATCATTGAAGTGCACACCATCTCCTCTATAAATGTCTTGCATGTCATAACTTAAATGGCACCCATACCATAGTCACGGAGGAAAGCAGAAACAGATTTGTTGACGTGCTTTCTTGCTTTGTCATCGCACCGCGTGCCCACCGTGCGTGCACGGCACTAACTGCGTAAAGTGGGCGCGCGGTGCGCGAAGCGCACCGCGTGCTCACTGTGCGCGCACGGTGCGCGAAGCGCACCGTGCGCGCACGGAACGAACTGCGTTAAGTGGGCGCGCACGCCACGAATGGCGTAAAGTAACTTAGCATTTAAAAAACCGTACAAATTCACTGAAAAAACCATAGGTTTCACACACGTTATAGTTAGGAATTAGCATTTAAAAAACCTTGCAAATTCACTGAAAAAACCATAGGTTTCACACATGTTATAGTTAGCGGAAATTTTACTGATAAAAAACCAATGAAATTCCCCCGTTATAGTTAGTGCAGGCAACTATAACTCACGCGACCGCAATCTTCTGCTGATGACATATGTGTCTTTATGAAAAAAAAATATTTGTAATATATGTATAGCTAAAAATGTATGGAAGAAGACATGGGCAAATAAGTGTCTAAATACAGTATTAGCATCAGCAGAGGATTGCGGTCGCGTGAGTTATAGTTGCCTGCACTAACTATAACGGGGGAATTTCATTGGTTTTTTATCAGTAAAATTTCCGCTAACTATAACATGTGTGAAACCTATGGTTTTTTCAGTGATATATATATATATATATATATATATGTATGTATGTATGTATGCATGTATGTATTACCTACTGGCAGTTGCCAGTAGTTAGTTATAGTTATGACCAAGTTTCCGTATGAAGAACATTTTTGGTTTTGCTTATAACTTTGGCGTCGTTTGATGAATCTTCATGAAAGTTTCCAACCTAATTCTTTGTTCATATCAGCTCCTATGGTAAAAGTTTGGGGGTGATTCGTCAAGGGGGGCTGAGAAAAAATGAGGGTCCCAAAACATGTTTTTTCTATGTTAATTTCCATAGGAAACTTTAGACAAGGCTACAGGTCAAACTGGTGAACGGAATTACCCCAAATTAGGCAGGGAGAAGGGTCTTGGTCTAGAAAGCACGCTTTTGTTTATTTGGTGTACATCCGTTCAGTAGTTTTGGAGAAATATCAAAATTTACAGATATCAATATTTGGGAATTCTGCCTTCTGATTGGCTGCGAGTGGCATGAGCCATTGCAACTAGGAAGTGTTGCTAGCCATTCTGTGATTCCGCTGAAGCGAGTAAGGGGAAGAAAGGGCGAAAAGAGGAGGAAATAGGAGGGTAGGAGCGCTGTGAGGTCTGTGGGGTGGTTAGGGTGTGCTACACAGGGAGTGTGAAGCGATGTATTCACCCCTACCGGTGTGAAAGTGATGTTTTGCCCAGAGTGAGATGGTGCTGAGGTGAGGTGCTGGTACACTCGGGGATGAAACCGTGAGCTGATTGCTGTAAACTGATGTGCTCTGGGTGCTGTAGCATACTGGCCGCTGTAGCATAGGTGTGCAAGTGGTGTTAGTATGGGATTAGACTATAGCGGGAGTGGGAAGCAAACTATTCACCCCAGCTGGTCTGAAGACTCGAATGGAGTGGTTTAGCAAGCAGGAATAAAGAAATAATCGTGAAGAATATAATGCAGGATGTTGCAATGCCACAGAAGACAAATCGTGAAATCAGGTGTGATTAAGAAAGTGGCTGTGTGGGATAAAGCGATGGAGTCTGCAAGTTACATAAAAAGTATCTTTATTTAAGTGCCATAAATGGACCCACTGGTGCAAGAGCTAAGGCATCCAGCTGAGGCAAACTTCAACCGCTTCTGCTGTATTCAAACCTAAGCTCCTGCATCAGTCAGTTCCACATTACATGTTACAGTTCCATGTGACATAAACAATACCTATTAGACATGAATGACTGTAAATTGTAGAATGAAAATAAAGGTAGGATACGACTACCACACTGTGCCAACCAGTTGCTAAACAATACCGTGTTTTTTTATCTTGATCGCCAGCTCGTGAGCAGAGGCTTAGGATGAGCTAATTTGTGTGGAAGAGCTTCGTGGATAACATGCTGGCAGAGAGACGTGTGTACAAAGAATAGATATTTTTTCAAAATGGATGTTGGGTTTAAAGGCTAATTTAGTAAGTAAATAGCGTATTTGCATAGGCCATACATCATCCATCCCTGGTTAGTGTAGAGACTTAAGTGCCAATAATAAAAACAGAGTTCAAATGCATAAGCATAGTTAGAAAATTATTATATGAAAATAGTTAAATTGAAGTGTATTAAAAAAGTCACAAAGGTTGGAAAAAATCAATCCAAGAAAAAAGTGCATTTCTTACAAGCCTTGGAGATTGCAGTCCAAAAGTTCTTCAGTGGCTTGAGATGCGTAATGTTCAAAGAGGGCGATTGTTGCCATCGTGTGAGAAAAGCGAAGCGATCCAATTTATATCCTCGAAGGGATAGTAAAGTTCCTCGAATGTTGGAGAGGCAATTTGAATTGGCAGGCAATCTGCGATGTTGTCAAAGGTCGCACGTTGCAGGAGATCTTTCACGGCTGCGCAGGAATCCCGTTCCACCTGGTTACCTTTTTGCGTTGCATCAGCCATTGCTCCACTGCCCTAACAATCAAGTTCATGGTTTTGAAGATACTCCATTACCTGCTGGATATTGGGAGTGTTTGCTGGGATGTCGGCAAGGCATAGATTCATTTGCCTGTCGATTGGGCAAGTTTTGCAATAAAAAGATGGTTGCACGCAGATTGTATATGTGTAAATAAATGTAATGTTGTAGCTGGCTCCGATAATAGATAGAGGCAGGCAGCCGAAAAGTTGTTCCATTTTTTCACGGTATTGATGTAGCTTCACGTAGAGGCATATTCTGTGGGACATGCTTGTTACCACAGTGAGCGCAGCCATTTTTAACAAGCTAAAATAGTAGTAGGATGGCCACAAACAGAGCGAGAATTATGGGCACTGTTGCTGGTTTTCCAGAGATTATTGAATAAATGAAGTCTGGTATTAGACTAAAAACAGTTTGATAGCCTGTGAGAAGGCCGGAGGAGACAGTGTTAAAAAAGTGTGCCAGACCTTAAATGTGAGATGTGTTGAAAATTGTGTAACACTTCACAAAGTGTAATGGGAGGTTTGTATTTAAAAGGGAGTGTATTTTACTTGAAGTTCATGCTATCTGCAGTTGATAAACTACTTTTGGAGAAGTGAGGGACACTTCTGTTTGAAACAAAAGCGCTTTCAGTTTGCTCTGTTTAATAAAATCTGTTTTCAAAGTAGGTATTGAAGGCCAAGTTGAACTTTGGGAGTTATTTTGTGTGGGTGGGATTAGAGATTGCCAGAGGAAGTTATCCGGTTTGAAACAGTAAGGACATACGGTATGCCAGCTCACATTGCATAGCAGTCCATGCTATTAAGAAGCAGATAACTGCTGTTAGAAAGCTGTGTGAATGTTGGTCTGATTGTGGGAGTTGGAGTGCTTTTAAGAATGCACGCAAGATTGGGGGCTGTAAGCATAGAAGCGTCGTGCAGTTGGACATTCTTGCATAGTAATGAATGACTGCCATTGTGGCCCCACTTTTCACCTGTGAGAAAAACTTCGGTATCCTCTTTAAGACAGCGATATGTAAATGGGAGAAACCAATGCTCGTGAATAAACGCGCTACCTTATATAATCACATACAACATGACAAACAACATGTACACCTAGCAGACACAACAACACTACGTACTGTGGGAACCGTGGCTAGCCATGTACACAAACCAAACATAGCACCTCTGCCACACAATGCAGAATGCGGGGAGAGATAGGAGCAAAGTATGTGCAAAAGTTGCAAGTGATTCTCGATTATAAAAGTATACAATGCAAAGTGTTGAGGGGATGTGCCGGACAGACTTGAGCATGCAGAACACAGACATGTACATGTCAACATACACTGATGGTCTATTGAGTGAAGTGGACAGTGGACGCAACCATGATAGTACAGTCATTAGGGAAGATTCCGAAAACATAGCGCATATGTGCCCGCTCCCCCCCAAATCTTTAGCATAGTGGGCTGGCTCGGTATACGCAAGGCTAGCGTAGGGGTATGAATAAAAAGCACGTTTCCCTGGTGTGGTTCTCTTCTGCAATGGCGAACATGTCTGTCAGGCCTGTGAAGCTTACACCGCCACGAGGCTGACACCGTGAGTGAAGGTGGCTGCAGGAATAATGCTCTCAGCCTGCTGGTACCCAGAAACCGTCATGGCCGCTGCAACGCACATATGCCCCACAATTCACCTTTCGACACCGCCATATGTGAAAGAAGGCCCCCACGTGCCGGCGGAAGCTCCTGGGCGAGGTCTGCGAGCTGGGAAGGCTCCTGAGATCAACGCTGGCTACGGCGACACAGGCAGACAGCGCCCAGCCTGAGGCTCAGCACGGTGGAGTGCTCTGTATACTACTAACACAGTAGTCCAACAGGTACCAACAGTGGAACGGTGTCTTGATCCCACAATGGACGATGTTAGAACTGCATCTGAGAGTGCAGATGAAGGTACTCCTTTTGACCAGCTGTAACCAAGTCTAGGTCCCAACAGTGGAACGGTGGCTTGATCCCACAATGGACTATGTTAGAACTACATCTGAGAGTGGAGATGAAGGTATTCCCTTCGACCAGGTGCAAGCAACTCTAGGTCCCAACAGTGGAACGGTGTCTTTATCCCAGAATAGAGGATGTCCAATATTACCTGCTGCTTGGTTTTCACAGAACTCCCTCCGTTGAGGTGCATCAGACTCTGTGCTTCCGTAGTTAATTGCTGCACATGATCATTGGGCGTGGCTGACTGTAGTCACTGGAGTACACCGCAGTACAGCAGATCCGAACAGTGGAACGGGGTCTTGATCCCAGAATGGATGATGTTAGAACTGCATCTGAGAGTGCAGATTAAGGTACTCCCTTCAACCAGGTGTAACCAACTCTAGGCCCCAACAGTGGAACGGTGTCTTGATCCCAGAATGGACGATGTCGGATATTACCTGCTGCTTGTTGGTTTTCACAGAAGTCCCTCCGTTGACGTGCATCAGACTCTGTGCTTCCGTAGCTAATTGCTGCACATGATCATTGGGCTTGGCTGACTGCAGTCGCTGGAGTACACCAGCGTACCTCAGGTCTGAACAGTGAAACGGGATCTTGGTCCCACAATGTACAATGTTAGAACTGCATCTGAGAGTGGAGATGAAGGTACTCCCTTCGAACATGTGCAAACAACTCTAGGTCCCAACAGTGGAACGGTGTCTTGATCCCAAAATGGACGAAGTACAATATGACGTGCTGCTTGGTTTTCACAGAACTCCCTCCATTCAGGTGCATCAGACTCTGTGCTTCCATAGCTAAGTGCTGCACATGATTATTGGGGTTGGCTGACTGCAGTTGGGGGAGTACACCACGGTACAGCAGGTTCGAACAGTGAAACGGGGTCTTGATCCCACAAGGGACGATGTTAGAACTGTATCTGAGAGTGGAGATGAAGGTAGTCCCTTCGACCAGGTGCAACCAACTCTAGGTCCCAACAGTGGAACGGTGACTTGATCCCAAAATGGACGATGTCCGATATTACCTGCTGCTTGGTTTTCACAGAACTCCCTCCGTTGACGTGCATCAGACTCTGTGCTTCCGTAGCTAACTGCTGCACATGATTATTGGACTTGGTAACTGCAGTCGGTGGAGTTCACCGTGGTACAGCAGGTCGGAACAGTGAAACAGGGTCTTGATTCTGTGATTGAGGATGTCAGAAGTTAAAGTTTGTGATGATTTGTGTGTACCCCCTCCGATCAGGTGCAACCAACTCCGTGCTTCCGAATCCAACGGCACTGGGCTGTGAGGCGTTAATGACCACTGCCTCTGGCCTACACTGCGGTCAGCAGGGCTTACAATTCAGATCGAGTGGTGATTGTTTAATTACAGAATCCAGTAGGCAACTAACTACAAATTCTATTGAAATATACACAATAGCCTTTTAGTATACTTGCTTGAAGAAGTTTTTTAAGATGACTTGTAGGTCTAGTACAATCACCAAATTCTTCTTGGTAGTGGTAAAAAACACTGAATAACAGTGTACACAGTGGACAGCAGAGATCGCAATTCAAATTGTTTTGATTTATATATTACAGAGTTTTGTGTAATTTATGTTGTTAAATTTTGTGACGAGGAAGTGAGAAAAAGTATTCATGGAAGACTGTGCTCACTACTGCCTTCAATTTACACTGCAGACAGCAGTATGCACAATTCAGATTGAGTCTCTATTGTAGACGACGCAGTCCTGAAGGCAAAAGACATTGCTCCAGTGCGCTCTGTCCGCACCACGCATACGCATCATCGCAGGGTCCGCACACGGTTTTTCTTGCTTTGCGTATGACAAACTGGGCAGCTCAAGTCAACGCCACGTGGCTGTGGGCCCTTGCTGACCGCTCTCTGGCCTACACTGCAAACAGCAGTGTTTACAATTCAGATTGAGTCGCTATTGTAGATGACGCAGTCCTGTAGGCAAAAGACATTGCTCCAGTGCGCTCTGTCCGCCCCACGCATACGCATCATCACAGGGTCCGTACACAGTTTTTGTTGCTTCGCGTATGGCAAACAGGACAGCTCAAGTCAACGCCACGTGGCTGTGGACCTTTGCTGACCGCTCTCTGGCCTACACTGCAGACAGCAGTGTTTACAATTCAGATTGAGTCGCTATTGCAGATGATGTAGTGTTGTAGGCAACAGACATTGCTCCTAGTACGGCCCGCCCGCAGCACGCATCATCGCTGGCTGTGCACATGCTGAATGCTTTTGATATGGCTAGCTGAGTGCACTAGACCTGATGGACCCTTTATGATACAATCTTTTTGTGTATTATTTCAGATCTACTGCCTGTATCTCAGTATATCACAAGTTATGGTTCTTTTACGATAGAATATTTTCTGTATTATTTCACATCTAGTGTTCCTACCTTACTGCAGCACAAACTATTGACCGTTTTATTATTGAATCTCTGTGTGTGATCCAATGATTCCTGTTGTAGTTGATGCTAGCAGCAACCATTCCCTGAGAGCTGGTTTACACTCACCCCACACGCATTCAGCACAGACGTCACTGGATATGTGACACTGCTAATAAAAAGAAGTTGAGCGCACGTGCCCTTACCCACTTCCACTATCTATCTGTGTCCGTGTGTTCATTATCTCGGCATGATACTGCCCCTGGGCTGTACCACATTACATTGTGCTGTGGACAGCGTATGCAACCATGTTACCTCTGGCAGAGGGGAAAAGTTCTGTTATGTAGCTTTTAGTTGCATGGCTATCACAGGTGGAAGGCTACTTTACAGAGCATTAATATTGATGAAGATGATGGTTGCATGTTGTGTCAGATATGTGTATATAGCAAAATGTTTTCAAAAAAGCTCTGTAAGCAGAAGAGGAATCTCTCATCAAAAGCTGTAGAGAGAATGACTAAAATGGGTGGGGTCCTCCAACTGTTACAATGGGAAATGTTATGAACCAATCAAATTCTTTTCTTTAAGGTCACATGGCAATCGCGCGCGCAAGGAGGCCGCACCCGACGCGATTTTGAGAAAATATATTTACATAATATAAGTTTATTACAGATAGAAATATATAAATGTTTAAAATATTTTAGATTATCGCTTGTTCTCATATACACTTTAAACTTATTTAGATATAAAAATGAGGGAATGGCGTTCCTGGCGCGACATCATACGTCTATGACGTAACACAGGGCCTGGCAGCGTGCACTCGTCTCATATGCAACGTGCAGCGGGCGTGACCCCATACGTGCATGACGTAAGGTGCGGCTTGGTACTGCGTACCCGTCGCATACCAAAGTAGCAGCTGGCGCGACCACATACGTATATGATGTTTCGCGGGACGCGGTGCCACGAACTCATCGGATACGAAAGGCGCATCCTTTAAGAGTTTAGCAATATGGCAGATAAGATTCACGTGCTGATGGAGCTTGGTACACTACCGGTATGGGACTTCTATTTTCTCAACAAAAAAAACTATATACATACTTTTTTTTGAAGATATAAAACATTACATATTTTTCACATTAACCCCTTCCATGCGGGGCGGATTCCCCCGCTGTGCTGAGCGCTGCTTGCGCGGGCGTGGTCATGACGGAACGGTTCCGTCATGAGCACAGCTCAACCGACGCTCATGACGGAACCGTTCCGTCATGAGCGTCGAAGGGGTTAAAAAAAAGGATAATAGAGTTACAAAATAGAAAAAATATAGGTTTTTATAAATTTTAAAATATGAAATTAACATTTAAAAAAACCTTTGAAATTCACTGAAAAAACCATAGGTTTACAGATGTTATAGTTAGGAATTAGCATTTAAAAAACCTTAGAAATTCACTGAAAGAACCATAGGTGTCAGGGGCGTTATAGTTAGTTGTATATTTGACTCATATAAAACCAGAGAAATTCGCCCGTTATAGTTAGTTGAGCTAACTATAACTCGCGCGCCCGCAATGCACTGGTGATGCCGTCACATATTACATCACTCATGACATGGTCAGTGACATCACTGATGACATCTCAAATGACATCACTGATTACATCACTGATGACATCATCCACATGATAATCTGATACACATACTGATGGCCTAATATAAACTTTGATACACGCACTCTAAAATACAGACTACTATTTTTGAAACCATACACACAACAATGCCAGATACTACATACCACCCACTATTTCCTAGGTCTACACTCACATCCACTCACTTATACATGTAGTTACCCATCAATACAGTACTATAATATGCACTCATACACCTATACATACAGTCACAGTCCGCCACTCATCCATAGAGTTACTCACACACCTAGTGAGTCATGCAAAGAATCAATCACATACCAATTTACTCATGTATACAGTTATACACACCAACTGCGTTATTTATACACACACCACATCACTTATTTATGAAGATACTAACACATACTTACTTTCTTATACAATCACTGATACAAGCAGACATTCTTTTATACACCCACTCTTCAAATACTTACTCTCACGTATAGTCATTTATATACTCCAACACTCCAACACTCACATATACTGCCTTAAAACATATGTAGTTACTCACACATTTACCAGTGAGACATTCATTCACTCACCAACACAGCCATACACACACTAACTCACCCATACAGCCCTTCCCAGATTACTTTTGAATCCATGCAACCTGTGAATCACCCACTCAGACATGTATGCACAGAGTCACACCCCCCACCCATCCACATAGACACTCAGGCCCTCATACAGATACTCAGACAACAAATCAATCACCCATATAGACACTCATGTAGCTATTCACCAACCCATGCAGCCGCTTATACACCGACTGAGACACTAATACAGACTTTCACACAGTTTAGTCACAAACCCATACATTCAGTAACACATGTTCAATCACTCACTTATACAGTCAATCACGCACCTACTAAATAATCCATTCAGGGACTTGTAAATTCACTCTTTCTTCAATACACCTTGGCATAGATATATATGAAAAATATTTAAACTTTATAGAAACACACATTCACTGGATGATGCCATCAGTGATGTCATTTGAAATGTCATCAGTGATGTCATCAGTGATGTCACTGGCCATGTCATGAGTGATGTAATATGTGATGTCATCACCAGTGCATTGCAGGCGCGCGAGTCATAGTTAGCTCCACTAACTATAACTGGTAAATTTCTATAACATCCCTGAAACCTATAGTTTTTTCAGTGAATATATATATATATAAAGATGGGGATGGGGGAAGGTCGAGGCTATTGTCAGGTCGACTGACGGTTCAGGGATCCCGTAAGAGGAGCTTTGATTGCTCGCAGCTGCCCCATCTCTTCTGCCAGATGTATATATATATGTATGTTTTTTACATTTTTGTCAGGAGCTACGCTGGATCTTCAGCATGCCAAAAAGAAAAAAAGAAGTGCAGGCATCCCAGCTTTTCTCTAGTACAATATCTCATGTAGTATTCGTGACAAGGAGGTTCTTTCCTGTCATCTTCTGCTGAGACCAGAGATTGTGTTCTAAACTTTAAAAAACTATAAGTATGCCAACTTGCTTAGAAGCCCCACCCGTTTGGTCCTACCCCAGATACATTAGCGGTATGCAACCTCTTCTTGCCCTTTTCCCAGGATGATGAATAGCTTACTAAAAGGCCCCCTAAGCGCTTTTCCTGCTGTTTTTGGAGACGGTTCTTGATGTCTGGGAATAAAATCGCATCTCCACCAAACAAAGAAGCACTTACTTCTGTAATGTAAAAATTATCCAAGTTTTTTTTCTCTTCAGGTCCACCTTGTAAGGTTATCTGTTGAAGACGCACAAGCAACAATCAGATTGGCAAAGTTACAGACACACAAGGTCACTGGACACATTGCCTCAGCGTTCTTTACACAGCTGTAGTGTAGGAGATGCCGTATACATTCACCCAACGGGGTAGCACTTACTAATTAGCTAGTAGAAAGTAGTCAAGTTGAGGTGTTGCACAATACGGCGGCCCCTTCTTGGATAAATATGCAGGGCAGGATTCATTATGGCATGAAGCTCATCTCACAGAATTTAAATTTCAACAGGATGCAGTTAGGAAATAAAAATTTTAAAAACGTTGAAATTCACAAAAAAATACTTAGGGTACAGGAACGTTATAGTTAGGAAATAAAATTTAAAAATGCTTAGAAATTCACTGAAAAAAACAAAGGTTAAGGGGACGTTATAGTTAGATGCAGATTTTACACAAACTAAACCATAGAAATTCAGTAGATAGAGTTAACTCAATAAACTATAACTCATGCCCTAAGGTAACTATTTCTCGCACCCTCGTCATGCACTGCTAATTCCCCCACATATTACATCACTCATGATATCTTCTATGACATTATTAATATCAGTGCAAGAGTTGCTGTAAAATTATTGATGAGAAAACTGTGCCCTGAAGCCAACCATCTGCCATGTACTGCCAGAGGCCGCTAGCAGTGTGGGGTTGGCTGCATGCAGGAGGTTGGCCGCCCTTTGACCAACCCCCTGCCATGTACGGCCAAAGGCAGTTTGGATTAACATATGATCGTTAAATATTCTTACACATTGAAAAATACTAGAATACTGGTGGCCCGCGCCGCACGGCCACCAGCTGCTGCGTGTGCCCCTTGCCTGCCCCTGCCTCGCTGCTGCCTCGTTAGCCGGTTGCCGGCTGCCTCCGCTGCGGGGATTGTTTTTGCCTGGTTTTGTCTATTATTTGTGCCTGTTTTTGTTTAACTTCATTTTTCCCTTGTTTTGTCGAACATTTGTGCCTGTTTAGCTTAATTTCTTTTGCCCGTGTTTTAGCTCTCCTTCCCCGTGTCCGCCTACCCCGCCGCCCTCCGCCCTCCCTTCCCGCCACCGCCGCTTGTCCCCGCCCCTTTTTTCTCTTCTGTAACCCTCCCCGCTCCCGCCTCCCAGCTGCTCCGCCCACCCGCGCACTTGGCCTTAAATGGCGACCGTGCGACGCAGGTGAGTGTGACCCACTTGTGGGACACCCCCGCGCCGCACGGCCACCAGCTGCTGCGTGTGCCCCTTGCCTGCCCCTGCCTCGCTGCTGCCTCGTTAGCCGGTTGCCGGCTGCCTCCGCTGCGGGGATTGTTTTTGCCTGGTTTTGTCTATTATTTGTGCCTGTTTTTGTTTAACTTCATTTTTCCCTTGTTTTGTCGAATATTTGTGCCTGTTTAGCTTAATTTCTTTTGCCCGTGTTTAGCTCTCCTTCCCCGTGTCCGCCTACCCCGCCGCCCTCCGCCCTCCCTTCCCGCCACCGCCGCTTGTCCCCGCCCCTTTTTTCTCTTCTGTAACCCTCCCCGCTCCCGCCTCCCAGCTGCTCCGCCCACCCGCGCACTTGGCCTTAAATGGCGACCGTGCGACGCAGGTGAGTGTGACCCACTTGTGGGACACCCCCGCGCCGCACGGCCACCAGCTGCTGCGTGTGCCCCTTGCCTGCCCCTGCCTCGCTGCTGCCTCGTTAGCCGGTTGCCGGCTGCCTCCGCTGCGGGGATTGTTTTTGCCTGGTTTTGTCTATTATTTGTGCCTGTTTTTGTTTAACTTCATTTTTCCCTTGTTTTGTCGAATATTTGTGCCTGTTTAGCTTAATTTCTTTTGCCCGTGTTTTAGCTCTCCTTCCCCGTGTCCGCCTACCCCGCCGCCCTCCGCCCTCCCTTCCCGCCACCGCCGCTTGTCCCCGCCCCTTTTTTCTCTTCTGTAACCCTCCCCGCTCCCGCCTCCCAGCTGCTCCGCCCACCCGCGCACTTGGCCTTAAATGGCGACCGTGCGACGCAGGTGAGTGTGACCCACTTGTGGGACACCCCCGCGCCGCACGGCCACCAGCTGCTGCGTGTGCCCCTTGCCTGCCCCTGCCTCGCTGCTGCCTCGTTAGCCGGTTGCCGGCTGCCTCCGCTGCGGGGATTGTTTTTGCCTGGTTTTGTCTATTATTTGTG
Organism: Triturus cristatus; assembly: GCF_964204655.1. Lineage (NCBI taxonomy): Eukaryota > Metazoa > Chordata > Amphibia > Caudata > Salamandridae > Triturus > Triturus cristatus. The sequence goes on along the minus strand of NC_140592.1, from coordinate 597,518,379 downwards.
CCTGTTTTTGTTTAACTTCATTTTTCCCTTGTTTTGTCGAATATTTGTGCCTGTTTAGCTTAATTTCTTTTGCCCGTGTTTTAGCTCTCCTTCCCCGTGTCCGCCTACCCCGCCGCCCTCCGCCCTCCCTTCCCGCCACCGCCGCTTGTCCCCGCCCCTTTTTTCTCTTCTGTAACCCTCCCCGCTCCCGCCTCCCAGCTGCTCCGCCCACCCGCGCACTTCGCCTTAAATGGCGACCGTGCGAACGCGCAGCGGTCACGCGCAGCGGGCGCGCCGATTGCGCACCGAAGGTGCGCCAAAGGTAAGCCCGTCTGCGCCCGTCAGCGACCGGATCGCGACCAGTGCCAGGACCCCTGGACCTCGAAGACCCCGACCGACCCGCCTGACGTACTCCGCCGCCACCCTCACCGCTCTCAACACCGGCCGACTCCCAGAATGCCATCAAGCCACTCCACGACTTACCCACGGACCCTTCAGCTGCCACGCCTGCAAGTTCACCTGCATCCGGACCAGCCTCGCACCAGCACCCGCCAAGACGAACACCAGCAGCACCCACCTCAAGTGCATCCTGCTCAACACCCGCTCCGTCCACAGACACGCCATCGAACTCTGGAACCTCCTAGACGCCACAGCCCCTGACGTTGCCTTCCTCACGGAGACCTGGATGAACGCCTCTTCAGCTCCCGACATCGCCATCGCTATCCCAGAGGGCTACAAGATCGTCCGGAGGGACCGAAACGCCAACCAGATGGGAGGAGGCATCGCCATCATCCACAGGAACACCATCCGTCTCACGACCAGCACCGACAACACCCTGACCAGCGCCGAACACCTGCATTTCCAGATCCACACCAACCCGAACACCACCCTCAGAGGCACCCTGATCTACCGACCCCCTGGACCACGCACACAATTCAGCGAGGACATCGCCGACTTCGTCAGCCCGCATGCCCTCCCCTCCGCTGACTACATCCTCCTGGGAGACCTCAACTTCCATCTGGAGAACAACAACGACCGCAACACCAGCACCCTGCTCGACAACCTCGCCAACCTGGGACTCAAGCAACTGGTGTCCACCCCCACCCACCTCGCCGGACACACACTCGACGCAGTCTTCTCTTCCAGCACAGACATCGACTTCAGCCACGCCACTGAGCTTCAATGGACGGACCACAGCTGCGTCCACTTCACCTTCAAGAGAACGACGACCCACCACCACCAGCAACAGGCCGCCCGCAGAAGCTGGAACAAGATCACAGCAGACCAGCTCGCCACCTCCCTGAGCCAGCACCCTCCTGCCAGCTCAGTGAACCCCAGCCAGGCCGCCGTCAACCTCACGAAATGGATCAGCAACTGCGCGGACGAACTCGCCCCACTGAGGACCCCGCCTAGCAGACCCGGCAGCAAGAAGGCCCCATGGTTCACCGATGAACTCAAGAGCTCCAAGAAGAACTGCCGAGCCCTCGAGAAAGTCTGGAGAAGGGAACCGACACCGGACAACAGGACCTCCTTCAAACTTGCCACCCGGAAACACCACCAGCTGATCCGCGCCACCAAGAAAACAGCATTCAAGGACCGGCTGGACAACAACGCACACAACTGCAAGGAACTCTTCAACATCGTGAAAGAGCTTTCCAACCCCAGCGCAGGAAACAACGACATCACCCCATCGCAAGACCTCTGCAACTCCCTCGCTTCATACTTCCACAACAAGATCGCGGACATACACAACAGCTTCAACAACCAACCAACGCACACCATGACCGAACAACCACCCCCCACCACCACCCTCCACGCCTGGACCCCGATCAGCACCGAAGACACCATCCGCACGATGAACTCCATCCACTCCGGATCACCGACCGACCCCTGCCCCCACCACGTCTTCAACAAGGCCGACGCCGTCATCGCACCCCACCTGCGAGACATCATCAACACATCCTTCGACACCGCCACCTTCCCTGAGAGCTGGAAGCACGCCGAACTCAGCGCTCTACTCAAGAAACCCACAGCGGACCCCACCGAACTCAAGAACTACCGCCCCATCTCGCTCCTCCCGTTTCCAGCCAAAGTCATCGAGAAGACCGTCAACAAGCAGATGGCCGCCTTCCTCGAGACGAACGGATCCCTCGACCCCTCACAGTCCGGCTTCCGAGCCAACCACAGCACCGAGACCGCCCTCATCGCCGCCACCGATGACATCCGAGCCCTGATGGACAATGGAGAAACAGCTGCCCTCATCCTCCTAGACCTCTCCGCGGCATTCGACACGGTCTGCCACCGCACCCTAGTACGGCGCCTCAGCAACATCGGAATCCAGGACAAGGCGCTGGAATGGATCATCTCCTTCCTCGACGGAAGAACACAGAGAGTCCGCCTACCACCGTACAAGTCAGAGGCCTCCGAAGTCATCTGCGGCGTCCCCCAAGGATCATCTCTGAGCCCCACCCTCTTCAACGTCTACATGAGCCCCCTTGCGGCCATCGTACGCAAACACAACCTCAGCATAATCTCCTACGCCGACGACACCCAGCTGATCCTCTCCCTGACCAACGACCCCGCCGCCGCCAGAGCCAACCTGCACGAAGGGATGAAAGAGGTAGCCGAGTGGATGACGACCAGCCGCCTGAAACTGAACTCGGACAAGACGGAGGTCCTCATCCTGGGCTCCTCACCCTCCGCCTGGGACGACTCCTGGTGGCCTCCCGCCCTGGGCACCGCACCCAAACCGACAGACCATGCACGAAACCTGGGCTTCATCCTGGACTCCTCCCTCTCCATGACCAGGCAAGTCAACAACGTCTCCTCGGCGTGCTTCAACATCCTACGCATGCTACGGAAGATCTTCTGGTGGATCCCCACCGAGACCAGGAAGACCGTCACCCAGGCCCTCGTCACCAGCCGACTGGACTACGGCAACGCCCTCTATGCCGGTACCACCGCCAAGCTCCAGAAGAGACTCCAGCGGATCCAGAACGCCTCAGCCAGACTCATCCTCGACATCCCACGAACCAGCCACATCTCCGGACATCTGAGAGACCTTCACTGGCTCCCCATCAACAAAAGAATCACCTTCCGCCTCCTCACCCACGCACACAAAGCCCTACACGACCAAGGCCCGAGCTACCTCAACAGCCGAGTCAACTTCTACGCTCCCAAACGCCACCTCCGATCAGCCAACCACGCCCTCGCCGCCGTCCCCCGCATCCGAAGAGCGACTACAGGAGGAAGGTCCTTCTCCTACCTGGCCGCCAAGACCTGGAACTCCCTCCCGACCGACCTGCGCCTGACCCAAGACCACCTCTCCTTCAGGAAGAAGCTGAAAACCTGGCTGTTCGAGCAGTAGCGGCACCCCCCCCCCCCCCCCCCCCAGCGCCTTGAGACCCTACGGGTATGTAGCGCGCTTTATAAGTGTCACTGATTGATTGATTGATTGAAAAAGACAAAGATTACAGGGACATTATAGTTAGGAAATAGATTTTTTTTTAAATTAGAAATTCACAAAAAAAACTAAAGGATGAGGAACATTAAAGTTAGGTTCAGATTTTACACACACAAAACAATAGCAATTCAGCTGTTATAGTTATACTTATCTCAAGAAACTATAACTCGTGCCCTAAGGTAACTATAACTTGTGCCATTGCCATGCACTGCTAATGTTTCATCAGTCATGACATCTTTTATGACATCATTGATAATATCACTGCAACATTTGCAATGAAAGTCTGATGAGAAAACTGTGCATGTCCAAACCAGCAGTGGCCGGTACAGAAAAGCGCGGTGGGCGGGGCAGGGCGAGGGGGATGTCGACAGACGACGGAATAGGAGTCATTTATTTATTTAATTTGCCCTATTGCGCACTTACCTGCACCGGCTGCTGCTGGTCCAAACTACCGAATATTTTGCAGATAACATTTTATGGTTTTAATGAACTGTGAACTGTGATGCTTGTTGTGCTGTTTTTATTGAGATGATTTTAAATAATCAACAGAAAATGTAAACTTCTCTCACGCAGCACCTACAACTCTGGCTCATTATAGACCAGTAGACAGCCCAGCAATTTCTGTAGTAGATGACTGTAGAGTCACTATTTATTTTTCTGGAAATGATTTGGGCTGCTATATTTTGAACTGCCTGCACATGATGAGTGTACCTATCAGGTTGCCAGCATAGGTGGAATGAGCATAATCTAATTTTGCGTTTTCAAGTGCTATAATGACTATTTTGTTACACAGATATGACTGTCTTCAGATTGCAGAGTTCAAAGATCACCCCTTAGGTAAGTGCTCAAATATATCTTATGTTTGTATCTAGGTCCCACAACAATCCTAGATTTTGCACTTCTTTGCAAAATATTTCTTGTTATGAAAGGCCTATATCTTGGTTCAATTAACAAATTAAGTTGGTCAGCAAGACGAGTATGGTTCCAAAATGTTGCATGAAATTCTAATACTACATACTTCCATGTATTAAATCAAAGTATGTAAATTGTTTTTGACTCCCACAGTGAAACAGGATAGGTTGAAGGTTAGGATTAAGTATCTCTGGTTTGCGAAAAGCTAAGTTTATGTTTCCTAGGCCTAAATGCTCTGCCTCCTATGACTTGTCCATTTTCTGTTCTGTACAGAGGGTGAAAACCTACCGGGGGGGGGGGGGGGGGGTGTCCCAGGAAAAGCTGTTGAGGATATATATTTTCATGCAAACACTGATTGGCAAAGCACATGCTCTACCTAGCAGATTATATCGCGTTGATGTTCTGTTCCTTTTTTGTTTCCTTGGTTTGTGTTGTGATTGAGGGTTACTATTGTTATTCCTCTTCGCTTGCTATATACGTCCTGTGTTTTATAATTTTTGTGTGGTGTGGTGGTGTGCCCAGCCTTCTGCAACATTTCTGAAGGTTTTATTTTCAACCCACTCTATCCAGTATTTCTTCTAATGTCAATTATATTATAAATCTGAAGTAGTGCTCTTATTCTCACCCTAGTACAGTAGACTATGCATGAAGTTCTTAAGTGCGGTTGGGACTTGGAAGCACATTTATATTTGTAGGAATAAAGATTATGATCTCGCATTGCATTACGTAAGTTAGCATTTGCAGCACCATTTTGTGTACGGGCGCCATTTTGTATTATGATCTAAACTAATCCTTTGCCATTTCCGAGAAATGGCCTTCTCTAGGTAATGTTTCTTCGGAGCTGAGTTCTGCCACGCCAAAGAATGCACTGTTCTTATTAGCGCATACCTTTCCTTTAGATGTAGACTTCTCCCACTCGTCTAGCTGCAGGCACAGGCAGAATGACCTTGAATAGCAGATAAAGTGTGCACAGCCTCAGAAAGAAAACTTACTCCTTTGTAATTTATTGTCCAGTTGCTTCTTTTTGGAAAATCTCATGGTGGGGCATGAAGTCATTGATTTTGAAATGTACATAATGTATCGTTATGCTTGTTGATGTCAGTCCCTCTGCAGTACTCCCAAGCGACTGGGCCCCGCTCTGAGTGGACTCTGAGTAAACTATTATTGTTTTTTATTCTCTACTGTCTGACCGACTCTTTATTTGGTACGGAAGGCTGAGAAGTGGCCACGAGTGACCCGAGTGACCCTAATCGGGTCACTTCCTTCAGTTGGCAACCGAACAGGGACTCCTTCGGGTGAGTGACCCATCCTCTTCCACGGATGGGGGGAAGGTCGAGGCTATCGTCAGGTCGACTGACGGTTCAAGGATCCCGTAAGAGGAGCTTTGATTGCTCGCAGCTGCCCCACCTCTCCTGCCAGATGGCACCTCGCCCAGTGGTCATTACGACTGGAGTTCTGAATGGCAAAACCCTTGGGTCTGACTGTTTGGTCTGAAGAGTCAGCAGCGGAGAATCGATTTGCTTTGACCTGCATATATCATGTGAATTTGATTTGGTTCTTTGTGGATATGGTACCATTTTGGTTTGGATATGGTACGGTCTAAGGATCTTCTTTGGATAAGAAGTATTTGCATTTGTTTTGTCAGGCATAGAATAGTGAATGTTTGAAAACGCCTAATGTCAGTAACTTGATTTCCTTGTGCTGCCGCTGTTGTTTTGCAGATGCTCGATTGAAAGAAGCTCACTTTCTTCACATAGGAGGGTTCGATGATATAATAATTTGAGGATCCGTGTTAGGCCCGTTGGGATTTGTGCTGCCCTTCTCGGAAAGTTCCAAAACTGTGGCAGCAACTGGTTTATCACAAACTACATCTTTTATATTAATGGTGGGAAAAGTAATAAGGAACAAATGGAAATCGGAATCCCCCACTTTCTTGCGGGAGGAATTGACACCAAAAATAAAACAACATTGTTCTATGAGGAGCCCTATTATCAGAGTTTAAGGCCTTGAAGGAAGTGGGGTGCATTTCAGAAATGATCAAGGAGCTGGAAATGGTTAAGATTTTCAAGATATGTTAACATATTCTCATTTAGGTGCACTTTGATAATATGTTACCATTGACCATACTTCTGCATCTAACCAATAAAAGCATTTCCAAAGATCTGCCTATGTTCTTAACTTTAAAGGAGTACATAACTCATTACTGGTCATTATATTGTAAGTTTCTTGTACAGGCCAACAAATGCCTTGCAAACAGTGAGTGCAATTTTTTTTAAATGACACACAAATACAGTACAATCCCTTTCAAAGCCTCATTGAAAGCAAAGCTTTTTTGTGAAATTTGTATTGTTTTTTAAAACATATTCATACAGACAAATTAATATGCTAACCAATATTGGTAAAAGGCCAAACCAACACATTATTTATCATAAAAACTTTCACTATCAACCACAGAACTCGTCAAACATACTTGATCTCTTTCATACCACAACCACTTAGGGCCATGGACCGCTTCTGATATAGCCATCCACAGTTTCAAGTGAAGTATGTAAGCTTGCCCACATCAACTCTTATTATCTAACATAGACAATTGAGCAGCCAGAAAAATGAAATACCTCGCATTATTAATTATATCCCAAGTGACACTGACTAAGCATGAGAGGCGAGCTAGCGTGGCCCTCATTTGCCTCAATTGGGAGGTTGCTGCCACCGAGGCAATTCTGAAAACAGTGCAGCCAATGGTATGTTTTCCATCCATCCATCTTTTCACCCCTTTCCTGCTATCTCGTTCCATTTGTTTACCCACTGCATGATACTACCTTCTTGCAGTGCTGCTTATAATGCTCTTTTTGAAGACCAGCATCTCTGATCAAAGTAGTTGTAAACAGAAATTTAAATGTCTTAAGCTACAAATGAAGGCCCAGTGGACCCCACTTCTATTCAAGCTGCCAAAGTGGGGGTTCATGATGCCCTAAAAGATAGGCAGTGAGAATCAAAGGATACATTGACAATGTTGCTTAGGCCAAAATGTCAGACTGAAAATGACCTTTTTGAGGACCTAAACACAAAAGTAGCAATTATCTATGCAACATTAATCACTAGATATTTGAAGTAAATGTGTCACTTGGAAATTACTAATGTTGGAAATCTTATGCGAAAATTATACATTTTATTTTCATATTCTCTTTCTGTAGATCATCAAAGGTCCCCACTAACACTGCAGCATCAAGCAGTCAACAGACATCATAAAAATGTTATTCTATGAAACAACACTCCTATGTCCCAATGATTCTTGCATTATGTCACAAAAAGAGGCTACCCAAAGAACTATGTAATGCACAGTGAAGACAATGTAAATACCAAAAAGCAGTAAACATAGACTTAAGCTTCAGTTTACTAATTAAGTCCAAGTTTATTACTGTATGCTATTCACAGAGATAAGTTACCAGTAGTAACCTTACTACTAGAAAATTTACTAATTGTGAAAAAGAAAAGTAGTAAAGTTATACTTTTGGTCTAAGTTAGACTTTTGGTCTATTATTACCTTTGTAAATCATACCCTGTATCTTTAATCACCACCCATTATCGGAAATAAAGCCCATGTACCCATAATTTGCATTGTAGGTATGCATAAAAAAGTTTAAGTGCACAAATGTCTTTCTTAATACCTTGTTGATGGTTGGTCTGGAATAGCAGATGTCTTACTTCAAAAATCATTTATATCCAGGTCACAGAATATCAGTCTCACAAGCTTTTGTAATACAGCTTTAAATGACTTTAAATAGCCATTCTCTTACCAAGAGTTGTTAATACATCTTTCAATTTTCAAAGTAGCAAAAATGTCTTAAATGCAAAGGTCCACAAAGTTATGGTTTGCTTTTGCTTTTTGAAACATCACTCAACTACCACATCCATCTTCTAGAAAGCTTACCACCAAATGCCACCATGTTTGATTTAATGGGAATAAAAGTCAAGCTATTTGATTGATTTTATGAATCCTCCAACCATAAGTGGGTCCTGCAATCCAATGTCAGTAATATAAAAAAGGAACATTATTGTCTGCATACTGCAAAAAACAAAATGAGATGGGTGGTTAATCTGGGAAAAAAGGTTTGAAACGTAGATAATTATATCTGGGCCGTATGTGGGCTCTATGGGCTGAAACACAGGGGACGCCAAAACTCAGATATTCTTCAGACCTTCGTAAATGTATAGCTTTTCAGAAATGAAAAGATGATACCCCAATTTGATCGTAACCCAGGGATATGAGTATATGCTCTACATAGTGCATAAAAGATGCAATGAAATTCCCCATGCTATAGGTGCCTTCACTGCAGGGCTTTGTCCACACCACCAAAAGCTGCTTTCCAGTCCAGTAAGCAGGCTGGTAATTAAGCTTTCTTATAAATGCAAAGTAGTGAATTAGTAGGAAAATGGTTAAGGTGCCATTGGTGTAACATGTGTTGCCTTGAATCCTGGGATGAATGTATTGGTCTCTGCCCAGTTATCAAGCTCCTTCAACAATTTACATGAATAAACCTAGCATTGTCATCTAGGAGTGCAATCAATCAATATTTTTTATGGGCCTAGAATGCCTTTGTTTTAAGATGATATAGATTGGACCCCTTCCATGTTTCTCGCATTACAGTGTGAGGATCTGGATGTGCTATAAGATATGGCTTTGGGACCTTATCATGGAGTACACTCACAAATACCATCCTGGTTCCAGTCAGTATTGTTTACTTAACCATAGCTCAACCGTGAGTAGCTGTGGCTGCTAGCAGTAAGGCTTCCCAAAGGAACTTAGTGCCTCATTTATGAAAAGTGTTGCATCGCAGCGAGAAAACAGCGATGTGCCACTTTTACTTGGGCCCCCCTTACGACACCAATAATGTGTCCTATTTACAGTATGACGCATTATGTCACAAGGAGTTACAGATACTTCAGTATTTCTGACGTATCTGTAGGCGCAAAAATGATGCATTGCTGGAGTGTGTTACAAAAGTGATGCAACTCCAGCAATGGTTCATTACACATGGGCAAGTCCCATGTGAAATCTGCTGGCGTCAGTCTTACACCTGCCATGAGGCAGGGATAAGATATTGACGCATTTGCGTCCTAGATGTGGAGCAGTGAATTCTTATAGATTTCACTGATTGACTTCTACGACCCTTTCTTGAGTCGGAACGTGGCACCTGCATACATTATACCTGGCGCAGGTATAATGTGGTGCAGGGGTTTATAAAGTGGCGCATCTACCTACAGCGCAAAAGTGACGCAAGGGCTCATAAATAAGCCCTTTAGTGTAAAGCATTTAACAGCAGCAAACAATGCAATATGAAAATCATACACTAAGAAAGAGACAACAGCAATTTATAAAAGTAGAGCATATTTTTATGAATTTGATCATCAAAATTTACCTGAGGGTTCTGGAGATAGAGATTTTAGTAGCAATAAATACTTTTAAAAGCAACCAAATACAAGCATTGGTCAAAAAAACTTTGTAAACTTTGAAAGAGTTTGAAACAGATACTTGGATGACTCCAGCCCAGCTTGGGCAACCGAATATGACAGGGCAGAAGTCTAGAAGTCCAGTAAGGAAACTTTGGACAGTTACCTGGCCACCAGAGCTTTTTTATGCAAGTTCTAAACTCTACAGAATGACCACCGTATACATCAATGGAGTGGTCCTGATGCTGAGGATACAGGCAAAAGATGCTCGAAGGATGCTCCTGGTGCTGTTCATTAGATGGCTGTGAAGTGCGCTTGATCCCTTGGTCCTTGCATGGGTTGAGGTGACTTTGACCATATCACTTGGAGTCCCACAACATCCTCTTGTGACAGTAAAAGGCCAGCTGCGGCTGGGCACTCTTTCTCTTGACACAGCAGTAACAGCAGATATCCTTGGTGGGGGCCATAAATCCAGTCTCTGAAAGCACTCCCAGGTCTGGCAAACACAGGTGCAACTTGTGGCTATCTCAGATTGTCTTTTGGCGTTCCAGGTGCTGGCTAGCAGTGAGACCTCACAAGTGACTACTGCTCTGTCAGTTTGAGCTTCCACAGCTTTGATGTTCCTGATGCTGTTCCAGGGGGCCAGCTGACTGACCCTTGGGGTGACTGCTTCTATCTGGAGCTGGTAATCAACTTTTCACTGAGCCAGAAGCCACAGGGACACTGTAATCTCACTAGTCCAAAGTGCAGCAGGAGCAGTCCTTCTAACGGAGCAACTTCTCTTTGTACAGCTTCAAAGGCAGACTGAGCGTGCCAGGGGTGACAGTTTTAACCCGGGAATGGGCTAGTTGGTCGCTTACTCTTTAAAATATTCTTGCCACTCTCAACATGTCTGAACCTTCTCTTGACTGTCAGGAGCTCGATAGCCCATCCCAAAGGTGTGGCTACACACGGGCTAGGCGCCTACAAGTAAAACGGGTTGGGGAAGGGTTTACCCTCTCTGGCCCTGTCTCCAACTTCTCTACAGGAATAAAAGGCATCCTGCTCGGGAGTGTTGTCAAAGGAAGCCATTCAAAGGTGGCTTCCCCTTTGAAGCTCACCTTTTGGTCTAACACCCCTTGCAGCTTTCCTGTGAGAGGAGGTCACACGCCCTTCTGCACCAACTGCCTTTGCTCCTGAGCCTGGGAGTCATTCACAAGTCTCCCCAGGTAGGCAGAAAGCTGTCTGTTGGCTAGGGCTTGTGCAAAGCACTGGACCAGCTGGGTCACAGAGTGGCAACTTTTTAAAAGTTGCTTAATTTTAAAAGTGACATTAATCCAATCAGATTTAATGCCACAATTAATTTGATACCTTACAGTACCCAATTACGTAGTCCCATTCAGACGTTAGCTAGGGGTGGGATGCCAGCCAGTAATCCTGTTTGAGCCAATGGGGCTACTAACCTTTCCAGAGCAAAATGACAATTTGGAAGTGCTGCTGTTAAAGCATATGAACATTGTCCTACTTAATAATATGTAGCTCTCTGCCTTAGGGCACCATAGGCCTTCCTTAGTCGGGACTTACATATAATAATAAGGGAAGTCAAACTAGCAGGGCACATGCTGCTCTTCCAGTCTGCAGGGTGACCATTTTGTTGTTTGTCTCACAAAATGTGCTGCAGCCCTGGGTAGACACTGCCTTACATGTCCCTGCTGCACTAGGTATCATACATTAGGGACTTATAAGTAAGTCAGTCCTTGCCAATTGATGGCATGCAATTTGTCATACTTTTTGTAATGATCAGAATGCTGGTACTGAGGTCGGGTTAGCAGGCCTCAGTGCACTCTCAGAGTCAAAAAACAAACGGGGCAAAAAGTGGGGGGAAACCTGCACAAAGGCCTGTTTCTTTACACAAAGGTTTGAACCTTAGGGACTCCTTCCCATTTGTGAATGGGTTACCATCTCCTTCAAGGTGTCAGTAAAATATGTTTGGACATGAATTTGATCACAAAACATTAAAACGTATCACTGCGAATCGGTGTTTGGAAGGGACACCCTAAACTCGCCTCTTCCTAATACCAATTTACAAAGCCAAATTGCAATTCAGTAACAAGTTGCTGAATAATAATATGGCTTTTGCGTATTCCAAAATGCTTTTTTGCTGTTGCTAACGGCCCAGTTCTGTGAATCGGGCCATTTGCAACATCCCAAAATGTTTTGTTTATGTGGTCCTATGCTATTAGTATAGGCCCAAAATTGCTGAGAGTCACCACCCTTACATATCTCCATAATTGTAATCCAGTGCTGCTATTTGTGAGCTTGTTAATAAGCCCAGACTGACTTTTTGTGATGCTTTATAGTAAATAATTTACTTCTTTGGAGGGTTAGTATATGAGCTGCTCACTGTTCCCTACATAACCGTTGATTCATGCCCCATTGTAGCGACACATTTTGGCAAGATGCATTTTCAATGATTGTGTCAGGATTACTCTGACTTGTTCTTTCTGGGGGAGACAAATATATCTGCAAAGAATCAACTACCTGATCCACACTATTATCATTTTGTATACTCATTGCCGATACATTCTCTATATTAATATGTGAATTAAAGAGCTCTATGGTTGGAGCCTTTTCCTTTTTTATTGCACTTTACCAAGGCAGCAAACCTGTCACTTGAGTTGTTCCTTCAATACCAATGATTACACTCATAGATCGAAAATTCTTTATAAAAAATAAGCACCACGATTCCTTGAGCCACATGATCCCTCTAATTCCTAGGATGTGTTTCAAATGGAAAGAAATGAGTTGTGACAAAAGTGCAGTATAGAACAACGTCTTGTGAAGAGGAGAAGCGTGTGTAACTTACCAAGACATCATGCCTAACCCTTCATTTGAAGGCCTGAAAGTAAAAGGACTTGTAGGGGTCATAGGAAAGCTAATGCTATCACCATCCGTTATTTGATGTATTGAATTTTAAATCTTAAATTTATTACATTTGCATAGTTACTGAAAACCATTGCAATACAAAACATCAATTTAAAAATATAAGATCATAATGATATATTAAATACACAATGGTAAATTCCATGGACAATTAAAACTTTCAGTTAGATCACTGACAAGTTGCTGAATCAGGTAGTGCAATCTGTCCAGAGAGATGCATAGCAGATCGTCCAATTTGTACACTCGATGAGGGCTTCTCGGGTTTGCCTCAGTTGGAACGGCCACTGATCTTGAGTTAAACGTAATTGTGCTGTGATCGCTGGTGTTTAAACTGCCAGCGGTAATTTGTAACTGGGCCTACGTAGAGTGATAACCAGTAGGGCTGCTCCTAACCCCAGGTGAGGCTTGATTTTATGATGGCCTTTTTTGCTCAGCTAGTGCAAGAAATCATACTAATCTGCAGTTTGGTTGTAGTATAGTATAACATGCCAAAACTGCTTGCCTCCTTAATTGAATTCCCATTTGGTTAAAGGGGATTTTTAGCAGCTGTCTCCTTTCCTGCAGCAGCCCCTTGCAGGAGCATAGTAAATGGGTAATGTCTCCCTGGCGGATTTTACACAGGCTGCAAGAGATTGAAGTTGCCACACTTTTAAACAGTGAGAGGTTCTTTATTTGATGTGGTATTGAGCAGCTGAAGATACTCCAAAACGTATCCCCAAGCTAGTGTCATTGTCCTCATCAAAGTTATATGTCCTATTTACGGAAAAATCTTGTGGAACTATAAGATTGAAATCTCCATAGCTGTTTCACAGATTTCTCAAATATTCTAATCAGATTTTTAATAATGACTTGTCTTGTTTTGGGACTAGGGCACAAATAAGAATTCCTTAAGCAATACATTCCGAAGACTATCAATAAGCAAACCCTTCATTTTTCAGCACTGAATGGTAATACTCTTCATCATCCCTCCAATTAGCTCACTTTTCAAGCAGGTGGACACATATATCAAATGTTTGCCCTTAGTCTTACCAGTGGCATAATATTGAAGCAACTCTGTATTAAAATCTTTGTGACCTGATATGCGGCATTGGTCTACAAAACAGAGCTGCATATCATGTTCACAATAACTGTACCATCTCTGTGGATCACTGACAAACTGTTGCAACTCTGGCACATTCTATAATAATATATTGTTTTTGTTAGTGCGCTGCATACCGCACCTCTACCAGTTCTAAGCGCTTTAAGTAACAGTTGCAATGCCTGCATTAGGTGTGTTCTTCCCAACTCTACAGCATAAAACCAGCATGAGTGTAAGTGTGTGTGTTAAGGGAGTCTGTGAGACTAAATAGCTGAGCATTTGAGCGGCAACAATATGAATAAAACTACATTTGTGTCTGACTTTGTTATGGTAGGTTTCATTTGTTTGCGCCTCTCCAAATATAGGTCAGTTTTCAAGAGTCCTGCGCAGTGTCGTAGCTAGACCTTAGACCGCCCAGGGCAGTCCCTTTGTTTGCCGGCCGCATTGAGCAGTGGGGTGAGTGCTAGCAGCTTCTTTGGTTTATTGCTGCCCCGCAACGACCACACAGAAGAGGCAGGGGCAATTGCTGCCTCAAGATGGCACGTAAAAGATGGGGGAGGCCACCGCCCTCAAAACCCGTGCTGCCTGGAGCAGACCGCCCCAGTCCCCCCAGAGCTACGCCACTAGTCCTGCAGCCAATCTCATGCCACCGAGGCTCCTCCTTCCTCTTGCGCTCTTCACCGCCCCGTGATGTACATTCAGTAGGAGAAGACATCATTGGAAGGTCCTTTTGTACACTGTAGGTGAACAGCAACCATGTTGATGAAAATGAAATTGTGCTTGTATGGCTAAATATTTTTTAATTCTTTCTTTATTCTCAGGGCAAACATACTAATATATTTTGCATTCATAAACACTACGATTCGCGAAATCTGAGTATTGGCAACTTCAAAATTGAGTTAGGTTATGTATGAATCACATTTTAGGAGGCAATAGACGTTTATTGATCTCTAAAATGGGATTCTGAATGTGGATGGGGCATTTGCTGACATTCCTTCCAAACTGCGCTTCGGTAACATATGTATCAACAATGTGTCACTGCAATTCCAGTTGCAAACCATTGAAAGGCTACTGACTTCCAAAGTTGAGGTAACAGCTCATTAGCAAAGAAAAATGGGACCCATTGGGACCCATTCAATTTTGTGAATTGGAAAACTTTCAGGGGGAGTAGGGAGCGGCACAGGAGACCACTGCCAAATCTCACTGAAACTGTCAAAAAAATGAAAAAAGAATGCACGGTCATTATTTTAAAAACTTGTTCGGTATTTAAAAGCATTGTGGTCCGCTTACCTTAGCATTTCTACTTAAATTACAACACAAGGAGGAAAGTACCTTGTGGCTTTACCTTCATATTCCTTTTTATATTTCTGTTCATTGTTTTTCACTAAAAGCACAGGCCCCCGGGTAAAGCACTTAAGAAAAAATACAGTTTTCAGAGTCTTATAAACCAAATACATTCTTCCCAGGTTCATTGTCTGTGTCTATTAACATGCTCCACTTTCACTTTCTTTGAGTGATTAGATCTGAAAGATGACAGATGTCAGGCAATATTGCTTTACTAATGCACAAAATGGCCGCCCTCTGGCTCCGCTTGTAACCATGTGCTCTGATTCGATTAGCAGCTCGCTGCCTCCCTACTGTACAGCTCACCAATGAACAATAGAGACATCTGCCTGTGTTTTACCTTGATTGCACGCTTATGAAATTATGAGTTAATGGTTGTGTGTGAGAACAATGGCACATCAAATCCGTTCACCAGGCGCTTGAGGCACACTAATTGCAGCACAGAAGACAAAAATAATCTTAATAGGGATGACGTGAACAATTTTAAGTTTAACATCTGATTTTACCCCAGCGAGAAAGAAAGTCGCTCTCCACTGTCCGGAAACAAGAGTAACACCAAAACTTAAAGAGAAACATTAAGAAGGGGGTTTGTGTTGTATCCCTCAAGGTAACTGAATGTCTGCTGTTGCTCTATTCTTTTTAAGAGCGAAGTAATTTGATTTCGAGTCTGCTTTGGGCCGAGTGCTCCTCTGCAGTTTATTGGTTTTGTCAGGCAGGCAAAGAGTTCCTAGATTCTAACTGTCCTCGCCTCTTCTTTTTCAATTAAAAACACACAAGATGGACTATCCGCAGGTCCTGGTGTATCTAATAACAAGAGAAAGCTAATAAACAACTCTCTTCCCACAGACGCCAACACGTTTATGTGGCGTTTAATGGGACTGCTTCACAGTGACTAGTAATTCGGACTCGCAGTTAAGCTGTTCTACCGAGAAGCTACCATGTTTTATTTCATTCTAGAAGTGTGTAACAAGTTTTACTGGAATGGACTTCAACTGGGATGATTGGAGTGCGGATGTTGAGTCACAATATCAAAGTTTCAAAGTTTTAATATCGACCTTTAAAAATACCAATTCCTAAAAATTGACTTGTATCATATTGCCAAGTTAAGAAGAAGTGGTTAGCAATATTTGCAATTAGTAAAATATAATGAATTTTAGAAGAAAGAATGATATATATAAATATATATATATATACACATATATATGTGTATGTAGTTGTGTGTGTGTGTATGTAATATATATATTTCCTTCCACCTTCATGCAAACCGCCCACTCCACGCGTCTCGAGGGCGAGCTGAAGAACGGCATAGTCAAATCCTTCATGATGAGGTAACTCGTTTATTTTTCCAAAGAAATATCAACCTCGATTCATCACGGGCCATAAACAGCAAAGTGCAGGGGTGCAAACAAGCCTATCTAAAAGTGAACATACCTAACACAAAAAATGTACACATCAGTACTTTCGAACATCAATTCAATATTACCACCTCAAAGCCGTTACAGGTAATCATAATTCAATTCTCATGGATGTCCTAGACTTGCAATGACGTAGGCTTGCAATGCAGGTTCCCGAAAGATTATAATATGGACAAAGAGTTAGGCACCCACCTTCATGAGAACTGAATTATCATTACCTGTAACAGCTTTGAGGTGGTAATATTCAATTAATGTTCGAAAGTACTGATTTTTAAATTTTGAGAGTTAGGTATGTTCACTTTTAGATGCAGAATTGTCCTTGATTTTATCAAATGCAGATTACAAGAATTTCATATCTTCTTTTTTTTTGTATCACAGGGGAAAAGGAAAGGACCGCTACGTGGAGAAGACATTCATCAAGGGCCCCTACCCTTTTCTTCGCACACCACGTCGAAGTGGTGGAGGACACGTCACAGATAAGATTTACTTAAGCTTATTATTTAGTTTCACAGTAAAAGCATAATCACATGTATAGCACATAATGTTGGATGTAAAAACTCCTTCTTTTCTGTTGTTGTATACTCACAGGTGGTGATGTCTGTTTGCTTGGCCTACATACCAACCCCTTGTTTTGTCAGGTTGCAATAGGAGTTGAGGTTGCACCCGTCACAAGTCGTTCCTAATTTTCATCCTGCCACTTGGGCTTTTATTTTAGAGGTGTTGGGTATTCAGGCACTACGCCGAGAACATACTCGTGTCTCGCCGCCCTGCATCTACCGGTGGCTGTTCAATAGAAATTTTGCTTTCTCGCTTTCCGGCCTCGATAGTTTACCTACCCGTGACCCACAGCAAGAGATTTGTGAGGTTGTACATAGCTGAGAGCATATGATGACTATGCCCATTACTGTACAGTACAGACATATGCATTAGCTGATTTATCTCTGGTTCCAATTGCATATAGTAACTGCACATTGACTACAGGCATTACGTACATTGCCTTACGCAGAATTACTCTGATGAGAAACATCTACATCTGCACCTCCAATTTGTGATTTTGCTCCCATATGTTACCATATGCATACCTCGCCGCAACCTTTCAAACTTTTTTTAAAATTGCTAATAGTGATAATATCATAATGTCATTTGTATTTCACTAATCTTTTATTTGCACACGATCATTGAGCTATGAACTGTTAGTAATGAAGTAATTGCTATTTAGACTGTATGTATTTAGACTCTCCAAAATGGATGCCATGTTTATGTGCAATTACAGCCTTTTTGTTGTCCATCTTCTATTTTTGAAGTTGTGTATGTATTCAACCGTGGAACTTACTACCAGTGTGTGAGCAAGACTGCAAGACAGTCGAAATGGGTTACTGGATAATACATCTATCATTGGATTTACCCCTGAGTGATCGTCTTATTTTGACAGTTTGTTTGATATATATATATATATATATATATATTGAAACTCAAATCTTCCTAGCCAGGAAGAAATAACGGGCCGCACTCTCGAAGTAACAAACCGCTTTTATTTTACTCCTTCTTTCAAATGGGCATATTCAGCAGACTTGATGGCACGATCGTGAGCAAGGTGTCAGGAGGCATCGAAACGCGTTGATCAAGTCTGCTGAATATGCCCATTTGAAAGAAGGAGTAAAATAAAAGCGGTTTGTTACTTCGAGAGTGCGGCCTGTTATTTCTTCCTGGCTAGGAAGATTTGAGTTTCAAGTAGCGGCGTGGTTCGGCCGCAGGAGAACGCACCCACATGGAGCGCTGCGATACCGGCATTTAGGAACCATAGTGGATGAAAAATATATATATATATATATATATATATATATATATATATATATATATATGTATGTATGTATATATATATATTCACTGAAAAAAACATAGGTTTTACAGACGTTATAGTTAGGGATTAGCATTTAAAAAACCTTAGAAATTCACTGAAACTTGTGCTCCCGCAATGCACTGGTGATGACGTCACATATTACATCACTCATGACATGGTCAGTGACATCACTGATGACATCTCTGAAGACATCACTGATGACATCACTGGTGACATCATCCAGTGACTGTATTTCTGTAAAGTATAAATATGTTTTATATATATATATATCTATATTCACATAAAAAACCATAGGTTTCACACATGTTATAGTTAGCTGGACATTTCACTCGTAAAAAACCAATGAAATTCCCCCGTTATAGTAAGTGCAGGCAACTATAACTCACGCGACCGCAATCCTCTGCTGATGACGTCAGATATTACATCACTGTATTCAGACACTTATTTACCCATGTCTTCTTCCAGTAATCTTTAGCTATACATATATTACAAATATTTATTTTTCATAAAGACACATATGTCATCAGTGATGTAATATCTGACGTCATCAGCAGAGGATTGAGGTCGCGTGAGTTATAGTTGCCTGCACTAACTATAACGGGGGAATTTCATTGGTTTTTTACGAGTGAAATTTCCAGCTAACTATAACATGTGTGAAACCTATGGTTTTTAAGTGAATTTGCAAGGTTTTTTAAATGCTAATTCGTAACTATAACGTGTGTGAAACCTATGGTTTTTTCAGTTAATTTGTACGTTTTTTTAAATGCTAAGTTATGTATTTATTAATTTTTTTTTTTTCAGGTTTTTCACCGGGTGCACACCGAGCACCCACGGTTCGCAGTGCGCACCATGCTCGCGATTTTTTATAAAAAGTATATATTTTTTTCTCCCTTGGGGGTCCTTCTGTGACCCCCTGACCAAGGCTAGGGGGTCAGGAACTGTCCACTCTGCCCCCTTTTCACGTTCTCCACCTTTTTTTTTCACCCCCTCAGACTGCGAGAGACAAAATGGCGGCCGACACTTCCTGGTTTCGACCGATTCGAATGTTTACCGACATCTAACAACCAATCAGAATTGCGCTCGCGCACGGTGCGCGCGTATAGATATTGATATGCTTTTAAATGCTATTTTCTCAGGAAATACTGAACAGATTTACACCAGACCTGCATAAGGCACTTCCTTGACCTTATGGCTACCTCTCTGCCAAATTTCACGTAATTCTGTTCAGCCGTTCGGGCTGTAGCTGCGACTAAAGGTCCTATGGAAAAATGCATGGGGAAAACGCGTTTTGGGACCCCCACTTTTTCTCGGCCCCCGCTTGACGAATCACCCCGAGACTTTCAGGGTAGGAGCTGAACAGAGCGCCCCATTTGTTTTGAAAATTTCGCGAGGATTCGTCAACCGGCGCCAAAGTTATTCAAAATAGAATTTTGAGATTTCCTATGGAAACTAGGTTGTAACTATAACTATCTACTGGCGACCGCCAGTAGATAATATATATCTCTGACAAGGTGTATTGAGGAATGAGTGGGTGTATGAGTGTCCGTATGGATGATTAAGTAGACAGTGACATCACTGATGACATCACTGATGACATCTCAAATGACATCACTGCCCTGTGCCTCATGGGAACAGTCCAGTCGGAACTGCCAAGCCATGTCTTCCCTGGACCGGAAACAAGCATCCTGGGTCCGGTTTCAGATTCATAACCTTCATCAGCCAGGCTATCTTGAATCCAGTGGCAAAGTGAGCAAGCCGCGCCTTATGTCATGTACGCATGGGGTCACGCCCGCTGCACGTTGCGTATGCGACGAGTGCACGCAGCCAGGCCCTGTGTTACATCATAGACATATGGTGTCATGCCGGGAACGCCATTCCCTCATTTTCTTTTCCGTCTTAAAACTATATCTAAATAAGTTTAAAGTGTATATGAAAACAAGCGATAATCTAAACTATTTTAAACATTTATATATTTCTAAATGTAATAAACTTACATTATGGTAATATTTTCTCAAAATCGCGTCGGGTGCGGCTTCCTTATGCGCTCGGTGCACGATTGCCATGTGACCCTAAAGAAAAGCATTTGATTGGTTCATAACATTTCCCATTGTAATAGTTGGAGGACCCCACCCATTTTAGCCATTCTCTCTACAGCGTTTGATGAGAGACTCCTCTTCTGCTTATAGAGCTTTGTTGAAAACATTTTACTATGTACACATTTTTGACACTACACACAACATGCAACCATCATCTTCATCAATATTCATGCTCCGTAAAGTAGCCTTCCACCTGTGATAGCCATGCATCTAAAAGCTACATAACAGAACTTTTCCCCACTGCCAGAGGTAATATGGTTGCATACGCTGTCCACAGCACAATGTAATGTGGTAAGGCCCAGGGGCAGTATCATGCATAGATAATGAACACACAGACATAGATAGTGAAGGTGGGTACGGGCACGTGTGCTCGACTCCTTTTTATTACCAGGGTCACATATCCAGTTACGTCTGTGCTGGATGCGTGTGGGGTGAGTGTAAACTAACCCTCAGGGAATGGTTGCTGCTAGCATCAACTACAACAGTAATCATTGGATCACACACAGAGATTCAATAATAAAACGGTCAATAGTTTGTACTGCAGTAAGGTAGAGACACTAGATGTGAAATAATACAGAAAATATTATATCGTAAAATAACCATAACTTGTGGTATACTAAGATACTGGCAGTAGATCTGAAATAATACACAAAAAGATTGCATCATAAAGGGTACATCAGGTCTAGTGCACTTAGATAGCCACATCAAAAGCATTCAGCATGTGCACAGCCAGCGATGATGCGTGCTGCGGGCAGGCCGTACCAGGAGCAATGTCTGTTGCCTACAACACTACATCATCTGCAATAGCGACTCGATCTGAATTGTAAACACTGCTGTCTGCAGTGTAGGCCAGAGAGCGGTCAGCAAGGGCCCACAGCCACGTGGCGGTGACTTGAGCTGTCCTGTTTCCCGTTAACGAAGCAACAGAAACCGTGCGCGGACTCTGTGATGATGCGTATGTGTGGTGCGGACAGAGCACCCTGGAGCAATGTCTTTTGCCTACAGGACTACGTCATCTACAATAGCGACTCGATCTGAATTGTGAACACTGCTGTCTGCAGTGTAAATTGAAAGCAGTAGTGAGCACAGTCTTCCATGAATACTTTTTCTCACTTCCTCTTCACAAAATACAACAACATAAATTACACAATACTCTGCATTAAATAAATCAAAACAATTCGAATTGCGATCTCTGCTGTCCACTCTGTACACTGTTATTCAGTGTTCTTTACCACTACCAAGAAGAATTTGATCATTGTACTAGACCTATATGTCATCTTAAGAAACGTCTTCAAGCAAGTATACTAAAAGGCTATTGTGTATATTTCAATAGACTTTGTAGTTAGTTGCCTACTGGATTCTGTAATTAAACAATCACCACTCAATCTGAATTGTGAGCCTTGCTGACCACAGTGTAGGCCAGAGGCAGTGGTCATTAACGCCTCACAGCCATGTGCCGTTGGATTCGGAAGCATGCAGTTCGTTGCACCTGATCGGAGGGGGTACACACAAATCATCACAAACTTTAACTTCTGACATCCTCAATCACAGAATCAAGCCCCCGTTTCACTGGTCCGACCTGCTGTACCACGGTGTACTCCACCATATGCAGCAGTTAGCTACGGAAGCACAGAGTCTGATGAACCTCAACGGAGGGATTTCTGTCAAAACTAAGGAGCAAGTAATATCGGACATCGTCCATTCTGGGATCAAGACACCGTTCCATTCTTGGGACCTAGAGTTGCTTGCACCTAGTCGAAGGGAGTACCTTCATCTGCACTCTCAGATACAGTTCTAACATCGTCCATTCTGGGATCAAGACCCCGTTCCACTGTTCGGAACTGCTGTACCGCGGTGTAATCCAGCGACTGCAGTCAGCCAAGCCCAATGATCAAGTGCAGCAATTAGCTACGGAAGCACAGAGTCTGATGCACCCTAATGGAGGGAGTTCTGTGAAAACCAAGCAGCAGGAAATATCGCACATCGTCCATTGTGGGATCAAGACACCGTTCCACCGTTGGGACCTAGAGTTGCTTGCACCTGGTCGAAGGGAGTACCTTCATCTCCACTCTCATATGTAGTTCTAACATCGTCCATTGTGGGATCAAGACACCGTTCCACTGTTGGGACCTAGAGTTGGTTACAGCTGGTCGAAAGGAGTACCTTCATCTGCACTCTCAGATGCAGTTCTAACATCGTCCATTGTGGGATCAAGACACCGTTCCACTGTTGGTACCTGTTGGACTACTGTGTTAGTAGTATACAGAGCACTCCACGGTGCTGGGCCTCAGGCTGGGCGCTGTCTGCCTGTGTCGCGGTAGCCAGCGTTGATCTCAGGAGCCTTCCCAGCTCGCAGACCTCGGCCCAGGAGCTTCCGCCGGCACGTCATGGGCCCTCTTTTACATACGACGGTGTTGAAAGGTGAACTGTGGGGCATATGTGCGTCGCAGGGGCCATGACGGTTTCTGGGTAGCAGCAAGCTGAGAGAATTATTCCCGAAGCCACCTTTGCTCACAGCATCAGCCTCGTGGTGGTGTAACCTGCGCAGACCTGACAGACATGTTCGCCATTCCGGAAGAGAACCACACCCAGAGAAACATGCCTTTTATTCTTACCCCTACGCAAGCCTTACGTATGCTGAGCCAGCCCACTACGCTAAAGATTTGGGGGGGGAGGGGGCACGTACACGCTATGTTTTCGTAATCTTCCCTACTGACTGTACTATCATGGTTGCATCCACTGTCGACTTCACTCAATAGACCATCAGTGTATGTTGACATATGTGTGCTCTGCATACTCAAGTCTGTTCGGCACATCCCCTCAACACTTTGCATTGTATACTTTTATAATTGAGAATCACTTGCCACCTTCACACATACTTTGCTCCTATCTCTCCCCGCATTCTGCATTGTGTGGCAGAGGTGCCATGCCATGTTTGGTTTATGTACATGGCTAGCCACGGTTCCCACAGTACGTAGTGTCATTGTGTCTGCTAGGTGTACATGTTGTTAGTCATGTTGTATGTGATTATATAAGGTAGCGAGTTTATTCACGAGCAGTGGTTTCTCCCATTTACATATCGCTGTCTTAAAGAGGATATCGAAGTTTTTCTCACAGGTGAAAAGTGGAACCAGAATGGCAATCATTCATTACTATGCAAGAATGTCCAACTGCACGACGCTTCTAAGCTTACAGCCCCCAATCTTGCGTGCTCTCTTAAAAGCACGCCAACTCCCACAATCAGACCAACATTCACACAGCTTTCTCACGGCAATTATCTGGTTCTTAATAACATGGACTGCTATGCAATGTGTGCTGGCATACCGTTTGTCCTTACTGTTTCATACCGGATAACTTCCTCTGGCAATCTCTTTTCCCACCCACACAAAGTAACTACCAAAGTTCAACTTGGCCTTCAGTACCTACTTTGAAAACAGATTTTATTAAACAGAGCAAACTGAAAGCACTTTTGTTTCAAACAGAAGTGTCCCTCACTTCTCCAAAAGTAATTTATCAACTGCAGATAGCACGAACTTCAAGTAAAATACACTCCCTTTTAAATACGAACCTCCCATTACACTTTGTGAATTGTCACACAATTTTCAACACATCTGACATTTAAGGTCTGGCACACCTTTTTAACATTGTCTCCTACAGCCTTTTCACAGGCTTTCAAAACGTTTTTAGTCTAATACCAGACTTCATTCATTCGATCATCTCTGGAATAACAGTGATCCAGCGCGAGACCAGGTGGAAAAGAGAAATGAAAATTTTACAACTTATCCTCCCTGCGTCGCTGACCCGACGTCGCAATAGATCATTCACACATGCATTCATTGGTGGGGCCCATTACACCAACACTCACACGTCTCCACTCACGAGTCTGCACACAGGAGGGATGATGATTTTGCGCTGGACATGTGGGGGGTACCTTATTACCTATAGGGAAGAAAAGTTATTTTACAGAATATACATTAGCATGTACCACCTATAGATTCCTAATCTTAAACATCAAGGCACTCCACTACTTGGTCGACGGACCAATTAGTTGGATTGGTTGATGGTGATTTAGAACCAGCCAAAACACATTTAAGACTCAGAATCCGCTACTCTCTTCATTGAAAAACCACAAACTCGTAGTTTCTGTCAATCAAATATTGTTTGCAATTAATAATAGCCTTTTTGGTCGATCAAAGATTAGAATTTTGTCAATTAACACAAATTGCATGACATTTACATTTACCTATTCTTGCTATCTGGATTATTTCTCTATTTCATTTGGCTCTGCATAACCGAATTTAGCTGTTAATTGTCCAAATAAAGCATGCCAAAGCTCGAAGTCCAAAAGTTCTTTGCTCAGCACGTTACAGTCCCAAAGATCTCAAAAGGACTAGAAATCGTCCAAGCATCTGTCATCGCCTGTGGGGTCAATAGAGGTTTGCGGTCATCGAGTAAGAAGGCAGCATCTGCATCAATCGATCTCCATTCTACAAACTCCTCCCTATTCTACTGCTCTTCTTATAATAATTTTCGGGATAACATGAAACATTCTTTGGCTAAGAAGACAGGTGATTGGCTGGTTGGGAACGTCTGATTTTTACACTATGAGGTTCTCATGGATTTTGCTGGTTCACTTCCTCTTTCCATGTTGCCCTTATGCAACATTGTAGAAGATTTGCTTGTAAGTCCCAATTGTTCATTTAGACCAGATTTTCCTGACTGAGGTTTGGCAGTTCTCCATGTTCCTATCCTTGACCAGGAACACTGTGATTTGGGGTCACCTGGAGGTCTACGGAGCCATCCGAGTCTGCGCAGTAGGCATCGCGCTCACGAGACGGTGGCCACTTCTGAACTCCATTTCGGACGCCATATTTTGGAAGGTCCAAATGTCAACTTAAGCGAAACAAACACAAAAGAGTAATTAAAACAAAGAAATGAAGATTCTAATGTTAAACCCTCACTAATCCCTTCATGTATTAGTATTTTCCTAGCTTTTAGTGACATTTAAAGCAATAATACTCACCTTTACGATCCAAATCGGGAATGCAAACGTCACATAAGCAACATAAATCATGCGATATCCTATTACCACATGTACTATTATTAATATGCGTACACATTTTAGTTATTAGAGTTATTTTGCAATACAAATAGCAATAAGTCCAACGTGTAATTGGTGTTTACAAAATTTGCAAAAAGTTGATTAGTATAACATATCATACCGTTAGTCAAATTATAATATAAGTAGGTTATATAATTAGTATTTTCATGCAAAATAGAGGAGGTATACAAAATTTGGCTTTACCTGCTCCATCAATCCCCCCTTTGGTGATTTTTAACATCACCACACTACCTTAAAAATGAATTCAGTTCTCTCAATATTTTGTTAGATCACATGATTGTTTCCCCTGTCTCTTCCTCTCTTGTCTTTTTATACATATTCTCTTTCCACTCTTCTAATTCTACCTCTTCAAATTCTCTTTCTTTTCTTTCTTTCTCTCTTTTCTTTCCAGTTTCTCTTTTTATGTTATTTCGTATTTTCCTTCTTTTGCTACATAAACATCCTAATCTCAGAATTAATACTAGAATAATCACATATGTTACCGGAAATACAATCTTACCAATAAAGGTACTACCTAATTTTAGTAAAAAGTCTTTAATAGTAGAAAACTTTTCTCCAATCTTTTCCCAAATACCTTCAAACTCCAGTGGAACAATCTCCTCATGCAAATCAGTTATATTCTTTATGTACATCTTTAAATCTTAGACTCCACCCTCTTTTGCCAAAATTATATCAAGGGCAAGTCGATTTTGTATCACCATGGCTCGCATGGCAACCATTTCGGTATTTACCAATATAAATCCTCCTGCAGTGCTTGTTGACAAGCGATCCACTACTGTTGATAATTTTCTAATTTTATGTGCATTCAGAGATATTCCAACTGCTGGTATCAATGCCCCAAAAATGTCTCCAACAATTTCTGACCAAGATTCTCTTCTCCTACGTTTTAGTTGTCTACCTATCTCATGTGCACCATCTTTTCCTCTTCCCACATGAAATATCTTTGGGGAAACAAGGCCTAGATAACATGTGCCCTACCAATGGTCTGGTAATCGATAATAAGCTTTGTTCCCGCAGATAAAATATAATCCAGGAAATACCATATCATTTCCTCCTTTAAATCCCCATCCACCCATGATTCTATAAGTATCATGGCAATCACTTGTACCTACAAAATAGTTATCATATGCAGTTTGATTTCTTCTAATACACAACTTCCCTTTCTGAGGCCAATCTAGAGCCATTGTTGGACTAGCTTCTCCTTTCAAATGTTTTTCTCTTTAAACATCCCAAACTGTCTTTTCTTCTTTTCCCTCAGGTACCTTCTTTGGCATTTTTTGTCTCCTTTCTTCTACCATATCTAAGAAAGTCTTCTCCTCTCTTTTCAGACTAAAAGTTAAATTATTTCTGAATATTGACTCTAATGGTAATTCTTTAGTTTCTAAGAAAAATTCACCTAACACTTTAGCAGGTTTTACTTTAATCAGTTTATTGACTACAGGTAATTGTGAAAATATGTTATCTACATCTGAAAAATAATATTCTAGTTACCCTATTTTGTAAAACAAACTTGCTAATACGCTACATGTTATTTCATATGTCACTGGGAGGTGATGGTACGTCACTCCCTCAGACACTGATGCAGGCAACTTCATGCAGACATAACAGTCCCTCACATCCATTGTTTTCTCGTATTCATATAATAATTTTGAGAAAACATTGTTAGAAAAATCAGTTATGGACATATCTTTATGTAAATAATTTCTATCTATTTTAGTCAGATAAATCTTTTGAACCTTTTCTACATCAGTCTTATTCTCACTATGACTTTCTATTGTTTCTAATGTAACCTTAAATGAGACCATTAAAGCCAATACACTCCATAAAAGCATTTGTAATTCTGTACAACAACAACACATTTTGCACTATCATCGAAGGAACACACATGTAGATTTTCTACTTTCTGTGTTTGCCATTTCGAAAAATGATCAGTGTCTTTTGACTTAGCCTTGTCTACTTCACAACTAGTTTTGTCTAAACCCAAGGCTCTAAGCACCTACTTGTTTCTTTTCTGTTATTTCTTTTATTCAGAGCACTTTTGTCTCTTCAGTTTGGCATTTGATCGTCTTTCACTTTTCTTTCACAATCTTGATTCAGAATTTCCTGAACATCCGTCTCTTCCCCGATGTCGGACAAGATGACTCTCAGGATTTCCGATTCTTCGTCTTCCTCAACCACTTCTGGTATAGTCACCTCTAGATCTCCTTGGCTGTCTGCCTCTTCTCGTACTTCAGGAAGTGCCACATATGACCATTCTGGTGACTTATACTTCTGGTTGGGTTTTCTCGTCCTTTTGCTTTCCTCTGATGGTGTCTGTTCAATGTCTTTTGATTTCTCTTGGCTAGACACCTCATTCACTTGTTCAGCTCTAGATGAATTTACTCATGTCAATCTGTATCTCAATCTCTTTATCTTGTTTGGCCAAATTTCATCCCTTGCCGGCCATTTTAGCTTACTTCCCTTTTCATTTCTCTCAGTTCTCCATGCTCTTTTCCTCAGGACTCGACCTTCCGGTACTTCTTCATCACTGTCCTCCGATTCAGTTCCAACTTGACTCTTTCTTTCAGTAGTCCTTCTTTCCACCACTTCCTTTTTCTTATCTACTTCTGTCCCTCCTCGTGGTTCTTCCACACAATCTTCCTGTTGACTAACTGTCCCTTCTTCTACCTGGATGTATGGTTTCCCTACATCTCCTCGGGGGGTCTTCCGCAACAATCTTTCCCTCTCCCTCTGTATCTTGTACCTTACCATCTACTTCTTTTATTTCAGGTGGAATTTCTCTTGACTTTTTTTATACGGAACTTCTTTATCAAGAATTTCTTTGACAGTCTCTTCACTGTTTTTATTTTCACTCTTATTTGCTTGTACTGGATCAGTGTCTGATTCTGAGCTGGTCTCAGAAATTTGCAATTTTCTTCTTAATGGTAGATTCTCTGGTGCTATAGCTGAACTTGGTTCTGACTCCCCCCTTTCAGGAGTTTGTCTTGCTCTTATTTCTTCTGTATCTAATTCAGATTCTTCAAAGTATTCTCCTTCTCTGTTATCCACTGGATTTGGAATTTGCAAGGTATGACTAGCATGAATCCAGTTCTTTACTCCTGCACATTTTACAGCTGTCGTCGTGGTCAGGATCACCTGAAGTGGTTTACCCCCACCTTGGGACCAAACAATTTCTTCTTCTATGCACTTTTATTCTCACCCAGTCACCTGGGGTCAGATCATGAGCTGGCTTCTTTTCAAGAGTGGTTGCATCCGATCCAACCGGATGAAACACAAAATGAACGGAATCAGCCAACCCCTTGCAATAATCCAACACCAAGTCATCAGATATAGGTAATAGCTTGTTGACAGGTATGAAAATATGTCGCATTGCTCTCCCCATCACTATTTCATGAGGACTCAAGCCTGTATTCCTATCCGGAATAGATCTAATAGTCATGAGTACCAGAGGCAAGACATCAGGCCATTTCAAACCTGTTGCTAAAAACATTTTTCCCAGTCTGTTTTTAATGGTGCCATTTACTTGTTCCACCACACCAGAAGCCTCTGGGCGATAGGCACAATGTAGTTTCTGTTGTGCTTCACAAATTAATTTCATGATTTCATTATGGAAATGTTTTCCTCTATCTGACTCGATCGTGACTGGAAAACCAAATCTAGGAATGAACTCTCTCAATAGTAGCTTGGCTACTGTGATTCCATCACTCCTTCTAGTTGGGTATGCTTCCACCCATCGAGAGAACAGACAAACCATCACTAGAGCATACCTCAACCTGTTGCAGGGGGGCATTTCAATGAAGTCAATCTGCATTCTTGTGAAAGGCCCTCCTTCTCATCCTATCGGTCCCAGATTTACCACTGCTTTTCTTCCAGGATTGAATTGCTGACATATAAGGCATCTTTGGCAAAGGCTTTCAGCTACAAGTCTAAATTTTGCATTATACCATGTCTGTTTGAAAAGTCTGATCATAGCATCTCTTCCTACATGTGCTTGTCCATGATACATCCGTGCCATGGTAGAAACCATGCTATCAGGCATGACTGGTCTTCCATCCCGATAAACCCACACATGATCTGTTTCTCGTGGTGCACATCCTGCTTTTACCCACTGTCTCATTTCCTCATCTCCTGCTTCTTCCTACAACTGCCTCACTTCTTCCCATGTATTCACAGTGTTAGTAAACAACAAGGGACATGAATTAATTTCTTTTTCTCTCCCACGATTGACAGAGTTCTGATTACGTGCACAATGCCGAGCCATGTCGTTGGCAAATTGGTTGCCCGCTGAAATGTAATCAACGGACTTGGAATGCGCAGCACATTTCACAATTGCTAACTGCTTAGGCAGCTGTATCGCCTCAAGCAATTTTCCAACCACTTCAGCATTCCTTATAGGAGTTACACTCATTGTCAAAAACCCTCTTTGGGACCAGATCTGCCCAAAGTCATGCACCACACCAAAGCCGTACTGACTATCTGTTATCACAGTCACCCTCAGACTCTTTCCCAACTTGCATGCTCTTGTTAATGCAAAAGGTTCAGCAACCTGGGCTGATTTTACTCCTTTCAGACAAGATGCTTCCAGTACAGCTGCTACGGTACATACTGCATACGCTGCACTGAGAATTCCCTCATCCGTTTTCAGGCATGATCCATCCACAAACATCAGTCAAAGGTACATCTTTTATATCAGGACGTGGTTTGGTACAAAAATCAAGCACTTCCAAACAGTCATGATCCACATCATCTCTGACTTCCACATTCTCAGCATCAGGTAACAATGTTGAAGGATTCACATTCATACATCTCACAAGGCTCACATTTGTTGCACCTAAGATGACTTTCTCATACTTAGTCAGACGACTATGCGTCATGAACTGAGTGCGGCTCCTTGTTAAAAGGTTTGCCACATCATGAGGTACAAACAGTCTCACAGGATATTCCATCACAATTCCTTCACTCTGTTCCAGACTCTTACAAGTAGCTGCTACAGCTTTCAAACAACCAGGCAATGCTACGGCTACAAGGTCTAACATAGCTGAAAAATATGCAATTGATCGCCTCAATTTTCCGTGTTTCTGTATTAACACAGAAAGTGCACATCCATTTATTTCGCTGCAAAAGAGCTCAAATTCTTTCTCATAGTCAGGCATGCCAATAGCTGGTGCCTCACACAAACCATCTCTCAATTGTTTAAAAGCCTTCAACTCTTCTTTATTTAATTCAATTGGATCTTTTACATCACTCCTTGTCAAGCGTACCAGAGGTTTTGCAATCAAGGAAAAATTACTAATCCACTGACGACAATATCCAACCATTCCCAGAAACATTCTCACTTCTCTTTGAGTCATTGGGGCTCTCATTCCTTTTATTATCCTGATTCTATCTGCAGT
Source organism: Triturus cristatus (assembly GCF_964204655.1). Classification (NCBI taxonomy): domain Eukaryota; kingdom Metazoa; phylum Chordata; class Amphibia; order Caudata; family Salamandridae; genus Triturus; species Triturus cristatus. Next base: position 597,487,343 of record NC_140592.1, on the reverse strand, counting down.
TACTTTTCTTTGTCCTTTTTCAATTTTGTGGCCCAAATATTGTACTTCTTTCTGACAGAATTGCAATTTCGATGGGGATACTTTAAGTCCGCCATCTGCCAAATGAATTCTCGATGCCACAAGTAGGTCATCGATATATTGGACCAATACTGAACTTTTGGGCATTTTTAAATCTTCTAAGGACTTTTTCAGAATCTGATTGAATATCGAGGGACTTTCTGTATACCCCTGTGGGATTCGGCACCATGCCAAAAAACGTTCGCCAAACCGGAACGCAAAAATCTGTCACAAATCAATCACTGTATACCATTCTGCATCATAAGGAATCTGATATAATATCACAGATGGATTTGGTACAATGGGACAACATGATACAACGATTTTATTTATTTTTCTCAGGTCTTGCACTATTCTAAAAGTTCCGTTAGGCTTTTTCAGACCCATAATAGGTGAATTACATGGACTGCTCATTATTTCTCTCAGAATACCTTGCTCAAGCATTCTGTCTATTTTAGGTGTGACTCCTGCAATTATTTCGGGTATCAATTTGTACTGTGGAATATTTGGGTAACTTACTCCTTCCTTTACAGAAATGTTTACGGGATCTTCATTTTTAATTAATCCCACATCTTCTCCTGTGAAATCCCATACTTCCGTCCTTACTGTTTTCTTCAATTCCTGAGGCAATTCCTCGGGGTCAAATACAGCAAATGCCTCTGTAATTTCAGGTTCCATATTAGCTATAGTCATTTTGTAAAGTACATCCTCATCAGGAGTCTAAAAAGCTATGCCATCAGGAGTACAGAATATTGTGCAGTTCATTTTGCACAGCAAATCTCTCCCTAACAAATTTACAGGGCTTGAATCGCACACGACAAAACGGTGCATTTCAGAAAATTTCCCTATTTTACCTTTAACTGGTTCAGTGAGGTACGTTTTTATCTGTCTGTTTGATACTCCAACTACTTGGATTGTTTCGTCCAAGAGAGGAAGATTTTTGACATCAGCTGACCTAACAGTTGAACGAGTAGAACCAGTATCCACTAGGAAAGTAATGTTTTCGTCATTTACCTTTCCATCCACAAAAGGGCATGTCTGGTCTACTTCTAGAGTTGCACCAAGTACGCATTCTTCTTCCTCCCCTCAGCACCGTCAATAACTTTCTTCTGACTCACTCTGATCGCGTTGTAGCCAATACTGCGAAACCGCACTAGCGCGCGGCAGCTTAGTTACCTGTTCTTCGTTGTAGAATCCTGTCTCATCACTGTATTTCTGAGGATTTACGCTCTGTGGAAAAGGCGGTTTTGGCACCTGACACTGTTGGTCAACAACCTGCTGCTGTCTCTGCGGTTGACAACTCACCTCATTCTGCACCTGTGGATTCAATGATGCATTATCACCATCAGCACTTAGGGGAAATTTACACTCGGTTCTCCAATGCCCTATTATTCCGCAATTATGACATGGCCACTTCATTTTGACTTCTTCTACACTAATGTGTCCTTTCTATTTCCCAATGTTGGGTTTTTGTTTCAAACTCGTACCATTTGCTTGTTCGATCAATTGGGCTTCCTGTCTTTCTGCCACTTTTACTTGAGCCCACATAGCCTTTTCTTTTAATTTACGCTGCTTTGCTTCAATCTCATCACTAAAATATTTTGCATGTCTCAGTACTTCATCTATCTTTTTATTTTTCCAATCCACTGTATGCTGTTTAATCATTTCACTTACTTCAGGACACAACCCATACACAAATCGATACACAGAATGACTCAAATCCTTCTCACTCAAATTTTCATCACCACTATATTGTTTAAAAGCTAGTAACAATCTCTCATAGTATGCATGTACAGACTCTTTCACTTCTTGATGAGTTCTATCAATTTTCACCCAATCAGTTTCTTTAGGTGGCACTTTGTTTTTCCGGAAGGTAACTATTTGTTCATATTTTCTCATTACTTCTGGATCAGGAGCACCTGTTTTTGGATCTCTAGGGTATTCTTGGGTAGGCCAACCTATTGTAATTTAACATTCTGCCCATAGGTCTGCAGGTACAATTATGTCAAATAAACTATTCAAATCAATCCGTAGTACTTTCGATAATTTTACAAACCTGTCTACCTGTCTGTACCACTCAACCGGCTTCTTGCGCAAGCGAAGAATGTCATTGGTGAATTATAAAATGTCTTGTCTGGTCCAGGGGTTATGCACACCAGCTAATATTTTAAAACAACTTTCCCCTGCTGCATTGGGACTCTGTAGAGGCCTCCTCAATACTTCGATACGCGAGTCCCATGTTCCAATTGATTGGAAACGCGCGATGGTGGTTCCTCTATTGAAAAAACCCAATGCCGATCCCTCGGTCTTGGCTAATTACCGCCCCATTTCACTTCTACCAGTATTTTCTAAAATTCTGGAAAAACTTGTCAATTTTCACCTAACTGCTCATATTGAAAAGTCTGGATACCTGCACCCTTCTCAATCGGGTTTCAGAACACACCACTCTACTGAAACTACCCTTTTGGGTGTAACTGAAAAATTACATCATTGTTTAGATCAAGGCGAGACCATGGCGCTCATCTTATTAGATTTGAGCGCAGCATTGGATACTGTGTCTCACCCCATTCTGTTGAAATCCCTTCAGTTAGCAGGTGTAGAAGGTCCAGCCCTGCTATGGCTAACCTCTTTTCTTAGTGACCGTTCATTTCAAGTCTTTTCTTCTGGCTCCTCTTCCACTTCCTGTGCATCTGCATATGGAGTTCCACAGGGTTCTACCTTGATCCATTACTTTTTAATATCTATGTGCGTCCCCTTGCTACCATCGTTGAGTACGCAGGGCTCACCCTATACTCCTATGCAGATGACACTCAAATAATTTTTTCGCTATCCTCTTCTAAAGACAATACGATATCTTCTTTAAGGAATGGTCTGCTTCAAGTCTTGGAATGGATGAATACCAACTGCCTAAAATTAAACGGGAACAAAACGGAGGTCATCATCTTGGGCAAAGATAAACATCTCTGGAACTATTCTCATTGGCCTCAAGAAATGGGTTCATTTCCTCAGCCGGTAGCCCAAGCCAGCAATTTAGGTTTTATTATTGACAGCCAACTTTCCATGCGGCAACAGCAGTGAGCACCATTGGCACTTGTTTCTCCATACTAAGATGGTTGCGGAAAAAATTCTGGATGCTCCCTTCTTCTACACAAAGAACTGTAGTCCAATCTCTTGTTATTTCCCGTTTGGATTATGGGAACATACTCTATTTAGGTTGCAATAAGGAACTCTTGAAGAGGCTGCAAATGGTCCAAAATTCTGCAACGCGTCTTCTCTGTCATATTGCAAGGAGAGCCTCTGTCACTCCTTGTCTTCATGATCTTCATTGGCTCTGCATTAGTAGCCGTATCAAATTTAGGGCTCTATGTCATATTTTTAAAATAAAGCAAGGCGCAGCCCCGGTGTATCTACGTGAACTCATTTGCCCTTACACGCCGCATCGCGCCTTGCACTCTTCCACTCAGGGTAACTTGGTGCTTCCCAGATTTAAACTGACAAGAATGGGCGGACGCTCCTTCTCGTACCTTGGATCTAAACTTTGGAATTCCCTTCCTAATCATGTGAAACAGGAACCTTCCTATCTAAAATTCCGTCGAGACATTAAGACCTGGCTCTTCATCCAGCAACTGGCCTAGTTACTTAGTCTAATTTTAGACTCATTTGCGCCGGGAAACCCTAATAGGGTAGCTGTGCGCCAAACAAATCTAATAATAATAATAATAATAGCCTCTGCCTGGAATCTCCCTCATGGGACATTTAGTTACCACCTTTTCTTTTTCTCTTACTGGGAAAGCTGCAAACGTTTTGTCTGTTGCATCGTCTCGTTTTTGAAACCATCTACTTTTCCATTTGTCTACATCGCCCCATTTTCTCAGTAAAATAATTAAGTCTTTAATCTGAGTTATTCGTCCTGCAGTATTCAAATCTTCAATTTCTTTTTCAAAAAAGTCTACTCTGTATGGTTTTTGTAATGACTTTACCTTTTCAAAGTCGATGCCCATTTCACTTGCTACTTCTTCCAATCTTTCATGTAAATTTCTTGCTCTCCATGTTATAATTTTGCATAGAAACATTAATTCTTCATCCTGATAGGCTTTTAACTTTTCTGTGGGGATAGTTCCTACTATTAATTCTTCTAAAACTATTTTTAATTTAGACACATCCAAAGGTCGAGGTTTAGCATCTTTTTGCTGTAAACTCCTTAACCATTCACTTAATTCATCAGAAGTAGGACCTACAGGAATCGTCTCATTTCGTTTTTGTTCTAAACTTTTTGGTGATCCTGGCACTGATTCTGTCGTCATTATTGCCCTATTCGCTAAACTCTGATTTACTGTAAAATTTTTAGGAGTACTTTTTTCAGAATATCCTACCACTTGTCCCCATGGATTTTCTCTTAAACCTCTTCTTTCTGTTTCGGTTTGCTTATTACTGTTATACGGAATCGTCAGACAATGCTCGCTATCCTTTTGCTTATCACAAATAGGCATTACGGGTCCTATTGTTACAGGAACAGTTACAGCTTCCATGTTTTTAGTCAATTCCCTAATCTTTTCAGTTAACTCTAAAGTAGTTCTGGCTAATTCAGCTGAGTTTTCATTTGCCATTTTACCAGGTCGTGTATTTTCTGTTTCTCTAAAGGGATTATTTCTTCCTACCTCATGTGGTATTGATTCAAACTTCATATTTTGTGGTGATTCTTTTACTGGGGCACTTGGTGTCAACAATGTGGAATTTGGTTGATACGGGGGTGGATTTTTATAAAACATGTCCTCAAGAACATCATCCTCCGACTCATGCACACCATACTTATAACCTTCTGATCCTGTATTATTTCTCTTTCCTGTACATTTTCTACTATTAGTCTCTTCAGCACTTCTCATAGGGAACATACCATCAGCCATATTTGCACTTCGCCTTCTCCTCATTCTATCATCGTGATTCTCTTGTCCACATGGTCTACCAAACATATATTTGTACCTTCCGCAACTCCGCTGTCGTTCTCTGTCATACATCTTATCTTCCCATTCTGCCAATGCTTCAAACTGAGCAGGTCTAGGTCTTGGTTCGAATTTCATCATTCTTTCTCTTAAATTCCTTAATACCGCTAAATTGAATGAACCATGTTCCGGAAATGCTAAAACCCCATCATCTTTTGTATACTTTGCCCAATTGTCTAACCAAATACATGTATGATAGCCATATTTCGCAACCATAAAGGATGCAGGTGATTTCGGTGAAGGAAGCAATTGTCCCTCTCTAGTCACAATCGGTTTGTCCTTTTTAAATAAACTCTTAATCTTTCCAAACCAGGACTTTTTCTCTTTTTCTGGTGGATCGTAATACATAATTTTCTCTTTTCAGTATCGCTAGATTTCTCCTACGACTATTCTGTTGTTTTATCCAACTGTAGCGCGACTTAAACTAATGCACCAATCCGGAGCGTCTATGTCACTTCTGCAATTCTCCAATCCCAGCGCGACTCACACCAACGCACCAATCCAGAGCATCTACGTCACCCTGTAATTCTCCACTCCTAGCGTGGCATACACTAACGCACCAATCAGGAGCGTCTATGTTTCTTACTGACTTGCCAATCCCATCCGGTCTTTTCTGACGTCAGCTTTTCTCGCTACTCCTGCTTCTGCTGACCTCTCCTTTACAAAATTTATCAGCAATCTTTTTTTACGTTCTCTTTTACTCAAATTCTGTTAGTAACAACATAAAAACGCCACCATTATCTGTTTCGCTAACAAAAGAGATAGTCCTGACCTTTTTCACAAGAATTCCGTCTTTCCCGAGAGCAGCGCTTACCTCTGCCCTACTACAAAATTATTACATTCGTTAATAAAGTAGCATCTACTTTACCCTTCTTTCAAGCTTCGGGAACACCTATTACCTTTCCAGTGATAAGCGCAATCAGAGTTCACGTGTACTCCTGTTACTTAAGACCAAAATTTCACAGGTGGCCTTCGCTACCCATACACCTCTTTCACACAGAAATGTCCCTAACGATAACACACAGCAATGTTACCAAATCAAACGCAGACAATGCGTCGTGCAACTTCAATCGTTACACATTTTCCCCGTGTACCTACAGGGCAACAAACAATTCACCATGTGACTTCACTTGCCACAGGCCATCCGACTTCCACATCCGACAGGTACCCCGAGTGTCCGTGCTGTCGCCCGTTGTGATCGCGCTCCCCTTTACTTCTGTACCCCTGAGTGTCTGTTTGCCCGTTTGTGATCGCGCTCCCCTTTTACTTCTGTACCCCTGAGTGTCTGTTTGCCCGTTTGTGATCGTGCTCCCCTTTTACTTCTGTACCCCTGAGTGTCTGTTTGCCCGTTTGTGACCGCGCTCCCCTTTTCTCTTCCGTGTATCCAGAGTGCCTGTTGTTCTAACTGCCCCCGCTGTCCCCCTCATCCTCCGCCGCTTTTCCCTCGCGTCTCGCTCGTCTTTGTACCTTTTTTTGGTACTTTTTGTTTTCCCAGGCCTCCTCGCCTTTCTCGAGGCCTACCGCTGCTTTTCCCACTTTTCTCCCACCTACCCGCCCCCCTCCCGCCTCCCAGCTGACCCCGCCTCCCCGGCTACCCTTAAATGGCGGCCGCTGCGAGGCAGTGGTAGCGACCCTTGACCCCTGGGTAGGTCGCTCCCCTGCCCTCACAGCGCCACCAGATCCCCTGTGCCTGCCTTCTCACTGTGTCTGTGGTGTTGCCTGTACCCCGAGTGTCCGTGCTGTCGCCCGTTGTGATCGCGCTTCCCTTTACTTCTGTACCCCTGAGTGTCTGTTTGCCCGTTTGTGATCGCGCTCCCCTTTTACTTCTGTACCCCTGAGTGTCTGCTTGCCCGTTTGTGATCGCGCTCCCCTTTTACTTCTGTACCCCTGAGTGTCTGTTTGCCCGTTTGTGACCGCGCTCCCCTTTTCTCTCCCGTGTATCCCGAGTGCCTGTTGTTCTAACTGCCCCCGCCGTCCCCCTCGTCCTCCGCTGCTTTTCCCTCGCTTCTCGCTCGTCTTTGTACCTTTTTTGGTACTTTTTGTTTTCCCAGGCCTCCTCGCCTTTCTCGAGGCCTACCGCTGCTTTTCCCGCTTTTCTCCCACCTACCCGCCCCCCTCCCGCCTCCCAGCTAACCCCGCCTCCCCGGCTACCCTTAAATGGCGGCCGCTGCGAGGCAGTGGTAGCGACCCTTGACCCCTGGGTAGGTCGCTCCCCTGCCCTCACAGCACCACCAGATCCCCTGCGCCTGCCTTCTCACTGTGTCTGTGGTGTTGCCTGTACCCCGAGTGTCCGTGCTGTCGCCCGTTGTGATCGCGCTCCCCTTTACTTCTGTACCCCTGAGTGTCTGTTTGCCCGTTTGTGATCGTGCTCCCCTTTTACTTCTGTACCCCTGAGTGTCTGTTTGCCCGTTTGTGATCGCGCTCCCCTTTTACTTCTGTACCCCTGAGTGTCTGTTTGCCCGTTTGTGACCGCGCTCCCCTTTTCTCTCCCGTGTATCCTGAGTGCCTGTTGTTCTAACTGCCCCTGCCGTCCCCCTCGTCCTCTGCCACTTTTCCCTCGCGTCTCGCTCGTCTTTGTACCTTTTTTTGGTACTTTTTGATTTCCCAGGCCTCCTCGCCTTTCTCGAGGCCTACCGCCGCTTTTCCCGCTTTGCTCCCACCTACCCGCCCCCCTCCTGCCTCCCAGCTGACCCCGCCTCCCCGGCTTCCCTTAAATGGTGGCCGCTGCGAGGCCGCGCAGCGGACGCGTGCAGCGGGCGCGCCTAAGGCAAGCCCGTCTGCGCCCGTCCGCGACTGGACCGCGACCAGCACCCGAACCCCTGGCCCCCGCAACCCCCGCCTGACCTACGGCTCTGCCACCCTCGCCATCCTCAACCCTGGCTGCACGCCGGGCTTCTACCGCGCCACCACGAAACGAAGTCACGGACCCTTCACCTGCAGCAACTGCCGCTTCACCTGTCTACGGACTCACACCGCTCCCGTCAAAATCGACTCCCCCGGAAGCAATCTCCACTGCATCCTGGTCAACACCCGATCCGTCCACAGGCACGCCATCGAACTGTGGAACCTCATCAACTCAACGAACCCGGACATCGCCTTCCTCACCGAGACCTGGATGAACCCCTCCAAAATCATCCGGAAAGACCGCACCAACCGCATCGGAGGAGGCATCGCCATCGCACACAAAAGCTCCATCCGTATCTCGACACACACCGACAACTCACTCCCCGACGCCGAACACCTCCACTTCGCGATCCACAGCGACCCCAAGACCACTCTCAGAGGCACCCTCATGTACAGACCACCAGGACCACGCACCAAGTTCTGCGAAGACATCGCAGACTTCGTCAATCCTCACGCACTCTTATCCACCGACTACATCCTACTAGGAGACCTCAACTTTCGCCTGGAGAACCACACCGACAACAACACCACTGCCTTACTGGACAACCTCACCAACCTGGGACTGAAACAGCTAGTCAACACCCCCACCCACTACGCCGGATATACGCTCGACCCCATATTCTCCTCCAGCAAACACACCACCTTCAGCCACACCACCGAACTCACCTGGTCGGACCACAGCTGTGTCCACTTCAGCTTCAAGAAGACCACCGTGCATCACCACACCCAGCAACCACCAAGAAGACACTGGAATCGAATCACCGCAGCTCGCATCATCCCTCTCCCAGAACCAACCCACCAGCACCACCGACCCCAACAAAGCCGCCAACAACCTCGCGAGCTGGATCGCCGACTGCGCCAACCTCCTGGCCCCCCTTAAGACTCAAGCTAACACCAACAACCACAAGAAAAACTCCTGGTTCACCCCCGACCTCAAGGACTCCAAGAAAGAATGCCGCACCCGCGAGAAGACGTGGCGCCTCAACCAGACTGAGGAGAACATGTTAGCTCTCAAGGACGCCACCCGCCAACACCACCAACGCCGCACGAAAAACAGCCTACCAGAACAGACTCGATAACAACGCCCACAACAGCAAGGAACTATTTGGCATCGTCAAAGAACTCTCCAACCCGGACGCAGAAAACAACTCCATCCCTCCCTCACAGGACCTCTGCGACTCCCTCGCTGCCTTCTTCCACCACAAGATCACCAACATATACGACAGCTTCACCACCACCAATACGAACCCCCCCCCCGGAACCCGCAACCGACATCACCACGATCCTCACCTGGAGCCCAACCACCACCGAGGAAACCACCCGAGTCATGAACTCGATCCACTCTGGATCCCCTTCCGACCCCTGCCCGCACCACATCTACAACAAGGCCAACAACATCATCGCACCCCACCTCCGAGACGTCATCAACGCATCCATCACCACCGCCACCTTCCCAGAGAGCTGGAAACACGCAGAGCTCAACGCCCTCCTGAAGAAACCCACAGCGGACCCCACCGAACTCAAAAACTACCGACCTATCTCTCTCCTACCGTTCCCCGCCAAAGTGATTGAGAAAATCATCAACGCTCAACTCACCACCGCCCTGGAATCCAACGACTCCCTTGATCCCACACAGTTCAGCTTCAGGGCTAACCACAGCACCGAAACCGCCCTCATCGCAGCCACGGACGACATCAGATCCCTGACCGACAAGGGAGAAACAGTGGCCCTCATACTCCTGGACCTCTCCGCATCCTTCGGCACGGTCTGCCACCATACCCTGATACACCGCCTCAGCAACACCAGCATCAGAGGCAAGGCCCTGAAATGGATCATCTCCTTCCTCTCCGGAAGAACTCAGAGAGTCCGCCTGCCCCCCTTCAGATCTACAGCCACGGAGATCATCTGCGGCGTACCCCAAGGATCCTCCCTCAGCCCCACTCTCTTCAACGTCTACATGACCCCCCTGGCGAACATCGCACGCAAACACGGACTCGACCTCATATCCTACGCCGACGACACCCAGCTCATCTTATCCCTCACCAACAACCCCACCTCAGCAAGGACCAGACTACACGAAGGCATGAAGGAAGTAGCGAACTGGATGACAGACAGCCGGCTGAAACTGAACACAGACAAAACGGAGGTCCTCATCCTCGGCCCCACTCCCAACGCATGGGACGACTCCTGGTGGCCCCCCGCCCTAGGCAGCACCCCCCAACCCACCGACCACGCACGCAACCTCGGCTTCATCCTGGACTCATCCCTCTCCATGACCAGACAGGTTAACTCGGTGACCTCAGCATGCTTCAACACACTCCGCATGCTCCGCAAGATCTTCCGCTGGATCCCCACCGACACCAGGAAGACTGTCACTCACACCCTCGTCACCAGTCGCTTGGACTACGGGAACACCCTGTACGCCGGCATCACCACCAAGCTGCAGAGGAAACTGCAACGGATCCAGAACGCTGCCGCACGACTCATCCTGGACATACCCCGCCACCACCACACCTCCAGACACCTGAGGAAACTTCATTGGCTCCCAGTCAACAAGAGGATCACCTTTAGACTCCTCACTCACGCACACAAAGCCCTGCACAACCTCGGACCTAAACTCATCAACAGCCGCGTCTCCTTCTACGCTCCTCCGCGCACTCTACGCTCAACCGGACAAGCCCTGGCAGCCGTACCCCGCATCCGCAGAGCCACCGCCGGAGGAAGATCCTTCTCTTTCCTGGCAGCGAAGACCTGGAACTCTCTACCCAGCCACCTTCGCAGCATACCCGATCACCTGTCCTTCAGAAGGCAGCTCAAGACCTGGCTCTTTGAGCTCTGACCCCCCCCCCAGTGCCTTGAGACCCTTTAAGGGTGAGTAGCGCGCTTTACAAATGCGAATGATTGATTCATTGACTTCCTACATCCCAGAAGTCTTCAAAAAGAACATAGAACGCAATGCAACTCAACATGGAATGTTAGTACATAAATCAATATTCATCCAAACATCAGCAATCAATAATCAATATTCAAAAATCGGAAAAGAAATAAACAATAATCAAATCCATAAGCAATAATCACCAAACCAACAATGCAATAAAACCATCATTCTGCTACCAGAAAAAACAGATCCAGCGCGAGACCAGGTGGAAAAGAGAAAGCCAAAATTTTACTATCCTCCCTGCGTCGCAGACCCAACGTCACACTAGCTCATTCACACACGCATTCATTGGTGGGGCCCATAACACCAACACTCACACGTCTCCACTCACGAGTCTACACACAGGAGGGATGATGATTTTGTGCTGGACATGTGGGGGGTACCTTATTACCTATAGGGAACAAAAGTTATTTTACAGAATATACATTAGCATTTACCACCTATAGATTCCTAATCCTAAACATCAAGGCACTCCACCGCTTGGTCGACGAACCAATTAGTTGGATTGGTTGATGATGATTTAGAACCAGCTAACACACATTTAAGACTCAGAATCCACTACTCTCTTAATTGAAAAACCACAATCTCGTAATTTCTGTTAAACAAATATTTGTTTATCTAAATATTGTTTGCAATTAATATTAGCATTTTTGGTCGATCAAAGTTTAGAATTTTGTTCAATTAACACAAATCGCATGACATTTATATTTACCTATTCCTGCTATCTGGATTTTTTCTCTATATCATTTGGCTCTGCATAACCAAATGTAGCCATTAATTGTCCAAATAAAGCAGGCCAAAGCTCAAAGTCCAAAAGTTCTTTGCTCAGCACGTTACAGTCCCAAAGATCTCAAAAGGACCAGAAATCGTGCAAGCATCTGTCATCGCCTGTGGGGTCAATAGAGGTTTGAGGTCATCGAGTAAGAAGGCAGCATCTGCATCAATCGATCTCCATTCTAAAAACTCCTCCCTATTCTACTGCTCTTTTTATAATAAATTTCGGGATAACATGAAACATTCTTAGGCTAAGAAGACAGGTGATTGGGTGGTTGGGAACGTCCGATTTTTACACTATGAGGTTCTCATGGATTTTGCTGGTTCACTTCCTCTGTCCATGTTGCCCTTATGCAACATTGTAGAAGGTTTGCTTGTAAGTCCCAATTGTTCATTTAGACCAGATTTTACTGAGTGAGGTTTGGCAGTCCTCCATGTTCCTATTCTTGACCAGAAACACTGTGACTCGGGGTCGCCTGGAGGTCTACGGAGCCATCCGAGTCTGCACAGTAGACATCGTGCTCACGAGACGGTCGCCACTTTTGAACTCCATTTCGGACGCCATATTTTGGTAGGCCCAAATGCCAACTTAAGCGAAACAAACACAAAAGAGTAATTAATACAAAGAAATGAAGATTCTAATGTTAAACCCTCACTAATCCCTTTATGTATTAGTATTTTCCTAGCTTTTAGCAACATTTAAAGCAATAATACTCACCTTTACGATCCAAATCGGGAACGCAAACGTCACATAAGCAACATAAATCATGCGATATCCTATTACCACATGTACTACTATTAATATGCGTACATATTTTAGTTATTAGAGTTATTTTGCCATGCAAATAGCAATAAGTCCCACGTGTAATTGGTGTTTACAAAATTTGCAAAATGTTGATCAGTATAACACATCATACCGTTAGTCAAATTATAATATAAGTGGGTTATATAATTAGTATTTTCATGCAAAATAGAGGAGCTATACAAAAATTAGCTTTACCTGCTCCATCAACAGCAACAGTGCCCATAATTCTCGCTCTGTTTGCGGCCATCCTACTACTATTTTAGCTTGTTTAAAATGGCTACGCTCCCTGTGGTAACAAGCATGTCCGACAAAATACGCCTCTACGCGAAGCTACATCAATACCTAGAAAAAATGGAACAAATTTTCGGTTGCCTGCCTCTATCTATTATGCCTGATTGATATATATGCACACTGTTAGATATCAGCACAGATTGGTAATAATATTTCAGTTGTGATAGTTCATATCAAACTAGTATCCTTCTGGGTGGGATATTCTCAGGCCTCCTGCTTTTGTTGAGGCTCAAAATTGTGCCATTTTAAGCCTTGGTCTAGCCTCACCCAAAATATAGGGTTTTATAAATTGTTCATGGTTTTTCGTATTGTGACAGATATTTCTAAGATTATCATCGTGAATATGTAGTTAATTATGAATGATATATTAATTGTATTCATTTGAATTCTGCCTCATAATGAATTTTGTAGTTTTGGCCATTTCTTTCTTAATTGCATCTAATAGTGGGTCTAGACTTACTGACATCATATTTTCGAGAGCCCTATTTAGTGGCATGCCCATGTATTTTAATTGTATGTGTCTTCCACTGGAATGGTGCTGTCCTTAAGGGGATTTTAGTTGTGCATACAGTCATTGGTAGGGCTTCACATTTACCCAAATTTAGCCGCTACCCCAAGAGTTTGGAGAAAGTGAAGATAACTGAGATCAATGGCAGAGTATATATACTAGGTTTTTTCACTGTGATCATTTTATTGTTTGCATACAGTAGTAACTTATATTACTCCCACTCCAGTTCCTACTCTATGTGTCTTTAGACTGTCCGATTGCTCTCGGCATGGGTTTCAGTGCTCATAAAGCAGCATTGGAGAGGCTAGGGACCCAGGTCTTATTCCTCTGGATATTCAAGAGTGCCAGGAAAGGAACCCATGCAGCGCACAACTGCCATCAGCTTAATGTACAGCCATTATACTTTTCCTTTGAAATCAGTAACTAGGCCAATTCTCTCCATGATGTCAAAAAAATAGTTACATTCTACACTGTCAAATGCTTTTTCAGTCTCTAAGGACATGGCTACTGCATCATCGTTGTCATTACATAAGTGTCTAATAAAATGTGATAGAGTGTTTGGATGGGTGGGGGAGGACTGATTTGGTACAAATCTGACCTGAAATGGATGAGTAAGTTTGAGTAGAACCAGTCCCAGCTGTGTGATTTGAATTTGGGCCAGCATTTCAATATCTGCATTATTAAGTGACAATAGTCTGTGACTACTACAACAGAGAAGATCTTTATTAGGTTTTGTTATCAGCGGTATTGTAGCTTTAGTACCTTTAGGGAGTATAACACCATCATCTAAGGCTTCTTTACATACTTTATGTAATAGAGGGACTATTTAAGGTTTAATAAGCCTATAAATTTCAATGCATCCTCCCTTGGGCCTTGATTAATTTCAGTATGGTATCACTACCCAGGAAAGCTTCCTGGCAATCGCTTGTGTCTCTGCATTCACATTTATATAGAGTAGTATATCATTTTTCAAAAATATTTGCAATGTCTATTGAATTATTAATCAATCTGCCTCTATGGCTTCTATAACTGAGACTGTGTTCAATGTTTCCAGTTGGTTTAATTGTAGTGCTTAAAGTCAACCCACTTTCTTTTTTCATTTTTTTTCGTTATGCTGGTCAGAGTGTATTTAGCTTTAGATATGTACAATGTGTTTATTTCTTGCTTTTTCCTTACTAGCATTTTCTGTGTCTACGCCTTTGATAAATGATCATAAGCCCATGTAAGATGCTCTATCTCTTTTTCAAATCAAGCCTGTTCTTCATTGGCTTCAGAGGCCTTCTTTGTTGACCTGGAGAGGGAGGTCTTAAGCTCTAGTGCCTTAGCGTGAACTTTGCCAAAGCTCCTGACGTTGAGAGACGACTGTACTGGCTCATCGAGGGCGACAGCCTTGAGCCCTCTACCAATCTGGCCTTTCTGACAGTACACTCCTGCAGTACCGTGCCATGTCTGTGAACAGAGCTAAAAAGGATCGCTCCCTTAAGGACATGTTTGTGAAACAGGGTGGAGCAGCTCCGGACGATAAACCATCTGGGAATGCTGGAGAGCACTGGGTGAACCCTGTCCATGAAGGAGGAGCTCTCTGAAGACCTCCAGGAGGTTCGCCACAACCTGGAAGAGATGGGAGATAGAGTGGCTGCGATGGAGGATCAAGAAACCATCCAGGAGAAGGAAATAGGTGGCTACAGCAAGTGGTTCTGTGTTTCAAGGAATAGCACATGAACCTGCAGGCCCACAATAAAGATTTGGAAACGTATTCCTGCAGGAACAACGTACACATCCGTGGTGTGCCAACACATGCTGAGGGAATGAACCTCAGGGAATATGTTGCAGCCCTCCTCCAGCACATCCTGGGCAGCTCAGAGGACACAAAACTGCAACTCCACTGAGTATACAGGATGGGACCCTCCACACCCAACAAGAACCCGCCTACAGACATTTTGGTCTGCGTCCACATCTCTCAAATAAAAAAGGACATGTTACGGAAAGCTTGAGATTCGCATCTGCTGCGATTCCGGGGCTACTCCCCAGTTCTTTACCAGGACCTCTCCCGGATCACCCTGCAAAAGCGAAGAGAATTTCACCCGGTCGCTGACCATTTATGGAAAGCAGGCATAATGTATTCTTGGGGACATCCCTTCAGGATCATCTTTCACTGTGATGGAACACTACACAAACTGAGATCCCTTAGAGAAGCCTGCAACATGCTTAAGAATGATCCCCCAGAGCTGCAGTGACAAGGCCTCGCCCCCGACCGCAGAAGGCAGAAGAGGTTGGGATGGCCATATGCCAAGGGAGCCCCCATTAGACCAAAGCCGGAATCAGACTCCATTTCCTAAGAATGACAATCCATACTCCACCCTCTTTTTGGTGAATGCACTCTCTCAGAAGCCACAAGAAGCAGAAGGGACCATCTGGAATCAGCTACAGCCGCTAGGTTGGAGGAAGAAAGGAAGGTGGGCTTGGGGAGACCGATGCACCTCAGGATAGCCTTTTCTGATGCCCAGCTTCACCCGGGACTGTAAACCCACAGGGGAGTTGCCCAGGCGACTGTGGGGTCCATGTCTGGAAGACCCTCCACAACAGTTATACCACACTGACGAACTTTTGTCATTTCAAGTTCTACCCAATGTTATTAGTTTGCACTTCCCTAGTAACTTTTCTATCTTCTTTTGTTTTCACTCCTCCACTCCGACAGCATTGATTATGCTCCTACAGCTGCATTTTAATAGTGTTCTGTGCCTTGTGCCTGCTGCCCTGCCTATAGGATCCCTAGATGAGGGGCGCACTTATGCTTCCCAGGTCTCCTTCCCAGCCTTTGTCAACCCTGAAGTGTGCCATTTCTAGTTTGTATTTAGACATTCACAACTGGTGATGCCAATTATGAAAACATAAACGAGTTACTCTAACTTTAATATTTCCTTCACAATAAAAACATTGTTTTGCAATCACATGTCAGTGAATTGAGAAAATAAAAATAAATATGCGCAATATGCAGTTCCTGCAATATAAAATATAGCAACAGGTCACTTCTACAAAATTTTTGCCTGGACCATGTTCCAAGGAAAGTGAGAGGAGGCAACAGAGAAAGATGCCTGAGGAGGCTTGAATCGCGTTTCATTATTGACCTCCAAACAAAGTCTCCGGGAGGTCTTAACTGTGGGGTAGACTTAGCAGTTAATTTGTGAAAGAATAGAGACTGGCCTTCACCTAAGACGATGAAGGGTCAAAAAGAGAGGTACAGGAAGGGCAGAGAATTGTAAAAAGAAGTGTAGTTGCATACAGAATGTCAACATCATGGTATGTAGGAGCCTATACAAGGTAAGATAGCAGTAGTTAGATGAAAAGCCCATGAAGGGCATAATTGACTAGTTCGAGTGGAATCATGCCACTGACAAATGATAAAGTATAACAAATAATGCCATGATAATGTATCAAGTGGTGCTCTGCTGCATGGGCTTTTTAAAAAAAAACGGAATTAATTATATGTAATTGATACGTAATTTGTATGAGCATGTCTATGATATCACAATAGGCAGTTTGAATACTTGCATATAAACATGCTCCAAGATGGCGCCCGATTCTGCAGAGACAGTAATTGTCCCTCCTCGACTTTAATGAATTAGTCATGTGATAAATGTCGCTGAAGTAAGGGCGCCTGTCAGCAATGACAAAGACTAACACCGAAACGCGTAATGTTTGAATAGATTTTCGAAATAAAATCCGGAGTGATGAGAGTGCTGGTCCTCATTTACCGTGAGTAAGGAGCTAAATATCGAGCGGATTTGCCCCCGCTGGACTGAGCACCCGCTCACGAGTGCGGACCCGAGGCAAAGGACGCGGAGCTGGGGAATATATATATATGTATTGTCGGGCACGACGCCCGAGAAATTTTGGATGTAACCTGCATTGAATAATAAACCTTGCACGGCTCACCACAACATCTCTGTGGTTCTGCGATTTCTTATGGGGACTGGAAGAGGTTCGTGCCAGAAGTCCACGCTAAAGAATAAACGGGGCTGGAAATGCTATCATATATTACCTACTGGCGGTCGCCAGTAGGTAGTTATAGTTAGGACCACGTTTCCATAGGAAATCCGCAACATTCTATTTTGAATAACTTTGGCGCCGGTCAACGAATCCTCGCGAATTTTACAAAATAGGTGGGGCGCTACGCTCCGCTCCTACCCTGAAAGTCTCGGGGGGATTTGTCAAGCGGGGGCTGAGATAAAAGGGGGGTCCCAAAACGCGTTTTTCCTATGCATTTTTCCATAGGACCTTTAGACAGGGCTACAGCCCGAACGGCTGAACAGAATTACTAGAAATTTGCCAGAGAGTTAGTCCTCAGGTCAAGGAAGTGAGTGCCTTTTGTAGGTTTGGTGTAAATCTGTTCAGTAGATTCTGAGAAAATAGCCTTTAAATCAATATATATATCTGGGCCTGCTTACGGTGCGCTTACGGTACGCTTACCGTACGCGTACAGTGGCGTGCGCGAGCGCGATTCTGATTGGCTCTTAGATCTTAGTAAACATTCGAATCGGCCGAAACCAGGAAGCGGCGGCCGCCATTTTCTCTCTCGCACTGAGAGTGATGTTCAAAATAGAAAGCACAAAAACATGTAAAGGGGCTGTTTAGACAGCTCCCACACACATAGCCATGTTGAGGGAGTCCCCAAAGATCCCCCAAGGCCAAAAACGGAATTGTTATTTTTTCGCTAATTTCGCCGATTACGCTTACCGTACGCGTACGGTAAAAATTTCTAAAAAAAAAAAAATTATCCACACTCTCCCCACCCCGTGTGCAATTTGTGCCCGCAGGGCACCAATTGTGCATGGCTTATTAGACCCACGAAAAACTAAAATATTAAAAAAAAAAATATTAAAATAAAAAATCATCCACACTCTCTCCACCCCGTGTGCAAATGGTGCCCGAAGGGCACCATTTGTGCATGGCTTATAACTTATAAGAAAAATTAAAATATTACCTTTCAAAACGAAGTGCATCATATGTCCTCCATGTGCGCACGGTGCGCGAAGCGCATCGTGCGTACATGGCCCATCTAGCGTCACGTGGGCACGCGGTGCGCATAGCGCACCGCGTGCCCACCGTGCGTGCACGGCACTAACTGCGTAAAGGGGGCGCGCGGTGCGCGAAGCGCACCGCGTGCTCACTGTGCGCGCACGGTGCGCGAAGCGCACCGTGCGCGCACGGAACGAACTGCGTTAAGTGGGCGCGCACGCCACGAATGGCGTAAAGTAACTTAGCATTTAAAAAACCGTACAAATTCACTGAAAAAACCATAGGTTTCACACACGTTATAGTTAGGAATTAGCATTTAAAAAACCTTGCAAATTCACTGAAAAAACCATAGGTTTCACACATGTTATAGTTAGCGGAAATTTTACTGATAAAAAACCAATGAAATTCCCCGTTATATTTAGTGCAGGCAACTATAACTCACGCGACCGCAATCTTCTGCTGATGACATATGTGTGTTTATGAAAAAAAAATATTTGTAATATATGTATAGCTAAAAATGTATGGAAGAAGACATGGGCAAATAAGTGTCTAAATACAGTATTAGCATCAGCAGAGGATTGCGGTCGCGTGAGTCATAGTTGCCTGCACTAACTATAACGGGGAATTTCATTGGTTTTTTATCAGTAAAATTTCCGCTAACTATAACATGTGTGAAACCTATGGTTTTTTCAGTGAATATATATATATATATATATATATATATATATATATATATATATATATATCCTTCGATTCCGCTTTTCAGTAGGAACTGCCTTCTCGTGGCTCCTGCTCCTGAAAGTACAGACACGGACCAGTTCCTTGAGTGCAAATGTTTATTAGCTTTTTCGCTGGTTAGTCGCCATAACGTTTCGGCTCCAATTGAGCCTTGTTCACATGACAACATGACCTTTCACATTACTTCCTTAAATAGGATACCTTGATACTCAGCACGTGATACTGGAGACAGAGACATAGACATAGTTGACAGACTACATATGATGGATCTTAATGCTATTAACCTCGTAAGGCAGGCGCCCTTAAAGTTATAATATTGAACTTTATTATTGCTAGTTGGGCCCAAGAAATGCTTATGAATAAGCATGTAGGTGTTGTTATATTAATACGGGGAGCCAGATATTCTTAAAATTTAATTACGTATATCTTGGCAAATAATACCCCTGATTATTCAAATATTCAAATGCTTACATGGATATCAGTTGTATACTGATAATTTTAGAACCCATCTTGATATATATAAGTCCATCAGCCATCTATTCTATTTACGCATCTCGGGATAAATCCCCATAAGGTCCTATGTCTTGTCATCAATGCCTGATTTTTCTATGCTACAGATCCCTGTAGCTGTGCAAAATACGCGAGTGAATGAATTACAGTGCAAAAGTGCCAATAAATAGTCATTTTGTAAAACGTTTCAATAAACATACGATATTGATAAAAACAATTGCGTTAAAAAACATGTAAACAACATTTGTAAATTCTTGAAAGTGCAAAAAAGTGCGAAAAGGTACAAAGTGCAGGTGAAAAAAGCTAACTAAGGCCAATCATATAGAATTTTTTTTTGATTTACATCTATCATTTTTTGAAACACAAGTATCTAAAAATGGATGACCAGATACTAAGATAGACCTGGTGTGACCAATCCGACAGACAGGAATTTAGACAGAACACAGTGCTAAAGTTATCTGGGGTGTGAGATATTGGATACCATCTGGTCATATATTATCAACTGGTACTGATACCTGTAGATAATGTGAACACTACATACCAATCAAAAACATCATCTTTAACATTTCATCAGATGTGATATATCTAAAACAATAAATAGTATATCAATTGGTTAAAATTGTCTTCCACAATAATAACTCATTGATAAAATCAATTGTATAAAACAAGTAATATAAAATTCAGATAGGTAAGTATGTCCAAAGTGAGATATATTCGAGTGTTGTATCCAGTTCCACCCCACTAATAATATGCAAGGAAATATGGTATGTGCTCCTAACCTAAAATGGTATGCAGATCCTCAGTGACATTAAGTCCGCCAGGGAATTTGGAATCAAGTAAGAGTATATATTTCGTCTCCATCTGTCTCAACCTGGCTTCCCTGTTTCCTCCACGTCTGCTAGCTGGTATTGAATCAATAACAAAGAAAGTCATTTCCTTGTTATTGCTATGATGTATCTCCTTAAAATGACGGGCGACAGGATAAGTATTGTCCTGATTAGTGATTGCTCTTAGGTGTTGTAGGATTCGTTTATGCACCTCTAATTTGGTGCTTCCTACGTATCTGAGTGCACATGGGCACTGGAGCACATACACCGCATACTCTGTTTTGCAAGTTAAAAGTTTCTCAATTTTGTGTTTCCTGTCACTAAAACCATCCTTGAAAAATTTGGTGTTAATGCCATGCGTGCAAGCCTTACATATTTTGCATTTATAGAAGCCACCATTGGTTTGTAGCCAACTGTTTTTTTCCATTTTTTCAGGATTGGTATTCACTAGGCAGTCTCTCATAGAGGGCGCTCGACTAAAGGTTAGGGTTGCTCTACGTGGTAAGGTAGGGCCTAATATACTGTCACTGGTTAAAATGGGCCAATTACGATTAAAAATACGATACAATTCTCGATGTTGTCTATTATACCCAGTGATAATGCGAAATTCTTTTTGTGATTTGGGAATTTCTTGGGTTCCTGGATTGCAGCTGATCACATTTTCATATTTTTTCAATAATTCCTGTCTGGTTTTAGACCTGGATTTATTAATGGCTCCATCAATAGTTGCTTCAGAGTATCCTCTTAGTAAAAATCTACGCTTGCTAGAGGTTTGGGCCACCGTTAATTCAGCCTCATTACTACATACTCGGCGTAGCCGCAACATCTCTCCATATGGGATACTAGTAATTAGATGTTGTGGATGGGCACTGGCCGCATGTAAGATGGTATTGCCGGCCGTTTCTTTTCTAAATAATCTCGTTTCAATGGAGCCATTGGAAATATAAACCTCCGTGTCTAAAAAACTGACATGAGACTGGCTCATAGTAACTGTAAACCTCAAATTTAAATCATTGACATTGATGGCCCTGACAAAGTCTTCCGCTTCCTCCTTGCTACCCTCCAAACGACAAACAAATCATCAATGTAGCGATACCACGCGATTACATGTGACTTCATTGTGTGGATATGTTCGGTTCTGAGGACCAGTTCTTCCCAAGCTCCCATATGTAAACATGCGTAGCTTGGAGAAAAACTGGCCCCCATAGCTACTCCTTGTAACTGACGATACACCAGATTGTTATACATAAAGACATTGTTCTGTAGGCATATTTTTAACATTTCCATGAGCATAGTTGTGTGTTCTGTAAACTGTTCTTCTCTCCTGGATAAATAAAGTTCAACAGCTGCCATACCATCCTTATGTAGTATACTGGTGTATAATGATGATACATCTAATGCTAACATCCAATATCCATCTTTCCATTCAATTCTTTGTAACATTAACAAAAAATCCCCAGTGTCCTGGATATATGATTCCAATGCCCTTACAGCGCCCTGTAAGAAATAATCAATATATACTGATGTTTTTTCCAGGAGACCACCTCTGGCTGAAATGATAGGTCTGCCAGGGGGGTTCATTATATCTTTATGAACTTTGGGAATAAAATAAATGAATGGAACTTTGGGATAATCAACTTTTAAAAATGTAAATTCATCATCAGTCAACATAGATTTGTTTTTCCATCTTGAGAGTTTCTTGTGGTATTCGGCTTGCATATTTTTCAACATTGCCATATTGCGCCGTTCATAATGCTGCCTGTTGTTAAGTTGGAAGTAGGCTTCTTTGTCATATGATGATCTGGTCATTAATACAATATTGCCTCCTTTGTCGCTGCCTCTAATGATGGTATTTTTGTCTTTACTGAGTTTTTGGATGAGAGAGTGATATTTGATGTTTCTCAGATCGTAGTTTTGTTTATTGTTACTGTTTTTTCTATACAGCTCCTTGATCTGGGACGTCACATTTTCATTAAAGATGTCAATGGAGTCCCGTAACATTAATGGAACAAATGTTGAAACAGGTTTAAAGGGTGTCATAGGTGATATTTGCTTACTAATTTCTTCATTGCTAGTACTGCCAATCTTTGTCTGCGTTTCAGCTGGGGAATCCATACCATTGTTGAGCCATAGATCAATAATGCCACTAGGTATGAGTGAGTCCGAATCCGGGATCATATCCGATCGTCCAATTTTCAATGGAGCTCGTGGATCTTTGTTTTTCATTTCATGGAATTTACGGAGTTTAAGTTTGCGTACAGCTTTGTAGGTGTCAAATCTGATGTTTACATAGCTCATATTAGTTTGGGGTGCATAGGAGAGGCCAAGCTTTAATATATCCTCTTCGTCTTTGGTCTGCTCGATGTTCGTGAGATTGATGACTGTAGTATCATTGGTTGTTGGAATTACTGATTTTTCGCTGTCCACAGACCTCTGCCTCTGCCTCTCTTCCTGTAGAAGGTGCCGCCTCCTCGTCCTGTACCTCTGCCTGCGCTTGTAGTTGGCGTGTTTTCTCCGTAGTTCCTTTGTACCCTGGGCCGTAAAGATTGCATCCTTTCCTGGCATAAAAAATGTATTTCTTCGCCAGGGTGTGGTTTAACTGTGGTACTCGTTGCATTGGCTCTTTGTTCAGATTCGGATTCACTACTGGTATAAACGCTAACGTCCGATCTTGTTGTATTGGATAAATCCTTATTGCTTGATGTTGTCTTAGGAGGTCCCTGATATTTGTTTTTAGTGCCTCTGTAGGAATCATACTTCTTTGAGAAAGTAAAGATCTGACCCAGCTCATAATCATTGCGATCCCTTTGAAACTTATACGCTTTCCTGTCCATTATTTTAATTTGCTCCTTTTTTAGTCTCTCCCTCATTTCTTCAATTAATTTGTTCTTTTCATCATTATTTTCTATTGTATCCAGTTCATCCTGTATGGTGGCTATGTCTTTGAGAAGTTGCGCCCTGTCGATCTCAGCGTATTTCACCAAAATCTGAACTAATCGTCGTGACGCCTCTAGGTTACTATCCACCCACTCTTTCATCATCTCGGGGTTCGGATTCTCGTAGCTTGGTGCCGTCAAGATGCGTAAGCCTCTAGGTATACGATTCACTTCAAGATAACTTTGTAACGACTTAGCCTCCCACCACTTGCTTTGTTCACTGCGCAGCTTTTTTTCTAGCACTTTGATCTTTTCTTTAAGTGAAATGTTGTTTGTTGCAGGTTCATTGCTACCTTTGTCCCGTGTGTTGAATGTTGACTGGGGACTGTCTGAAAACATTTTTGATGCAGCTGCCTCGCGTTCGCTCACGTTGTCGGTCGACATGATAAAATTATTTCCAGTACGTGTATAGCTGAATTAAATGTCAAGAGAATGCGCGAGAGATTGTTATATTCTTGCTCGTTGGTTGTTACGCGTATCTCTGACTGCACATATACTTCCCTCCCCCGTTATTCGGAGCGCTGCTTACTGACAAGATCGCTAGAGTAATTACCTCAAGTGGGGCGCTTCCTCCGACTCGACACCTCCCGAGGATTACTCCTTCGCAATTCACGCCAAAGCCTGCTACTCCGTTGTTTGTGGGCGGGACCAACGCCGTTCCTCTTCCAAGGAATTGAAAAATACCCAGGTGACCAGGAAACCAAGTAACCGGGTAACGGCTCCGTAACTGGCGTTTTCCGTTGTGGGAAGGGTCCCGTGAAATGGCCGTACTTCGCCACTCAGCCAATAATATCCTTCGATTCCGCTTTTCAGTAGGAACTGCCTTCTCGTGGCTCCTGCTCCTGAAAGTACAGACACGGACCAGTTCCTTGAGTGCAAATGTTTATTAGCTTTTTCGCTGGTTAGTCGCCATAACGTTTCGGCTCCAATTGAGCCTTGTTCACATGACAACATGACCTTTCACATTACTTCCTTAAATAGGATACCTTGATACTCAGCACGTGATACTGGAGACAGAGACATAGACATAGTTGACAGACTACATATGATGGATCTTAATGCTATTAACCTCGTAAGGCAGGCGCCCTTAAAGTTATAATATTGAACTTTATTATTAATAGTTAGGCCCAAGAAATGCTTATGAATAAGCATGTAGGTGTTGTTATATTAATACGGGGAGCCAGATATTCTTAAAATTTAATTACGTATATCTTGGCAAATAATACCCCTGATTATTCAAATATTCAAATGCTTACATGGATATCAGTTGTATACTGATAATTTTAGAACCCATCTTGATATATATAAGTCCATCAGCCATCTATTCTATTTACGCATCTCGGGATAAATCCCCATAAGGTCCTATGTCTTGTCATCAATGCCTGATTTTTCTATGCTACAGATCCCTGTAGCTGTGTGTTAGAAAAACCCACTCCCACACCGGAAGGGTGGTGGTGGTGTTCTCCCAGACACGCTGTGGTAGCTTGGCTCGAGCGGTAAGGAAGGCACCGTGTTAAGCATACGCTATACCCACACAATAACCATGCGTGCATCCGTTCCAAAAACGACACTACACCTTAAAAATTATACTGAAAATATATCTCTTTATCTTCTTTTCTCTTAGTTGCTGATTAAATAAATAATAATACAATCACAGTACACAAGGCTTTTTCTGTGGAAGGGTACGTCAAATAAATACTGTCTTAACGATTCAATAAATAAGGTAGATCATAAATAATCAAGGCATAAATATAAGTGCATTACATAACAGGTAATTAAATATTATGAGGCAATAAATACTGCAAGACCATAAATATTGTGCGACAATAAATACTGTGAAACAATAAATACTGTGAGGCAATAAATAGGATAAATACAATAAATACAGTGCTCTCAATAAATAATAAAAGCCAACAGTGACACTTGTAAATCAGTTCACATTCCTGAGGTACTATGGGATGATTTGACCCAATCCCAGCTTGTAGAGATTTGGATGGCCTGAGGGGTATACTCCCTGGCTTGGACAAGGCTGAGGCCTAAACTGAGGTAGATCAAGGGGGAATCTAGAGATCTGGCTCTCCCACACTACACAACCCCTCTGTATTAGTCTCAGCTCACCCCTGGCACAATCAAGCTGGTTCCAGCACCTCTGTAGCCCCTAGGATAGTCTCTTAGGGCTTCACAGGGCCTTAGGCGCCCTCTATTCCACTTACTGCCCTTTTTATGAAGCTTCGACGCCGCTGGAGTAGTGTCGACGCCGTGAGGCGGCTCCGGTTCGATGTCGGCGGCCTCGCGCAATGTCAGTTCTTGACGACGTCGATAGGCGGCTCCGGTTCGATGTCGGCGGCCTCGGCTCGATGTCGACCTCTGATTCGATGACGTCGGGCAATCTTGGCTCGATGTCGACTTCCGACGGCTCCGGAGTGCGATCTCCACTCCCGACCTCCGGTGCTCCTTTCCTCAGGTTCCGGCGACTCTGGAGTGCGACCTCCACTCCCGACCTCCGGCACGATTCTCTTCAGGTTCCGGTGACTCCGGAGTGCGATCTCCACTCCCGACCTCCGGCACGATTCACCTCGGTCTCCGGCGACTCCGGAGGGCGGACTTCACTCCCCCGTCGACGCCGCACACTCGACCTCGGGTGACTTCCTCCACAACCTCTGGTACTCTCCACGACCTCTGTCGGCGCCCTCTGGCGGCTCCGGGTACGACGTCTGCTTTCCAGTCAGCGCCGCTTCTCCACCTCGGGCTCCAGGTCTCTAGGCTTCTCGACGTCAGACTTCAGGTAGTTACCAGTAACCAGGTCAGGAACTTGCTGTTCTTTACTTTTAAGGCCTGTTCCTGCTGTCCAGGTCCTTAAGATGGTTTTTCTTGCTTTCTCCCACACAGGGCTCCAGGCTGGGCTCAGTCAGTAGGGACTAGTATCAAGGGTGGGTTTATGGACCCCACTCCAGGCACAAGTTTCCACCCCTGCTGCCTCACTCCTTCCTCCTTCAGGTTTCTGCTCCTCTCTCTTCACCAGTCAGGTGCCAACTGCCAGCTCCAACTGTCAACTCTGGCTTAGCTTCCCAACATTCCAAACCGCCTCCAACTGTCACAGGGTTCCAGAATGTTGCAGAAGGTTCTAGTAGGTTCCAGTGATGTCACAGGTGACAATGGGTGGCCACCATTTTGTGCTCCAGGCCCTCAGACAGAAGTTCCAGGGGTAGATAAAATGGCTCCCTGAATCTGCATCAATACGAAAAAGTCTGGTGGTTCCCAAAAAGGAAAAATACTAACAGGGTTTGAGGCAAAAAGTGGGACAAAATAAATAATGATGAGGAGGGACCACCCAAAGGGCTGACAGGTCTAACACGCGTCCCCCCCAGCTGAAAGTGGGGAGAGCTACCCAACCCCTTGGGAGTTCTCATCACTAAGGCGGAAATACCTTGAGAGACCGTCTGCATTGGCGTGGTCCACTCCAGGCCGATGTTCCACCTGAAAGTCCATTCCCTGTAGGGAAATAGACCACCTCAACAACTTGGGATTCTCCCCCTTCATCTGCATCAGCCAACGAAGGGGTCTGTGGTCGGTCTGAACTAGGAAGTGCGAGCCAAACAGGTATGGCCGCAACTTCTTCAGAGCCCATACCACTGCAAAGGCTTCACGCTCTATTGCACTCCAATTCTGTTCCCTGGGAAGTAGTCTCCGGGATAGGAAGACCACGGGTTGATCCAGACCCTCTTCATTGAGTTGCGATAACACTGCCCCAATGCCATGTTTTGATGCATCCGTCTGGACAATGAACTCCTTGGAAAAGTCTGGGGCCCTTAAGACCGGGGCCTCGCACATGGCTTTCTTCAGTCTCACAAAGGCCTGCTGACAAGCCTCCGTCCAGACTACCCGTCAAGGTTGTTTCTTGGACGTGAGCTCCGAGAGGGGGGCTACAATGGTACCGTACCCCTTCACGAAGCGGCGGTAATATCCTGTGAGGCCCAGAAAAGCTCGGACCTCAGTCTGTGTCTTGGGGGGTTCCCAGGCCATGATGGCCTCGATCTTCGCCTGGAGAGGTTGCACCGCTCCCCTACCCACCAAGTGTCCAAGGAACACTACCGACCCCTGCCCGATCTGGCACTTGCTAGCCTTGATCGTCAATCCAGCTTGTCTCAGGGCCTGGAGAACAGCTTGCAGGTGACGCAAGTGATCCTCCCAGCTGTTACTGAAGACGGCTATGTCATCCAGATAAGCAGCAGAGAAACTCTCCATTCCGGTGAGGATCTGGTTTACCAGGCGCTGAAACGTGGCAGGTGCGTTCTTGAGCCCAAAGGGCATCACACAGAACTGGTAGTGGCCATTGGGCGTGGAGAAGGCTGACCTTTCCCTTGCTCCATCAGTCAAAGAGATCTGCCAGTACCCCGAAGTAAGGTCAAAGGTACTTAGATATTGGGCAGCTCCCAGCCGGTCAATCAATTCATCCGCCCTAGGGATCGGATGAGCATCAGTTTTGGTTACTGAATTCAGTCCCCAGTAGTCCACACAGAACCTCAGTTCCGGTTGGGCACCCGGTGGTGCAGCTTTTGGTACTAGTACCACCGGACTGGACCAGGGGCTGCTAGAAGGTTCGATCACTCCTAGCTCCAGCATCTTAGTGACTTCACTGTGAATGCTGGCCTTCACCTTGTCTGACATCCGGTAGATCTTGGACTTCACAGGTGGGCTGTCTCCTGTGTCCACGTCATGGACGCACAGGTGAGTCCTACCCGGGACAAGGGAGAACAACGAAGAGTACTGCCCTAGGACCTGGCGGCAGTCCTCCTGCTGTTCAGGAGTTAGAGAGGGGGAGAGAATCACTCCCTCCACTGACCCATCCTTCTCTTGAGACGCAAACAAATCGGGGAGAGGCTCGCTTTCCACGTCCTCTGCTCCGTCAGTCACCATCATCAAGATGACTTCGGGCCTCTCGTGGTGGGGTTTGAGGCGGTTGGCGTGCAGCACCCGTAGGGGCTGACGAGGGGTTTTAAGATCCACCAAGTAGGTAGCCTTACCCTTCTTCTCCAACACCTCAAAGGGTCCTGACCAGCGATCCTGGAGGGCGCTAAGCTCTCCTGGTTCGATCACCCACACCTTCTGGCCAGGCTCCAACTCCACCGGGTGAGCGTTGTGGTCATACCACGCCTTCATCACTGCTTGGCTGGCTTCCAAGTTGTCAGAAGCTTGCTTCCACAACTTAGCCATTTGGCTCCGGAAGGCCAGCATGTAGCTCACCACATCCTGGGGAAGCTTTCTGGGAGTTCTTTCCCATCCGTCTCTCACCAGGTTGAGAGGTCCACGCACAGGGTGCCCATACAGAAGCTCGAAGGGGCTGAAGCCCACTCCCTTCTGTGGCACTTCCCTGTAGGAAAACAATAAACAGGGTAGGAGGACGTCCCATTTCCTCCGCAGGCTTTCAGGCAGACTTCTGATCATGCCTTTCAAGGTTTTGTTTAACCTCTCCACCAGACCATTGGTCTGGGGGTGGTAAGGAGTTGTGAACCGGTAGGTCACTCCACACTCCTTCCACATGGCCCGCATGTATGCTGACATGAAGTTGGTCCCCCTGTCGGACACAACTTCCTTGGGAAAACCCACTCGGGTAAAGATTCCCATCAGGGCCCTAGCCACAACAGGTGCTGTTATGGTCCTCAGAGGTATTGCCTCTGGGTACCATGTGGCGTGATCTACCAGAACCAGTATAAACCTGTGACCAGCTGACGTAGGCGGATCTAACGGACCCACAATGTCGATGCCCACCCTTTCAAAGGGGGTGCTAACGACAGGAAGTGGTTCCAGGGGAGCTTTCAGCTTCACCCCTGTTTTCCCACTGGCTTGGCAAGACACACATGTCCGGCAGTAGGTATCGGACGACACTTTCATTTGAGGCCAATAAAAGTGTGGGACAAGACGGGCGAAGGCCTTGTCTTGCCCCAGGTGTCCTGCCAAGGGGATCTCGTGAGCCAACTCCAGAAGGAAGGCTCGATAACGTTGAGGGACTACCAAGGCTCGTGACGATCCATGTAGGGGTGCCTTGGGTTCACTGTAGAGGAGGCCATCCTCCCAGTAAACACTGTAGTTCCCTTCAACATTCCCTGCTGCCTGGGCTTTGGCCTGACGCCTCAGCCCCTCAAGGGTAGGGCACTCCCTCTGGCCCTGGCAGAATTCCTCCCTGGACGGGCCTCCCTCCACGTGCCACTCGGCCGGGATGGGTAGGTCCTCCAGTTTGGTAACATCTCCCACCGCAGACTCCTGGTCCACCACCTCCGGTGGCCTATCCGTCCTACGGGGTGTGGACGCCGAGGCAGGCTCCTCCTGTCCTCGGTTCTTCCCTTGACTGGCAGCTGGCTGGGCCTTTGTTCCAGGCTCCAGCCGAAACGAACTCCCTCTCCGGGTAGTCGCGGACCTTGTGCTCACACAGGCCCAGTCAGGTGTACCCAGCATCTCAGCATGAGTCCGGTATTCCACCTCCTTCCAAGCATTGTGCTCCATGTCATTCCCCAGCAGACAATCAACTGGCACGGCAGGGCTTACGGCAACTCGAAGTGAACCTGCAACCGCCTCCCATTCAAAGGGAACCTCGGCCACCGGATAGTGGCCTGTTCTGCCGTCAGCCATTGCGGCTGGGTGGAGTACATCGGGAATTACCTGCTCTGGAGACACCAGTTGACTACGTACCATAGTCATACTGGCTCCTGTGTCTCTCAGAGCCTCCCCTCTTTGGCCGTTGATGGTGACCCACTGCCCATACTTTACGGTATTTGCGGGCACCTGGATCTTAGGAACCATCTCCCGTTCTCCCAGGGACACTAAAGTGACACCCGCCCACTCCCTTCCCTTAGTTAAGGGCATCTCCTCCCCGAGCACTGCACTAGCTACTCCGGGGGTCTTTCCTCCAATGGGAGGGGGTGGTCGTTTTGGGCACTTCGCATCTCCCTTATAGTGTCCAACGCCACCGCACTCGAAGCAATGGACAACCCTTGGCTGCTGACTCTGGCCAGGATTAGGGTTTCTGGGTGGGTTAGCCCTAGGGGTGAATCCTGTTCCCTTTCCTTGGAAATTATTTTGGGGGCCTTTGGAGAACTCCTTTTTCTTTTCCCCTCCCTCTTTCTTCTGGGGGGCGCCCTGTCCGGCCTTTTGAGTATCCCCTCCAGTCCCCCTTGTGGACACCCGGGTACTAGCCCAAATGTCCGCCTCCTCAGCAAGCTTCCGGGGACTGGTCAGCTTGCTATCCACCAGGTGTTGACGCAGTTCAGGGAAACATTTTTCGAGCAGGTGTTCCTTCAGTACTAAATCAAACAACCCCTCGTAGTTCCTCACTTCACTGCCCTGAATCCAACCCTCTAGTGCCTTCTTTGCATAGTCCAGGAAGTCCACCCAATTCTGTGTGCCCAGTTTGTGACTACCCCGGAACTTCTGTCTGTACTTTTCGGGTGTTAGTCCAAACTTTCTTATGAGCGCCAGTTTCATGGTGGGGTAGTGGGTCTGCTCGTCCTCCTCTAGGGCAAATAATGCATCCCTACCAGCTGGAGGCATGTACTTGTACAATCCCCCTCCCCAGTACTTCTCTGGAACCCCATGGGCCCTTAACGAGACCTCATAGGCCGCTAGCCACTTGGCGATATCGTCACCCGTCCCATAGCTAGCTACTATGTCCTTTGGCAGGTAGGGTTTGGGTTCCCTTGTGATTTCTTGGTCTTTGCTGCCACCATTAGGAACAGGGTGTGCCCTAGCTCTTAGGATCTGAAGATCTATCTCTTTCAGCCTTAACTCGTGAGCCATCCTCTGTCCCTCCTTCTCTTTCTCCAGCTCCGCTAACTTCCATGTGAGCTGTCTTTTCTCCCTCCGGTCAGTTAACTCTACTTCAGATAAGCCACCGCTAGAGACAGTGCTGCCCTTCCTGGAAATGGTTCTGGGCCCCGCTACTAGGTTCCCCACTTCAGGTTGGTACATCCCAGCCCCCCTCACTGTCATGCTCTCCATCCCTGTCTTCCTGCTCAGCCTTACTCTCTCGTCGTGCCTCCCACCAAGCCCTCAAGCTGGTCTGGAGTTCAGCCTTCTTGGCACCTGGGGGACAGTACACCCCCTCTTTCTGACAGAACTCTCTGAGTTGGGCCACAGTATAACTTTCCACATTTTCTAAGACAAATTCCATTTTGCCCACTCAGAACAGAAGACAGGTATCTGCAGTAGCTATGATACCTCCTCCCACCACCAGAGTAAATTTGGAAAAACAAAAACTCACAATTAGGAAGGCCGCTTTGAGAAAACTCCAGGTGTAGGCCTATGGACCACCCACAGTTATTGTCGAGTATACGTAGGCACAGCTCAATCCCGCCGCTGAACACCAATCATGTTAGAAAAACCCACTCCCACACCGGAAGGGTGGTGGTGGTGTTCTCCCAGACACGCTGTGGTAGCTTGGCTCGAGCGGTAAGGAAGGCACCGTGTTAAGCATACGCTATACCCACACAATAACCATGCGTGCATCCGTTCCAAAAACGACACTACACCTTAAAAATTATACTGAAAATATATCTCTTTATCTTCTTTTCTCTTAGTTGCTGATTAAATAAATAATAATACAATCACAGTACACAAGGCTTTTTCTGTGGAAGGGTACGTCAAATAAATACTGTCTTAACGATTCAATAAATAAGGTAGATCATAAATAATCAAGGCATAAATATAAGTGCATTACATAACAGGTAATTAAATATTATGAGGCAATAAATACTGCAAGACCATAAATATTGTGCGACAATAAATACTGTGAAACAATAAATACTGTCAGGCAATAAATAGGATAAATACAATAAATACAGTGCTCTCAATAAATAATAAAAGCCAACAGTGACACTTGTAAATCAGTTCACATTCCTGAGGTACTATGGGATGATTTGACCCAATCCCAGCTTGTAGAGATTTGGATGGCCTGAGGGGTATACTCCCTGGCTTGGACAAGGCTGAGGCCTAAACTGAGGTAGATCAAGGGGGAATCTAGAGATCTGGCTCTCCCACACTACACAACCCCTCTGTATTAGTCTCAGCTCACCCCTGGCACAATCAAGCTGGTTCCAGCACCTCTCTAGCCCCTAGGATAGTCTCTTAGGGCTTCACAGGGCCTTAGGCGCCCTCTATTCCACTTACTGCCATTTTTATGAAGCTTCGACGCCGCTGGAGTCGTGTCGACGCCGTGAGGCGGCTCCGGTTCGATGTCGGCGGCCTCGGCGCAATGTCAGTTCTTGATGACGTCGATAGGCGGCTCCGGTTCGATGTCGGTGGCCTCGGCTCGATGTCGACCTCCGGTTCGATGACGTCGGGCAATCTTGGCTCGATGTCGACTTCCGACGGCTCCGGAGTGCGATCTCCACTCCCGACCTCCGGTGCTCCTTTCCTCAGGTTCCGGCGACTCCGGAGTGCGACCTCCACTCCCGACCTCCGGCACGATTCTCTTCAGGTTCCGGCGACTCCGGAGTGCGATCTCCACTCCCGACCTCCGGCACGATTCACCTCGGTCTCCGGCGACTCCGGAGGGCGGACTTCACTCCCCCGTCGACGCCGCACACTCGACCTCGGATGACTTCCTCCACGACCTCTGGTACTCTCCACGACCTCCGTCGGCGCCCTCTCGACATCTGGCGGCTCCGGGTACGACGTCTGCTTTCCAGTCAGCGCCGCTTCTCCACCTCGGGCTCCAGGTCTCTAGGCTTCTCGACGTCGGACTTCAGGTAGTTACCAGTAACCAGGTCAGGAACTTGCTGTTCTTTACTTTTAAGGCCTGTTCCTGCTGTCCAGGTCCTTAAGATGGTTGTTCTTGCTTTCTCCCACACAGGGCTCCAGGCTGGGCTCAGTCAGTAGGGACTAGTATCAAGGGTGGGTTTATGGACCCCACTCCAGGCACAAGTTTCCACCCCTACTGCCTCACTCCTTCCTCCTTCAGGTTTCTGCTCCTCTCTCTTCACCAGTCAGGTGCCAACTGCCAGCTCCAACTGTCAACTCTAGCTTAGCTTCCCAACATTCCAAACCGCCTCCAACTGTCACAGGGTTCCAGAATGTTGCAGAAGGTTCTAGTAGGTTCCAGTGATGTCACAGGTGACAATGGGTGGCCACCATTTTGTGCTCCAGGCCCTCAGAGAGAAGTTCCAGGGGTAGATAAAATGGCTCCCTGAATCTGCATCAATACGAAAAAGTTTGGTGGTTCCCAAAAAGGAAAAATACTAACAGGGTTTGAGGCAAAAAGTGGGACAAAATAAATAATGATGAGGAGGGACCACCCAAAGGGCTGACAGGTCTAACACTGTGCAAAATACGCGAGTGAATAAATTACAGTGCAAAAGTGCCAATAAATAGTCATTTTGTAAGACGTTTCAATAAACATACGATATTGATAAAAACAATTGCGTTAAAAAACATGTAAACAACATTTGTAAATTCTTGAAAGTGCAAAAAAGTGCGAAAAGGTACAAGGTGCAGGTGAAAAAAGCTAACTAAGGCCAATCATATAGAAAAATTTTTTGATTTACATCTATCATTTTTTGAAACACAAGTATCTAAAAATGGATGACCGGATACTAAGATAGACCTGCTGTGACCAATCTGACAGACAGGAATTTAGACAGAACACAGTGCTAAAGTTATCTGGGGTGTGAGATATTGGATACCGTCTGGTCATATATTATCAACTGGTACTGATACCTTTAGATAATGTGAACACTACATACCAATCAAAAACATCATCTTTAACATTTCATCAGATGTGATATATCTAAAACAATAAATAGTATATCAATTGGTTAAAATTGTCTTCCACAATAATAAGAACTCATTGATAAAATCAATTGTATAAAACAAGTAATATAAAATTCAGATAGGTAAGTATGTCCAAAGTGAGATATATTCGAGTGTTGTATCCAGTTCCACCCCACTAATAATATGCAAGGAAATATGGTATGTGCTCCTAACCTAAAATGGTATGCAGATCCTCAGTGACATTAAGTCCGCCAGGGAATTTGGAATCAAGTAAGAGTATATATTTCGTCTCCATCTGTCTCAACCTGGCTTCCCTGTTTCCTCCACGTCTGCTAGCTGGTATTGAATCAATAACAAAGAAAGTCATTTCCTTGTTATTGCTATGATGTATCTCCTTAAAATGACGGGCGACAGGATAAGTATTGTCCTGATTATTGATTGCTCTTAGGTGTTGTAGGATTCGTTTATGCACCTCTAATTTGGTGCTTCCTACGTATCTGAGTGCACATGGGCACTGGAGCACATACACCGCATACTCTGTTTTGCAAGTTAAAAGTTTCTCAATTTTGTGTTTCCTGT
Organism: Triturus cristatus; assembly: GCF_964204655.1. Lineage (NCBI taxonomy): Eukaryota > Metazoa > Chordata > Amphibia > Caudata > Salamandridae > Triturus > Triturus cristatus. The sequence goes on along the minus strand of NC_140592.1, from coordinate 597,452,696 downwards.
CACTAAAACCATCCTTGAAATATTTGGTGTTAATGCCATGCGTGCAAGCCTTACATATTTTGCATTTATAGAAGCCCCCTTTGGTTTGTAGCCAACTGTTTTTTTCCATTTTTTCAGGATTGGTATTCACTAGGCAGTCTCTCATAGAGGGCGCTCGACTAAAGGTTAGGGTTGCTCTACGTGGTAAGGTAGGGCCTAATATACTGTCACTGGTTAAAATGGGCCAATTACGATTAAAAATGCGATACAATTCTCGATGTTGTCTATTATACCCAGTGATAATGCGAAATTCTTTTTGTGATTTGGGAATTTCTTGGGTTCCTGGATTGCAGCTGATCACATTTTCATATTTTTTCAATGATTCCTGTCTGGTTTTAGACCTGGATTTATTAATGGCTCCATCAATAGTTGCTTCCGAGTATCCTCTTAGTAAAAATCTACGCTTGCTAGAGGTTTGGGCCACCGTTAATTCAGCCTCATTACTACATACTCGGCGTAGCCGCAACATCTCTCCATATGGGATACTAGTAATTAGATGTTGTGGATGGGCACTGGCCGCATGTAAGATGGTATTGCCGGCCGTTTCTTTTCTAAATAATCTCGTTTCAATGGAGCCATTGGAAATATAAACCTCCGTGTCTAAAAAAACTGACATGAGACTGGCTCATAGTAACTGTAAACCTCAAATTTAAATCATTGACATTGATGGCCCTGACAAAGTCTTCCGCTTCCTCCTTGCTACCCTCCCAAACGACAAACAAATCATCAATGTAGCGATACCACGCGATTACATGTGACTTCATTATGTGGATATGTTCGGTTCTGAGGACCAGTTCTTCCCAAGCTCCCATGTGTAAACATGCGTAGCTTGGAGAAAAACTGGCCCCCATAGCTACTCCTTGTAACTGACGATACACCAGATTGTTATACATAAAGACATTGTTCTGTAGGCATATTTTTAACATTTCCATGAGCATAGTTGTGTGTTCTGTAAACTGTTCTTCTCTCCTGGATAAATAAAGTTCAACAGCTGCCATACCATCCTTATGTAGTATACTGGTGTATAATGATGATACATCTAATGCTAACATCCAATATCCATCTTTCCATTCAATTCTTTGTAACATTAACAAAAAATCCCCAGTGTCCTGGATATATGATTCCAATGCCCTTACAGCGCCCTGTAAGAAATAATCAATATATACTGATGTTTTTTCCAGGAGACCACCTCTGGCTGAAATGATAGGTCTGCCAGGGGGGTTCATTATATCTTTATGAACTTTGGGAATAAAATAAATGAATGGAACTTTGGGATAATCAACTTTTAAAAATGCAAATTCATCATCTATATATATATATATATTTATTTTTTTTCACTGAAAAAACATAGGTTTTAGGGAAAGTTATAGTTAGTTGGACATTTTGTTCGTACAAAACCATAGAAATTCCCCCGTTATAGTTAGTTCAGCTAACTATAACACATATTATATCACTCATGACAAGGTCCGTGACATCACTGATGAAATCACTGATGACATCTCAAATGACATCACTGATGACATCATCCACTGACTGTGTGTATCTGTTAAGTTTAGATATGTTTAATATATATAGGGAAAGGCGTATTGAAGAATGAGTGGGTGTATAAGTGTCTGAATGGATGATTTAGTAGGTGCATGACTGACTCTATAAGTGAGTGATTAAACTTACTGAATGCATGCGTTAGTGAGTAAACTGTGTGAATTACTTTATCCGTCTGTCTGTTGGAGTGTAAGCAGTTGCAAATAGCTACATGAGTGTCTATATGGGTTATTGATTGGTTGTCTAAGTATCTGTATGGGTGCCAGAGTGTTTGTGTAGGTGGGGTGTGTGTGACTCTGTACATAGATGTGTGAGTGGGTGATTCACTGGGTGCATGGTTTCAAGAGTGCATCTGTGATTGACTGTATGGGTGGGTGAGTGTGTGTAGGGGGTGTTACTGAGTGAATGTATATCTCAGTTGTATATGTGTTAGTAACTACATATGTGAAAGGCAGTATATATGTGTGTTGGAGTATATAAATGACTATAAGTGAGAGTGTGTGATTGTGAGAGTGGCTGTATGGATGAGTCTGTGCTCGCATCAGTGATTGTATAAGGGCATATGTATGTGCTAGTATTTGTATGAGTAAGTGAGCTGGTGTGTGTATAACTGTATAGGTGAGTAAATGGCAGTGTAATTAATTATTTGCATGACTGACTAGGTGTGTGACTACCTATATGGATGAGTGGCGGAGTGGCGGTGTGTGAGTTTCTATATAGGTATATGAGAGCATATGATAGTCCTGTACTGAGTGACCATAAGTATGAGTGACTGTACGGGTGAGAGAGTGGATGTGTGTTTAAACCTAAGAATCAGTGAGTGGGTATGTAGTTATTGGTGTTGGAGTGTCTATGGTTTTGAGAATGGCAGTCTGTAATTTAGAGTGGGTGTATCAAAGGTTATATTAGGGTGTGAGAAGATGTATCAATTTATCACATGGATGTCATCAGTGATGTCATCTGTGATGTCATTTGAGATGTCATCAGTGATGACATCAGTGATGTCACTGACCATGTCATGAGTGATGTAATATGTGACGTCATCAGCAGTGCATTGCGGGGGCACGAGTTATAGTTAGCTGAACTAGAAAGAGTGAAATGTCCAACTAACTATAAATTTCCATAAAACCTATGTTTTTTTCTGTGAATTTCTAAGGTTTTTTAAATGCTAATTTCTAACTATAACGTGCCTGAAACCTATGGTTTTTTCAATTAATTTCAAAGGTTTTTTAAATGCTAGTTTCTAACTATGCCTACAGAGGTAAGACATGTGAAGAAAGAAGAAAAAACGCACAGAAATAAGCAAAAGAAATGCACAAAGACGAAGAAAATTGCAGGAAGAAGCAAAACGTGCAGAAAGAACCAACAGAGGAGCGGAAAGAAGCCTTGTTGCAAAATCATCCTGTGCCCACAACTTTTTCAGATGGGTCCTGCTGGTAACTGACTCTGACTAACCAGGCTTAGAGCCAGTGCTATGCTAAAATGCACTTAGAATACAGTGAAAACACCTACATACACCAGGGAACACTATGCGTTGGGGTACCCCTGTGATTAGCATGACCTCCTCTGTAAGGCCCTAGTACATAATAGGGCAGGGGGATTAAAAATACCTCTTAAAACACGCCACGAGGCGCGTTTGCATAGTGGTGAAGGGAGGGGGGCCTGAGGTGACATGTGTGCAAACACGCCCGGTGCCGCGTTTTAATTTGGGGGATAAAGTCCCCTTGAATCCTGAGGGTCCCTGGGGTCCAACAAGCCCACCAGGTACCTCCAGTAAGCGCCACAGAGCTGCGTTGTAGAGAGGTGTAAAAAGGGGCATGGCCTGGACCACCTCTCTGCAACACAGCGCAGTGGCACTTACTGGAAGCACCTGGTGGGCTAGTTGGCCCCCGGGGGCCCTCAGGATTGAAGGGGAATTAATTCCCCAAATTAAAATGTGCCACAGGGCATGTTTGCACACGTGACCTCAGGCACCGCCCTCTCCCTTCACCACTGTGTAAACACACCCCATGGCACGTTTTAAGTTGGGGGATTAAGTCCCCTCGAATCTTGAGGGTCCCTGGGGTCCAACTAGCCCACCAGGTACCTCCAGTAAGCGCCACAGTCCTTGTGGGACCCCAGGGCCCTTTTTTTAAATGGTGTAAATCCGTTCAGTAGTTACTGACCTAAGGGGTCAGGGTGTTTCTACCCTGCCCCCTTTTCTTGATTTAGACATTTGTTTCCCTGGTTTCAACTACTGAACGGATTTACACCATTTAAAAAAAGGATGCTTTCTGAAGCAAGCACTACCTTTTTGCCAAATTTGGTGTAATTCCGTTCAGCAGTTCCAGCTGTTGCCATGTCTAAAGTTTCCTATGAGAAATTGATTTTCCGACCTCTATTTTTAAAATTTCTCAGAAACTACTGAATGGATTTACACCATTTAAAAAATAGGTCCCTTTCCAAACCAAGGGCTACCTTTTTGCCAAATTTGGTGTAATTCTGTTTAGCAGTTTGAGCTGTAGTCGTGTCTAAATTTTCCTATGGGAAATAACATGCAGAAAACCCATTTTGGGACCCCCCTTTTTTCTTGCCCCCCGCTTGGCGAATCACCCTGAAACTTTCAGCATAGGAGCTAACCAGAGCCGGCCATAAGTTTTGAAAATTTTGCGAACATTAGTCAACCAGCGCCAAAGTTATTGGGAAAACAAAACACGAGTTTTCTATGGAAACTAGGTTCTAACTATAACTACCTACTGGCGACCCCCAGTAGGTAATATTACATACTGGCAGTCGCTAGTAGGTAGTTATAGTTAGGAACTATTATCCATAGGAAAATCGTAACATTCTATTCTATTCCCAAACAACGCGCAAAACACGAAAAGGGGCAGAGTAGAAACACCCTGACCCCTAGGCCTGCTTAGGGGGTCCCACATTTTTTTCAATCGCGGGATGCGCGGAGGATCCGTGGATCCGGCCGCATAATTAAAAATAGCGAAAGCGCTTTGTTTAAATAAAGCTCCCGGGTGGGCCAGGTCCCGGGGGCAGAAAAAAAAGTGTGGGCAGCCCCAATCCCCCCACACTGCCCCAGGGACCGCCACCCCCGGGGCATCGATTTTTAATGTGGGGGGCATCCAAGCCCCCCCAAGCCCTGGGGACCACCACCCCTCGGGGCTTTTCAAAAGTATTTGCGGGGGGGCTCACCGTGCCCCCGCAGCCCCAGGGACCACCACCCCCCGGGGCTTGTACAATAAATGGGTGGGGGGCTCAAAGGCCCCCCCAAGCCCCAGGGACCGCCACCCCCCAGGGCTATTGTAAAATATTGGCAGGGGCACATGGCCCCCCCTGCAGCCCCGGGGACTGACCCCCCAGGGATTGTTCTAAAGCCCCCCTACCAAAAAAATTAAAAAAAAATAAAAAACGAGATTGTGCCCAGGCCCCGCCTCCTTATGGAAACAGTCTGAAAATGCACCCTGTAGCGTGTTTTAAATTGGGGAATTAGTTCCCCTTCAATACTGGGGGTCCCTGGAGGCCAACTAGCCCACCAGGAACCTCCAGTATGAGCCAGGGAGCTGCGTTGCAGAGAGGTGTTCAGAGGCCACACCCCTTTTTCCACCTCTCTCCAACGCAGCTCTGTGGCGCTTACTGTACGTACCTAGTGGGCTAGTTGGGCCCCAGGGACCCTCAGGATTCAAGAGGACTTAATCTCCCAACTTAAAACGCGTCACAGGGCATGTTTACACAGTGGGGAAGGGAGGGGACAGGGCCTGAGATGACGTGTGCAAACACGCCCTGTGGAGCGTTTTAAGTTGGGGAAATAATTCCCCTTCAATACTGAGGGCCCCTGGGGGCCAACTAACCCACCAGGTGCTTCCAGTAAGCGCTACTGTGCTGTGTTGCAGAGAGGTGGTCCAGGCCGTGCCCCTTTTTACACCTGTCTGCAACGCAGCTCTGTGGAGCTTACTGGAGGTACATAGTGGGCTAGTTGGACCCTAGGGACACCCCTTGTTGCTTCGCTGTTATCATGCCTGTAAGGGGCACAATGGCCCGGCAGGTGGAAGAGAGCACGGGACACACACAGTAGTGGCTTTTCAGTGCTTTTCTTTTATTGTATGGCCGTCTCTTATGGGTACGTCCTTTTATCAGTCCCATAGATCTGGTGAAATATTCATAAAAGTAAAGGGCTGTGTCCAACAACAAAAAAAGGTAGGAGATAGTCTTCTCCTTCTTGGCCGTCTTCGGGGCTTGTATCCGGTATCCGTGGTCTGGCTGCCTCTTACGTCCAGGTGCACCACAAGAAGGGAAAAGAAAAATACCGGGATTAGCTCAAGGCCTTCTGTTAGGGATTTACGTGCCACCACCACCACGCGTTGTGTAGGGAAAGGGGTCGGGGAAAATACCGGGTTACAGGGGATCCGTGACCAGGAATTGCGTCCAAACCACACGGAAAACCCTACCACCCCCACCAAAATGATCCCTTTAACGCTACTTGCCTTGGGCCACAACCCGGGGCGTCCTCTCTCTTCTCTGGGCCGCCGGGCTTGTCCACAGTGTATGCTGTAACTGATGTCCTAGAGCTCCCGTCTTCTGCTTCGCTGGGCTCCTCTCCCAAATCCTCCCGCTCTCCACTCTTCGACGTTTCCTCCGCTTCTTCTCCGCTGGGCTCCTCTCCTGAGTCCTCTCGTTCTCCTTCTCGCACTCCACTCTTCGGGTTCACCTCCCTTGCTCCTCCGTCTTTCCTGCTACCATCCGCTGTACACGGTACTCCGCCCTTATGTGTGCCTGCTTGTGATGACATCCGGACTTCGTCTCTCCCCAGCGCCACTAGACTGCAGGGTTTTTCTGGTCTTTCTTTAGTGTCCCGGCCTGAGTTGCTCCTCTTCCGGTCTGGCGTTCCCCGACATCCTCACAATGCCATACGCACATACCCGAAGGTACAGTCTTGGTAGCTTGAGCCTTTCCATTTAGTAATGTCCCATCTAGGCTGGTATGTCTCTTTGTCATGCAGCAGTACTGGCAGGTATAATTACAATCCAAATGGCAAATGCCACAAAAACTGCCAAACTCCTTTTAGTGGGTGCCTCCTTATGTGGAGTGGCCCCACGTCAGTACATCATTCACCAAAATTCAACAGGACAGCTTAGCAAGCCATAAAAGGATTGAGCCAAATACTCCATTAACTACCCCAGGATATTTTGTCCTCTCTGGTAATTTGACTGAACATTCTTGTTGTAGTGCTTTAGCAGATCATCAGAGTTTATCTTTGTGGTTTGGTGAGACTTTCTTGTGGCTTTGGTGCATTCTCCTTTTTTAATAATCAGATATAATATCTCATCAGAGGAATTCTATCATTGCCTGATTTTCTTGTCCAAATGTTTCATGAACGTCTGGAGATTGGGCTAAGCCGTTTTGGTCTATTGAGGTGTTAGGTAGTGTATAGCATATTGATAATTGTAATATTTATTCCGAACTGCATTGCACCAGAGTATTTTGGTAGGATTTTGACACTGCATTATCAAATTCATCCAGTAGATGAAGTAAACATTTGACTGGTTTAGGTTTGGGAGAAGGGTGGGTATTGAGTGGGTTTGGCACTGTGGAAGGTCTGTTAAAGTTCACAAAGAAATGAGGCTCAAAACTCTTCAAAGAGTTGTGACAGTAAATAAAGCCAAATGTTTATCCGCTGCAACTTAGGGATCTAGAGTTTGGGGAATAAATGACTTCATTGCTATCATAAGAGTTGGAAATAGATATCTGAAAAGGTCGCTGAGGGTCCCTCATGGCACAGGTGCTTTATATTAGCCACGCTGAACGTGGTCTTTTATTTATTTTTTGTAAACATTTTTATTAGAGTTTTATATAGCACGACCTAGACCCGAGATATCAGGTATCAGAGCGTTTTACATGAGCACCAGTTTTGTTACAGATGGACACGTTTATTTTTGTTGGGAATGGGGAGATTAAGTGATTTGCCCAGAATCACAAGATGTTGAGCATCGTTGATGCGACTTGAACCCGGTTCCCCAGCTTCGAGGTCCACTGCACTATCCGCAAGGCTACATCCTCTCCCATCCTCTCCCTGGTCTTGATTATGTTATTGATCTTATCAGAATTCGACTGCTCTTGCAATTTGGACAAAGACAGATACCAATTATTTTTATAATGTGATTAGGGGTTGCTTTAAATTAGACAAAGCTACCAGCATCCTTTGGCTAATGTATAATAATATGAGTAGCACTGTAGGTGTCCCTGATTTTTATAGCACCCCTGAGTCTCTCTACTCAGCTTTTAGACAGACCCTCAAAGATCATTTTTGGAGCTGGATTAGGAATAATACATATCACACTGAGAAGGTTAAAAGTTTGGTGTGTCTGTATGGTGGTTTAAATTCTGGACCCGTTATGGAACCATGGGCCAGATGTACAACCATTTTTTTTTGCGAGTCACTAGTTGCGATTTTTTTCAACTCATAATTAGGGACTAGCAAAATGCAATGTGCTAATGTGTCTCAGACACATTTATTGATTCCCAATGGGGTTGCAAATGAGCTACCTCATCAATATTCATGAGGTAGGTCGCAATTTATGACCCATTGTAAATGGTCTGTAATCACAGGGGTGGTGGCCTGCTGGGGTCAGCAGACCACCATGTCTGTGATTGCTTTTTAAATAAAGCAATTTTTTCCTGAGATGCAGCCCATTTTCCTTAAACAAATACTGACTCGCAAACTCTATTTTGTGAGCCGGTAATACTTTACTGTCTAGCAAAATAGGGTTAGTACATGTGAAAAGGCAATTTAGCAGATGCAAACAGCCCTATTTTCCATTTCCAACCGCTAATAGCCATTGTCCATCTGTCCCCATATATTATTTGCTTATGTAATAACTACAAGCGGGTCCTGCTAACAGGCTTAGATTAAGCACTTTGCACTTCATGATGGCCTTCCCTGAGCCTGTTATGTACCCTACAACCCTCGATCTGTGCCCGTGCAATAATCCCTCTGCACAATCCACTTTGCATTTAATTCTATTTTGTACGTTTTACTGCAATTTCAAGAAAACTATCCTGCTCCCACTTTTAAAGGATATTAATGTCAGACTTCATAAAACAGCTATGTTTTATATACAATCCCATCCATCTTTGAGGGTTTGTTTGACTGTAGTGAGATACATACAACAGATAGTTAAGCATAGGAAATTCCACCTGCAAACTAACGAGCATGTTTTGCAATGATATGAAGCAGTATTTTTTATATTTTCCAATGTTATCTATTTGTTCTGATATTGAATTATTTGGTTTGTATGGAAATATATTTATTGTGTAATGTGTGTCTCAATTTGACTCCCTCTGAATATGAATTGTTGATGATCCATTTGCACCATACACTTGTCACTTTATGATCCCTCTTATAGTTGGTGCCACTTTGGAATAATGCTTCTTCCTAATTGATTTATGGCTCTATTGCATTATAGAATATGTATTTGTGTTTTATGATGTGATTTACAACTGTTTTAATTCATATTGTGTATCATCTGTCTTTCCTGACCTTTGGCTAAATTACATCTGCCTGCCACCCTAACGGAGATGGGGACCGCCCGACATAGTTTTGGGGGTCCCACGGGACCAACTACAATGCAACCGCCACCGTGGTGGACACATTGTCCAGGGTTTCCATTGCAGCAGGTGCTGCTGGCTACAGCACCCACCGCAATTAAAAAAGGGATGTGTAACACATCCCAGTACTATGTGACAGGCACTGTCCCTTGGTACAGGGAACTGTTTGGGGGCACCATAGGTGCCCTGTCACACCCACAATCAAGGGCCTGGGATGAAGGAGGGCCTGCTATGGGCCCCCAATGTCCATCCCCGCCAACCTTTCAATGGCGGGTGAACCGCCATGGAAAGGCTGGCGGGGAGAGACTCTCCTAATCCCTATGGCGGTGCCTGGTAGGCACCGCCACCATTTTAGGGATAGGAAGGCTGCTGTAATACCGGCGGGCTCAAGGAGCCCATCGGATGCGTGGTGGTCAGAGTTTCCGACTGCCACTGAACCGCCCACCATTGTAATTTGGCGGGCTGAAATTGGCTTTACAATGGTGGTGAGACCGCCACCGACAGCCTGTCGGTGGCGGACTCACCATGACAGTTATAGGTCCCTAAGTTATTTTGGTGATGATGATATACAGAGTATGTATATGCTGAGTAACAGTCCATCAATGCGGTGTATACCTGCTGCAAAATTACGTACATTAACACAACATTCATAATTGTAAACGGATCTCTATCCTCGCTCTGATTTGCATAAATGTGAGGGATGTATCAACCTGCAGCCACTAACAAAGAAAACTGCTTTTTTCTGAATACTATGCAGTTAGATATTTACACCTCCTAGCAATCACGAGATGTGCTACTGTTCCATTAGCAACTGCTAATATCCAAAAGGTTGTTGTAACAGGAATGACACTGACAGACGGCCATAAAACTGTAATTACAAAAAGGATTAAAACATTTTGATTTGCATATTTATCCTCTGTTAGTTTTCAGGGTGATGAACCTTCTAGGATTCTCAGATAGCTTATGCTAATGAAACAGAGCAGGTGCATTTACATAGGAGAAATACCCATTAGCCTCATCTCCCAAACTCTCCCTTACACATCTGAAGTAAGCAGGGTAGTGTAAAACAGTTGGCGACCAAGATTGTGTGTGGTTTTTTCCTTAAGTGCACTCCACTAGCAGCAGAGTAAAGTATTCCAGAGCAGTTTCCAAGATGTGAAAACAACAGACAGCACCTTGGAGGGGAACAGTTACTTTCTAAATAGGATATGAAATATGCCATCTGCACGCAAATGAGGTCGGTTAGTGGGTTAAGTTCGTGCTTCTGATGTGTGTGATCGCTTTTTCATGAGTTAGAATACGAGCATAGCCAATGCTGTCTTTCATACTTTTATTGTCGATAAATCCTTATAGCAGGTAACACAAGTATCTGCCATAGCTAGAACTGCAAAACTGATGTGTCAAACGACATTAAAAACAATCTCAAGTTATGCTTCCACGTATTATTCCCTTAAACGTATCTAATAAAACACCATGCGTCATTTGATAGGAGCTTTTTAGAAAACATCAAGTAGAGCCAATGCATGATATTTAACAGGTACAGGTGGTTGCAAGTGTTAGGGACCAGGACTATTTTGCCATGATCAGACTTTACCAAAGCAAGAGGGAGAAATACAGACAAGCGAGAAAGGTGGGGTAGGAAGGAAAGTGACAAATGGAGAAACAAGTTAAAAGGATTCGGTAAGAGTGAGATATAGAGACAGGAATAAAAGGTTGTAGGAAGAACGTGGCATCAGGTAAAACAAAAATTAAGCAGGCTTGGTATTCTGCATTCCCAGCAATCATGAAGGCCAGCGATGGGCTCCAGAGAAAAACACTTGGCTTCTGCACTTATTTATTTTACAAATTAACCACCACTTTCCTTCATTTTGTCAGTTAGTCGAAGCTTCTAAACTGATGCCGCTCTGTCCTAAACTTTGCATCTTTTTTGCAAAAATATATCTGATAACTTATAGGCTATCATTAAAGACAGATGGGATATATTTATTCAATATAAAGGCACGTGTGATGTCAACACAATTTCATTGACAGAGCTCAGGTTAGTTAAATAGATGAGCAGCCTTTCTCTCGTTTCAGGATTTTGGCGGTGTTTTAAATTATAAAGTCACACACTCACAACTTTGCTAACTTAATTTTTGCATAATCTGAGCAGTTTTGGGAACATCTATGAACAGTGCTGAGTAACCACCCACTAAATATGAACACCAAAATCTGATATCCTTTGGCACTGATGCATTTTAAAAGGAATGTGATCTTGAAATCTTTCCGTTCTAATTGTATACAAATCACACTGATGCCCATATTCATAATTTTTCCAGGGCGTGGCTCCTCCGCAATGGCAGAGGAGCATCGCCCCACTGCTCAGACCCAGTAGGTGAAAAATAAAACAATATACTATAATCATTTTATTTTCCATTTGCCGGCTCTGAGCCAGCGTGTGCAGGGAGGGGCAGGCCGGGGCCATTAGAGGGGGTGGAGGACTGGCTTCTGCACTTATAAGTGCGCATATGTGTTTGGCTGGCCGTCTCAGGCCAAATACACATGCACTGTCCTGAGCAGGGCATCAAACCAGCATGTTCAGACCAATCCTGACACTGCGGGATTGCACAGGAAGTCTCTGCTGCAGTCCCAGTGTCCTCTGGGTCCAGGAAGCAGCAGAACACCGAGGTACAAGGAGCGATGCGGCCGGCCGCTTCAGCTAAGTGTTTTAAAAAAAATTATTAACCCCAGCGCATACCCTCCCATGTTCCACGCACCCCACTCCAACCTCCTAACCACCTCTTTATTGTGTTGGCCGCCACTCCATTTTTCACACAGAGCAATGCAGCAGGCTACCATGTTACTCTGCGTCAAGGGTAAAGAGCAGGAATGCATCCTACTCAACATTATACAACGCATTGCTAGCATTGGTGCACTTTTGGCTGCGTAGCACCAATGCAGGCAACCTGGTGTCATGATACAAGGGTGCCAGCGTAATAGGCAGGATTGTTTTTTTAATTTAAATTATTTTTTTATTGTTTCATCAGTAAGCATTCCAAAGATAATATGCAATCTGCCCGCATGGTGTCAACATTCAGCCACAGCCAGCACCTCTGCAACTTTTAAGTACACTTCCCCAACTCCCACCCGACAACCCCCAACCCCGGGTGCCCAGCCAGCTAGTCTCTCGATCCAGATGTGAGTATTACACACATTCCGTAAAGGCGATCCTAGCATAGTTACTCCGCCGACTCGGTAAGGCCCAGCAATTTCAAGTACCCTGGGACAAGTCAATACTGTAAATTTCTGGGAGACCAAGGCAATGGACGGCTGCCAGGACTCTCTAAATATGTCCCCTTGCTATCTGACTGTTATCGACCGCCTCTCCATTCCCAAGAGATGCCAGATGCGGGGCAGTCAATTTTGTCTCAACTGTACCTTCTCTGTTCCCCTGAGAGCTAAAATCGATTGGTGCTCTGCCCCCAGTGCCAATGCTATATGTCTGCCCCATTTGGATTTAAGTGGATATGTAAGTGGGTTAGGGAGGCCCAGCACCACATATGGGGGAAACCTGGGGAGCTGGGTTTTAAAATATGTGTCTATATAGAACAGGATTTCTTTCCAAAACTGAGCTAATTCGGAACATTCCCACAGGATTTGCATTAGAGTCCCCCGGAAGTCACAGCCCCTCCAGCATCCACCCCCATGTTCTGGGTTCCCTTCTTGCAGACAAAGCGGGGTTCGGTGCCAATATGTAGCAATTTTCATAGCTATTTCTATGCTGAATGTGCTAGAGGCTGTATGAAGCGCCCCATAGTGAATATCCTGCCATTCCTCCAAAGATAGTTGCCGACCCAGTTCCCGTTCCCACCGGTGTTCATCAGGGGATTTCGAATCTGACACCCCCTCCCCCAGTAGTCCATATAGTTATTAGGAGAGATGCCTATCTGTGTCCTTCCTGAGGAGCCCTTTCTCAAATTTAGTCAAATGACACTGCACAGCTTCCCTCACCAGAGGCTGCATCAGCCAATGTCGTATCTGTGTTATCAAAATCGTTCTCCTTCTGATATTTCCTGCCCATCCCTCAATACCTCTTCATTAAAAATATGGCCAATTGAGCTGAACCCAGACTTCCACCATGCACCAAACAAGGCGCTATACAGCCCTGGGGTGAAATCCCTATTCTATACCACTGGGGTAAGGGGAGACGGGAACTATGAAAGGACTCTACATGTCACTATGGTGTCGCTACCGTGTCCCACACCCTCACGGTTGGTGCAGTGACAACGGATAGAGGTTCGCAGTGTGGTGAGGTTGAACTAAGAAGGGAACCTTCCATAAGGCTGTTCCCGCCATTGCTTTGTCCATAAATAGCCACCCCTTTTCGGACTCAGGCCTGGACCATTCGACCAGGTACCTAAGCGGCACGGCTTGAAAATAGCGTTAGAGGCATGGGATACCTAAACTGCCTTCCTCTGGTGGCTGCCAGCTACATTTGCATCTCACCCGAGATCACTGACTTGCCCACATGAAATTTTGAAAGGCGTTCTGCAGGGCCTGTAGCCTCCCCGGCAGAGGCCATAAGGGTAACGTCTGGAATATGTACAAAATCCTGGGGAGGACTGTCATCTTCAGAGCCACGATCTGCCCCATCCATGGGAAAGAGTATTGCCAGCGTGCTAGGTCCGACCTCACCGTCCCGACCAGGTCCCGATATTTGAGATCTACCACAATCCTAGTCGTAGGAGCCTGATGGATACCCAGGTATGATATAGGTCCTAGAGCCCATTGAATCGAGTAAGCTTGAGCTAAATGCTCTCTGGTGTCCGGGGCCACTAGGAGGCTCTGGACCTGTGATTTGGCAAGATTGCTATGAAATCCTGAGACTGCCCCAAAAAGCTGCACCACCTCCAAAAAACCCAGTAAAGCCTCTCTCGGGTTTTCTAGGAAAAGTATGACATCGTCAGCATATAGTGTGGTCAGATGTTCTTCTCTCCCAAAGAGAATGCCCGTAATCCTCTAGTCATCCCGAAACCTCTGTGCACATGGCTCCATATGTAATGAGAACAGCAGAGGGGAAAGCGGACACCCCTGCTGGGTACCCCTCCTCATGGTGAAGCTATCCAATCTTTTTGCAATTAACCAGGACGGTGGCTCTCGGTGTCCCGTAGCCACTGAGTACACAGGAGCAGAATCGTTCCCCTATGCCAATATGTCTCAGCACCTTAGCAAGGTAAGGCCAATGAACCCGGTTGAACGTCTTTTCAACGTCGATGTAAAAGAGCATAGTCTCACATTGGAAGCGAGCGCCCTTATCTATTAAGTGTAGGATCCTCTTGGTGTTATCTGAGCATTGCATGTTGGGGATAAATCCTGCCTGATAAGGGTCAAGCAAACCTGGCATCCAGGATGCCAGGCAGGATTGTTTTTGTGCAGCAAGGGATGCCTTCCTGCACAAAAACAATACTCTGAGGCATTTTCATCTTTCTATGTGTGTTGCAGAAGGCAGAACAGATAGAAAGAAGAAAAAACTTGAAGAAATAAAGATATTTCTCCTTGCTACACCTCACCTGGGGAGGCATAGCATTTTGACGCATTCCCATGTCTGCCACTAATGGTACATCTGTGAATGTGCCAGAATCTTTGGGTGGATGCATGGGAACGCCCACGCTCCACCAATGGAACGCTTCCCTGGAGCAGAGTAACACCAGGCAGTGATTTGCTCTGCATTGAATTTCTCCAGAATTATCAAGCCATGCAGGCCTGTGCAAGGTGGCCTTGCATGACTTGATAAATCTCACTTGGGTTTTGCATCGCCTTTGAGCCCCCTTGAGGGTTGCAGGTGCTTTGCAAAACCTTGATAAATCTGCCTCTGATTGTATATATACGTAATGGATTTTATGTGCTCGATGGAAAAATCCACTGCCAAGTTCGTGATTAGGCCCTAATTCGAAGACAATGTCATGCTACCCCCTGCCTTTAATGGATGAGCATTGAGGGTACTCAAGCAGATACAAGAGCCTAGGAATGTGATTTGTGGATCTGATCTTATCATTAATTTCTTCTTGTTTGGAGTGAGGCCAAGCTGCAGGACTCGATACATGGTGAAATTCCCTTCCAAAAGCCATGCCTTAAACTCCACTTTTGTAACATATAAGCCACTCCTTATGTAAGCCCAAGGCGTCCCATATGGCAGGGTGCTGTGCATTTAGAAGGGTGGACATGCAGTTTTAAGTTTTACATGTTCTGGTAATGAAAAAATCCTACATTTGTTTTGCACTACTGTGAGGCTTACCCCTCCCATAGGATAATGTTGGGGATCCCTTTGTACATTCAATAAGCTGTAATTTCCAATTGGGAGCTGGAGCTATTGAGTAGTCAGCTTGATAATTATATATGAAGAGCTAGACCTCAAGGAGCCACGAGCCCAGATCAGATTCTTGTTTTGGCATTGAAAGATGATCCTGAAGAATGGAGATTTTTTTTAGCCCCACTATATAAAAATTTCGTTGAACGGGTTGTATTCCAAGATCTTGTAAAGGTAGTATTATTTTTCCGCTAAACAAAAAAGGTGACAGATCATATCCTGGCAACTTAAGACAAAATGCTCTCCTCAATGCAACTGGCAAGATTTTTGCCCAAAGTATTTCAGAACATCTGCAGGACAGAATAGGGCTTTAGGTCTGAATGTTCAGCCTTGAACAATATTAATTGACAAAAAGTTAGTTTTTGCATCAAAAGTACTTTTATACTGCTTACATATATTTCTGTAGAGCTTTGATAGAATTAATAGACCTGTTCTTTAGGAAAAAATAATTAATTTAGGTATCCGTCCAAATTTGCTGAGTGTTATAATTGCACTCCACAGTTCAACCTGGTGTATAGGTGTATTGGGTGGAACAAAATGGTTAAAAAATGAGACAAAAACAGAGACTGAAGTGAAGCAGGGCTGGGTATTGGCCCTTATTGTTGTTTTAATTGTTTTTGCATGGTATACGGCTGCTTTTCACTAAGGTTAGGAATTTACTTCCCAGAACTGGCACACAACCTTGCAGCTATAGATGTACGCAGATGACTGTGATTAATTATTTTGATAATAAAAAATAGAAATGTATAATTTTAATCTAAATAAAGAATTATTAACAGAAATATTTTTCTTAAAGAAGAAATATTTGTACTTTATCAAATTTGTAAGCTTTTGGAGAATGAAAAAATATATTACAAATGTTCATTTTTTTAAAATTACATATGCACAAAGATATATTTGTTTCTAAAACATTACAATTTGAATAAGTCAAAACATTTAAATTTAAATTTAAATAATTAGATTTTATCCCCTAAACACTTAACATCCCCCTCCCATAACATAACCACATATACATTAATTATACAAATAATATAATATTAAAAGTGCTAATTGTGAAAAATTGTACAAATAACTGCAAAACTGTACAGAGCATGCTAGTACAACATTTAACATACAAATATAATAAAACACATTACAAATAAAACAGATTTTATTTGTCAAATAGCACACATAGAGCAGGGCTCTGTAACCCAGAGACTTCTGCCGAATAAACGTATAGCATTATGACTTTGGCTTTTTCATAATGAGAGCAAGAAAAAATGAAGTGCTATGCAAATGAAAGAAACCATCAGAAACCCTGACCCAACAACGCCCCCCCCCCCCCCCCCCGCACTAACAACCTCCCAAGAGCAACACGGCAATGGAAAATGCACCACCATAAATGCCTGCACCATACAAATACACAGCAGACCACTGATTGCACCAACAGAGAAAGCTTAAGTTAGATTGAAGGGCCCAGCAGTAGAGACCGGGTCCAGCTGCAAGCCTCGATAGTCGCTTCCAGATTTTAAAATGTAAATGCGGACACCCTCTTGCAGTAAATATAGTAAGCTCCAAGCCCATGCAAAAGTCCAGGGCATTCTTCCATAGAGACACTGAAGGAGGTACCGGCGTCTTCCATGCCCTAGCAATGTCCCTCTTCGCCAGGATAAAACCAAGCAACATAAGATGGCATTTATATACGTTACCCCCAATCCCGTCCATAACATGTAGAAGCACCAGCTTTGTCGAGCGGGGAGATCCCAACCCAACACCTCGGAAAGGCAGGCCATAACCCCCCTCCAAAATCATGTCAAGGAAAGACAATGCCCGACTGTATGCATCAGGGTACCCTCCTCCCGTTCACATCTGAGACACACTGGAGAGGCCACCAACTCCGCCCTCCACAATTTAACCCGTGCAATGTAGACCCGATGGATATACAAAACTGGACAAGGCGCAGACGTACTGCACTAGCCGGCCCCCCACGGGATGACAGGGCTTCCGTCCAGTCTTCCTCATAAAGTAGTTAAATGTCTCCCTCCCGGGCCCCTCTAAGCTTCTGCAGTGTGGGAGAACAATGAGTGACCAGTGAGTGGTAAATCTTAGAGATCTTATGATCCTGAAGAGCGCCCATAAACACTTTCGCTTCGATCGGGCTGAACTCTGCCAGAGACTCCAAACCCTCCAGACTAGGGGAGAGAGCATGCCAGAATTAAAGGTATTTATAGAATTGGGTTTTCGGCATATGAAAGTCCCTCAGTAGGTCCTGGAAGGACTTCAGGACCGGCCCCCACATCACACCCCCCAGGGTAGAGATACCAATGCTTTCCCAACCAATAAACCCCGACAGAGTAGCCAATTGTGGCAGATGCCCATTGTTCCATAGAGGGTCTCACGCGTCAGGGTATTCCACCACCCCATCCTGCGTAGGGCCTGCCTCCAAATTTGGAATACCACCTTTGTCACTACCGGCAAGGAATTGCGCAGCGGTGCCGAATACAATATTGTGTGTAGAGAAGAATCACCCATAAGACGTCATTCAACAGCATAGGCAGGGCCGTCTCTATCCCCATACCACCATTGATTCAGAACGAGCAGTTGTGAGGCCATATAGTATGACAAAATATCAGAGGTTGCAAGTCCCCCACAATACAAAGAGAGGAAGCAGGTCCACAAGGCAACCCCCACCACTCCCCCGGCGCATAAAAACTGACCCAAAGCAGCGTTAACCTGCTGGAACCATCTGGGGGAAATAGGGTAGGGGGGATTCTGCAGTTGGTATAGTAAACGGGAGAGCGAGACCACTTTAAAGATGGCCGACCTGTCATAGATGGATAGTGGCATATGGGACCAAATCTTAAGATCCTCCCGCACCCAGTCCCAAACTGGAACCAGATTTCTGTCCCAAGACACAGTAGGCGAGTCTAATAGAAATACTCCTAAATACTTCATCCCCCCTGTAACCACTCGGACCGACGAAGCCCAGGAGCCAAGACTCGATGCGTCCCCAAGAACCCACAAGGTAGACTTGCGTGGGTTCAGGTAGAGACCCGACGACTCCCCGAAGATCTGAGTATTGTGGAGCCGTCACGGCCCCGTCCTATCCACATCTGTAAGAAAAAATAGTATGTCTTCCGCATATAATGCAATACGATCCGATAATCCGTGTGCCCATTCAAAGCCAGTCACCTGCACATCAACACGCACCCAGGCGTCCAAGGGTTCTATAGCCAATGCAAATAAATATGGGGACAGAGGGCAGCCCTGCCATGTACCACGTCCAATGGAGAAAGTGGATGAGGTAGAGCCGGCGACGGGCACTGACGCAGTCAGGTCGGCATAGAGCAGGGTCAAGTATGACAAGAAGCACAGTCCAAAGTTCAGCCTGTGAAGCAATGCAAATAGGTACACCCAACTAAGGGAATCAAATGCCCTGTCCATATCCGCCAGCAACAGTGCCACCCGCTCCCCCAATCCCTGAGTGGTCGCAACAGCAACATGCGCTCATCGGATATTATGCCAGGATGCCCTCTGGGGCATAAACCTGAGCTGATTTGGGTGCACTAAAGAAGTAATTTGGGGCAGCAGACGATTGGCGAGCGCCTTGGCCAAGATTTTAGCTTCGACATTCAGAAGGGAGATAGGGTGATAGGAAGCGTGTTGCTCAGGGGGTCGGCCAGGTTTATGAAACACCACTACCTCCGTGTGTCTCCAGTCATGAGGAAGACAGCCACGCTCGCGGGCCTCCGCCACCACTCTGAGATAATGGGGCCCTAGCTGCAAGAAGTACTTTTAAAAAAATTCACAGGGAAAACCATTCGGCCCTGGGGCCTTCCCGGAATTAATGTCCCCCAGGGCGGCACCCAATTCCTCCTCTGTGAGTGGCAACTCCAGCTCCGCACTCGCCTCATCAGACAAACCTTTGGGCAGGAGGTCATCTAAAAACCGGCCTATCACATCTTCATGGAGACACTCCCTAGGGGCCTATAACTCCGCATAATACGTAGCGAAGCTTTCGGCAATTTTGGAGGAGTCCATAATGGACACCCCGTCTGGACCTGTTATACCGGGGAGGGCCTGGGAATGAAACATCCCCTGACACAACCGATGGAGCATCTTGCCAGACTTGTCTCCCCATTGATACACCCTACTGCGTGTCGCCAGCCAAACCAGACGGGCCTCATCCAAGAGGAAGGCAGCATAGTTCTGTTGCGCCAGTAGCAATTGTTGACGGACCTGATTACCCCCGTCACCCCAACTGCGATGGTCCAGGTCCATAATGTTAGCTTCCGCTTGTATCAGGACATACCTACGCGCTCTGTGGGCTGCCGCACAAAAGGAGATGTCAACACCCCGTATAGTGGGCTTCAATGCCTCCCAAAGGGGTTCGGCCCCCGAAACCGATCCCACAATAAGTGTTAGATATTTGTCAATAGCACCCTCTAAACGCTCCCTATAGTCTTCCTTTTGGAGGTTCCAAGTAGGCCTGGCCGGTAAATTCCTCTTCGCTCGCAGAATTTGTGGAATCTGGGTAATTCTTTGCTTTGAATTCCGCGATCCGCAACTTCGCAGTATTTTTTGCCTTGTTTGCACTTCCAAAATGCGTGTTCGTGCAGTGTAAGTGATCAGAAAGAACTCGGAGGAGAATATCATCCTCAACCACCCTATCAGCCGCCAGTCAGGGAACAAACAGGTAATCGAGGCGGGAGTATGAATCATGGACCACCGAGAGGTAAGTATATCCCTGAGCATTCCCATGTAGCTGGCACCACATAGCAACCCAGTCAAGCCCCAACATCAGAGAATGTAGTTTCATGGGAAGGCGAGCAACCAAATCCCCCCAGGACTCCAGCGATCCCTGGTCACCTCCATCACGTCATTCCAATCTCCCCCAATCACGGACAGGCCATCTGGCATATCGGTCCACAATGTCATAATGCTCTCTACCAGATCCCAAGAGAGGGGAGTGAGGGAATAGACACAGCCCAACACCACTGGCTCCTCCCAGACCATGCCCTGCAGGAACAAATAGCCCCCCTGAGTATCAGCCCACGGCCTAAAATGTGTGTATGGAATTCTGCGATGGATCAAGATTGCCTTCCCTGTGAGCCCTCACAAACCCCGACTGAAACACCTGAATGTAACCATATCGCTGAAGGCAGAGTGCCTTCGATCCCATAAGGTGTGTTTCTTGTAGCATAAGTATGTCGACATGGGCCCTTTTAGCCTGTTGAAGGATTGCCCCGCGTTCGATTTTATCTAGAGACCCCTGACATTACAACTCACTATGCGAAGGGTTTTGAAGGGCACCCGTGAACTATCTAGCGGCACTGTCATGAGAGACCCTGGTAGCAAGTGCCGGTGCAGAGAAAGGCAGTCGGTGTGCGCATGGAGGCCTAATGTTAGTGTAAGGAAGTGCGATCCGGTGACAAAAACAAGAACAACCCAATAAGCCCCCCACCCTATACCTCAACAACGATGAAGTATCTGTCGCGGTGGGTCAGGCCTGCAGAGCCCAACAGGGGGTCCCAGCACACCCCGACCAATGCATCCCCAACTTACAGCCCATTGTCCACAGCCATTGTCCACAGGCACTCTCTCCATCCGGAAAGATCCCTCACACAGGCTTCTCCAATCAAGGCAACATTGTCAGAATCACATGGGGCTGCAGTCGCCCCCTGCAATTATGAGGCCGATGTAGTCTGCCGGGGGGGGGCGAGGATGCGCTGCATGATTGAGACCGACATCTGCATCTGGAATGCTTGTGTCCCTTATGCTTCAGTTGAAGTTGCTTCCGAGCTGCCTCGCTAGATGAAGAGTCTGATTCCCGCCTGGGCGGCGTATGAGGACGCAGCCTCACTGTCTCATCAGTCCATTGAAAAACTTCTTCCGCCGAGTGAAAGAAGTGAGTGCGGGAGCGGTATACCACCCGCAGCCGGGCGATACAGCAGAGCGTATGGAAGTTTTAGTTCTCGAAGACGAGCTTTGGCCCCCAAAAACGATTACTTCCGCTGCTGGACCAACTTCGTGTAGTCAGGAAAGATCAATATACGAGCATTGTCAAAGATCAGCAGTTCCTTGACCCTGGCCTGTTTGAGAATAGCGTCGCGGTCATAATAGTTCAGCAATGACCGGCCTCGTTTGGGCCCCAGGGGGAGGCTTCTGCATAAGAACTCTATGGGCGTGCTCCACCACAAAACAGCGAGACAAGGACTCTGGGGGGAGCAAACTCTCCAGCCACTGTGTAAGAAACTGCTCCATATCTCCCCCCTCGCATCCCTCCGGAAAGCCAATAAAGCAGAGATTCTTACGCCTGGCCCTACCCTCGGCATCCTCCACATGTGCTGCAAGGCCCCGCTGAGCCGTCTCAAGTGTGGCCACCCGCTTCTGTAGGATGGTGACTCCATCTTACATGCCGGAGATCCATGACTCCGCCTCCATGATGCGAGCCACCGCATTCTGCAAGTCTTGCCGTAGGAGCATGACGTCCTAGCTGACCGCTCCAATTTTAGCATCCAGAACATCCCTGGATTGCGTGATAGCAGCCTTAAGGGCGGCATTGTCTGGCATATCTGGCACGCCCTCCTGCACCCCCCCAGGTGTTGCTGCAGGGGCCCCTGGGCCTGTAAATTTGTAGAGGGTGCTCTGTTTGGCCGAGCCCCCGCCTGCCGTGTCCCTCATCATGGCTGCCTCTGAACCCTCCGAATCACTGGATATCTTCAACCCACTCACCAAGCAGCTGTGTCTGAGAACTGCGGGTCCGCCTGACCCAGGGAGAGTTGATGTGTGCTGACCCCTAGTCCAGAGAGTGACCAACCTGAAGGAGGGTTTCAAATAAGAGGGATAAAGGGGGGCGTTTTCCACTCAAGGGAGTGGGAGGTCCAGACTGGTAAAGTGCCCCAACAGTGAGACTCTCAAGAAGAATGTTACCAGTTGTTCCTCAATGGAAAGAGAAGAGTGGAGGTGAATCGATAAGAGAGCCTAATAGGACTACATGTACGCTATGTGTAAAGTGGGTAATCCTTTTGTTGGATATTAATGCCCTCACACACCCTTTCAGGTGTCATGCTTCATCATCTGGGCTGCTCCTCGTCAGGCCGGCGGTGCAATGCCCAACGGGCTCCCTAAAAGGGGCACTTTATCGGAGTTCTTTTAATCCAACAGCCGTTTGGTGAAGTGCGGGTGTGGGGGCCTGATTATTGTAGATACGAAAAAGTGATTTAAAACAGGGTCGAGAGTACCAGTGTGGGAATTCAATTTTATTCTAAAGGTCTCCTTCCCTGATTAAAAGGTGTGTGTGGCACTCGGTAGAGTGTAATGTCTCTAATTAGAGTGCATGAGATTGGTGGTCAACATGTTTCTCGCTCAGAGCTCGTGCGCTCGCGATTCGTCAGGACCTATAAAACTATCTACAAAAAAGGGGGGGGACTATACAGAATATTGGTCTCCTAGTCACAATAAGTAATGTGAAAAAATCATTTTGCTAGAATACCTGTCATGGTCTGGTGCTACCTGTAAGAGAGGGAGGACGGTAGATTAAACAGATCATTGTTAAGACATATATGACCACAGGTAATAGATAAAAGCATAACAAACAAAAAGGCTTTCAAGGTGATTCATCTCCATCACATTTATAAGGATCAGTGGTGACTACTGATGCATGAGCGTCAAAAAACCTGCTCATATAAGGTGGTGTACCATCAAAGTGAACTATAGTGACTATTCACCTATGTGGAACAAAAAGAATTTTTTAATAAATAAAAGCGGCAGAAAATATCGTTGGACTCACCCTATTCAGTAGGACTGCGGACCACAACAGTACTTGGTGGACTCAGCGTGAGCCAAAGGACCTCTAAAAGTAGGTCTAGACCAAAGGGTAGTAATGAACTTAATGGTGTAGAACAGGGGAGGGAGAGTCACAAGTCACAGCAGATAGACATGAGGACACATGGAGCAGTAATAATACAGACAGTAACTGATTATTTAACCACATAGACAGGCTGTGATCCAAAAGGGTATAAAATGGATACAAGGTAAAGATCCTTTTCAAACAAAGGCTATCATCCAGCGTGCCTATAGGAACCTGTATTATGGACAGTTGCTTAGATCTAATGTGTGTGAGCGCTATCCCACATGCTCGCAATAAGCATAGTGTTCCTTGCTAATGGACCAAGTAAATGAAGAGCTACGTGTTAGAGTTGTAAGTTAACCAAACCACCGGTGCTTCACAAGTAATGGAGAGCCTGGCGTTTCAAGGGAACCTGTAAGATGGCGCTAGCGGTGGTGTTACTTAATTATTACGTGGTCTTAAAAGTATATGAGGTGGTTTCAGGATTAAAAAGAAAACGCATGTTGTACTCACGTCTGCCCCGCTCACGCTACATTTCTAGACCTACCCGAGCCACCGAGTCTGGGAGGTAGCGTCCTGGATGCTGTGTGGAGATTATGTGCATCCGGTCACGTCACGTGATTAAGTCACGTGATCGCAACTAATTCACGGACAAGAAACAAATGAAGAGTATCAAAACAGGAGTTATATATCAGTTCAAAGTGAAGATGCGCCGTGCTATAAATCATCCTCGGAGTCTCAAAAAATAAATTAGTTTCACTCCAGTAAAGACGGAAAGACAACAGTGTCGGCCATCTTGGATTGGGAGGCGTGGTTGTAAATAAAGTTAATCTTCACTGTCATAAGTGGAAGAAACTGCAAAAGATTGAAGAAGGATGTAAGAGTAACCTAAATAGGATGTGACAAGGGATAGGGTTGGTACCACGAAGCCTATAAAAGCATTGAGAGAGGCAAATAATTACAGCAAGTATTCCTAAGACTTAGGAAAAAGGTGGGTGGCAGGATTAATGAAGGACACTAATTGAAAAGTATGCCGAGATCATGTCAATCTAGAGCTTGAGTGACCCCCATGGAATATCGTCATTGAGCCCAATGACATTAGAAGACAGACGGTGTATCCATCTCTGTTCCTTCTTAAAAAGATTGTGTTGAGATAAATGAGGGTTGGCTTCTAGAATAAGCCATTTAACAGAATCTGGTGAGTGTTGCTTCTCTAAGAAGTGGGCACTGATCTTGGTGTTCTGTTTATGGCACCGAAAATTGCTGCGATGTTCTGAGATTCGCAATTTTATCGGTCTGGTCGTCATCCCTATGTAATACAAGTTGCAGGGGCATGTAATGAGGTATATGCAGTTGTTGGTATTGCAGTTTGTATGTGACCTCAATTCCCAGGTGAAAGTAGTGTTGAGGGTGACGGTTTTATGTATGGATGTAAACGTGCAGGCAGTACACATACCACACGGAAAGTGTCCTTTTACTGCAGGTAATTGCCATAGTGTGCTCTGTGTAGGTTTGGTTTTGGATCTGGATCTGGTTTGAATAACCAAATCCTTAATATTTTTGGAGCGCCTGTATGCAAACCTGGGTGGTTCAAGATTCATCGCTCCAGTATTAAGGATGTTCCAATGTTTCTTTAAAACTTTAGTCACTTGATTGGTGTTGGGTGAGAAAGTTGTGACACAGGTAAGGATGTCGGAGATAGTTGTGGTGTTTTCTCTGGGTTCCAAAAGGGCTTCTCTGTTATTATACCTGGCCCGTTTTTTGGACTTAGTGATACTCTTCAGTGGGTATTGTCTTTCCCTTAGGTTACGGGAAAGAATTTCTGCTTCACTTTTGAAAGCATCAATTGTACTGCAGTTCCTCCTCAATCTAAGAAACTGCCCAAAGGGTAAATTCTCTTTGAGAGCTCTGGGATGATGGCTGGTGAAATGTAGCAGGCTGTTGCGATCGGTGCTTTTCTTGTAGAGAGTCGTGGAGAGAATACCCTCGGTCAACCTGATGGTTAAATCGAGGAATGCAATATGGGAGGGGGATGCTGTGATTGTGAAGTTAAGGTGGGGATTCAGATGATTGAGCCATGTAAAAAATGCTTCATAGCTCGTAGAATCTCCTGACCAAAAAATCAAAATGTCATCTATGAATCGTCTCCATAGTAGAATGTTATGACGATATGGATTTGTATCACAGAAAATATGTATCCCCTCAAACCAGGCCATGTATAAACAGGCCAGACTCGGAGCAAAGGTACTTCCCATGGAAGTACCTTGGGTCTGGTGGTATAGTTGGCCTTTGAACTCAAAAAAGTTCTCTGTCAGGGCTAAGGTGGCACACTCAATGATGAAGGACACTGGAGTTGGCGATTCCCAAGGTTCACGTCCAAGTACTTCCTCAATCACTTCAAGGGTTGCCCTTTGTGGGATGTTTGTATACAGGGCTTCAACATCTAGAGTGATGAGGAAGTTGATGTTGTGGGTATCCTGGGTCTGGTCCAGTAAGCGTAAAACGTCCGTCGTGTCTTGTATGTATGACGGTGTACGTTTGACTAGGGGTTGCAAGAAATGATCGCAAAATTGCGATAGGGGTTCAAGAACTGAGTTAATGCCCGATACTATGGGGCGTCCGGGCACCGGTGTGACCCCCTTGTGAATCTTTGGTAGAATATAGAAATAGGGGGTCCTCGGTTCTTTTTTGATTAAGAAGGAAGCCTCCTTCTCACTTAGCCAACCGTTGCTCTCTGCTGAGTCAACTAGACCAGTAATAGTCGTTTTTAGTCGTTCGGTGGGGTTGTTCGGAATCGGGGTGTAGTACTTCCTGTTGCCCAATTGTCGCAAACACTCGTTGTCATAATCAGTGGTTGTCATTATGACAGTGGCCCCACCTTTATCGGCCTGTTTGATGGTAATGGTAGGATCGTCGGCCAATGCTGTAATGGCGAGCCTCTCTGCTCTGCTGAGGTTGTTGAACTGTTTATGTACAGGAATGGTTTTGATATCCTTTAGTACTGCCTGTTCATATGTCAGTACTTCATTGGGTATCATCCCTGCGTGGGGAGTAAAGGTAGAGGGGTTGTGTAAACCTGAATCATTGTCAGGTATGTAGTCTTTGCCCTCAAAGAAAAATCTCAACCGGATCTTGCGGAAGAATTGATGTAATTCGCAAGTTTGGGTGAAGAGATCTACCCTGGGGGTGGGAACAAATCCTAGTCCTTTCTGGAGGACATCATCCTCTATGTCTGTCAATTGTCTGGATGACAAGTTAACAACTAAGTTTGTTTTTTGGTGTGACTCCTGGTCTCCACTCCCC
Organism: Triturus cristatus; assembly: GCF_964204655.1. Taxonomy (NCBI): domain Eukaryota; kingdom Metazoa; phylum Chordata; class Amphibia; order Caudata; family Salamandridae; genus Triturus; species Triturus cristatus. The sequence goes on along the minus strand of NC_140592.1, from coordinate 597,426,042 downwards.
GTTGGGGTGGTTCTTCCCATTGTACTCTTTTCTCTTGTGGCGCCCCTCTTCTTCGCCCTCGCCCTCTGCCCCAACCTCTGCCTAAAAAAGGTGAGGGCTGGTTCATGCCCTGGGGTGCAAATTGAGGTAAGCCGTGAGGGCCAAATTGAGGGGGGCCCTGTGGGTACATTGGGTATTGCCAAAAAGCTGGTCCCTGATAAGGTGTAGGTGGAAAGAAATTATATCCACGTCTACCTTTCTTCCCTCTAGACTGATTAGGTCTCATATTCTCAGTACTAGAGTCACTATTGGAGGAGGATCCTCTCCTCGAGGAATCCGAAGCAATATCTGATAGGTAGTTAGTGTTAGGTGGGACATAGTCTGCTTTAAGATAAGGGTAGACTTTCTCCTTATCAAAGCGTTTGATGTCTTTTTGAAGCTTCGCAACTTTCTGTTTCATTAAATATTCTCTGTGTTCGGCTATCTCGTTGTTAAGTTCAGTTAGTTTTGATTTATACTGGGAGCCAGGATTGCTTTGTTTGAGACTACTTTCAATAGTCTGGATGCGTGTCAGTAACTCATCTGCCAATCTCTTCGCAGTGTTCACAATCAGGATCAGCAGGTCCCTGGTACACTTCCACGATATCTGAGACCATTCAATTTTAAATTGCCCATCCTCCCAGAAAATTCTGGGGACATTTTTCACTATGAGGCCATTAGGAGAGATATTGGCCCTGAAGTACTCAGTCATAAGGGCACCGTGTAAGGTGATGCGTACCCATTCTCTTTTCATATCTGAGAGTGATTGCCACTCGGCTGATTGACTACCAGTGGCCAGTTCGTGGTCGAGACCCAGAATGGAAGGGGTCCGGAGAATTTCTGCTGCTTGATCATCCCCATAGCTCAAGCCCTGTCCCTCCATGATTGGACGGGTAGGGTGGAGAGTGAGATGTAAAAAACAGTTACACAATGGGTAACCGTAGGGCTCTCACAGAAAGGAGAGGGAAAATAAGATAAGCCGGGGGATAGAACAGATCTCACCCACCAATCAGAAAATCCCACGGGGGTTTAAGCCGTGCAGAACATAGGTTTCAAATAAGAGGGATAAAGGGGGGCGTTTTCCACTCAAGGGAGTGGGAGGTCCAGACTGGTAAAGTGCCCCAACAGTGAGACTCTCAAGAAGAATGTTACCAGTTGTTCCTCAATGGAAAGAGAAGAGTGGAGGTGAATCGATAAGAGAGCCTAATAGGACTACATGTACGCTATGTGTAAAGTGGGTAATCCTTTTGTTGGATATTAATGCCCTCACACACCCTTTCAGGTGTCATGCTTCATCATCTGGGCTGCTCCTCGTCGGGCCGGCGGTGCAATGCCCAACGGGCTCCCTAAAAGGGGCACTTTATCGGAGTTCTTTTAATCCAACAGCCGTTTGGTGAAGTGCGGGTGTGGGGGCCTGATTATTGTAGATACGAAAAAGTGATTTAAAACAGGGTCGAGAGTACCAGTGTGGGAATTCAATTTTATTCTAAAGGTCTCCTTCCCTGATTAAAAGGTGTGTGTGGCACTCGGTAGAGTGTAATGTCTCTAATTAGAGTGCATGAGATTGGTGGTCAACATGTTTCTCGCTCAGAGCTCGTGCGCTCGCGATTCGTCAGGACCTATAAAACTATCTACAAAAAAGGGGGGGGGACTATACAGAATACTGGTCTCCTAGTCACAATAAGTAATGTGAAAAAATCATTTTGCTAGAATACCTGTCATGGTCTGGTGCTACCTGTAAGAGAGGGAGGACGGTAGATTAAACAGATCATTGTTAAGACATATATGACCACAGATAATAGATAAAAGCATAACAAACAAAAAGGCTTTCAAGGTGATTCATCTCCATCACATTTATAAGGATCAGTGGTGACTACTGATGCATGAGCGTCAAAAAACCTGCTCATATAAGGTGGTGTACCATCAAAGTGAACTATAGTGACTATTCACCTATGTGGAACAAAAAGAATTTTTTAATAAATAAAAGCGGCAGAAAATATCGTTGGACTCACCCTATTCAGTAGGACTGCGGACCACAACAGTACTTGGTGGACTCAGCGTGAGCCAAAGGACCTCTAAAAGTAGGTCTAGACCAAAGGGTAGTAATGAACTTAATGGTGTAGAACAGGGGAGGGAGAGTCACAAGTCACAGCAGATAGACATGAGGACACATGGAGCAGTAATAATACAGACAGTAACTGATTATTTAACCACATAGACAGGCTGTGATCCAAAAGGGTATAAAATGGATACAAGGTAAAGATCCTTTTCAAACAAAGGCTATCATCCAGCGTGCCTATAGGAACCTGTATTATGGACAGTTGCTTAGATCTAATGTGTGTGAGCGCTATCCCACATGCTCGCAATAAGCATAGTGTTCCTTGCTAATGGACCAAGTAAATGAAGAGCTACGAGTTAGAGTTGTAAGTTAACCAAACCACCGGTGCTTCACAAGTAATGGAGAGCCTGGCGTTTCAAGGGAACCTGTAAGATGGCGCTAGCGGTGGTGTTACTTAATTATTACGTGGTCTTAAAAGTATATGAGGTGGTTTCAGGATTAAAAAGAAAACGCATGTTGTACTCACGTCTGCCCCGCTCACGCTACATTTCTAGACCTACCCGAGCCACCGAGTCTGGGAGGTAGCGTCCTGGATGCTGTGTGGAGATTATGTGCATCCGGTCACGTCACGTGATTAAGTCACGTGATCGCAACTAATTCACGGACAAGAAACAAATGAAGAGTATCAAAACAGGAGTTATATATCAGTTCAAAGTGAAGATGCGCCGTGCTATAAATCATCCTCGGAGTCTCAAAAAATAAATTAGTTTCACTCCAGTAAAGACGGAAAGACAACAGTGTCGGCCATCTTGGATTGGGAGGCGTGGTTGTAAATAAAGTTAATCTTCACTGTCATAAGTGGAAGAAACTGCAAAAGATTGAAGAAGGATGTAAGAGTAACCTAAATAGGATGTGACAAGGGATAGGGTTGGTACCACGAAGCCTATAAAAGCATTGAGAGAGGCAAATAATTACAGCAAGTATTCCTAAGACTTAGGAAAAAGGTGGGTGGCAGGATTAATGAAGGACACTAATTGAAAAGTATGCCGAGATCATGTCAATCTAGAGCTTGAGTGACCCCCATGGAATATCGTCATTGAGCCCAATGACATTAGAAGACAGACGGTGTATCCATCTCTGTTCCTTCTTAAAAAGATTGTGTTGAGATAAATGAGGGTTGGCTTCTAGAATAAGCCATTTAACAGAATCTGGTGAGTGTTGCTTCTCTAAGAAGTGTGCACTGATCTTGGTGTTCTGTTTATGGCACCGAAAATTGCTGCGATGTTCTGAGATTCGCAATTTTATCGGTCTGGTCGTCATCCCTATGTAATACAAGTTGCAGGGGCATGTAATGAGGTATATGCAGTTGTTGGTATTGCAGTTTGTATGTGACCTCAATTCCCAGGTGAAAGTAGTGTTGAGGGTGACGGTTTTATGTATGGATGTAAACGTGCAGGCAGTACACATACCACACGGAAAGTGTCCTTTTACTGCAGGTAATTGCCATAGTGTGCTCTGTGTAGGTTTGGTTTTGGATCTGGGTCTGGTTTGAATAACCAAATCCTTAATATTTTTGGAGCGCCTGTATGCAAACCTGGGTGGTTCAAGATTCATCGCTCCAGTATTAAGGATGTTCCAATGTTTCTTTAAAACCTTAGTCACTTGATTGGTGTTGGGTGAGAAAGTTGTGACACAGGTAAGGATGTCGGAGATAGTTGTGGTGTTTTCTCTGGGTTCCAAAAGGGCTTCTCTGTTATTATACCTGGCCCGTTTTTTGGACTTAGTGATACTCTTCAGTGGGTATTGTCTTTCCCTTAGGTTACGGGAAAGAATTTCTGCTTCACTTTTGAAAGCATCAATTGTACTGCAGTTCCTCCTCAATCTAAGAAACTGCCCAAAGGGTAAATTCTCTTTGAGAGCTCTGGGATGATGGCTGGTGAAATGTAGCAGGCTGTTGCGATCGGTGCTTTTCTTGTAGAGAGTCGTGGAGAGAATACCCTCGGTCAACCTGATGGTTAAATCGAGGAATGCAATATGGGAGGGGGATGCTGTGATTGTGAAGTTAAGGTGGGGATTCAGATGATTGAGCCATGTAAAAAATGCTTCATAGCTCGTAGAATCTCCTGACCAAAAAATCAAAATGTCATCTATGAATCGTCTCCATAGTAGAATGTTATGACGATATGGATTTGTATCACAGAAAATATGTATCCCCTCAAACCAGGCCATGTATAAACAGGCCAGACTCGGAGCAAAGGTACTTCCCATGGAAGTACCTTGGGTCTGGTGGTATAGTTGGCCTTTGAACTCAAAAAAGTTCTCTGTCAGGGCTAAGGTGGCACACTCAATGATGAAGGACACTGGAGTTGGCTATTCCCAAGGTTCACGTCCAAGTACTTCCTCAATCACTTCAAGGGTTGCCCTTTGTGGGATGTTTGTATACAGGGCTTCAACATCTAGAGTGATGAGGAAGTTGATGTTGTGGGTATCCTGGGTCTGGTCCAGTAAGCGTAAAACGTCCGTCGTGTCTTGTATGTATGACGGTGTACGTTTGACTAGGGGTTGCAAGAAATGATCGCAAAATTGCGATAGGGGTTCAAGAACTGAGTTAATGCCCGATACTATGGGGCGTCCGGGCACCGCTGTGACCCCCTTGTGAATCTTTGGTAGAATATAGAAATAGGGGGTCCTCGGTACTTTTTTGATTAAGAAGGAAGCCTCCTTCTCACTTAGCCAACCGTTGCTCTCTGCTGAGTCAACTAGACCAGTAATAGTCGTTTTTAGTCATTCGGTGGGGTTGTTCGGAATCGGGGTGTAGTACTTCCTGTTGCCCAATTGTCGCAAACACTCGTTGTCATAATCAGTGGTTGTCATTATGACAGTGGCCCCACCTTTATCGGCCTGTTTGATGGTAATGGTAGGATCGTCGCCCAATGCTGTAATGGCGAGCCTCTCTGCTCTGCTGAGGTTGTTGAACTGTTTATGTACAGGAATGGTTTTGATATCCTTTAGTACTGCCTGTTCATATGTCAGTACTTCATTGGGTATCATCCCTGCGTGGGGAGTAAAGGTAGAGGGGTTGTGTAAACCTGAATCATTGTCAGGTATGTAGTCTTTGCCCTCAAAGAAAAATCTCAACCGGATCTTGCGGAAGAATTGATGTAATTCGCAAGTTTGGGTGAAGAGATCTACCCTGGGGGTGGGAACAAATCCTAGTCCTTTCTGGAGGACATCATCCTCTATGTCTGTCAATTGTCTGGATGACAAGTTAACAACTAAGTTTGTTTTTTGGTGTGACTCCTGGTCTCCACTCCCCGTTGGGGTGGTTCTTCCCATTGTACTCTTTTCTCTTGTGGCGCCCCTCTTCTTCGCCCTCGCCCTCTGCCCCAACCTCTGCCTAAAAAAGGTGAGGGCTGGTTCATGCCCTGGGGTGCAAATTGAGGTAAGCCGTGAGGGCCAAATTGAGGGGGGCCCTGTGGGTACATTGGGTATTGCCAAAAAGCTGGTCCCTGATAAGGTGTAGGTGGAAAGAAATTATATCCACGTCTACCTTTCTTCCCTCTAGACTGATTAGGTCTCATATTCTCAGTACTAGAGTCACTATTGGAGGAGGATCCTCTCCTCGAGGAATCCGAAGCAATATCTGATAGGTAGTTAGTGTTAGGTGGGACATAGTCTGCTTTAAGATAAGGGTAGACTTTCTCCTTATCAAAGCGTTTGATGTCTTTTTGAAGCTTCGCAAATTTCTGTTTCATTAAATATTCTCTGTGTTCGGCTATCTCATTGTTAAGTTCAGTTAGTTTTGATTTATACTGGGAGCCAGGATTGCTTTGTTTGAGACTACTTTCAATAGTCTGGATGCGTGTCAGTAACTCATCTGCCAATCTCTTCGCAGTGTTCACAATCAGGATCAGCAGGTCCCTGGTACACTTCCACGATATCTGAGACCATTCAATTTTAAATTGCCCATCCTCCCAGAAAATTCTGGGGAAATTTTTCACTATGAGGCCATTAGGAGAGATATTGGCCCTGAAGTACTCAGTCATAAGGGCACCGTGTAAGGTGATGCGTACCCATTCTCTTTTCATATCTGAGAGTGATTGCCACTCGGCTGATTGACTACCAGTGGCCAGTTCGTGGTCGAGACCCAGAATGGAAGGGGTCCGGAGAATTTCTGCTGCTTGATCATCCCCATAGCTCAAGCCCTGTCCCTCCATGATTGGACGGGTAGGGTGGAGAGTGGGATGTAAAAAACAGTTACACAATGGGTAACCGTAGGGCCCTCACAGAAAGGAGAGGGAAAATAAGATAAGCCGGGGGATAGAACAGATCTCACCCACCAATCAGAAAATCCCACGGGGGTTTAAGCCGTGCAGAACATAGGTTTCAAATAAGAGGGATAAAGGGGGGCGTTTTCCACTCAAGGGAGTGGGAGGTCCAGACTGGTAAAGTGCCCCAACAGTGAGACTCTCAAGAAGAATGTTACCAGTTGTTCCTCAATGGAAAGAGAAGAGTGGAGGTGAATCGATAAGAGAGCCTAATAGGACTACATGTACGCTGTGTGTAAAGTGGGTAATCCTTTTGTTGGATATTAATGCCCTCACACACCCTTTCAGGTGTCATGCTTCATCATCTGGGCTGCTCCTCGTCGGGCCGGCGGTGCAATGCCCAACGGGCTCCCTAAAAGGGGCACTTTATCGGAGTTCTTTTAATCCAACAGCCGTTTGGTGAAGTGCGGGTGTGGGGGCCTGATTATTGTAGATACGAAAAAGTGATTTAAAACAGGGTCGAGAGTACCAGTGTGGGAATTCAATTTTATTCTAAAGGTCTCCTTCCCTGATTAAAAGGTGTGTGTGGCACTCGGTAGAGTGTAATGTCTCTAATTAGAGTGCATGAGATTGGTGGTCAACATGTTTCTCGCTCAGAGCTCGTGCGCTCGCGATTCGTCAGGACCTATAAAACTATCTACAAAAAAGGGGGGGGACTATACAGAATATTGGTCTCCTAGTCACAATAAGTAATGTGAAAAAATCATTTGCTAGAATACCTGTCATGGTCTGGTGCTACCTGTAAGAGAGGGAGGACGGTAGATTAAACAGATCATTGTTAAGACATATATGACCACAGGTAATAGGTCAAGGTGATTCATCTCCATCACATTTATAAGGATCAGTGGTGACTACTGATGCATGAGCGTCAAAAAACCTGCTCATATAAGGTGGTGTACCATCAAAGTGAACTATAGTGACTATTCACCTATGTGGAACAAAAAGAATTTTTTAATAAATAAAAGCGGCAGAAAATATCGTTGGACTCACCCTATTCAGTAGGACTGCGGACCACAACAGTACTTGGTGGACTCAGCGTGAGCCAAAGGACCTCTAAAAGTAGGTCTAGACCAAAGGGTAGTAATGAACTTAATGGTGTAGAACAGGGGAGGGAGAGTCACAAGTCACAGCAGATAGACATGAGGACACATGGAGCAGTAATAATACAGACAGTAACTGATTATTTAACCACATAGACAGGCTGTGATCCAAAAGGGTATAAAATGGATACAAGGTAAAGATCCTTTTCAAACAAAGGCTATCATCCAGCGTGCCTATAGGAACCTGTATTATGGACAGTTGCTTAGATCTAATGTGTGTGAGCGCTATCCCACATGCTCGCAATAAGCATAGCGTTCCTTGCTAATGGACCAAGTAAATGAAGAGCTACGAGTTAGAGCTGTAAGTTAACCAAACCACCGGTGCTTCACAAGTAATGGAGAGCCTGGCGTTTCAAGGGAACCTGTAAGATGGCGCTAGCGGTGGTGTTACTTAATTATTACGTGGTCTTAAAAGTATATGAGGTGGTTTCAGGATTAAAAAGAAAACGCATGTTGTACTCACGTCTGCCCCGCTCACGCTACATTTCTAGACCTACCCGAGCCACCGAGTCTGGGAGGTAGCGTCCTGGATGCTGTGTGGAGATTATGTGCATCCGGTCACGTCACGTGATTAAGTCACGTGATCGCAACTAATTCACGGACAAGAAACAAATGAAGAGTATCAAAACAGGAGTTATATATCAGTTCAAAGTGAAGATGCGCCGTGCTATAAATCATCCTCGGAGTCTCAAAAAATAAATTAGTTTCACTCCAGTAAAGACGGAAAGACAACAGTGTCGGCCATCTTGGATTGGGAGGCGTGGTTGTAAATAAAGTTAATCTTCACTGTCATAAGTGGAAGAAACTGCAAAAGATTGAAGAAGGATGTAAGAGTAACCTAAATAGGATGTGACAAGGGATAGGGTTGGTACCACGAAGCCTATAAAAGCATTGAGAGAGGCAAATAATTACAGCAAGTATTCCTAAGACTTAGGAAAAAGGTGGGTGGCAGGATTAATGAAGGACACTAATTGAAAAGTATGCCGAGAGCATGTCAATCTAGAGCTTGAGTGACCCCCATGGAATATCGTCATTGAGCCCAATGACATTAGAAGACAGACGGTGTATCCATCTCTGTTCCTTCTTAAAAAGATTGTGTTGAGATAAATGAGGGTTGGCTTCTAGAATAAGCCATTTAACAGAATCTGGTGAGTGTTGCTTCTCTAAGAAGTGGGCACTGATCTTGGTGTTCTGTTTATGGCACCGAAAATTGCTGCGATGTTCTGAGATTCGCAATTTTATCGGTCTGGTCGTCATCCCTATGTAATACAAGTTGCAGGGGCATGTAATGAGGTATATGCAGTTGTTGGTATTGCAGTTTGTATGTGACCTCAATTCCCAGGTGAAAGTAGTGTTGAGGGTGACGGTTTTATGTATGGATGTAAACGTGCAGGCAGTACACATACCACACGGAAAGTGTCCTTTTACTGCAGGTAATTGCCATAGTGTGCTCTGTGTAGGTTTGGTTTTGGATCTGGGTCTGGTTTGAATAACCAAATCCTTAATATTTTTGGAGCGCCTGTATGCAAACCTGGGTGGTTCAAGATTCATCGCTCCAGTATTAAGGATGTTCCAATGTTTCTTTAAAACCTTAGTCACTTGATTGGTGTTGGGTGAGAAAGTTGTGACACAGGTAAGGATGTCGGAGATAGTTGTGGTGTTTTCTCTGGGTTCCAAAAGGGCTTCTCTGTTATTATACCTGGCCCGTTTTTTGGACTTAGTGATACTCTTCAGTGGGTATTGTCTTTCCCTTAGGTTACGGGAAAGAATTTCTGCTTCACTTTTGAAAGCATCAATTGTACTGCAGTTCCTCCTCAATCTAAGAAACTGCCCAAAGGGTAAATTCTCTTTGAGAGCTCTGGGATGATGGCTGGTGAAATGTAGCAGGCTGTTGCGATCGGTGCTTTTCTTGTAGAGAGTCGTGGAGAGAATACCCTCGGTCAACCTGATGGTTAAATCGAGGAATGCAATATGGGAGGGGGATGCTGTGATTGTGAAGTTAAGGTGGGGATTCAGATGATTGAGCCATGTAAAAAATGCTTCATAGCTCGTAGAATCTCCTGACCAAAAAATCAAAATGTCATCTATGAATCGTCTCCATAGTAGAATGTTATGACGATATGGATTTGTATCACAGAAAATATGTATCCCCTCAAACCAGGCCATGTATAAACAGGCCAGACTCGGAGCAAAGGTACTTCCCATGGAAGTACCTTGGGTCTGGTGGTATAGTTGGCCTTTGAACTCAAAAAAGTTCTCTGTCAGGGCTAAGGTGGCACACTCAATGATGAAGGACACTGGAGTTGGCGATTCCCAAGGTTCACGTCCAAGTACTTCCTCAATCACTTCAAGGGTTGCCCTTTGTGGGATGTTTGTATACAGGGCTTCAACATCTAGAGTGATGAGGAAGTTGATGTTGTGGGTATCCTGGGTCTGGTCCAGTAAGCGTAAAACGTCCGTCGTGTCTTGTATGTATGACGGTGTACGTTTGACTAGGGGTTGCAAGAAATGATCGCAAAATTGCGATAGGGGTTCAAGAACTGAGTTAATGCCCGATACTATGGGGCGTCCGGGCACCGGTGTGACCCCCTTGTGAATCTTTGGTAGAATATAGAAATAGGGGGTCCTCGGTTCTTTTTTGATTAAGAAGGAAGCCTCCTTCTCACTTAGCCAACCGTTGCTCTCTGCTGAGTCAACTAGACCAGTAATAGTCGTTTTTAGTCGTTCGGTGGGGTTGTTCGGAATCGGGGTGTAGTACTTCCTGTTGCCCAATTGTCGCAAACACTCGTTGTCATAATCAGTGGTTGTCATTATGACAGTGGCCCCACCTTTATCGGCCTGTTTGATGGTAATGGTAGGATCGTCGGCCAATGCTGTAATGGCGAGCCTCTCTGCTCTGCTGAGGTTGTTGAACTGTTTATGTACAGGAATGGTTTTGATATCCTTTAGTACTGCCTGTTCATATGTCAGTACTTCATTGGGTATCATCCCTGCGTGGGGAGTAAAGGTAGAGGGGTTGTGTAAACCTGAATCATTGTCAGGTATGTAGACTTTGCCCTCAAAGAAAAATCTCAACCGGATCTTGCGGAAGAATTGATGTAATTCGCAAGTTTGGGTGAAGAGATCTACCCTGGGGGTGGGAACAAATCCTAGTCCTTTCTGGAGGACATCATCCTCTATGTCTGTCAATTGTCTGGATGACAAGTTAACAACTAAGTTTGTTTTTTGGTGTGACTCCTGGTCTCCACTCCCCGTTGGGGTGGTTCTTCCCATTGTACTCTTTTCTCTTGTGGCGCCCCTCTTCTTCGCCCTCGCCCTCTGCCCCAACCTCTGCCTAAAAAAGGTGAGGGCTGGTTCATGCCCTGGGGTGCAAATTGAGGTAAGCCGTGAGGGCCAAATTGAGGGGGGCCCTGTGGGTACATTGGGTATTGCCAAAAAGCTGGTCCCTGATAAGGTGTAGGTGGAAAGAAATTATATCCACGTCTACCTTTCTTCCCTCTAGACTGATTAGGTCTCATATTCTCAGTACTAGAGTCACTATTGGAGGAGGATCCTCTCCTCGAGGAATCCGAAGCAATATCTGATAGGTAGTTAGTGTTAGGTGGGACATAGTCTGCTTTAAGATAAGGGTAGACTTTCTCCTTATCAAAGCGTTTGATGTCTTTTTGAAGCTTCGCAACTTTCTGTTTCATTAAATATTCTCTGTGTTCGGCTATCTCGTTGTTAAGTTCAGTTAGTTTTGATTTATACTGGGAGCCAGGATTGCTTTGTTTGAGACTACTTTCAATAGTCTGGATGCGTGTCAGTAACTCATCTGCCAATCTCTTCGCAGTGTTCACAATCAGGATCAGCAGGTCCCTGGTACACTTCCACGATATCTGAGACCATTCAATTTTAAATTGCCCATCCTCCCAGAAAATTCTGGGGAAATTTTTCACTATGAGGCCATTAGGAGAGATATTGGCCCTGAAGTACTCAGTCATAAGGGCACCGTGTAAGGTGATGCGTACCCATTCTCTTTTCATATCTGAGAGTGATTGCCACTCGGCTGATTGACTACCAGTGGCCAGTTCGTGGTCGAGACCCAGAATGGAAGGGGTCCGGAGAATTTCTGCTGCTTGATCATCCCCATAGCTCAAGCCCTGTCCCTCCATGATTGGACGAGTAGGGTGGAGAGTGGGATGTAAAAAACAGTTACACAATGGGTAACCGTAGGGCTCTCACAGAAAGGAGAGGGAAAATAAGATAAGCCGGGGGATAGAACAGATCTCACCCACCAATCAGAAAATCCCACGGGGGTTTAAGCCGTGCAGAACATAGGTTTCAAATAAGAGGGATAAAGGGGGGCGTTTTCCACTCAAGGGAGTGGGAGGTCCAGACTGGTAAAGTGCCCCAACAGTGAGACTCTCAAGAAGAATGTTACCAGTTGTTCCTCAATGGAAAGAGAAGAGTGGAGGTGAATCGATAAGAGAGCCTAATAGGACTACATGTACGCTATGTGTAAAGTGGGTAATCCTTTTGTTGGATATTAATGCCCTCACACACCCTTTCAGGTGTCATGCTTCATCATCTGGGCTGCTCCTCGTCGGGCCGGCGGTACAATGCCCAACGGGCTACCTAAAAGGGGCACTTTATCGGAGTTCTTTTAATCCAACAGCCGTTTGGTGAAGTGCAGGTGTGGGGGCCTGATTATTGTAGATACGAAAAAGTGATTTAAAACAGGGTCGAGAGTACCAGTGTGGGAATTCAATTTTATTCTAAAGGTCTCCTTCCCTGATTAAAAGGTGTGTGTGGCACTCGGTAGAGTGTAATGTCTCTAATTAGAGTGCATGAGATTGGTGGTCAACATGTTTCTCGCTCAGAGCTCGTGCGCTCGCGATTCGTCAGGACCTATAAAACTATCTACAAAAAAGGGGGGGGGACTATACAGAATATTGGTCTCCTAGTCACAATAAGTAATGTGAAAAAATCATTTTGCTAGAATACCTGTCATGGTCTGGTGCTACCTGTAAGAGAGGGAGGACGGTAGATTAAACAGATCATTGTTAAGACATATATGACCACAGGTAATAGATAAAAGCATAACAAACAAAAAGGCTTTCAAGGTTATTCATCTCCATCACATTTATAAGGATCAGTGGTGACTACTGATGCATGAGCGTCAAAAAACCTGCTCATATAAGGTGGTGTACCATCAAAGTGAACTACAGTGACTATTCACCTATGTGGAACAAAAAAATGTTTTTAATAAATAAAAGCGGCAGAAAATATCGTTGGACTCACCCTATTCAGTAGGACTGCGGACCACAACAGTACTTGGTGGACTCAGCGTGAGCCAAAGGACCTCTAAAAGTAGGTCTAGACCAAAGGGTAGTAATGAACTTAATGGTGTAGAACAGGGGAGGGAGAGTCACAAGTCACAGCAGATAGACATGAGGACACATGGAGCAGTAATAATACAGACAGTAACTGATTAATTAACCACATAGACAGGCTGTGATCCAAAAGGGTATAAAATGGATACAAGGTAAAGACCCTTTTCAAACAAAGGCTATCATCCAGCGTGCCTATAGGAACCTGTATTATGGACAGTTGCTTAGATCTAATGTGTGTGAGCGCTATCCCACATGCTCGCAATAAGCGTAGTGTTCCTTGCTAATGGACCAAGTAAATGAAGAGCTACGAGTTAGAGTTGTAAGTTAACCAAACCACCGGTGCTTCACAAGTAATGGAGAGCCTGGCGTTTCAAGGGAACCTGTAGGATGGCGCTAGCGGTGGTGTTACTTAATTATTACGTGGTCTTAAAAGTATATGAGGTGGTTTCAGGATTAAAAAGAAAACGTATGTTGTACTCACGTCTGCCCCGCTCACGCTACGTTTCTAGACCTACCCGAGCCACCGAGTCTGGGAGGTAGCGTCCTGGATGCTGTGTGGAGATTATGTGCATCCGGTCACGTCACGTGATTAAGTCACGTGATCGCAACTAATTCACGGACAAGAAACGAATTAAGCGTATCAAAACAGGATTTATATATCAGTTCAAAGTGAAGATGCGCCGTGCTATAAATCATCCTCGGAGTCTCAAAAAATAAATTAGTTTCACTCCAGTAAAGACGGAAAGACAACAGTGTCGGCCATCTTGGATTGGGAGGCGTGGTTGTAAATAAAGTTAATCTTCACTGTCATAAGTGGAAGAAACTGCAAAAGATTGAAGAAGGATGTAAGAGTAACCTAAATAGGATGTGACAAGGGATAGGGTTGGTACCACGAAGCCTATAAAAGCATTGAGAGAGGCAAATAATTACAGCAAGTATTCCTAAGACTTAGGAAAAAGGTGGGTGGCAGGATTAATGAAGGACACTAATTGAAAAGTATGCCGAGATCATGTCAATCTAGAGCTTGAGTGACCCCCATGGAATATCGTCATTGAGCCCAATGACATTAGAAGACAGACGGTGTATCCATCTCTGTTCCTTCTTAAAAAGATTGTGTTGAGATAAATGAGGGTTGGCTTCTAGAATAAGCCATTTAACAGAATCTGGTGAGTGTTGCTTCTCTAAGAAGTGGGCACTGATCTTGGTGTTCTGTTTATGGCACCGAAAATTGCTGCGATGTTCTGAGATTCGCAATTTTATCGGTCTGGTCGTCATCCCTATGTAATACAAGTTGCAGGGGCATGTAATGAGGTATATGCAGTTGTTGGTATTGCAGTTTGTATGTGACCTCAATTCCCAGGTGAAAGTAGTGTTGAGGGTGACGGTTTTATATATGGATGTAAACGTGCAGGCAGTACACATACCACACGGAAAGTGTCCTTTTACTGCAGGTAATTGCCATAGTGTGCTCTGTGTAGGTTTGGTTTTGGATCTGGGTCTGGTTTGAATAACCAAATCCTTAATATTTTTGGAGCGCCTGTATGAAAACCTGGGTGGTTCAAGATTCATCGCTCCAGTATTAAGGATGTTCCAATGTTTCTTTAAAACCTTAGTCACTTGATTGGTGTTGGGTGAGAAAGTTGTGACACAGGTAAGGATGTCGGAGATAGTTGTGGTGTTTTCTCTGGGTTCCAAAAGGGCTTCTCTGTTATTATACCTGGCCCGTTTTTTGGACTTAGTGATACTCTTCAGTGGGTATTGTCTTTCCCTTAGGTTACGGGAAAGAATTTCTGCTTCACTTTTGAAAGCATCAATTGTACTGCAGTTCCTCCTCAATCTAAGAAACTGCCCAAAGGGTAAATTCTCTTTGAGAGCTCTGGGATGATGGCTGGTGAAATGTAGCAGGCTGTTGCGATCGGTGCTTTTCTTGTAGAGAGTCGTGGAGAGAATACCCTCGGTCAACCTGATGGTTAAATCGAGGAATGCATACATGACAGACATAGAGGATGATGTCCTCCAGAAAGGACTAGGATTTGTTCCCACCCCCAGGGTAGATCTCTTCACCCAAACTTGCGAATTACATCAATTCTTCCGCAAGATCCGGTTGAGATTTTTCTTTGAGGGCAAATGATTCAGGTTTACACAACCCCTCTACCTTTACTCCCCACGCAGGGATGATACCCAATGAAGTACTGACATATGAACAGGCAGTACTAAAGGATATCAAAACCATTCCTGTACATAAACAGTTCAACAACCTCAGCAGAGCAGAGAGGCTCGCCATTACAACATTGGCCGACGATCCTACCATTACCATCAAACAGGCCGATAAAGGTGGGGCCACTGTCATAATGACAACCACTGATTATGACAACGAGTGTTTGCGACAATTGGGCAACAGGAAGTACTACACCCCGATTCCGAACAACCCCACCGAACGACTAAAAACGACTATTACTGGTCTAGTTGACTCAGCATAGAGCAACGGTTGGCTAAGTGAGAAGGAGGCTTCCTTCTTAATCAAAAAAGAACCGAGGACCCCCTATTTCTATATTCTACCAAAGATTCACAAGGGGGTCACACCGGTGCCCGGACGCCCCATAGTATCGGGCATTACTTCAGTTCTTGAACCCCTATCGCAATTTTGCGATCATTTCTTGCAACCCCTAGTCAAACGTACACCGTCATACATACAAGACACGACGGACGTTTTACGCTTACTGGACCAGACCCAGGATACCCACAACATCAACTTCCTCATCACTCTAGATGTTGAAGCCCTGTATACAAACATCCCACAAAGGGCAACCCTTGAAGTGATTGAGGAAGTACTTGGACGTGAACCTTGGGAATCGCCAACTCCAGTGTCCTTCATCATTGAGTGTGCCACCTTAGCCCTGACAGAGAACTTTTTTGAGTTCAAAGGCCAACTATACCACCAGACCCAAGGTACTTCCATGGGAAGTACCTTTGCTCCGAGTCTGGCCTGTTTATACATGGCCTGGTTTGAGGGGATACATATTTTCTGTGATACAAATCCATATCGTCATAACATTCTACTATGGAGACGATTCATAGATGACATTTAGATTTTTTGGTCAGGAGATTCTACGAGCTATGAAGCATTTTTTACATGGCTCAATCATCTGAATCCCCACCTTAACTTCACAATCACAGCATCCCCCTCCCATATTGCATTCCTCGATTTAACCATCAGGTTGACCGAGGGTATTCTCTCCACGACTCTCTACAAGAAAAGCACCGATCGCAACAGCCTGCTACATTTCACCAGCCATCATCCCAGAGCTCTCAAAGAGAATTTACCCTTTGGGCAGTTTCTTAGATTGAGGAGGAACTGCAGTACAATTGATGCTTTCAAAAGTGAAGCAGAAATTCTTTCCCGTAACCTAAGGGAAAGACAATACCCACTGAAGAGTATCACTAAGTCCAAAAAACGGGCCAGGTATAATAACAGAGAAGCCCTTTTGGAACCCAGAGAAAACACCACAACTATCTCCGACATCCTTACCTGTGTCACAACTTTCTCACCCAACACCAATCAAGTGACTAAGGTTTTAAAGAAACATTGGAACATCCTTAATACTGGAGCGATGAATCTTGAACCACCCAGGTTTGCATACAGTCGCTCCAAAAATATTAAGGATTTGGTTATTCAAACCAGACCCAGATCCAAAACCAAACCTACACAGAGCACACTATGGCAATTATCTGCAGTAAAAGGACACTTTCCGTGTGGTATGTGTACTGCCTGCACGTTTACATCCATACATAAAACCGTCACCCTCAACACTACTTTCACCTGGGAATTGAGGTCACATACAAACTGCAATACCAACAACTGCATATACCTCATTACATGCCCCTGCAACTTGTATTACATAGGGATGACGACCAGACCGATAAAATTGCGAATCTCAGAACATCGCAGCAATTTTCGGTGCCATAAACAGAACACCAAGATCAGTGCCCACTTCTTAGAGAAGCAACACTCACCAGATTCTGTTAAATGGCTTATTCTAGAAGCCAACCCTCATTTATCTCAACACAATCTTTTTAAGAAGGAACAGAGATGGATACACCGTCTGTCTTCTAATGTCATTGGGCTCAATGACGATATTCCATGGGGGTCACTCAAGCTCTAGATTGACATGATCTCGGCATACTTTTCAATTAGTGTCCTTCATTAATCCTGCCACCCACCTTTTTCCTAAGTCTTAGGAATACTTGCTGTAATTATTTGCCTCTCTCAATGCTTTTATAGGCTTCGTGGTACCAACCCTATCCCTTGTCACATCCTATTTAGGTTACTCTTACATCCTTCTTCAATCTTTTGCAGTTTCTTCCACTTATGACAGTGAAGATTAACTTTATTTACAACCACGCCTCCCAATCCAAGATGGCCGACACTGTTGTCTTTCCGTCTTTACTGGAGTGAAACTAATTTATTTTTTGAGACTCCGAGGATGATTTATAGCACGGCGCATCTTCACTTTGAACTGATATATAACTCCTGTTTTGATACGCTTAATTCGTTTCTTGTCCGTGAATTAGTTGCGATCACGTGACTTAATCACGTGACGTGACCGGATGCACATAATCTCCACACAGCATCCAGGACGCTACCTCCCAGACTCGGTGGCTCGGGTAGGTCTAGAAACGTAGCGTGAGCGGGGCAGACGTGAGTACAACATACGTTTTCTTTTTAATCCTGAAACCACCTCATATACTTTTAAGACCACGTAATAATTAAGTAACACCACCGCTAGCGCCATCTTACAGGTTCCCTTGAAACGCCAGGCTCTCCATTACTTGTGAAGCACCGGTGGTTTGGTTAACTTACAACTCTAACTCGTAGCTCTTCATTTACTTGGTCCATTAGCAAGGAACACTACGCTTATTGCGAGCATGTGGGATAGCGCTCACACACATTAGATCTAAGCAACTGTCCATAATACAGGTTCCTATAGGCACGCTGGATGATAGCCTTTGTTTGAAAAGGGTCTTTACCTTGTATCCATTTTATACCCTTTTGGATCACAGCCTGTCTATGTGGTTAATTAATCAGTTACTGTCTGTATTATTACTGCTCCATGTGTCCTCATGTCTATCTGCTGTGACTTGTGACTCTCCCTCCCCTGTTCTACACCATTAAGTTAATTACTACCCTTTGGTCTAGACCTACTTTTAGAGGTCCTTTGGCTCACGCTGAGTCCACCAAGTACTGTTGTGGTCCGCAGTCCTACTGAATAGGGTGAGTCCAACGATATTTTCTGCCGCTTTTATTTATTAAAAAAATGTTTTTGTTCCACATAGGTGAATAGTCACTGTAGTTCACTTTGATGGTACACCACCTTATATGAGCAGGTTTTTTGACGCTCATGCATCAGTAGTCACCACTGATCCTTATAAATGTGATGGAGATGAATCACCTTGAAAGCCTTTTTGTTTGTTATGCTTTTATCTATAACCTGTGGTCATATATGTCTTAACAATGATCTGTTTAATCTACCGTCCTCCCTCTCTTACAGGTAGCACCAGACCATGACAGGTATTCTAGCAAAATGATTTTTTCACATTACTTATTGTGACTAGGAGACCAATATTCTGTATAGTCCCCCCCCTTTTTTGTAGATAGTTTTATAGGTCCTGACGAATCGCGAGCGCATGAGCTCTGAGCGAGAAACATGTTGACCACCAATCTCATGCACTCTAATTAGAGACATTACACTCTACCGAGTGCCACACACACCTTTTAATCAGGGAAGGAGACCTTTAGAATAAAATTGAATTCCCACACTGGTACTCTCGACCCTGTTTTAAATCACTTTTTCGTATCTACAATAATCAGGCCCCCACACCCGCACTTCACCAAACGGTTGTTGGATTAAAAGAACTCCGATAAAGTGCCCCTTTTAGGGAGCCCGTTGGGCATTGCACCGCCGGCCCGACGAGGAGCAGCACAGATGATGAAGCATGACACCTGAAAGGGTGTGTGAGGGCATTAATATCCAACAAAAGGATTACCCACTTTACACATAGCGTACATGTAGTCCTATTAGGCTCTCTTATCGATTCACCTCCACTCTTCTCTTTCCATTGAGGAACAACTGGTAACATTCTTCTTGAGAGTCTCACTGTTGGGGCACTTTACCAGTCTGGACCTCCCACTCCCTTGAGTGGAAAACGCCCCCCTTTATCCCTCTTATTTGAAACCTATGTTCTGCACGGCTTAAACCCCCGTGGGATTTTCTGATTGGTGGGTGAGATCTGTTCTATCCCCCGGCTTATCTTATTTTCCCTCTCCTTTCTGTGAGAGCCCTACGGTTACCCATTGTGTAACTGTTTTTTACATCCCACTCTCCACCCTACCCGTCCAATCATGGAGGGACAGGGCTTGAGCTATGGGGATGATCAAGCAGCAAAAATTCTCCGGACCCCTTCCATTCTGGGTCTCGACCACGAACTGGCCACTGGTAGTCAATCAGCCGAGTGGCAATCACTCTCAGATATGAAAAGAGAATGGGTACGCATCACCTTACACGGTGCCCTTATGACTGAGTACTTCAGGGCCAATATCTCTCCTAATGGCCTCATAGTGAAAAATTTCCCCAGAATTTTCTGGGAGGATGGGCAATTTAAAATTGAATGGTCTCAGATATCGTGGAAGTGTACCAGGGACCTGCTGATCCTGATTGTGAACACTGCGAAGAGATTGGCAGATGAGTTACTGACACGCATCCAGACTATTGAAAGTAGTCTCAAACAAAGCAATCCTGGCTCCCAGTATAAATCAAAACTAACTGAACTTAACAACGAGATACCCGAACACAGAGAATATTTAATGAAACAGAAAGTTGCGAAGCTTCAAAAAGACATCAAACGCTTTGATAAGGAGAAAGTCTACCCTTATCTTAAAGCAGACTATGTCCCGCCTAACACTAACTACCTATCAGATATTGATTCGGATTCCTCGAGGAGAGGATCCTCCTCCAATAGTGACTCTAGTACTGAGAATATGAGACCTAATCAGTCTAGAGGGAAGAAAGGTAGACGTGGATATAATTTCTTTCCACCTACACCTTATCAGGGACCAGCTTTTTGGCAATACCCAATGTACCCACAGGGCCCCCCTCAATTTGGCCCTCACGGCTTACCTCAATTTGCACCCCAGGGCATGAACCAGCCCTCACCTTTTTTAGGCAGAGGTTGGGGCAGAGGGCGAGGGCGAAGAAGAGGGGCGCCACAAGAGAAAAGAGTACAATGGGAAGAACCACCCCAACGGGGAGTGGAGACCAGGAGTCACATCAAAAAACAAACTTAGTTGTTAACTTGTCATCCAGACAATTGACAGACATAGAGGATGATGTCCTCCAGAAAGGACTAGGATTTGTTCCCACCCCCAGGGTAGATCTCTTCACCCAAACTTGCGAATTACATCAATTCTTCCGCAAGATCCGGTTGAGATTTTTCTTTGAGGGCAAAGACTACATACCTGACAATGATTCAGGTTTACACAACCCCTCTACCTTTACTCCCCAAGCAGGGATGATACCCAATGAAGTACTGACATATGAACAGGCAGTACTAAAGGATATCAAAACCATTCCTGTACATAAACAGTTCAACAACCTCAGCAGAGCAGAGAGGCTCGCCATTACAACATTGGCCGACGATCCTATCATTACCATCAAACAGGACGATAAAGGTGGGGCCACTGTCATAATGACAACCACTGATTATGACAACGAGTGTTTGCGACAATTGGGCAACAGGAAGTACTACACCCCGATTCCGAACAACCCCACCGAATGACTAAAAACGACTATTACTGGTCTAGTGGACTCAGCGGAGAGCAACGGTTGGCTAAGTGAGAAGGAGGCTTCCTTCTTAATCAAAAAAGAACCGAGGACCCCCTATTTCTATATTCTACCAAAGATTCACAAGGGGGTCACACCGGTGCCCGGACGCCCCATAGTATCGGGCATTAACTCAGTTCTTGAACCCCTATCGCAATTTTGCGATCATTTCTTGCAACCCTTAGTCAAACGTACACCGTCATACATACAAGACACGACAGACGTTTTACGCTTACTGGACCAGACCCAGGATACCCACAACATCAACTTCCTCATCACTCTAGATGTTGAAGCCCTGTATACAAACATCCCACAAAGGGCAACCCTTGAAGTGATTGAAGAAGTACTTGGACGTGAACCTTGGGAATCGCCAACTCCAGTGTCCTTCATCATTGAGTGTGCCATCTTAGCCCTGACAGAGAACTTTTTTGAGTTCAAAGGCCAACTATACCACCAGACCCAAGGTTCTTCCATGGGAAGTACCTTTGCTCCGAGTCTGGCCTGTTTATACATGGCCTGGTTTGAGGAGATACATATTTTCTGTGATACAAATCCATATCGTCATAACATTCTACTATGGAGACGATTCATAGATGACATTTTGATTTTTTGGTCAGGAGATTCTACGAGCTATGAAGCATTCTTTACATGGCTCAATCATCTGAATCCCCACCTTAACTTCACAATCACAGCATCCCCCTCCCATATTGCATTCCTCGATTTAACCATCAGGTTGACCGAGGGTATTCTCTCCACGACTCTCTACAAGAAAAGCACCGATCGCAACAGCCTGCTACATTTCACCAGCCATCATCCCAGAGCTCTCAAAGAGAATTTACCCTTTGGGCAGTTTCTTAGCTTGAGGAGGAACTGCAGTACAATTGATGCTTTCAAAAGTGAAGCAGAAATTCTTTCCCGTAACCTAAGGGAAAGACAATACCCACTGAAGAGTATCACTAAGTCCAAAAAACGGGCCAGGTATAATAACAGAGAAGCCCTTTTGGAACCCAGAGAAAACACCACAACTATCTCCGACATCCTTACCTGTGTCACAACTTTCTCACCCAACACCAATCAAGTGACTAAGGTTTTAAAGAAACATTGGAACATCCTTAATACTGGAGCGATGAATCTTGAACCACCCAGGTTTGCATACAGGCGCTCCAAAAATATTAAGGATTTGGTTATTCAAACCAGACCCAGATCCAAAACCAAATCTACACAGAGCACACTATGGCAATTACCTGCAGTAAAAGGACACTTTCCGTGTGGTATGTGTACTGCCTGCACGTTTACATCCATACATAAAACTGTCACCCTCAACACTACTTTCACCTGGGAATTGAGGTCACATACAAACTGCAATACCAACAACTGCATATACCTCATTACATGCCCCTGCAACTTGTATTACATAGGGATGACGACCAGACCGATAAAATTGTGAATCTCAGAACATCGCAGCAATTTTCGGTGCCATAAACAGAACACCAAGATCAGTGCCCACTTCTTAGAGAAGCAACACTCACCAGATTCTGTTAAATGGCTTATTCTAGAAGCCAACCCTCATTTATCTCAACACAATCTTTTTAAGAAGGAACAGAGATGGATACACCGTCTGTCTTCTAATGTCATTGGGCTCAATGACGATATTCCATGGGGGTCACTCAAGCTCTAGATTGACATGATCTCGGCATACTTTTCAATTAGTGTCCTTCATTAATCCTGCCACCCACCTTTTTCCTAAGTCTTAGGAATACTTGCTGTAATTATTTGCCTCTCTCAATGCTTTTATAGGCTTCGTGGTACCAACCCTATCCCTTGTCACATCCTATTTAGTTTACTCTTACATCCTTCTTCAATCTTTTGCAGTTTCTTCCACTTATGACAGTGAAGATTAACTTTATTTACAACCACGCCTCCCAATCCAAGATGGCCGACACTGTTGTCTTTCCGTCTTTACTGGAGTGAAACTAATTTATTTTTTGAGACTCCGAGGATGATTTATAGCACGGCGCATCTTCACTTTGAACTGATATATAACTCCTGTTTTGATACGCTTAATTCGTTTCTTGTCCGTGAATTAGTTGCGATCACGTGACTTAATCACGTGACGTGACCGGATGCACATAATCTCCACACAGCATCCAGGACGCTACCTCCCAGACTCGGTGGCTCGGGTAGGTCTAGAAACGTAGCGTGAGCGGGGCAGACGTGAGTACAACATACGTTTTCTTTTTAATCCTGAAACCACCTCATATACTTTTAAGACCACGTAATAATTAAGTAACACCACCGCTAGCGCCATCTTACAGGTTCCCTTGAAACGCCAGGCTCTCCATTACTTGTGAAGCACCGGTGGTTTGGTTAACTTACAACTCTAACTCGTAGCTCTTCATTTACTTGGTCCATTAGCAAGGAACACTACGCTTATTGCGAGCATGTGGGATAGCGCTCACACACATTAGATCTAAGCAACTGTCCATAATACAGGTTCCTATAGGCACGCTGGATGATAGCCTTTGTTTGAAAAGGGTCTTTACCTTGTATCCATTTTATACCCTTTTGGATCACAGCCTGTCTATGTGGTTAATTAATCAGTTACTGTCTGTATTATTACTGCTCCATGTGTCCTCATGTCTATCTGCTGTGACTTGTGACTCTCCCTCCCCTGTTCTACACCATTAAGTTAATTACTACCCTTTGGTCTAGACCTACTTTTAGAGGTCCTTTGGCTCACGCTGAGTCCACCAAGTACTGTTGTGGTCCGCAGTCCTACTGAATAGGGTGAGTCCAACGATATTTTCTGCCGCTTTTATTTATTAAAAAAATGTTTTTGTTCCACATAGGTGAATAGTCACTGTAGTTCACTTTGATGGTACACCACCTTATATGAGCAGGTTTTTTGACGCTCATGCATCAGTAGTCACCACTGATCCTTATAAATGTGATGGAGATGAATCACCTTGAAAGCCTTTTTGTTTGTTATGCTTTTATCTATAACCTGTGGTCATATATGTCTTAACAATGATCTGTTTAATCTACCGTCCTCCCTCTCTTACAGGTAGCACCAGACCATGACAGGTATTCTAGCAAAATGATTTTTTCACATTACTTATTGTGACTAGGAGACCAATATTCTGTATAGTCCCCCCCCTTTTTTGTAGATAGTTTTATAGGTCCTGACGAATCGCGAGCGCATGAGCTCTGAGCGAGAAACATGTTGACCACCAATCTCATGCACTCTAATTAGAGACATTACACTCTACCGAGTGCCACACACACCTTTTAATCAGGGAAGGAGACCTTTAGAATAAAATTGAATTCCCACACTGGTACTCTCGACCCTGTTTTAAATCACTTTTTCGTATCTACAATAATCAGGCCCCCACACCCGCACTTCACCAAACGGCTGTTGGATTAAAAGAACTCCGATAAAGTGCCCCTTTTAGGGAGCCCGTTGGGCATTGCACCGCCGGCCCGACGAGGAGCAGCCCGGGTGATGAAGCATGACACCTGAAAGGGTGTGTGAGGGCATTAATATCCAACAAAAGGATTACCCACTTTACAGATAGCGTACATGTAGTCCTATTAGGCTCTCTTATCGATTCACCTCCACTCTTCTCTTTCCATTGAGGAACAACTGGTAACATTCTTCTTGAGAGTCAACCTGAAGGAGGGCCGCAGGGGTGTAGAAATGTGGCCCGCATGGCCTGTTCCCGCTGCCGAATGCGGGACTACCAGCCAAGTGGGGGAGGAGGGAGAGAAAGGAGGGTCAGATAATGTCCACGGGTAGCTGCCCACCACTGAAATGCCTCACTGCGTCATCGAAGCCCTCTGCTCTGTCCCCCTGGATGGCTGTGCCCCCATGGGTGCCCGTTGCTGGTTAAGCTCTCTGTCAGGGAGCCAGGGGGACCTCCAACCCACTCCTCGTTGCCCGCTCGGGAGCTTAGCACAAACTACCAAGGTGCGCAGCAGTAGTCAAGGACCGCCGAGGCCCCAGCAATCCCTGCAGTCCATGCACACTGCCTCTGACTCGTGCGACCCAGGATGGCCGCCGAAGCGAGCGCGCAGAGCAACCTAGTGGAGAAGAAGCAGAGGGCGGCTTACCCGGCGCTGGAGAGCCGAGGAGACCCAGGGCAAAGCACCAGCCCCACAGCAATAAGGCAGCCTCTGGTCTCAGTATACAGCTTCACACCCTCCTGACTCCACCTCTGGCCCGGTGAGACCGCCGGTAAACCGCCAGGAACAGGGAGGGAGACGGCCTCACTCCAGGTGGCTGCGGTGCGGTCCAGGCAGTCACCGCCGCGCGGCATCCACTCAGCGTGAATAATCGCCGCAAGCTCTCCAGCACTGTCCCAGCGCTCCGCCGGTGGGCACCAGGCACAACACTCTCCGCTCGCCAGTCGCCACCACAGGCCGTAAGGCTATGGCACAGCGCAGCCGCCTCCAGGCCACCCCTGGGCCACCGCCACAGCATCCCTTTGGCCGTGATTCAAGGGCAAAACGGGGTGAGGACCGCAGCCCTGCTCGCGCCCCATCTGGGACACGATCTGGAAAGAGGAAAAAGATTGAAGAGGCAGGATAATGAAGTATATTTGCCTAGGCTGGACGGAGCTCGCCTAGCACATGTCCGCCATTATGGCTTGCTTAGCCACGACCCCCCAGTGTTTCCCGAATTTAGCCCAGTTAGCTGACCCCAGGCTAAGGAATGGAATCTTAAAAGTGAGAGTAGAGTGTAACCCAATCTTTTTGACCCCCTAAATGGTTTAATGCTGTCCGTGATAGCAATGGAATTTATACCTGCTCTCTGATGCAAACTGTTCCTTATCTCAGGTACTTATGGACTGCTTTTTTTATATTTCTGTCCGCATCAAGTTTTTAAAACCCCTATTTAAAAAAATCAAACACTTTCAACGTTGGAGGCAAGGGACCTCCGGTCCGAAATGTGCTTCCTTGAGTTTGCAGTAGGGGTTCGCACGTTTTATATTTACTGTTAAGTAGAGTTTTAACCCCTTGCATGCTCCTGACGGAACCACTCCGTCATGAGCCACGGGCGCCGTGTGCTCATGACGGAGTGGTTCCGTCATGCTGCGGCCGTTGGCAGCCGCTCCGCCCACGCGGCGCTGTTTCCCCGCCTGTGTGGGCAATCAGCGCAAGTGGGTGGAGTCATGACGGAACCATGCCGTCATGAGCACAGCTCGCCTGTGACTCATGACGGCGTGGTTCTGTCATGAGCATGGCGGCGCCGCGCTCACCCCAAACCCCCCCAGCGCTGCGGCGGAATTCGCGCCCCAAGCGAAGGGGTTAAGGATGGGTCTGAATATCTGTGCTCCGTGGTTTTGTTTTTAAAGTTGATTCTGTGTAACAATTGTTTTATTGTTTAGAATGTTTTATGGACAAGTGTCCCATTAAACTTCTTATACCTATGAATCAGGACCTTGCAGATTAATCAGGTTGAAAAGTGTGACACGGGGCACCTAACCCTCTAACTTTAGTCAGCACCTGTTACCCATAAGGTACTGTGACAATTTGGGCACCAGCATTCTCTAATCAGAAAAAAACAGCAATTGTCCTATATGGTCCTATTGCAAAATATGAGGTTTTCACAATCAAATAGTTTACATTGATTCAAAAATAAGCCGAGCGCTGCTTTTCTCCTTTACTAGTGTGAGCTCCTTGCAATATTTACAAAATCATCTCAAACAAGCATCGATGGTAAAATGTTTGAGATTTCGCTTTCAACTGTTACCCATAGGGCAGGCTGGAAATCTAAAAACACCTTCAAATGTAAGTGCTGCATACTTTGCAGAAATGAGATAGAATCAGTGTCACGTTTAATTTGCTCTTTTCTGCTTCCTCAGTGAAAAATACTAGTACAACCTTGCTTTAACAGCATGAGAGTCAGAACCATTAATGAAGCAGTCAACACATGCATACAGGGGCAGGGCATGCAATTGATTCTTTGCTTAGTCAGATTCTTAGATCTTGCACTGTACCAGGTGGAAGTAATACATCCGGCTCAATACGACAAAGGCTGTGTAGACAACTAACCTTTTCACTTAAGCATTTGTTTAAAGAGAAAATGTTTCATATGAATACTGGTAACACGTTATTAGGTTCCTAAATATGGTATTTATTCAACCAATTTAATTAATTGGTCGCAGGTTCTTCTCTGACAGTAAGCATGAATTTCTTAAAACAGTATTATTTATTGTGTTTTTGCTATCTGGCCTTTTGTTATCAAGAAATGTGTTCTCTTTTTTAGTATAAGTTGAGATGGCTTTAATTTACTTTCAATAAATATTTGATTTGATTTGAAAAGGGTTTAGCCTATAGGCTTGTTCATGACATTCATGATGTGAAATATATGTATGTATGTAGTTATTTCCATAGCGCAAACCTAATTAAAAGGCAGCAAAGCACAGTACATGGTAAAAGGCCAACCTAAGTCGGTCAGAAGTGGGAGCGGAAGCTGAGCTGTGGATGGTTCATGTAGTGTTTTTTAGAGAGCTGAATATTTCACTCTTAATTGGAACAGTGCAGGAGTGATCCTGATGGATATTGGGGTGTCAGACTAGATTTTGGGTACATAGATAAAAAAAGGGCTGTTGTCTTTTTTTTCATTTTTCAGTTCATAGTTTGCAGACTGATGCTGTCCTGGCTGTGCCAGGAATCACCAGAGAGGGTTAGCTTTTCTGCAAGATAAGTGGGAGTGCATGATGAAATGGCTTTCTATATA
This sequence comes from Triturus cristatus, assembly GCF_964204655.1. Taxonomy (NCBI): domain Eukaryota; kingdom Metazoa; phylum Chordata; class Amphibia; order Caudata; family Salamandridae; genus Triturus; species Triturus cristatus. The sequence continues at coordinate 597,398,543 of NC_140592.1, read as the reverse complement.
TTGCAATTAGTTTTTAGGATGATGCGGGCTGACAAGGAATGCCAATGGAATTCCATCTGGCTGGCTGGAGGTTATGTGATCATATTTCTTTACTCCCTGGATGAGATGTTCTGTGGCATGTGGGATGCCCTTGGGGGGGCCAGTGTGGAATCTGGGAGGCTATGATGCAGGGTGTTACCATATTCCAGGTGTGAAAGTACATCGGCTTGAACAGCAGTTCTGAAGTTGCTTTCTTGATTTCTGGAGTCAAACTTGGTTTGACTTTCTTTAGAAAAGGTAGCTGGTACCGGACCCACTTTGTTTTTTTGGGATATGTATTCCTTGAGCGAGAGGCTGGTGCCAAGGGTGAATCCAAATGATTTGGCATTAGGTGAGAGTTGAGGTTCAAAATCATCATGGTTCAAGTAATTGAGAAAGGTTTATATTGTATCTTGTTCAGTGGCGGCTCCTTCGCTATGGCGGAGGAGCATCGTCTCACTGCTTTTAAGCAGTGCAAAGAGGAAGCATAAAATTATAATAACTCTAAGTTACTATCATTTTATGCTTTCTTCTGCTTTGCCGGTGGGAGGGTGAGTGGGGATGCTCTGCACTCGGTGAAGGGTAGGGGAGGAGTGGTTTGCCCACTCCCAAGTGCACAATGACTGTTTGGTCGGCCCTCTCGGGCTCCCCAAACCGGACATGTGCACTTTCCTCGTTCTCCATGCCGGGTGTAAGCCCAAGCTCCCACACCCTGGTTGAGCGTCCAACCAAGATGCTCAAAACCAATCACAGCGCTGCGTTGCAGCATTGTGATTGGTCAGTCAGGCTTGGCTGTGCTTCCATCCGAGACGGAGAAGAGCAGGAGTGGAGATATTGGACCCTGCACATTGGTAAGTTTATTATTTTTTTATTTTATTTTTTACAATATGCGCGACCCCCTGCGACCCCCCCCCGCGCGATCTGCTAGCCGCCCGCCCTGTCACCAAAGAACCATGCTGGCCAGCGCTGATCTTGTTTAGTTTTCTGTAGCAAATATGAGGAATTCTGTCTTGGCTGGGTTGAAGCATCTGGATGGCACTGGACATTCAGGTCTGGATAATGTGCAAGCAGAAGCAGAGTAGACTTTCAAGTAGGGTTTTGTATCATTAACATGTTGGTGAATCTTGATGCTGTTATTGGTGAGTAGTGCAACAAGCTGCTTCATGTAAAGGTGATTATGACAGGAGTAGGTATGAAGCTGCAGTAGCATAAGGTTTGGCTTCATCCTTTATATTGATCAAGGCCACATACGTCTTTGCTCTTGGCCTTATGCACTCATGTGGCACAATAATACAGAGGAGATGTGGTGTACCAAAGGTATAGAAAGATAATCTCTTATGTAATTTGATAAATATATGTGTGCTTATACAAAAAAAGTAAGAGACAGTTGGATTACTGCTTCTATAGGTTTAGATTGTAAGGCAATGCGCTAAAATACATTTAATGCAGTGGATTCACCAAGGATTAGCAAGAATTCTTAATAATTGTGGCTAGGCTGTCTTGTTTGCTTAAAATGACATGTATTAGATGTTGTGCCACATATAAGAGTACAACATAATGGAGCTTGACTCATTACTAAAGACTTAATTTATCGAATTATATGTAGGTTGTAGAACTGGTGTGCTTTAATGGAAATTTTAAGTTAGCATGATTGTGGGCCTTAAGCTTGCAGTCAACACAGTTAATATTAATGTGAAAGTTGATTTTCTGCATGATCTTCATCTTGCAGGTTCAGACCAAAGGCATTCGTTAGTGAAAGGAATATTTTATTTCAGAGATAGTGAGGTGAGGAAGAGCTGGCAAAGTCAAATGCTTTTAATTGAAAGGACAAAGGGAGTGACACCATTTGATACTATCAGCTTAAATGAGGAACCCAGGGATGCTTTGACAGCAAAGACTGGAATATTGGAGTAGTGTTCAAGGCACCAAGTTCTTTTCTGAGAACTGGAAAACGTACTCTGATATAAATGAGATCATGTTTTATCGAATGTTCTTTGTGCATTTTAATTAATGAACCCAACTTGGATTTAGCTAGATTTCCCTTACATTTGGAGAGGTGCAGATCTCTCTAAACATTTCTTATTGTGTGGCTTCATGCTATACATGACTCTATCCATATAGAACTTCTACAGAAGATTAGATGCTGTCAGCTTGCTTGCTACCTGGCTTCAATAGGATTTTCCATATCCAAAGATTAGTGTAGGGTTAATTAGATGCTTCAAATCTTTTCCATGTATGGGGAGAACGGTCGGAATTATTCGTCCAGTTCTTTTTCTCATATTATGTATCGCTCCTACCAAGATATATGTTCTTTGTTGCTGAGGACCAATATTGTTAGATATTTGGCTCTACCTTTCATAATTCTCTACTTTAACAATAAGTGCTTGTGAATGATGTATATTAGTCTGGCTTTGAGTTTGTAATAAACCTTTTAACTTCAAGTTACTGATTCTGGGCCAGATGTACGACCATTCCATTTTGCGAGTCGCAAATTGCGATGTTTTGCAACTTGCAATTTTCAGCTCGCAAAATGGAATGTACACTCTTTGCAGTTCCCAATGGGGTCGCAAATGACTTGCCTCATAAATATTCAAGAGACAGTCGCAACTTGCGACCCATGAGGAACGGCCAGCACATGCAGGGATAGTGGCCGGCTGGCGTCAGCAGTCTGTGACTGCTTTTTCAATAAAGCAGTTAAAAAAAAAGAAAATTATACCGTTTTCCTTAAAGGAAAATCGTATGTGTTTAAAAAATAAAAATTAAATGTTTCTGTTGTTTTTTTTTAAGAGTAGGCAATGGTCCGTGGGACCAATGCCAGCTCTTTAAACATGTTTTTGCCTCAATTCACAAAGGGGAAGGGGTCCTTGGTTCAGCATTTCCATTTGGCAATTTCCTAATATGAAATCACTGTTGAGGAAATGTAAAATTGCATTTTCACACACCTTGCCCAAAATGGCAGAAATATAATGGAAATAAGGTGAAGAAATGTCTTTGCGATAAGGCATGGCTATCAGCCTTAATCACAATACATAGGGAGGAGTTAAGTGTGCAGTCATGTTCAACAAGTGACAACAATTATTGGTATCTGAAGAGAGAAGAATGTAAGGCGCATGGATCAGATAATATATAGGTCTTACAAATGGCCCACTATTAATTCATTTATCTGGAGCTCGTTGTTTAGCTTATAACTAGTGCACTCATAGGAGGCCATAAGCCATATGTCATAGCTAGTTTTTGTAGATCAGAGGAATAAGCAATTTTCATTTATACATTTTCGGCCTAGCCAATGCCATTTCTAACATTTCTACATACGGTTAGTAATTCCAGGGATTTTCAAGATATCATGCTGTAGTTCCAGTGATGTGGATGTGACCAGCATTTTCATTTGTTTCTGCTTGTAGAGTGTTACCAGATTATTTCCCAATACATTGCCAGATTGTGGCAGGACCACATGATTTGCACTATAAATCCTCCTGGACCTTTACATCTCAGCCATTTAGAGTGTGGACTTAGTTTCACTCTTAGAGTTATGGATTCCAATGCAATTCTGGAATATTTTACAGGGACAGATTATGTGTGCAATGCAGTGTAGAATTGGAGGCGTGTGATCCTTAGACCTCTTCCTAAGTACTTAGTAGAGCTCCTCAATTCTATTGCTGTGTAATCCACATTCAACCTTGTAAGCCTGTTGCACATTAGTTTTTGCTCTAATTGTTTGGAGAACAAATATTCAATCAGGTGGCTGTAGAGTCCTAAATGTACTCCTCCAAGGTCTCTCCACCTAATCAAATAGAAATGCGTCTGGTATTCTGGAAATTTGAGGCGTCCATCAACTGCAAAGTTAAGGACACAATGTCACAGTTTTAGATATCTCCAATGCTAGTTTCAATGGATACCAAACTCCCCTGTCAGTGTCTAGAAGGGACATGATTCACAGGGTAAAGACTGATAGGTCTGAACTGGGGTGGCGAAGTGAGCTAAAGAACGATGATGGATTCAACCCTGATCTGTTACTGGGGGTGAGTGTCTGAAAAGTTTCAGTGCTCCGTCCATCATCATCTTGTGTTTGCTTTGTGTCTAGAAGGGTGCCGGGGAACCTTCATTAAGTAAGTGCTTCATGTTCAGAACCCCCGGTAGATGCCCAAGCAGTCATATGAATGGTATCCTTGCCAGCCTGTATTGCTGCATTGTTCCAGACTGGTGTTTCAACATGAAAGAAGCCATTTATTTTCAGGCATTTGTGGGTCTGACTTAGATCAGTTCTTCCAGGAAGGCTACTTTCCAGTTTGAAGAGAAGAGGGTTTTCAGCTCAGCATCAATTGGACCTGCATGAACCTGTCTGAGTCTGTTCCTTGTGTCTGCTGGAGTGAGTCTTGATAACCAAGAGGTGCCCCCCTAGTCCTGAACCCTTGGCTGGAATCAGTGAGAACTCCTCCTAAAGAAAAGGCCACAAAGTGGCCCACACATCATTTTCATTGGCTTGTGTCTTTGTACTTTGTAAATGCTGGGTTTGATTCCTTAATAGGCTTGTTAGTCCCTCCTTGGTATGGCCATGTATCCTCCCATGGCTACGGCCCCTTTAATAGGTTGTTACACGGTACGTGTACTTTCTTTTCTTTATTGAGTTTCTCCTGCATTAGGCATGACAATTTGCTTTGCCTACATTCAGCATGCCATGCCCGCTTTCACTTTCGAAGCTGGGACAATCGTGGCTACTTGTTTGCGATGCCATAGGTCTCGCATTTAAATGTGAGACCTATGGCATTGCAAATATGTACTTGTTTGAACATCTTTGGCGCATGAAAGGAAAGGAACGTAAAGGCAGGAGGCTCTGAGCGAGGTGTTCCTTCTCTCCGCTCCTCAGAGTGCCGGTGTATCTGCAACATGGCGACATGGTGTTATTTGTGGGGTGCTACATCATTTCATGGGTAGGAAGGGTGTGTGGAGAGGATAGAGCATCAACTTCAGGCACAGCTTCCCAAATGGCAGACCAAAGTATGACACAGAGCTTTAGGCAGGAATCTGAGTTGTAGAAACAAAAACCTCTCTGAAATGAAAGCTGTTATGGGAACCGGTGGATGCCCCCTTCACACGGCACAGCCTGTCTCTGAGCAAAGGAGCCGCCGCTTCTGTTGCACGTAGACTTCTGCCCCCATTCGCGTTTCTGGATTTTATTTTTAATGCAATGGGGACGTCAAAATTAAAATTCACATGAGACAACCCCGCCCCCAACCCACACCACACACTTTTACCCCATCCACACACTCAGCACGCAGACAGTTTCATTTTCTGCCAGAAGTGATTTATATCACCTTTAGGGTCCTCAGAAGTTGACAACATTTTTGTTGTTGATCTGCTTCATTGTGGTGCTGGAATCTGTTTTACAGCAGGATCGTCAATGTAATTTCTATTGCGAATATGGAGAAAAATATCAACAGAGATGTCATTGTTTATATTTAATAAATAAATGGGCATAATAGTTTTCATTTGAACATACATAAATAAATAAACTCTGCTCTATGAGATATAATAGGAGTGTGTTGGGTTGTCGTAGTATGCTTCTACTAACAACTAGTGATGCTTTTTCTCGCAGGGCACTTTGCTCGGACTGTCTCAACATTGGATGGACAGTTCCTACTTTTTTGGGAGAAAGTTATCATTCTTGTCAATTATGTTCTATTTTTTTTTTTAAAAGTGTGTGCTGCATGTACCTTAATTTCTGGTAGAAATGTCCATTACATCACCAAAATATTTTTGTGTGTTCTGTCTTTGGCGGCTCATTTATATTTCTTGTGTGCCCCAAAAGCCCCTGTAGTTAGACTGTAAGCACTATTTAATTTATTGAGTTTCTCTTACTGCAGGCCGGACATGTGCTGCTTCAGCTGAAACCACTTGTATTTTTTAAAGCTGCACGGCCGCCCCCGTAACACAGGCGCCTGCTTTAAATTACTTCAACCCCGCATTATATCGTGTCTGTTTCAACCCCCCCCCCCCAAGTAAATTGGATTTAGAAATGCTTAGCGAATTAAGTCATGTGAATTACAGGCAGCACATAATACTGTGCTAACTGGCTATAGCCACCTAAAGGGTTGTTTTCAAAAGCCTGTTTTATTAACAACCACCACCAGCAATACCACCAACACCACCAATACCACCACCAATACCATCACCACCAATACCAATGCCACCGCCACCAATACCAATACCACCACCACCAATACCAACACCAATACTAACACCAACACCACCAATACCAATACCACCAATACCATCACCACCAAAACCCCCACCACCAATTCCACCAATACCACCAACAATAACACCACAACCAATACCATCACCACCAATAAGACCACAGCCACCAATACCACCACCAGCACCAATATCACCACCACAAATACCACCACCAATACCCCATCACCGATACCTCTCATACCACCACCACCAATACAACCACCACCACCAATACCAACAATTCCACCAATACAACCAATACCCCCACCAATGACACCACCACCGATACCAATACCACCACCAATACTAGTATCACCACCACCAATACCACCACCAATAACACCACCACCAATACCACCACCAATACTACCACCACCAATACCAGCACCACCAATACCACCACAACCAATACAATCACCACCAATACCAATTCCACCACCACCTCCATCAATGCCACTACTATCACCACCACCACCAATACCACCACCACCAATATCACTACCATCAATACTAGCACCTCCAATACCACCAATACCATCACCACCAATACCAGCACCACCAATACCAACAAAAACAACCACCACCAATACCAGCACCACCAATACCACCACAACCAATACAACCACCACCAATACCATCACCACCTCCATCAATACCACTACTACCACCACCACCACCTCCAATACATCCACTACCACCACCACCAATACCACCACCACCACCAGTAAAAACACAACCAATACCACCACCACCAATACCACAACCACCAATTCCATGGTCAATACCACCACCACCAATACCACCACCACCAATACCACCAACACCACCACTACCACCACTGACAGGACCAACACCACCACCAATACCACCACCACCAATACCACCAATGTCACTACTACCACCACCACCAATACCACCTCCACCAATACCACCATCACCAATACCAGCACCACCAATACCACCACCACCAATACCAGAACCACCAGTACCACTACCAATACCACCACCACTAATACCACCACCACTACTACCAGCACCAATACCACCACCAATACCAATACCACCAATACCACCACCACCAATACCACCGCCACTAACACCACCACTATTCCACCACCACAAATACCACCACTACCATCACCACCAATACCACCACCACCAATACCACCACCACCACCAATACCACCACCAATACCAACACCACCAATACCAATAGCACCACCAATACCAACACCACCACCACCAATACCAATACAACCACCAATACCAATACCACCACTACCAATACCACCATCACCAATACCACCACCACCACCACCACCAATACCAACCCAGCAATACCACCACCACCAGCAATACCACCACCAGCATTACCACCACCAATACCACCAGCACTAATACTAATACCACCACCACCAATATCACCAATACCACCACCACCAATACCACCCCAGCAATACCACCACCACCAGCAATAACACCACCAGCATTACCACCACCAATACCACAGGCACCAATACCAATACCACCAGCACCAATACCAATACCACCACCAATACCAACACCACCAATACCAACACCACCAATATCAATACCACCAATACCAATATCACCACCACCAATACCACCACCACCAATACTAAGGGTGGGCGACAATTTCCGTTCCACTCGCGGAAATGTCAAAACTTCTGCGATCTTCGAGGGAACGGAAATTTTCGCCTAGGCAGGTGTGCTTTCTCCCCATATCTACCGTCAACAATTTGCTGTAATACTTGATGGAGCTCTGTGCACCCATGAGTTTCTCGAGCGCAATCCCCGTGTAGTTCCTGACATGAGGAGGTACCTTCTGTCTCCTCATCTGCTGCTCTGATCGGTCTCTGGCCCTTTATTAACAAGAGGCATGTGAACTGCATGGAAGCCCCGCCCGTTTGGCACTGGCCCACACACCAGCGGTGTGCAACATCTTCCCGCCATTTCCCCCACTATGATGGACAGCTCACTCGAGGGACCCCGGCGCCCGTCAGCGCTGTGGCAACGTTACAGACACACATGGTCGCTGTAGACAACTCTTCTGGCCCTTTACGCAGCTGTAGTGTAGGAAAAGCACTATACATTTACCCAACGAGGTAGCACTTACTGATTAGCCAGTCGAAAGTACTCAAGTTGAGTAGAGGTATTGCACAAAACGGTGGCATCTTCTTGGGTAAATTTGCAGGCAGGGCAGGATTCATTCTGGCACGATGCTCCTGCCACAAAAATTAAACCCCAACAGGAAGCACTTGCATTAGACCTTCAACTCGGGCACCTGCTTTATTTATATCTGTAAGTCTTACAGATATAAATAAAGCAGGTGCCCGAGTTGAAGGTCAAATTCAGTAACGCACTAATCAGCACACAAAAATCTCTGCGAATACACGAAATTTCGCGCGATCGTGGAGATTTTTTATCGTTTTGCGATATTTTGCAAAAGGCACTTTCGCAAATTCCGCCCACCCTTAACCAATACTACCAATACTACCACCACCAATACCACCACAACCAATACCATCACCACCAATAGCACCACCAGCACCACCACCTCTAATACCACCACCAGTACCACCACCACCAATACCACCACTACCAATATTACCACCACTACCACCACCACCAATGCCACCACTACCACCACCGACAGTACCACCACCAATACCACCACCAATGCCATCACCACCACCAATACCACCTCCACCAATACCAGCACCCCCAATACCCGCACCACCACCAATACCAATACCACCAATACAACTACTACCACCACCAACCCACCAATACCACCACCACCAATACCAATACCACCACCATCACCAATGCCACCAATACCACCACCAATACCACCACTAATACCATCACCAATACCACCACCAATACCACCACCACCATCAATACCAATACCACCACCACCAATACCAATACCACCACCAATACCAACACCACCACCAATACAATCATCAATACCAATACCACCACCACCAATACCACCATCACCAATACCACCATCACCAATACCACCACCAGCAATACCACCACCAATACCACCACCAATACTAACACCAACATCACAAATACCACCAATTCCAATACCACCACCACCAATACCACCACTAAGACCACCACAACCAAAACCACCACCAATACCACCACCACCCCCAATACCAATACCACCACCACCAATACCAATACCACCACCAATACCAACACCACCAACACCAATACCACCACCAATATTAATACCAACACCATCAATAGCACCAATACCAATACCATCATCACCAATACCACCACCACCAATACCACCACCAACACCAATACCACCACCACAAATATCACCACCACCACCAATACCACCACCTCCAATACCACCGCCAATACCACTAATACAACCACAACCCCCAATACCAACAATACCACCAATACAACCAATACCACCACCAATGCCACCATTACCAATACCACCACCAATACTAGTACCACCAATACCACCACTAATACCAACACCACTAATACCAGCACCACCAATACCACCACAACCAATACCACCCCACCTCCATCAATACCACTACTGCCACCACCATCTCCAATACCACCACTACCACCACCACCACCAGCACCACCACTACTACCACCACCAATACCACTATCACCAATATCAGCACCACCAATACCACCACCAATACCAGCACCACCCATACCACCACAACCAATACAACCACCACCAATACCAATACCACCACCACCTCCATCAATACCACTACTATCACCACCACCTCCAAGACCACCACTACCACCACCACCAGTACCACCACTACCACCACCAATACCACCACCACCAATGCCACCTCCACAAATGTTACCACCACCACCAATACCACCGCCAATACCACCAACACCAATACCACCACCACCACTATCACCACCACCACTACCACCCCCACCAATATCACCACTACCACCACTGATAGTACGAACACCACGACCAATATCACCAATGCCACTACTACCACCACAACCAATACCACTACCAATATCACTAATATCACCACCACCGAAACCACCACCACTACTACCAGCACCAATACCACCACCAATACCACAATCTCCAATACCAATAGCACCAATACCAATACCACCACCACAACCACCAATACTACTACTACCACCAATACCATCACCACCAATACCACCACCAATACCACCACCAATTCCACCACCACCAATACCACCACAAATACCACCATCAATACCACCACCAATACCACCACTAGCAATACCACCACCAGCAATCCCACCACCAATACCAGCAATAAAACCACCACCAATACCAATACCACCACCACCAATACCACCACCAATACCAACACTACCAATACCAATACCGCCAATACCACCACCTTCAATACCACCACCAATACCACCACCAATACTAACACCAACATCACAAATACCACCAATTCCAATACCACCACCACCAATACCACCACTAAGACCACCACAACCAAAACCACCACCAATACCACCACCACCCCCAATACCAATACCACCACCACCAATACCACCACCAATACCAACACCACCAATACCACCACCAATATTAACACCAACACCATCAATAGCACCAATACCAATACCATCATCACCAATACCACCACCACCAATACCACCACCAACACCAATACCACCAGCACAAATATCACCACCACCACCAATACCACCACCTCCAATACCACCGCCAATACCACCAATACAACCACAACCACCAATACCAACAATACCACCAATACAACCAATACCACCACCAATGCCACCACTACCAATACCACCACCAATACTAGTACCACCAATACACCACCAATACCAACACCACTAATACCAGCACCACCAATACCACCACAACCAATACCACCCCACCTCCATCAATACCACTACTGCCACCACCATCTCCAATACCACCACTACCACCACCACCACCACCAGCACCACCACTACTACCACCACCAATACCACTATCACCAATATCAGCACCACCAATACCACCACCAATACCAGCACCACCCATACCACCACAACCAATACAACCACCACCAATACCAATACCACCACCACCTCCATCAATACCACTACTATCACCACCACCTCCAAGACCACCACTACCACCACCACCAGTACCACCACTACCACCACCAATACCACCACCACCAATGCCACCTCCACAAATGTTACCACCACCACCAATACCACCGCCAATACCACCAACACCAATACCACCACCACCACTATCACCACCACCACTACCACCCCCACCAATATCACCACTACCACCACTGATAGTACGAACACCACGACCAATATCACCAATGCTACTACTACCACCACAACCAATACCACTACCAATATCACTAATACCACCACCACCGAAACCACCACCACTACTACCAGCACCAATACCACCACCAATACCACAATCTCCAATACCAATAGCACCAATACCACCACCACAACCACCAATACTACTACTACCACCAATACCATCACCACCAATACCACCACCAATACCACCACCAATTCCACCACCACCAATACCACCACCAATACCACCATCAATACCACCACCAATACCACCACTAGCAATACCACCACCAGCAATCCCACCACCAATACCAGCAATACAACCACCACCAATACCACCACCACCAATACCACCACCAATACCAACACCAACACTACCAATACCAATACCGCCAATACCACCACCTTCAATACCACCACCAATACCACCACCACCAATACCACCAATACTACCACCACCAATGCCACCACAACCAATACCATCACCACCAATACCACCACCACCAATACCACCACCACAAATACCACCACCACCAATACCACCACCAATACCAACACTACCATCAATACAACCAAGACCACCACCAATGCCACCACTACCGATACCAACACTACCATCAATACCAGTACAACCACCACCAATATCACCACCAATCATACCAATACTACCACCAATACCACCACCACCACTACTACCAGCACCAATACCACCACCAATACCGACACCACCAATACCAATAGCACCAATACCACCACCACCACCAATACCACCACCACCAATACCACTACTACCACCAATACCACCACCACCAATACCACCACCAATACCACCCCCACCACCAATACCACCCCCAATACCACCACCAACAGTTCCACCACCACCAATACCACCACCAATACCACCCCCACCAATACCAATACCACCACCAATACCAACACCACCACCACCACCAATACAACCATCAATACCACCACCACCAATACCACCACTACCACCAATACCACCACCACCAATACCACCAGTACCAATACCACCAATACCAATACCACCACCACCAATACCAATACCACCACCAATACCAACCCCAACACCACCAATACCACCACCTCCAATACCACCACCACCAGCAATACTACCACCACCAATACCACCACAACCAATACCATCACCACCAATACCACCACCACCCCAAATACAACCCCCAGCACCAATACCACCACCACAAATACCATCACCACCAATACCACCAATACAACCACCACCACCAATACCCTCAATACCATCAATACAACCAATACCACCACCAATGCCACCACCACCGATACCAATACCACCACCACAAATACCACCACCACCAATACCACCAATACTACCACCACCAATGCCACCACAACCAATACCATCACCACCAATACCACCACCACCAATACCACCACCACAAATACCACCACCACCAATACCACCACCAATACCAACACTACCATCAATACAACCAAGACCACCACCAATGCCACCACTACCGATACCAACACTACCATCAATACCAGTACAACCACCACCAATATCACCACCAATCATACCAATACTACCACCAATACCACCACCACCACTACTACCAGCACCAATACCACCACCAATACCGACACCACCAATACCAATAGCACCAATACCACCACCACCACCAATACCACCACCACCAATACCACTACTACCACCAATACCACCACCACCAATACCACCACCAATACCACCCCCACCACCAATACCACCCCCAATACCACCACCAACAGTTCCACCACCACCAATACCACCACCAATACCACCCCCACCAATACCAATGCCACCACCAATACCAACACCACCACCACCACCAATACAACCATCAATACCACCACCACCAATACCACCACTACCACCAATACCACCACCACCAATACCACCAGTACCAATACCACCAATACCAATACCACCACCACCAATACCAATACCACCACCAATACCAACCCCAACACCACCAATACCACCACCTCCAATACCACCACCACCAGCAATACTACCACCACCAATACCACCACAACCAATACCATCACCACCAATACCACCACCACCCCAAATACAACCCCCAGCACCAATACCACCACCACAAATACCATCACCACCAATACCACCAATACAACCACCACCACCAATACCCTCAATACCATCAATACAACCAATACCACCACCAATGCCACCACCACCGATACCAATACTACCACCAATACCAGTATCACCACCACAAATACCACAACCACTAATACCAATACCACCACCAATACCACCACGCCAATACCACCTCCACCAATACCACTGCCACCAATACCACCACCACCAATACCACCACCACAAATACAACCACCACCAATATCAATACCACCAACACCAATACCACCACCACCACCTCCATCAATACCATCACCACCACCATCAATACCAATACCGATACCGATACCACTACCTCAGTGCCTCTTGCTCCTTATTAATAGCTGGGGCACTGTACGAGGCCAGAGCTGCTGCCGAGATATCCCTCCCTCCTTCCATGCCTGCCATAAAGCACAGCCTGCCCTGCACCAGGAGGTGAAGGCAGGGCCCTGCCACAGCTGGAGTGTTTTTTATTAGGCCAAAGATAGCAATGACTTAACACTCAAATCACGGAGAGGGCAGGAATTAGCCCCCACCCTCCCGCTCTTCCTCCTGAGTCACAACAGTGTAATCATGGAGCGAAAGGTGTTGGAGCGCTTTGTTACTGTTTATAGCTCGGATCATATGTAACTCTCACTTCACACTTTGCGTCTTTGTAATTTACAACACTGACACATCTTCTTCACTGCACTATTTATCACTACTTTGAAGATGTCGCAGGCTGGTTTCTTCCTCTGATATTTACAATCTAACAAGAGGTCGAGAAGGCCCTTTATTACAATGCAATAGGTCTCACATTTGCGAGAGTTTAAGATATTAGTATTGTAAATGACAATGCCTTTTATTGATGTTTTACAACCCAAAACATAAATAAAAGGCATTGTCATTTTCAAAGCCAATAGCTCAAACTTGCAGAAATGAAAGACCTATTGCATTGCAAATGCTTGTTTCTTCTGCTTCTGACTTTTTCTTCTGCTTTTGCCTTTATCTTCTGCTTTTGTCAATTATTCTTACCCCTTCTATACTTTTTTCTTTTTGACCTCACTCTTCTGCTTGCCACCCTTGCTGCTGCAATCCCCGTGGCCCCACCCCCTCCAGTAACTCTTTCCGCTCTCCCCATTTCTCGCCTCCCACCCGCCCAGCTCCCTCCCCACACCACTACGTAATGGCAGCCGCTGCGCTGTGATTGTGCAGTCTACTGACCTTTAAGTAGACTGTTCCCTTCCTTGTGCAGCTCCACCTGGTGCCCCGTCACTGCCGCTGACTCTCTAGTGAGGACTTCGAGTCCATGGTGGACTAGTGGTAGAGCGTCACTGCCCTGCTGCTGGGCTGCCCTTCTGTCCCTCTTTTTTCTGCTTTACTGCTTCATTTTTCTACTTTTGCCTTTTTTCTTCTGCTTCTGCCTTTTTCTTCTGCTTTTGCCTTTATCTTGTGCTTTTGCCAATCTTTCAGTCCCTTTCTGCACATTTTCCTTTTTTTCCTCACTCTTTTTCTCACTGCCTATGCCGCTGCAATCCCCTTTGGCCCTACCCTCCTCCAGTGACCCTTCCCGCTTCCCACGTTTCCCGTCTCCCAGCTGTCCAGCGTCCCAGCAGTACTACTCAATGGAAGCTGCTGCACGTTGAAGGTGTAGTCCACTGACCTTTAAATGAACTTCTCCCTTACCTGCGCAGCTCCCCCTGGTAGCTACTGCCCCCGTCACTGCCGTGACCTTCTGGTCAGGAGTTCAGGTCCCTGGTGGTCTAGTAGTAGAGCGTCACTGCTCTGCTGCTGGGCTGCCCTTCTGTCTCTCTTTTTCTGCTTTTCTGCTTTGTGTTTCTTCTTTACTTTTGTTCTTCTTTTTGCCTTTATCTTCTGCTTTTGCATTTTTTCTGTCCCTTTCTGCATTTTTTCCTTTCTTCCCTCGCACTATTGCTCACCGCCCTTGCCACTGCAATCCCTGCGGACCCGCCCCTTCAGTGACTCTTCCCGCTCCCAGTGTTTCCCACCTTCCAGCTGTGCAGCCCTTGCTCAGTACCACTTTGGCAGCCATTGAGCAGCCATCCCACACACCAATGGCAAGCCCATCTGCGTCTGGATTGCACCACCACCACAGACCCTGGTTCTCAGACCCTCCAATGATACAATGCTAGCACCCTCCTTGCCCGCAACTCAGGACACCACACCTCCTGCCACCTCGCCTCACAAAGGACACCCAAGGAGCCTTCTCCTTCTGGAACTGCCACACCAACATGGCAGTTCCTCTTCCCACCCAGCCGCCCAACAGTGTACCAAACCGGCTCAACTACATCCTCCCTTCACAAACATGCAACAGAAATCTGGGACCTCCTCAACGCCGCCTCTCCTCACATTGCCTTGGAAACCTGGACCAACCCCTGCTCGCGTCCAGACATCGTTACCCTCTTATCAGACAGCTACAAAATAACTCACAAGGACTTCTCTGACTGACCAGGAGGAGGCATAGCCATTGTCCACAAGAACACCCTCCACCTGACCACTCACATGAATGACCCATGAAAACAATATAACACCTTCACTTCCGGACCCAGACCAACCCCCACACCAACCTCTGCAGCACGATTGTGTACAAGCCTCCTGGCTTTGCCCGCCTTTCACTAATGCCATCGTAGACCTCATCGCACCCCAGGCTCTCGCATCCACTGATTACATCCCACTCGGTGACCTCAACTTCCACTTGGACAACCACAGTGATCAGAATACCTCCAACAACATTGGACTCAAGCAGCTAGTCACAGCACTGACCCAAACAGCCAGACACACGCTCGTCCCCGTCTTCTCCACCAGTGAAAACATCACCTACGACCCCACCACCAAACTTATCTGGACTGACCACCACAGCGTGCCCTTTACCTTCGGCACTCCTACCGCTCACCACCCCCTCACTGCTCCCCATCATAGTTGGAATAAGGCCACTGAGAACTTCTCATTGACTTCCTTAGCACTACCACACCACCACTATCTACAGACGCCAACACCTTAGCACGCAACCTTCACCACAAGATCTCCAACTGTGCTAACACTCTGGCACCCCGCAAGAAGACACCACGCAAACAACACTCCAAGAAAGCTATCTGGTTCACTCCCACCCTCCACAAGTCCAGACACACCTGCAGATGATTCGAGAAAGAAACAACAAATCCCAGGAAACCCATGCAACCTCTAAAACTGCTGTCAACACACTCCTCCTTCTCAAAACTGAGGGATAAAAAAGGTAGATTTCTCGTATATAAGGAGTGTCGGACATAAAATATGTTAGCATGATGCATCTATGCGTACATTCCCTGTTTGACATATATGCTTTTGCTTGGAGGAAACTCTTTTATTTCCTTCCTGTATATCTATTGCTAAAAGAGTAGGCCGAGAACCATACAGACGCCATCTTCTGAACATATGCTCGAGCACGGGCCGTGATCACGCGTTGATCACGTGCAGTTGTCAGGCCCCAGTTCATTTGAGTTACTGGTAGCAGCTGAAGGTAGGCTGTTTACTCGACTGTTCTAAGAATCAAGGTCGCATCTGCCTTTGGGGGCGATAAGCGCATTCCTGGAGGTGCCGTGCCTACACTCCCAGGCACCAAGACGAAAGGGAGCCACCCCTCCTGACCTCATCAGTAATAGATAGTCAAGCCTTTGGTTTTTCCTTTTACAGTGATTGTATGCATTGAACCGAAAAGTATATAACCTTATGTTTGAATACGAGCCAACAGTATTCTCGGCGCACCTGATGGGTGTGGTTCGGAGAGGCTCCTTTATAGAGTAGTTTGTTTAATAAACGATTGAACCTTCTTCACTGCCAACTGACTGATTATTTGGTAATGGTGTTGGGACTATTGGTAGGCATAGTCCTTTAGTTTATTTTTATGGTACATCAGTTGGCGACTCCGCCGGGACTCCGTGACTGGGTCGTCTTCCCCGTAAATGGGTGGTAAGGACAAGGGGTAATTCTGGTCGAGCGGGTGGACGGAAAAAGGATCCTTTGAAATGTATCCATCTTTGGTATGAACTTACTCCGCTCTCACGATCAGAGTATCCCCAGCTGCTAGTGACCCTTCACCGGAGTCCTATGGGCGTAACCCAGGAGCTGACCGTGTTGTTTTTCAGGAGTTGGCAGTGGAGAACACGCAATTGCACCTGTGTGCAGCAGGTGAGTGGAATTGTTTTGATGTTCTTAGCATGCACTGTTGAACAGTGCTTTTAAAGCAGTTAACTGTGTAAGTATTTGGTGGTCAGTGTACCACGGAGAATCTTGGGGGTCTGACGGGGCAGCATTTTGGTGGCTGCACGTATAGATGTCCACGGACCTTTTGTGAATAATAGAGACGCCGATCGGACGCCCGTTGTGGCACGTGTGATGTGCACCCGGCCGGACTGCTCTCGGAAAAGCCTGTGGCTGTACCTGGGTAGCCTTTGGAACACATCTGAAGCGGTGCTAATGAAGCGGGCTTAGTCAGAATAGTCCCAAGAGTGAACCAGGAAGGCTGCAGGATGGTCTGTAGGTCGGTCTGTGGTTATACCTGTCTGACGGTCTCTTGGTAGTCTTTGGACTGCTTGATTTTGGTATCTGTCAGTCTTGGAATCTGAATTTGATTGATTCTCCACGAACAGGAGTCGACTGGCTCTCTTCTTTGTTTGAAAAGACGTCATTTTTGAATATCTTTGTATGTATATATATATTATTGTCTTGTGTATATTTGAATGAGCGTGAGGTGGTATGTTTTGTGAATGTTTGAACATCGCCATGTTTGGAAGTTTATTTTTATGATGGAATGAGGAACGCGTGACGACAATCACCATGCCGTGTTTTAGCAAATTGAGTTGTTTTGGATGTTGTTGCCGCCCTAATGATACGCGTTTGGCTGAAAGTCAACCTGCCCCGCCTGAGGGCAGCCCAAGTTATGATATGTATGTAAAGCATGGTATTACACCTCTCTTGTTTAATACACTATGGCATACATATACTAAAGATAATGTGGAATTGCAATGGCCTTTAACTGGGTCTTTTGATGAAAAAAAGATAAATTTCCTACAGGATCGATTATTTTCTAAACGTAGTCGACAGCCAATGTTTGACTCCCTAACCCTGTGGCAGAAAGAAGCAAAGCGTAGACGTATGCGGGAGAAGAACGTATGTAGGATGAAAGGAAATCAGACGATTACGCAGAAAGCTATAGCTTATGATAAAGCACAAACTGAACAAAGGATTGATTGTACAGATAGACAATTTAGATTGCAAGTGGATAAGACTTATGTGGCTAGGACTGAAGCGGAAGATGAGATAGAGGATTTATTGGATACTCGTCCACCTTCACCTTATGCTCCGCAGCGTACATATCCCGTTGTTCCCCTGACTCTAGTACAGGCCCCTTCAGCTTCCGCCCCTGTTGTTTCCTCTTCCCTTCCCTCTCTGGGAACGTCCTCTGTTTTGTCTCCCTCAGTGTCTGAGACGGCTACCTTATGGCCTGTTACACTGCCGTCTTCCATTCTGTCCACAGCTGTTCTATCTCCCCCCACCACTGTGTGGGCTTCCCTTTCTGCGAGCACGACCCCATCTCCAGCTGTTTCGACTCCATTTCGTGCTCCGGGGGATTTCGACGCACGGAAGTTGTTTACCCGTTCGGCTGTAGGACAGAATGAGAAACAGATGATTGAGAATCAGTCATCCCAGTGGATGCAACAGCCTATTTACACTCTAACTGATATATGGAACACGCTTCGAGACTATGAGCTTGTTATGCAGCAACATGCCTTGAAACACATGGATGCACGTATTATTACTCTCTGGGAACAGTGTTTTCCAGGAGGGATGGCCCCCCAAGTGATGTATGACATCCAGGACAGGGCTCATAAGTCTGAACTTAGACCAGATGAAGTGTATAGAAATGTGGAGGCTTTATTAAATTATCGAGAACGGATGCATCAGAAGTGTCCCTCGTGGGACACTCAGCATCCTATGCGAGAAGTTCATCCTATCCTTCATCCTGAGATCCCGGAACTAAAGGATGACCATGGCGTGGTGGTAGACCTCGTGTAGAGGCCCGAGTGCAGGAGCAATGGGTTTACACCCCCTGGAAGAGGAGTGAAGTCCTCTCGCTAAAATCACAATTACCCAACCCCCGTAAGAATCCCACGGCTTATTATAAAGAACTCACAGAAGCGGCCTCTTCGGCCGTCATGACCTTAACTGACATAGAGCTATTTATTGCATTGTTAGTTCCCGTTGACGTATGGCATCAGGTGCATGATCAGGACCATGCTCAAGAATTAGGCGGGAACATGGGAGCAGATAAAAGATTGGGACAAGGATCGTAAGCCTGGAGATAAGCCGAAACTTTAATTATTGCCATTACCTGGCCGTATTATCACTTACATGCATTCCTTAATTCCGCCTCATAAGGTGGATTGGGACAAATTGACCGCATGTAAACAGAAGAAAGATGAAAGCGTTTCTGATTTTTTTCACTAGATTTGAGGGCGTATTTATTGATTTTAGTGGACAGGATTTATCGTTGGAAGGCGGTATACGATTATTTGTTAATCGTTTTGTGACCAATTTGTTACCAGAAGTCTCTGCACGGCTACAAGCCGCTGAAAGTACCTGGGTCACTTCCACGCCCTCTGTAATATTGAGTATGGCCCAGTATTACGAACATAGAAAAAATGAGAGTAAGGATAAGATGGAAAAGAGAACGAAGGATCTTAAAACACGGGAGTTATTGCAACAAGTTGTTCAAGGACGAGGCGGTAGAGGGTTCGTCCCGAGGGGGGCGGGAACAGGACGAGGCAGAGGGCCGGGTGTCGTTTTGGGAATAAATCAGTGTGCTTATTGTAAGGAGGAAGGGCATTGGCGATTTTAGTGTCCATTGTTGCCGACCCAGAACGGGGCTATGAGAAGTAGAGGGAGAGGTTGGGGAAGTGTGGATCGCAGTGATATGCGACGAGAAGAGGCGACGCAAGTTGGACAAGAAAATAATTATTTTGATAATCCAAGAGGTAGGCAGTATTATAATGAGGAATGTGTAATGGACGCGACCGAAGGGTATGCTTATACATAGGATAGCCATGGACAGAGTGAGGGCCAGGTGTCAGTACCCGTTGATCAGCAAGGACCTTATGTAGAGGCGCATTTGATGGGGACATCTGAAAAGTTTTTAGTTGATACGGGTGCAATGAATAGTTCTATTTCTCGTTCCCTGGTCCCAGGGGCTGCTCTGTCCGGGCACAATAAAGTTTTGGTAGGATTCTCGGGAATTCCGTTGGTGAGCCCCATCTCCAAGTCTATTCCTTTTACAGTTGGTCCTGTTACGATAGACTCCCCGTTTCTTTTGACCTCCCATTGTGGCGAAAATTTGTTGGGCTTGGATTTGTTGAAGAAATTACATGCTAAGATTCATTGTTCACCTGATGGTGTTTACTTGACTATTAATTCCCTTGGGAAGCATACTTTGCAGTGATTCACTAAAAATGAATGCCTCCCTCCTGAGTTTTCTGCTATTCCAGCAACATTGTGGGCCACTGGTGACACAGATGTAGGATTATTAAAGATTCCGTCCGTTTCTAGTACTTAGAAGCAAAATGCTCGGCTTCCTCGTATACCTCAGTACAAAATTTCTCCGGCTGGCGAGAAGGCTTTGCTCTCGTTTATACAAGATTTGTTAAAAAGGGGTGTGGTGGAAGAGACAGCTGCTAATGTGTGCAACAGCCCTATTTTGCCTATCTTAAAGAAAACCCCTGTTGGAAGCGATCCTGACTATGCTGATACCTATCGTTTTGTGATTGATTTGCATGAAATTAATAAAATAGTGGTGCCTCAATACCCAGTGGTTTCAGAGATCACTACTATTCTCACTATGATTCCTCCTACTGCTAGATATTTATCTGTGATTGATTTAAAAAAGGATTTCTTTAGCATTCCGATTCATCCTGATAGCCGCCATATTTATGGCTTCTCATTATCTGGTCGCAGCTTCCGGTTCTGCATTGCTCCCCAGGGGTACACAGAGAGTCCTAGTATTTATAGTCAAGCTTTGAAAACATTGTTGGATGATTTGGTCTTGCCCCCTGGTAATGTGCTTTTGCAATATGTAGATGATTTGTTAGTGGCCTCTGATACCGAGGAAGGTTGTAAGAAGGCCACTGTACAATTATTGTCTCATTTGGCTGCTAATGGCAATAAAGTATCCCTTTCTAAATTTCAATATTGTTGACAGGAGGTGACCTATCTCGGTCATCTACTGTCGAAGGAGGGGAGGAGACTAACCCCTGAGCGTGTGACTACCATTTTTAATATGTCTGTACCTCGTACTCAGCATGATGTTCGTGCATTCCTCGGCATAACTTCTTACTGTTGCCAATGGATCCCTAATTTTTCCCTTCTTACTAAACCTCTTCTGTACTTAACCACTAAAGATGTGCATGAACCTTTACCCTGGACTGATGCTTGTCAAGATGCTTTTGACTCTTTGAAATCTGCGCTTTGTTCTGAACCTGTTCTTGGTACTCCTGACTACCAAAAACCTTTTGTACTTTACGTACACAAGGTGGACGGTTGCTCGCTTTCTGTGTTAACACAAGGATTTGGTGGTAAGCAGAGACCTTGTGCCTATTTCTCGGCGGTGTTGGATAACGTCGCCAGAGTACTCCCTAGCTGTTTAAGATATACTGCTGTGGTTGCAGTGGCTATTCGACAGTCAGAAGGGCTCGTTCTGAACACTGACCTCACAGTGATGGTACCGCACGCTGTGGATACATTATTGAACAAATCAAAGACCAAGCACCTTACGAGTGCGTGTCTTACCGGATACAAATTGACTTTGTTTGCTCCACACATTACGATTAAACGATGTGCCACTCTGAACCCTGCTACGTTACTACCCCTCCCTTCGAATGAAAAGAACAATGATGTTCATGATTGTATATTTCAGACCGAGGAAGAAACGAAGGGACGGGTAGACCTGACTGACACTCCTCTATCCGACCCTCAAGAAGAGTTGTACGTCGATGGCTCTTGTTTCAAGTTACCAGATGGCACGACAACTGCTGCATATGCAATAACTACTCTTCACACTATAGTTGAGGCTTCTTGAGTACCCTATCAGTCAGCACAGGCGGCTGAATTAGAGGCATTGTTTCGGGCCTGTGAGTTAAGTGAAGGACTGAGAGTAAATATTTATACCGACAGCCAGTACGCCTTTGGCGTGGCTCACAGTTTTGGCAGACTTTGGGCAGAAAGAGATTTTCTTACTTCTCATGGTCAGCGAATACAGCATGGCCCCTTGATTTTGCGATTACTGACAGCATTGACGTTACCAGAAATAGTAGCTGTAGTCAAATGTAGTGCACACAAGG
Organism: Triturus cristatus; assembly: GCF_964204655.1. Taxonomy (NCBI): domain Eukaryota; kingdom Metazoa; phylum Chordata; class Amphibia; order Caudata; family Salamandridae; genus Triturus; species Triturus cristatus. The sequence continues at coordinate 597,375,359 of NC_140592.1, read as the reverse complement.
CAGTGGTTGATGCAGTGGGGGAGGGTAATGCCTTTGCCGATCAAGTAGCTAAGGGAACTGCGAAATCCAAATTGACCTCAATGTTTGTGACTAGCTCTGCTAGGTGGGTGGCTGAAACAGAGATGTTTGAAAATACCAGGGAGAGTGTCCGAGAAATACAGAAAGAAGCTACCCCTATTGAACTGGCTCACTGGACAGAGCGAATTGGGAGATTAGATGCAGATAGTTGTTTGACTGATCTGACAGAAAAGCAGCGGTGGCTGTTGCCTAATGCATTAGTGAATGCGCTGGTGACAATGGCACATAGTTCAGCTCATATTGGGGTAAAGGGTATTTGTGCATTATTAGATCCTGTATGGTACAATCCCAATATTTCTAGGACCGCTGCTCATTTGGTACAATATTGCATGGTTTGCTTACGACATAATCCAGGGGGCAGGAAGCCTGTTCTGAGTGGAAATTTTGCACCACCATCTTTGCCTCTTGAGGTGCTTCAAATGGATTATATCCAGCTGGAGCGCGTTAACAATTTGAAGTATGTCCTGGTCGTGGTATGCGCTTTCAGTAAATGGGTGGAAGCCTACCCGACAAAAGAAAACACTGCTTTGGCAACGGCAAAGGCGTTGGTAAAGGAGTATTTCTCTCGCTACGGATTACCTCATGTGATCTGGAGTTACAACAGAAGACATTTTAATGCAGAACTCATCACACATATGTGTAATGGACTTCAGATTAAACAGAAATTCCATGCGGCTCGACACTCACAGTCCGCTGGGTTGGTCGAGAAGTATAACGGGATATTAAGGCTCAAATTAGCTAAAATTCAAGAAAGTACTGGATTGAAGTGGCCAGATGCTCTGCCGCTGGCATTAATGTCAACACGAGTTACCCCACATTCTCGTTCTGGTTTGTCTCCGTATAAGGTCATTTTTGGGCGCCCTGCTAATGTTTGGGGCGTCCCGAGACCCAGAACGTTTCGTGATATAGAGTATCCTATGCTGACAGACTATTTGTATGCTTTGACTAAAGATCTTCGTTCCATTCATCAACAGGTTTCAGCAGTTTTGCAGCCCCTGCCGGAGGGTCCGGGACATCGCTTGGAACGAGGACAATGGGTTCTGGTCCGTAATTATCAGCGAAAATCCAATTTGGATCCTCGATGGTCTGAACCGTTTCAAGTCTTGTTGGCCACGCGGACGGCGGTAAAGGTAAATGGCAAGCGACACTGGATTCTTGTGTCACATCTGAAAAAACTACCCCTCCCACTTCCATATGATCAGTGAATCCAGGACGGGGTTCTGACTCAGGAAAGTGAGCAAGTTCCTCGATTCATCCCTTTTTCTGACGCCCAAGTAATTGGAGAAGGGCAAGGAGAAGGTGCACCGGGCTCGGAAGGGGCTCTGTCATCAGAACAATTGATCGCCCCAGATTCTGTTGTTCCTACAGCTAACCCAGGGGCTCGCAGTACCCCTGTTTCACCGGATACGTCATCCTCTGTTTTTTTCTCTGATCAAGAAGTGCCTGGCCATACTTCATACAACCTGCGGACCAGAAACCAACACCAGGTGAACATGGTGGGAGATAGGGAGAGACTAGAGTGATAGAGTACAGACCTGTGCTATGAATGTCTGTTAGATACGCCTCTGGGGTGCTGAGCGAGACACTGGACTGAACGCGCTGAGAGCCTTGAACATTTGTTTGCTCTGTTCAGAAAGAAAGACTGAATTTCATTTTAAAAGGGGCCCAGGTTGTGTTTTCTTCAAGGGTTGTGTGAGAACATAACTCCAACGTGAGAAGTTTTTTTTGGTATTATCTGTGATGAACGATAGGAGCCTGCCTGTGAGGCTCTGAATGGACACAGGAAAGAAGTACCCTCTGGCAGGCTGGACTGCATTGCCCTAGTTTATTGTCTGACTTTTAGTTAGCATGTGTTCCTTTGCTCGTTTTGTTCCTGAAGAGGAACGTCCTTTTGTACTACGCTATTTTCCTACATCTATGCCTGTTTTTTCTAGTTGGACCAATCGTGTTAAAATTGCATTTATAGCAACTATGGCAATATTGCTAATTATATCACTGGGAGTATCCATATATCTAGAATTTCACCACCCTATGCATACTTTAGGAACAACTACCCCAGCTCCGGAACATGTGTTTCATACTTTAGCCCCTCATAAGGAAAGGCATCATCAGCCTATGTGAAAAACACATTCATTGAAATGCTTCATCAAGCACACAGTGCCACCAATACTACGAATTGTTGGGTTTGTGGTCTTTTACCATCTGTTATACACAAGCACGACTTATTTATATCTCTACCATTGTCTCATCTGGGAAGTTGCGAGGCTTGGTTCAAATTGCTTTCTATGATGTATATGCATTACACTGTGGACGCTCAAAGGTTTTCAGAGAGAGATTATGAAATGATTTTGGCTTATATTGAGGTTCATCAAGGATTCAACCCCGATGGGAATAATGGAGAGGGAACCTTAGATCCGAATGCCTGTATGAATATGTATATAACTCACGAAAATACCACTTGGTTGAAAAATGAAATTTTGGACTTTGTTGAATTCAATTTCACTCAATATTATCGACACTTTCAGGACCGTAATGTTACTGAAGATAGGGCTATTCCAGTGCTTGTATTAAACAGCACCTCTACGTTTTGTGTTCAAGGAGCAGGGCACATATCAGTTGGGAAAAGCCGATGTAATTACACTCATCAGTTGCGTACCTTTAGTAGCCCTCCGTTGTTAACCCCTCCTAATGTATATTTTGTCTGTGGAGAAAGTGCCTATACTTGGCTTCCACGAGGTTGGAATGGACGTTGCTACCTGTCCTTCCTGTACCCTCCAGTTTATATCGCCCCTTCTGATTATCACAAGGATCACCGACTAGATAAACGTAGCGTGCTTATTAGGAGAAATAAAAGAGTGATAGATATAGATAAGACCGATACTCCACTGCAGCCATTTCACCGACATTATGAAGGGAGTGTTACCCTTTTGGGGGCCTATGATTACTAGCCTTGAAGTACGACGTTTGTCTAGAGTAGTTGAAGGGGTCATTAACACTACTGCAGGAATACTGACCAATATAACAGTAGAGCTACAGGCGACCAGACTCGTTTCGCTTCAAAACCGTATGGTTTTGGACGTTATCTTGGCAGATCGAGGAGGAGCATGCCCTGTGATCGGCAGCTCTTGCGGTGTTTATATTCCTGACTCCGCCCCCTCCGTTCATTTGGCCATACAGAAGCTACATCGTTTAGCTTCAGAGATGCATGTAGAAACTGGTACGTGGTCTCTCTCTGGTTGGTTCTGGGGTTTGCTGTCTACTTGGGGATGGAAAATGTTGATGGTGCTGGCATGTATAGCCGGTATCATATCCACGTGTTGTGTTTGTGTACAATGTGGACCTGCATGTTGCTCTTATTGCGCTGCAAAACTCACTTCCTCTGTGTCTGGTCCATCCCCAACAGCGGTAAAGGCTCAGCTAGTTCAGCAGGAGCTCAAAGACCTAATGCAGATTGATGAGGGAATATTTGAAGATTGAACTGTTTTAGTTAGCTACATCATGCTAAAAGGGCCGTCTGAGGGATAAAAAAGGTAGATTTCCCGTATATAAGGAGTGTCGGACCTATATTATGTTAGCATGATGCATCTATGCGTACATTCCCTGTTTGACATATATGCTTTTGCTTGAAGGAAACTCTTTTATTTCCTCCCTGTATATCTATTGCTAAAAGAGTAGGCCGAGAACCATACAGACGCCATCTTCTGAACATATGCTCGAGCACGGGCCGTGATCACGTGTTGATCATGTGCAGTTGTCAGGCCCCAGTTCATTTGAGTTACTGGTAGCAGCTGAAGGTAGGCTGTTTACTCGACTGTTCTAAGACTCAAGGTCGCATCTGCCTTTGGGTGCGATAAGCGCATTCCTGGAGGCGCCGTGCCTACACTCCCAGGCACCAAGACGAAAGGGAGTCACCCCTCCTGACCTCATCAGTAATAGATAGTCAAGCCTTTGTACTGGCCTGATGTGGACCATATATGGTCCTTTCCTGGAGCTTGAGGGCCAACTGGTGTTTTTCCTTTTACAGTGATTGTATGTATTGAACCGAAAAGTATATAACCTCATGTTTGAATACGAGCCAAGAGTCTTCTCGGCGCACCTGATGGGTGAGGTTCCGAGAAGCTCCTCTATAGAGTATTTTGTTTAATAAACGATTGAACCTTCTTCACTGCCAACTGACTGATTATTTGGTAATGGTGTTGGGACTATTGGTAGGTATAGTCCTTTAGTTTATTTTTATGGTACATCAAAACCACAAAGAAAATGGCTTCCAAGACGGAATCAATGCCAGCCCACACAACAGCAAAGAACTCTTTGCCATTGTCAAGGAGCTTGCCAGGCCCAACAGCGAGACCACAGACGTTCCACCCTCCCAAGAACTCTGCAACAAATTTGACACCTTCTTCCGCCACAAGATCAGGCAGATCTACAACAGCTTTGACACCCAAGACCCTGTCACAACACCCTTCACCACTGCATACAACCACGTTGCACCCCAAATGATCCTGCTAAACTGGACTCAGCTCATCTCAGACGACACACACAAGACCATGAAGAGCATCCACTTTGGAGTCCCATCAGACCCTTTCCTGTATCACAACTTCCACAGAGCAGCCGCCTCCATTGCCCGAGCTTTGCTGCACCTTCAACTGCTCCATCGAAGCTGCCACCTTCCCAGACGCCTGGTAAAATGTCGAGATCAACCCCCTGCTGAAGAAGGCTTCCGCCAACCCGATGACCTCAAGAAACTCATATCCATCTCCCCTACCCAGCCAAGGTCATTTAGAAGGCCACCAATGCCCAAATCTCTGAGTTCATTGAAGCAAACCATGTCCTGGACCTCTCTCAATCCAGCTTCCGGAGCAACCGCAGCCCCGAGACGGCACTCCTCGCCGCTACTGATGACATCCGCTCCCTCCTTGACCAAGGCGAAAATGTAGCCTTCATCCTACAGAACCTCTCAGTCGCCTTCTACACCATCTCCCACCGCACCATAATGACGAGACTACAGGACACCGGTATCCACGGGCAGGCCCTGGACTGGACCCCCCCTTCCTTACCAGCTGAACACCCTCTGCAATGTCTACATACCTCCCTTGCAGCCATTGTCAGAAACCATAGACTCAACTTCTTCTCCTTCGCCAATGACACCCAGCTGATCCTCTCCCTCAACAACAAACCCACAGTCGCCAAAATCAACTTTCACAGCAGGATGAAGGCCGTTTCTACCAGGATGAAAGTCAGCTGCCTCAAGCTCAACTCGGACAAGGCCAAAATATTCAACCTGGGACCCACAGCCTCAGTCTTGGACAACTCTTGGTGGTCCGCCACATTAGGAACCACTCCCGCCCCAACGAACCAGGCATGCAACCTTAGCATCATACTGGAATACTCACCGTCAAATCAATGCCTTATCCTCATCCTGCTTCCACATGCTCAGCCTGCTTTGCAAGACATTCAAATGGATCCCTACAGAATCCAGAAAGACAGTCACTCACACGCTCATCATCAGCAGATTTGACTACGGCAATAGACTTTACACCTTCATCACCCAGAAACAGCTCAGGAAACTACAGAACATTCAAAACAATGCAGCCAGACTGGTCCTCGACATCCCCTGCCACAGCCACATAACAGAACACCTCCAACAACTACACTGGCTCCCAATAAACAAGAGAATCACCTTCAAAGTCTTCAGATATGCCTACAAAGCTCTCCATGACTCAGGACCAGCATATCTGAACAACTGGCTCATTCTGCGTATCTGCCAGACAACTTCAATCCGCACAACTTGCCCTGGCCACCGCCTCACTGATTCACAAGACCAGAACCAGAGAAAGATCCTTCTCCTACCTCAGTGCCAAGACCTGGAACACCCTGTCCCTCCACCTCAGGTAATCCCCATTGCCTCAGACCGACACAATAGCGGATTGGGAACGACCTCAGGTCGGCGGTTGCAACCAAAATATTTGGATGCAACCGCTCATGGTGAGGTCGTAAATATCCATTTTTTAGTGAGAGCATGTGAGGCAGGCTGAGAGCACCCACAGCACAAGCTCCCATTGAAAAATATAAGTTTCTAAACATCCCTGCACTTTGTGGCAGGCACCTCACGTGCCAGGGCTAGGGGGGAAGAGGACCCTGCTAGCGGCTCCAAAGTCAGTTTCCAACAACCAATCCCATTTGGATGGATTGGCTGTCAGAAATCGACATCATAATGCCAACGGTAGAACCACCATACTTAAGGGATTATGAGGTCTTTCCGACTGGCTGACTGGCTCTTTCAGCCCCTCGGAACTGTGTCGGATTCCCCGGCTGTTTTAAACTACAACCCCCATCATCATAGTATGGCGGTTGGACTTTAAACCTTCAATGTCGGTCGGATGCTTTCCAACCGAGATTGTAATTAGGCCCTAACATTTTTGTGTGCTGTGTTTTCACTTTATTGCTGTTTATATGCTGTTACTTTATACTATGTGTATATGTAAAGTGCACTATCACTCGCAAGAGTGTCCTTATACTGAGCAGGTGCACGTGTCTAGCCCTATCTATGGTAGGCTAGTTCATTGAAAAGCCAGGTCTTAAGCTTCATGTTGGAATTCAAAAAGAGAGGAGGAGTCTCTGATATGGACAGGAGGCCATTCCACTCTTTCGAAGCAATGTAAGAAAACTCCAGTCCTACTGATTTAGTTCTGTGTACGCGTGGGATGTGTACGAGTAGGAGTCCTGTGCAGAAGAAGTGTCTGGGAGGTTGTTGGAGGGAGATACAACTCTTCAGGTAGGTGGAGCACGTGTAGTATAGTGCCAAAAAAGTCTGTTTGAGGAGTTTGAATTAAGCCCATTTGTGTATAGGGAGCCAGTGTAGTTCCATGAGCTCTGGTGTGATGTGAGTGCAGTGTGTGAGATTGAGGATGAGTCTGGCTGCCAAGGTCTGCATAGTTTATATTCTTCTAGTGAGTTGCTTGTGAGTACAGCATAAAGGGTGTTCACATAGTGCAACTTGCTAGTGACTAGGGTGAGTGACAGTTTATCTAGTGTTGCTTGGCAGCAGTTTGAAGATCTGCCTCAGCATTTTTAGGGGGGTAGAAGCATGCTGCAGTGACAGCATTGACTTGTGCGATCATGTCCAGTTTGATGTTAACAATTATTCTGTGATTCCTGGGATGGAATTTGGATGTGGGTCTGATTTTGGCCAGCAACCATCTGGAGTTCAATAGTGAGATGTTCTTGTAGAAGATCACTACCTTTATCTTGTTGGTGTTGTGGTTGAGACAGATGACTTTCATCAAGTTACCAACTTCCATCATGGAGGTGGGAAGTTGTTCTGGTAATGGCGCTCATGCTGAAATGTAGAGCCTGTTTTGTTTGACATCTGTGTAGTAGAATATGTTGATATGTGCATGAATGAACTTAACCAGAGGGAGTATGCATTGAAGATGGTGGGGCTGAGCGATGTACCTTGAGGCACTCTAAGATGGTTTGCTAGGCTTCTGAAGAGTAAGATGCCAGGCTAACGACTGTGTTCTATCCACTGAAAAAGAGCAGATCAAGAGGGGAGTGGGTCCTTGGATGCCAATCCCATGAGGGTGCCTGATGAAGAGGGGGTATGAGATCATGGCAAATGTTGCAGAGAGGTCCAGAGTTGCTGTGTCTCCTCTGTCAAGGATCATGCAGGTTTTGTCTGTGGCAGTGAAGAGTGCTAATTCTGTACTGTGGTTGAGCCTAAATCTGGACTGCATGGTGTCAAGGAGCTGGTGGTTACTGAGTTGGTTTGTGAGGTGTTGATTGATTAGCTTCTCTAAGACATTTGCTGGGTATGCTAGGACGGAGATGGTCTGCAGTTCGAAAGCGTGGCTGGGTCAGAGGATGGTTTCCTGAGCAGGGGCATGATGATAGCATGTTTCCAGGTGTCCAAGAGGGTGTGTGAGTCAATGGAAGCATTGAGGATAGGTGTTAATGCTTCACTAATTGGTCCTTTTGTGAAGGAGTCATAGGAGAAAGGATCAGATGGAGTCGCCAGGAATGGATAGACTTACTGGTAGCAGCAAGTTTGATGGTTGTGATGGTAGGCCACAATGCCATGGTTCGTTAATCAATTTTGATGGGAAGGTGAGCCGTAAAGTTGACAGGGTCCGGTAGAGGGATAAATTTGGTGTATACGGAGGTGATTTTGTTACAGAAGAATTCCAGGAGCTTATTGTGAGGGGGTGAATTTGTTGGAGGTAGTACGAGGGAAGGTGTAATTTGTGATGATGGTGAATATTTCCTTGCTGCTGTTAGTGCTGATGTTGATGCAATCTACAAGAGCAGTGAGACTGGTGCTCCATATAGGCTGTGGGTAAAACTTGCAGTTTTCCTCAGTGGAAATCCACATAGTTACTTAAAAGCTCAGTTAAATTCTGTGAAGTTCTGCAAGTAGCAAAATTTGGGCATGTTGTGCTTCTCGCACTGATTTTTAGCACCAGGAGCTTTTTTTGTGCTGTAAAATCAGCACCGATGGTGCCAAGCACTGCACCAGAGGGTGCTGCTTCATTCTTCTGATCATGTAGGTTTTCTACTCGAGCCACCTGCTGCAATCACCCACGATGAGAAATTGCTCCGAGACTCGTCGTAGCACTCAATTTTTATTGCTCACATTCGCCAGCTTAACGTTGGCGATCCACACGTGAGGAAGTCTCTACAATGCAGTGGTTCACAGAGTGTTTCTGGAACTTCATGGAAAACTCTGCAAACTCTGCCTGTGGAGCAGAGTTTACTGCCCACCCCCGGTTCCGTATCTACTGGAGATTAGGGCTAATTAGAAGATGCTTGTATCAGCAGTGTCGTGCCGTGGTGTTTTATCTGTCAGAGTTTTTCAGTGTACCAGCTGGTCTGTGGTCAGGCTTTTGCCGTTAGATTGAGCTTGAAAGTCGCCAGGGTGTAGGTGAATGCAGTGATCCAGCTGTTCAGGTTCTTGACGGCTTTCAGCAAATCACTGGCATACTTGGCTGGTGCTCATAGAGGACGGAAGCCCACTACTCTTCTGAGATGCCTTTAAAACTGCAGTGAGTGGTTCGGGATGGGTATATTGAAAATGATGAGAGTGTAGTATATCCAGGTGATAGTTGCTCACTTGCTGATTGAGGACAAAATCAGGTCCAATAGATTTCTGGCAGTGTGTATAGGTTCAGTAAGGTGCTGGGTGTTCTAGAAGGACCATAAAGTTTGGTTTGGTGCAGTCTTCTAGGTGAGAGTTAAGGTCTCTGAGGAGGATGAAGGTGCCGGCACTGATGATAAAGGGGGCAACAAAGTCTGTGATGTTGTGGTAAAGTTGGTGAGGGGCCTGGTGGTCTGTATACAAAGGTTCTATGCAGAGTGATGTTGGCACTGAGGCGTAACTTGAGCATGAGGTGTTCCATATAGCGGATGGGAGTCTCTGTGTAGGTGGTGCAGCTGATGGTATCTTTGAATATGATAGCGACTCCACCTCTGGAATTGTGCTGATGGTCTTCCCTAATGACCTTGTATCAGGTATGGGTGGTTGTAGCAATGTTTGGTGCTAACGTTGGGTTTATTCTGGTACGAGCACAAGGTACTGTGATTGGGAAACCATATCATGTCCCTTCCTCTGTAGATGGATGATCTGAAATCCAGTGATGTCACTAATGGGAAATGAAGTCTTCTTTCTTGACTTTTTCTTTTACAGACGTTTTGGTGGAAACCCAGTGATGATGGAAAATCCAGTGATCTCACTTCCTGTGCAGATGAATGATGGGAGATCCAGTGATGTCACTTCCTGTGCAGATAGATGATCGGAAATCCAGTGATATCACTTTCTTACAATGTCAACATACACACATCCTAGATACTTTTCTTCCCAAACGTTACAGCATTCATCTTGGATGGAACTTATAAGAGGCCTTGTTGTCATCCATAAGTTCTACTGATATAGCATCCTAGGTAAGCAAGTAACACTCAACTCAATAAAGCTTCTGACATGCCATTTTCCACAATGTGAAATTTAGACCACCACCTTCCATCTCATCTACAGGTCTCCAAGGCAGAAAAATGTTTACATTGATGAATTCCAAGATCAGCTCATCACCTTTTCCAGCTGACATGCCCACATCTCCATCTTCGGTGACTGACAACTCCCAAAGAACAAGCTACGAAAAACAGATATACCCTCTTCAAACTCCTTGATACGCTCAATGTGGTATATCATGTCACATAACCAGCACACTTCAAAGTCCGCATCCTTGACCTTGTCTTCTCAACATCACCAACAACCCAATGAAAACAACCCATACCCCTGGTCTGGTTTGACCACATTGCCATCTCTATCTCCCTGCTCGATGTTCTGCCAACAAACTAAGGTGAACACAAAAAAGAAGACTAAACTTTAAGATCCTTCAAAGCCTTCTCCATACATAACTTGATACTTGACCTCATCTCTCGCCCTTTCAACTCCACTTCCAACACCAATACCCTTTTAAACAACTTCCACAACATTTTGGAAAGCTGTGTGAACATCCACACCCCAATTACAGCATGCAAGTGCAAGTCAAAGTGTTCAGTACCTGTACCTAAAGACCTAACTGACAGTAAACACTTGATCTGCAGATCGGAAAGAAAATGGAAGAAAAACAGACTACCAAGGCACTCTTTCCACACAAATGGTGATTGTGGCACTGTGCTAATGCGGTTCACATTTGTCTTAATCGAAGACAAGACTGAAAGAACAAAAAAAGTGGAGATAGTTGAGCGCAAATAGGCATATGCGAGTTTCTTTGAGCCTTAAGTTTGTTGACTGTGTATGCGCATGCACGACGCACGTCACACACATCGGCCATTTTAGAGTCAGGCGTTGAAGGCATTGCGATCGTCGGAGAGCTGCACATTGTAGTCACACCAACGGGTCATTCGTTCAACACGCTGACGCGCACAGCAAATTTGGCAAATTGGAAGTTTATGTACAATCAGCATAGCATTGAGTTGGTTATTTGGAACACTGATACACATAGCTTTATCTTCATCACATGTGTGTCTCATAGTGCAAAATGCAATGAATACATTGTAATCAAATAAACACTAAGGAAAATAAACAATATTAAGAATATTTATTTAACAAAAGTATAGTAAAATAATAAGAGTCATAACAACAAAAAGAGAAGTAACAGTAAACATGAATTGTGACATGCATGATGAGGAAAATTATACAGGGAAAATATTGAGTACTGTCTTTAGGAGGCCATTACCCTTTGATCTGTCAGAACAACAGAATGTTGCTCAAAAGTGGTAGAAATGGACACGGAGATTTGATTTTTTTTTAATGCAACATGTAAGAATCATACTGACGAACAGGCAAAGGATCTGTTGCCTAATCTTGTAGGAGATGAAGTAGAGGACATAATAATTACGTTTCCAGAGCAAGAAAGAAACACATATAAAGGGCTCATGAAATGTTTAAATGATAAATTTGATCCTCACAGAAACTGAAGTTTTGAGAGATATAATTTCAATATGGTATGGCCTGTCAAAAAAGAGGATGAAACAATGGATGAGTTTGTTACAAGGCTCAAAAAACTAGTAACATTTTGTATATTTAACAAGTTGAACAATGAAGAAGCAATAAGGCTAAGAGTAATACAAGGTTGTAGTTCTAAGAAATTTAGAAAAATCTTTTAGAGAAGACACATGATCTACAAGAAATTTTACGAATGGCTAGAACAGAATCGTGAGCTGAGAAAACATGCCACGACCATGGAAGAAGGAAGAATAAAAGCTTTAGAGCAAGTGAGGCAAATGTCGGAAAACGTATACAGTGTGAAAAAGACAGTTATGTTGTAAAGATAAGAAGATGTTTTTACAGGTGAGGATTTTTTAATTTCCACATCAAACGCTTTGCCTAGCAATAGGACTACAATGTAAAAATGCGGGAGATATAATCACTTCGCAAGAGTGTGCAAATTCAAGAAGGAAAAGAGAGAAAGTTGGACAAAGAAAGAAAGTGGAAACAAACAATTTGGGGGAATATTATCAAGAGACCTAACGTGGCTTTTTTGACACATAGCGCCGGAAAAGCGGCTAATTTTTTAACTCACAAGGACTCACTACCAAACTGTAGCGTGAGTTTCCTTCAGTTAACTACATGTATTTCTCTACTTTGCATGTCAGCGATATTTATCGCTAATGACATGCAAAGTAGGCGTTCCTCACTGAATCCACATGGAATCCATCGCCAAAAGCAACATCGCCCTATTAACAACGAGGGTCAAGTGATAGAAAAAGCTGTGCTAACCACGTTTATCACTGTAATCTAATGTCAGGTAAAATCCTGACTTAGCTATCTTTTTAATGGGAGGTGGATTGACAGAATAAATCCACACTCCCATATTCACAAGCTTTTCATTAGCGTGTGAAATCATCGCCGGATTTCACACGCTAATGAAGATTATCGCAGTATATCGCTAACACGGCGATGTAAACCAACGATACACAGTGGTAATCAAAAACGTGCTAAGTGCTTTTAGCGATAATTATCGCTTGTGCTTGTTAATATGCCCCTCAGTCCGGATGGAAAAAGAAAAACTGAAAATATAAAACACATAGGAGCAATTGAAAAAGAAGGAGACTCTGAAGGAGAATTTGAACATAGTGAAAGGCTATATATGATGCAAGAAGAAAGTGAAGTTCAACAACTCAACATGATAAAGAAAGAAGATATCAAAAAAACAACTGCGGTTGATTTATTGGTGCGTTCTCAAAAGGTATCATTTGTTCTTGATAGTGGAGCAACATGCAATATTATGTGTGTAACTGTGTATGCAAAAATGACCGAACATCCACCTCTTAAACCTTCAAATGTAAGTGTTTTTCAATGGGGAGCTAAGCGACTTGTCTCCTGTCTAGGAATATTTGAAGAAACATTAAAGCATCAAGATATAAGTAGCAAAGAAGAAATACATGTTTTACAAGGGGAAGTTCCAGGACCATGTTTACTAAGCAATATAACTGCTCAGTTTATGGGGTTACTAGCGGTGACCTGTAACTTAACAACTTATCATCCTATTCTAACAAAGTAGCCAACATTGTTTGATGGTCTAGGAAAATTAAAAGATAAAACAATCACTTTACACAAAAATGAGAAAATAAAGCCTGTAGAGCAAACTCACAGAAGACTTCCAGTTCATATGCAAGCAAAAGTTGATAAATAAATTAAAGTATTACTAAAACAAGACATAATTGAAGAAGAAACAGGTCCAACACCGTAGGCGTCTCCCATTGTACCTGTCCCAAAAAACAGACACTGAAGATATTAGAATTTGTGTGGATATGAGAATGCCAAACACTGATATTGAAAGAGAAAGATATCCAGGCCCTCATTTGAATGATATGATCAGCAACATCAATGGGGCAGTTGTTTTTTAAAAACTTGACTTATGTAAGGGTTACCATCAGTTGGAAATTGATAATCAATCAAGATATATTACAACGTTTTTGACACACAAGGGTCTATTCAGATATAAGTGATTAAACTTTGGAATCTGTTCTGCTGCTAAAAGCTTTCAAGAAATCATAAAAAATGTTATAAGACCTGTACAAAACAGCATGAACTATAGTGATGATATTCTAGTATTCGGTAAGAATCAAGAAGAACATAATCAAGCTCTAGATGGTGTAAGTTAACAACTTCTCAAAGCGTGGTTAACTCTTAATCTTAAAACAAGTGAAATAAATAAAACTGAATTAACATTTTATGGATATATATTTTCACGTGAAGGAATGAAACCAGATCCAGGAAAATAATCGCTTTAAATGCAATACAAAGACCCAAAGATGTAACAAATGTACGATCATTTCTAGGAATGTCCAGCTATTGAGCAAGATATGTCAACAATTTTGCAACTTTAAGTTCGCCACTCAGGGAACTAACAAGAAAAGGACGAACATTTGAGTGGAATGATGGTTGTGAACAGGCATTCAAAGAAATGAAATCACAAATAACAATAGCAGCAAATTTTAAGTATTTTGATCCAAACTTATGTACAGAATTACAGGGCTAGGCGCAATATTGGTACAACACAATCCTGGATGAAAAACTTCGAGATATATAGTTTCTCATGCAAGAAAAAACCTTTCTGAGATTGAACAAACATATTGCCAGCCTGAAAAAGAGAGTTTGGCAGTTGTCTAGGCATGCAAACATTACCAAGATTTCATATATGGAAAGCCATTTGTAATAAAAACGGATTACCAAGCTCTCACTTCCATGTTTGGGAATCCAAAAACAAAGATGCCACCAAGAATAGAAAGATGGGGAATGAGACTAATGGATTATGATTTCAGAATTATTCATAAGCCTGGAAAAGAATATAACCAGGCAGACTACTTATCCAGACACCTATTCAACTCAAAAACAGGCCAACGATTGGTGGCAGAAGAATATATTTGTTTTATAATCAAGTGAGCAATACCTGGAGTTATTACAGAAAAAGAATATATTGAAGCCACATGCTTAGATGATAGTATTCAAGAAATAATTAAAATTATACATGGAAATAATTGAAGATTGATAAATGGAGCAAATCATTTAAAATCAAGTGTGAAAAGAAGTGATATTTTGGCATTTAAAAACATACAGTCAGAGTTGTCAGTGGCTTCTTCAGGAATATTACTTAGAGGAAATAAGAAAATTATCCCAGCTTGGCTACAACAAAGAGTTATTGACTTAGCTCATGAAAGTCATAGAGGTATATCTGCTACAAACAACTTTTTAAGAGAAAAACTATGGTTCCCAAAGCTGGATCAACAAGTAGAAAAAGTAATTAAATCAATTCACATATGCCAATGTACCTCAAGAGAAAAAGGAATGGAAGACCTACACATGTCAGAACTGCCGGATGCTATCTGGGTTAATGTGGCAGCAGATTTTTATGGAACTTTAGACTCAGGACATTATCTCTTGGCCATAATAGATGAATATTCATGATTCCCGATTGTAAAACTAGTATCATCAACATCAGCAACAGTAGTGCTCCCGGTTCTGGATTACATTTTCTCAACTTGGGGAATACCTAGCATACTGAAAACAGATAATGGTCCTACATTCAATGGAAATGAATGAAAAAAAAATCATGTACTATCTAGGAATTGTGCATCGAAGAGTAAACCCTATGTGACCCCAGGCTAATGGAATGGTGGCAAGGTTAATGGCCACCATTCAAAAGGCTGTGCAAATAGCGAAAATGTCACAAATATCAATAAATCAAGTGTTATGTCAAGTGTTAAGGGACTACAGAAACACTCCATATATATCAAAATGAAAGTGTCCTTCAGAGTTAATGTTTGGTCAATCAAGTCATACTCGCCTACCACATTTCCCAGCAAATCCACCCAAAATTCACAAAGTAATACTAAAGAAAGACAGAGGCAAAATAAAAAATGAAAAACTATGCAGAGAGTAGAAGAAGATATCAAAATCAAGAATATCAAGTAGGTGATCTAGTACTGGTTTGTCAACAACAAACAAAGTAGTCACACAGTAGATTTCATCCAATGCCCATCAAAATAACAAAAGTTCATGGAACAGCATTAACGGCGGAAAATGAAAGCAGGACAATAACAAGAAATAAGACATTCTTCAAGAAAGCTAATCTAAATGTTGAGCATGAAATCATGCAACCAAATACTCAACAAGACAAACAATTAAACAGAAAATCTGAAAGAATTCCAAGGAAACCCTTACATTTAATTGAAGATTGCTAAATGTGTTTAAAAAAACTAAAAGAAATTCTTCTTCTTTTAAAAAAGAGGGAGGGGGAGAAATGTAATGATGTGTATATTATGATGTAAGATAAGAATTGTATGAGGAAGGCGTTCTAGGATGGAAGGTAAGGTGTCTTTCAAGGGAATACAAGTTCAGGTATGACTAGGGACTTGAGGAGATAAGAAACTGATCTGCACATACCAATAAAGCAGTCAAGAACTTACTTTGTGTCTGGCGTAAGTCATTGTAAAAGCCAAGATGATGTCTTTCTAATGTTCTTCATCAAAGCTCTCTCTGGATGATCTCTTATATCTACTTACAATTATCAATGCCTCCCTCACTCAAGGCATCTTCCCAGTAGCTCTCATGACAGACCAGATCCTCCCAGGCCTCGACCCTGATGACCTAAAAACTACCAGCCAATCACCCATCTACCATTGCTCAACAAGTTCATTGAAAAGGCAACCTCCATTCAATTCCAAGATCACATCAATGCTAACCATCTTCTGCATGACTACTGGTCTGGTTTTAGATCACGCTACAGCATGAGGACTGCTAATTTACACATCGTAGATGATGCCCTCTTGAACAGAGATGAAGATGAGCCCAGCCTCATTATATTGATACACCTATCAGCTACCTTCCACACAGTTGACCATCCAACCCTCATATGCACTCTGGAGTATTGAATGGGATTCACCAGCAATGTCCTTCACTAATTCTCCTCCTAACATTCCAACCCACACCACTTTGTTGACATGGACACCCCCAACAAACAAAAGATCCCTATCACCTGTGGTGTCCCCCAGGGTTCAATTCTGCCTCCTGCAATTTTCAACCTCTATATGGAGTTACTTCGTGCTTCACTCACACATAAGGTATCAATATTCACCAGCATGCTTATGATAGAGAACTATATTTGAACATCTCCTCTGTTTCAGACATTTAATGCCTCAGTCACTGCTTGCACATCACCCAGACCTGGTTCTTAAGCATGTACCTGAAGCTCCATCCAACCAAGAAAGAATGTCTGTTATTTGCCAAGAACAACAAGCAAAATGGAATACAAACCTGACTTACATCAGCATTTACAGCTTCGATTCCCATTTTTTACAGAATGCCAAGACACACCGGTGGCAGCAGGTGAGCAGTGTGGCCTGGGTGCGCAGGGGCGTCTCTCTCTCTTTTTCTCTCTCTCTCTCTTTCCCTCTCTTCTTCTCTCTCTCTCTCTCTCTCTCTCCCTCTTCTTCTCTCTCTCTCTCCCTCTCTGCTTCTCTCTCTCGCTCTCTGCTTCTCTCTCTCCCTCTCTTCTTCTCTCTCTTCCTCTCTTCCTCTCTCTCTCTACTTCGCTCTCTCTCTGTCCTTTGATGTGCACAGGTCACACCTTCCCATCATGTTTTTTGTCTTGCAGGCTGTGACCTACGGACTGTCCCGCGTGGAGCCGCCATGTGTCTTCATTTAATTTCGTGTTCAGTTCAAAAAAGTTTTATTTGTTGCTTTGAAAGTGAATGTGTGATGCTCATTTCTGTGAAGAAACATGCATTTC
Organism: Triturus cristatus; assembly: GCF_964204655.1. Taxonomy (NCBI): domain Eukaryota; kingdom Metazoa; phylum Chordata; class Amphibia; order Caudata; family Salamandridae; genus Triturus; species Triturus cristatus. Next base: position 597,357,990 of record NC_140592.1, on the reverse strand, counting down.
AACTGTTGTGATTGTGCGACATCATGCAGAATATTTTGTACATGTTTTTGTGTAGCTGATGTGGCATGTCTTTGTTGGGGGTGTGCCAGGGAAGGGTGGTCTGGGGGTAAGTGTCAGTGGGTGTTGTGGCCCTCTTGGGTGTCCGGGCCGCATGATGTGTGGCTCCATGGCATCTGTTGCCCTTCCGATGTGGCCCTGGGCTGGTCTCCCTTTTGTGGTGCTGGCTGTCGTCCGACTTAACACCAGGTCAGAGCAGGTGTAGATTTCCTGGTGCTAACGGGCCTTATCACCGGTTTTGTGTTCTTATCGCCGATCGGGCTGGTCGTTGAGAATGTTGAGGTGTGGTGTTGTCGTGGCTTTTGGCACAGGAACACCTACTCTACATCTCATTAGCGATAGGGGTGGGGATCCTCTGTGGCGATGTTTTTTGCGGCTGCTATCGCAGGTAATTGGTGCTGTGGGCTGTTAGCACCAGCTTGTGAATGGGGAGTTAAATTTATCACGACTTTGTCTGCGATAAAGTGCCGTTAATTCGGCGACAGCTCCTTGTGAATATGGCTCTAAAGCTGTTGTGGTGGTTTAATATTGATTGATTTTGGCAGAACCTAATTGCGCAAGCAGGGTGAGCTGCGTTGATTAGTAGTCATTCACACTGGTCAAGATCTCACTTGCAAATGAGGATTTTCTGTTTGAATGTCAGTAGTTGGAAGGTGGAATACCCTTAATATTCTGAATGTTGAAGTTCTATTATTTTCCTTTAGAAAAGCAAATTAGAACTGATATATGTTTGTGTTGGAAGTACAAATCACCAGGAAACCGAGGTAAGTTCCAGAACTTTTTTATTGGCCATCCACTCTCCTCAACTGCAGAGCATACCAACATTCTAAGTTGAACTCTAGCGGGATGGTACAAAAGGGAAAAGGGGAAAAGGGAAGGGGGTGGCATGGATGTACCAGGGGAAAGAAAAAAGGAGGGAGGGAAGATTACAACACACCTCCCTTATTTGCCTAACAAAAACACTGTTACATTTAGCAATCTTGTCACAACTCCACAACTGTCCATTCTCATGGAGTACCACATTTCTGAAGGTTTCGGACACCCGACAAGGAGGGTAGAATTTGCTTTGGCTGTGCACGTCTTTTACACTCCTCGTGAGCTGCACCTTGTCACCTACCCTCCACTCGGGAGCTTTCATTCCGTATTTATTGTCGTACCACTTCTTATACTTGGTTTGGTGGCGTTCAACCCTCCTCCCAACCTCCCCGGAGTTAAAACCCACGGCCCTCCCACCACTCAACCAACTGGGGTTGCATTTTGTGCTGGGTTCTCTTCTTCTGAGGGCAAAAAATGAGGAAAGTCCGGACACAGGATTGGGTGAGGTGTGGTACGCCCATATACAGTCACGCAAGGATGATTCTATCTCGTGACCATTGGCTATGGCTAACTGTCGGTGATCTTTTATTAGTCTATTGGTCCTCTCGACTAGGCCATTAGTCTTGGGGAAACAGAGAGTAGTTTTCTCATGTTTGATATTCCAATTAGTTAGAAAGTCATTCATGAGTTGCTATGTGAACTGTACCCAATTATCGGTGACCAGGGTAGATGGTATTCCTACCTTAAATAAAACGTCCTTGAGAAATTCCAGAACTGTTTTGGTGTTGGTGCAATGCACACATTTCTGTGCAATCCAGTAGGATGTGTAGTCTACTAGAACCAGCATACATATTTTGTGGATTCCCAGGTTTTCCATGGGTCCTATTATTTCCATGGCAAGCTTACTATAAGGTTTGATGGGAACCTCCACGGGAGACAAAGGGACTTTGTGTGTGGACCTGGATTTGTGACTTCTGGCACAACTGATACAGTCTTTCACTTGTTGTTCCACCATGGCGTCCATCCTAAGGAACCAGAAATTCTCTCTGATTCTGTTTTTCGTAATGCTACGCCCTAGGTGGCCTTTGTGTGCCAACTCCACAATTCTTTTCCATAGACTCCCTGGAGGTACAATTCTATTCTGGCGGTATAATTGGTCTCCTATGGTGCTCAATTCGTACCTGACCTCCCAGAAATCTTTGATTTCTTCTTCAACTTCACTGCGCTTGTTGGGCCACCCTTCCACCATGATCTCTTTCAGCCTGCACAACCCTTTGTCTTCTTCCATGCCTCTCGTCCATTCTTCTTCCATGAGGGCAGGGTCTGTTAACGCCCTAATTGGACTAGCTAGTATCTCCTCTTGTGGTTCTGCTTGTAATGGTGCTCTGGACAGAAAGTCCGCAATCTTGTTGTCACCGCCTGGGACATATTCCACTTTGAAACATAAGTTTTCAAGGCTCAGAATCCATTTGCATATGCAGGGTGGACTGTTTTCCATACTCTTGACAGTGAATATGAAGGTGAGGGGCTTGCAATCTGTGTGAGTCATAAAATTCAAACCCCACAGAAAAAACTTGGAGTGCTTCACTGCCCAGAAACACACCAAGGCCTCCTTCTCAATGACCGAGTAGTTACTCTCAGCCTTTGAAAGGCACCGGGAAGCAAAGGCAATGATCTTTTATTCTTTGCTGTCCTTTTGAGAAAGGGTGACTCTCAACCCCTTGTTAGATGCATCTGTAGTGAGGTTTTTTTTTTCCTGGGATCGAAAGTACTTAGCGCTGGGGAATTTATGATTTCTTCTCTGAGTGTGTCCACCATGCACTTATGTCAGTCCTGCCACTCGAATTCCTGTTTTTTTTTTCAACAGTTCCCGCAATTGATCACACTTTGCTGCAAAGTTCTTCATGTACTTGGCCATGTACTCTAGTAGCCCCAGTAAGGATTTCATTACTTCCTTATTCCTAGGGTATGGAGCACCCTCATGGCACCAAGGAGGTTGTGCTTTGGTCTGACCATTCTCAGAAATTGAGTGCCTTAGGTAGTCCACAGATGTCACACAGATTTGACATTTGGATTTCTGCAGTCAATCCCGCTTCCATCAACTTCTTGAAAACCACTTTGAGGGTACGGTCGTGGGCCTCAGCTGTACTCCCATACACCAGAATGTCATCCTGAAAACACATGGTATGATCTACATCATTCAGGATTTGGTGCATGATCTTCTGGAAGACTGCTGAGGCTGATGCCAGGCCGAACGGCATCCTTTTAAACATGTATTCACCGTACGGGGTTATAAGGGCAGTGAGGGGCCTAGAGTCAGAGTGGATATCTACTTGGTGGTACGCCATGGAGAGATGGATGACACTGAAGTACTTTGCGTGACGCATGGTACTGAACATTTCATTTATGTTCGGAAGCGGGTACCTTTCGACCCAAATGTTTTTGTTCAGGCTCCGCAAGTCCACACATAAAGGAATTCCTTCTCCGTTGGCCTTGGATGCGATCACGATAGGAACCAACCATTCTGACGTGTCGATGGGTTGAATGATTCCCATACCACTCAACCTATTAAGTTCCTTCTCTAAAGGCTCCCTCATCAGATGTGGCACTGGGCATAACTTGTGCACAGTGGGTTTTGCATTAGTTTTGAGCTTGATCTTGTGCTGGAAATCATGGAGAAGACCTAGCTTCCCTTCAAACAGTTTGGGTAACTCATCACATATGTTCTTACTTGAAGGGGCGTCATCCATCAACAGTACTTGATCTTGGTTATTGGGATCTAGAATAATGCCTAGTTCCTTTTGGTGTTGCCAACCCAGCAGATTAGATCCTGTTTCTACAAAATAAACCTTCCCCATGGTGCTCTTCCCTTTAGACACAATGTGCATCTCCTTCATTCCCACAAGGGGATGGGCTCTTTGGTGTAACCTGTAGGAGATATGTCTGGTTTCTTTAAAACGGTACCTCCCTGCTTGCCCATGAACTCAAAGTCGGTACAGTTCAATAGTGTAAATGGGAAACAGGAGTCAGCAAACATAGAAACAGATTAAACTATTCAGTAGTACATCACATTTGGGATAAATTACATTGACACTCCCTGTCACATCCTTAAGTTGGAATATATATTTATTTTCATTGGGAATGACACGTTTTACCTCTTTTACTAAGGTACCTTCTTTGTTCCCAACCTCTCTGTTGTGTGGGTCACCATCTATGCACATTCTGGCAAAGTGCCCACATCTATTGCACTTCTTACATGTGACACTTTTGGCTGGACATTGAATATTGTTGGCTAAATGATTATTGCTGCCACACCTGAAGCATCTGATAACCATTCATAATTGGAGGTTTGTTGTGCAAACATTCCTTTCTGTTTATTTTACAAATCTCACTTGTCTCCTCAACTTCCTGAATGCTGGCCACTACATCAGTGGGGGACTTCATTTCTTTGATGCACTTAGCAGTGTGCTCCACTGACTGAGCATTGGCAACAGCCCCCCTAAGACTTGGCTTCTTAGCTAGTTGTTCCTATAATCACACGTTGTTATTGCAACATACTAGCTGATCTCTTATAAGAGAATCTGTGAGGTTGCCAAAATCGCATAATTGGCTTAGACCCCTCAGCGCTGCAATGTAGTTAGTTACTGTCTCTTGTTTTCCTTACGACCTACAGAAAAACCTATGCCGTTCTAAAACCACATTGATTTTGTCCCCAAAATGCGTTTTCAGTCTAAGCATAGTATTTGCAAAAATGTCCAATTCCTCTAATTCTCCTCCTCCCTCTTTCTCTGGTTCAGGCAATGTTTCGTAGATTTTACGCCCATCCACTCCCAAATTGTGAAGGATATGTTGCTTACGCAATGATCTGAAACGTCCCCCCCCCCCAATGGCAATTAAATATGACTCAAACAATTTGACCTAGTCCTTCCATCATATTTCAGGCTCTCCATTTTCATTAAGGAAGGATGGGGGTTGACTCATGCTTGCCGCAGCCATTATAGTGAAGCAAAGGAATATTCCTGGAAAAGGCCTATGTAAGGTTGATGGAAGCGCAAGATGTTAGCTCGCAACAGTACAAACGCAATAATACTCTAGCAGTTAAAGAGAAACCCCAAACACAAAGCAGGGCAAAAAGTCCCCCCCCCATATGGCTGGAGGATGGTATAGTTTTAATAAGTGGAACTCCCAGGCAGGTCGAGAACTTGTTGCAAAGCTGCCAAGTATTATAGCAGAGGGAGGGAAAGGACTCAGGCAGCCAAGGGCTGGGCAGCGCAAAATGTAAAGTCTCACCTTGATTTGCACAACTCTTGTAGAGTGGTGATGTGCTGACGGAGCTGACCATGAGAGGCACTAACACAGGTATGTGATCGGTGAGAAAAGGTGGAGAACACGATGTAAGGATAACCCGCCAGATCACATGAGGGAAAGGCTGAAAGATGTGCCTAGCATTGACTGGGCTCCTCAGCAACCATGAAAAGGAAGAGCCCAAGCGTTCCTCCAGGAGAAAGGAGTGGCACACAAGGCTTCTGTGCGCCGACAAGGAAGTCAGAGATGCGCATGTAAGGAGAGATTAGCTTCTCCAAGCCGCGTTGTGCCAGAAGCACGCTGAGGGAAAGGAAAGAAGGCTGGATGGCAAAATGTAAACTGCTGCTGTACTTTTGGAATCCTGGCGGTGCAGCGCTGAGGTAAAAGGCTGATTGAAGTTCCGCACTGACAAGCGGAGTCACGCGTCTGGTGCAAAATGCCAGCGATGACGAAAGTGTGAGCCTCGGTCACACTCGAGGGGAACCACTGCTGAGGTGGAACTTCACCAATGCCAACACATCAAGTCTCCTCGGGACTCCGGCACCAGTTGACAATGGAGCTACAGGCTAAAAAGACCACTGGAGTCTCAGTCTTCGGTAACGTCGTGCCTCCTTAATCCTCCGCGGTACAGTTAATGATGAAGGCACAAATACAGCAATGCTGCCCACATCACACAACAGTGTCTGACCAGCTCTAGTAAACTGCCAAGGAGAATGTCTTAGAGTCACAACCTGCAAACAGAAAGTACAAAGGTACCACTAGGCTCGATGAAGACTGTGGGTCCAGCCAATCCAGTTCATATCCTCACACAATGTAATCCTCCCTATAGTGTAACAGATGGTGCGCTTCAACAACTAGAACTGAGGATCAGCAATATCCAAACAAGCAAGGAGAAACTTGAAAAACAGTAAGGAACAGTCTTAAACAAAAAGCTGACTATGAGGAAGAAACCGGAGGGATAAACTTCCACTCCCAGTCAGGTATAGTGTCCTTATCTGTCTTCAATTCCGTGTATGTTTCTACAAGGTGGATGGAAAGAGCACACAAAGGGGAAATATCCAAAACTGCCCCCTGCGCAGTAGATCGTCGCCAGTGTTGGAAGTGCTAATCACCAGGAAACCGAAGTAAGTTCCAAAACTTGTTTATTGGACATCCACTCTCCTCAACTGCAGAGCATACCAACATTCTAAGTTGAACTCTAGCGGGAGAGTCCAAAGGGGAAAAGGGAAGGGGGGTGGCAAGGATGTACCAATGGAAGGAAAAAAGGAGGAAAGGAAGATTACAACAGTTTGTTTTGTGAAAATATTTTTGTGGCTTGTGTCAGTACAAGAGAAATTGAAAAGGAGGGTGCATTTCTGCAGGGAGGGAGATCACATGTCATAGTGATCTGTGCTGGGATTGGTCGGTCGGTGTGTTTTTGCACTAAGATAGGTCTTTGATGTCAAGGCCCCGTGATGTGATAGGTCAGTGATGTGTGAATGTCGCATTCGGATTAGAGATCAGGATTTGGATAAATTACAATTGAAACAGATTCGAAGGGACAAATTTACATTTACGGAGCAAAATCATAACATTGAAATGTGAATTATTTTATGAAACTTGTTAAAACATGAACATTTTAAAGTGCTTTTGTGAGAGGAGATGTTGCATTTCCAATACGAAAAGCTGAAGAAGCACTTACTGAGGGTATGCTTGTACATTTTACATTGCCTGAGGTGGGATAAGACACCCAGTTATGGCTGTGTCAATGGTGTAAGATTACTGAGAAAGAGGGACTATTGAGGTTTCCAAAATATGGGAGTCTTGAAATAAGAATTATTGATAGAATAAGAGAAAGATTATGTGAAATGAAACCACCAATTAGACCTGTTGTCAGGAAAATAATTGTCTGCATTTTAAACTGCTCACCTAGGCAGAGGTGGATTCATTTTTCTCTTTACCCTCAATGGTTATGCAGTGTTTCCAATTTAAATTGCTCTTATGGAGACTGTTGCTCAAACTGGCCTTCACCAAACTTTCAAGCACTCAAGATGGTGGCAACCATACAAATCAACTCCAGCGCTCTAGTGCTCCTGCACTATCCTCATACTGTAGTGTCCTTCCAGTGCACACACTCTAAAAGCAATGCACTACAACTGGAAAACTGAAGAGAGAGCAACGTTTCGTAGTTGCATCTGCTCTGAGGAGATTTCTTTCTGTTATTCATGATTTTTTTACTCCACCCTTCGTGAAGCAGTGTGAACACCAGGGGCGTTCCCCATTTTGTGAGACTAGTGTATTGCTTAATGTTTTGAGCAGCATCAGCTCATTTCAAGAAGATTCCTGAAGAATGAAATGCAGTTGTTTGTCACATACCTCTTCAGGACAGTAAGAATTCAGATTTCTAGTGAGAATTGTGAAAATGTTCAACTCTTGGGTTATTATAGGATGTACTGAACTGCCATTATGTAAAGAGTCTTTCAGCTGCATGTTCGAGAGACCTACAAACTGTCCATTGATTGTTCTTGGACTGCTGTGCATATTTTTCCATGAACCTTCCTTGTTATAATTAACAGTTGATATGGTTAGATAAAAAACTGCAAGAAGATTAAAGTCAAGAAAAAGTATCTACACTCCTCTACAGAGAGGGGCAAACCTTCTATTGGTTCAGGTGCGAAGTGAGACTGAGCAGAGAGAATGTGTAAGAGAAAATAGTCCAATGTCCAGTAGGGGTTATTCTAATCATAGTGCATTGCTGTCATAATACAGGTCCTGCTATACCTCTAACAGAAAAGGGCACGCTCACTCTTGCACTCATACCACCTGAGAAGACACAGGCATGTTTCTGGATCTGGAGGTGGTCTCTCTTTCTCTCCCCATTCCCCTTTCCCCCATGTGGGTGTGTAGTACAGATTATTAACTGTCTGTTTGCCCAGCTGCAAAAGGGAATTCTGACTCAGCATCTGCTCCTGTGGAAGGTTGACACTAGCCGATGAGTCTTCTGACACCTGTACAATTTGAAGCTTTAAGGATGTGGGAAAAAGCATCAAGAGACAAAGAGAGAGAAAGATATCAGAAAAGGACAAAGAGAGCAATGCGTAATTATGCAGATGCTCGATGGGATGAGGAGCAGTGTAGAGGGAGGAAAGCTATAATCAAAGGTGCTAGATTATATCCAGCAATTTCTACTGAAATGCAGTAAAAGGAAAGACGAAAATACAAAAGAAAAATATAAAAAGGGAAAAAGGAGAAGTAAATGAGACAGACCATGATTCAGGAGATAATATATTAGAAGAATTTTCAGCTGCTCAATACCCGCCTCATGCAACCACAGCTGATAGTTCTGTAAGTAGTGCCACAATAATTACTACGGTAGAGACTGCTCCCATAGAAAAGAGAGTGGTACAAATTGAAATACCACTTCAAGTATTGTAGATTGGACTCCCACAAGCTGCTAAGAGACAGAGTGTTCCACCACTTGTGGTTAATCCACTTATTATACCAGTGCCTATGCAAGCACCATAAGTAACGACTGTACAGACAGTGCCTAGACTAGTTGCAAATGCTCCAGTAAATATTCATTTGACTCCAGAAGCACAAGGAGTTTAAGTTTAAGTTTATTTTATTATGCACAGTTAACAAAAACCATTGCACAGTTGAATGCTGTCAAAATAAAAATTATTATGGTATTGCCATAAAAGCATTAATACACATGTTAAGAGTGCCATGCGGTGCTTACATACAAATATACAAAAAAAGTTGATAAGACCATTCGCAGAATTACATTAAAGTATTACAATAAAAACAAGAACCCTTAAAAAGTGTTTGCTGCGGTGCTTTGTGGCAGTTGTGATGATGGATTGGTGTGGCCGGTGGTGTGCAGCTATAGTATACAACAATAGTGCCATTCGGCCTCAGCATGGATTGTAGGAAGTGCGAACAATGTCAGGAGTAGACCTCTGATGGCTAAGCGGCCCGATGGGATTTGCCATCTTGGTGGCTGTTTATTAAATTTTTATCATTGAGACTTAAAGAGCAGCCTCTGACTAGCATCTCGGTCACTTCATTATCCGGTTACTGCTGGGGTGATTCATCCTATGATGTTAAGTCAAATTATTTTTTTTATTTTTTTTTATTTTAAAAAAAATTCTTTTTTGTTCCACCATTGTGAGACATTTGACCACTCTACAGTTCAATAGTGTGGCCTCTGAGTCAAAACATGCCAACATCACTTGCCGCCTGGTGCGAATCCTTAACTGTTTGAGCCGGATCTTAAGCAGCTGTATCCTCTCCTGGGCCTGTGTCACACAGACTGTAAGAGCTTGATGAGCTTGCCCTCTGCCTTGGTAGAAGGTGTTCGGGGCACTGTAAAATGCCCAGGCGGTGCTTTAAAAACTTTATTTTGATAGCTTTGGGGTAACCCTGATTGAAGTATTTTTGGGGCGCAGATGTTTTATAAGAGTTCAGGGTCATCCAGGTATGAGATCTGGCTGAGAAAGGGCCTTGTCTTCCAGCAGTGAGAGTTGTTTTACTGACTGCCAGACCAATTTTTTGAAGGATGTGTGTTGTATCTGGGTGTTCCAGAGATTAGTAAGTCTTGTGATTTCTAGAGATTCTTGTAGGTAGCATCTACATGGAGAAGTGTCCCTATGTGGGAGTTCTTGCCATAGCATAGAGTGTTTGCGACAGAGAGTCTTATCTTATTCCAGCAGATGATATAGGCGCCATGCCTGGCCAGTGACTGTTTCACTAAACCGAACTCCAGCCTTATCTGAGCTGGTGAAGTGTATTTTGGTAGGCTGAACAAGGTTCTGTATGCCATTATCAGGGAGCTATCCAATTGCTTGGCATCTCTCCCCTGCATTGCTTCACCGCCATAAGTTAGCGTAGGGAGCAGTTTGGCCTGTGCTACTTTCAGGAGGGGGCATAATGAGGGCCCCATCAGTTTTGTGGACAGGTTTTTCAAAGTTATTGCTACCACCAGGCCTTTGCTTTTGATTTCTTCTTTCTGGCGTGTGAAAGACCCTTCATTATCGATGATGATGCCTATTTGTAGTCAGTGGTGGGTTCAATAAGAGCACCACCCAGGTGCCACCACTTCTTCTGCCTTTTTTTACTGTTTATCGTCATGGTCCGAGTTTTCTTGAAATTAATTTTTAGACTATTCTCTGCAGCGTATTTCTGCATTTCATCAAGCAGATGTTGGAGACCGACATATGTGTAGCTAAGCAGAACCATGTTGTCAGCATACATAAGGTTTGTCAGTGGTTTACCGCCGAGCCTGGGTGCATGTGCATTGCTGATGTTGAGAGCTTGAGGGAGATCGGCCATGTAGAGATTAAACAGGGTGGGTTCAGCACGCAACCTTGCTTCAAGCCTTTGGTTGTAGGAACTTTTCTAGAAAGGTGTGTTCCCCCACCCAGTTTCACCTGGACACAGGTGTCAGTGTGTAGAAGTAGCAGCATATCTAGGATGTCCTGAGGAATACACCAGCGTGCCAGCTTCCCCAAAGTTTCCCCCTCTCAACATTATCGAATGCCGCACGAAAGTCAATGAAGCATAGGTGTAGTTGCAGGTTAGCTGTTTTGGTTGAATCGATAAGAAGAGAGAGTGAGAGTGCTAGAATGTTTGTGGTCGTACCAGTCATTTTGCAGAAGCCAGTCTGGTTTGGCAGGATACTTTTGTTGGCATCTGCCCGGGCCGCAAGATCCTTCAAGATGGTGCCTGCAAAGTATTTTGCCTCGTTATCAATCAAGGCCACTAGGCAGTAGTTGCTAGGCTGGGCCTTGTCGCCACTCTTATTGATCGGTGCGATCGTTGAGCCTTTCCATGATTCCGGTATTCTGCATTGTGACTGGATTTCCGAAAATAGGGATTGCAGGAAGTTAGCCCAGTCGGCCGGTTTGTGTTTCAACAAGGCTAGTGGGATTCCATTAGGGCCTGGAGCACCCGCTCTTCTTCCTTTAGCAATTTGCTTCTTAAGTACCAAAGGGGGTGGATGGACTGGCTCGTGCCCTCATGATTTTACTGAATTTGGCATGTTCGACCCCAGTAGCGCCTTGGGGCCTGCTCCTGGGTGATCACATTGCGGCCGTCCATTTGTGTCCGTTTGACAGGTGTCTCCTATGTCCTTATTAAAGTGCTCGAATAGGAATTTGTGCCTCCTTTCCTCTGAGATATGGGACGAGATTCCCTCGTGGTGTGGGCGGATAATGACATTTACCTTTTTCCCAAAACGAGCGCTGTTGTTATGGTGCAGCTTTACCCACATTTCATCATTATGCTCTTTCTTGACTTCCCAATTCAGTTTCTTTGATGCTTCCTTCAATCTCGCAGGAGTGTACAGGCGCTTAAGTCCCCTGGGTGTCGTCTCAGGTGTCTTAGAGTGGAGTTTATTGAATTCTTAAGCATTGTTAGATGGTCCCTCTGAGCTTTAGGGATCCTATTTCTCAGGCCGGTTATCTGTTAAGAGTCTACCTTTGGAGGAGTTTTGCCCCAGAGGCTTAAGAGTTTTGCAGTAAAATATTCCCATTGTGCTATTCGGTCAATTGAGCCTGTTTCTGTTGATTGAAAGAGCTTGGTTGCTATTTTTGAAAGAGACTCCGTTGTTGTTAATGCATATTTAATCCTCCTTAGATTTGAGGTATAAGTAGGCACCAGAACTTCTTCTTGTTGAATGGCGAAGGTTGCGTTGGCTGACAGTAGGATTTCCTGTGGGCAGTGGTCGCTATCCCCCTTGTCCCCCATTCGGAACCCTTGAATGAAGGGGAACAATGAGATTGTTGCAAACGTGTAATCTAAAATTGAACAAGATGAGCTGGTCAAATGTGAAGAAACGGGGAAGATTCCCCATGGAGTCTTCCGTTAAGGGCCCTGAGGTTTAGATGTTCAAGCTCTTCCAAGAGGCGGGTCTTGCTTGCAATTAATGGAGCACTCTGTGGCAGGATGTTACAGAGTGAGGTGAGAATGACAGTCTCTTCGCCCCCTGATGTGCCAAGAAGATGTTGATTTAAATCCCCAGTTACAATTAAATGTGGGGATTCCATTTCAATTATAAGGCTAAGTACTTTGTCCGTTAAATTCTCTGAGTCCTTGGCTTGTTGACTAGAACCACCTCATCTTGCCCTCCGTAAAGAAACACAAGGAGCTGTAGTGGGGTTACCTGTGACAGGACTTGTTCCCAATTGTCAAAATTCACAGATTGTTGTGTGGAGACCACCTCAGACAGTTCAAGCACTAAAAGATGGGTTAAGAATTGTCTTTATGACACCAATAACCCAAGAGGAGACTAACCTGTTTGTAGATTTACTTTTTCCAACATGGTCTGAGGAATATGATGGTATTAACAAGACAGAAGGCTCAATACAAATAAGTAGCCCAGAACCTGAGGAAGAGAAGGCATTATATATCCCAAGATTAAATATTCAACTAGAGGAAATTATATGGGGAAGTTTGGAATTAGAATATTTGAAAATGTATAAAAAAAAAGAATATGGTTACCTATGTGAATGAATGAATGCAGGGATTTCTAGAGTGCATGGCTACTCCAAGGAGTGTCCCTGCACTAATTGGAAATCAAGCAGGCACCAAAAGTCATAATTGAAGGGCAAAAAAACAGGTCTTGAGTTGTTTTCAGAAAGGCTGCTCACTTCTGAGTTGGTGTAATTTGGGAGGCAAGCTGTTCTAGGCTATGGGGCCCAGGAGGGAGAACGATCTATGTGAGTAATCACAAGATGAGTAGCAACTACGCATGAAAGAGTGACTGAATTAGCTCAGAAATATGATATGGAAATTCCAAAAAGCTCTCCTTACCAAAAGAGTTTGGTGGTACATTTGGACAATGTTGTAATTGAAAACTTGCGTCCTGCAGGAATACGGATCCAAATTATCGAATTAATAAAATGCATTTATAAATGGAGTGATTTTGAAAAGTTAGAAAGCAAATGTGCAAACAAACATGGAAAGAAAAAGATGCATATAGACTTAGAAGAAGAGGGAGTTTCAGCTTATCCTCTCAGAGAAGTAGCAGGAGGAGTATGTGTTAATGTGCCTTGGAGCAGAGGTGATCTTGCAGCGTTTATGAACAATTTTCCAAAATTGAGAGACAAATCTGTGCAGTGGTACACACAAGTTGAACAATCTTTGAAAATGTCAATGGTATTGTGGACTGATTTGGATACATTTTTTTAGATTGTGGTGCCAAGCGATTTGGGGCTGAGTACAATGTCCCCATGATGAGCCTTAGAGTGATAAATGCATAAATGCACCATCTCCCACAGTTATGGAGAAATATGAAGCAGCGATTAATTTGCTGAAAGACACAGTGCCTCTAAAAGACTTAGATTGGTTGAAAATAAATCGAACCGCACAGGAAGAAAAGGAAACAGTTCAGGAGTATTATGAACATTTGTTTCAGGTGTTTCAGCAGTACAGTAGATACAAATACCCTGGAGAGAAGGACATGGGCATTTTTGTGTAACAATTTGTGTTAGTATAGAGACACGAGATTAGTTAACATATAATGTAAAGTATAATCTTTTGACAGAATAAGTAACTTGATGAGATTCTGCAGTATGCAAAAAATTGCAGCAACAAATTGGAATTAAAGCAGAAAAAGATTAAAGAAACATTTTTGTTGGTACAGACAATATTGGCTCAGAAAGGATTCCAGAATTTTTCTTTTGAAGTGAAACTAGGAGGAATGTAAGGCCTTATTGTTCCACAGACTAGTTTTCAGGAAAATTCCAAAAGGTTTTGTAATATACAGGGTAGAGGAGTACCTAATGATCCAAGTTCAGGAATGGAGGGTTCGGCATTGAAGAAGGTGACTCCTTGCCACATCTGTCATAACGATTGGGCATTGGAAGCGGTAATGTAGATTTAATCCTGATCACGTAAATGGAAATGTAACAATGCAGAGCTGAGTTCAGATGCAAAATATTCCAGTACAACAAATGGAGGCGCCAATGAAGAAACAAGTTCCAATGATGCAGGTTCCACAGGCTCAGATGATCCCCAAAAATATGGGAACCCCAAAATATAATGTAAATCAGACGCTTAAGGACAACCCAAATGCTTTTCAGAATATGAACCAAAATGCATTTCAACAATTCCCAAATGTGGGTCAAAATGCTTTCCAGCATTTTCCTGCTTTTGAGAGTGATAGTTCCGTCTCAGCTTGAGAGGGGAGGAAGATTGAGTGCTTAGCGTACTCTTAGACGTAGGCCAGAGTGGACCGCTTGTAGATGGAGAGATAAATGGCCACCCGTATCTTTTCTTCTAGATACTGTGCTACCAAATCCACTGTTAGAACTGTGGATGTCCCAGACCTACCCCTCTTGGGAAAGAAGATCCAAGTTGTAGAAGGTTCAAATAAACAGATTGAGAATCCAATTTAAGAAAAGGCCTGTGTCAAAATAGGAACATTTGAAGATAATCATCAATTTGTCATTTGTGACACAAGTCCGGTAAATCTGTTAGGAAGATATTTGTTGTGTACGTTAAATTGTACAATCTATTACACACCAGATGGTGTGGAACTCCAAACAAATGATGAAGATATAGGATTCACTAGGATTCAACAACAGAGAGCTGTAGGGTTGTTCCTTCTAATAACAGTTGAAGATGTACCTGCTGATTTGAGAGAAATTGTGAATCCCACAGTAAGAGATCTCACAGGAAAAGACATTGGGGTAATTAAAGGAGTAGAACCAGTTCAGGTTACTATAATGCCAAATGTGGTGCTCCCAAGAACCCCACCTTATCGCTTGTCCCCAGAAACAGTTGCAGGAAACACGCCTGTAATAGATGATATGATATAGAAAGGAATTTTGAGGGAACTAATTGGAAGTCCATGTACCTCTCAGATCATGGGTCTACAGAAACTAAATGGGAAATATCGGATTGTGCAGAACCTGAGACAAATTAATGAGATACTTGTCCAATGTTTTCCCAAGGTACTGAATCAAGCCACAATATTGTTTCATATTCCTTGTACTGCAGAATGGTTTACAGTCATTGATCTCTGCCAAACATTTTTCTTTGTTCCATTGCATGAAAATAGTCAGTTCCTCTTTTCTTTCGTGCTTCGGCAGAGAGTTTTGGCATGGTGCCAGAGTCCCACAAGGTTATTAATGCAGCACACACTGAAGTTGCAAATTGGCATTTTTTTAAAATGATTGCTGATGTGCAGGAAGGGGGATCTTCCTGCACAAAAACAATCATAGGCAGGTTGCTGTTTCTATGTGTGCTGCACAATGCAGCACACATGGAAACAGAAAAAGCGAGGAGAAACAAAGCATTTCTCCTCATTCCGCCTGTTTAAGACCAGGTTTTCCCTGGTCCTAATTTTGGCGCTGTCAAAATCAATGGGTGTTGTGGTGGAACGCCCACGGCAACACCCATTACCCTCCCCTTTCACGTTAAACACAGAGTGAAATGGTGCCTTATTTACAAGCCACGTTGAGCGGCTTAACGCTACTTTGTAAATAAGGGGAGGCCCCTATCGCCATCACAGCGTCACTGAAAGTGACGTTGTGGTGGCAATAGGGGCTTGTAAATATGCCCCAAAGTGTCTCCAGGAAAGCTGCAGTACTGTCAGAAGGAGGATCAATTCCTGGGGACACATATTCGAAAAAGGAGCTAGAAAGGTGTCACAAGAGAGAGTGGACGCATTTATACAGACAAATCCACCTTGAACCCAGAAAGCAGTCAGAATGTTTCTAGGAATAGTTGACTACTGAAGACAGTAGATATCCAACTTTTTCTTAGTGGCTAAGCCTTTACTGAGGCTGACACAGGGAAGTCTCTGATCTGCTTCCATGGGACAACAAATGTTTGAAAGCCTTCCAAGAGCTGAAAGAAAGCCTTTGTTGTGCCACTGCACTAGGAATGCCAGATTACAGTTAAGTTTTTTTATGTTGCTGCACTCTCTCAGGGCTGACATAGATGCATGAAGATGCTCAGTCACCTGTGGCATATTTCTCGACAACCCTTGCCCCTGTCGCTGCCGGTCTACCAGGCTGTCTTAAAGCTGTTGCTGCAGTGAGCACTAATCTGGAAAAGAGTAAAAGCATTGTGATGGAATATCCAATAACATTAATGCACCATTACTTCGGGGAGCTTCTATTGACAAGAACGAAAACACAGCACATGACACATAACAGGTTGAAAAAGTATGAGCAGAGGATTCTATCTTCTGAGAAGAATGTCATAAAGAGATGACATATTTTGAACCCTGCAACGTTGATGCCAGTAAATGATGTTGTTTGAGATGAAAGTGAACATGATTGCCTAGATGTTATGGATTTATGCACAACGCCTAAACCTGATATAAAGAATGAACCTCTGATTGAGCCAGATCATGTAATCTTTGTAGATGGCTCATGCTTAAGAAACAGCAAAGTTACCTTAAGAGCAGCTTATGCTGGATGTACAATAAATTATGTTGTTGAGGCTTCATGGTTTCAAAGGGTAACCTCAACACAAGTTAGCAAAATTGATTGCCCTTACTAGAGCATGCAGTTTAACTACTCAAATGAGAGTTACTATATTTAGTCAGTATGCCTTTGGTGTTTTGTACATGACTTTGGGCAATTATGGTCACAGAGAGGTTTTATGACTTCCTCTTGGTTGTCCATAAGAAATGGGGTGCAGGTGAGGAATTAATTGGATGCTCTCCAATTGCCAGTTGAAATTGCAGTTGTTAAATGTGCAACTCATCAAAGTGGAAATAGCTACATGGCAATGGAGGATAGGTATGCTGATTCAGTAGCATGGTATTGTGCTTTGTTGGCCTGTACATTTAATGGAACTTTCACATGTGAGACTGAGAAATACACTAATTTCTTGTTGTTGATGAAAGAGACAGATACCTGGGACAAGTTGAAAAGAATAAAAGAAAATGTTTCAGAAGCAAAACATCAGAGTTGGATTGGAGCAGGTTGTGCAAAAAATGCAAATGATATTTGGATGTCTACTGATGAAAGACCAGTGTTACCTCACAGTTTGTTGTTTCCAATGACTTGATATTTGCATGGATACACACATTTAGGAGGGTTGCAATAACTTGACTGTTACGTCAGAGTTGATTTGATCCCAGATTTGTGATGTTAGCAGAAGAAGTGTGTCACAGCTTCATGACATGTCAACAAATGAATGCAGGGGGAAGAACATGCATTACACTGACTCACATAAGGGAGATCAGGAGGTCCTTTCAATGGGATACAGATGGACTTTATCAAAATGCCTGTTTGTAATGGGCTGAGATATGTCCTAGTCATCAATCAATCAATCAAATCAATCAATTAAGGATTGGTAAAGAGCAACTACTCACCCGTTAGGGTCTCAAGTCACTGGGGGGGGGGGGGGGGGAGTAGATCCATCTAAGTGCTGAAGTCATTCCAAGAGCCAAGTCTTGAGGTCCTTCCCGAGCTGGGGTAGCGTGGGAGATAGTCTGAGGTGGAGGGTTAGGGTGTTCCAGGTCATGGCAGTGAGGAAAGAGAATGACTTTCCTCCGGTTCTTGTCACGCGGATTTGAGGGATGGTGGCAAGGGTTGGCTGGGCGGAGCGAAGGTGTCTTTTGGGTGCGTGGAAGGAGAGGCAGCTGTTCAGGTATGCTGGCCCGGCGTTGTGGAGCGACTTGTAAGAGTGGATGAGGAGTCATAGTATGTGTCTTCTTGAGATGGGTGGCAGCCTACCCATTTATTCCAAAGAGAGGGGACAATGGGCTTTTGGTAAGGTCCAGCGTACATGCCCTAGACTGACAAAAGGAAGAAGTGCCTTAAAAATCTTGGTCAGAGACCTATTTATAGTCACTTGAGGCAGGTTGACCTGTCAGTTGAGTAGTGGGAAGAGAGGAATTCCTCCTTTCGGAACTAGTGCCCTCACACACACAGTAAGCTAGGTGTCATGCTTCATCATATGGGCCTGCTCCTTGTCCGGTCGATGCTGCAATACCCGATGGGCACCCATAAAGGGGCTCTTTATTGGAGATCTTTTGTTCCTTGCCGTTTGGTGTCGTGGGTGTGAGGGCCCTAGTGTATTTGGATGTAGTAGTGAGTAGGATGATTAAAACGGGTCAGGGGTCCTATGGAACCAACTTTATTCTAGCAGGGTCCCTGCCTGATTAAAAAAATGGGGGAGAGGCGACTATCTGACGATAATGGGTCACAATAAGGGCGCTCTACTCCTGGTGGGTCAACATGTTTCTCGCCTATTTGTCTGGGGGATCAGTGGCGATTCTTCAGAACCTTAATGTGAAACTTTATCTACATCCAGTGGTATGGTGAGAACCTACCTACCACTTAGTGGATCAGCGGGAACTGTGCCCGCAAGTTCAATGGGCAACCTGCAGGGGAGATACAACATTTCAAAAACAAGATAGGTCTTGAATACAATTGTGAACATATACTAGTATTCTTCTGTCATACTTAGGTGAAGATCATGGATGACTGCTCTGGTGAGCAGAAGTGCCTGTTTGATAATACACATTGTATGTGCATACCAAGTGGTGTAAATCATATCAATCATGTAACTCAATCTAAAAATGTGGCACAAGTTAAAAACATGGTGCTGGCTAAAAACGGTGAAGAATTGGCTGAGTGTGTGTCCTCAGTTGTAACAGTGAGTCCACAGTCATAGAACTCACCTAATCGCTACTTAGTAATTGCCTCATCAATTCCAGTGGGCTCGGGACACATTGGAGATATGTGTCTAGAAAATGAAAAAAGGGGTAAGCATTTCAGTGAGGCTAGTCATAAAGCCTTGCTTCAAAGACCTCTAAAAAGCCCAGTGATGCAGAGGCCAGACAAGTGGTGCTGAGCATGGAGGGGTGGTATGGTTGGAAGAGTACCCGTCCTGCTTTTGTAGAGAAATGGTCCCTATCGCGGTTCCGGTTTCCAGAAAAAACAGCCACAACTCCTACAGGTCGTCAGGGGACCCAAGCATGTATGGGTTGTCTACCTGGAGCTATGGAGTTGTGGTCATAATTACGGAGCCGTGGTTGGATATAAAGGCACCTTTTTCTCACTAGGTAGGTACAGAGTCATTCATTAGCAGACTCGAACAAACATAGCCCCCACTGCCTACCTCTGCTGTTGCTGATACTCTGAGGAGTCTTAGAGAGTGTTCCATCCTAATGAGTGACTAGTCTGTACCTACCTAGTGAGAAAAAGGTACCTTTATATCCAACCACGCCTCCGTAATTTTGACCACAACTCCATAGCTCCAGGGAGACAACCCATATATGCTTGGGTCTCTTGACGACCTGTGGGAGTTGTGGCCTTTTTTTCTGGAAACCTGAACTGCGATAGGGACCATTTCTCTACAAAAGCACGATGGGGTCTCTACCAGCCGCACCACCCCTCCTTGCTCAGCACCACTGTCTGGGCTCTGTATCACTGGGCTTTTTAGAGGCCTTTGAAGGAAGGTTTAATGACGCGCCTCACTGAAATGCTTACCCCTTTTTACATTTTCTAGATACATATCTCCAATGTGTCCAGAGCCCGCTGGAATTGATGAGGCATTTACTAAATAGCGATTAGGTGAGTTCTATGACTGTGGACTCACTGTTACAACTGAGGCCACACACTCAGGCAATTCTTCACCGTTTTTAAGCAGCACCATGTTTTTAACTTGTGCCACGTTTTTAGCTTGAGTCACATGACTGATATGACTTATCCACTTGGTATGCACATACAATGTGTATTATCAAACAGGCACTTCTGCTCACCAGAGCAGTCATCGGTGATCTTCATCTAAGTATGACAGCAGAATACTAGTATATGTTCACAATTGTATTTAAGACCTATCTTGTTTTTGAAATTTTGTATCTCCCCTGCAGGTTGCCCATTGAACTCACGGGCACATTTCCCGCTTATCCACTAAGTGGTAGGTAGGTTCTCACCGTACCACTGGGTGTAGAAATGTTTTACATTAAGGTCCTGAAGAATTGCCACTGATCCCCCAGAAAATTGGTGAGAAACATGTTGACCCACCAGGAGTAGAGCGCGCTTATCGTGACCCCTTATAGTCAGATAGTCGCCTCTCCCCCCTTTTTTAATAAGGCAGGGACCCTGCTAGAATAAAGTTGGTTACATGGGACCCCTGACCTATTTTAATCATCCTACTCACTACTACATCCAAACACACTAGGGCCCTCACACCCACGGCACCACATGGCAAGGAACAAAAGATCTCCGATAAAGAACCCCTTTATGGGTGCCTATCGGGTATTGCAACGCCGACCCGACAAGGAGCAGGCCCATATGATGAAGCATGACACCTAGCTTGCTGGGTGTGTGAGGGCACTAGTTCCGAAAAGGAGGAATTCCTCTCCTCCCACTACTCAACTGACAGGTCAACCTGCCTCAAGTGACTATAACTAGGTCTCCGACCAAGTTTTCAAGGTACCAAAGGAACTTCGTACCCTTCCTCCTTTTGGAAGCCTACCCAACCAGAAGAAATGACAGTCTCACAGCAGCAGAACTATTATTGCGAGAATTTATACCTGTCTATTTGGAATCAAATAGGGGACCCACTTCAATAATTAAGGCCTGAAGATGAATTGCACAGCATTACAAATTGAGAAAAGACTATATTGCCGTTATTGCCCTGTAGCCTCTGGTATAGTTGAACAGATGACTGGGATTATCAAGTCTCATTCAGCAAAGGTTTGTGCATCAACTTCACTGAAATGGAAGGATGTTTTACCACTGGTGCTGATGAGCATTCAAAGTATTCCTGATAGAAATACTGTTCTTTCGACTCATAAAGTGTTGATGGGACATGCAATGAGATTACCTGCGGTACCTGCAAATGCACTGTTGAACATCACAGATGATATGATACTAGACTACTGCAAAGGATTGGCTGATGTGGGGCATTCAATTTTTTCCCAGGCTGCAACTGCCACTAAAGATCCACACCAAGAACCGTGCCACACCCTCAATCCTGGTGATCAAGAAGTGCATTTGGAAGAACTGTTTGGAGCCAAGGTGGACCGGCCCCTTCCAGGTCATTCTAGTGACCAATACTGCTGTGAACTGTGGAAGAATCCCAAACAAGGTGCACTCGTCACACACCAAGAAGGTGAGAAATTACACAGAAATTGTGCTCTTTTGTCCAGAAACAAGAGCACTACTAACTACATCACCACACGCTATAAAACCGTGTGGAACAGCAGTACCAGGATCCCAACCGCAGCTTGGATAAGAAAGAGGTAAAAAACTGCAAAAAACCTCACCAATTCAAGTACCTGTTGTTGCATAGAGTGGCAGAAGCAGGTACTGATCCTCAGTTTAGAAGCATGACTGAAACAAAAGTACAGCAAGAAGATCCGGGTGAAGGCATAAGCACTGGACAGAGAAGAGCCACTCATGAAGTTGAATGGCCACAGTCTCGTAATCAAGGAAGACTGAAACAGAATTTGTCAAGCTGGTTGAATTCCAGTCACAATACCAGAGGAAACAGAGAGAAGTGATAAAAGTGAGTCAGGCGAAAATCAACAAAAGATGAGAAGATCAAAACGAGTATGAATACTGTGTCAAAGATATTTAGCACCTGAGTGGACTTACTATCCTAAATTAAGTACTAAATGTTTCAAATGTGTGATGTGAGATCTGAACTTTTTTGCCTTCTTGATAGCACCATTTAATAAATGCTGGAAAAGATAGTTGACAAAAACGAACATTTGAATTTACAAAGAGAATATGGAAGTTTTAAGGAAAAGTACAAGAGGGGGGATAAAACTGACCCTGATTCATTTCCTATATCTTATTTTATGATTTTATTTTACAAGTGTGAAGTAGAAGAGTAGGGACAACATTATTAGAAGAACAAGGAGGTCTAATACTACTTTGCTGAAAACAAATCATTTAAAGAAACTATTGAAAAAAAAGAAAAAGGAAAAAACCTGCATCTTGAATTAATTGCATACCTTTAATCTACTTCCAAAGAGCACATGTGATGCCTTAGGAATAAGTACAGATATATTATATGTTAAATCTTCGTAAGAACAGTATTATGATTACTATAGTGTTAATAGGATTTTATTTAAAACCTGAACCAGACCTTAGGAACAGAAACACAACAAAAACATCCATATGTCTGAATGAGGAAGAGCAATTGGAAGCCTCTTTTGTCATACACTAGGGAGGATCATTAGACAAATGTTTATTCTAGGTTAGTACAGGAATACACACTCTCCAGGGACTAAGGACTGTTATGGCTGTGCTCAGTCACCATTATCAGGATCATAAGAAGTCACCTATTACCACATGCCATTATCTTATGGAATCTCAAATAGTATATTACTTAAACTTGCATTTAGATGAGAACACTTTGAATATCTATTCTAACTATGACTTAATTCTTTCTAGAGTGCTGTTGATTGAAAGCATGAATTTTCACTCACACATGAAAGAAAGGACTTCCTGGTATTATTTTATGCCACATGAACCTACATATGTTAAAGCTTACAAGAATAATTTAACCTGTTTAATGCACCAAGTAGAGAACCTTGTTTATTATGGCATTAAAAGAAAGAAACACTAACATGACAAGTAGTAAAGACAAACATAGTGATGTTTTGAAAAATGTTTGAAAAAAGGAAGAAGTATTGAGAAAGAAAATGTTTTACCCAAAATTAAGCTTGGATAGCCATCACAAGTAGAGTGTTTGCTTTTACAAGAGAAGGACACCAAAATGAACCAGACATGTGAGGATTAGTAGTTGTGAACACACATTTGAATTCATACGAGGGACATGGCACATTTTACAAGAAGAAGAATCTTCAATTCCAGGAGTTTATATTTTTTGTGGACAGAATACTTATTTTCTATTACCTACTGATTGGGAGGAAATGTGTTATTT
Source organism: Triturus cristatus (assembly GCF_964204655.1). Classification (NCBI taxonomy): domain Eukaryota; kingdom Metazoa; phylum Chordata; class Amphibia; order Caudata; family Salamandridae; genus Triturus; species Triturus cristatus. The sequence goes on along the minus strand of NC_140592.1, from coordinate 597,334,962 downwards.
AGGGGTGCTATTTTCTAAAATGTTCCATATGACTAGTTTGGACGCATTAGCAATTACACCTGCACAGAGACACACCCATGCTGCAGAGAAAGGAGTAGGAGATATTTATGAGCAATCATGCACAACCTGATTTAGAAGCTTGACCCTAGATCGACATGCTTAGAGATGTTGTCATAGCTGCAGAATCTTTCAGTTTAACAAAATGTATTATTTTATTAGGCAACCTTGTTATTCTTGAATGCCAGGAGCTTTCTTCATTCTTATGTTTCATACAAAGCTGGAATACATAATTTGTGCATTGAAACTATAATGATTGATTCATACAGTAAAATAATGCATTACCTAACAATGGTTTGGGTTTTTAATTAGTAACGGTTTGTTCTCGCAGTAAAACAAATATATGTGAGAGGTCAATCTCTGTTTAAAGCCTATGGAAACTATGCCTGATGTTTCCAGAATATCATTGCGCATGACTCTCTGTAGCTAACCATACAATGAAAAGTTGAATCCACATTTATTTCCATGGGACAAACTGCTTACTGAAGAATTCTGTCTCATGATTGGCTCATTGAGGAGGAATCCTGCTATAATGTTAGATCTTTTCTTAAGATGTTTTATAGTAGTGCGTGTTCCTAGGCAGACTCACTGGCTTATACCGTTCCTCTTGCTGAATTCTCAATGGTTGTGGTTACTGCTGCTGCTGTTCCATTAGACTCACTTTGCTATTTTGATTTGGTAGCTTGTAAATGCAACTACATGCTGACTTAATTGGATTTATTGAGATTCAGCTGAGTCCTACTAACTACTCTTAATGGGGAGTTCTGATACTGTAATTCAACTTTGAAGCTAATGCTCCTTTGATTTCACTCTTTTCCATTGAATTTGAACTCTTTATGGGTTCTGAGAATCTAAAGCTCTGAACCTGATCCATAGAATCGGGAACTTCTCACTTTATATAATACGATCATTGCAATCTAATTATTTGATGCTTTGTTCTAACCTTTCTTTTTGAAGAGATTTCTGTAAACTTATTTGATTGATGGACTAAGTAAATAAAAGTTTTAAAAAAGAAAGAACTTTAAAAAACACGATGAGAAATAAAGCTTTGACAGGCAAAATAACTCACAATAATACCTAAATATCAACTGTTAATGGAATTTAAGTTTGAGATGAGTAACTTGCTACTTAACTCCTTATAACATTCTAATATCCATCACAGAGAAGGATTTAGCATGGAACAGAGAGCTTAACTCTAACTTATGATGAGATGTTGGGACAGACAGCACTATCACCATCTATGTACCCAGTATCTGTGTCAGATGCCCAACAGGTTACCACTAACCTTCGAAGCTAGATACAGCGGGAGCGATGAATGGTGCTGCGTAACCCCATCCCCTCTATGGAATGACCTGTGAGCACAGAATATCACTCAACAGACTAGACCATACAAGGGGAAAGGGAAAAAAGGGACAAAAGAAACAATAAAGATGCGGCTGCGAAATCACAGGATGGGACTGCTCGTGGAGTTGTAGACCTTATTCCTGTTCTGTCACTCCAGATGTTTAGCCCCGTGTTCCCTGTAACAATACACAAGCACAACATACATTTATCTGACAGCCACAGCGTGTATTTTAGCAGAAAGATGGTGAGAGATATGTGTAAGCACTTACATTTCCATCATGCCGCATGTGCTACTATGAAAAGTCACAAAAAAGCAAAAATAAAGCATAAAAGAAATAAGCAGGCCTTCCTTGAAAGTGTACTGAGTCAGAGTCTATTCCCCTAACACTATTGTCTGAATACAATATGAGAGGAATTACTTAGCTCAGGGCAGAAGATGCAGTCCAGGCGCTCAACCCCACAAGAACAATCCAGTTGAAGCCAGGCAAGAGATGCTGGCTGCCTGTCAGCAAGACTCCCAGAGCTCTTCTGCTCGTAAGTAAAAATAAAAGGAACTTAAGCCGTCATGGCAGCTCTGAAAAGTGCTCCTGCACGTGTAATGTCTCAACCAAAAAACGTGTGTAAATCCGAGCCTTTCAGGTGGCTCTTGAAACGTGCACCAGCGCTTTGCACGAGAAAAGTACAAAATACTTAGAAATAGTTAAACGGGCCCCGATCCAAGCCTTTCAGGCAGCTCATGGGTCGTGGTACAGCGCAAGTGTTTACCGGTCAAAACGGTATGGCGAGTCCTGCGGGAAGCTTCCTCCGAGCCGAGCAACGGCTCCAGGACGCTCACTGCGCCTCAGATGTAATGAAGCCCGGGAATGCAGCTCGGCGTTCTCCAACGTTCGGGAAGGCAGATAATACCAGGCTGGCCCACCATTACGTTCAGCAAACCTCAGGGTACAGCTTTCGTTAGTGACAAGCACCGAGCTCCCTGCAGGCGGTGCTTATGTATTGCTCAGATACAAAGCCAGGCGAGGTTCCCCACAGGAGTATAGGTGATGTAGTGCTGAAGTGTTATGTATTCATGTCGCTGCATACATACATGCCCACAAGCAGCCCCCAATAACTACCTACGTCGAAATGTGACAATCTGGAACAACATCACTGTATCTATATGGACAACACCAACGTTTCTCCAATTCAGAAAATAGATGATGACTCACCATTTAAAAAAAGACCACATCAGAATGCATTATCTATCCATTACCCATCTTACTCTTCCATTTTTCAATGGCTTTATGCTTATCTTTGACCATGTACAGCACTCAGATGCCTTTTGGATAGGTTTGCGCCACAGAAATATATATGCATACATATGTACATATATTCATACAAGGAGCCAAAAAAGATTTTTATAATATAGTCAATTCATAAGAGTTGTCCATTGTAGCTGGCCATTAAAGGATAGTAAATGGCTTTAAACTACACTTAAAAAATATTTAGATTTATTTTATAAAAATACCAGAATGTGTTTCTTCTTTCTTTTGCTGTTGGACTAATATTTGGAAATCAAATCCAGATATATGGTTTTTATCATGTCATATTGCCATAAAATATGGAGGGACTAATATATGATTTCTAGTTTCTCAAAATTTGTATCAGCACTTTCTGTATACCTTAAAAAATTAGTTGCTTTTGTGTGCCGGGAGAAGCTCATTATTCTAACCCAAACTTAATTATAGATAGACCTCAATTAACTGATTTAGTACAAGGCGTAGAGCATCAATCATCTAACCCCAAAACATTGTTTGGTTATTGTCGCTGGAAAGCAATTCTGAGAGCATAGCACCCAGTATATTAAATCTTGGATATGTTTTTCTTACTCCTGTTGTGCATGGTCAGGCAATCTGGTGAAAAATGTAGATAAAAAAAACAAAATACTGTTGCTTCTTGTAATAAGATGGTTTGACTATTTCGTTCTTATATTAAAGTGAGTTTCGAAAACACTCAGCTTCTACGAGGATGCTTAATTCATCTCCTAGATTTGCATGTATTGTTAATTCTCCATTATCAGGTGTATGTAGAGCTTCATATATTGATGACAGAGATTTCTTCTCTTCTTTATGACCAGTTAGTCGTCTCGTAGTTGTGCACTGCCTCCTGTACAGTAAGAATTAACCAAATACTTGTCCCTCTTTTTAGCTCCATCCATTTAAGGACAGCAAGAATCTTTATTTCATGAACTATCAAGTTAATCCATGCTAAAAGTTTTTTTATCAGGAAAAACATATTGTGTCACTTTCATTTTGGTTTGTACTAATGCAGAGACCCATTATTTAATGGGTCTTTGAATTGTATTCCTAGAAGGCTCCAGTGCCAAAGAGGATGTAGTGATGTAGTCATGAAATAAAAGGAATGTTAAACTACTTGCTAATATCTAACAAATGTTTCATCCAGCCCTCATGAGCTTACATTTTACCTTCATGAAAAATAACATATCAGTAAACCTATATGAAAAGCCCACTGCATGATAGCAATGATAGCACTACTAATTATGAGAAAAGATTTATCTTCAATTACCTAAAAAGGAAGTATTTAATTTGTTTGAACTGCCATTCCCAGAAGAATATTTGCCATCAGGGAGAGCCCACCCTACTTTATTCAAGGGCCTCCACAATTGCTTCCATGCTAAACATGGCGATTTATTATTTTGAAACATTGATTCTAAATACAGTGAATAACCGCCTGAAAAGAAAATTAGTCACCAATTTACCTGCACTTATTCTTACAAATATAGTCAACTATAGTCAAGTGCACAAAACCCATTTTTGAAACAAAACTATAATTTCAGCAAGAGTCAAATGATTATTCTTTTTTTTTAGACCTTCCAAATTTTGGGTGATTCTAATCCACTAAATATTTCATTGATTACTTTTAAAAAGGAGTTTTATTTTTCAAAAGGAGTAGGGAATACGCTGTTTAATTTCATAATCTCTCATTTGGCCAAGTTATTCTTGTACCCTGATAAGCATCCAAACTGTTTAAGAATAATATTAGTTGACTTTAATATTATTTTGAAACTACAAGTGTAAACAACCAGTTCATCTGCATTGAATTGTAATTTCAATATTTCTTTTTTTTAAGACAAGGGGCAAAGAAGTGTCATCTAGTCTAGGTTTCTAAACCACAGCCTCTATAATTAGAGCAAAAAGAAGGGGAGGTAAGGGGGTAACCCTACCTTGATTCTATAAAGATGCTGAAAGTATTAGATAGGTAGCTGTCAAGTAGCACATCAGCTTCCTACTTATTATAGAGTCGCTTAATCCCTTTATAAAAGCGCTTTGGCAACCTGAAATAAGTAATTCTTTTATTTATGCCCAGTCAAAGCAGTCAAGCACATTGTCTGCATCAACACGAGATATTTTAAGTAGGAATTTCTCCATCATAGCTATTTCAAGTTCGTAGATTAGAGTTTGTGAATTTGTAGATAATTAGCAAGTTGGCATACAACTTTGTTGATTGTTATGAATCAAACTTCCCACTTCCTTCCTCAGCCTATTAGAGGGTATTTTTGGCATAGACCCTGGCATCACAATTGAGGAAGGAGATGGGAAAATAGGATGAACATTTGTGAATGTCTTTACTAGGCTTATTACATTTATATTGAATAAAGATTTAACTAGCGGAATGAACAGGTCTGGAAGAAGCTTATAAAATTCAGATAGAATCCTACTATCCAGAGGTTTTCTCATTGGTTTGCTTTCTAGGAGCATTGTATGTTCCTTCAGTTGTAATAGGGGTAACTAAAAAAATTACTCTCACTCTTTAGCCTTGGTGCCACGCTTTGAACCAAATGGATCTCAACAGATTCTTTTGAAAATTCATCTTCAGTTTAGTGAATACATTGAGAAACATCTTCATAAAGAGACAGTAGTTATGTGTATTTATGACAACAGCTTCTTTGATGTCTCTTTCATCCTACTACCAGACAACTCATGTTATAAATTAGTCACTTGAGTTTGTAGATTTCTTTTATGCTTCATGATTCTCACAATACTCCAGTATCTAGACTTTTTATGTGTCCCATAAAATCAAAATGTGGTGAAACACATTATGTAAAAAAAAAAAAAAACTCTTCTCTCACTTTCATATCTGTTAGAAGAGATCTGTCTATTTGAAAATGTTTGGAAGCATATTTATTTATTATGCACTACCTTCAAGAGTATCAATTGAATGGTCTGATAGGTTTTCAGACATGAGCTCACATTTGTTATCCTTACTCTTTATGTAATCCCATATAAGATACTAGTCCAATCTGGAATATCCTACATGCTTAGCAGAATACAATGTAAGTGCAGAGGATACAAAATAGATACATGCTGTAAATCTCTAATTATATCCCTGACACTCTTTTTTATAATCAGTAGTTGATCTGTAAAGGCAATCTTAGATTTTCCCATCTTGGCATTGTTTGGTGAATTGAATTCCCATGCAATAATATGTAAATTGTCTAAGTTCACTAATTACCCCACTGATCCTTTAAAGGGGTGAGGTTCATTGGATTTTCTAGCATAAATCACTGGTACTTTCCTTTTATATCCCAGCAACAGGGTTGAGTTATTTGATTATCCAATCTAGTCTTTAAAAAATGTAATGTCTAAGCCAGTTTGAACTAAAATGATTATCCCTGTACATTCATAGTCTGATTAGACAAAAACTAATACCCTTCGTGAATAATCATTTAAAAATTCTTGAGGCTCTTTAGACATATGTCATAGGTCACTATTTCTAAGTAATTCAGAATGTTTCCTATTTTAAGTTTACTCTTTAAGTCTTTTCCATTTCCCATATAATTGTTTCATCTTTTCCAGTCCCCTCTACCAGATCTTGAGTCATTTGTATTTGGTTCAGTGAGTTAAAAAAAAAAAATTCACTTAATAACCTTCCAACTTCGAGGATTACACTTTTTTCAATGTTCCAATATCTTTAAACATATCCACCAATTGATCCATCTGCCAGTGTCTCACATCTGTACCTCTCACAAGATCTGATTTTATGAGAAATGGGGGACAAGGGAGCACATCGGCGCGGGCTTCAGAAAAAGAAATTTCTCAAGCTGAGAACTGACAGTAAACTAAAATGTCTTCGGCTTTTGTCTGTAAAGAGAAATATATGCCGTAGGTTGATGTGATTGCTGTTCTTTTGTGGAAGAATCAGTATCTGGCACCTATTCACAGGAGCTAAAATGAGTGAACGTGACCTAGCTGTTCATAGCTGGTATGACTCTGGGTTACTTGCTGCTTTTATGATATTAGAGGCTGATATATTTAACTCCCGAAGGTGGATAATAGCAAACATTAAATATCAACAAGCTATATGTTAATGCAAACTATTATGGCCCAATCATGATAAGTGTGGACCAAATAAAGCTTTGATTTAATCTCTCTTTAAATTTGAGGGGTAATATAGCATTTGTGTAATATAGTCTTAAATGTCAGATTGGATAGGTCCACACATAGACAGATAATCAATACCCTCAAGATTAGGTGGCAAATACTTGACATGATGCAAAATGGAGGTATCTGACATTTATTGATAGAGAACATGGGTATTCTTTTTACAAAAGGAGTGGTTACCTCTATAGTATGGTGGTGGGCTAGGTCTAAGAAGTTTGCAAATAAACACTTGGAGGCTAAAATTAAAAAGGTCTGGTTGAAGAAACAAAGTACAGATATGCAGGATAGGTTAGAGAAACTTACTATAGATCCTGAAGTAGCTCAACAGGAATATGGAAATAAACTGGAAGACAGGATAAGTCATTTTGAGTATGAGGAGAAAAGCAAAGCTTTTCTGTCCTTCAAGCTTGGATGGATAGAGCAAGAAATCACAGAGCGGAGTTAGCTTATATTCAATCACATCAGATAACATCAGATGCAAAGCAGATTAAGGAGATTATGCATAGTTATAATATGGGAGTAAATAAAGAAGAGGCACTTTTTCACCTGCATCAATGTCTGCTTTTCAGCAGAACAAAAACTACCTTGCCTACCTGAAAAGGAGTTAAACCTTCTAAATACCCCTATACAGAATGAAGAAATTACTCAGACAATAAAAAGGCTTAAGAAAAGAAAAGCTGACGGCCTAGATGGTATCTCGGGGAGGTATATGAAATGTAATCAGAATCATTAGGTCCTTTCTGAAAAAAGTTATTCAACTCTATCTTGGCACAGGGATAGAAAGTACCTGAGTCGTGGTCATTCCCAACAATTACCCTGATTATGAAACCCAATAAAAACCTACACAAGTTACCCTTCCTATAATTACCTTATCAATTAAATGCCACCCTGAAACAGGCCACTTGGGATATAAGTTTCTCTAGGGATAGGGAAGATTGCACTTTAAAGATGGGTAACCATCCGGCTATTGACTCTTGCGTGATAAATAAAAGTACAGGCATATATTTCTTGGAACTTGCCACATGGAGTGTGCCGTTTTTGGTCACTATTGAGGCAGGGTATGCTCCCTTTAAACCCTTTATTGGCAAAATGGTATGGTTCATCACAAATTTGTAATTTGTGTAATAACGGCCTACAAGATGTTTATCATGTATTATTTATTTGCCCAGCATTACTTTTGTGTTGACGAAAATGGATAGGACCAATATGGCTACATCTAACTATTCTTTCGGCCTCAGCATTAAATGAATCACTTTATGAGCTGCCAAATGAAATGTTTTGTCACAGAATTTTTAAATTTTGTAAGTGCTTTTTAAACTTGTACTAAGGTTCATAAGGTATGTAGGGGAGTAGCTGCTAATACTTGCTCTGCATGGGCGATTTTATTCTTTATCTTGTGATGGTAGATATATTATCTTATGATATTTACCTCCTAAATGTTTGCACTAAGGGCATGAAGGACATTTAATTATTTTGTACTGTACATTATATTGCTATGTTATTAATTTGAAGACATTTTTGAATGTTGGATTCCACTTAGGAGTCCCTGATGTCTTGTTGGGTCCTGTGGGTGCATTGTATTAAGTTTTTTAATCTAATAGAACTCAGATCTACTCTGTTAGAATGTTAGAATTCACAGCACATTAAAGAGGAGTTGAAGAATAACGCACTTTTCTATTCACGTTGCATGGTGTCGCGCACATTGACATCTTCTCTGATAGATCTTCGGTCTTAAAGCATGGGGGTTGACAATGATTAGCAATGACCATCAGTGTATTTATTTGAATAGTTTGGACTTACCTGGCTCTTGTTTAATTTCATTTTCAGAGACCCCTGATGAAGGGTCATCCTCAACCCAAATGCTTTTAGTTATATGAGTGCTTGCATTTTAAATCACAACCTGTGAAATTAAGCATTTGGAATTAAAATTACATATTAAAATGATTATTCAGTAATACGGAATTGGAATCAAGTGTCTTCTATGAAAGGGAAAATATTATGTAATTGGGGGAGAAACCAAAAGGTTTCAATGCTAAGTGACCCATCAGCTAGGGATTGGTGTTCCAAACCTGGCACCCTTGTTACTGCATCTTTTAGCACAGACAGAGACAGTGCCAATGATTGGATTACACATAAATAATCTATAAAAACATAAATATTGGTGGAATCGAGTGCACTGTGATAATATTGTCAGTATTAATTTTAGGTCTGGCAATATCAAAGTGCACCACTCAAAATGTCTTTTGAAGAAATTGCGCAACTTACTTCTAACAAACCAGACACACTTATGTTCACTGCTGAAGAATTGATTCAAGAAGCCAGACAATTCAGTCCTCATGTCAATACGGTAATGCAACTTCTAAAACAAATGGAGTTTTTAAGCAAAAAAGAGATCAACCAAAGGCTACATGCCACAACTCTGATACATTAGCACAAGGCAAAAAGGATTCCACGTGGTCTACGCATCGCTCTAAAACCAATGTTATGCAAAACTAACAAAACCTTTATGGAGATATTAAATAAGTGTTCCTTAGATTTGACCCTACTTATTATTGAGGGGTTGTCCAATATCTTAAAGACACTTGAAGAAGAAATTCAAACGATCAAAAGTGCAAAATCCAAAAACTGGGGCAACCTGTTGGAGGATATAAACCAAAGATTGGACAAATACGTGAAAGAAATTCACAATCGGAAGATCAAGAAATTTCGCAGAGACACCATAGAGTATAAATTGGACGAGGTCAATACATGGGCGGAAGTGTACAGCCAACGGAAATGGCAACAAAAGCCTAACGTAGGCTCATCGCAAGAAAGTATTGTTTCAGATTCGGATGTAGCCCAAAACAGACCATCTCTGGCCAGTAATGAAAGAGCACCCGCTCAACCATCTACCAGTATGGGGGGCACTAAACCATCAAAAGCATATTTTTTGTCCACCAGCCCGGCAGCAAACAATCAACCAAACAAAAACATGGAAAACCCCGGAGGAGTCAAAGAAACCGACATAGAAATGGAGATGAGAACACTTTGGAGCAGACAAAAACAACTTAGTCATCAACATTTCTAGTACAACTTTGACCAAAGCACAGAGAGCTTTATTAAACAAAGGAACCTCTTTTGTTCCATCCTACCATAGTAACATCGCGGAAACTGAGATTTCCATCTTCAAATTCCTAAGGTCAATGAGACTCAAATATTTTTTCAGTGTTGTTCAACCATCAGTTAATCTACAAGTAGAAACTGAATGCAAGGAATTTAAAGAAAAAAGTACTTTTTGCCTCCCAATTTTGCATAAAACAATAGATGCGTTTGAACGGCTTAACAAAATGGAGGTGAACAGATTAAATTTCAAAGAAGGTAAAAGCCGGAAATTTTCCTCAAAAGAATGGAGTACTTTATCTTCTTTGGTCAATAACAGCCAGTGGACGTTCCAGAAAGCAGACAAAAGAGGAGCGCTCGTAGTAATGGACACGGAATTCAATGAGTCCAAAGTTACTGCACATGTGCAAGATACCAATATCTATCTGCGGCTTGAACAAGATCCAACCAAGGAATTCCAACAAGTTCTGAAACAAATTTTGGAAAATGCGTTGAAGTTGCAATGGATTACAGAAAGCACTTACAAATTAATGTATACAGAATATCCAAGTGGACCACAATTGTATATGTTGCCTAAGGTGCATAAAAACTGATTGAATCCCTTGTTTATTATTATGATTATTATTATTTAGCTTATAAAGCGCCTGGTTACTCCAACCAGAGTGTACCCGCAATAGAACACCATCCGACCCCTAACAACTGACCTGTACTAGCAGCCTTGCTATGCCTCTGACTGCCAGGCCGTCAAAAGAGACACTACTTTTGTCCTCCGTGCGGATGTCAAAAAAAGCTGTGTTTTTAATTTTTTCCTGAACAGAGTTTCCGATACACACATCCCTAGATCCATAGGCAGATCATTCCATGCCTTAGCCTCCAAAAAGCCAAAGGATCTACCTCCCGCTCGAGCCTTTCGTACCCTGGGCACAGTCAATTTGGCTGTGCTCAACGATCTCAGGTTTCGGGCAGGTCGATATGCAGTAAGAAGAGGAAGCAAAAATCTCGGCCACTTTTGATTAATGATCCTATGTCCAAAGCATAGGGCCTTAAAAGTAACTCTGGCCTGTATGGGGAGCCAATGAAGTTTCATCAAGGCTTCCCCCACTGATGCCCGCATGGGAATATTCAGAATCCGCTGAGCTGCCGCATTCTGGATCTTCTGCAAGATATTTAAATTTCTGGCAGTCACCCCTAGATACAGTATGTTACAATAGTCAAGGCGTGGAATAACAAATTCCTGTACAATGGTTCTTTTTGCTTCAAGTGGAAGTAGGTCCAAGATTTTTCGTAGCATTTTAGGAATGCCAAGGCAGGCTCCAGCTACAGCGGATATATGCTCTGAATTGTCATCAAACCACACTCCCAAATGTTTGACCTTAGCTTTCGGAACCAGAGTAAGTCCCAGTTCCTCCGGCCACCATAGCTGAGACCGGAGTGAGGGCTGTTTACCAATTACCAACACCTCAGTCTTCCCTGCATTCAACGGAAGACAACTGTGTTTCATCAAATCAACAAGCGCACCCAAGCAGATCTTAAAATCAGATGCCATTCCAGACTCCTTTTGCTCCAGAGTAACAATCAACTAAGTATCATCGGCATATGACACCAGTTTTACCCCATGCCTTAATACAATATCTGCCAGGGGGTGCATGTAGATATTAAATAGGGTCGGACTGAGGGACGAACCCTGCGGCACCCCCTGTGACAGAGGTCAGACTCTAAATTTAAAAGGATGTTGTATGACCTGGAACGATCTGTTCTGCAGGAAATTTTCAACCACTCTCAGATACCGCCACTGACCCCAGCCTCCCTCAGCCTCTCCAATAACAGGCCGTGGGAGACCGTGTCGAACGCAGCGCTCAAATCAAGTTGGATCATTGCAGCTGTCCTTTCTTCATCGGCTGCGGTTCTCAAAGCCTCCGCAGCCAGGAGAAGTGCCGACTCCGTACTATGAAGTGGCCTAAAGCCAGACTGGGTGTCGTGGAGGACCCGGCTTTCTATCAAGAACATGGACAGTTGGCAGTTAAGATGTTTCTCTGCAATTTTTGCAACGAAGGGGAGCAGAGAGATTGGTCTCAAGTTTTCTGGGAGGGCGGGCTCTAAAGAATGTTTCTTCAGCAATGGTACCACCATAGCGTGTTTCCAATTGCTGGAGACCTGCCCCTAGCTGAAGGACATATTCAGTAATTGCGGTGAGAACCAGAGCAATAACCTCCTTCCCTAACCGCAAAGATTTAGGGGGAACTGGGTCCAAAGGGGACCCTGATTTAACCACGTCCATCAATTTCAGGATCTCACTTTCCATAGGAGGGTGAAAGACAAACATAACCTCGGGCCAAAGGACCACTACGGCAGGGACAGGTACAAAATTCCTGCTGCTTTCCGGAAAGGTGGCATATATTTTATCAAACTTGCACAGAAAGAAGTCCGCAACCTTATTGCAGTGATCCATAGATGCAGGGAGTGATGCTGTTACACGTTCCAGAGAGGATTATTGTTTGACTACCTGGAAGATGTTCTTAGTGGAATTTTTTGCTAACTCAATCTGCTCCGTATAAAATTCCCTACGCACTCTCCTAATCTGTAAGTGATAAAACTTAAAAGGCCGTTCAAGGTGTTTGCAACCCATTTTCAGCTGCACCAATTCTTCTGAAAACCATTTTGCAGATGCTGTCATACGAGTGCTTTTGCATGGTTTCAGGGGTATCAAGGAGTCCACTACCTCTTTGATCCAAAGGGAGACTAAGTCCTCTTCTATCTCAGTTTTGGCCCCTAAATAAGGGGTACTTGAGACCAGTTTCTCCTAAAAATTTAGACCAATAGTATCCGCCTGTGGGTCCATATCTGAACCCATCTGCCAATAATTGGATTTCTTTCTTCAACCAAATGTACAACATTGGGACACACACATCAAGGGCACAACTACAGTCTTAAACATGTTACCCACACTGAAAAATGAAGGCATAGAATCTTGGTGGCTATGCACTGTGGATGTTACTGCACAATGCACCTGTATCCCCTACAATAAAGGAATTGAAGCAATAGAATGGGCTCTTTTGAAACATGAAGCAATTGGAGCAAATACGATTTTGTTACTGGAGTTACTACATTTTGCATTGTTGCATAGTTATTTTCAATAGAAAGACAACTTTTTTTTACAATGCAATGGGACATCCATGGGTTTTGCTGGAGCTCCATCATATGTGAATACATTTAAGTACAAATTTGAATATTTTACATACTTCAAAAGGCTACATGGATTGAACATCTGGTTGCTTACAAGAGATATATTGATATCTTTATTATTTGGAAAGGGGAACTGAAACAATTACAGGATAATATCATTGAGTTAAATCAGTGTCATGACCACATCAAATTCACACATCAGATTACAAGGAAAAAGATTGCATTTCTAGACATGATAGTACAAATAGATAAAAGTGGTATCAAAACAAATGTACACATTAAAGAAACAAATCGAAACAACTGTTTACATTACAAGAGTTTCCATCAACAATCATTGAAACAACATTTACCATTTTTCAATTTATCAGGTTGAAAAGAATTACATCAGACCCAATAGAAGCAGTTAATACCATCACTCAGTATGCCACAAGATTCAAACAATGAGGTTATCCTAGTAACATCATTGAGGAATCCATTAAGCAAGAAACACCTTTCGATAGATATGGGTTGTTAAAGAAAAGAGAATCTGTCAAAGCGAAGTTTATGATATGTATCTTGAAGTATTCCACCCGAACTAATCAAATTAAAGCCATGATCAGGAAACATAGGGCCATGAATCAAACGGAACCCGATCTGCAACAACTATTTAACTGCAAACTTACTTTTGCATTTCAATGATCGAAAAACATCAAATAATTATTGTCAAGCAAATAGAAAAAAACTGAAAGTATCAAATTTAAAGGAATGCAAAAATGCGCAAATTGTATACATTGCAACAACGCAATGGTCGAGAATCAGTTTGCACACCCGACTAAGGGGTTGACAATAACATTACAACACTCAAGTACGCGTGACACGGCCAATTTGGTTTACGCTTTGAAATGCCCGTGTGGAAAACTTTACGTGGGCAAGACTGAACGCAAGGTGACAATCTGGATAACCGAACATAAAAGTAACATAAGAACTAAAAATGTCTACTCTATGGTGTTCCAAACTTGGCACCCTTGTTACCGATACCAGGGTTAAGCAAGAAATCAGATGTCTGGGAATATTCATTACAAACAAAAACACAGAAATCCCCAAAAAGAATTTAGAAGACATTAGGAAAGAGGTCCACCGATGTCTTAAAAAGTAGTAACACATTCCTTTAACAATATTTGGAAGGACAAGCCTTCTTCTGAAAATGTCCATTATACACAAAATCACGATTTCTTTTTTTTATAATATCACATTGAGCTTTGATAGAATCACTATAAAAGTCCTTCAATCCAACATCAATAGCTCTATCTGGAGCTACAAGGAGCTAGTCTCTCCTGGAAGAATCTTAGGGGAAAAAAACAAAGGTGGCTTGAGCTTATCAGATGTAAAACTAAATTGCTGGACTTTTCAGATTAAATCTCCTAGACAGTTGTTCAGACTCCCAGGTCAGTCTAAGATAGGGTGGCTTTATTGAGAAATGATTGGTGATTGGTGTGATAGATGTTTCCTATAAAAGTTTGTAGTGCCAAAATATCATAAGAAAGTTTGGTTGAAGACCCTTTGATCAGTGGCAGGTTTATGGTATGAGAAAAGGAGACTTCCCTTCCTTCCCTTACTGCAGTAGTATGGCACTTGTCTGGGAATCCTGTGTACACTAGAGGTGCTGAAAGAATAATTGAGAGGGCCCCTGGCGACAATTGGCATAGTGATGTGGGGCCCTTGATGGAGAGAAGCTCATTAGTTGAGAAATAGTATCTCTGTAGACTGAAGGCTCTCTCACATCTTTTGGGTACTTACAATGGAAATCATGGTGCACAAAGCCCAAAAAGATTCATTATTAGGAGAGGCACTTCAGGATGAATCACTGAGGAAGAAAGAGGTTGTCCTTTGGTATGCTGTCTTGTTGCATCAGGACAGAGGAAGCCAGCATCAGTACTTCATTTGTGAACGAGACTTGCCTACGACAACTCTGTTGAAAGCACATGGCAAGTAGCTAATAATTGTTTGAAGGTTAACTGGCTACTTAAAAATGAAAAAATCTGCAACATTAAGAAGGATCATTTTCTTCACTTTTTACAGAATCTAATGGACTCCTAAAAAGCTAGTCAAGTTCTCAAGTTCGGATGAAGGTAGGTGCAGAAAGTGTCTGCAGGTTAATACAGACTCTCTTCATGAGTTTGTATATGTCCAGGCTCTAGAACCCTATTGAAGGATGTTGGTAAGATGGTTACTGCATTTTCTATTTTTTTAAAGAAAAAGAGATAAAGGCAACCCTGCCTCTTATTTTCTTTCTGGCTAATGGAAGCAGATAATGGCATACAGTTAACCAGATCTGAGTTGGGGTTGTCGTTTTACCTGTTACTTTTGGCAATAACATTGATTTGTAAGAAGTGGACCAGTCAAACACCCCCCTTTCAACAAAATGGCTGGTAAGAGTCTCATGTATGGCTGAGTTAGACCAAAAGTGGCAATTAAATTTGGGTAAAAGACGCTGAGACCGTTTTGATGTCGGTGATATTCGAAACATACATAGTCCAATGATTACATAATAAAAGCTGCTAAATTATTTTGTGTTAATTGACAAGGAATTTTAAAATGAGCACGGCTCACAAATTTAATGATTGAAGCTAGAGAACCAATCACAACTCTTCTTTTTCATATGGTGGATGAGGACCAAATAAAAGCTTTAGTTTAGCTGTCAGTATGAGGAGGAACTGGAGGGGACTGAGGATTTCCCTACAACAATGACATACATTTGTGGATTTTACACCAAAAGGTTTTTCATCAAATTGACTGCTGTTATGGCAAACGGAGCAACATGGGTCAAGAAAGCACCTTCGCCCTGCCAGTCAGAACTGAAAATAGTAGATTTTGCACTGTGGTCTTCTTGGAGGTTTTAAATCAGCTATGAGGCTAGATTGGAATTCCTCAAACCAAAGAAAATTAGACCTCACATGTATCGTTTATTGAATTGAATTGAATTGACAAGCAGTTTTTTTGAATTGTGACAAGCATGTACCAGTTGTGAGTGAATTAATACATGACTATATACATATACCACACTTAAGGAGTTTAAGCCTAGTAAGCATTAGTCGTGCAGCAGACCAAATGTGGAAAAACAGTTTGAAAAGAAAGTTAATTGAGTAAAAGTGATGGGACAGATAGTGGTTGTCTACATGATTTCATTCCTTTCTGTGCTTCCACAGCTGATTTTTCAGCTAATTCAAAAATTCTCTGCATCTTTTCCATCGTTCTGTGTTAGCCACAAAAATAATTGGAAAACTAAGTTGAGATGGAATCCTGGTGTTCACAGTCAGTCAAGATGCCTGGGTTGCAACCCAAAAAATCAATTTATTGAGTTTCATTAAAAGAAGACAGCCCCACTGAGTTAGCAGGGTCATGGCCATGAAAAAGTCAGGATCTTTAATGTTCGAGTTATCATCTGGTTGGCTGGCTCTGCCTTCCATGTGAATGAATTGAAATAGTTTGTTTTTAACAAGGTGCTTTTTCAGGCTGGTGACATTAATAGGGTTCTTTTGTCTTTCTGAAGTTTGAAATACTATGCTCCTTATTGCTATCTGTATCTTCACATCATATGCTGCCAGTGTGTATGTGTGTAATGTGTGCTTTCTTTATGTGTGATTTTCTGTGAATGTGTTTGTTTCTGAAAATTAATGTGTAAGGATCTGGTCGCGTGATCACTCATTACCAGTATTTAATTCCCCAAAATATGCCATGTAAGCAGCATTTGCATAATACATTTATGCTATTGCTCTTGTAAGAATTTTCAACCATAAACACCAAATGTGCATGATTTTTAAATTTCTCAACAAATGAAGCCAAGGTGGTCTGGTGGTATCATTGCGCTTAATTGGTAACGCTGGATTGGTGTAGTCCGTGTGGTCTTCAATGATAGTTGTTTTTAATTTAATGGGATAAAAACAATAGGCCAGATCCTGCACAGGATCTGTGTGGTATACTTTTGTAAGGGTATGTGTGTCTTATTAAATTGCCTTTTAATTTGACTCCAGAAGGTATCCGTTTTTGGCTGTCATATTGATCTGTCTGTGATGATTGGATGTCATTGTTTTCCATCAGTATATATTTGATGCGTGGTATGGTATGATTTAAACAACGTATACAACGGGTTCTTGTGAGGTAAGCTTGTTTGAGAGGTCTGCTGAGAAGTGGCTATCGAAGTGACTTTCTGAGAGCTATAGAGAGCTAGGGTGCTATTCCCAAATCCATTTTAGAAGACATAAGTGATGGAATGCTAATAAGGAGACAGCATTTGTTTTGAATGAAGGATAAATCCTTATCAAAGAACAGAACAAGGTTGCACATTTTGTGCACTGGCTTGGGGGTTAGCCCAGTTCCTTAGGTCCAGAGAGAGGGATACCACATAGTATTGGCCCGGCTTATGAGGTAGACTTTGGTTTTCTGCACATTCAAGCAGACCAAGGTGCATAAATACAAGAACTTAATGCCACCAGAACATCATTTTTCAAAACGTTCTGGTAGCGTTAAGTCCATCACCCTATTTACAAGGCAGCGTTAAGCCACTTAACACCGCCTTGTAAATAAGGCCCCCTTTCACGCAACACTTAGTGTGAAAGAGGCAGGCAATGGGTGTTGCAGTAGGTATTTCACTGCAACACCCATTGATTTTGACACTGCCCCAATTTACTAGGGGGGTGTAAATATGGGGCAGCACCAAAATTAAGACCAAAACAACCCTGGTCTTAACATGTTTAATTTATCCTAGGTTTTGCTGTTTCTATGTGTGCTGCATTATGCAGCACACTTAGACACAGCAAGTTGCCATGAATTATTGTTTATGTGCAGGAAGGTGTGCCTTCCTGCACCTAAACAATCATTACAAAAATGGCGATTTGCAACTTCTATGTGTGCTGCACAATGCAGCACACACAGGAGTTACAAATCGCCATTCTGGATTGTTTAAGTGCAGGAAGGGAAACCTTTTTGCACATAAACAATCCTTCCCCCAATGCAGGCTAACTGGCACTATTGTGTAAGGGTGCCTGCGTTGGCACTGGGCAGCTTAATTTAGCGCCAGCGCTAGTGGAAATGCAGGGGTGCGCCGTAGCACTGTAAATACAGCGCATCTCAGCGTTTTTGTACTGACAGAGTACAGAATTAGCACTTTTGGAGCTAGTTCATTGTACATATTGTGGTAAATAATTTAATTACCGGGACTTAATTTGATGCGGAAAATCTATAATAATAGCTCAGTAAAATAAGAGGCAGAATCCGTGGTATTAGAGGTTCGGAACGGGCTTTATTCCAAAATCAATTCGAATTGATGGACTCCATATTCCATCACCACGAAGGTTCAGGAAGTGAAGAACAATCTTTATTGACAAGTAATCATTTTTATACAATAGGCATTACAGTGAAACAGATGCAGGAGGCGTAACAGCTGATAACAAAGATAAGAACATACATGCGTAACTAAAATAGGTGTAACTGGGCGTAACTTAAAGAACGTCATTGGATATGATGTCATAAATGGGTGGTTCCATGAAAGAATTTCGCAATGTCAGCAGAAATACTTGGCAGAGATGCGCGCGCAGCAGCATGACGTGTGATTGACGTGCAACTAGGGGGTGAAGGGGACTTGACATTTAGCTCTACATGTGGAGACAGAAGTCTGGGGTTATGTCAACCTAATCCCAAATCATATCTAACATCCTATGTTTAAAGAACTGTGTTATCCAAAAAGAAAGGTCTCTTAGGATAGAATCTTATTCTATACTGACTATACTGACTATACTGACTGTTAGTGCGTGTACAAGCGTCTAAGTGTCTACACTAGATGCGAGGGGGTAGGAATATTCCATGGTAACAGGGCTATGAATTACTTGCATAAAGACAGAGAAGCCGGGCCTTTTGCTCGGTAGCTGAAAGAATGTTTACTTAAACTGCTAGACAGGAATGCATTGGATGAGGAGCGGAGCAGAGCAGATAATCTTGAAGGTGAAATACAGTTTTTTGGCAAGCAGACAGATCGAGTCAGGCACCGTTAGCTGCGCAGGGAGTAGGACAAAGTTCATGGATACAGATGCGAGCTCAGACTGGAGCTTTCAGAGGCAGAAGGCAGAAAAGGCTTGATGGCAGAATCAGGGCCTACTCGCCTGGACTGTAAAATGGGATAAATGAACCATATAAAGCCGGTGGCCTTTCATACTTAGGAATAGAATATCCGGCCCATTCATGGCGGATCTGAAAGAGGACATGTTGACGGTGGACGCACATGTGTTTGCGTCTTCATAACTGGAACTGGAGGAAACATACATGTACTTATGATCTATACATGAAACCGTTGGGGTCCAAGATAGGGGACATAACTGATCATAAAAATCCATATTTCCACATTCCCTCCTTGTCCCCTACTTGCCCTTAAGAGATATCAATCTTCATCAATCCGTTGATTTGTTCATATAACATCATTTGTTCTTCTTTCTTCTTCCGGAATCTTGAGTGAAAACTTGGATGTGGGATACACGAGGTGGCACATAGACCACAAATCGCTGGCCCACATTGTAGGCATAAGCAGCAACTGAATAGTATGAGAAAGCCAATACCTAGGAAGGATAGGACCCTCCATCCAAAGGTAGATAATACACTCCAAAACCAACCGGACCAAGTCCAGGTGCCTGGATTCTGGTGTATCTGGCTTACAATCTTATGAAGGCGGGTTATGGCTTTATATACTGACGGTGAATTTTCTGGTATGAAAATGCAACAACTTGATCCGATGACCCTACAAGCTCCGCCCCTATCGGCCAGGATGACGTCAAGGACAAGACGATTTTGAAGCACAACAATCCGCATAGCAGACTGTTCTTCAGTTAAATTTGCCTAAGGCGGAAATAGTTTCGTTTACTACTGCTTCAAGGGTTCTGGTTAATCTACGTATCAGCTTACTATTAGTGACTGTACCTATATAAGGAAAGAAACCTTTATTGAAATCTGTGTATTTCTCCCATGCTGTTTCAGTGTAATCGACTATTGGGAGATCTCTCTGCTGTCTATTGTGCACTAAATGAGTATTTCTATGATAATCAGGAGGAGCTAGGAAAACAGGTGGTAGAAGGAATGCTATGTAACAGGTACCATCCCAATCTAAAGGTAGGCGTATATATGCGGTCTGTCCACATATAAAGTAGGAATGACGAGAAGCTCTAAATGTAGATTTGCCTTGATCACTGAATTCTATTACAGTGATGCATTTACTATGGCCCATGTGTATGGAGCCATTCTTTCTTATGCATAGTTCCCCTTTAACTGGGAATACGGACATGGCAGGCAAAATTGGTGCAGCTTCGGATTCAACGTTCAGGATCATGAGATTAAGCGTGAAATTACCTAATCCATATACTTCATTTTCTAGATCAGTTCCTGTTCTTTTGGGAAGTCCCTCCTTGTTAGGGTAACAGACTTTAAGCAAAACTAAGTTCAGGTTTCCCCAAACCCAGTTGTCTTGATAAACTGCGGAATTCGAATCTAGGGAATTAATTAAACTAAACCATGCTCCACAGGAGCCATTGTGTGTGAACGGATATGGAAAGAGAGGCAGAATTCCCTTATAGTTCTGATAGGGAGGGAGTCGGCCACATATCCAACAATTTGTAGCATTGCTAGCCTGATGGGAATGATGTAACATACTAATAAAAGTGTTATTGCGCAGCGCAAATCTATAGGACAACTCATGCGGGGGTAATTCACTAAAAGAATGTTCAGCAGTAACATTATAAACATGTTTAGAAATAGGATAATATATGTGCAACAATATACTTGCAGCGATTATTAAAAGACATAAAAAAAACAGAATTAATAACGTCACTGTGCAATGACTACGCAGTGATTTACAGTACGCATGTTTTTTCAACTGGATTTGATTATCTCTTTCTCTATTCCGGTCCAGAGGATACATGTCAGAGACAAATTCAACCGATTCACCTTGGAGAGGACTTAAACAATCAAATTGTCTGACTGTCTGGACCTTAATTTTAGTCTATATAGTTCTGAGCTCGTTTGCTCAACCAAGGGGAGCTTTGAGTCTGTCTTTGAGGAAATACAGGGTTTAGTCTCTATATCGGATGGTAGTCCATGAAATTTCTTGATATGACTTGAATGTATCCAGCCTTTTCGACCTTCGATCTTCACGGCTGTCCTCGTGGTTAACAGTACGAGTTGAGGCGATTTCCACCTAGGATCCAGCTGAGACTTCCGGTCAAAGTTCCGCACTAACACCAAATCCCCCGGAACTACGTCGTGGGGTTTCACCTCGGTGTTGTCGGGAAAGGCTGCAGCTACCTGTGAACGACAAGATTGTAGTGCAGACATCAAGGAAGCTAGGTAATCTGTCAGCATATTACAGTCAACGTCAGTTATTTTACGAGGTATAGGCGTCCCCCACATATTTGGTGGTCTACCGAAGATCACCTCATACGGGGATAGCCCTGTTCGAGAATGTGCTACCATTCTCATATAAAAGAGTGCAACTGGTAAGGCTACTACCCAGTCGACACCTTTCTCTCTACATATTTTGGACAATCTGATTTTCAGAGTTTGATTATGTCGTTCCACGAGACCTGCTGCCTCGGGGTGTCGGACACAATGAAATCTCCATTGATAACCTAACAAAAGTGAAACGTGTTTCATTAGTTCGGATGAGAACGGCTGGCCGTTATCTGAGTAGACAGCACGTGGTAAAACGTACCGTGGGAAGAATTCTCGAACCAACTGTTTGGCAGTAGTCGGGGCAGTGTAATCTGAAACCGGGTATGCCTCTGTCCAACGGGAAAGAGCACAAACAACTACAAGAACATATTTGAATCCTCGACATCGTTCCATCTGGATATAATCCATCTGGAGGACTTCAAAAGGGTGATCAGGAGGCTGAAATCCACCTTGCTCTACGGGAATGCTTTTACCTGGGTTAAACTGACAACAGATCATACAGGTACGAACTTTTTGTTTAGCTGCTGCTCGTAAATGTTTGTTGAACCAAATGTGTTGAATGCTGTCTAGCATAGCCTTTTCTCCTAGGTGCGCTGGACTATGTATTGTATTAATGATAACTTGGACCATTGAGTCGGGAAGAAACCATATAGATTTTTCCTTCGTCATCCATCCTTGATCCGTTTGGATCCCTCCTAATTCAGTCCATTTCTTTATTTCGTCTGGTGTAGCATGTGTCTGTATGTCAATTACGTCAAGAGCGGGATCCTTAACCATCATGCAATGTGTTGGTGTCGGAACTATTGTCTTTGTCATGTCAGATGTGTGAGTTTGAGCAGTCTGTTTAGCTGTTTTGTCAGCTAGATCATTGCCTTGGGAAATGATATCAGTAACTTTCGTATGAGCTTTACATTTCATAATTGATATTGCAGCGGGTAGATGTATTGCTTCTAATAAGGCATGAATGAGGGGTCCGTGCTGAATGTGGGCACCGTGAGAAGTTAAATAACCTCTCTCTCGCCACAGCACGCCGAAGTCATGGACGACTCCGAATGCATAACGTGAATCTGTGTATATGTTGACCTTTTTGTTTGTGGCTTGAATACAGGCTTGTGTCAGAGCGATGAGCTCTGCTGCTTGAGCTGACAAGGTATTAATACGATTTGTTTCAACGACTTCAGTGTCTGTTGTGACTGCATACGCGGCCACTAGCTCTCCTGTACTTGTTCTCATACATGAACCATCTACATACAACGTCAGGTCTGGGTCTGACAATGGGACGTCTGTCAAGTCTTGTCTAGGTTTCGTCGTGATAGTAATAACTTCAATACAATCATGTGCTAGTGGGTCTGTTCCGTTTACGGGTAACAGTGTGGCAGGATTCAATGTACTACAACGTCTGATTTCTATGTGTGGCTGAAACAATGTTAGTTCGTAACCGGTGAGTCTTGCTATAGTCAAGTGTTGTGTTTGCGTGCGGTTCAAGAGAACCTCTACTGCGTGTGGTACTTGTACTGTCAATTGATGTCCTAACACTATGGCATCGCTTTGTCTGATTGCTAAAGCTGTCGCTGCCACTGACTTCAGGCACGCAGGCAGAGCCTGAGCTACGGGATCTAATGTACTAGAAAAATAAGCACATGGTTTGTGTGATCCTGCTTGTTCCTGTGTGAGTACTGACAAAGCAGTACCTTCGCGTTCTGTAACAAAGAGTGTAAACTGTTTACTGTAACATGGTGTTGCTAAAACGGGTGCTTGACATAAAGCTTTCTTTAGGCTTTCAAAAGCTTGTGTATGCTCCTGAGTCCAAGGGAGGACAGTCGATGTGGCTGCCTCCTGTGTTGTCAACTGAATGAGTGGTTTTGCTAGAAATGCATACTGAGGGATCCACTGCCTACAATATGAAGTGAGGCCTATAAAAGCCCGCACCTCCTTTTGTGTCTTGGGTATTGGCATGTTAGCAATTAACTGGATGCGATCGGGTGTAAGCTGCCTTCCCTCGTTGGACAGCGAGTGACCAAGGTAAACAACTCGCTGGACACAGAATTGCAGCTTAGAAGGGGACACCTTGTGCCCCTTTCCGGCCAAGAATTGTAAAACCGTCAGTGAGGCTTTTTCACTTTCAGGTTCGCTTCTAGCGGTGATCAGCAGATCATCGACATATTGAAGCAGGGCAGTGTTGACTGGCATGTGGATACTGTCAAGTTCTCGTTTCAGTGCTTGGCTATAGATGCTGGGGCTTTCTGTGAATCCTTGAGGTGCGCGTGTGAATTTAAAGCTTCGTCCATTTAAACTAAATCCGAACAAGTATTGGCTTTCCGGATCTATTGGGACGCTGAAAAAGGCATTCTTGAGATCAATTACAGTAAAGAATGTTGCTTCGGAATCAATGGCTGTCAGTAATGAAGAAATGTCTGGAACTACGGGGTATTGTGGTACAATACATTTATTTAATTCGCGCAGATCAATAACCAATCGATATACTGGTGGGGCTTTTGGATCAGTTCGTTTAAGAATCGGGATTATCGGGGAATTACATGCATTGGAGTCGGTTTCCACAACCACTCCTTGGCCAATGAGCTCGTCAATGATTTGCAGTAAAGCCACTACAGCATCTGGGGGTAACTTGTATTGTCGCATTCGTGGTAGTACCACTCCTGCCTTTAGTGTGACTCGATATGGTGTAATGTTCATGCAACCAACATCTGTAGGGCCTTGTGCCCATAAATGTGTGGGTAAATTCTGCAGTCGGTGATCCATGTCTCGGGACACATAGTGCCCTTTGAAATCACGTAAAAACAATCTTACTCCTTCCGGAGAACAACATATTATAGCTCCTAGAGCTTTCAATGTTTTTATACCTAACAGGTTTTCTGGACATGATTTAGTAAGCAATAAATCTGTAGTTCGTGTCAAGGGACCAATCGTAAGGGGAAGAGGCTGTGATACTTCGTTAATGATAGGTTTTCCTGAAAACCCAAGGGAAATATTCTGTGAGCCTGAGAGGGGTGCCCCTGGAACTTCACTACGTTTTATGGTTGTTCGGCTTGCCCCTGTATCAAGTAAAAATTTTCTATCTTGGCCTAATAGTTCACTGTGTACATAAGGTCCTTCTTGATCTACAGGGACCTCGATAAGGGGTAAGCCAACTTCCCTCTCTAGGCTGTTTCATGAGTATCGTTGATAATCAGGGTAGTCATACTGTGCAGTCTGGTACATCTGTCGTGTCGTTGTTGGTGTAGCAGCAATAGGCTGCTGTGGTGGAGCTGGCATAGACTGTTGCGGAGCTGGCATGGCCTGTGCATGCTGCGGAGCTCCTTGTTGGTTCTGATCCTGTCTAAGTGGCCGTGGTCTTTCTTTTGTATTACCTATGGCGATATTATGTTTTAAAACTGGGCAATCGTGTACATAATGACCTGGCTGTTTACAATAGTTGCATGTCCCTTTTACAGGACCTGCTGAAACACTAGACTGTGTCATACCCTTTTTATGACCATCAGCTGGAACTGTCTGGGAAACGAGCATTTTCATTTTTGTATCTTTCATGCGTCTTTGTTCATGTTCTTGTTCTTCTCTAATTCTATTGTGATGGTACTGTAGCATCTGTAACATTTGTGACGGAGTGTTACCTTGCCAGGTACTCTCGAATTTCAATACTCTATTCTTAACTTGGGGCAAGGAATTTTCAACTAATTTTGTCACAAACAGATGTGGATACGATTCGCTAATTGCTTTTATTCCACTATTTATACCAAAACATTTTTCGAATCGGGCATAGAAATCACTAGTGTCCTCATCGTGCTTTTGTTTACAGGCTGAGATTGCACCCCAGTCTTCCTTTTTCGTAGTTAATAAACGTGGCAGTACCTGTACTAGTAAACCTGGTAGTGTTTTGGTCTTTTCCCCAAGCCCTGAACCTGGACCTCGAGCTTTTTCTTCGTTTTCTAATGCTGTCCAATCTATCTTCTGGTCTCCCACCTCCCAATCCTTTTCCTTGAGTTTTTCGTAAATGCCCGCAGGCATTAATACCTTCAATATTGTCATAATGTCGGGATAGGTATATTCTCCCATGAGCAACATGTCTTTAATTTCACGGTGGAAACCCGCTGGTTCTTTGTCATGACTGGGTACCACTTTCTTCATTTCTAATAGTTCTATTTTAGATATGGGTGTGTATACAAACACACGTTTAAACTGATTGTCATCACCTTTTATTGGGTGCACTTCGCGTAAGGGATTCTGTCTATCCATATAATACGTCGTCCTTTCTTTTATGGGCAGTGAGACATGTTCGGGACATACAAAAAGAATGTACTGCTTTCTGGATTCTAGTATTTCTCTAATTAACTCAGTACCTGAACCTCTCCATTTATTCGTGAGTAATTCAGTCAATATATCAGGTAAGGGACCAGGATCGGAGTGTTGGCTTTTATATAGTACGAGGAGTTGTTGAACCATATAGATACCAGCTAAACGCTGTTCATCTGGGGTGAGGTTCAAAAACGTGTGCGCTAATGTATCATCACTATATTTTCCGGGACTGTCAACCCAATGAACGGCTGACCTGGCTAATTCTTGTTCGTCCATAGAATCGAGTATATGATAACCCCTTCGTTCTCGGAGTAATTTGTCAGCGGCTTGGAACGAATGTTCGGGGGACCTTATATTTATTATTGGGTTTTGGAAGTTTCTGTTATTATCTGGACGTATCGGACGTATCGGATCAGTAAAGCATCTAGTATTATTACAATATTTCCCTCTACCTACATAGGCCATTGTTTCTAACTGTCCTGTGGGCAGTTCTAATTCTTCCTCCTCCTCGGTTTGTTCAGGCTCGTCTACTGCTAATCTTTCTTCGTGTATTCGTTCTATTTCTTTGCGGATCTTGCGGCACATAGCTACTATACTTGATCGTTTATCATGTCTCCCCTCTGATATATTCCGACTCCATGTGGTAAGAATTTGCATTTCTTCCGGATTTACCCCTGGTCGGTCTTGATTTCTGATCACACAATTTATGAGGAAACGTAACAGTTCCCCATGTATCTCCACTTTCTGGTACTCCAAGGCTCTATTGATACTTTCGGAATCTCGTCCTGACTGGACAAAGTGATATATATTTTCTAAATGTGTAGTCATTCCTGGTAGCCTCCCTAAATATATTGCAGCTCGTCGGATACGTAATGATGCCAGCAGCATTTCGTCCCCTTTTCCGGGCACCGGGTCATATCTACAATCTATTAGAAGTTCCTTAAGCGCGTCGGGAGTTACTAGTTTGGGCGTACGTTGGTGTGCTAATTCTTGAAAGGAAAGTTTATTTACTCTGGGTGGCGTGGAAAAAAGTGGAGGAGGGAATGTTTGTTGTACCTCCCGTAGCACCACCTGGGGTGCTGGATGTAAAAGGATTCGTTGAACGTGATATAGCAACCATAGTTGTGGGTACAGCTGTAGAAACAGATGTGCTTGCCGGAACTTGTGTCGGAGTTTGTTGTTGCGGCGGTACAGACGGAGGAGGGTCTTGGCGTTGAACCCCCTCGGCAGGAGGTCTATGTGGCGCAGCATTAGCATACTCGGGAGCTGCGTCGTCTAAATAAGAGGAAAGAAAAACATCTTCTGCGGTTCTGGGATGCCCTTTGGGATGTGCTTTTATCGGAAACAATGGGGGTGGCAAGTCTTTGGGTATCTCCAGAGTAGCCTTAGGTAACCCTTCGGCCAGAAGAGGATACATACCATTCATAAGGGCATTTCGTTGTCTGCCTACTTGTTCTGATTTTACTCGAGTACCTTCTTCAATTAATAGATTTTCTCGAACTTTATTTGAATTCTCCTTACTCTTCTCTTCCTGTCTACGTGCTTTTTCTGTACGTCTATACCATTCTTTACGCCATAATTCAATGGCATCTTTCTGTGATTGTCTAGCTTTCTTTTTCCATAATTCTTCCTCTACTTTCACGATGCAATCTGCATCCCAGGTCCCAGCTGCGGGCCACCTCTGACTTTCTGGTAATTCCTTGGTGTAGTCTACCCATAAATCAAGAAATAATATGGCGTCTAGGCCATGTTTATGATACATGAAGTACCCTGGAGTGTCCCTAGGAGGAATGGGAACAGCTTCTTCGAGTACCCCTTTTCTAGTTTTTATCTGTCTTAATTTCGAAAAGAGCGGCATTTTTGAGAACTAATCTGATCTGATACCTAATTCTGAACACGTTTAATACAACAAAACACAATAATGAACAGTCATTCACACCACAATATGCAGAACGTATTTAAAACATTTTAACATTTAACATTTAATGAACAACAATGATGGCCATTTAAGGAACTAGTCACTTAAACATGATACTCGGCACTAACTAGGTAATTCTGGATTATATACTAGACATACTTGATATACTGCTAAACAGTACAGATACACTGCTGAAACAGTGCAGACCGGATTTGTGTACCCAAACCCGTCTTGACCGGCACAACCTATGTGCACGTCAGAACGCCTCCCCGACAATGGTACTCACCGGGTAGCTCGGAACGGAAGGCCTCGGAACTGAACTGAACTGGACTCGGACCGGACTGGACTCGACTCGAAACTTCGGAACTTCGGAACCTGGTGGGCCTCTGTATACCTCGGATCTTGCTCTCTCAGCTAGGATCTGGTCGGGATACTTCGCACTTCTCACCGCCTCGTCTGGGTGTTGATCGCAGCCTCAGTTACCCCCGCTCGGCAGGAGGGAGATACAGGAAATCCTGTGGGTACGCGTTGTTGTCCGTCCAGCTGTGACAGGAGACCGGGCCTGCAACGCACCTCCGGCGCGTGAGATGAGAAAGTGTCCCTGTTCGGGCGCCATTTATGTGGTAAATAATTTAATTACCGGGACTTAATTTGATGCGGAAAATCTATAATAATAGCTCAGTAAAATAAGAGGCAGAATCCGTGGTATTAGAGGTTCGGAACGGGCTTTATTCCAAAATCAATTCGAATTGATGGACTCCATATTCCATCACCACGAAGGTTCAGGAAGTGAAGAACAATCTTTATTGACAAGTAATCATTTTTATACAATAGGCATTACAGTGAAACAGATGCAGGAGGCGTAACAGCTGATAACAAAGATAAGAACATACATGCGTAACTAAAATAGGTGTAACTGGGCGTAACTTAAAGAACGTCATTGGATATGATGTCATAAATGGGTGGTTCCATGAAAGAATTTCGCAATGTCAGCAGAAATACTTGGCAGAGATGCGCGCGCAGCAGCATGACGTGTGATTGACGTGCAACTAGGGGGTGAAGGGGACTTGACATTTAGCTCTACATGTGGAGACAGAAGTCTGGGGTTATGTCAACCTAATCCCAAATCATATCTAACATCCTATGTTTAAAGAACTGTGTTATCCAAAAAGAAAGGTCTCTTAGGATAGAATCTTATTCTATACTGACTATACTGACTATACTGACTGTTAGTGCGTGTACAAGCGTCTAAGTGTCTACACTAGATGCGAGGGGGTAGGAATATTCCATGGTAACAGGGCTATGAATTACTTGCATAAAGACAGAGAAGCCGGGCCTTTTGCTCGTTAGCTGAAAGAATGTTTACTTAAACTGCTAGACAGGAATGCATTGGATGAGGAGCGGAGCAGAGCAGATAATCTTGAAGGTGAAATACAGTTTTTTGGCAAGCAGACAGATCGAGTCAGGCACCGTTAGCCGCGCAGGGAGTAGGACAAAGTTCATGGATACAGATGCGAGCTCAGACTGGAGCTTTCAGAGGCAGAAGGCAGAAAAGGCTTGATGGCAGAATCAGGGCCTACTCGCCTGGACTGTAAAATGGGATAAATGAACCATATAAAGCCGGTGGCCTTTCATACTTAGGAATAGAATATCCGGCCCATTCATGGCGGATCTGAAAGAGGACATGTTGACGGTGGACGCACATGTGTTTGCGTCTTCATAACTGGAACTGGAGGAAACATACATGTACTTATGATCTATACATGAAACCGTTGGGGTCCAAGATAGGGGACATAACTGATCATAAAAATCCATATTTCCACAATATGCCCCCGAGTGATCTACATTCAGTGATGAACTTACGAGAGCCAATGACACAAGTACCTTATTTCAAGGATAATCGTCAACTTGGCTTAGAAATTTGTACCACCTGAATACCTAGGGTAGTCTATATCAAAGGTATATAACATTAGGGAAAGTTTATAGTATAATTGGTGACTGGGCATACCTCAAGGCACAACACATGTGATGTTGGCTTCTGAAGAAAAAAATGGCTCCAGTTTAACTTGATGAGTGTGATTTTGAAAGAAGGGCTTATAAACCATGAGTGTGCTTTTTCACAGGTGCATGCCAATGTAGCCATCTTCAATGAAACACCCGATGGTTTATCTTATCAAAAGCAGCTGAAGGGAATAATAATATCTAAGTAGAAAGATGACCCATGTCTCAACAATTAAGAAATTATTCAACTCTGTAGAATATTGTGGTTTTATTTCCTCGTTGGGGGCCGAAGCCTCCAGGCTCTGACATGCTCCTGGTGTAAGAACAGTTCTCAGGTAACAGCTGTTTCCACAGCCATTGCAATACATAATGTGTAGTTTCATAGATCATTAGTGACAGCACTGGGAGAGTTGTGAGAGATTGCAAATTTGAGGGTCTAGGCTTGATTTCACTGGAGAGGTAGG
This sequence comes from Triturus cristatus, assembly GCF_964204655.1. Taxonomy (NCBI): domain Eukaryota; kingdom Metazoa; phylum Chordata; class Amphibia; order Caudata; family Salamandridae; genus Triturus; species Triturus cristatus. The sequence goes on along the minus strand of NC_140592.1, from coordinate 597,304,678 downwards.
TGTTGATTATGCTGGTGCCGTAGGACGCAAATTGATAACTTCGGCACTGTGGATGCCCCAAGATGATGAGAATGATTTCTAAGAGAATTTTTATCATTGCAGTCCCTGAAAAGTGTAAACTGAGGTAGGGTAGCGAATACGTAGGCAGATATAGGCAGGTAGGGTTGCACATCATGTGGAGCTGTAGTGGCAATGTGGGCATTTACAATGTCAATTGTGTTGCTAAAGAAAGACAAAAGATTTAATCAAAAGTCTGTTAGGGGTAGCTAATCTCTCTTGGCACACGGGAAGGTGTATTGGTATCAAAGACTTCCAAGTCAAATCTTTTTATCCTACAATACCATGTTTCTTTGAGACAGGGACCTTCCTCATACAAATGGAGTCAAATATTTTATGTGACCAAGCACACATGGGGTTTGAATGAGAATGGTGATTCTCCAATTAACATACAGAGATAATCTTGATTTAATTAAAGACAACAGAGGCTAACATTATGCAATAATTTTTATTGCAGCCCCAACATGCAGCCCTTTAAAGAACATGTATTACATCACAAGCAAAACATTCCATAGAACTTAGAAAAGAATAACATAGCAACAACGTAACTAAGCATCATCCTCTTAAGGCTGCGATGAAAAAGTTAATGTCATCAGTGTTATCTTGTAGTGTTGGTGGTACTGTTTAATGAGAAATGAAACTTCATAGTGATGAATTGTCTGGAAAAAATAGAGAAAGAGGGTGATAACAACTTATAAGGAAAGGTAATTAAGTTTTCAGAGTTATATAAGAAAAGTAAAGCTAAAATGTTATCAATCAAGTGCAAGAAAACATGCATAGATAACATTGGCATAACAACCAAAAATATCAATATATCTTAAGAGTTGTTTTACTCCTTATTCCACATGGGTGTGGAGGGTGGGATAATGTTTGCGTCTGTTGTCTTTAATGAAATCAAGATTATCTCTGTATGTTAATTGGAGAATCGCCATTTCATTACAAGACTGGAGACTACCATTATGTATGTTTAAAGCTATTTAACGCCACACTGCTCATGTGCTCCACCGGTCTAAGGTAGTGAAGCTTTAAGTATATCTGAAATCGCACCTCCAAACCAAAACACTTTGCTGGCCATCGCACCTCATGAAGAGTGTGCCCCAACTTCTAACATAATTGTTATTACCCATCTAGAGATAATGGCTGTAGATATTGCTTTATATGGTTTCACAAAGGATATAAACAATTGATTCTCACCAACTGGTCTAACATCAGACGTACTACTTTTGTAAGCTTTCAAACAACTTACAACACAAAGTATTTTACAATCATTAAAATAAGGGTAAACAATACTCTCAGACATTGTTTTGGTTCTTTTACAAATTTCAACATGGACTCTGTCTTGGGAATAATAACTACTGCAGATTTTGAATGCTCTAACATCAAATACTCTTCTGAAATATATAAGGGAAAGTAGAGTAGTTAGTTTCATAGACAACTGTTTTTTTGAGAGCTAAGGCCAGGACATAAATAAGTCAAAGATAAGGTTAACGTTCCATAGGGACTGATATTTAGCCATGGGAGGATGTCTAAGTCTTATCCCTTTCATTACTCTGTGGATCAAAGGATTGCTATCAACAGAGAACTCGTTTATTAGTGAGTGACCTGCTGAAACCCCTGATCTATAGCAGTTAACAGTATGGTAACATAAGCCTGATCTAAATAATTCTGCCAAGAAATTGGCAATATCGATTATAGGAGCATTTACAGGATCCAAATCTCGTTCCAGGCACCAACTAGACCTAGACCATTTTCTCCATACACCTGTGAATCTTTTCCTTGTTCCTGGTGCCCATCACTCATCCAGTAGGCTTTTAGCCTTCCCTGAAAGGTCTGAGTATTTCCCTGATCACCTGAAATCCTCCGAACAATAAGGTTCATATTTCCTTCTTGTAAGAGAGAATATTGCTCCCCTTCTTGTCCTAGGAGAAGGTCTAAATACCCTGGAATTAAGTGTGGGATGTCTACTGCTAGTTCCAAGATCTCAGGGAACCATACTTGTTTGTCCCAAAAGAGAGTTTCCAGTATGATGTTGTATCTCGCTCTCCGTACTTTCAGTAATACTCTCTGTATTCCATTATGTAACCTGGGACATTCCTGAAGATTGCCTTCCCAGTCTAACTGTCCAGATTGCTCCACCACCACAGGAGGTCCTCTTGTGCCTCTTGAGACAAAGGAATCTTGTCTGAGTACCACAAAAGCTTCCTTAAACCCAAGGATTTTAGTTTCTGTAGGGCACTGTAGTGTAAGAGACCTGGGGAAACAGCCTGGATAGAAGAAGACAGAAGGCCAACCTCTCTTGCTAAATATCGTAGACTCAATGTATTCTTTGATAGGACATAAGCTACTTCCTTCTTTATTTTGGTCAATTATTTTAGGGGTAATTGTAATTGGCTCATGATGGTATTCACCTAAAACCCTAGGAACTCTAGATTCGGTGTAGGAGTTGCTACAGACCTTTCTGTATTGACAATGAGTCCTAGTCCCTCCAAAAGGTCTATTGTCCACTTAATATGTATTAACAATTTCTTCTGACTCTGTGACATTATCAACAGATCGTCTAGATAAATTAGAATTCGAACACCCCTTTTTCTTAAAAAGGCTACTACGGGTCTTAGAATCTTGGTGAAGCACCAAGGGGCTACTGAGAGGCTAAAGGGCAGACAACAGAATTGATAGATTGTCCACTTCCATGAGAAACGTAATGTAGTTTTGTGAGTGGTAGTCCATAAGGATTGTGCAATATGCATCTTTGAGGTCAATTTCACAAAAGTCCGCTCGGAAGGGTTTGTTTAATATGGTATCTTTCCAAATGTACGTGATCCATATGGGAAAGAATAATTTTTCTTAAAATAACCCTCATCCACCAAAATGCCCCTTGGTGGTATGCTTCATCATCGGGTTCTTCCCGCCCCGCTGCGGGAAGGGGCTTTGCATGACCGACAGAGACGTGGGAGTACTTTTTTGGAAGGTATGGGCTATATTGTTGATGTAGGAGTTGAAGGGTCAAAGTGATAAATATTTAAAAATACCTGGCCGCTAAGAACTTAGACTTTAATGGGTTCCTAGCGGCCTGGTATTTTTAAATATTTTTACATTATCACTTTGATCCTTTCACTCTTACACCAACAATATAGCCCACTCCTCCCAAAAAAGTGCTCCCACGTCTCCGTTGGTCTTAGCATGCGGGCGGGAAGAACCTGATAATGAGGCATGCCACCTAGGTGCCTTCTGGTGGGTGAGGGTTATTTTAAGAAAAATAAATTCTTTCCCATATGGATCACGTACATTTGGAAAGATACTATATTATACAAACCCTACTGAGTGGACTTCTTTTGATTATCTATATGATACAGGAGGCAAGGTCCACTACGTACTCTCTCTCCCCTTTTTGATTAACGTCCAATTTCACAAGCCAATCTTTTTCTTGTAAAGTGTCCCTCAGAAGATGGATACTGTTATAATATAAAATGAATCCATTGATGCCGAGGTGTATATCAAATGAAGATGGTTTATTGATTAAGATTGTAGATGGTAAAATCAGCATGTAGATAATTGCGAGCCCCACCAGGAGCAGCTCCCTTGCTGCTCAGCCCATACTCCCAACTGACACTCATCCACCAGGCATCCCCAACATTCCATTACATCACATGCATCAGCATTCCACAACACATCCACACACAACACATGTACTCTGGCTGAGCAGCAAGGCAGGGAAGTAGGAAAGATGCATGGCAACGAATACAAGATACCACAGATACCTTCCACTTTGAAATGTCTGTATACTAAGAAGGTGTTTAGTTGTTTTAAATTTATTACTGGCTGCCAGCCCTTGTCCTTTTTCTTTACTAAATAATTGTACTCATGAACCCATCGTTTGTTTTTTGGACTTAGCGAATGGCCCCTTTCTGTAACATTTGAATCACCTCTAATTCCACTAAGGCTGACTGCTCTTGATCTAAGGTCAACTCTCTGGGTTGGTGTTTTTGATGAGGTGTGTGGGAAAATTCTATCTTGAACCCTTTTACTGTATTGAGTAACAAAGGATTGTTTGTTATTAGGTGCCAATTTCTGCTGAAGAGGCGTAATATCCCTCCTACATTTAAAAGGGAAGAACAAGTAGGGATTGGAACTCTCACCTTGTTGTCCACTTCTTTGGAATTTGCCTCTGCCACCTGAGCTCAGATGCCTCGGCCTCTTTGGGGAAAAAAGGCCATGTTTCCACGGTATTGCCTTCCGAAACTTCCTTGGTTATATTGGTAGAAGTGAGACCTCTTTTGTTCAAGGCTGACAGCCAGTCCCGTCCTGCCAGCCCTTCCGAAAACTCTACCGCCAAACATGCGTCTCATATTAGACTGAGCCCTTCTAAAGGCTGAGAAGGTTGACAAGTACTTGCCCAGGATTTTAATAAAGTTTTCTCCGAAGAGTAGACCATTTGAGTTGGCCCTAGGGTCTTTGTTGGCCAAATCTGAGTACTTAGGATTTATCCTCATAAGTAAGGCTCCTCTACGCTCCGCCGATAGGCCACCGTTAACATTTCCCAGGTGACATAGTGTGCATTGGCTCCAACCACGGAGTAGTTCAACATCATGTGTCTTTAAGTGAAGCTTCCTTAGCCAGATCTAAAATTCTTGCAAGAAGGCCCAAAATATCTAATACTGTGTCTCTGCATTGTTTGAGTCAATGCTCAAAACCTTTCCTCCGGTCCCTTCCAGTTTTAAATAAAAGGTCATTAATACAGGGTCCAAATTTGGAGTCATCCCTGCTTTGTTGTCTAGGAAGGGTCTTAGGCATTTGGCCCTCATTAAATTTCACATCACCTTCTCAAGGGAACTGCGAAGCCAATGTTTTATAAATGTTGATACGTGGTCCATGGGCCACCAGTCTTACCCTCTTGGGTGTGTGATCTGATTTGGATTAAACATTTCCACCCCTGCCGGCTCTCTAATGGCCTTAGTGCTAGAAGGCTGGTCAAGGTCCTCATCGAGGAGGTCATTGTCTAGGGTCTCTAGAGGATCAAATATGTATTCGTACTCTTCACCCTCAGGGTAAATATCATAGGAGTAGTTTTCGTTTCCAGCCTGTAAGCCGGGGTACTTTGTACCATCAAGGTCACTTGATCTTTTTTTGTCGCTGTGGACACCTGGGCTTATTGTGCCAATAAGGCTGCTCTTGCTTATTGTGCTGCGATGGGTACCAAGGTCACTTGTAGTGCACAGGCTACCTGAAGTTTATTCTCTCTCTTTTGTAGCACACTGGCTACCATTATTAAAGGGTACATTAGTTAGACGGTGTTTTTTTCAGAACCTTACCTCCTTTTCTAGTGGGAGTCTCATCTTCCGAGAGGTAAATTAGGTCCTCTTCAGAGTAGTTTTTTCTACTTTTGCTAAAGGCAGCCTCCACTGCCTCTTTCAGTGAGGATTTGAATTCATTTTTGAGGTATTTTATCAGGATTCTCTCATTAAGGGGCATACGTGAAGTTCCCTCTCATTATCTTACAGAGTTTGGTCAGAAAGATGTATAGCTTGATAAGTTATCAAAAGATATAGGATCATCCTATGACTCTTTTTTCTTTTGTATAGAGATATTATTCCTGAGAGAAATGAGCAACTCCTTCAAGAAAACAGCCTTGGTGAAGTGAAAAAAAGGTTGCTTATTTCGGGCTCAAGCTGTTGCCCTAGCAACAAAATGCCTGTAACACCAGGTAAAGGGCTCTAAGAGTCCTTTCTTTATTTTATTTTCCAGCTTACGTCACTTTCCCATGGGTTGTTTTAGAAGGGGAAGTTTAAAAACTTGATTCTGTATTTGAAAGAAAAAGATGCCTCCAAGACGCCTCCTAGTGCGACCTGTCATGGCCGTGCACCGAAGCTGGATTCATCATGGGCATGCACCGGAGCCGGGTTGGGCTCTCAGCCTGATTTCCAGCTTCTTATGCGCCACCAGACACCGGACGCTCACCGGAGACTCAACGGTTGTCCCCTGTGTCTGGGAAAGTTCTGTCTGCGCCTCTGAACACTGGTGCTCACCGGAGCCCTGTCAGCTGTCCCCCATGTCGGGAAAAGCCGATCAGAGGCAGGCCGTCAATTCAGGTGAGTGTGCCCTTTGCTCGACTCGGAGCTGAGTGGTGAGAGCGAAGGAGGGCTGAGAAAGGTGCAATTTAAATGGGAGAATCGTGTTCTGAAAATGCGAGTTAGGCATTAGTTTTGAGTATAGGTTTAGATAGTATTAATGTATACAGGAACAGAGTTTGTCTGTTAAAAAGGCTATAATTCATTCAGAAAAGGCTGAAATTGACGTATAAAGGGAGTAGAGACCCAACCAGAAATTGGAGGGGTAACTACTCAAATAGGAACTAACAATCACTTACCTTGTAAGCCTGTAAGGGAAAAGGTTATTCAAATAAAATAATGGTGAATCTCAGAGCTACAAGTTGAGTGCACTTAACTGAAAGGAGCAGCCAATAAAAATTGATGATGCTTAGTTACATTGTTGCTATGTAATTTTTTTCTGAGTTCTATGAAATGTTTTACTTGTGATGTAATACATGTTCTTTAAAGGGCTGCATGTTGGGGCAGCAATAAAGGTTATTGCATAATGGTAGCCTCCGGTCTCGTAATGAAATGTTTGATCCTTGTTTGCATTAATTGGCTCAGCCTTTTGAAGTTTTTGGAGATGATCTCAGGTGAACCAAGAGGCTACCATTTTGTTTTACTATTGTAAAGGACATTCTGGGAGAACCTGCCTCAGAAACCTAACCCTCACCGAGGAGATGCCACTAATAACAAACTGAATTTGCCTTTTAAATGACATTTCCTGAACTGTCGCAGCATCATAACTGGTAGCATAGAAAGAAAGGATTGGGGCACTCTGAATGTTACGTTTCCTTTTGTGGTACGATGAGAGAGTCAACTCCATTGAGATCTGTGTGTGCCTTCATAGTTCTAGGTCCTAAGGAGAGCGGAGAAATCAGTGGCTGTAGTAGACACTTCAGAAAGATTGAAGACCTGTATGTATGTGCCATCTGTTCTGTGCCCGGTTGTACACAAGAGATGTGAGAGACATCTACATACAGATTCAGAACTATTTCCCACAATGAAACTCTTCAAACTTGTGTTTTTTCTTATTTGACAGCCAGCACTGCAAGGCTGAAAAATCCACTTCAAGAGGACTTGCAAATTGTCAACTTCAGTTTAAGGGCTGGTTTAAAACGATTACAACAATCTGGCAATAGTACTATAAGACAGCCTTCTACACCATAATCCTCTCACTCAAACCCTTCCAGACTTCCAAACCTTTTCACTAGAAATACCATCAAGTTGCAGCTAAGGTCATGCATCCCTGCTTGACCTGAGCCCCATGACTCTTGTCAACTATAAAGAGAGCTATTTAAAAGCATCAGGGATAAAGATACCCTTTACCAGTGATGGTTCTTCCATTAGTGTGGAGGAATGTTGGCCCTCAGCTGCGATTGCAGCCATCATGAAAAGTACAATGGTAAAATAACAAATGTATTGCCATTCTATTTTTCATGCTGGCAGCCAAGTCTGTGAGCATAGCCATTGCTGCTGATTGAAAGCAGGGAGGAGTGATGTGCTTGTCAGTTTAAAGTGCACATGTAACTTTGGCTGTCTGTCTTGCGATGTCAAAAGTGACATGTGCACTTTAATCCTTTGCAACCCAAGCTGTCTTATACACCTCAGTGTAGAGCAAGCACAGGCCCTCAGTGCCTGAGTGAGCTTCAACCAGCCTACTCCAACCTATCCTGGTACTTCTTTCAAGCTGCCTAACATCATCAGCAGCATGATAGCAGTGTCTGGATTGGCATAGGGGAGTTGGCTGAGTCTCTGGGAGCCTGTTCTGGAACCATGGAGGGCCAAGATGGAGTAGCACCAAGGCAGTAGGTGAGTAAACCCCTTTATTTTATATTTAACTCACCTACAGTCACTGTGAGAACCTTGCAGTGCTTTTAGCCTCAACTCAGAGCTCTCAACGGTGGCCCGTTGTAACATTGTTTAAAATGGACCATTATAGAGAGCTTTGGCATTGTGCCTAAGGGCACTGCTGATTTTTGTCAGTGTCTGTCAGCCGGTCAAATATTCACCCCACTAGCTTTATTTGTGAACAGCTGACCCTGCTCTTGACATCAAATGGAGTTGCCTCAATGTTTGACAGTCAATAAATGTTGTCTGCCACCTGGAGCATATCATGTTTTGGCACAGTAGCATTTAGTGTCACCGTGGCAATATGTATTTTAGTGGTATAGAGTGATACCTGGGAAAGGTGAGCAAGCCTGCATTTGAATCCACAGGATCCCACCATGACAGCCTGGCTGACAATCTCTTTTAAAAAAAAATAATGTATTTAGTTCTCCTCCTTTGCACTAAAACCTTTATGGAACTTTATAGATAAATGTAAGTAAGACAGTAAAATATTTACTCCGCAACCAATGAAAATCATTGCAACATACATATCAATAAATGCATTAAACACATTGGGCTGGAACTATCAATCTTTCACGCAACATAGCAGAACACATGCTGAGCTGCAGTGTGTGAAAAGGAGAGGCCAGGACTGCACCTTATTAACCAATAAATGGTTCATTCCTGCACTCTGTCTGCCCTGGCACACAAGCTGCTGCTTAGCGACAACAGTCACCCTTTCGTCATGGTGAAAGGCTGCTTGCATTTCCAGCAGGACTGTTTTTGTGCAGGAAGGGGCAGCTTCCAGCACAACAACAATCCTCTGAGGTTTCCTCTTTTATGCAGAAAGCATAGCATTTTGACACATTCCCAGGTTTATCAATCTTGGTAAATCTGGGAATGAACCAAAATCCATGGGTTGATGCGTTGGAACACCAACACTGCACCCACTGAACGCATTGTCATAGCAGAGTAATGTAAAACGTGCGCTGACTTGCCTTACTATAGATTTACTAAGCAACACAGGACCCCCCAAGGTGGCCTTGCGCTACATGGTAAACCTGACTTTAGAATTGCGTTGTCCTTGTGAAACCATGCATGACACAAGGGCAACGCAATACTATGATAAATCTGGCCCATGGTGTGCTTAAATCAATAAAATCCCAAGCAGCTAGTGTAAAATACCTGGAACCGGGCCACTAACATCAGTGTAGCAGGAACCAAATACATTTTTCCACAAGTGATTAGCATCAGTTTTAAAAAGATGCCCACATTTGAAATATCTAGCCTGATAAGCGGGTCTTCACCTATTCATAACATGTCTGAATGTTTAAAGAGCGTAACTTTGTATTTGCAGAAATCTTCTTTTGGTAATCATGGATTTGCACAACATACACCTAAAATATGTTGCTCTCAGAACAAGCATCTGATGTTCGTGTTGGCGTGTATTTTGCCATATTGGACGTTGTTGCACAAGATCTGGGAATACCTGTCAGGTGCTTTTGTGTCAAGGTAAACGGGCAATTGAAAAATGGTGTCTCTCATTGTAATTTTATGTATTGCTCCACCATAATGACAGTTTTCTCCTCTTCAATTTGACTAAATTCTCATAAAATAGAAGAGGTTGGCTTGTTTTGTTAACAGCTGCCTTATATATGGAACAGGGCGACAATCATACTATATGTTGCACTTGGAAGAACCTTGCTTGCCACTACCCTTCACACTGGTAAGACGGTGGGACCAGAATTCAACCGCAACCTTCAAACCATATTCCTAGATATTTATAGCATTCATCTCGATCAAAGTTGTGTTCTCTAGCTGCCAGTGGTCTTTGTTAAAACTTTCTTCCAAAAATTACTTTTTTTTAAATGAATTCTTAAGCATTTTGCAGTCCTTGGGAGTCTTAACCAAGAGGACTATATCGGCTGCATCCTGCAGTATGCCAATGCCTCGAAGGCCTAATTTAGCAGGCCAGGTGGTTACTGATCCTATTGTGTCCCCCACATCAGCTAGATACATTTTAAAGAGTAGAGGTGCAAGTGTGCAATCCTACCTCTGTCTCTTATCAGTAAAAATCTACTCTAACGCTTCCATTTCTGAGGCTAGTTGAACCCTTACCAATGTTTGAGTGTACATCGAAATGATAGCGGTCAACAGAGGCAACAGGATTTCCAATTTTAATAAGTTTCTCTGTCTATGCTTCAAAAGTCTGTTTCCAAATTGATGAAGGCGGCTTATAGAGGACTGCCATTAGGAACAATTGATTTTTATGTAAGTAGAAGCAAGAGTCAACCCCTTCAGTGCCCATGACGAGATAGTCTCGTCATGGAGCGCGGTTGCGCTGTGCCCATGACGAGACTATCTCGTCATGAACCCCGCCCGCTAATTCAACGCCCGGCACAGGGCGGGGAAAGGGCGGGGCACACAAGGGGTTAATAAATTACCTTCTATTGCACATCCTTTGTGAAAACATGTCTGATAATAGGGGATAAGGCCTTTGTTGTTGGCCCAATGCTCATTTTCTGTGTAGAGAAGTTGGGCAAAACATTTTACTTACTATGCCAAGCATTGGAATAATGCAGTAGTTAGCTGGCGAGGATAATGCGCTTTAAAAAAACATAAATGAGCACTAGTAATTATCTCTTGCAGGTTCTAAGAACATTGTTATTTAGTAGGCAATTGCTATATAAGAGATTTAAGATCTCTGCCCAATAGGATGGATTTGACTTAAACATACTGGCCGGTAGACCATTTGGATCCGGGCACTGTGGGGTCTGGAAGAAATCGGGGCATCTGTACAACTGGTTATGTGAAGAACCCTACTCATTTGATTTAATTGTCTTTATTCATAAAGCTCTTGTCACTGTCAGGATTGAATAAATGCTGCCCATGCCTCTACAGAAGGTGAGCTAGTGCTCCTCTCCTTGTGATTTTCATTCGCCTCTATTATGCCTTTCAGAAAGGCATTCAGGAGGCCCACTTTTCTGTCTAATGTCACTCTTTTCTTATCATCCATAGGAAGTGACATCATTGGATCTTCCATCATCTGCCTACACAGGAAGTGACATCACTGAATTTACAATCATACATCTAGACAGGAAGTGGCATTACTGGTTTCCCCAACAAAACCATCTTTAAAAGAAGAAGCTACGCAAGAGGACTTTATTTCTCTTCATTCATCAGCAAAAGAAATGACATCACAGCACCCTGTCCCCTCCCAAGACCTACGCAAGGGCAGCTGCAACAGATATGCACCAAAGCTGCATAAAATGCAAGCCTGACTACGCTCATCTGTGCCTGGACAGCACTCATAGCCAGGACCATTAGTCTGATCACTGCTCAGTGATAATTTGCAGCATTCCTAAAGTCGCTAGACCCTGGACACTGTTCCCCCAGCTGCTGCCATATCATGCCTCACACCACAATAGGAGCTTTCATCCGCACCAACTGCTGATTTTCTAGAAGACACACACTCACACCTCCAATTCAAATACTAACAGCGCTCTCAACAACCCCTTCCAACACACCTGCCACACAAGCACCAACAAAGCCTACACCTCCACCCAGCACCACAGCAAATCCACACATCAACACCCACTCGCATGCCTGCTTCTCAACACATGATCGCTAGCGAACACACAACCGAAAAATGGGACCTTCTGAGTAGCGCCGCACCTGACAGCCTCTTTATTACAGAGACCTAGCTCAACCCCTATGCAGCTCCTGACATTGCCATGGCAAGCTCAAGGGCTACAAGATTGCTCGACAGGACAGCCTTCACAAGCCAGGAGGAGGATCGCTATCATCTACAAGAAATCCATCAATTGCACAACATCCACAGAGAACGCAACCCCATTCACGGAATACCTGCACTTCAAGTTAAACATCTCAGAAAACGTAACCATGAATGGAACCCTGGTCTACCTTTCACCTGGACCATGTGCCACCTTTATTATCCTCATCACCAACTTAGTCACTCCACTCACCATCAACTCCAGAATCTACATTCTATTGGATGACCTCAACTTTCACCTGGAAGACTGAAATGACCTATGCTTCACAGCACTTCACAAAAACTTGAGAAACATCAGACTCACCCAGCTCATCCCAGAACCAACACACACCACAGGACACACACTGGACCCCATCTTCACCACAAGTGACAGCATCAAATGCAGCTCCACCACACCACTCATATGAACTGACCACTCCATCATCCACTTTGAAATCAACACACCTCAAGTTCACATCCCTATCAGGTTCCCAAACCACAGCTGGGACAAAATAATAGAAGCCCTCTGGCTCAGTGCCGTCAGCAAAGATTAACCTAGCTCCATAGAAAACCTTGAAAAGGACATCAAAAACTTGACCAAAAAATGACTCCTTCTCACACATCAAACACAGCAAGCATAATAGATCATACAAGCAGGCCAAATGGTACACAGATGACCTCTGGGACACGAAGCGACACTGTAAACAGCTAGAAAGGAAATGGATACCCAGCAATGACAACACTGACAGAACTACCGCCAAGGCTACACTTGTACGCTATCACCCAAAAATATGAGGCACTAAGAAAAAGTATGAGTGCATCGCATCATATGATGCTCCAATATCTGCAAGGAGATCTTCTTGATACGTAAGAATTTTACCTAGCGCTTAGCCACTGTCCCCAACATCGCTGCCTCCCAGCAACTCTGCGACAACGTATTAAACTTCTTCCACAGCAAAATAGCAAATATCTACAGCAACTTTGCACACCAACCCAACCCCAGAGGACTTGTTGCTAACCTACACACCACCAACCATGACGGCCATCTGACTAAATGGGCAAACCTCAGCAGAAACGACACAGTGGCAATCATGCGAATCATCTACTCAGGGACCCCAACTGACCCATGCCCCCACCACATTTACAACCCGGAAACATCACCAATCAGCACCACCTTGACCCTCAACATCAACATCTCCATCACGTCCGCCATTTTCCAGGATGGATGGAAGTTTGCAAAAATCAACGCCCTCCTCAAGAAGCCTACAATCAACCCAAATCAACTAAGCAACTTCCGACCCTTCTCCCTGCTTCCCTATCCCACCAAAGTGATTGAGATGGCCATCAACAAGCAACTCACAACCCACCTCAAACTTCACCATATTCTAGACATCACTCACTCAGGATTCAGCATAAACCGCAGCACCAAAACAAGAACTCATTGCAGCTACCGATGAAATTCAAATCATCCTGGACTGAGGAGAAGCAGCAACTCTCATCCTGCTCGACCTCTCTGCGGTCTTCGAGACTGTCTCCCATAACACCCTCATGAGAAGACTTCACAAGATTGGCATACAAGGATCTGCTTTCAAATGGATCTGTTCCTTCCTCACAAGAAGAACTCAAAGTGTCAGGCTGCTACCCTTCACATCAGAGACCATGAAATGTATATGCAGAGTCTTACAGGGATCGTTCCTCATCCCCACCCTTTTCAACATATACATGACACCGCTTGCCAACATCATCCGAACACAAGATATCACTAACATCTCCTACACCAATGACATCCAATTAATCCTCTCCGTGACGGAAAAATAACCAGTGACAGAACCACCTGCATGACCATGGTAGCGCAATGTATGTGAAGCAACTGCCTGCAACTCAGTTCCAACAAGACAGAAGTACTGGTCTTCGGCACCAAAACCTCCCCATGGGTTGCCATCTGCTGGCCATCAGAATTAGGAACAACACCCAGAGACCACACAAGAAATCTAGGGATCATCCTAGATGACAAGCTTGACATGATGGCTCAAGTCAAGGCAAGTCAAGATACCATATATAGGTTTCCCGATTTATGTCCTTACATAGGCACAATTCGCATTGCTCATATTTAGGCATAGAAATCCTACCCTTATTTAGGCATTATCCATGCTAACCAAATACAGGCATGGCCACCTACATCCGTTCATCTACGTCACAATGAGTTCTTGGAAAACCAGACTCTTAAGCCTTTAGGACTTCCCCTTGCTTGGATATTGATTTCTCCAAGAACTCATTATTATGCATGAACATTTATTCCTTAGGGGTTCATTCATGACGTTCTTATACCCGACGTTTACATCAATACTGGCATTCCTAAACACCTTCAAGGTATAAATATACCTTCACATACCATGGCAAACCACGGTTCGGCTGCCTACTTGCACGACCCGGCTTGCCACGGCAAGTTCGAAAGGAAGTCAAGTCCCCGCCTGACGCACTGACCAGAGGCTCTCATCCTCCTCGCAGAGAATCCAGCTCCAGTGTTTGTGAGTCCCCTTGCGGGGTGTTAGAGATCGAGACTCGGAAAGAGATTCCTACCTCACTCATTCTAAGGCATGAAGCGGACTAGACCCTAGAGGGTCTTTTGGCAAATCTTGGCAACTATAGCTAAACTAAACTATAGACAAACAGCAACTACTTCTTACCTCGTACTACACTTAGGTTAGGTACACTGGGGTAGAACTAGCTAGAAGCATCAGATGAGTTTTAACATTTTAGCCTGTGTTATTTATGTATGTATTTTTATAAATATCTGTCATAGCTATAAACCATGCTATTGCAGTATTATTTTATCTTACTGATAACGCTGTACATAATATACTTCGCATTCGGTCTTGCGATTGTAGCAGTTCATATCTCTTGCACGAGAAATAAGACTGTTCAATAAACCCTTTTTTATTGAAACGCCCGTCTATCCATTTCTGTGTAACTCTGTAGAAACGAAGCATGCACGATTGACTGAGTGAAACTGTTATCTATTGTTTTCACGATTCTGAGATTTTTCCGATTCTAAGGGAAACAAAGTTGTCATGTTTATGCGGTTGTCAGAAACTAATTCCTTCTCGTTTATTCAAGAAGTTTCCAGTGACCTCTGAGTTAGCTGGCACACAATTAATTAAGTTTAATGTACTCGATAGAGACATACTGACCTCAGTCCTATGTCAAAACTATAGTGTATATTATTTCAATGCGCAGAGCCTATCAGGAATATAGGAACTACACTACATGGTGCCCAACGGTTTGGTAAGGTATTAATTTAACGCTAGATACTGAAGTAACTCAGTCGTGCTTTTCTCTGAGACCCCTACTCATAATACTCCACTGGAGTGGGTAGGGATTATATCCGCCATAGCTGAGTAGGACAAAAATCCTATGTCTTTGCTGTTTGGTTTTTTCAACGTTGAAGGATACAGTGTTCCAAAATATTGTGCACCTTATCTTTGTTCCCTTGAAACTTGCTCTGCAACTTTCATTAAACAATGTCCGAAAACAGCACAAACACCGAAACTGGTGGAGCTGTACCCAACGAGGTCGCAGCAGCTTTTGATTATACAGGTTATAATGAAACCGATGAAAATGCGAAAATCATTTCTCCAAATTTAAGGAGAGCCATCACTCTAAAACTTATAAAACATGGCCTAACACCAAGAGGTGGTAGAGCAGTTTTTGAGATAGAGGCACATGAATCTCACCAGACAGAGGTATTCTATTCATGGATAGTATTCCCAGAATCAAATCCAGCAACTAAAACATTTCACTTCTGCAAAGAAGATGAACCACCTGAGGAATATTTTCCTTTCGAGGATATTGCAATTCCACTCACATTCCAGGAGCATGCTCTCTGGTTTAAAGGCGCCCTAAAACATTACAATCACCTTACCAGGCTCGGTCCACTAGGTAGACCAAGAGCAACATGGCCGATTTTAGCCGGCTACACACCTCATCAGGACATTGAAGAAATGTCAGATGTAGAATTACTAGCTCAACTCAAGGAGCTAGTCAAAATATATAGACAATTGGTTCAATATGTCATGCGGACTTTCCAACCAACCAACAATAGCCATTCCAAGACAAATCTCTTACAAGGGGAATGCGCTAAAAATCACTCCACCGACTTTACACGCAGTCATGGGTAAAATGCCCACAAAAACGTGAACAAATTCCGTTCTGGATAGCTAAAAAAATTACACAAATCGAAGCGGTATTTCCTAATACCAGCCCTTATGAGAAACATAGGATTCAAACAATCTGTTTACCATAGGGGATAACACCACATCTGGAAGACTGCACCACTTGGGGCACAGTCTTTGCTGCTATCTGTACTAAAATACATGGTGTTCCGTCTATGGTGGTAATACCTGATGTCCTGAAACAAATTCAAAACGAATACAGGGCAGAGCCTGCTCTGAATTTAGGTATGAAGTTACTGAAAATTTGCGACCAGGTCGCAACAATAATATTATCTAATATTAAAGGAGAAGCAGCATCAGTGGCAATCCACCAGAAATTAAGGGAATTTGATGTAACAGAACAACCACAAGAACTAACCAGAATAATTGAAAAATCCTAAGAAGAATTAGGCAGAGACAGTTTGGGAGGGAAACCAGTTAAACCACAATTGTCTGAAATTCCTGAAAAGGCTTTTACTAAAAACAATCCTACCTCTTCTAAAAAGAAGTGGGAAAATAACAAAAACATTAAAAAGAGAAAGATTCTCAATCCCAAGGTAGGTCTCCTCAAAAGGAGCCCTCTGAAAAGGAGGTATAACCTCAGGAATAGGGATAATTTGAGAAAACCTGACAGGTATCAAGATACTGATACACGTTCCTCTCGTACCTTTCAGATATCGTCACAGACATCCAAAAGAAAAGGACGGTCAGATCAAAAAGAAGAATGTGTGAAGTCCAAAGACGATCAACACGTTCAGAAAACCAAACAAAAACCTCAATTCTCCAAGAAGAAAGTAGCAGGTCTGAAGATCAGACATGCCGAGGATTCTGAGAACACAACTCAAGAACAGAGAATGGGCTCAGACAATGTTGGACAGCGCAGCAGAAGTAACAATAGCTCGCCAGAACCTGAAGGGACTTCTGAAGTCAGTGGACTTTAATGAGGACATTTAAGTTAAGACTGTAGATACCAGGGTTAGCTCTCCACATAGGTTATATGAAATAACACTCCGGATGGAGGGAGACATACCAAGAAAAGGGAAAGCACTATTTTGGCAGTATCTTTCAAGGGGTTATGATGTACTTCTAGCAGAACGGGACTGGCCACCAGAATTTGCCAGAGAGTGCCCATATGGCGAAGACATCATTATGCCAGCCTTCTCTAACCATGTTCCAGTACATTTAAAATACACTTATGTCAGGATATGGGCAGAAGCCCAAGCCACAGCATTATATAAAAATCATGTAGGATGAGATGAGGACTCACCTCACCATAAGATCCAGTTAAAAAAACCAACCAACTGCACAAAGGAAGTATCCAATTAAGCAAGAAGCTAAAAAACAGGTCAGGGAGATCTTAGATCAACTTGAATACCAAGGGGTGAATGAAACATGCACCTCTTCAACGAACAATCCTTTGTTTCCTGTTTCCAAACCAGACAATACATATCGTCTAGTTTTGGATTACAGACACTTAAACTCTTGTTGTAAAACATTTGCAGTACAAAATGCACCTAGTACAGCATTAATGAATAACATTGTTCGTAAAAAATATAAAGCCAATTTAGATATTTCTAATGGTTTCTTTAGTCAAGACATAACACCTGAAAGTAGGTATTTGACAGCTTTCTCAATAATGGGGACCCAGTGACAATTCTGCCGTCTCCCTCAGGAATTCAAGAATAGTCCAGGGTTATTCTCAGCAAGGGTAACAGAGTTACTACAAATTTATGACGACGAGGCATTGTCATATGTCGATGATATCTATCTGACAGACGATGACCTGAACAGGCACTTGAACAGGGTAAATACCATAATACTGGGATTTGCCTCTGAGGGTTATAAATTCAATTTTAAAAAATCAAACATTGCCCATCTCAACGTCCTTTTCCTAGGATATGAACTATCAAGTGAAGGCAAAAGCCTGGCAGCCAACTTTTTAGAAAAGTGTGAGCTGCTCCAACCTCCAAAGATAATGAAAAACTTACAGTCGATTCTAGGTTTCCTAAATTTTGGAAGAACATACATTTCAAACTATGCATAAAGGGTTAAACCTCTCTACGAATTAATCAAACCTGATTTTAAAATCACACTTTGGACACAGGAACACACAGATATCCTGCGTTCACTTCAAGCTGAGATGTTAGCAACAAAACACTTACAAACACGCGTAAACGTACACAAATTAGTGATCCGAATCATTCCGGGTCAATGCGGATTCACCAACTTAACTTTTAACAAAGGTGAAAAAGTACCAATTGCATACAAATCACATTTGTATACGCAAGCCGAAATGAGTTTTACATCAACAGAAAAAATTCTGATAGCAGTTCAAACCACTGTAGCAAAAGAGAGAGCGCTAGCACAGGGGGAACGCATTATGGTTGTAACCCCTGGACCAGCCTTAGAGGCGGTTACAAAAGCGAATATTCTGAATGCAAAAGCATTACATCCAAGATGGATATGTAATGTTATGTTATGTTATGTTAGAAGAACTTCTATAGCGCACGACTCACTCGGCATCTCGGCGCTTGCTAAAGTTATCCCAACAAGACTGGAAGGAAACAGGTGATGTTTGTTTAAAAAAGGAAGGCATCCAATTGTTTCCTAAAGGTGGTATACACTGTAATTCTACGAAGAAAGTCTGGAAGCTCATTCCAGTATCTAGGCACCAAGTATGAAAAGGACTTTCCTCCAGAGCGGCCTGATGGGTGGCACTTGTAAAAGAGCCCGCGTACCAGACCGCAGATTTCTGATAGGAGAATGCTTAACAAGTCTCTTTTGAAGATATCTAGGGCCTCTACTATTGAGTGCCGAATACGTAGGGCAGCAGATCTTAAAAAACGATCTTATCCTCACTGATAGCCAGTGGAGTTCTCGAAGCAAAGGGCCCAATGCGGAACCTGCTGGGCGGTTCATAACCATCCTAGCTGCCGTATTTTGGATGACCTGGAGTTTACTCAACAAGGTCTCTCCTGCCCTGGCCAGTAGGGCATTGCCCTAGTCCAGGTGAATGATGACCATTGCCTGGACCAAGGTTTTCCGATGGATAGTGGGCAGAAAAGGAAGAAATGTATACAACAAACGCAGGCTATAATAGCAAGAGCTCGTAGTCGCAGCTATGTGGTCCCTCATAGATAGAGCCTGATCTAATTTTACACCCAGGTTTTTTACACATGGAGTCGGAATAGGGACAACTCCCAATTCGGCCGGCCACCAGTCATCTGACCAGCTGGCAGTTGCTTTACCTATCAGCATTAGCTCGGTCTTGCCAGGGTTCAGCTGGAGACAGTTCCGAGACATCCAATTTGAAATTTCGAGCATTCCTCTGGCAAAACGAGCTTTCTCTGCAACTAAGTTCAAGCCAACCGGGAAAATGAGCTGAGTATCATCAGCATAAGAGATGATTTCAAAGCCCAATTTTTCCACTATCCCAGCTAAAGGAGACATATAGATATTAAATAGGGTCGGACTTAGGCACGATCCCTGGGACACGCCTTTGTCTAAATAGATTGAATCTGACAAGTGTAGCCCGAGCATGATGGTCTGAGATCTATCGGTCATAAAATTACGTAGCCAGTTTAAGGCTCTACCCTGAATACCACAGGATTCCAGTCTCTCTGCTAGCACTTCATGGGAGATGGTATCGAAGGCTGCGGAGAGATCCAGCAGAATCAGTATTGCCGAGCCCCCTACATCCATTTGTAACCTAAGCGAATCTGTAACTGCCACAATTGCAGTCTCGGTGCTGTAGCGCGGTCGAAAACCCAATTGTGAAGCGTCAAATATTTCATTTGATTCTAGATATTGGCTTAGTTGTTTATTTACCATGCCTTCCAGTACTTTCCTCAATAAAGGCAAAAGAGAGATCGGACGATAATTGCCAAGTTCCTGCGGATCAGCCGTAGGTTTCTTCAAGATGGGACGAACAAAAGCCTCCTTCCATATTTTTGGAATATTCCCCGATTGAATGGATAGGTTATATAGTTGGAGAATAACAGGCGCACAACTGGCTGCTAACAGAGCCATCGTTTTGGGAGGGAAAAGATCAGTTGGTGAGCCAGATTTAGCTGAAATGAGTGCATTGGAGACTTCCTCAAGAGTAATTGGGGCAAAACACTCCAAAATGCAGCCTGTCCTTCTTTCCATCTCCCTACAACCAAAAGCACCATAGGGTGGCGCATTTTGAGATGGAAAGTTTGCATAGATTCTGGCAATCTTGTCTTGAAAGTAACTAGCTAACTGGTTCCAGAAGTCCTGTGTTTCCACAGGGGATTGACTGCTGGCTAGAGGAGATACAAAATCTTTAACTATACCAAAAAGCGCCTTAGGAGTATTTGCCACGCCTTCAATTTGATTGAGAATAAATTGGCATCTTGCCCGTTTTAAGTTAAGATGATAGGAGGTCAAAGAAAGTTTATCTAGCCTTCAATCTTGGCTTTCTTTGCTGACGTGACAGACTCTTTCTAATCTTTTACATTTAGATTTTTCGGACCTAAGTTCAGTGGTGTACCAGGGGGCAGACGGGCAGTTTGACCGCAAAGTCATGTTCTTTTTAGGAATGACTGCATCCAAGGCAATAGAGAATGCCCTAATGAAGTCCTCTAATGTTAGCACATTACCCATCTCCATTTTTCCTTTCTCTAGGTGAAAGGCCTCCTCAAAGCCTTCAACTGTGAGATTACGCCAAGATCTGAGCTTTAACTGATTCTTTGCCAAACTAGGGGCGGTAGACTTAGGGCAGCCCCACTCGACCGCAAAGTTAACCATGATGTGGTCTGACCATATAAGTGGCTCTGGAGGTCTACAAACTAGATTGTTTATGTTGGCAAAAATGAGATCTAGCATGTGACCAGTATTATGAGTCGGCCCAATCACTCTTTGGGTCAGGCCAAGCAACTCAAGGGCAGACATGAGGTGGTTCACCTCCGAAATCGTAAGATCTTCCCCATAGAAGTTAAAATCTCCCAATAGGAGGAACTTATTTGCAGCGAGCACATGCATAGCAATTAGTTCAATCAGTTTGTCTGTAAACCCAGACTTCGAGCCCGGTGGATGATATAGTAGGGCTCCACTCCAACTATCAGTGGGGGAAGTAACAATTTTAAAAATACCTATTTCCATGTTGTCATTTCTAAATGTAGATATCCAATTTATTTTGAGGTGCTTTTTATGAGCTATAGCAATCCCCCCGCCCATCTTATCCTCTCTATCAAGATGCAAAAGAGAATATTTCTCTGGAATGGCCATTACTATCAATGGATAGTTAGTGGGATTTAGCCATGTTTCCGTGAGAAAACATATATCTGGGGAGTGCGATGCAATTATATCCCAGATTTCGAAGGGGTGCTTTGCGAGAGATCTCACATTGCATAGTATACACTTTAGCCCACTCGTTTTTTGCTCCGTAAAGTTGTTTCTAATCCCAGGGTCCCTTATTGACTGGGCTCCTTGAAATTGGCAGTGCCTACAGGCCACAGGGCCTTACAAGCAGCCCGGGAATTTCTGTTGGCAACAGAGATGGTTCTGGTAAGTGGCTAACTCCCATCCTCTGCGTTTCCGTAGGTCACCACCCGAATAGGAGATATGGGATAGAGGGGGACAGTTTACCTCGATTTGGGCAGGGTGTGTGGTCTCTGGGATCATCTGGACGCGAACGGGCGCAGACGGGCTTGCCTTAGGCGCGCCTTCGGTGCGCCCACGGCGCGCCTGCTGCTCGTGTCCGCTGCACGTACGCCCTGACGTGCTCATTTATACTGGAGTAATTCCCCTTAACTAGCCCGCCACCCTTCTTTTCCCAGCAAGATGGCTGCTCCTTCCCCCTGCTGCCTCCGATGTGAAACCGGCACCTTCACCGCCCCCTCACCTGACTTGGCTGGATACAGTGCGTGAGGTGAGATAAACAAAACAGCCTATCTAATATGACACGCGAGCTAAAACCAAGTAAATCAGTTAAAAAAACCACGATAGTTAAAAAAAAACATGTAAGTTCAAGAAGGAAGTGTGGCATGTGCAAGAGAACAGTAGTGCAACACATTAAGAAACACTTCTCCCGGCTTCCGCCTCAGGAGAAACTAAGCTGGGTACATTGGGTTAATTCTCTTGCTGCAACTGATGTTGAATATGTTTTTGATCCTTATTTAAAAACACAAGCATTCCTGCAATACGAACAAGAATTTCCTCTGTCTACCGAAATTCTCCCTCTTGACCAGTACAAATTTAAAATTTATACTGACGGATCTGCACAACCCGCTACGGAGGGTATGCAAGCTTATAGTGCAGCATGCGCGATCGGTAAAGGTCGTATGCTCGATGGCAAATTTAGACCAGTGGTCACAAAAACGCAATCTCTAGGAGATTGTACAGCTCAGCGAGCTGAACTACAAGCATTTAAAATGGCACTTGAAAATACGGATCGTGAATTCCCCAAACTCATAGTGTGCGATTCTTTTCATTGTGTTCAATCATACAATGAATATTTACAGAATTGGCTTCAAAATGGTTTCAAAGATGCAAAAGGTGGCACAATCAAGCATAAAACGCTTTGGGAACAAGTAGTTCGGTTGCAAAACGGACTAGAAAACACACACTGAGATAAAGCCGCGAAAGGGGCTGTGCAAACGGCTTCCGTAGCTGCAATCACTTGTTCAAAAACAAAAATAGACAGTGAAATAATTCTGGCTGTCGATGCTTCAAGCAAAGGCAGTGGTGCAGCGTTACCTAAAATGTTTCCACTCAAATACTCATATATAATTGATGCGAACAATGTTCCGTTTGCTCGCATCCCTGGAGTGGCGGATAGGGTAATACCAAACATGGAACAACGAGCAGCTTTGATTTACAAAGCGCATCTGGGAGAGGGTCTGACACATCAGAGGATCTCTAAAACAATTTTATAACTAAAAGAGATGTACTGGTGGCCAGGAATGAATACACTGATTCATATCTTCATCAATAACTGCATAGACTGCAATAGAGATCGCAGTATAGAACACCACCAGGTACCTGTCTAAAACGTAGCCAGCCCAGGACAGACATCATTGTTAGACAGCATTAGACTATCTACATGCAGCCATCCCTGTGGATGAATGCAGTCCCACAAACACTAAATCAAGGTTCCTTGATGTGGCCTCAGCGCTCGGCTGACGCTCAAACTGTTATAAAAGATTTCCAAATCTTTATCGGCACATACGCAATTGGCACACTACATTCTGACCAGGATCCTGCGTTTAGCTCTCGAGCTTACAAAGAAGCCATGGCCAGTTTGGTTGTAGCAGTGTGGTATTCTTCTCCATTCCATCCTGAGGGAAATTCTGTTGTGGAAAGAAAAAAATGGGACATAAAGCAGTCTATAACAGCTAGGGTATTAGGTTTGGGTGATGGGTGGGTCAAACATCTTTATGGGGTCCAACGCTCATTAAACAATTTGCCAAGAAGTTCTCTAGGGGGTGTCACTCCATATGAATTCCTATTTGGAACTAGAATGTTGATTCCGGACCTTGACATAAAAGGCACAGTGGTGGAAAATAAAAAGTTTGATATCAAAGATTGTTTGGCTGTTTTACATGACTTAAATGAACTCAGATCGAAACAAAGCAACGTGTTCCTGAAGCCAACCACCACTGGGGAAAAACCAACCATCCCAGCAAGGCCTGTCTGGATCCCAAAGCTTGGTGATCTAGTCAGAGAAAAGATCGCGGACAAGAAGTAATTTGGGCCTTCTTACAGACAATCAGTACCTGTCCTAGCAATCCACGGATCAAGAACAGTACTACTGCCGCCCCTTGCTGGTAAAAAGGAGAAAAGATTTGTGCCTATCGACCTGATTAAAACACACTATGTGCCCGATACTAAGCAGTAGGCCAAGTGGACTCCGACAATGTAGCAGGCACACTCTACTAGCTACAATCTAAGAGGTTCAAACTGAGAGACTCATTACCTTTGAAGATTCTGCAGTGAGAGATGAAGGACTAAGCAACAAAGCTATGGAACTCGTCCCTCTTGAGACCCAAATAACATTTCGTCCTGATACACCTGTCTACAACGAAGTAACAAGTGATCAACTGGTTTCAGCGATTTCAACAAATCTTGATGCAATTCAAACCCTTGACAGAACTGCCTCTGGCTATTTCATTAACTTTGATACGTTTTCTGAGGATCCCAGCAAACCTGAAACTACGCCAGCACAAAAAACTTTCAAAGAATAAACAACAGACTTTTTTCATCTCCTGAAAAAGACTCATCTGGTTCACCATGGATTGAACTATGGATTGTTTTGGGAATATTCTTCTTTCTACTTTGGTTAGCTCTGGTAATAACTCTGGGTATGCTGATAAATGGAAGATATATTCAAATGGACACAGCAAGTAAAAGAGTGAACTTACTTCTCCAGCCACACAAATCATCCCATCGTGAAGCAAGAGACTTGTCAGCAGTGAACATCACAGCCGTTCCTATACCAGATGGTATAGTTTGGGACAGAACTGAATATGACAGTTTTGGCCCGTCGGAACATTTGAAGATTCCACACTTATTTAAAATTTCATTAAGTGACTTTATTGCCTCTAGTACCTTTTCTGATGATTGAGACTTCGAGACCATTAATAACATGATGTCTGATCTAGAAATGTCTGCAGCATTCACAAATCATGAATATTTAGAGCATTTATCAGACTATGAACAAATGTACTGTTATAACCACTATGGTCATCATTTCTTGCATACAACTGCATCACCTAGAAATGTATTTATGTATAACCAATGGGAATATTGTCCTTCACCTCCAAAGGGTAGTTCGAAAACTTTTGCAATGAAGTTTCCATATTTTTCAGGGTTCAACTTGTCAAATCAAACTAAATCAAAGAAAGCTTTATTCAATTAAAAGAAATAATCATAAAAGCACAATATCAATTCATTACAATCAGACAATGTAAAACATGCAAATCTAAAAAGGTAGGAAGAACTAGACCCCAGAGAAAGGTACTAAGTAAGTTTTTCCAGTGCAAATTCTTACATAATAATGGTCTTCCTACATCTAAAAACAGCCTTTAAAAACGAGGAAACAGATAGAGTTATGAAATTTTCCCCCAAAGATTGAATAATTAAGAAGGCAGGACGACACTGATTCATCCCTAATGATCTCAGTGCAGGGACTATCCACCGTTTCCTTTGGTAATTATAAAATTTACAGAAGAATAAAATGTGCATAGTGGATTGAACAGACATACCATCACAGGGACAATTACACAGTTGCCTGGACCAATCATTGGTTATAGGAAAGCTAAATAATCTATGAACAATAGACATCCTAAACCGTGTCAGTAAAAATCTGTCAAAATCAGAAACTACGTAGGTTAGGTAGGGCTGTATCTTAAAAGTGGTAAGAACGTTTTGATGCGCCCGAACTGAGATTTTATTAATTTCTCTATTTGGTCTGATATTTTCAAGGTAATGCAGGCAACTTAATTTTAATATTTTCCTATTTACTTTAAGTAAAGTACTAGGATTATCAAAATATTCTGGGTGGCCCAGTTTTCGTAAGAAGTCTTTAATGTACATGAGCCAGCCTATATGAGAAGCCCCGTCTAGCGCACAACAATCGCCAATCACTTGACGATTTAGGCCAGTCTGTTCTGTGGTCCATATATGATGCCAAAGGAGAAGAGGTTGAATACCAATAATGTCCTCTATGTATGATAGTCCCAGCTCAGAGTGACAATTAAAAATAGAAGTACTTGCTGGGAGAGCAAGCAAATTTCTAAGAAATCTATTTTCACACTTTTGTAATGAGGTCACATCTGCGTGACCTCAAATGCCAGCTCCGTAGGTTGCAATTGATAGACACTTAGCTTTATAGATGTGAAGTAGTTCAGTAGTTGGATGTCTGCCTAATTTTTTGCTAAAATTACTCGGAGCTGTTAAGGCCTTCTGGTATAATAATCTTCGAGAGTTTACGGCCTTTGTCCATACACTGGTACGGTCAAAAAGAACCCCCAAATACGAGAAGGTATTTGTACAGGTTAAACGATTCTCATCAAGAAACAAGGGCCAGCTCCTGCTACTTCCCTGTCCACATTTTAAAATAAACGTTTTTGACGAATTGACTGTGAGTCCCAAAGCAGACATAAATTTTGCAAAACTGTTTAAAACCTTCTGGAGGCTATTCGGGGTGCTGGCCATGAGCACCGCGTCATCTGCGTACATTAGCACGGGGAGAGGGGTATTCCCTACACCCGGCAAATCCTTACATTCCTTTTGGAGCGTCGAATTTAAATTGTTAATATATAAAATAAAAAGAAGGGGTGCCAGCACACACCCCTGCCTCACTCCTTTCCCCACGGTAAAGCGATCAGAGCACTCACCCTTTGTTCCATAACGCACCCTAGCGGTTGCCTCAATATAAAATTTGCGCATTAGGGAGATCAAAGGTAGTTCTAATCCCAGCTCTTCTAAAATCAGCCATAATTTATTATGAATAACACAGTCAAAGGCCGCGGACAAGTCCATGAAGGCTAGATTGAGAGCACTCCTTTTGGCCTTGCAATATATATTAATTATTAATTCCAGATTTAGGCACTGATCAATTGTGCCCAAACCCTCCCGGAAGCCATATTGAATGTTACTAATGATGGATTGCTCATTGGCCCAGGACTGTATCCTAGAAATGATTACTCTCCCTATTATCGTAACCGTGGAGTCCAGGAGTGAGATAGGACGATAACAAACAGGTTTGTGCCTATCCCCCTTTTTAAAAATCGGGACCAGGATCGATTCTTTCCAGGTGGCAATGAAACCCGAGATTATACAGGCATTAATAACGTGAGTTAAAATAGGTCCCCAGAAGGCTATATTATGTTTAAAGAGATCCACAGAAATGCCATCTGGCCCAGGGGCTTTACCACTCTTACTGGAACTAATTGCCGCCGGGATCTCTATCAGCTCGATTTTAAGGTGTGAGTGAAGATTAACAGGGTGGGATTCTATTCTGTCCCCCGCCATGTCGCTAATACTTGTCTCGGGGGAAGGGGTAGAATAAAGTTTGGAATAATAATCCACCCATTCCTTCCCTGTTACGGCTATTTTGATACTTGCTCTCTCTGTATCGGCTAAGTACGGGGCATTAACCGCTTTCCAAAAGGCAGCAGAATCTTTCATTTCGGATGCGATTCTAACATTATTCCATGCCTCCTTCCTGAGGCTAATTTTTCTTGCTTTCAAGATGTTTTGATAACCCCTTCTTGCTTCTTTTATTCTAACACTATTTCTGGGCCTGCTATGAAGGACGAGTTTAAGATTAGAGTGCGCTTTGCTACAACTGTGGTCAAATCATCCCTTTTTTGGAATGGATTTCCTGTAAATAATTTCTTATAGTCTTAGATAGATGACAAAACCCCTCCACTATCTCAGACGCTGAATGGCCATCGCCAATACATTTACTGATCGATTCACTACAATTACTTAAGATCATATTCATAAATAAGACTGGGTCATTTTTTTCCAACTTAATGAATATCCATTTTGTCTCGTCAGGGTGATGTCTTTTGTACAATGGATCGAATAGTCCTTACCTATGACTGATTTTTGATATGACTTGAGACCAATACTTTGTGGGAAGTGGTCGCTAAGAGCAATGTCACGGGTTTGAAAATTAGTAAGTCTAGAGGCATTTCTTGCTGTAATTAAAATAAAATCGATGGTAGAGAAAAGACCGCGTCCGTTAAAAGTTGGTCTAAAAGGAGCCGGGGATCTGCACAGAGTGTTTGCAAAACCCAGATCGCCTCTGAGCATGATATCGTTTAAAATCTCTCCAGGACCATAATGATTAAAGTGAGGGAAGCTAGACCCACGGTTATATCCCAGGCCACAGACTCCAGTATCCCAATGTTGACAGAGATTAATATTAAAGTCTCTGCCCCATATTATCAAAATATCTTTACAGAAGGCCTCCTGAGACTTATTAATATGTGTGGACATTACCCTCAACATTTCAGCCTGATCTTTACGCAAGGCATTATTATAAAAATTCACAATCAATATGCTAGAAAATCTATCCAAGTCGGCCCTTATAATTAAAAAATGACCATCAGTGACCAAAGTTGTTATGTTTGACAAGTTTGTATGGTAGGCTATATGGATGGAAAGGCCTCCCATTGGTCTTCCACGCGTTGATGCAACTGCTGGAGAATAAAATGTCTTAAACCCATTTACGTGAATCGGGTCTTCGGACCATGTTTCCTGGAAGCATAGTATGTCGAACCTAAATACAAAATCTGACCACTGAGGATTCACAATCTTAGGCTTCAAACCTGCAATGTTCCAAAACAATATGTTACAAGTATAATCTACAGGATTCTCCTTAGTCATGTTTTAACTTGAAACTGCTGGGTAGACATAGCCCAAAGTAGGAAATACCATTAAATCATTTTCCAGCATAGAAACGGGCTTGACCGCCATCCCAAGGCCATTTTCGGCAACATCGATGGGAGTATTAATAAGAGTCAGGGGAGATACTCCCTTGACATTCCTCTCAGCGGCCAATTCAGGAATTATGCGTGTATCTGCCATGACACTAGTAGAACTCAAAACATCAGAACTCTATATGACTGAGCTAGAATCTATGGAATTTACAAAGGTCAGTGATTCCAAACTCGCTCTTTTCTTAGGGCGTCAGTCCACCTGGTCCAGATGTGAGAAATGATCATAACGATTCTGAACCGGAATGTTATAAGATAAATGCCTTAAAGGGTTCTCCCGTTCCTGTCTGTGTGGGTATACAATTTTCAGGGGCTGATAAAAGAAGCCCAGTGGAACCACAGTGATATTGTTCACAGAGTTAGGAAACAAACGTGCTTTTGACAGAATTTAGTTAACCAGCTCTATTGATTTAAAAGTTAATATCACACAGTCCCCCGGCATTGACTTCTTGCCCTTCCCTAACCAGCTCACTCTTCTGGCCATTTTGAAGTTGCAAAACAAATTGTCTTGGAAGCCGAGTTTAGATCCCAACCAAAAGAGAGATTTATTCCTTAAAGTGTCCCAGTGTTCTGTTGTTCCAGCACGTAAATGCGGGACGTTAGCCATAATCACAGAATAAGGAGCCGCAGTCCAAAACTGCATTAGAATCCACACATAGATTGTATTCAGATGTTGGAACATTTGAGACCGGATAAGTATGTGATTCTGGCCGGGATTTCTGTTGCTGGTTTAGTCTAAGAGTGGCATCAGGAGAGAGGGGAGTACCAATGTTTGTCAAGTTTGACACTTGAATTGGAGGCCTATCTACAAGATCTATAGGCGGAGCCCTGGGGTTAGAACCAACCTCACAGGCTGCCTTGGCATTAGCAAGTAACAGAGTTTGACTTTTTGAAGACTTACTAGAATTGTGAGTACAGGTTGCATTTGCCAGAGTTGTGTTTGTTTGATCCCCAGAGGCAGAAACCGGGCCAAGGGGTACATTAGATCTCGAGGTAGTCAAATGACAAGTTTCTGAATGACTTAAAAGCATAGCTTCCACTGTGCCTACTCTTTTAACAAGATCTGATAATGTTACTCTCAGATAGGAATCCAATGTATCAAATGTATTATTTAAGGCTTCCAAGTCCTTTGAAAGGTTAAACGGGGTGCCTTTATTGGTGTTATTCCTTCGAATCCGCACATCTGTTGTTGATTTTGTTTTTTGGGGATTTCTGGTCCCTGTAGAACTAGGAGGATTATTGTTAGCAACAACTCTGTCATCTTGATGATTATGAGGGGAGGTGCTTAAATTAAATTCAAGATTAATGGTGTTCCGGATTCGTTTAGATGGAGGTTGTGGGCCACTGTCTACTTCTGAGTCATGTATGATGATAGCCTCAGAAGAATTTACTATACACCCATTCATAATTACACTAGATTTCAGGGTTCCAGATGGAATTAGTGGGTGAATGTGAAGCTCTTCCCCTGTATCTCCCGTCACTGCCGGGCCAGATCTTTCAATATTTATGGCCTCCTCGACAGATGTTACCTGCTGTTGGATGGCCCCCATTGCTCCGGACAAATATTTTAAAAGAGTCTGGTGGGTCCCCCCCCCCCGCCGTCCTTGTGATGATTTTTATGACACGTGGATTACCTCTTCCCCATAGCTCTAAATGTTCAGCATAAGGGGATCGATAACAGACAAAAATTTCTGCACACTTAAGTGGGATAAGGGCCAGAGGAATCAAGCCTTACCCGCTCCGTTTTATATGATGATATACCTTTTTACGTCACAATACTCCTCTGTAGTGCAATCAAGGGCTGTGGCCCAGCCCAGCCTAATACGTCCTATGACGGGCTAAGACGGGCCCGTCTTGGCCCGGTCTTTGCCCGGGCCACGCCCGGGCATGCCCTGCACGCGTCCCGCGCTGTGGGACCTCTCTCCCAGTTTTCACGTCCCTCCAGGGAATCTCGGTAAAGTGCAGTGCGTCGTTGTGGCCAGGGAACAGGGGCCGTGCGCAAGTTCGCAAGATAGCAGCATATTGTGATCTCCCGCGCTGCGGGACCTCTCTCCCGGTTTTTCACGTCCCTCCAGGGACTCTCGGTAAAGTGCAGTGCGTCGTTGTGGCCAGGGAACAGGGGCTGTGTGCAAGTTCGCAAAATAGCAGCAGATTGTGATCTCCCGCGCTGCAGGACCTCACTCCCGGTTTTTACGTCCCTCCAGGGACTCTCGGTAAAGTACAGTGCGTCGTTGTGGCCAGGGAACAAGGGCCGTGTGCAAGTTCGCAAGATAGCAGCAGATTGTGATCTCCCGTGCTGCAGGACCTCTCTCCCGGTTTTCACGTCCCTCCAAGGACTCTCGGTAAAGTGCAGTGCGTCGTTGTGGCCAGGGAACAGGGGCCATGTGCAAGTTCGCAAGATAGCAGCAGATTGTGATCTCCCGCGCTGCGGGACCTCTCTCCCGGTTTTCACGTCCCTCCAGGGACTCTCGGTAAAGTGCAGTGCGTCCTTGTGGCCAGGGAACAGGGGCCGTGTGCAAGTTCGCAAGATAGCAGCAGATTGTGATCTCCCGCACTGCGGGTCCTCTCTCCCGGTTTTCACGTCCCTCCAGGGACTCTCGGTAAAGTGCAGTGTGTCGTTGTGGCCAGGGAACAGGGGCCGTGTGTAAGTTCGCAAGATAGCAGCAGATTGTGATCTCCCGCGCTGCGGGACCTCTCTCCCGGTTTTCACGTCCCTCCAGGGACTCTCGGTAAAGTGCAGTGCGTCGTTGTGGCCAGGGAACAGGGGCCGTGTGCAAGTTCGCAAGATAGCAGCAGATTGTGATCTCCCCAACTTGTCAAATCCAGAATCGTTTAATTTTAAGAATATGAATAAGACAGGAACGAAAAATATGTTAACCAATACGAAACAGATTTATTCTGCAACCTTTATTGCCCAACTGTCTAGACAAAGTTCCGACTTTTGGAAAAACAACATTGAGACAAAATCTGTCTGGGGTACAAAAGATTGGCAAGTGCATGGGGTAGAAGCTTTGTTTAGAGCCTGTATCATCCCTGAGCAAATTATGTTTTTGAATGACACTGTCCAACAAACGTCCTGCCTTGGATTAGCAAAGATCAAAGACATGAACACACCGAGCATACCTATACCTGCAAGGATTAGCACTACACCGGGGTGGTCGAAGTACATCATATTTTGCATCACAACAGATCGGATCCAGAATGGAAAAAATTGTTGTTCTGGCCCACAGACACAAACAACTGTCAAGATCGATTCCTGAACAAAACACAGGGTTTCACTATCAATAGGCCAGACCCACGCTATGTTCAAAGACAACATCCAGGGGTAGTAACAACATACAGTGTAAGAAAACTCTGCCTTGATTGGCTACAGAAATCTACACTGCAGGATGTAAATAAACACTTATCTTTACTTATAGAAGGCACAGATCTTATGGAATTCTTACTAGGACCAAGACAACAGCGTAAAAAACGTTTCATATATGCCGGTATCTACGCTACTTATAATGAAATATGGAAGATTACCCAAGCAGAGACTGCAGAACGAATACGAGAAATTGATCGTAATAATTTAGAGAAATCTTTCTCCGTAGTAGACAATGGGTTAGTGACTCAGTCGTCCAGGATATATTCATTGGACAGCATTGTGTCTTCTGCCATAGACATCATGGAACAAGACTTGGTCATGTTGCAACATGGTCAGTCTCAGCTGCGTTCTATCATGCTATTAGTCTGGACGCTAAAAAACTTGCTTGCAGGCTATGTGCCTTGGCGTTTAATCAACACTAAGTCACTGTTTTCAGAATTCAATCTCACTGATAAACAGATCAAACTGGCACAAAGGGGAGCAGATTACACGGTGCTGAGCATTGAAATACTGGAGAAATTACCATTCACGGTGCAGAAAAACCAGCTACTGAGTGGATCATACATGGTAAAATTACTCTGCCTGTTACAACGTTCCATTTTCAATATTGCCTAAAACATACACCAGCAGGCAAATATGAAAGATTGGGTAAAGAATACATCAAGACATCTTGGGATTTACCTTACACACATAGATGTTGGAGTGGGGGGCGTGAAGTGTTTCTTAACGGTTCAAACTGTGAAAACGCACTAAGTGGTTCTCTCCTTTGTCAGGGTATTAATTTACACGGGCCTGCGATGGTTCCACTACAAACTTATCCTGTCACCTGCAAGGCTCTCCAGCTGCAGTGATTAATCCAATTTTTGGATTACTTTCATATGGAAGTTACCTCTTGTTGAATGATCACAGCTGCTTTTGCATGTTGCCAGGTATCCCATATCTAGTAACAGTTACATCCAGGGTCACTTGTTGTATGCAAGTCTTGTTTCCACAAATACAGACAGCCAGGGAGTCGCCTCTATGGCCTTCACTGGACATCTCTTCTATATGAATTGATACTCTAAGCAGAATGAAAGCCATTCTTTTACAACAAACTGTGCCACTGACCTCTGCCAAAGAAACCTATGATCTACAATTTGCAAGGACTTCTGCCGAGATGCATGCCCTTTTGATTACAAACTGCCCTATACATTTCTCAGAAATGTTAGAACGTATCTTAAAAATGTCTAATATGAGCAGTATTGTACATGCATTTAAGACCTTGTAATCAGGACTGTTAGTACCTTTTCAAGCAGTCCTCGGAATAATTCCCAATACTTTTTGGACTTGTTGCAGGGATCCTATTTTTGCTCCTACTGCTCCGATATGGCAAGCCAAATCACCGACGTCACTCCAAGCACCATAGAGAGAGCTCTATTGGAGATAAGGTGTCATGAGCGCATCGTCCAAATTTTGGGTTTACCTCGTCTACGAGAATTAAATACCACATGGTTTCTGTCATTCAGACCAATCTGGCAAGATTGCATCTTACTTGTTCTACGCTGCTTACTTTGCAGTGAAGAATGCGTGCTAGACATCTGTCTAACACTCCCATCAGTCATGCCTACGGATATCAATACTCTGCTGGACCCGGTAACAGCCCATGCTGTGTGTTGTCCCCAGCGGCTACCAATCCTGATGACGGCATTCATTGAGATCTCACAGACGCAAATTGCTACTGCTGAGGTACGAGAGGAAACAACAGGCACGCAGGTAACAACCAATACGAACATTGCTGATGCGACCAATGCTGACGGCGATGCTTCTCATCTATGTGCGCTTATTCTTCTAAACGAGGTAATCCAACTTTCACCTACAAGGGTAGACGACTTTTTGTCTACAGGGTTCGAAGATTTCATGTTTTCTCCATCTTCAGTGTACCGGGAAGACTCTGAATTTGGCCTTCATTTTTCAAAACAAAGATTAAACTTGGAACTTTTTCCTATGATTAATTTATTTTTATAAATTTGAATTTCTATTTTTATGGCACAGTAATCTGCTTATAGTAGAACTATTCATAGAGAACAGATTTCTTTGTTACACTTTCAGAGACAATATGTCACCTTGTCAATAACAATTGATTTATGTAACTTGACATTAAATGATTTCGGCTTTTTCATCTGTATTTACGAGCCATTTCATAATGTGTATATATATATATATGTATGTGTTCATCTTTTTAGCATTCCATGTCAATATATGCTTTGGATGAAACATTGCTTTAATATGTACAGCACCAATGCATTTTTTTGCATGGCGACAGTTTTTATCCATTCTTACAATGTATTTTTAGTTATGTTCTTAGCCATCCATGTGTAGCTATATTTTAGATAGGGTTTAGAATTTAGTAATGCGGTTCATATGAAAGTGGAGTGGGTGTTGTCGATTTAGATACCGTATATAGTTTTCCCGATTTATTTCCTTATATAGGTACAATTCGCATTGCCCCTTTTTAGGCATAGAAATCCTACCCTTATGTAGGCATTATCCATGCTAACCAAATGCAGGCAAGGCCACCAACATCCGTTCATCTACGTCACAACGAGTTCTTGGAAAACCAGACTCTTAAGCCTTAAGGACTTCCCCTTGATAGGATATTAATTACTCCAAGAACTCATTATTATGCATGAACATCTATTCCTTAGGGGGTTCATTTATGACATTCTTCTGCCCGACGTTTACGTCAATACTGGCATTCCTAAACACCTTCAAGGTATAAATATACCTTCACTTACCATGGCAAACCAAGGTTTGGCTGCCTACTTGCACGACGCGGCTCGCCACAGCAAGTTCGGAAGGAAGTCAAGTCCCCGCCTGACGCACTGACCAGACGCTGTCATCCTCCTCGCAGAGAATCCAGCTCCAGTGTTTCTGACTTCCCTTGCGGGGTGTTAGAGATCGAGACTCGGAAAGAGATTCCAACCTCACTCATTCCAAGGTATGGAGCGGACTAGAACCTACAGGGACTTTTGGCAAATTTTGGCAACTATAGCTAAACTAAACTATAGACAAACAGCACCTACTTCTAACCTCCTACTACACTTATGTTAGGTACACTGGGGTAGAACTAGCTAGAAGTATCAGATGAGTATTAACATTTTAGCCTGTGTTATTTATGTATGTATTTTTATGAATATCTGTCATAGCTATAAACCATGCTATTGCAGTATCATTTTATCTTACTGCTAACGCTGTACGTATTATACTTCGCATTCTGTCTTACGATTGTAGCAGTTCATATCTCTTGCACGAGAAATAAGACTGTTCAATAAACCCTTTTAATTGAAATGTCCATTTACCCATTTCTGTGTAACTCTGTAGAAACGAAGCATGCACGATTGACTGAGTGAAACTGTTATCTATTGTTTCCACGATTCTGAGATTGTTCCGATTCGAAGGGAAACAAAGTTGTCATGTTTATGCGGTTGTCAGAAACGAATTCCTTCTTGTTTATTCGAGAAGTTTCTAGTGACCTCTGAGTTACCTGGCACACACAAGTAATTAAGGTTAATGTACTCGATAGAGACATACTGACCTCAGTCCTATGTCAAAACTATAGTGTATATTATTCCAATGCACAGAGCCTATCAAGAATATAGGAACTACACTACACTGCTTCCACATCCTATGCATGCTGAGATACATCTTCAAATGGCTGCTTCAGAACACCAGATGGACCTTCATGCAGGCTGGACTACGGCAACACTCTCTACATCGGAATCTCTGAATAGCTCCTACACAGACTCCATACTTGACCTTCCTCTCCCCACCCACATCACACCCTTTCACAGGCATGTGTAACTTGCAATAAGGCCTGTCACCCATTGTACAAGTTCCAGAGTGGCACCAGTTCTTGTAGGGTCAAAACCAGTCCCAGAACTAGTTTTGCAAGGGGAGATCCTCGTTTCTCTAGGCACACCTCAGGGGTGGGTCCAGAGTTCTTACCAAGGTGTAAACTATTTTGTCAGGTTGGAAATTGGCAGAGCAGGGCACTGTGAGATTATTTAGGGCCAAACACCCCAAGGAAATAATGTCAGTAGGTAGGAATGCCACTGGAAATATTTCCGCTATTGGTTAGAGAGTCGCCTCCAGTCACACGCTGGCGCCAGTATTAAAAGTGGCACCCCTGTATACCTTCTTCAGAACCCCACTGGATCCTGATTCTTCCACCTTTTTGTTTGGGTATTAGTATCAAATGCCAATCTCTTGAGGTCCACTATTAACCACCTCATTACCTCTGGAGTTGGTGCCATGAATTCTACTAATTTTGCAATTGTGCAGTTTTTTTCTGCCTTTACAGTTTTCTCTTTGGTCATAATTTTGCATAAAGCACTGACATGTTAAATGGTACGGTCTGCAGCAGAATTTCGAGTGCTCTATCAATTGTTCTAAGATCTTTGCTCATACATATGCACCATGAGGGTGAGCAATCAGTCTTGGGTGAGCTGGCACGGGTAACAGAAGATCTGGAGTTTCTTGTTCCATGTCCCACAAATGATACAAGATAATATTGTTATTCAAGTCTTTGAAGTTATGGGTTGGAGCTATTTTGTGCCTTTGTGTTTGGTGATTAATGATTAGTGGCCAGCCATGTCTCAATTTTGTTCTAATGTAGGTTCCAAATTTGGAGGCATACTGGCACAGGGAGCTGAAACAGGTTGCATAGATGTTTCTGTGTGGCCTTTTACTAGTTTCAGTTAAAGCACATGCTTCTAAGTTATGATAATTATTGGAGGTAGCAGAATCATCATTCTTTTGGCGTCCCAGCACAGTGGGATCGAATCTTTGATGTCTAGAGAGCGAGGGTGAGGGTGGTTTCTACTTTCTTGTAATGCATGTTTCTATAACACTAAAGACATAATTTATTTGATAAGATAATGTTTCTAAATCAGTATTTGATAAAAGGCTGTGAATATTAGCCAGCAACCAAACAACCCACTGAGCCAATAAACACCAGCTGTTGAGGGCGTTTATTATTGTGGCAACCAAAATTAACCATGGTATGACTGCCTTCTGGGAAATGTCAACTGAATTTCACAACTTTGACCTAGTTGCTCAACAACCATCTCTATGAAAAGATTGTTAAAGTGTTCACTGACCTTATGGAACCCTCGCTGACTGCATAGAAATTATTTCTGCACCCTACCTCACTACATGAATTATTTTTGAAGTGCAGGATGATGAGAAGAAATGACACAGGATTTCTTGCGATTAACCATAGCCTCTTCCAGTTTAGGATGGGATGAAGTCACTTGAGATAATTTTGGTGTTCTGGAAACAACATTGACATCTATTCTGCAATTTATGCGTGTTGTATATGTAGTTCTAGATTAGTTCAGATGCGGACTTCAAATAGTGTTCTTAAGGATGAAACTTTAAGCCACCAGACCTCCACATAGTGACTAACTGTAGGCCACTCATTTGGCAGCAGTTCTTGATGCAGAAAAGTGTCTTGATTCTTGAAATGAGAATAAGATATATGTTCTCCTTTGTGGCAATGTTCCTGTTTGACAAGCCTTGACTTCCAGAGTGGGATATGTTAGTTCCACAAATTGACCCTGTGACCAATTAAGTATTCTGCCAGCTACTTTTCTTTGTTTGGCAGCAAGGTAAGTTAAGCAGTCATGTCCTTAGACACTCGAAGATGGGTCTACCCTTCGACCCATTGAGCATCTAATTTGCTAATTCACAATCTCCACCATGTAGCCGGTACATTTTCATTAAAACAATCACAAGCTCACTTTCATTCTCTACTGGACTCCCAACTTTCATTTGATACATAGGCTACGTCGCACCAGAAATTATTTTATCAAAGACTTCACAGCTATATCAACGCAATGCTCATAAACCATTTTTGTTGGAAACTTAAACTACTTTGAGCACAGAAACAGGTAAAAGAAGAAATGATTGATTCTCAGCACCATCAGTCTCAATCACTTTAATAAACTTATCAGAGGACCTGCCAACAATAAAGTAAATAACCCTGATGGGATTGCCACCTCAATTCCATTTCTTGTTGTGATCCCTCAAAATTGAAAGATCTGTTCACCTAGTCATACCATCCATGTTTGTAAGTCAGAATATTGAGGTAAAAAGCATCAAGCTGAAACAGTATCAACTGCAGAATATCTACTACCACTATGTCATCAAAGTGAGCATATACAGGATAGTAGTTTAATTATTCTTAACTCCATATCTACTTGTCTTGACAATATGTATTGCATTAAAGTTTGAAATTTAGTGGTTAGTGAGGTGAAAATTATTTTAATGTAAATTGATTTTGCTGAGCCATCTCCTTAGGTTGCGAGAGCCCGTATGACTCTGCTGATTGGATAGACTTTTAAAGAGCAATTGTATTTTGGATAGAAAGGTTGAGAGCATGTGGATGGGGTATAACAATATCTTTTCTTTTTTTTTCAATTTTTGTTGTGATTTATTAGATGCAAATAATGGGCTTCAATTTTATGAGCTTTTACAAGTACAGACAAATGACCAAGTTAATATAATACAATATAATACATATTACATATATTATAATAGTTTCAATTAAAACAAACCTTCATTAGTAATAATATATAGATTGAACTTACACTTCCGTCATATCAATTTGTGATGGAATATATTCATCAGAACATGCTACGAAAATTATGATACACTTTTACAAGAAATTATATAGCTTGAGTTTAAGTTGAACTACAGAATTGACAGCTCATTTGGGATCCGAGGTTATGGAAAAGGGAACAATATTTGAATCAATTTGCATGCCATACAATAGATTTTCCAATAGTAAAAATTGTTGTCAGCACTTTATTACGTTCTACATATTCTATCGTACCCCATTTAAATGTATCTAAACACCAGTTTTAAGATGTTCGAGATCTAAGGCGATTAAAATCGATCATATCCATGTGTTTTATGGGGCAGGGCTCACTCTGTTTTGCGAACAATTAAGAAATGATATGAGCACAGTGCTAGGTTTGGAAGTAATCTGTGTCTCTAGAATGCTTTTATTTGATGCAGAAAGCACATATGCATGGCTCCTCCATTACCAAAATACATGATAAGACTAAATAATGTAATTGCCTGATTAGTATAACAATATCAAGGTATTAATATAGACCTGCAACAATATCATCTGCTGAAAATTGACTTGACCTGTAGTACCAAGGTAGGTATATATAGGTGACTTTGGGTCTTATATTTTTAACTCAACATCTTCTTACCTTGACAATATATACCAACATATTTCAAGATTAAAATCTCAACATTATCCTGGCATGCATCCTCATGCCACTGCCTTTTCTAACTAAAATAAAAATTGTGTGCCTTTAAAGTATCGCATACAGGGCCTCACAACCTTAGCAGATGCTTCATCAAACGAAATGCACACAATCGTAAATTTTATCTCACTGACTGCTAGATTACAAATCAACATTGATGCTAATAATCTGCTCTCCCATAATACATAAAATACTTAACTTGTTTACCCTGGTAATTCAAGAATTTACTGTCAGCCAGCATGCAGGTCTCTACATGAGCATGACTTTAGATGCCTAAGAGACCCTTCCTCTCGGCACGGACAATTCCTCTCCACTGAAATAGCTACTACTAGAAAACTGCTACTAAGACAACCACTAGAACACTTTTTTATAGCTGTCAAGCATTGTCTCAACTCCCTGATATTCAACTGTGACATGCAGTAGAAAAACGCCCTTCTGAAAATAGTCAGAACCAATTCTTCATTGATGAAATTGGCATAAATTAGATATCATGTCTACAGCACACTTCAGCATCCACCATTCCACCGATGCTACAGTGAACAGGTGATTCAGAATATTAGGACATGCACACTGACCTTAGAATCACATGTGAAAAAACATTCTTCCCCTCACCATCCAGACCAAGTCTAATTTTATTTATTCGCAATATTTATAGAGCACAACCTTAGCCACTCAGGCAGCGGGTTCTTTAAATTGAACAATTTCTTAAAGTAGAACATTTTGTAAGGAAAAATGTCCATAATAGTCTAGGACAGTCAGAAGAGCTTGAAATCATTATGGGATGTGGTTCCATAGTTTGGAGCATGGGCAGGAAAATACATGCTTAACACTCTTGGTTTTCTTTGTGTTTTGAACCAACAGAGCCAGTCTTGCTCTTTCATTGTTAGTTTATGTATTGCTTTGGTGTGGAGTTTTTCTTGCCTTTAATGTGGGAGCCCTAAGTGTATCGCTTTTTACGTTATGCAGCTGATCTTGAAATGTACACATGCCACGCAACTCACCAGAGTTTTATTTTTCGGGGGAGTTTTATATAGCATGAACCAGACCCGAAGGTATCAGAGCGCTTTACATGAGCACCAGTTGCGTTATAGATGGACACATTTATTTTTTTGTTAGGCACGGGGAGGTTAAGTGATTTGCCCAGAATTACAGGATGTTGTGCCACCCTGCCACGGCTTGAACCCAGTTTCCCAGCTCTGAGGTCGACCGCTCTAGCCGTTAGGCCACATCGTCACATATTAGTATTGTGATGATGATTTCTTAGCATTTATTACCAACCACTCTGCAGCATGTAGGGTGCATTTCAGCATGCAGTTGTTGATCTAGGAGAGGAAAAAGCTTGAACAGCTGATCTGTAATCTTCTGGTGAGATGGCATTTATTTGTGTCCACCTACTCTTGTCAGCTTCTTATTTACATGCCCAATACAGTTTAGGTTATTTTCTATAGTAAATAATGGGGGTCAGAGCTTCAGGACATTTTTATATATGTGGAAGATGAATTTGGTCTTGTTAGAGTTTGATTTCAATGAGAATATTACAGTCCATTCCGTTAACATTCTAAGGATTAGAGACCCTGAGGTACAGATGGGTATCATCAGTATATTGATGTAGTGTCCTGTTTGTATATTGCATGATGACTCTCGGTTGCTCCTTGTACAGATAAAAAAGGAGAGGGCAGTTGGGTGATCTTTGTCCCACACACAGGTTGAGGTATATGTTCATGATTTGTGTCAATCATTACGAATTGGGTTCTGGGTTCAATGAGCAATTAGACCCTTAGAGACCAATTTTAGCTGATGGAATGTGCATCAGGGATGCATGGGTGATGGTGTGGAACACTGCTGACAGGTGTGAAAGCAGCAGCAGACAAGAGCCTCATTAGTTTTGAAAATGCTATCTGTGATATGTAGGGTGGCAGATTTCATTCTGTGTTTTGGTCAAAAGGATGTGTTTTCTTTAGGAAGATGTTTGCCTGATGTGTGAGGTGAATTGTATATCCACTGCTTGAAGATCCTACTCACAAAGGGCAGTTTCATCACTTGGCATTTAGAATCTTAAGCAGTGGATTGACTTTGCCAGTTTTAAGAGCATTTGGAAAAATGCCTTCGGACACCGATGAATAAACATTTTTTAGGAGCAGGATACTAGTATCAACGCATAACTTCATTAGTGAGTCCTTTGTAGTCCAACAGTTGAAAAGGTGGTCATTTTGGAAATAATCCAATCTGTACAAAGCTAAATGTGTGCCCTGCAGGGGTTGAATGCATTGTCATTGTGCCTGGCATCCAGCTCAACCATGCAAAGCAGAAGACAGTCTGTGATTTGGGCTGTTCCAAAGACAGGGGTCTAGATCCAATTGCTCAGGTTCCTTTTAAGAAAACT
Source organism: Triturus cristatus (assembly GCF_964204655.1). Taxonomy (NCBI): domain Eukaryota; kingdom Metazoa; phylum Chordata; class Amphibia; order Caudata; family Salamandridae; genus Triturus; species Triturus cristatus. The sequence continues at coordinate 597,263,180 of NC_140592.1, read as the reverse complement.
CAGAAATTAAATTAACTGTAATACCAGAGTGAAAATAAAGTTATGGTTCCGATAATGCAAACTTTATGCAATTTATATAGAGAAGAAATGAAAAAAACTTGTGAAAGAAACCTTTTAATCTAATGTTACTGTTGCAACTTGTAAGGAAAGGTCACTTTTTTGCATGTTCAACCCCCATTTTTTGGACTGCTGCTGATGCTGAATGGGCTTTTGAACACTGGGTTGCTGCAGTGCAGCACCCGGTGTATGTGATTTGACCCCTAAACATGTGTAGAATTGGCTAATAGCTTATTGGCATATTCATCTTACCTATGGGTTCCTAGTTTATGGTACTCTCTGTACCCAGGACCAGTAAGTTAAATGTCACTAGTGTACTGCAGCACCTATTGAGCCACATCTAAAGTAACAATACATACCATGTATTCAGGCCTGCCCCTGCAGCCAGACCGTTTAAAAACTTAAGCCTTTGCAGGCCTAAACCTTCCATTTTAATACTTATAAGTCACCCCTTAGTTAGGGTCTAAATCCCATATTGCATGGTATTTCAAAAGTAAGATATGCATACTTAAGTTTTATATTTCCTGGCACTGAAAAATCTTCAAAGTAATTTTTCACTGTGGCAAGGCTGGCTCTCCCATAGATTAACTCGGTATTACATTATAACACCTTATAATTTATGATTGCATTTTTCAAATAGTTAGAACCTCAAAGACCCAAATGAATAGGCATTTAAAACCAATATGATGGTAAAGCTGTATTTTTAAAATCCTATTTTGATAATGCCAGTATTAGAAAGTAAACACAAGGAGATGATGGAGGGCACACTGAAACTTTTCAGACACCCCCAGGCACAGATCTGGGTTGAATCCATCATCATTCTTTTGCACACTTTGCTACCTCAGTTCAGACCCAGTTATATACAAATCAGTCTTGACCCTGTGCCTCATGGGAACAGTCCAGCCCGAACTGCCAAGCCAGGTCACGCCTGACCCAGAAACAAGCATCCTGGGACCGGTTTCTGGGTAACACGCTTCATCAGCAAGGCTAGCTTGAATCCAGTGGCAAAGTGAGCAAGGGACCCACATCTGGGCATACCCAGCCAACTTATGGCGAACAAAGCAAACACAAGGAGATGATGGACGGAGCGCTGAAACTTTTCAGAAACTCACCCCCAGTCACAGGTCTGAGTTGAATCCATCATCATTCTTTAGCTCACTTTGCCACCTCAGTTCAGAACCAGCTATATGCAAATCAGTCTCGACCCAGTGCCTCATGGGAACAGTCCAGCTCGAACTGCCAAGCCAGGTCTTCCCTGAACCGGAAACAAGCATCTTGGGACCGATTTCTGGGTAATACCCTTCATCAGCCAGGCTAGCTTGAATCCAGTGGCTAAGTGAGCAAGGGACCCACGTCTGGGCATACCCTGCCAACTTACAGCGAACAAAGCAAACACAACGAGAAGATGGACGGAGCGCTGAAACTTTTCAGACACTCACCCCAAGTCACAGATCTGGGTTGAATCCATCATCATTCTTTAGCTCACTTCGCGACCTCAGTTCAGACCCAGCTATATGCAAATCAGTCTTGACACTGTGCCTCATGGGAAAAGTCCAGCCTGAACTGCCAAGCCAGATCTTCCCTGAACCAGAAACAAGCATCCTGGGACCAGTTTCTGGGTAACACCCTTCATCAGCCTTGCTAGCTTGAATCCAGTGGCAAAGTGATCAAGGGACCTACATCTGGGCATACCCTGCCAATTTACGGGGAACAAAGCAAACACAAGGAGATGATGGACGGAGTACTGAAACTTTGCAGACACTCACCGTCTGTCAGAGATGTGGGTTGAATCCATCATCATTCTTTAGCTCGCCACCAATTTACAGCGAACAAAGCAAACACAAGGAGATGATGGACGGAGCGCTGAAACTTTTCAGACACTCACCATGCATTTTTCTGCCTAAAAGCCTCTAGTAACCCTTTGAGACATAAACCCCATTTGTCACTTCTAGGGCCTCTTGAAAGGTGGAAATTGCTATCAGAGAAGGGAACAAACTTGCCTTGGCTTGGAGGGAGGAGGCGTGACCTGACACAATGATCTTGGGGATATGGCCACCAACTGGGCAAACGGGACAAGCCCCTTTCACAGGCATATGTAACTCACACTAAGGGGTGCCTTTTCCATTGTATAAGAAGCCAGCATCACTCCAGCCCCAGTGGGGGTCAAAACCAGTACCAGAACTGGTTTTGCAGTGGGAGTTCCTCATTTCTCTAGACACAACTCAGAGGCTGGCCCAGAGTTCTTACCAACAGAAGGATTGTGCCATGTTAAACATTGGACGAGCAGGCCATTGTGAAATTATATAGGGCCAAACCCCAAAGGAATTGATGTCAGTATGTATGGTTGCCCCAGGAAATATTTCCCCTATAGATTAGAGTGTCACCTCCATTCACAAGCTGGTTTAAAAGTGGTACGGATGGATACCTTCTTCAGAACACTACTGAACTTGTGGAAGGCAGAAGAAGGACTGCACTTGCTGAACCGTGGACTTCAGAAAGAGGAATGCACCTATTGTAACCGGTGGAGAGAGATCCCATGGGCTGGAAGTGCTCCCACTTGTACCCAGGTGTGAAGAGTGGTCTCCAAGGACTAGTCAGCTAGACGTCTGTTAGACTCCTGGAACACAAAAGCTTCATGGAAGCCTAAAGCTACACTAGTTCCAACTGGCTTTCTCCTAACCCTTCTGGTAACTTCTAGGATACTGAGTCCTAACTCCCACATGGTGTCCAAAAGGGCCTGGACACATGGCTGGTGAAGATTGGACTTTTCCCCCCATCAAGAACTGAAAAGCTGAACAATTTTTTCAAACTTTAAAATAAAGAATCTGATCACTGGCGCCGAGGTTGCATCACCTGTCGGATTCAACTTTGCTGGTTTGAACTGCTTAAAAAAGTTTGACTTCTAGAAAAGTTTCCAAGTGCAAACATAGAGGGATTCCACTGAGGCTGCCATTGAGGATCAGCTGACCTCTGATGAGACCTCTTTGAGCACAAACTCTACTTTGCTTACTCTGAACATTCCCACTGTCGGCACAATGAGCCTCAAACTTCACACTAAAGGATATTACAGAGGCACTACACTCCAGACTACCAAAGGTGACAAAGAGCCCTTCTTCGATTTCAGCTAACACCTCAACCTGCTGACGGTTTTGTCAACGTGGATTTTCTCCCACAAAAAGGCCATGTCAGAAGGTAAACTTTACACTTGACCAAACTTGGTCCCTGTATCCAATCCAGGCTACATCACGGTGGACGTTAACTTTTGACTATCACTTGGTCTAGTGTGACCAGGTGTCCTCTGCTGGGTCCTTGTATCTTTTTGCACTAGAAACATCTTTGAACATTTAATTTTTGTTGTTGAATCTGTTAAAATTTTCTCAATTTTAAAAATTGGAGTGGGATTTTTATAGTGTCATGTTTTCTACTTTTTACTGTTTTGGTACTGGTAAATGCTTTACACATTTCCCCTGACTGCTCTGTGCTACAGCTCCAAAGGGTTGAGCACAGAATACATTTTTGAGACCAGCTGAACCTAATGAGTAATAGTGCCATTACTCCTTGAAGAGGACTACTCTCCACTTCAAATAATAATCCACTTTCTTTCTCAGGTCAAAACCTAAAAGACCTAAAAATCTGCAGTTAGGGTGCCTTTCACACAAACCTCATTCACCACTAAGAAAACCAGGACTTGCCTTGAAATAGTCTGCTCGAGACATTCACACATGATGTGGATTATGGCAAGAGAAATTACATTGATGACATTGACATTATTATAGATGCCAATGCAATTGAAAGTGGTACAAATATTGTCAGAAATGGGGGGCAACAGCTGTTGGAATGAAACCAGTGGGGGATTCTGACATGGTTTCAAAGAAGTGTTGGAAGGCACCATAATCTGCCGTCGGGCTCATGATACCACTTTCTGACAGCCATTTTATAATGGCCTTTCTTACATAAAAAGGCTATCAGAAAGTGTCTTTGGGGGCCCCTATCAGAGCCTACTTCCCCCAGGCCCTCCGTTATGGGGCTTGGGGAGCACCTATGGGGCCCTCATAAACATCCCTGCACCGTGTGGCGGGCTACACAAGGGGCCTGCCACATGGTGCAAGGATGTCTACAGACATCCATTAGTCAATGTAAGCTTATGCTATGGGCCTTTTCCGCCTGCTGTACAAGCTTCCATTGACAAATGGTCGTTTCCAACTGCCCTATGGGTGGTTGGATCGCAATCCTGCGGTCGGAACTGCCGACCTAAGGTTAGGAGGTTCCTTTCCGCAACGGTCCACCCGACATCGTAATCAGGGCCTTTGTCACTCTGAAATATCAAGTGTCAAAATAAAGAAGGTAAGGAGATTGTTTTGATCATATATAATATTGTTTATAAAAATATTATTTTATCTAAAATTGTTCTCTTCAATAAAGTTGTAATAAATATGGCTTTTTAATGAATGTAATATTTGTTAGTTATTATACGAATTGTAGGTGTTAATATAATTAATGTAATTGTTCTAAATGTTTTTAAGTATAGTTTCTATTTTTTAAGGTGTCATTATATTTTTACATTTAATTAATTTATCATTTTACATTTAATTAGTAATTTATAATTTAGTACTTGGTTGGGTTTGTTGGTGGGCAGGGTGGGAAGTTACTTAAATTATAACTGATTGCTTTTTATTTCCAATTATCTTTCAGTTAAATAAACATTAAGAGGCCAATTGCGATATGGCTCGTAAAGGGGGCCGCATCGTAATCGGCAGCTTGGCTTCCTTTTCGACCGACTTATTATGTCGGAGGTAGTTGGAAAGGAAACCTGCCGGTCAGTCTGGTTGGCTGCTGCAGTCGGAAGCTGGCAAGTAATTTCAAGGGCACATCTTTCTGCCCTTGTGAGTACGATCACAGTTTTGGACATGGTTTCCATGCCGATCAGCGTGTTTCGAGGCCCCCAGCAGAGCCCCCTTTGGTGCACAGCCTCTGCTTGGAGGCCGAGGGGGCACCTATGGGGCCCCCATGTTGATCCATGCCCCTTGTGGCCGGTACCCTCAGGTGCCTGCAACGTGATGTAGGGACAAACCACACTTCCCATTTCACTATGGGAGCTTGCAATACGGCCAGTTTATGGCCATAATGAATGCTCCCATAGTGAAATATAGAAATACAACTGAACAGTGTTCGGTCACATCCTAATGGTGCGGTCGGGACCAAAAACTGAGTGTCGGTCGGTCCCTTGACCGAGTCGGTACTTCTGCCCGAATTCATAATAAGCCCCTTTAATGGTGAGTAATTACGTAAACTGGTCAATTGACTAATTGTTATCTTGATTATTTACGTGTATTTTGTCATTTTTGATGTAGATTTAATTTTTGTATAGTTATATTAGAATTTTATGTTTTACTTGTGAGTTGTTGATCTTGTAGTGGAATGGGGTGGGTAGTTATTTGAATTATATTTTTTATTTGTTAAGTGGAATTAAATGTTTATTTGTAAAATATTTATGTTAAACTTTAATTGATTTGCTTTGCAAATGTTTCATTTAAACTTTAATTGATTAATTTTTCTATGTAATAATAAAATAATCAAAGTGTATTTTATAATTATTCTTGGTTTCAATTTCACTTGTTTTATGTGACTAATTTTTTAGTGATAGCTCTGTTTTATTTATAAATTTCCATAACTTTTTGTGGATTTGTTTATTTCTGGGTAGTAAGGAGGAAAGTGCATTTTTCAAATTATTTTTTTATTTGTTACATTATTGTTGTATTATTTTTTACATTTCATTTAACAATATAATATTTATTCTTAATATGTTTTAATGATAGTATTTCTTTATGTATTTGAATGTTTTTTAAAACATGATTAGGATTTTGATGCTATATGTAGCCCTTCCTAACTTTCTATGTTTTTACTTCGTTGGAATGGAACGCGTGAATGTAATCCTTCCAAAGTTCAATAATTTTCTTACTATAGCTTGAACTGGAGTGAGAATACTAACTCTAACCTCTCCAACGTCCAACACTTTCCCTAATTTTGCATACATTGCAGTATGAATAGTAGGTCTAAACCTGAAAGTCCAACACTTTCACAACAGTTATTTAGATTGGAGTACGAATAGTAAATCTAACCCCTCATATGTCCAATACTTTCTCTGCTTTTGCTCAAGTCAGAGTCAGAATAGTAAATCTAACCCTTCTGCAGTCCAATGCTTACCCGACTGTTTTAAGTTTGGAGTGGGAGTAGTAAATCTAACTCTTTCAAAGTCCAACACTTTCTCTGATTATGCTTATGTTGCAGTAGGAACAGTAACCTAGATCCTCCAAAGTGCGGAAATTTCCCTAATATTGTTTAGATTTGAGTGGGAATAGTGATTGTAACCCCTCCAGTGGGCAAGACTTCCTGTACTGTTTTAGATTGGAGTTTGAATAGTAAATTTATCCTATCCAAAGTTTAATACCTCCCCTGCTTTTGCTTACTTTGAAGTGGAAAAAGGAAATATAACCCCTCCACAGTGCAACAATTTCCCTGCTTTTGCTTAAGATGGAGTGGTAATAGTAAATGTAACCCTTCCAAAGATCAACATTTTCTCTGCTTTTGATTACATTATGGGGAATATGAAATTTAAGCCCTCCAGAGTTCAACACATTCCCTTCTTTTGATTACGCTGGAGTGGAAATAGTTAATCTAACCTCTCCAAACTCCAACAGTGTACCTACATTTGCTTTAATTGGAGCTTTATTACTTAATCAGACTCCTTTAAGGTTCAACACATTTGTTAGTGATATTTATTTAAAATTGTTGTTTGTTTTAATTTTTTGTTGTTTAACATTTTTTTATGTAAAAAAAGATTCGTTTTTACTTTTTAAATAATATTTTATTTTTAATTAATTGTGATATATGTTATTGTTAATAAAAAAAAATTCTTTTAATGTTTAAGTTATTGTTCATTGTGTTAATGTCAATTCTTTAAAATGATTTACATAGTTTAGATTTTTTAATGTATATATTTAATTTATTTAGTACACACTTTTGATAAAACTATTTATACATTCATTTTTTTTTTTTTAAATGGGTTACATATATGTTTTGTTTATATATATGTAATTAATTTTTACTTTCAAAGTGTTGTTAGTTTAATTAATTTAATGCATTAAAAAAATTTTGTTTGTATACTTTTTTAATTATCTATACAATATATACACATAGCATACATATATTTATACATGTATATATATATATATATATTCACAATGCTTAGCATAGATCCGCGCGCTCTCAGTAAAACACAGAATTCGTCAAAGTACCAATCCTCCGTTTATTCTACAATGCGTTTTGACAAGCGCAATACGTACGTTTTCCGAGACTGGGTACTCGTTTGTTCTATTCTTTGATATTTGTTAGCAAACAGCCAGGAGCCCCCTTTACCCGTCCCTTTTCCCATGGACCATCCCCGGGTGGCAGCCCTGAGAGCTAATATAGATGATCTTGAAATGCTGACAGCCTCAGTACTTCAAGTTGAAAACAATATGGCCACAGATTCTGTGACCAACGAGGCGGACACTATGTTTCTCCCTCGGCCAGCTTTCCTAATCTTGTAAAAACACCTGTTGTTCCGACCCTAGTGGTTCAGGCGGAATTACACCCTGCCCCTACTAAAAGGAAAAGGCTGCCCACCCCGCAGAAAGGTAACGCGGCTAAAGTCTACAAGAGGCCCAGGCGGGTTGGTGCAAGGTCGGGTGGTCCTCACAAAAAAGTGGGGCGAGACTCTTGCCCGTTGCAGGGAGACATAGAGGAGGGCACATCGGGAGGGACAGCGGTTACTAGTCGTGAAGTTTCGCTTGGAGATCTCCCAACACAAACATCCTTGGATTCCTTACTCTCCGCAAATTTAGAGAAAATGATGAAAGCTCTACTTCTCCCGGTGCTAGATAAAATTGGGGGGCTCTCACAGCGGGTGGACAAAATGGAACAGGTTACCCTGGACAATTTTTTCTCCCTAAAATCATTTATTAAATTACAGTTGAGAAATAGGGAGGATAGGGAGGATGGCCAAGGGAGGGGGGTTGACAGTAGGGAGCCACATACAGTGCCTCAAAGCTTAGCCTCTGCAGCAGACACCTTACCAGTTGCACCGGAGGCGCCTGAATGTGCCCAACAGCCTACTGTTATTGTTGCAGGGTCGGGGAGGAAGCCTGGTGCGTTAGTAACTAAATCTGCAGACAAAATAAAGCCCACTAAAACCGCCAATATTACATCATGTAAAAAGAAGACTTGTCCCATAGCTTCCGGCATCCCTGCCAAAGAACATTCTATTATCCCAGCTACTAAGCCTGTGGCTCCAAGCCTATCCGTGTTCCCAAATCCTGAAGTATTTAAGCCCTTTAAGGCTCATACACACCATACAGGCGAGGGATTAAGAGAGGGAAGGGTGAATAATATCAACCTCCCCCCTGCTTGTCAGCCATACGTAGCGGTCTTGACTGGGGTGCCTGTGCTTAGCCCGGGCTAGCGGGAGACCTTCGAGGATTTGTACTACAAGACTCTTTTTTGGCTTAAAGAAAATAGGCCTTTGCCTAAACCCTTGGAGGGACGGATCATCCATGTTAGAAGAGTTGACTGGATCGGTTCTAAACAAAAAACCATAAATGGGGATTGTATTATTGTAAATTTTGATGACCCAAGAATGGCTAGTTATGTATGTAGTGGGCCCCAGAGGGAGAATAGCCCAACCGCCAGCGGGGGTCAAATTGGCATCCACGACCTTAGCTACTTCAATCCCCCACACTTGCTTGGGAAGACAGCCGGTTCCTCTGGGTGGGAGGAGAGAGGTGGCAGACAGTTTTGTGGACCCCTCCTACACCCTAGCCTCTTTGATAAGCCTCCATACCCGCCACGAGATTGGCTTTTGCAACATTATTGACATACTGCCTGTCCAACATGGGAGATGCACATTGAGGCAACAGAGGAGTTATTAACTAATAGTCTAATGACTGGTGCGGGATTGGTGAGATCTCCCACTTGTACTCTATCCAATCTAAATTCCTCTAGGGAGTAATTGCAATCATCTTTGTCATGTCCTAAAACATTTGTCCCGTCTCTCCCAACTAGGGCTGCACTGAAGGAGGTCATTGTATCTAAGGAGACCACGTCGTTGCCGTCCACTGAGGCGACTGCAACTACCGCTAATGCCCCCCTTGTTAGTAATTTGGAACAAGGGTGGGATGGGGGTGGCAGTGTATCATTGAAGGTGGTTAGTTGGAGTATAGCAGGACTCGGACAATATATAGGTATACCAGATTGGAATGCTATGATAGAGTCATTTGGGATTTGTTTGTTCCAGGAGACTTGGTCCCTGGAACCTCAACACAAGATGGGTTACACCACCTATTTTGTCCCTGCTTCACGTCCAAAGGGAGGGAAAGGTCGTCCCTCGGGAGGGCTGACAATCTGGGTGAATATCTCCCTGCGATATTCTATTAAACTTATAACTACGAAGTCACCTGATCTCTAAAGGCTAACAGTCAGAGGTCCCTGTGGAGGGAAAGTACTCGAAATTCTCAACATTTATGTCAGAGGAGCACGGGGGGTTCATCTATGTTATCCTCAACTGGCATTGATGAGGAACTTAGGAATATTAAATCCGATGCCTTTATCATGCTAGCTGGGGATTTTAACTGTACGTATAAACCCCTTGCTGTGGATGATGTGTTGGGTAATAGAGAAGACGACATTAGGAGAGGCATTCCATCATTGCAAATTCCGCCAATCAGGAGATGGAACCAAGGTGTTATTGATTTTAATGCACTCTGTATGGAGTATGACCTTAGAGCCACTAATGGTAGATCCAACTCAGACCAAATGGGGGCCCACACGTTCAACAGAGTAGGGCATTCCTCACGGATTGACTACATTCTGCTGAACTATTGTCTGTGGCCTTACTTGTTGGATATGGCTGTTTTGCCGTCCACTGACAGTGACCATAATCCGCTGTCCTTATCCCTGTCCCCCTTATGGTTGGGCCACTCCCCACCTCGAATCCCACACATGTGGAGAGCTACACATGAAGTATGCCCTTCAAATTGTGGCAGGCGCCTAAAATGGAACAATTTTGTTGCCAAGGAGTGTAAGATCCAGGAGGTAAAATCAATAATGACAAACATCCCTCCACGCTTAGACTCTCCCTCTCCCAGTGCACGGGAGATCTCATTATTGTTTGACCAAACCACGCACGCACTAGGTGAATTATTCTTAGTCCACAATGTGGGAAAAAGACCTAATAAAAGGGGCGCCACAAAGGGCAATGTTGGGTGGTTTACCCCTGTCTGCAGAGATGCTAAAAGGGAATTAATTAAGGCGGTCAAATCCAAGAATAGAGCCTTGATTAGCGCTGCAAGGGGTCACCAAAGGAGAGTTATAAATGAGGCTAAAATAGCATGGGAGAATCAGTTTTGGTATGATCTAAAGGCTGCCAGCTCAAGGAAGGACTCCAAGGGCTTCTGGGACCTACTAAGAGCAAGGGATAAGCCCGTGGACTCATTAATAACATGTAACATACCAGAGGACGCGTGGTTTGACCACTTCTCCCAGCTCTACACTGTGGCCCCGGGTGTGGAGACATGTCTGACAGAATGCCACCCTATAGTATCTTGTGAACTCATTGAGGAGCAACTGTTCACAGCCAAGGAAGTGGTGGGGGTGATTACATGCCTTGTCCCCAACAAAGCTGCAGGCCCGGATGGCTTGCCAGGGGACTTGCTACGTATCAACCCAGTGGAGTGGGGGAAACTCATCGCTACCCTACTAAATGCTAATTTCAGTGGGGCAACTTTTCCGGGTTCATGGAAGGGTGCTGAAGTTGTTCCCATCTTCAAAAAAGGGAGTCGGACTGACCCCGCCAATTATCGCCCCATAAGCCTCTTGGACTCCTCCCAGAAAGTGGCTGGTAAAGTAGTCCTAGGCAGGATATTACAATGGGTTGAGGAAAAAGGCATTCTTTCTGATTTTCAGGCCGGTTTTAGATCAGGTATGGGGACGATAGAGCAATCTTTCCGGCTTTTGATGCTCTATTGGAAAGTAGTTGTACTGGGCAAAGGCAGTCTGTATCTTGCTTTTATAGATTTGCGGACTGCCTTTGACCTGGTTCCGCGAAACCAACTCTGGAGTGTATTGAATGATCTGGGCATCCCTCCATACCTTCTAAGTTTACTGGTAAAATTGCATGCTGACAACTTTGCGCAGATCAGGTGGGGTAATCAGGGTCAAAAAACAAATCGAATATCTGTAAATAGAGGAGTACGCCAGGTGTGTGTTTTAGCCCCCACTCTGTTTTCTTTGTATGTAAATGGAGTGGTGGAACACCTATCGGAAGTTCCATCAGATGCCCCATCCCTGGCCGGTAGAAGAATACCCACTCTTCTATTTGCAGATGACACCCTCCTGATTTCTAAAACCCCGGTAGGCCTGCAGAGCTTGTTATCTAGCTTCAAATCTTTTTGTGATGTAAGGGGGCTAGTTATTAATACTGGGAAAACCAAGTTTCTGGTCCTTAACCCTCCGAAAAAGACAGTCAAACCACCAACTCTAGATTCTGTTTCTCTAGAGAGGGTTACCGAGTTTGATTATCTCGGCATCCGCCTCTGTGACTCGATGAGTTGGAAATGTCATCTCCACAAGATGTTGTTGACCCATAAAAGGGTACTCGGTGTCCTTCTCAAGGAACAACGTGCCTCAACCCTAAAACCCATTGCACCAATTCTTGATATTTATAGGGCAAGTGGTGTTAATGCAGCATTATATGGGGCCGAACTCTGGGGGGTACAAAAGGTAGATCAGTTATCTCGCTCAGAAAGCAAGTTTTTCAAAGATCTAATGGGGCTTCCCTATAGCACACCAACCCTCCCACTGTTATTAGACATGGGGATAAGATCAATTAGTGACCAGGCTAGGCTCCGCCCTCTCCTTTTATGGGCGAGAATCTGGAGAGTCCCAGAGCTGTCTTGCTTTGCGGCTGGCCTAACTGACGTGCTGGAGTCGCCGGACTGGTCCAAGATTCAATGGCTGAGGGAAGTCAAGCGCCTTCTCCTCAACATAAGTCTCGGCAACGCCTGGGTCAACAGAACTGCCCCCCCAAAATCTGTGCTAAAGCAATTATATTGGAATTGGGTAGCAGACGCCAGATTTAGTAATTCCAAATTGTGTAGGTCCTCCCTGGACTTTCTATTAGTAAAAGATATGCCCCTTTGTGAACCATACTTGGACATTGTCACAAAGCGTTGGGATAGGGCATTGTATTTCCAATTCAGGATAGGTTTACTTCCTGTCAGGGAACTTACCTCTAGGTGGAAGGCCTCGGCCCAAACCATTTCTTTGTGCCCATTTTGTGAGTACAGGATAGAGTCAATCCCCCACTTGTTTTTTGAATGTCCGGCCTATGTACTTCCCCGTAGCAGGTGGTTAAAACCACTCTGCAAAGAACTTGGGACTAGGCATTGTAAGGAGGCCTTACGTATTTTAAAAAATGACCCACGCCCACTTTTTGCCTGCGGTATAGCCAAGTTCCTGGGTTGGGCCTGGCGTATTAGATCAACTAGGCTTTTGTATCTTGTTTAATTTATTTTTAAATGATTTTAGTTAATTTATCGGGGTCATTTGTAATATGAATTGTATGTTAATGCACTGGCTCCTTTTACTGTTTTATTGTTCTATGCTAAATTTATTGCTTTTTAAGATATTTTTTATATCGAAATAAAGCCTATGATGATGATGACTTAATCAGACTCCTTTAAGGTTCAACACATTTGTTAGTGATATTTATTTAAAATTGTTGTTTGTTTTAATTTTTTGTTGTTTAACATTTTTTTATGTAAAAAAAGATTCGTTTTTACTTTTTAAATAATATTTTATTTTTAATTAATTGTGATATATGTTATTGTTAATAAAAAAATGTATTTTAATGTTTAAGTTATTGTTCATTGTGTTAATGTCAATTCTTTAAAACGATTTACATAGTTTAGATTTTTTAATGTATATATTTCATTTATTTAGTACACACTTTTGATAAAACTATTTATACATTCATTTAATTTTTTTTTAAATGGGTTACATATATGTTTTGTTTATATATATGTAATTAATTTTTACTTTCAAAGTGTTGTTAGTTTAATTAATTTAATGCATTAAAAAAATATTGTTTGTATACTTTTTTTAATTATCTATACAATATATACACATAGCATACATATATTTATACATGTATATATATATATCACAAACAAACCCGACCTTCATAAAATCGGACACCGACACAGGAGATGCTGTTAGCCATCCGGCTAGGGTTTATTATTCTTTTTGCAACGCGTTTCGGCACAACTGCCTTGCTCACAGTATATATATATATATATATATATATATATATATATATTCACAATGCTTAGCATAGATCCGAGCGCTCTCAGTAAAACACAGAATTCGTCAAAGTACCAATCCTCCGTTTATTCCACAATGCGTTTTGACAAGCGCAATACGTACGTGTACCGAGACTGGGTACTCGTTTGTTCTATTCTTTGATATTTGTTAGCAAACAGACCAATGATCTACCTTGTGAGAGGATTTTCGCGTATGTATTCACTCACTATGTGTTCATATTGTAAATATTTATACTTTCAATGTAGTGTACATATATTTGACTAGTGTGCCATTACAACATGTCTGCCATGAATGTTTTCATTGGTCCTTTCTCACTTTCTGCACTATGTGCTATTAGAGTCTCACTGATTCGGTGTATATTTCACGTGATCAAGGTTCTTTGGAATCGAAACGCATTGTGGAATAAACGGTTGATTGGTACTTTGACGAATTCTGTGTGTTACTGAGAGCGCGCGGATCTACGCTAAGCATTGTGAACTGAATTACCGGTGTGCTCCACCGGTGTGTGGGCCACTCTCCTGGGGTCCCAGCAGTCCGGAAGGAGCACGTTGGTGGAAAGGAAAAAAAAAAATATATATATATATATATATATACACATTTATATATATATATAAATATACATATACTATGTTATTTTAATTATATTAACTTAAATATTTTAAATAAAAGATCTTATAATACTAGCTATTTTAAAAGTTTTGTCTTTTCACATTTTTTGGGCGATATTTTAGCCCACAATAATTTTGACTTTATATTTTCACAGGTTACATACATAGGGGCAGATTATGATGTTGGTTGGAGTTGCCGCCGACTGACACACACAGTGCGATCGCATACTCCCATTTCCCCACGGGACCTTGTAAACTGGCCGTAGCACAAGCTCCCGTAGGGAACTGGGAGACTGTGTTCATCCCTGCACCGCATGGCAGGTACCTCAGGGTTTCTGTCACACAGTGCAGGGATCAACTTGGTGCCCCCTCGACCCCCAACTGGAGGCCGCAAAGAGAAACTCGCTTTCTGACAGGCTTTCCATGTAAAGCCTGTCGGAAACAAAGCATTGTAATTTCAGCGTCCTTAGGGATTACGGGTTGGTCTCTGACTGGCCAACAGGCTTCTTGAGCCCGTCAGAATGCAGCCGGAATAACTGACCAGTGTCAATTCTGACCGCCTACATTGAACTTACGTGGTCGGTATTAAAACCGACGATATGGAGGCTTTCCGGCCTACATCGAAATAGGCCCCAAAGAGGGTAAACTCAATATTTTTGCAAACAATATTTTTGACATGATATTCTGCTGTCACTATATTGTTGTTCGCAATATTTTGTCATACAACTGTTTCCTCTGCAAAGCAAAGACAATGGATTTATGGGTGTTTAGACATTAGGCCAGTGGCAAACACCTGCTTCACATAGCTGAATGTCCTGTACAGAAGGTGATTCAATAGGGAGGAGTACAGCACTGGCGGGCCTTGTTGACAAATCCTGCTTCTTTGCCTTCAGCCGTGCTCAGTGGTGGGATACCTCATAAGAGATTCTTCCGAAGGCCATGAGCACCAGCAGCCTCATGCATCAAGCCAAAATCCAGTCGGTAAAATACCGATTCGCTAATAGCTCCCGGTATTGAGTTAAAAATACCCAATCCCAATGCATCAACCCAAAAGCAAAAATCGCTATTTAAGGAATCCTTAAATAGCGATTCCTTAAATAGCGATAGCATTTAAGGAATCCCAAATTGAGATTCCTTAATTTAAGGAATCTCAATTTGGGATTCCTTAAATGCAATGCATGAAAGTTAAAAAATTAGCGAATTCGCTAATAGGGGGAGCAAATTACCATGAAGATGAACTGCATGGTAATTTGCTAAAAGTTTGAAAAATGCACTTTTGTGCATTTTTCAAAGTTTCATGTTGCGCACACACATGCCCTTAGAGCATGTGTGTGTGCAACATATGTGCACATATCAATTTCAGGGGTGCAATAGGGTGTCATTTTGACACCCTTGCACCCTTGAAATTGCATGAGCAATTTGCGAGAACCTACTGGTACTCGCTATTTGCTCATGCAATCTCCAATTCATTCCTATGGGCCTGGAGGCCCATAGGAATGATTGGGATGGCATTCCTTAATTGCTACTCGCAATTTGCTAGTAGCAATTACGGAAAGTTAAGGAATCGCTATTTGAATAGCGATTCCTACATGCATAGCCTTTTGCTATTCCTTATTAGCGATTCCTTATTTTTCGCTAATAAGGAATCGCTAATGGCATTGTTGATGCATGTGCCCTCAGGAGTTTGTCTTGTGCAATGGCAGCAGTGGTTGCCCTTGCGAAAAAAAAGCACGTAAGCGTGCTTGGCACAATCATAGGGAATATCTATTGGTCCCCAAAACTAAAACTACTAGCGAGGAACGGCTAGTATGCGTGACAACGTTTAACACCAAAAGCAATGCGATCAAAAAGGCCATCAATCAACACTGTGGTACAAAAGGGGGTGGTGATGGACGGAGCATCAGAACCAATCAAACACTCACACCCAGTCAACAGATCTGGGTTTGATCCATCACCGTTCTTTAGCCCACTCTGCCACCCCAGTTCAGACATGGCCATATGCAAATCAGTCTGACCCTGTGCCTCATGGGAACGGTCCAGCCCGAACTGCTAAAGCCATGCCTTCCCTGGACCGGAAATAAGCTTCCTAGGACCGGTTTCTGGCATTTCAGCTGTCTGCAGCCAGGCTTGCTTGAATCCAGTGGCAAAGTGAGCAAGGGACTCACGTCTGAGCATACCCTGCCAACTTATGGGGAACAAAGTGGTACAAAAGGGGGTGGTGATGGACGGAGCATCAGAACCAATCAAACACTCACACCCAGTCAACAGATCTGGGTTTGATCCATCACCGTTCTTTAGCCCACTCTGCCACCCCAGTTCAGACATGGCCATATGCAAATCAGTCTGACCCTGTGCCTCATGGGAACAGTCCAGCCCGAACTGCCAAGCCATGCCTTCCCTGGACTGGAAATAAGCTGTCTAGGACCGGTTTCTGGCATTTCAGCCGTCTTCAGCCAGGCTTGCTTGCATCCAGTGGCAAAGTGTGCAAGGGACTCACGTCTGAGCATACCCTGCCAACTTATGGTGAACAAAGTGGTACAAAAGGGGGTGGTGATGGACGGAGCATCAGAACCAATCAAACACTCACACCCAGTCAACAGATCTGGGTTTGATCCATCACCGTTCTTTAGCCCACTCTGCCACCCCAGTTCAGACATGGCCATATGCAAATCAGTCTGACCCTGTGCCTCATGGGAACAGTCCAGCCCGAACTGCCAAGCCATGCCTTCCCTGGACCGGAAATAAGCTTCCTAGGACCGGTTTCTGGCATTTCAGCCGTCTTCAGCCAGGCTTGCTTGAATCCAGTGGCAAAGTGAGCAAGGGACTCACGTCTGAGCAGACCCTGCCAACTTATTGCGAACAAAGCGGTACAAAAGTGGGTGGTGATGGATGGAGCATCAGAACCAATCAAACACTCAAACCCAGTCAACAGATCTGGGTTTGATCCATCACCGTTCTTTAGCCCACTCTGCCACCCCAGTTCAGACATGGCCATATGCAAATCAGTCTGACCCTTTGCCTCATGGGAACAGTTCAGCCCAAACTGCCAAGCCATGCCTTCCCTGGACCGGAAATAAGCTTCCTAGGACCGGTTTCTGGCATTTCAGCCGTCTTCAGCCAGGCTTGCTTGAATCCAGTGGCAAAGTGAGCAAGGGACTCACGTCTGAGCATACCCTGCCAACTTATGGCGAACAAAGCGGTACAAAAGGGGGTTGGGATGGACGGAGCATCAGAACCAATCAAACACTCACACCCAGTCAACAGATCTGGGTTTGATCCATCACCGTTCTTTAGCCCACTCTGCCACCCCAGTTCAGACATGGCCATATGCAAATCAGTCTTACCCTGTGCCTCATGGGAACAGTCCAGCCCGAACTGCCAAGCCATGCCTTGCCTGGACCGGAAACAGGCTTCCTAGGACCGGTTTCCGGCATTTCAGCCGTCTTCAGCCAGGCTTGCTTGAATCCAGTGGCAAAGTGAGCAAGGGACTCACGTCTGAGCATACCCTGCCAACTTATGGCGAACAAAGCGGTACAAAAGGGGGTGGTGATGGACGGAGCATCAGAACCAATCAAACACTGGGCACAGAGTCTAGCCATTGACCAAGCTTTGCAGTCAACCTCTGCTATGTACAGTCAAAAAGCATCTGCAGCTGGGGTTGGCCATACAGGAAATTGACCACCGGGATGGACAGACCATGCTGTCAACCCCATCTGCGCATGTCAAAAAAAGTGCATGTGCAGTGAAAGTTCAATTAATCAATCAAAATATCTTTAGCCGCCAAAGCAAATAATCAACATGAAAGATACAAAAACATTTCAGCAAAAAAATAGGCTCAGTTCAATAAAAAATAAAATGTCAACGTGCAGTTCATGATACATGTGCATCACCAAATATTTAAAGAGTTCATATCATTTCCTAAAAATTTCAACAAGCAACCTGAGAATTAACATTCCAGCAAAGGTATAAACTCATTCAATGGAAAAAAAGTGCTCCAGTGTAATTTAAAGTGCATATATGTTATATATATATATTTTTTGTTTTAAATGATATTGTTTCCTAATATTAAAAGCCACTCTTTTGAAATTTGAAATTGCTTAGCAAATGTCTGGTGATCCTAAACACTGCAAGAATACAAGCCCATCCTTACAATGTTTCAAATTCGACCTTCGCAAAATAGGAACAAAAGAAGAAAGCCTTGGAACTGAATACTAAGTGCAAAACAGTATAAAATGACTTATGCTTTGCAAAGAAACATAATTACAACAGCAAGGAGATAAATCATGTTGCCAGGCCACTGACAGGGAGAAAGCAAATTTACAATGCAATATAAAAAGCCTAAGGAGCATAAGATAATGGCGATGAGTAGGAGTTTGTGATCCATCCTAAATAGGGCTCTATGCTCCTTGTTGTTGACACTAATGAATATTGCCTATGTATTCCATGGTCTGGGCCTTCTCTAAGTGTAAGTTCATGCAATGGTGCAAGTAGCGTTGCTTGACCCGTTCTTTATATTCTGGCCCAATTATAAGAGGATTATTGTATAATTCCTGAAGGCCTATAACCGTAAAAGATTCCCTCAGATATAAAAGCCAGGGTATCTGGTCTGCCCTGTTAAGTGACAGACACTCGGTTCTGTAGGTTCTGACAAGGCCAGCCTCTGGGGTTCCCCAATGTTTAATCCACAATAACAATGGAGCAAGCCCAATCAGATCCTCCAGATATGGGAACCCACTTTCCTCATGGCATATGATTGTTGCAGTTACCCCGGGAAGGGTCAATAATCTATGGATAAAATGATTTTCATCTCTTTGGAGGATTGCCAGTTTACAGCAGCTCCATAATCCTGCGCCATAAACCCTGACCGAGGTACATTTACTTTTGCCAAGACTCAACATTTCTGCACTTGGATTTTTTTTAACATATGTGCAAATCTGAATATGGACTCAGTATTCCTATGAAAGTGCTGCGATCTTGATGTTAAAATTGCAGTCCAACTACAAAAAGTACTAAAAAAGAATCCCAAAGTAAGTAAAAGTTTTTAACTTTGCTAAAAGAATATCCCCCCATAATGAAATGCATTGACTTTCTGCTAGGAGGTCCAAGTCATTCATGTAAATAAAAACAAATCTAAAAGGGTCTGGAGGACATTTGCTGTGAAGGGAACAAGCACCACATAATCGGCATAAATGCAATTATTGTAGAGCAGGAAAAGGAAAGGGGCCAGAATGCACCCTTGCTGCACACCCCGAGTAGAGCTGATATGAGGGGAACATTCACCAGAGGGGCCGTAACGCACCCTTACCATGGGGTCTGGTTAGGGGTCTAATGAGGTTAAGGAGTTCTTTCTTGATGCCCATCCTTTTTCATTAGATTCCATAACTTGGAGCGATTTACTGGGTGAAAGGCACTTGGAAAGTCAATAAAGGCCAGATGTAACAAACCCATTTTAGCCTTGACAAACTTTCCTGCTATAAGGTAAAACTTTAAACATTGTTCAACAATCCAGATGCCAGGTCTAAATCCACATTGGACTTCTGTCAGACATTGTTTGCCACAGCTGATTCCTCTAGACAAGACTGATATTGGCCCAGAATATTGGCACTGGAGTCCATTAGAGAGATTGGCGTGTAAAGATTTTACTGAGTTCAGTGCCACTTTTTTAAAATTAGGACAAAAATGGCCGTTGTCCAAGAGCTGGTAATAGGGCCTGAAACAACAGATTGGAAAATGTTAGTCAGTTAAGGGGGCCATAAATGTATATCAGTATTAAAAATATCATCTAGAACACTGTCTGGGAATGGAGCCTTTTGTGATCTTTTTTTTTTAATGGCTACAGACTCTTCGTGGACATCGATAGGTATTGGGTAGTTATAGGAGTGCTCGATATTTTGGTCTGCAGTCTGAACCTAAATTACTGGGTACATTTTTTGGTGACTTTTTTTGTATAATGGGTCACCCACATGTTCACAGTGATTACGTTATCTATTTTGGGTACATCTAGCTCAGCAACAAAGGGCTGATTAACAACTTCCCAAAAACTTAGAACTATCCCATAATTTCTCTGCCACTAAGAGGTCTTCCCAAGCTTTATTCCTTATCTCAGTATTGCTGTCCTCAAGTACCAGTTTATATATTATCCTTGCCCCCTTAACATCACGTGCTATGCTTAGGTGGCTTTTCAAGGTGGTCAACAATTGTTTATGGGTGGCGTAGCATGTGGAGTTAAACCACCGACAGTGTGGTGTCTTGCAGGAGGATCTAGTTGAAGTTAGATTATCTGAAATAGGTCTGTAAATGTTATTAAACTCAAGTTGTGTCTCAGCCGGCCCGGATTCATCAGTTAAATAAATAAAGATGGATTGGATCCCATAGTATCTTTTATGTTGATTAAAAACAGCTGGGTCTACCTTATCCATACAAGGAATATAATCAAAAGTGCCCTCAACAACGTTACCTTGAAAGTCGTGATACAAACATTTTCCATGCAACAAGTATCATTTAAAAAAGTAAATTACACTTCAAAATAATTCCTTTAATGACTCGCCATAACTGAATGCTTAAAATGAAAAACATTATCATTACTTGAATCAATGAAACCACACACCTGTCTGTCAGAGTATTGAAATGAACTGCTAAAATCTGCAGCCGAAATGATATAAATAATATGTTTTGATTTTTGAGGAAAGTCCTCTAAAAGTGTATCCAATTGATCAATTACATCCCTCACCGACTGATCAAAAATATTATAATAAATACTTTAAGCAGAATATTGGGTTCAACAGAAAAAGTTAAAAAGGTGGATAAGAAATGAGGGGAAGACCAGCATTCTGAAGCTTGAAAACAGTCAATCAATCAATCAATCAATCAATCAATTAGGGGTTTATAAAGCGCGCCTCTCACCTGTGAGGGTCTCAAGGCGGTGGGGGTGCAACTCTGGATCAGTCGAAGAGCCTGGTCCTGAGATACTTCCTGAAGGTGTGCAGTGTGGGGGAGCGTCTGATGTTGACAGGGAGCTCGTTCCAGGTCTTTGCTGCAATGTAGGAGAAGGCTCTTCCGCCTCCACTGGTTCTGTGGATGCCTGGGGTCTCTGCCAGGGCGAGGTCGGCGGAGTGGAGGTTTCTTTTGGGTATGTGGAAGGGGACTCTTTTGTTGAGGTATTTGGGTCTGATGTTGTAGAGGAATTTGTAGGCGTGGGTAAGTAGCTTGAAGGTCACTCTCTTCACGATGGGGAACCAGTGGAGGTCTCGTAGGTGCTGGGTCATGTGCTTGTGTCGTGGGGTTCCGATGAGTAGAGTCTGGCTGCAGTGTTCTGCATGGTTTGGAGCTTGTGTAGCAGGGTTTTGTTGATCCCGACATGGAGGGCATTGCCGTAGTCCAATCTGCTGGTTATGAGTTCTTGGGTAACAGTCCTTCTGCATTCGGGGGGGATCCACTTGAAGGTCTTGCGGAGGATGCTGAGGGAGTTTAAACAGGTCGAGGCGACGGCGTTGATCTGGAGGGTTATGGTGAGGGAGGAGTCTAGAATGATGCCGAGGTTCTGGGCATGGTTCGTCGGGGTGGGTTGGTTTCCGAGGGCAGCGGGCCACCAGGAGCTGCCCCACACAGTGAGGGAGGGTTCGAGGTTGAGGACCTCAGTCTTCTCCAAGTTCAATTTTGGGCAGCTGTTGCTCATCCAGGCTGCAACATCTTTCATTCCTTCCTGGTAGCTGAGCCAGGTGTCTTCGGGGTTCTTCATGAGAGAGAGGATGAGCTGGGTGTCGTCGGCGTAGAATACTATGCTGAGACCATGCTGTCTGACGATGGCTGTGAGGGGGGCCATATAGATTTTGAAGAGCGTGATCCTTGGGGTACTCCGCAGTTGATCTCAGTAGGTTCGGAGAGGAATGGAGGGAGTCTGTTCCTTTGGGTTCTGCCGGAGAGAAAGGAGCAGATCCATTTGTGGGTTTTTCCCTGTATACCGGCGTCGTGGAATCTGGCTGCAAGAGTCCGGTGGGAGACGGTGTCGAAGGCTGCAGAGAGGTCTCGTAGGATGAGGGCCACGGTGTGGCCTTGGTCGAACAGCATGCGGATGTCATCGGTGGCGGCAAGAAGGGCGGTCTTGGTACTGTGGTTGCTGCGAAATCCAGACAGGGAGGGGTCAAGGATGGCGTTCTCTTCGATGAAGGTGGTCAATTGGGTGTTGATGAATCTCTCTGTGACTTTGGCTGCGAAGGGAAGGAGAGATATGGGTCGGTAGGTCTTCAGGTCTGTCAGGTTGGCCGAGGGTTTCTTGAGGAGGGGCTTGACCTCTGCCTGCTTCCAGTCGTCAGGGAAGATGCCGGAATCGAGGGAGGGGTTGATGGTCCGGCCTAGTTCGGGTGCTATGGCTGCGGCAGCTCTGTGGTAGATGTGCGGTGGGCAGGGGTCCATGGGGGCTCCTGAGTGGGTGTTCTTCATGGTTGTGGGGGTGTCCTCAGTGGTGGCAGGTTTCAAGGCGGTGATGGTTGGCTGGATATCGGTTGTGGGGAGGGGCGCTGTGTCCACATCTGTTCGCTGAAGTTGTCGTAGAGTGCCTTGATTTTCAGGTGGAAGTAGGAGCTGAGCATGTTACAGAGGTCCTGAGAAGGAGTCACCTCCGTGGCTTCGCTGGGGGGGGGGGGGGTTGGTGAACTGCTTTATGACGTTGAAGAGTTCTTTTGTGTTGCTTGCATTGGTGTGGATTTTGTTCTTGATAAAGGTCCGCTTTGTGGCTCTTATGTGCTGGTGGTATTCGTTTATGGCATTTCTGTAATTGTTCTGGTCTTCGGTGATTTTCCTGTTCCTTCAGAGCTTCTTGGAGGTCGGTGGTGAACCAGGCGGCCTTTAGGGGGCATTGTTTGATGGAGTGGCAGAGGCGTTTAAGCATGTCAGTGCAGCTGGCAATCCAGCGGTGTAGTTCTTTGACTGCAGAGTTGGTGTCAGTTGTGGCAGAGGGGGGTCATGGAGGAGGGTGGTGTTGAGGAGTTCCTCTGTGATCTTGCTCCAGTTTCTCTGTGGTAGGTGCAGGGTGGGTTTGGGTGCAGTGGTGGCGGTGAAGGTGAAGTGTACTCAGTGGTGGTCTGTCCAGAGGGGCTTCATGGTGTGGCTGAAGTGGATGCTTGTCCCTCCTGTGAAGATGGGGTCCAGGGTGTGTCCATCTGTGTGGGTGGGGGTGGTGACGAGCTGCTTCAGTCTGAGGTTGGTGAGGTTGTCAAGGAGGACAGAGGAATCAGGTTCGCTGCGGTTGTCAAGGTGGAAATTCAGTTCTCTGAATTTCCACCTTGTAGTGTAGTCCATTGAGGCGATGGCGTGGTGTGCGGCGAGGTTGGCAATGGTGGTGGCGGAAGAGGCACGGGGTCCGGGGGGTCTGTAGACGAGGGTCCTGCGCAGCGTGGTTCTGGGGCAGGCTTGGATCTGGAAGTGAAGGTGCTCTGTGATGGAGAGAGGGTCGCTCATGCTGGAGGTGGAGAGTCAAAGGGAGCTCTTCTGTGTGATGGCGAGTCCTCCTCCTGGATGGAGGGGGCTGTCCTTTCTTTGGATCTTGAACCCGTCGGGGATGTCGGTGGCGATGTCGAGGTGGAGGTGGCGTTGGTCCATGTCTCCGTGAAGAAGGCAACATCTGGCGAGATGTTGTCGAGCAGGTCCCAGATTACCATGGCGTGTCTGTGGAGGAAGCGTACGTTGAGGAGTATGCACGTCAGGGCTTCGGTGGTGCGGGTGTCTGTCATGGGTTCTGCGGCCGCAGGAGAGCAGTTGATGATGAAGGATGATCGGCAGTGTCGGCATGAGAACTGGCCGTGGATGGTGTTGGGAGTCGATCTCTAACAGTGGTCGTATCTCCCGGGGTTGAGTGCGAGGAGGACGGCCGCGGTGTAGCAGTGGGGCGTCGTAGAACAGTCATTTTGAAGGAGAACAAAGTGGCAAGTCTGCCGTTGGCTCTTCCCACATTATACGGTGTTGCTGGCAGAAAGAAGGCATATTATACATCAATATAAAACCCTTCCATCATCCATGCTTTTTGGCAGCATATGATACTAACCCATTCCGGGTTTGAGATTTTAAACCGAGCTTCTGCAATATTCCATGAAACAATACTGAGGACGTTCCCAGCAGAGCTTGATGTTTAAATTGTAGGCAATCCTGTGCCATTCTGAGGCTGCTGGATATTATGAGAAACAAGACCAGGATAAAAGTCATGAGCTATAGTCATGTCCCCTTTAACCAGGAGTGGGAATGTTTCCTGTTATGGGTAGTTAAAATCAACCACCCCAACAGAGATATTCGTGTTTATGCAGCATCAGTCTAGTTCTTCCAGAGACGCCAATGTTCCAAAGCTAATGTTAGTTTAAACCTTATACGTGTACATAGAAGGAATTGGACAGTCAACACCCACAATAACATTTGGTCTTGGAAGCAGAGACAGCTTATGGAAATAGCCCAAAGGCAATACTTGTATAGAACCCAGAGGTTGCAGCTTATTTATTTCAGAAGTTTTATATAGCACGAACATGACCCAAGAGGGCATCAGAGTGCTTTACAGAGGGATGTAACACATATGAGGGTGGCAATAGTGGCAGAATCATGGCAATAAACAAAAATAACAATAATTACATAACAACATAATAGACAAAAAAACAAAACAATAGTTACATAACGACATAATAGTGGGCAAAAGAATTAGGCAGTAGGATAAGGTGAGAGAGTCAGCGTGAAAGTAGATGAGGTGACTCAGGACCCCAGCTGGGCTTCAGGACAGGCAAGTATTCATCAGTAGCGCTTTCACTTCTTTTTTGAAGGACACTTTTGATGGAATCAGGTTCATTTCCGTAGGCAGGGAGTTCCAGATTCTTGGAGAAGGAACGGTTGTAGGTTTTTGTTTTTTTGAATTTCTTTGGTTTAAATAAGAGGGTGCTGGACCTCCTGGAGGTACGGGCACCACCCGGCAGCTCAAGTTTTTTTGCGAGGTAGAGAGGCGTGTTGAAGTGAAGGGCTTTGTGGGTCATGCAGGCAAGTTTTAGGTGTATCCTTGCTTCAAAAGGTAGCCAATTGAGAGATTTCAGTTCCGGGGAGATGTGATTGTACTTCTTGGAGCCTGTTCATGAGGCTCTGAGGGGGGCCAGTCTGTACCTAGGAAGACCGCAGAGTGTTGCACTGCCGTATTCCAGCTGTGAGATGACTAATGTTTGTACTGCGGACTTGAGGTCATCAGGGAGAAGGAAAGGTTTTAGCTTCCTTAGGATGCTCAGTTTGAAGTTTGCTCCTTTGGTAGAAGCACTGATGTGATCCTGTATGTTCAAGTTCCTATCAAACACTATACCCAGGGATTTCGTAGAGTCTATGATATGTGGTGTGCAGTTGAGAGCAGATTTTTCATATATTCCTCAATGATGGGTGCTTCTTTGGGCGGGAAAATAAGGAGGAATTTCGTTTTGAGGGTGTTCAATTTGAGATGGTTGATGGTAAGCCAGTTAAGGGTTTTGTGTAAGGTTCCATTGAGTGACTTGTATGGTCAGGCGAGGAGATTTTCATGTACAGCTGGGTGTCGTCTGCATTCATGAGGTATTGGATGTTAGATGCTTTGAGGATTTTGGTGAGGGGTTCACTGAATAGGTTAAAAATGGTGGGTGAAAGCGAGGAGCCTTGGGGTACCCCCAGGGTGCAAGGACTGGGATGGGAGAGACATTGGTTGGGTTTAATTCTTGGTAGTTGGCTACCAAAAATATTTAGAAGGGATTTAGCCAGCACTGGAGATCTAAAGTTGATGATAATGCAGTCTCAATTTGTCTCCTTTTTGCCTGGGCCTATTCAAGGGGTTCTTCTTGCTATTATGTCCTCAGATGACAAATTTTAAAGCAACCAGCCTTACTTTGTAGCCAGTAGATTGTTTTATTCTTCAAGCCAGAGTAATTTTCATATATGGATGGATGAATAGTTGGGACATCTTTCAGTACCAAAACATATGGAGTTCATTAAGGGGGAAGTAGGGGCAAAGTAGAATTTGTCCCAATTGCTTTAATGGCATTCCCATTTGCACTGCCCCTTAGAGTCTCACTTTGACCCTTTCTTTACTGTTAAAGCAGATATTGTTTGATCACCCATATGCACCCTTGGGGGGGGTGGCCAAAGGGTAGAGATGAAAGACCACTTAGTGCCTTGCTGGAAGAACTCGAAGCCTTCAATCAAGCAATCAATCATTATACAGCACGACTACTCACCCATGAGGGTCTCAAGGTGATGAGGGGGGCTCCTAATCTGTTTGTGAGTAGGGGTTCAGTCTAAGAGCCAGGTCTTTGGATCCTTTCTGAATTGAGTCAGCGATGGGGATTCCCTGAGGTGGAGAGGCAGGGTGTTCCAGGTCTTAGTGGCGAGGTGGGAGAAGGATCTTCCTCCGGTTTCGGTCTTGTGGATCCCTGAGACAGTGGCCAGGGCCAGTTGGGCAGAGCAAAGGTGTCTGGTGGGTATGTGGATGAGAGGCGGTGGTTCAGATATGTGGGTCCTGCGTCGTGAAGAGCTTTGCAGACACGTGTGATGAGCTTGAAAGTGAGTCTTCTGCTGACTGGAAGCCTGTGGAGTTCTCAAGGGTGTTCCATGAGGTGGCTGCGGCAGGGGATGTTGAGGACCAATCTGGCTGTGGTGTTTTGAACGTTCTGTAGTTTCCTGATGAGCTTCTGGGTGACGCAGACATAAGTGCATTACCATGGTCGAGTCTGCTGGTGATGAGTGCGTGGGTGACTGTGTTTCTCGAATCTGTGGGGATCCATCTGAATGTCTTTTGAAGCAGGCAGAGCATGTAGAAGCAAGATGAGGATACGGCCTTGACCTGGTGCTTCATTGTGAGTGAGGAGTCCAGTATGATGTTAAGGTTACATGCGTGGTCCGTTAGGGTGGGGGTGTTCCCAGTGTGACTGGCCACCAGGAGTCGTCTCAGGCTGAGGCGGTGAGAACCAGGATGAGTACTTCGGAATTGCCTGAGTCGAACTTGAGGCAGCTATGTCATCAGTGTATGAGACGATGTTGAGTCCATGGTTCCTAAAGATGCAGCCAGGGGGTCCATGTAGATGTTAATGAGGGTGGGGCTCAGGGAGGAGGATTGGGGTACTCTGCAGCTGATCAATGTAGGTTTTGAGAAGAACAGAGGCAGTCTATCACTGTGCTTGGCTGGTAAGGAAGGAGAGGGTCCAGTCCAGGGCCTTGTTGCGGATGCCGGCGTCATAGAGTCTCGTGATTAGAGTGCAGTGGGAGACCATATGGAAGGCTGACGGGAGGTCCAGTAGAATGAGGGCTGCGGTTTTGCCTTGGTTGAGGAGGGAATGTATGTCATCAGTAGCTGTGAGGAATGCGGGCTCAGTGCTTTGTTTGCTTAGGAATCTGGATTGGGAGATGTCCAGGACGTGGTTACCTTTGATGAATTCGGAGAGTTGGGTTGGGTGGTGGGAAAACCTATGGCTTCATGGATGACCTATAGTCCTG
The DNA here is from genome assembly GCF_964204655.1 of Triturus cristatus. Classification (NCBI taxonomy): domain Eukaryota; kingdom Metazoa; phylum Chordata; class Amphibia; order Caudata; family Salamandridae; genus Triturus; species Triturus cristatus. The sequence continues at coordinate 597,235,629 of NC_140592.1, read as the reverse complement.
GCCTCGGAACATGAGGCATCTGGGAATGCCCCAGTCATTTGGCGAACAGCAGAAATGGAATTGGAAGTTTTTATTTGGGTTTCAATAGCTCGCAAGCGAGCATGGATGGGTTCAAGCTTACTCAGCATGGTTTCCTTCATTTCGCTGCAAAGATCTTTCATTTTATCAAGAAGAAAGCCCTCTTTTCCTAATTCCTTACATGCTTTTGTGCAAGATTTGAAGTGCATGGCCTTTTTGACTTAGAGATTGCTGCATCTTTCTTTATTTTTTCTACCTGCCACCTCATTATAGTGCCACTCATTTGAGGTGTTGAATGCCTCCCCCAGTGCCGATGCTGAACAAATGGCACTAGCTGTTACTAGAGCTGTAACCCAGGAACTTTGCTCTGTATCTGCAGAGATAGTTTCCACACATTTGTCACAGCCTTGAACTTCCATTAAGGCCGATGCAGGACTTAAAAATGTGCGCCGGGGAGAGGAGAGTGACAGATGAAACTCTGCGAGCTCAATTTAAAAGGAAATTACTCCAACTGCCCTTTTTAAAAATCCATCAAGAGTCATTAAAGTCATTCAAGCGCCAGGACACCTTAGGGTAACCGTGCGCTATATAAATTTTACTAACATAACATACCTGTGGCCAAATAGGGACCATCAGGGTCTTGTGCTTTCTCATATCACAATATTATCAACAGGAAAGATGAAAAGAGTTTAAAACACATTACCTGTTGATGTGAGTAGGTGGAAAGGGGGTGACCCAGCCCAGCCTCCTCCTAGCTCTGCCTGGCAGGGCCGGACTGGCTGTAGCGGGCACTGGTCATTTCCCCGTGGGCCTCTAGGGTGGGGGCCGGATTTCAGCCCTTGGGGGGACGTTTTTATTACTGGGGTTCACAATATCGGCCCCCTGTAACAAAAACGGCTGAAACTGCCATAGCAAACAGCTTAGCCACCCCCTTGCCCCCTCACCCCCCCAGGGGGGGCCAGCCGAGCAGTTTGCCAGGGCCGTTTTGGTTCCCAGTCCAGCCCAGCTGCCCGGGCGAGTCCCGTGCCGCGGTAAACCAAACACACTTAATAGGCTTGATCTGTTCAGTCCCTTCTCCTGGGCTAATGTTGCTGGGACTTGCAGTCCCCCTCGAAGCTTGCACAATTCAAATGCAGGCAGGGAAATAGGATCTTCGGCGTCCCTCCCGAAATAAAGCAAAAGCACTTTATAGTGCTTGATTCGTTCAGCCCCTCCTCCTCTGTTAATGTTTCTGGGTCTTGCAGTCCCCCTCTAAGCTTGAGGTGGTAGTTGCTTGCGTAGGAGGGAAAAGTAGTATATCATTAAAAGAAATGCTGAAAATGCTAAATTGTGTGTAATTTTACTCATAAAACATTGTTATGTGTTTAGGACAACCTCAGAAAATAATAAAAAGAAAAGGTCAGGTAGAGTGAGATTGTGGTCATGACATAAGAAAGAAAAGCACTTAAAACAGGCTTTTGTGGTTAGCTACACAAACTCCCCCATCCTCCCCTATAAAAAGAAAAACCCAACCCCATAATGCTCATGACCTCACAATATTCAATCTAAAACAATAAATGACAGGATGTAATAATATCACAACATCCTTAACGAACAACACATTTCCTAAAAAATAAATAATACTGTATCTAAAGGGGTGTGATTGATAGCGTCAAGGTGATAGGTGGTGTGCCCAGTGATGTCATCAATGTCAATCAGAATGGCATCTGTCACTTCATGTGCGACATCATGAGCAGTTCATTAGCAAGTTTCTGTCTGCAGAAACAATAACTTTGATTTTGATCCTGAATCCAACTTTGCAAGCATCTTTTAAACTGCTCGTGCCAACAGTGGAGGCAACAACTATCCAGTATTGATACCAGGATTTCCCCGGTAGGTTGAACCCCTTAAATGAAGGTTTTAAAAGCCCAGGCTCTGTCACTTTCCCCAGCGACCCATAATTAAATGCAGCAGCTAAGGGGAGTCTTCGAGAGAAAGAGAGAGAGAGAGAGGGATAAGGCAAATAGAAATCAATTAGAGTGGGAGAAGACAGAGAGGAGAGAGTGGGAGAGAGAATGGATGGATGGCAACTGAGAGGTTGCTTGAGGTGATGAAAGGTGCGGGCTGGTTTGAGCATTTTTACCAAGCCTGCTTTTGGTTCCCCAGTACCCTGACTGATATGTAAATCTAGGAGGCGAGAGTGGTTTTAGCAACTGGTTCAATGAGACAAGCAATAATAATGAGACACTACACCACCACAGAGATTCGCCATTAGCTAAAATAAATCAGGGCTAATTTATTAAATTAAAATTATCTTCTCCCGTTTACATCCCTCTATGTAGTAAATGCGCAGCGCCTGTCTTTGTGGAGTAATAAAGGCCACACTGTGCACATTCCTTTTTGTTCCAGTCCCTCAGACCCCTTTGCTGCCAACAAAAAGAGTGCTTTAAAATGAGGATAAATCTCCCTATTAAATGGAAACGCAAATATTTGTATTTACCAGTCCGCTGTAAATAGAAGGCCTGTGTCGGTTTTGTGAGGCAGGCTGGAAGCAATCTGCAGTCATTTTCCGAATTTTGATGTCAGCTTTCCTGGCTCTTCAACGGTCCTTCAGGACTCTCCTAACATATGGAGTCTCGCAAGTGTCCAGGGCATGGAAGAGAGGAGAAGCTGTGCATCTGCTCAAAGCAGCACGAGTGGGAAGAGGAAATGAATCAATTTGCATAATTTCGTTTTTAATGGTCAAAGCATGATTGAATCATAAATTCAGACTGAAAGTTTGCTCTCTGGTTTGAAAAGTAGGCTAGTTTATCCTTGTGCGCCCTGTTGATCATTTTCTTTAAATTATTTTACTCTTGTCTGAGAATTTTCAAGCAGTAGAGAAAAAAGGTGTCTCAATAATTGGATCTAAATAGATAAGATTGATGTGTGTGCCGACTTTAGGTGGTATTGTACAGGCAGTGGCGGCTCGCAGAGGCAGTGCTGTGGGGCGGTGAGGCGGGGGAGGGGCAGGGTGTTGGGGTAGTGGAGACGGACATACGACGGCAAGGAGTAAAGTAAGTTAATAAATAAATAAAACTATATACCTTGCGCTCGCTGCATTGCCGAGTTGGCGATGCAGCAGGGCGCAAGGTAAATCGTTTTATTTATTTATTTACTTACTTTACTCCTTGCCTTCGTATGTCCAACTCCACTACCCCCCACCCTGCCCCTCCCCCACCCCCCCCCCCCCCCCCACTGCCTCGCAGCACCCTCTCTGCAAGGTTCCACTGTGTACAGGCCCACCAAGTAAGAGAAACAATGCCAGTTTAAAGGGAGATCATGTCTCCATTTCAGAGTATGCTGCAGACTGCTGAGCTTGCTTAAATTAAGCCTGGCCCCACTTCCCAGGAAAAAAAAAACAGAGCAGCAGTTTGATATTACTCTGGCGAAGTGCTCCTTAAGTGCTCATTAAATATATGTTTGTGTGGGAGTGGTTGTATTTCTGTCACTTCTGAAGCAAATGACCTCTCCTCCCTGCTTTTTTTCAAGTTCTTTCAACTGTCTACCATGTCTACTGTTTAAGCTGACCTAAGCAAAAGAAAAGAAACAATGGAAAAGAAATACCGACGCTAAACTGTCACATTGGCGTCTTTTGGTGTCTGTAGTTTGCTTTATTTAAACAAGAACTGGCAAAGTCAATGGGTCTCGCCTACGAGAGCTATTGGCTTTCTCAATATTTTTCAGCCATGTAATACAGAAGAGCGGCTGCTGTGCAGCATGACTGAAAATAACAAATATAGAAAACGCTGTGACACTGCCAGTGCTGGCTGACTCATAGCATTTTTTATTGCTGACTGGTTGGCAGGGTGGAGTAGGAGGCTGTAGTGTCGTGCCTGTGACGTAACAGGCACGCCACATAGGGTCATGTGACCCAAGTTTAATAAAGGAGGGACGCCCGTACGTACGCCAGTTAGGCGAACGGCGTCGGCGAGTGAGACCACAACCACGTTAATGTGCCTCCTGTGATTATTGTGCGTCACCGCCACCTGTAAAGTGCAGTGTAAATACCCCCGTGAGGTCGCGAGGTCCGCGATCCTCACGACACAACAGGAGGCAACACTGAGGGAGGGTGTGTTGTGGGACGGCACAATCAACAGAAGTGTGAAAAAGCGATATGATGCGGCCAGCGCTGACTATGTCATACTTTTTTTTGTTATTTCAGGGAACCAGGTAACCTGGATGGAGGGAGGGCAGTGGTGAGGGTGGTGGAACGGAGGGGAAGAAGTACACAAGGGAGACACCTGAAAAACACACAAAAAAAGTAGCTAAAAAAAATGAGCAATGGAAGGACACAAGTAATGCATCTAAGCTCCACGAGAGGGACAAACACATAAAGAGGAAGGAAGCTTATTCTAACTAACTAATATAAGGTAATCAAATATGAGTGACAATGCAGCCTACGAATGGTAAGCAATGGGGGGCCTCTGAACCTATTGTTAGAAAGCAAATGATCTTGCAAGTGACAGCAAAGGCAGGGTCAAAGGATGATATATTCATATTTTACACAGCTGTTAATCACGGAAGGGATGGCCAAAAGCTAGTGTATAAATACCTCATGAAAAAGTAATGGATCCAGAAATAAATGTTCTAGCATCTCTGATAAGCGGGTCTACCAGAGGGTTTCATTCATGATACAGATGTGATACAACATCTCAACTTTAATGCCATGATTCCTTGTTTGCATTTGACATCATACTCTGATTTAAGTACTTTAAATACTTGAAAAAAGGCATAATAATTCACAGGCATAATTGTGGATATCAATGGCATTCAAACAGTTTGCTGATTTCAAAGGTCACATCAGAAATGTTGCTAACGCCACTTTCTTTTTTCATTCCCTCAGAGTCTGCTTGGTAGCAATGATACTTAGATAACAGAAATAGAAAATTGAGTATGGATGTTTCACATATCGACCATGATGCCAAAGGTTGCCTCTGTTTCATCTTATGTCACTTAGACAGATGAGCTACCTGATGTCGTGGGCACAGCTGTAGGATATTGAATTTTTTGGCCAGATCAAAAAAATATTAGATCCTGGTGCTAGTGGCGTGGTTGTCTTAGAGTGCAAGTGAGAATGGTGAAGAAGTTGCTAACTCTCACCTATGAGTGAAGGAAAAGAAAAGACATAAGGAATTTTGGAAATAGAGGCAGAAATTAGGCATACAATTAGGGCCTAAATATGAGTCTGGTGGTCCGAGGACCACCAGACTAATGGGGGCGCAGAGTTGGCAGACAAGCCACTGTCGCAGCAGCGGTCCAACCGCCCAATTCCAACTTTGCTGGCCGGACCGCCAGTGCACTGCCGTAACCACCAGGGAACCACAGTTCCCTGGCGGTGTTGCAGCAGTCAGGGGCTCAGAAATATGCTGGTGGTGCCACTGCGGCATCACCATGCATATAAAAAGTTTCAGGACCGCCAGTGGTGTAATAGAGGTATTTACTCCATGAAAAGGCTAGTGGTCCAAAAGGAACTATTTTCGACACTCACAATGTGGTGCCTATTTTCAGAGGCACGGCCATGGGATCACCCAAAAAAGCCCAACAGACATGAGCAAACTCGTAATTTGATGGGCAGCACACACACAGGTTTGGTGGAGTGGGACGCTGGCATGGCGGTCCGCTCCAAAACTCATAATCAGGTCCTTAGTGTATCTATTACTGAATGTTTTTTGGGCGTTACGTGCCCATGACTGTTGTTCAAATTCTTATAAGCTGTTTGGTTGCACACTGCTGGCTGCAGTGGTAATGAGAGTGTATAAAGAGTCTGAAAAAAACAAACATACGATAAATACGAAAAAAGCAAAAAATTGGTAAAAGTGAATAAAGGTTTAGTAAGTTGTAGGTCTCCCCTTGAACAACCGCTACAGTAATGCATGAATCTTATAAACACAACACCTGTGTTTCCTGAACGTTTATATCACAGCAGGTTGAACAGTGGAGTGATGTGACAGTGGACCAATAGCTCATTTTGATTTCCTGATATGTAGCAGTATATGGGCCAAAGCGAACTACTGCAGACAGGCTGGAGCAAATGTCAGTTTGGAAAGTGTTGCTGTGAAAAAAGGTGAACAGTTGAACACGAGTCCTTTCCATGGAACATAAAACCAAGCAAAGGCTCACCCAGGTAGGTTGATATACTCACCACCCCGGTTCAGCTCATCTGCCATATATCAACATCCAATCTTCAATACTGTAGCGAGAACATCTGTGAAACATGTTGGATCTGTAGATGTGTTGATGTATTTGTCTATATTCCTATCCCACTTGTTCCTATAAATAGCTTCTGGAGCTAACCCACCTCCTTAGACTCCAGAACTTTTCTTAATGGGTTTAAGGATTTGTAGATTCCAGGCCATTGACTCTAAACTATAGATACCATGCAACCGGCTTTGGAATGTACTGTATGACCAAGGTAACGCAGCAGCATAGCAAGCTATTTTACTTAGGAACCTAACTGAGGCAGTCAAGTGGAATCTTTTTGATACACTCCTTTGGGCAGTTGCAGTTTGGGTAGAGATCTTTACAATACCATTTCCGTGAACTTGTAACACAACAAAAGAAGGATTAGATACTCTAAAGCAGCTTGTTGGGGTATATCAGGAGGGAATGAGACCTTCTTATACAGCTGTGGTCCCTTGCCACACTGGCTAGCTTGGAACAACAGGCAGAAACCTTGTAACACCGAGTTTGTGTTAGCTGTTTGAATTTGATATCATCAAGGATACTGCTTCACTGAATATGAGGCCTTAAAACAAATTGACACTTAAGGTAATGTTGATGCACAATCATCTCCTCAAGGTGACATAGGTCTTCTAGGAAGAAAGGCTGGTGGTAAAAATAGGTACCTGGGTCGGAAGTGTTGTCTCGTCCTCCGTCATTCGCTCTGATAGAGTCACATGTGGGGACCTCCAGCCCCGAAAGCCTCCTATGCCTGCTCCTCCTTTCAGGGCTGAATGCACTGGGGTAGTGCTGACTCTCCCGGTAGTCCCCTGGAAGTGGACCCTAGCAACTCTGGCAACTGCCTGCATCCTCTTCCAGCAGGAGTCGGGAGAGCAACACTCTAGCTTGCCAAATCCCGCATTTGACCTCGGCTCTCTGGTCCAAGTAATTGGAAAAATAATAGTCTAAGAATGTTCTTAGTCTTGCACAAGATGCCAGTTAAAAAGTTACGAGCTCACACCACCCACTCTATTATGCATCCTTCCTGGTTCGTTGTGGCTTCAGACATCCACCATATTCCCCGATTGGTCTGAAACCCAGAAAAACAGGAAAGTGAAGCTAGATAACCCTCCATATAGGGGACCATCACCATCCCTGAAATCATTGTTTAAAATTATGGTTTCAAATAGATAGGAGCTGCACAAAGATAAGGGAAATCCCTAAGATATGTCAGAGGGTATCGGAGACCTCAGGAACCACAGCTCCCTCCATTCCACTAGGGAATTGGTTTGAACCCCTCTGCTTTCTAAATAAGCCCAACGACATGACCTCTCCTCCTACCATGGACACGGCTAGTGGGGGGATACCTCAATGTGGGGAGCTGAGTCAGGCATCAATACCGGGTGCAAGCTTTGTCCCACATAACTCTCAAACCTGGCAAGCTACATATAAGGAAGATAACATAGACTAAAGGAACACCCTTTTGAGTCTTAAAAAGGTAATAATTCTGAGATCTGAGACTTCAGAACAGAACTAGATAGATATTCAAAGGGCCAGTCAGGCAAAGGACATTAAATTGGAAGAACATAGGTCCTGATTATGAGTTTGGTGGTTCGGGAACTGGACGGCCACACCGCCCCCCCGCTCCTGTACCACCAAACTGTGTGCACACCACCCACCAGATTACAACTTTTTTTTGTCCCTGGTGGGCAGTTCGTTGGTGGTCCCACAGCGGTGCCTATGAAATAGGCACTGCAAAGGTAATGCAAAAGGCAGTACCTGCACAGCATGGACTGATGCAGTCCATGCCGTGCAGGCACTAGAGTGCATGCACACAGGGGGGCACTACATGTACCCCATGCATGCAACCCATGGCCCTGAGGTAACAGGGGGCCCTGTTAGGGCTCCCTCTGTTTCCTCCCCACTATGGTTTTCCCAGAAAGGAGTCGCCATGAAAAACGTGGCAAAGAGAAAGCTTCTAATATCCTTGGCTGGGCCACATGGGTCTCACCAAGCATATTGCGGCCTCAAGACTGCCACACCACCTTGCAGCGGTGCAATGGTGGTCCAACTGCCCTAGTTTTAATTGGGCAGTCTGACCGCAGATGCCGCAGTGTCTAGATCATCATCACCAAACCACCATGAGTCTTGCAACGGACCGCCAGACTCATAATCAGGCCCTAAGTTGCTGGAGGAAATATGGCAAGGGTGGATTTAGTCATTTCAGAAAATGCATTATAGATTGAATCCTTGGAGAAATCAAATAGGCAGTTGGTGAAGGATCTGGAAAGACTGGAAATACACACAAGGAAGAATAATCTAAGAATTCTAGGGGTTTTGGAGGGGACAAAGGATATCAATTTGAAGGAGTTAATTGATAAAACACTGAATGAGGGCCTCCTTAAAGACAGGCATGATCTAGATCTGGACAGGGACATTCAAATGGCACATTGGGACCCATTCAGGACAAGAGAGTCCAGTAAACAAAACGGAAAATAAGGTCAATTCCGTTAAGGAACGGATTTTGACTAGAGCTCTAAAGGGTGGTCCACTTATGTATGAGAATGTCACATACATAACTTGCTCATATGTTCCCTGCCCAGCTGAAGGTAAAGAGGGGAAATGAAATGTATAATTTGAGAAGTGGCAAGGAAGTAGAGGAACTGATCAGTAAAATTAAACAAGTTAGTTTAGGTTAATTTTGAGCACAGAAGACGTTGCATACTTTTTTCATTTTTTAACACTCGCACCAGTTCTTCATTTAATTTTTCTTGTGTGCTCAATCTTGTCCTGGAGGCCCTATTAAGACGAAGAGGGTGCCTATAGAGATAGGGAGGATTCCTCAGGAAAGGCACAGGTGGAATGGGAGCATATAGGAGAAAAACTTCAGCAATAAGACTAGAGGAGAAGATGCAGAGAGACTCATATTTCATAATACTGTCTCTGTAAGTATCATGCAAATATTAGGGTTCTTTTGTCGGGGGTGCAGGAGGAAAGGTTTTTTTCTGGCTAGAGATATGATAAGTGAGAAGATTGAGCTTTTGTGTTGGAACATAAACGGGCTGAGATCTAGGAAGAAACAAAGGCTAGCTGCTGAGTACCTGCAGGAAGTAAAAACCCAAGTCATCATTCTACAGGAGACTCACCTTGAGGATGCTGAAAGTAGTGCCTGTTTTAGGAAGTGTTGATGGGTCCACAAAGTATGTTCAGATGAGTCTGGTGTCAAAACAGGAGTAGCATTGATCTTTAGGCGTAACTCGGGGATCAGGGTATTAGATTATAAAACCGATACCTCAGAAAGGTGGCATTGAGTGGGCATTCTTAAGGGTAACCTGTGAACATTATTATGGTCTGAATTGTGATGCCCTTCATATCTAGCCTTATTAGAGTCATATCTCTAAGTTATAACTGACACCTTGGTGGTGGTGAGTAACTTTAATATTATCATGGATAAGGAGCTTGATAGAATCTCCAAATATAGTTATACATCGACCCCAAAATCAAGGAGGCAACTGGTACATTTCATGCACAATTTTGGGATAGTCAATATATGGTGAGTTGTGGCAGGGAGACAGAAAGGCTCTCCACATTCGTTAGCAAGAAATATGGGCATTGCTAACGTATTGAATATTTCTTGATTGATAAATATACGACCATGCTGGAAAATCTGTGACTCATACCCCGCCAATAATATAAGACCATACTACCATCAGTCTGTGTTTGGAAATACCGATAGACACAGAGAGAACTAGATGGACTCTAGATAAAACTTTGTTGCAGGAGGAGGTGAATGTTACCAAACTCAGCTTTAAAAGAATACTTTGAGTTGAGCATCGGTACCATTAAGTGTCATATAGCATGGGAAGCATATAAACCTTTAACAGAGGAAACATTTCTAAACAACCATATCATCAAAATATAAAAAGGCTGGATAAAGCAGTAGAGTTCTTAAGGGATGTAGCTGCGAAAGAACAGGAAATTCATATGGCTGAATCAGTGGTCAATGCAGATATTAAGCACCAGATACCTGATTTGAAACTTCTGCACGGTAAATATAGGCTTGGACTTAATAAAAGAGTTCAGAAAAAGTAGAGGGCTAGTAAGTTACAGCACTTCGAATTTGGGAAAAGAGTGGAGTAATGCTTTCCTGGAAAACAAAGCAAGAACTAACTAGGAAACACATTGGCTGGCTAACTAATCCGGGAAAGGGAGAAATGGTTTACATACCAAAAGGGATAAAGGAGGTTATGTTAAGCCATCTAACCACTCTTTATACCAAGGTTATAGAACCTGAGCTCGCAAACTTCCAAAGGTGGTTAACCGACCTTAATCTCCTTAAATTTGGAGCAGAAAGAGTTCTTGAGTTGAAGAGCGAAATTACAGAGGGGGGTATAAATTGATATAGTGAGCTGGGTGTACCTTTGGGAGACGCTAAAAACATTTGGTCTTAGTAACAGGGTAATTAATGCACTGGAACTCGTTTATGGGTTACGTGTTGCTAGCATATTAATTGATGGTAATCTAACAAGGCCCCTTTCTATTTTAAGGGGGACCAGACAGGGATAATCCATCAAGATTGCTCTATTCTACCATTTGCTGCTCCGGGGGTCAGTTGTAAAGACTGAGGTGCGTGCGGATGGCATCATCTTCTATACGGCTAATCCTGAGAACTCGAGCCACAAATGAGATGCCCACGCCGAAACTTTTGGGGAAATGTCAGGCTACCTGATTAATAAAGAAAATACAGAAATCATGTCCCAGGCAACCATGGGGAGCAGGATAGGGACTCAGAGGGGTAAGGACCTGATTAGATGTTTGGGGATTTTCTGTGACACTCTCCCTAGCTCTAACTTGAACAAAGTCTGTGGAGATATTGAGACTCAGCTAAGGAGATGGGAGAATCTTCCATTAACGATTTATGGAAAAAGAAATCTGGTTAAGATGATGATCCTCCCTAAGCACATATTCTTTTTTAACACAATTCCCTTGCTGTTTCCTAGGGAACAAATTAGGAGGGTCCAGGGGAGAATAGGTGCTTTATTTGGACATTAAGGGTGGTGTGAATGTCTTGAAAGACGTCCAGGAGTAGATTGGAGAAGGGGGCACTTACTCTTCCATATGAGTCACACATCTGCCAAGTGTACTCGGCAATGCTGGGGCCCTTAGGCAAGTAGAAATTCCTATATAGGTTTAAGATCTGCAAATTATTTAAATAAGTGAGGTTCATGTTCCGCTTGCTAAAGTACAACTATGATGCAATGTGAGGAAGTTCCTCCATATTCCCTACTATGCGCTATCAGCACCAATATGGTGCTCTCCAGGAACCCCGGTCTGCGCAATAGACCAATTCAGTTACATGCTTAAGCAAGTGGTGTTTGTTAGCTGGGGAGACTTGGGGAAGGGAGGCAGTGGGAGGAAATTCTGCAAGTTACAGCAGGGACACTGTCAAGATTTGAATACCGCCAGTTAAACTCATGCTGGGCAAGTCAGGAATGGAGAAATGAGGATGATGGGGAGTATGATGACATACTATTGAATAAGCCCAGACTATGAAAAGAGGTCGCCTAGTGGTAATGGGAGTTCATCAAAGCAGACTATGAATACAGACAGAACCAAACTAGGTCTGGAAGGATGATTTGCCAGAAATGAAGAAAGAACTCTGGTAAATATCTAGAAAGTTACTTTATTCCACAGTTAAAGCTGCCTCCTTGAAGAGGCATCATCTTTTTACTATCCAGGGGTTATATTGGAATACCAAGAAACTGGTTAAGTTCCATATGAATCATTTGAGGTGTAAGAAATGTAACCAATAAGAGGCCGATGGTAGACATATGTTTTTTGAATGGTCGAGCTTGAAATAATACTGGGAAGGTGTAAGTAAGATGTTGAGCAAAGTTACAAAACAAGAAATCAAGGAAAGCTACGCTCCCATTTTTATGGGAGCGGAGCCCTTGATTTCTGTATTGTTGGCCAGTTAAAAAAACATTTTTAATTTTGTCTCTGCTAGCCAGACTTGACAGCCACAAGAAATGTCTTGTTGCCGACCCTCCTTAGTTGCAGACTGGGTCAGAGCTGTTATCTATGTGAGACAACTTGATAAGGCATATGATACTAGAAGCCTGGACAAGACTTGGAAACATTTCAAACTATGGCATAGTGTCCAATAATTGAATCAGAATGAGGGACTACAGGAAAGCGTACTCAAAGGTGTTCTTATGATCAACATCTGTTAATGGCCGCTTTGAGGTCGGACTGGTAACTGCCATGAAACTGGAAGTAGCGCTGACGGTGAAATGAGGACAAAAACAAAAACATACAGACAAAGCATAAGTGGAAATACCCTATCGTGTGCTTTTGAAAGTTGAACAAGGGTTGCAAAAGCTATTACAAGACCTGGCAAAAAACACTTAAAAAATGAAATTGATGTACCCATGTTCAGACCAGTGGGCTTAAATGGTATCAGGTAACCTTCCTTGTTATAGTGTGCAATGTTCAGAGGTGAAAGGCTGTGTTCATGTGCAGAAGAATACCCCTCAATGAAAAGGACCATCTTTTGTGTTGCAGAAGATAAAACATCTATTATGTTGATAGCACTATGCAAGACAAAAATATCCCTCTGATATATCTATAGCAGTGTATGATAGGATCTATAGAATAAATGACCTCCTGATATTTATTATAAGGATATTGCAAGCCATTGAAGAATTCCATGACCATATGGAGAAAAGATGCCAAAGGTACTTTATTTCTTGTAATGCATGATGATAACGCCATCACATTTTCAACATCTATGGTTTCTTGCTCCTTTATGTGAAAGAGAAACTATGGTTGCAGGTGAAGAGAATAAAAGCAGATGCTTTAATGTAAAATTAAACACAGCAAAAATAAGTTTGCAATGTATCTCAAACAGATTTTAGAATCAGTTGAATGTAAGCCAGATTAAAAAAAAGTTATAGCCCAGTAGAAATAGGTATAGAAATTCTGTATTTTCTGTAATTACCTACAGAGTGCGAAAAAGATGGTTGCCATACTACTTGCTGCAGATTATTCTTCATTTTTAGAAAAAAATAGGTCTGAAGAAGGAAAAGCCAGTTCCTGTTTTTTGTCGTTCAAACTGTAGCTGTAATTATGCTTCATGACCTGCCTTGCACCTCACCTACTGGCTCGAGCAGCTGACATCATCTGGGCACAACTCAACTGGAATAACTTATTACAGTTTGGTGATTTCCTAGATACAGGTGATCAAAGACATCACAATTTGACTACAATAACAAACTTAAAATAGGGCTTTTTTACAGGGATTGCAGGCTCCCATGATTTATAGAAGTTCTATTTTCTGTAGGACTGTCTTCTGCAATTATAATGATAGCCTTTCTGTCATTCCCTGCAGCAAAGGAGGACATGAAGAAGGGAAGAATATGTAGAGCTATTTGTTGGCGTAGCTTCCACTGCAAAAGAGTAAAGGAAAACAATAAAAATATATATGTTTCCAATGTCCCAGAGACCCAGGCTATCTGAAAGAGTCTAGTTGCTCTCAGAACCCAAGAAAAACCTGATAAATCAGATGGCACTGGGCTCTGACTAAGAGTTTGACCTTGACCAAATGGCATAACTAGTACAAAGCTTACACACATCTGTAAAAGATTGGACCTTCCCAACCTCCACCAATCCATCAAAATATATGAAACCTATTCATTTTTGCAAATTCTCTTTCACAACAACTTCCACTGCCTTCCCACCTTCTGTAGCACTCATCAGAAAACAGCGTTGAGAGACAATCACTGCTGATGAGGAGTGAGTTCATAAAACCATCTAAGTCCTAAGCAAACTTTGTACATCCAGACCATTAGCTCTTTTCATTACTGTGCATTCACAAATCAGCCTGTTTTTTGCTCTCCAGTCCTCCTAAAACAATTATTGCAACACCTCAACACTCTTCAGACTTGTTCACCACTTCATGTAGAATGATGATGATTTCCATGGATTTCTATGTCAATGGTTAGTCCCATTGTCTTTCAAAGAAATTGGAAAATTAATTTTTATGTTTTCCTTAATTGATCGTCTTTAAAACCTTAGATGCTGAGGCTTTTCCACTTCTAGTGCTGAGCCTTTTTTGATGTTTGGGGTACTTCTCGTTTAAACCTCAATCACCTTTTTTCCCCACAATAGGTATCCAGAGCAAATATGCATCCCTTTTTCCCACATGTTGCTCATTCAAAGGAAAGCCAGGGTTTGTGGATTTTTCTGGAGGGGACTGAGAAAATAAGAAAAATATAGCACAATTTGTTTTTAGGGAAAGTGTCCCAAAGTGTTGAGCAAGAAATAGTTTGTAATTTTCTAAATCTAGCATCAACAAAATGTTTGCTGTGCCAAGATGCCCATCTTCCCAGTCTTCAGAGTTGTCAAGATTTTTTTTACCACAGTTTTTGCATCTTTCTAAATAGTATTAATTGTTTCCTATTTTTTGTGGTTTCAACCTACTTGAAATTTGTGGTAGAAACAGGTGTGAAACCAACCCATTGGTGAACCTTGAAAGCTATGCATTTCTGAAAACTAGACACTGTTCCAAATTGAGGAAGGGTCCTTTGTGTAGATCGTTCAAGGTTTTCCAAATTTTCCCAAGCATTGCTCTGTGAAAATGAACCCTTTTTAGAGGGATGCATAACCACAATATCTGGGCCCAGGATCAACCACCACCCAGGGAAAGCTACTAAACCTAGACGTTTCAGAAAACTAAACACTCAGGGGAGTCCAGATATGACTTGCATGGATCCTATTACATTTTCTTACTTAGAATTCCCAGAAAATTCCAAACTCCGTCTAAAATGACACATTTTCCTCACAAACTATTATGGTCATTTAGAACATGGAGGTCTGTCTGCCAGGCAGAGGCTGTTGTCTCCACCCACTGGTGCAGGATTACCACCATATTAACTGATCCTGTCTGAGTGGAGAAGACCTATTGGTCTTTAGGGCATCTGCCATTGTGTTAACTGTTCTGCATGCTTAAGATTTTTCCATTCCAAATTAGAGGTTAACATTGTAGGAATATCACATTTTCAGGAGTTTTCGGAAATGACAGCAGGAGCATAACAAAAAGGTAAAAGGAGGGAATTCGATGTTTTGGCGGTGAGGAAAGAGAAGGAGTGCCTACTCATATGAGTCCCTTTACTTCTTAGAGACCTGTAGAAGAAATGTAGAAATGGAGCAGAGAAAGGCGGGAGGGCATATAGTGCTTCAATGTTCTGTAGAAATACCTAGAAGCGAGTTGGTGGTAGTTTTGATAAGAAACACAAGAGCTTTAGATGAAAGCACTTCCAGATGGGGAGCTGTTAACTTTCAATCAACTGGTCTGCATCCATCTTAATACTGTCCTCAGCCAAGTTGAGAGCCAATTGTGAGTGTCGATGATGTTGTTGGAGTCAGAGATAACAATTTGGGCATTATTGCCATAAGACATTAAATAAATCCTAAAAGACTGAATAACCCAGGCAAGTGCAACTATATAGAGGTTGAAAAGAGTAGGGCTGAGAGAGGAGCCCTGGGACACTCTTATGGAATCTGGTCCAGCAGCTGATATACAGGAGAGATAGGCATGAAATAAGAACAATTCTAAAGCATTAACGCCAATTCCATTGTCGAACAGTCATATGGTTAGGATTGCATGGGAGATTATGTGGAAAGCAGCGAAGAGGTCAATAGGACCAGAATTTTAGACCCATCTTTATCAGGGAGGTTCCTATTGCTATCCGAGAATGCCAGAAGAGCGGTTTAGCTGCTAACCTTGGGCATAAGTCAGACTGAGTATGTCATGAAGGCCATTGGACTCAAAATATGAGTGTTATCGGTAAATGACAATCTTCTCAAGGAGTCTAGAAGAAAGAGGAAGAAAGGAGACAGAGTGGTAATTTCTGAGAGTATTGTGATTTCTTTTGGTTTTGAAGAGGAACTATCACAGCATGTTTACTTCCCTTTCAAGGATCTTGGAAGGATGAGGAAGAACGGCGATGGTGCGGTAATTACTAGGGGTGGGTGTAATTTGATTCCATGGAATTCAGCAGAATTACATTAAAATTCCGCAAGATGCTTTGGAATTCCACAACGGGGTGGAGTGGGCATTTGGCTCTATTTTCTTGGCGCAAAATGAAACCTAGCGTCCAAAAATAGATTTGAGTATACATTTTGCACTAAGGAATAGTGCTACCAAATACCACATGCACTTCAGCTCATACCCCTCGGCACCCTTTCATACTTTGAAGTGATTACTGCAGAGTATGTAATGGGGAGGGAGGTATGCACTATAAGTGAATTTGGTATTTGGCACTGCAGTGTATACTCCTCGGTGGCCTTACATACTCTGCAGTAATCACTGCAGAGTATTTAGGGATGCTGAGGGATAAGCTCTCCAGTAATTACTACAGAGTATTTAAGGGCACTGAGAAGTATGCACAGCTATGCATACCCCTTGGCGCCCTTACATACTCAGAGTAATAAGCGTATTTTACTCTGAGTATGTAAGGGTGCCGATGGGTTTGCACAGTAGTGCAGTCAGTCATTTTTTTAAAGGGCCAGAAGAGGGCGCTGTCCCTCTGTATTTAAAAATCACTGCAGATTAAAGTTGCAGAGTAACACAGAATTACCAAATTCCTCGAATTACCATGGCGTAATTAAAAATTCCTCCGACAACCAGTAATTACTGAGAGCATTGGGATCAGCTGTGATTTTATTTTTTGTTTTTGAAGAGGAATGATCACAGCATGTTTACTTCAGCTAGTTACTTCAGAGGAGGATAAGGAGAGATTCTGTAAGTCTCTGAGTCCAGGCCTATATTATCTGCAGTCTTATTGAGAAAATTGGGTGGCCCTGAGTCAAAGGGAGAACACGATTTGAGAGCTTTGAGATAAGATGGAGTGTTATCAAGTGTCAGAGTGGACAGTGAAAGACAGAAAAAAGTCTGATATAGAAGTGGAGGGAGAGTTTAACAGCAGTAGAGTGTCAATTTGAGGATAAAAATCAACACTTGGATTTTGTAGATTTTCTAAGATATAGAAGTGGAGGGAGGGTAGAACAACAGTAGAGAAATTAAAAATCAAGATCTAATTAGATTTTGTAGATTTTATCAGAGAAGAAGAGGGAAAAGTAATCACATAAAGTTTTTGAATATGATATAATGTTGTAGCAACTAGCCGAGTGAAGAATAAAGCTACAATGGTAAAAAGTTCTCTGGCAGGGTTTCTAGCAGATTTGGAAGAAAATAATTCATCCTGTGCAGTGCAAACCTGCTGCTGGTATTTATTGACGTCAACCCTGTAAATGACTTTAGATGCAGGGCTGTAAGTCAGCTCCACAAGATCCTCAAAGGTTTTGTAGTAGTGCTTAGCCAATTTCAGTTCATCCCTATATCAGGGTGAGGCAGGGATTTAAGGTATAGTGGCATGCTGTTTTATGGGGGCAATCACATTGAGAGGAGAGTAAAATAAATAAAGGGTAAATTTGCAGTGGTGAGGTTAACTGGAAGAGAAGGTTGGGATGCATTAAGGACATGGGACTGGTTCCCCTTATTTATTGAATTCTACAGATGAGAAAGACGAGTATTGGGCAGTTTAGTCTGGTGAGCCCCTAGATTAACTAAAGGAAAAAAAAGGGCCAAAAAATGGGTGGTTGAGTACAGAGAAAGAGGAGGGTTGGCAATTAGGGGGGTGAAAGTTTCAGAAAAGTGGATCAAGGGTCAAGCCTTCTAAATGCGTGGAGATTATAACCTTCTGTTGAAGGCCATGAATGGACAGAGACTCAATGAGAGCAACAGGGTTGTTGTCAGAGAATTTCTCAAATTGGAAATTAATGTCTCCTAGGATGGTGACGCTGGGCACATTATGGTCATTTAGAGCATGGAGGTCGGTCTGCCAGGCTGCTAAGTAAGCAGAGGCTTTTGCCGCCACCCCCCTGGTGCATGACTATCACCATATTAACTGATCCTGCCTGACTGGAGAAGACCTATTAGCCTTTAGGGCATCTGCCATTACATTGAATAGATGGACTAGGTAGGCAGCTAGACTAGAAGTAAAGACAGCACAAGGGCCTGGCAGTCGATAAAGAAAATCGCTAGAGTATGTCATGGTGGAATTTACTTTAATATCAAAATGCAGGCACTCACAGGAGGGGAGCTCTAATATGATGATGAGGGAACATGAGATGGAAGATTTGAAAATAATAGCTTAGCCACTGCCTTTCTTGTGTTGTTGGTCTTTCCCTATAATTCAGTAAACAGACTGTAAGGCCAAAGCAAGATCAGGAGCTAATGACTCCTTTAATACTTATCTAGTTAAAAAGAGGATGACATGCTTGTGTAAACACTGAAATTGTGTACGTCCAGTGAGTGCTTACATAGGGAGCAATCATTCAAGAGGAAAGATGCTAGGGTCCTGGCCTGGAGCATAGCCCAGGCACCGATGGCTGCAAAAAGGCTGGCATTTGCTATAACTTCATTGTACCTTTGGTGCATCTACTGCACACGTCCCCTTCATGCATTGCTATGCAAAATTTAATATAGCCTGTTGTGTGTCTGGAAAGAGACGCTAGAGCACTGACCGAACACACTGCATTGCGAGCAAAAGAGCTGAGGTAAATTAAAACACTATCTGAACCCAACCCGCTCCTGCAAATGCCGCTGCTGGAGCTTTGGGCAAATCTTGAAAACATACTGTAAAGATACAAAAATCCCCAAAGTGAAACCGAAGCGTCGAATGAAATTAATTCTTAGCAAAGTAAGGCATACAAGGAACTCAACTGCAGCAATACAGAAGATAAGGAATAGGACCTGCTGTTCAATGTACAGATTTTCGGTCATCCTTTCTATATATGAATACATTTAAAGTCGCCTAAACTAATCCTAAATTAAAGTTGGGAAAACTAGGGAAACCTAATTAGATCGGGGAAAGCAGGAAGGGGTCAGCATAGTTGAGACTAAGGTAAAGGTTCTTCAAATTTAGGCAATGTATGGCATAAAGCCACACAACTGGAAAAATGGGCAGATAGGTCTGTACCTCTCCGTTTCCAAATGGTATCTGCTCTAAATATTAACATAATGAGCACCAATTAAACCCACAAACCTTTTGAGAATTCCACATCATAGACTCCAGTAGTTTTCCACCTTCTCAGAGTAGAAATTGGCAATTTTACTCAATTTTCCCATTCCACGGTTTGAACATCAAGACGACCTTGGATGTCTTTCAGATCCTAATACGATGTGTATAGGAGGCTTCATTCAGCTCGCTAGCACCTCTAGTCCTTGCCAAAAGTTCTCCTCCTGTACCTCACTATCTCTAATACACAATACACCTTTTACTTCCTATGAGATCATGTGAAAGCACCTGCAAAAGAAGGAACCTTGCAGCACAAGGAAAACATAAAGACCAAGGGGCTTATTTAGAAGTTCATTGTGCTGCCGGTGCATCACTTTTTATGATGCTCCGACGGTGCGGAGTGTGGACTCATATGTACGAGGCTATGCAAAGCCACTTTGTGTGGCTTTTCATGGCCGCATAAATATGGTGTAAGGCAATGCAGCGCAAGTCGCTGCTTAGCCTTAGGCTGTGTCAGAGAGGCATTCCATGAGCGTTGCAGTGGATGTTTCTATGCAACTCCCATGGGTTTTTTATGCATTCCCAGATTTTTAAGGATCGTAGACCTGGGAATGCGCCAAAACTGCATGCCTTCCCAGGGCAGGGATAATGAGGAAAAATATGTTTATTTCCCCTTGTTTGTTCCTCTTTCTATGTGTGATGCATTTTTCAGCACACATAGAAAGAGGAAATCACCTCCATGGATTCCTGCACAAAAACAATCCTGCCAACAACGCAGACACCCTTTCACCATGGTGCAATGATACCTGCGTTGGCATTAGGCACCATATTGTGCGACGGCGCTGGCTGAAAGGACAGGAATATGCTGTATCTTGTAAATACAGTGCATTCTTGCTCTTTGGATTAGGCATAGGGCCGTGCAGCAAAAACACTTGCGGAACTGACCTGATCAAAATAATTGCAAATGAGGCCCTTAATGCTTTGATTAGGCTAACTTAGTAAGAGAGTCAGGGTACACTTTGAACACATGATTATATGTGCACCTAGAATTACAGTATAAATGTAAAATATTAATAAATGAATACATGAGGACATGAGAAATGCAATTTCAATAGAGCACGTATAAATGTGAACACGAACTACAGTTTGTGACAGTATAATAGAGGCATTAAACACATGTATGTGAATTACTACTTTCTACAGTAAATGCATCTCCATAGTATACTCAAACACTTCACATCACATCAATAAAGTTAAGGCACACAGAATGAATGTTGTTAGCTGCACGTAAATATTGCGCATCTGTGACATGCAAGAGTGGAGTTATTATTATTATTATTATTCTTTATTGTTTGATTAATTGAAATCTTACAATGAAACAACAAACTCAACCAACTATAAAAATTCAATTCATAAATGTAAGACAGATAAAAACAAGAACACATAATGCAATATTTTTTAGCTGAATTAATTTTGATAACTTCCATTTCATAGTGCTATTTGGATGGATACACTTTATTCGACGTAGAAAACATCATAAAAGTATAAAAGAAGTAAAAAAAATCTCTTCATTATTTACACACTTTTGTACAGTATAGTGAACTAATGACCACTTTCCCCAATGTAGCCATACTATGCATATGTTGAAAGGTGTAACATACATAATAAAAAGTAATGCAATGGGCAAAATACATTACATTAAACCCAGCCGCGTCAGCTAAAATAAAAGGAGGCTAGCTCATGGCAGACTATTTATCGATTGTTCCATTTTGATAAGCTTTTGTCTTGTCCTCCATGCACTTCCAAGAAACTTTGCTGTACCACAGACTGCACTGGAGATTAGTGACTCATATGTTAAAATACGTAGAGCCACCCTATAGGATGTACAACCCAGATTAATGCAGACTGGTTTTAACCACCTTAACCTCGCTTGGCTATATGCCCTACAGGCAAACATGAAGTGTGCAATGGATTCTGTGGGGGAAGCACAGCCCGGGCAGCCCACATCATTTTCCTTCTGGTCGCTCCACCCTCTTTGAAAACCACGCAGAGGAAGTGTGCCATACCTAAATTTTAGGTATAGCACCCTGTCCACCGGGGACTCAATGAAGTCCAGAAAAGATTCCAATCTGGGGACAGGTTTAACATCTAGAAATCTCTCAGTCAAAATACCATTCTGGTTCTTACTAGCAGTAACAGAGACCCAGTCCCAGTACAGCTTTTTTACTAGATGTTTTGGCGGTGGCATCTGGCTCTCCCATGCCCAGTCCAAACCGATTTCACCCACCAATTTTTTCAAATTGGATACCCAGCCAATTTTATATCCTGCACCCAGATGTAACAATTCACTTAGGCCAGAGGCATAGTGGCTCAGGTCAGGAGACCTCCTAAGCCGAGTCCAGTAGAACAGGGGACGCAGCCTTGCCACTTCATTTATTGGGTGTCTCCCAAAGTCATAGCGGAGCGAGACTAGAGGGGTCGACAGAGGAAGCGAGACTAGATCTCTATAAAATTTATTCTCGGAACTCACTAGCTCCGAAAGATTTTCAAAACCCCACAGTTCCGCCCCATAAAGACACGCGGGCAGGGCCTTGCCCTCATATACTTTAATAGCTGGAGCTACGGGCCAGCTATAGGAAAGTCTCTGATGCCTGGCTATGGCCCCTGAAATCCGTTTATGGTTTAAAAGCATTTTTGACAAGTGAGGAGACCACTTCATTTTGTTATTCACCCTAACCCCTAGATAGTCAAATGCCTCCACAAGCTCCAGTGGACAGTCATTCAGCCTGATGTTATTCCTGAAGCTTTTTGATGGTGCCAGAGCCATTAACTTGGTTTTGGATGTATTAATTACCAAGCCTCTGGCTTCACAGAACTTAGTAAAGCGATCAAGGAGTTTCTGCAAGCCCATAGGACTTTTTGAGATCAGGAGGGTGTCATCCGCAAAAAGTAAAGTCGGTGTTTTTTCCCCACACAGGGTTGGGGCATCGGCCATGTCCTCTCTCAAATGGTCCGCCACCCCATTTATATAAAGAGAGAACAGGGTCGGCGCCAATACAATGCTATTTACATTTTAATACATATCATACAGTACTTGTAGATTTTAATTTTTGCTGATCTAATTTTGATCCTATTCTTACTAAAAACTTTGTAAAAGCGGAATTCATTATTATTTCATCGGGGTGTAGACAATATTATCAAAGCTTGCCTGCATGTCAGTATTTCTCGAGCATTAAAATGTTTCTTAAGTATGTTTTTTCTTTCAATTTTCAGTTCTGGGCAGACACACAGCAGGTGAATAATGTTCGCCTCTCCTAATTTACATAGCCTACATAGTGTGTATTCTTCTGACCTTTAGCCACGGCGGAAGATGACATAAGACCGGTAATGCGCCAAAACGCGCTATTGTGAAGGTTTGTTTTTATTTCAAAGTCCACGGAGTTTCTAAATATGCTTGAACTTGCACTTTTGGGAAACCATTCATTATTGGCCATGCGTGTTTTCTTTTTGCGAGTAAGTCTTTATCCCTTAAAAGCAATAGATGATTTGTTATTTTATTGATAGCCTTTTTAAATGATTTAGGAGTTATTGTAGTCCCCCAAATTGGGGTCACAGCGTATTCTTATTATGCAGCGTGTAAGTATTTCCAGGCATGTGATTTTCTATTTACGTTTATTTCCTGCCATAATAATTGAGACATTTGAATTTCATTGTAATTTTTTATTCTATTTCATACTTTAATAAATTGACCATTTCTCGCATATAATTGGTTAGTTAATCCAAACTCCAACCTTATTTGCGCTGACGATGCATTATTAGGCAAATAAAAGAGGGTTTTAAAAGTTTTTGTGACTGCATTATTAATGGTCACAGCATCTTTCCCACACAGGGCTTCGCTACCATATGTTAAGGTAGGCAGCAATTTTGCCGATTTAACTTTTAAGAATGGTCGGTGACTCAGGCCACCTAATGATTTCTTCAAGATTCTAAATGCAGCTATCAAAGCATTTGCTTTCCTTTGGCTATCCGTTTATTGCGGGAGAAAATGTCCATTATAATTGAATAATACTCCCAAGAATTTGTATGAGTCTACTTGTTTTAGTTGCACTTTCTCCAGAAATCATTTGGATTTATGTTTTAATCTTGAATTTTTGCTGATCACCATAACTTTGGTCTTCGTTTCGTTTATCTCTATCCCGTTTTCTTTTGAATATAAATATATTCAATCTATTGACCATTGTAACCCCACTTTCTTTGGCTTAGAAGGATGACATCATCTGCGTATAGTAAATTGGATATCTGTTTGTTGGCTAGTTTAGGCGGGTGTGCATTTACTTCATTCAGTGCATTAGTAAGATCTGCTAAAACCAATTAAAAAGTAAAGGGGCCAATACACACCCCTGCGTTAACCCTGCTGTGGTTAAAATTTCCTTTGTTAGCGTCGAGCCATCACCCATTTGTACTCTAACCCAAGTGTAAGCATGAAGAAGTTGAATTAATTTTAAAAGGGACACTGGGATATCTAGCTCCTGCAACTTTCTTCACAGAAGTTGTCTGTGCACACAATCAAAGGCCGATCTAAAATCGACAAAGCACAAATACAAAGGTTGTTTCATTGAGGTAGTTTTATCCATTAGCACTGATAAGGCTGAAATATTTGTTGTAGTGTCCAGTGCTTTCATAAATCCTGTTTGATTGGGCGGGAGTATCTGGTTCTCCTTTGCCCATTCATACAAATTTGATAATAAAACTCCCGCAAATAAATTGGCATCTGTGTCTTGAAGAGTTATTAATCTGTAATTTTTGGGGTGGGCCCAATTTCATTTTTTATAAATTGGGGATATTAACGACCCTCTCCAGGATTCGGGTATTGTCAATGTCCTGACGATTTCTTTAAAGACTGCGGTTAGATATTCTGACCATAGATCCGGATCTTCCTTATAAAGTGCAAACGGAATACCAGTGGGACCTGGTGCCTCATCTTTTTGTTTCCATAACAATTTGGATAGCTGAATTTTTGTTATATCAAATTCATGGTCCAGTTTGTGACTTAGTGTATCAATCATATTCCATTTGCCATCCAGATTCATTGTTTTCCCGTCGGAGTTTGAATGTGTTGCCAGAAAACTAACCCCCTCTTTTTTAGTTAGTGCAGATCATACCACTGATTTATTAGGTTGTACTAGACCATTTATCGTTTTCCAGAATTTCCTATAATTCGTTTGATTACTAGCATGGAAAACTTTAGCCCAAAGATCATGCTTTGTTGGTTTCTTTCGATCCAGATTAATTTCCTCAAATTTTGATTAATATTTTGTAATTTGATGGACAATTCATTGTTATATGGGAACTTAATTAACTGTCTGCCAAGATTGTTACGAGTCCTTCTCATATTCCTTATTGTATAGGAAAAATTAATATTATTATTTATTTTCTCCATTTGCATCGTTTGTTTTTTCTTAACTTTGGGTGCTGATTTATATGGTTTCACAAATGTACGTGTAAAGTTTACCCATTGATCACTTGGAGATATAAAGATTTTTTCTTCAAAACTTTCTTTGACCACTTTTTGCGCCAATTTATTAGTGTCATCTTTATAAGTCTCCTGTAGTTGATAATTTCCCGTCTGTCCTCCTGTTGTCAACTATGTTTGGGGTGTATATATAAGTTAATTAATATTAAAGATTTTGATTTTACTTGATTACTTGCCTTATATCGTAACCTTACTGTTAGAAAGTTAGGATTGTTCGTATCCACTTCTTCATGTTCCAGTCTCAAATCGATGGATATGAATGTAGCTCGGCCCCCACAAGGGCGACCATATTTATGTTGCCTGATTGCGGGCTGAAAATATCCTTTATAACCCTCTAACATTACAGGGTCCATGTTTGCTGTAATAAAATAACCCAATAGGAATTATACATAAAGTTTAAGTGGGCATTTTTTATCTTGTTGCATG
Organism: Triturus cristatus; assembly: GCF_964204655.1. Taxonomy (NCBI): domain Eukaryota; kingdom Metazoa; phylum Chordata; class Amphibia; order Caudata; family Salamandridae; genus Triturus; species Triturus cristatus. The sequence goes on along the minus strand of NC_140592.1, from coordinate 597,210,390 downwards.
CCTCATTTATATTCCATGAGCATAACTTTAATATTTCACTGTCCTTAATTACTTTTTTTATTGTGCATTTTGCTGTGTTCTGTCATGGATCGTTATTGCCGTGTAAAGCCGTAGATATCAATTTTTCATTTATTCTAGTTAACTTTTCTCTTTTATTTTGGGTCAGTGCCGTTTCAGCAACTTGCTCCGATTTTTCAAGGGAAATTTTTAGTATAGAGGATACTTGCTCTTTGCTGTTTCTTTGTTGTAGTTTCAGACTCTCTTTTTTGATGAAAGGACTTGGATATACCTTTGGTACTGGCTTGCTAATTCTTATCCCCCAGCTTTAAAAAAAGAGATTTCATTCATAATTAGTCCTGCTAAAAAGACAGAGTTCAAGGTTATCAATGTTAGTGTCAGGCTACCTTCTGTATTTGGTAAGAATCCAATACATTCAATCTCTCTGCTTGTCACATTTACTAACGACAGGATAGACTTAAAGAGGCGAAGAATGTTTCCTCTATTCAGTGTGTCTTGCCTGCTTCAATAGCCATATAACGGTTTGAAAATTAGTTGTACCATCCCATTAACTGATGATTCCTCTTTCCTATCTTTTTCAATACTTTGTGGGACTTTATATGTGACTAATTTCTCCTCTCCATTTCTTACAATGACCAAGGGATCCCAATTCGAGACATACCAGTAATCCTCAGAACATTTTGGTTCACATTTATATGACTTGATTTATTAGTTTGATTTACTAGGTTTTGGGAATATTGATGGTTTTGATTTTGAGTTGTATTCAGACTTAAACTTTGAACTGTATTATGATGTACCCGGAATGTCCTCTGTACTACTGGTCCGATATATATTTTTTCCGCATCTTCTTTCTCAGGATCTTTAGTTTTCTGAGAAATTGATACACTCTTTGAGGCTTTTTTTTATCCTCGGTTGACATCTCTATGAGACAACAGTTTCCTTGAGGCGTAACTTCTTTTTCCTTTGGTTTAATTTCCCCCCCCCCCCCCACTTCTCTGATTCATTGGAGGTTCTTCTGGTTCTGCCCGATGTAGTGACTATATTTGTTTGAGTACATGTTTTGTTAATTTGCTCGCTCAATTGTTTTCCGGTTGTTTCTTTGGTGAATATAGCAAAATACTTCTTGTTCTTGTTATTCACTATAGAAGTCTGTTCTCCATATGGTACTTTTTCCTGTTTACCCGTTGTTTCTTACATCGTTCTTCTCCGTCACTACCCAGTTCAATTGGTACTTCATCTTGAGATTGCATTGCAACTATTGATTCACGTTTGGCCTTGTTTCTTGCCTTGGGTAGTTTTTTCTTATGTCTCTTTGTCATACTGAATAATGGAGAAACTGCTTCTTTAACCTCCAAGTCTTCAGTAGTGTTCTCTATACAAGGGACCGATGGTTTTGTACCCGTTGGCCTCTTCCCATCTTGCTGTAGGTTCTGACCTGCTGTCGATGTTAAATTATCCTCGCTTACTAAGCCAGTTGTGGCACTCAATTGTTCAGCATCTCTTATATTCATGATATTATTGTTATCTCCCGTGTCCCTATTTATTTTGTAGCTATCCCCTTTGTATTTATTTTTTTCCTTTTGAAGGCTCAATTTAACATCTTCCAGTATTGTATTCATAACGTCCGGTATTGTTGCCAGCTTGTTTATAATTGGGGCGCATGCAAAATCAAGGTATGTTGTAGCAGCTTCAGTTTGAGCTCTAATTATCAGACTATTTAGCTGTGCCAGTTTTTGGTCAATTCCGGCTACTGCATTTGCCATCACACTGAGTAATTCAATTTGAATATCCATTTTGCTCGACTGGTATGTCAATGCTTCAAGAGTTAATGATGATGTTTGATAAACAATATCCCAAGTCCTGGTTGCCTATAACTTGGGCCTTTTGATCATGCTGAGGTTCATACTCCTTGTAGGTGGTGCTTTCTAAGTCGGCTAGGGGAATTTGTTGCTCTTCAGTTGCTTTTTTGGGGTTGATCATATCGATGTGTTTGCCACTACCATTTCTACTGCACAGTGTACTACTGCTATTAGTATTGTTGGAGTATGCAATTTTCACTTTTGTTACTAGTTTTTCATTGGTTCCTTAAAGAGTATCTGGTTCTAGTTCTAGAATTTGGTCGTTAGAGGTCAATAGTTTTTGGTCATTGGAGGGTAGGCTACTCTCCTCTTCCTTATTTATTTCAGCAACTGTACCTACATCAGTTCTTATTACCGTGATTCCCTCGACGGTTGAACTACTATTACTATTAAGTCTGAACTGATTAGCCTGTGTGGCATCTACTAAGTTCTCCTTAGGGCCTTAATTAGCCACCTGCCTAGAGAGTATAGAATCGTCAGTCATCTCAATCTTTTTCCTTATTTCTACCTTAGCCTCTATGGGTAGCGGGCCAACATTAACAACTTTTTCTGGGGTATGTCTTCCTAGGATATCTCTTCCCGGGATATTCCCAGCACATCCATGTTATTTTGTTCCGGTTGAGTAGCTGATATTATATTTAGCATTTCAAGGTCGGTAATATGACCCTCAATCATACCTAGATTTTCTCTGTCCGCTATTTGGAAGCTCATGTTCAAGGTTGGCAAGTCCTGTTCTTGTCCGGTAAATTGCACACTGCCTACAAGATTGTTAGTTGGCTTAATCAGAGTTTGGAGTTTAATTGCTTCTGTCTTTGTTTGCTTTGTCATCAAAGCTCCAAATGAGTCTTTCATAAAATCAAATTTATGTGGGACTTTCGTGGACTTTTCAAACATCCGTGCTATTGGTGAAATTAACAATTGGTTCACTCCTGTTATATCTGCTTTTGCTTTTTTAATTACTTTTGGTACTTGTACTTTCCTTGCTCTTCTTGTAGGAGGGCCAGATGCCCTCTCTTTTCCTGAACGCATACCAGATTTTTTGCACAGATATAGTCAATTGGAGTCTTTTATGGCCTGTGTCCTATCTTTTATTCGGTTTTAATCCGGGGCTTATACTATTCCCATACCTAGACCCAAGCAAGGAGTTATAGAACCAGTATAGCCTCAACCAGCTCTCCCTTTGTCTTGGCCTTTACCTTTACCTTCACCTTTAACCCGCCACAACATTCACCACTCACCGCTATCCTGTTATTCTGGTTAACACTGCTCAATTCAGCAGAGCTAATGGGGACTGATGAGATTGCTCAAACGTGGCGTTGTTGTAGGCGGGTAATTGGTGACCGGTGTATCTATGAGTAATAACAATAGAATGGGGCCGGGGGAAGCAGGTAACGCGTCCAAGGGTGTCACAACCCGCACCCAATAAACTGGGCCATCTCCACAAGCCCAGGCACCCCTACACTTCGTAACAATGCCACCACCAATTCGCTGGCAGGGTCAGGCACTCCAATGCTCCAATGCTCTAACGCCGGCCGACACTAATGACGGCAAAAAACAAAACCCTGAATGATGCAGGAGTGAGGCAAGCGGGGCACTCAGGGCGGAAACGCAAGCCACACCTGCTCTAATCAGGCCGCCTCTGCGAGACCAACGAGGGCTGCTCTCACTGCAGCCGCCGGCTAAACGGCGGCCGCACTTGCCGCGAGGTCCTTGATCACCGCCGGGTACCGGTGCAAGCGGGCGGTCAGGTGAGCCGTGGGAAACTTGGGGGGCACGGGGAAGCAATTGCGGGGCAATTGGAGGCTTGCCCACGTGAGTGTGGACTCCCGCGGGCTCACTCCCTCACTCACGTACCAGCTCCTTGCTCCGGCCCCAGCTCCGGCTTTCGCTGCTCTCTGTGCTCGCTCCCCCTGACCGGTCGCACCTCTCCAGAAACACGTCAGTCACAGCTCAGTAGCACTGTTCCTCAGCAAGTAGCACTTTCAGCGCGGAGCTGCGCCACTACAGGTTCCGTCACCGTTCCCAGGCCTCCTCCTCCATCCTCTGAAGTGAAACCAAAGCTCCCGGAAGACCCCGGTGTAATCCGTTATTCGAGGGTGAAGTGAAAATTACGATGCTTCACAGGAAAGCTCCCTTGCCATCAGCACCCACTTAGAAAGAAAAGAATAACTAAAATAAGCATGCACAATAAGACCCAGTAAAATTATACAAAAATCCCTCCTAAGTCAGGCAAGAAGACACAAACACAGTGGTAAGCTACACGAAAATACAAGGAAATAAATGGGAGATGCTCCCAGCAGCTGTGTGTAATTGTGGGAGCTAAGAGAATTCTGGAACAGAGAGAATGCATCCATTGCGTAAGCACATAATTAAGTTGATATAACCTCCCAGCACCTATTTAGAAACAAAACCATGACTAAAGTAAACCATAGTGTGCTCTTTTCAGTCTACCTCCCGCCACCTCCTCCCCTCCTTAACCCTTGTAATTTCTGCCACTACTCCTCTTTGCTATGCTCAGTCCTTCTTTCCCAAATTAACCAACACTGTATCAATTGCAATATTCTACACTTTTGCGTCCACTTTTATCACTCTGTAATCATCTTTGCACTACCCTGGTTCCACCTTTACCACTGCTCTCAAACTCTTGTGAAAGATCTCTCTATTGTCCAGTGCACCATTGTTCATAGCTAGCCACACATTATAAAAATCTCAAACAGACATGCAACAGACCCAAACCGCTGCTGTCTGGTGATCTATAGTTCCACTCTGCTTTTTTCAACAGTATTTCTTGATGAGCCCAGGGCCGGACTAGCCGTAGTGGGCACCAGGCATTTCCTGGTTGGGGACGGTTTTGTCACTGGAGGCCGGTTTTGCAGTATTGGCCCCCTGTAACAAAAGCGGGAGCGGTGCTTTCTACTAGCACAACCCCCCTCTCTCCCCCCGCTGCCAGGGCTGGTTGCTGTTCCCAGTCCGGCTCAGGTTGAGCCTGCCAGTTAATTTAAAACACAACTGAAGTGCCTGAAAGGTTTAGCATATTACTGGATGTTTCAGAGACAGTTTGTTTCCAGTCCTGAGATTTCATTTTCCAAATGTCATTTGATGGTGAACTATGATCTTGACAGCACTTGTAGTAAAATATGGTCGCAGTTTGAAACCCGTATTTTTGGGACCAGTCCAGTATTTTCCAAAGTGGCCTATGTACTTAATAGGTCAGTTCTCAAAATACTGAGTTGTGTGTGTCGAAATTTGATCTACCTGATGAATATTAATGAGGTAGTTTGCCAATTGTGACCCACTACGATTCACAGCCATCGTAGGGATGGCGCAAAACCAAAGGAAATGATGGACGGAGTGTTGAACAATGCAAGCACTAACCCCCAGTCAACTGATCTGGGTTTAATCCACCACCGTTCTTTAGCCTACTCTGCCACCCCAGTTCAGACATGGCCATATGCAAATCAGTCTGACCCTGTGCCTCATGGGAACAGTCCAGCCTGAACTGCCAAACCATGTCTTCCCTGGACAGGAAACAAGCTTCCTAGGACCGGTTTCTGGCATTTCAGCCGTCTTTAGCCAGGCTTGCTTGAATCCAGTGGCAAAGTGAGCAAGGGACTCACGTCTGAGCATACCCTGCCAACTTATGGCGAACAAAGCAAAACCAAAGGAAATGATGGACGGAGGGTTGAACATTGCAAGCACTCACCCCCAGTCAACTGATCTGGGTTTAATCCACCACCGTTCTTTAGCCCACTCTGCCACCCCAGTTCAGACATGGCCATATGCAAATCAGTCTGACCCTGTGCCTCATGGGAACAGTCCAGCTCGAACTGCCAAGCCATGTCTTCCCTGGACTGGAAACAAGCTTCCTAGGACCGGTTTCTGGCATTTCAGACGTCTTCAGCCAGGCTTGCTTGAATCCAGTGGCAAAGTGAGCAAGGGACTCACGTCTGAGCATACCCTGCCAACTTATGGCGAACAAAGCAAAACCAAAGGAAATGATGGACGGAGTGTTGAACATTGCAAGCACTCACCCCCAGTCAACTGATCTGGGTTTAATCCACCACCGTTCTTTGGCCCACTGTGCCACCCCAGTTCTGAGGTCAGCTGGCCACTATGTCTGCTATTAATTTTTAATAACATATCCTTTTTTTAAATACAGACCATTTTCCTTAAAGAAAAAAGGACTGCTTTTAGAAAGGAAAGTTAATTTTACTTTTTTTTGCTTGTTTCATAGGGGGCAGTTGAGAGGAGGCAGTGGTCCTACTCTTTTCTGAATCCCTAAATGCGTAAATGGGTTTTAGCATTAGCAAACCTTTGTACATCTAGCCCTATGCGGATGTAGCGTTCCTTCAATTCAGTTTTACACTTGAAAACTATTACTTGCAAAATAAATGCACAGGGCTAAAAACATAGTATCCAAGGGTATGTAAAGAGCTTTGGTTGCAGACTTTACAAATTCATTAAGCAACTGATTATACATGTGCACTGTAAATACACCCTGCTGATTTACCACTCAAGTAAAGCAAACACAGAGTCAAGGGCATAGCATTCATTGGTGTTGCAGGTGCAGTGGCACCAGGGCCCAGAGTGGCCCAAGAACCCTGATTGTTGCTTTATTTTATAATAAAAAAGCAGCCAGTGTCACATTTTCTTCCTTGCACTAGAGCTTACTAGAATTTATATAACTCAATCTGTTGCTCCAAAATCATGTATGGGAGTGAGGTTTGGGGATTCAGAAACACTTCCATGATACAGTTAGAGGAAAACAAGTTTCTCAGAAGGATCCTGCAAGTCCCTCAAAGTATCCCAGCCTTTATCGCTCATGAGGAGCTAGGGCTCCCCTACATTACTGATAGAGTAAGCATCAAACTTATAATGTGTTGGATTACAATTTGGACCAACCCAGAGGCTAGTCTAAGTAGAGAAATAATTATGGACTGTATTAATAGGGACAAAGGATATAGGATACCATGGCTAAAATATGTGAAGGACACGTTGAAGTGGTTGGGCTTTGCAAACTGTTTTGAGGAACCCACATCTTTGACCCCCCAGTTAAAAGCAGTTATAAAAGCAGAATATTTCAGGCGTTTATCCTGTGCCCGGGAAGATAGTGAAACACTGAAAGGGTCAGTGCGATCACATATTTTAACGAAATCTGTCGTAGGACTAGAACCTTATCTGGCGCTGATATATAACAAAAATGACAGATTTTTAATGACCAGATTTAGACTGGATCTTTTACATTACATCTTAGCTGTTCCCGCGGGGTTCACAAGAGATATTGGATCAAAGGGTCCTTGCGGCTGCGATCTGGTATCTCCGCAGGACACCCTTCATTTTGTATTCTTTTGTCCATTTTATGAATACCCGCGGGCTGTTTTCTTAAAAACCATCCTAAGAGTGAATAAATTTACTCAAGTTAGGGTAGCACTCTTGTACCTAAAACTCTCCTCGGAACCCCTTACCTTGTTTTGTACCGTGAATTTTTTAAGACTAGCTGCAAAATTAAGGAAGTCTAGACGTGAGGTGTAAGCAACTCTGTTTGCTGGGCACCGATTGCTGGGTGATTTTATTACAGTTGTTTATGTCCGGTATATAACTGTAGACATTACCGAGGATATATGTAAACTATGAATTGTATTGCATAGTGTTTCAGGGATGTTTTATGGTTTTAGTTTTTTACTATGCTATAGCCTATTTTATTAAGCACTATTTTAAACTGGCTATGATCAGGCATTTTATTCAATTTTTACTGTGTTGGTATCTCGTAGCTTACAGTTGTTAGCACCCTGCACTTTAAATATGTTATGAATTCGCAGCCTTTAATAAGTCCCAATGTAACCCTATTATTAAGGGCCCGGTCTGACCCTGAAGAAATGATTTATTTAAATTATTTTAAAAGTAGTTGCTCATATTATTGTATTGTGATATGTGTAAATGTATTGTTCTTTTCTTGGATGTTTTAATATCCGAATAAAGATATTTTGATGATGACACACTGGCTATGCTACCGCATGGAGTAGAGCTATAGGCTATGAGACATGCTAAATAATACTTACTGTTTGTTTCTTTAGTGCGGATTAAATTAGAATAGCTGCTTCGAGAAACCTAAAGAGAGACGAATGGGAGGGGAAAAAGGAAATAATCAGGGTGGCTCACTTACAAGTCCGACATGGAAATGCAGTGGATGCAACGTTAGGTTAACGAAGCATAGGTTACTGTCAAGCAGAAGGGCTACGCAATGCAAGTAAATAAAATTATGCTTAACCTCAATGTCCCAAAATTCACCTGGTAAGTTAGTGACAACATCTTTACTTACACCAACTCATAGTGATTTAGTCACTGATAATATGAGTAACACTACTAACATTCTGTGTGAAAATCTTCAGAAAATTCTACACATTCCTACCAGTCAGTTGCCACACAACAGTGCCCCAAGCCATTGTATCATTTTGTGTAGATAACAGAAACTTAAAGTATTTCTGCTACAAAAAGTTCTTGATGGCTTGACAGTCCCAGAGCATGACCTCTTTGCCATGTCTGCAGAGATCATGCTACGCAGCACTTAGTAGGCATTTACTGGTTATAAATTAAGAAACGTTTCTTTAAATGCCTATGCATACACCATGGAGCCATCTACAATACTTGTCCAGCTTTCATCCAACATCTTCTTCAGTTATATGGTCCATCTTGTTGCCTTCAATCAAAAACCATGTTCCTTCTGCAGATACCAACCATCTGCCAGGCTCACTTAGGAGGATACACTTTCTCCTACATAGCCCCCAACTTATCCCTGACACTTTGCAGTCAACCTACCTAGCTAGTCACCATGACTTCTAAAGAATCATTACAGAAAAAAAGCATAACAATGAAGTGATTTATCAGGATTTTGAATCAGTGCAAGGTCCTGCAAAGTGACACAAACAGGCACAAAGTATTGATAAAGTATTAACCTCTGGAACTTAACCATAGCTCTTTGCACTACTTTGTTTCACTTTGCATCAAGGGGGTACCCCATGGGTGGTGCAGAGGCATTCCCACACTACCATCCAGGCTTTATTGGCACTATGCCAATTCTACTACTATTGGTAGAAAGAACTCTGCACTAGAAGATAACACCTCATTGAAGCAGGTGTTGACAATGAGAAATGTTTTCATTTCGCCTAACTTTTCACAAATTGCATGGGTGCCCACTGAACAGCACACAACCAATGTGTTAAAAGTTGTAAAGTCTAAGGAGCATAGTAACTTGTAAAGGAAGGGTATACGTCCAGGACAAAACCTATGGTAGAGAGCATACACACACCTTTCCACTGTGGTACAAAGGTGTGCACTTGGCACTAAGCATCCTGTTATGTTATGTTATATTATGTTATGGTATTAGAACTTATATAGCGCACAGCTACCTTAAGGTGTCCCGGCACTTGCTGTAGTTCTCCCAACACTTGCAACGAAAGAATCAAAACAACCAAGTTTTGAGCGCCTTCCTAAAGGAAAGAAGATCCTTGAATTCCTTAATTCAAACGGAAGCTGATTCCAGGCCCTAGCCACTCCTGCCACAAAACTTCTCCCACCCCATCTGGCTTTCCTTATGATGGGAAGGATGATAAGCTTTGCTCCCAGGGAGCGTAATGATCTTGCTGGAACATACCAGCGAAATTGTTGTCTAAGATGTAGATAGCCTGTATCCTGCAAAGCGCAAAAAACTAAACAAAGAGCTTTGAATAGAATGCGCTTTTTTATAGGTAGCCAGTGAAATTTCCTTATGGCGTCTGAGATAGGGGTAGACCTTGATATTCCCGTAAGCAGCCTAGCTGCTGAATTTTGGAGCATCTGAAGTTTATGAAGGTTACCTCCCTGCGTCTTCAGATAGAGACTATTGCAGTAATCAAGGCGAGACAGAACCAACACTGTGACCACGGTAAATTTGCATTCTATAGGTAAAAGCGGGAGCACTTTCCTCAGGCTCCTAAGAATTTATGAGGTAGATGAAACTACCGGATTCACCTGGGCTTGCATAGAAAGGCATTAGTCCAAAACTACACCGAGATTTTTTGCTTTTCTCGAGGGGACTGGAAGGCTGCCCATAGATTCCGGCCACCAACTAGGGGTCCAAATATTGGCATTATTGCCAAAAAGCATCACTTCCGTCTTACTTGCATTGAGCTTTAAACAATTTTGTGACATCCAATCTCCTACCGCCCTCATACAATCATGTAGTCTTTCCCCTGCTGCCCACTCCTGGCCTGGACGCATGGAGATTACAATTTGAGTGTCGTCAGCATAAGATGTCAGAAAAAAGCCGAACGATTCAATCAAAGGGGCCAGAGGGGCTACATAAACGTTAAAAAGGGGACGGGCTAAGGGAGGAGCCCTGTGGGACCCCACAAGGAAGTGAGAAGACGAAATCACCCAGAGCCACTGACTGTCGTCTGTCGGAGAGAAAGGACTTTAGCAGAGACCAGGCTTTCTTCCGTATACCGCAGGCCGACAACCGGTCCATCAAGACTCCATGATGGACCGTGTCGAAGGCCGCGGAAAGGTCAAGCAGGATCAGTGCGGCCTTACCACCTTGATCCAAGCCTCGCCTAATTTCATCCGTTGATTTGAGAAGAGCAGTCTCGGTACTGTGTCCCTCTCTAAAGCCAAACTGGGTGGGATCAAGGGCATTAGTATCGCGCAAAAAGATACTCAGTTTGTTATTCAAATGTTTTTCCACCAGTTTCGCCGGAAGGGGAAGACGTGAAATGGGGCGGAAGTTGTTTGGGTCATTCATGTCCAAATTGGGCTTCTTCAGCAAAGGACAGACAGAAGCTGTCTTTCAACGTTTAGGGAACTGGCCAAGAGTAAACATAGCGTTAAAGATGTTCGTCAGTATAAAGGCTAAGGGTTCAGGTGCCAATTTTGCTATTGCCACAGGGCAGGGGTCATAAGGTGACCAGATTTAGCAGTAACCAGAGAATTAAGGGACTCGGAGTGTGATATAGGAGGAAAAATATCCAAGGTGGATTTTAGCTCCGGACAGGCCGTCAAGCCAAAGTTGGTATTGACCGGGTCTTTAAAGGTTTCGAAAATTTTTGCCACTTTATTCTGGAAAAAAATGGCAATTTCCTCACAGAAAACTCTTGTCGGCGTTAAAAGAACGGACGATGGATGCGCCAGTCTGGTTACAATGTTAGAAAGTTCCTTAGTAGAATTACTTGCAAGCTTGATCTGGTGTGCAAAAAACTCTTTCTTAGTTTGCAACAGTTAGTGTTTATAGCACTGGATACTTTGTTTATAAGTATCTTTGGCAGCTGGAAGATAACCCTTTCTCCAGGCCTGTTCCAGCTGTTTACAAATTAGTTTTTGTGACTTCAGATCTGAAGAGTACCATGGGGCTGTAGGTTTTAACCTTTTAGGGATGATAATTTTTTTAGGAGCAAGAGTGAGGCATACCTCCTCCAGCCAAGATGTATATGTCGAGGCGGCTTCTTCCACATCTGAAGGGAGGGGTTTCTGTGTGGAGAGAAGAAGATCTCTGAGGTCATTTCCAACAACCTTATTCCATGATCTAATTTCCTTAAGTTCCCCCCCCCCCCCCCCGTGGAGGCTCTACCCTGGTCTTTTCCACCTCTTACCTCGAACCTGACTGCATAATGATCAGACCAGGCCAGGGGAAGGATCTCAGTAACCGAGATCTGTGTGGAGTTAGAGAAGATCCCATCCAGCGTGTGCCGAGCCTGATGAGTAGGAGCCTGCACCAGTTGTTTAAACTCCATACTACCCAGAAGGTCAAGCAATTTGCCAGTGTCTCTGTCCTCATCCCTTTCTAGATGAAAATTAAAATCACCTAGAAAGGTAAATGACTCCCTGGACAAACCGTCTTCAAGTAAAGCTCCCACCTCTGTTAGAAAAGAGCTCCTAAGACCTGGAGGTCTATATATTAAAACACCCCTAAAAGTGTGGCCATGATGAAGGGTGAGGACAAAAGACAGGGCTTTGAAACAGGAATAGACGGTTGTATCGAAAATGGCTTTGATGGAGCTACCATAGAGCACAGCCAGTCCTCCACCTTTCTTAGAGTCTCTATTTACAGTGTAGCAGGAAAAACCAGGAGGCGTGGCCATCACTAAATCGGGTCCCGAAGCCTCGTCCAACCAAGTTTCCGTGATAAAAGCTAATTTAACATTATTATCCTCAATTAGTGAAGCACACTCGACACTGTTTGACCAGAGAGCGGGCATTAAGTAAGAAGCATTGAGAAACAGCCGTAATTTTGCCATTAGATAGATTGGAGCCCAACTCCCGGGCTTCCTCAGGCGTTTTGGCTGAGCCCAGCTCTGGCAGAGTTGTACAGCAGGCCGGACACCAACGAGGTGTGAGCCCCAACTCAGAACCAGGTGAAAAAAACACACAGTCCGGTTGCATGGTGGCCTTGTTGAGAATTCGTAATTGTCTGCTAGAGTAGCTAAGAGTGGTTGCATCACCAAGGGAAAGTTGGCCAGGAATTTTGGCGCATGGCGCGGCCGGTGTGCGGACGGGCGCAGACGGGCTTGCCTTAGGCGCGACTTCGGCGCGCCAGAGGCGCGCACGCGCCATGCGTGATTAAGTACTGGTGAGCCCTGGAACGCTAGTGCGCGAATCACATCCCCACCCAAGATGGCGGCCGCTGTCGATCGTCGCCCACTCGGCAAGGCTGTGCACAGTAAGGAAGTGCTGAAGAGCAGGTAAGGGGGGTGATACCACAATCGTAGCAGAGCACAATAACCCCAGTAGCAGCAGGAAGAGTTAACTCACACGTTAATTTAAAATTCTAAAACAATAACAGCAATGCAATTAAAATACTTGACAGGATAAAATAATACCACAAATGCAGTGCGGAAGCCAGCGCTTCTCCCGGCTCAAGCCTCAAGAGAATCCTGTCAGTGTGCCTGCACTGGGAGAGAAAGCAGCAGCACCATATCTTGATAGATATTGCTCTACAATGCTCTCTTCCTCTAGCACAATGCAGCACAGCAACTTTGCTTACTGTGCAGAGTTAAAAAAAAGACTGCCCCGTGTCTTTAATCACAGTGCTGGGAAATCCTTCATTATCATCATCAATGACATCATCATCCTTGGTAACGAATATAATAGCACCAATAACTTGTCAGTGGAATTACTTATGACATCAAACCACAGGATAATAACATACAAATTCAGATGAACTCTTCAACAGAGGAGTCCAGAATATCATGTTACCCATGTTCCCGTTTATGAATACTCTTGAAAATTGCTCAATGGTAAAATATTTTATTATTAAAAGCTTTCTACTATAGATTTATCCCTACATAGGCGTATATACCGTCTTTAAATGATACTCAATCAAATAGTATTTAAGCATTAATAGACACCTCTCATCCCTTCTAAGCAACAGAGCAGTTGTCCTTTATATTATAAGCACGTTCAAGCTTTTCCACAATCCCTGCTATGATGCAATGATTACTATGAGTCAATGAAATTCTTTCAGCTTTGCAACCACCATAATCACTGCTAAAGAAAAATGTTATGCAAATGCCCTGCTGGATTTCAAATGACATGACTGGATTTGTTGCTATGAGAGCCTCTGTATGTAGGTAAACACAGTGGGATGCACATTCCATTAGTATGAGGTGTGAAGAAACATTTTCCTTATCACCCACACTGTGTTCCACATTTGGAATCTGATTCCACACATGACACATTTCAAAGAATGAACTAAATATATCAACTCACATCAATGTTTTCTTTCCCTTCTACTGAGGACAGGGATGACACAATTTGTTGGTTATGTGTGAAGACACTAGGGGAAAAGGAAAAAAGCAGACTAACTGTTGCATTTAATGCAATTCAATGTCAAACATATTATAAAATAACTGCAAATCCAAGGGAAATCTATTACACTATATAAGCTCTTCACTATAAATACAATTACAGAGAGGTATGGTTTCAATTAGAGCAGGGCAATAAAGATCAGCTGTCCAATATGTCCTATAAAGCCCCCTCTTGGTTCCCAAAATAATTTAGAATATGAGTTTCTTGAAAGGCAAAGCTGTTGCCATTTGGAAAATCATTATGGTGGAGCCTGTGCCAGATAACATTGTGTTGGTGTGGCGGCCATAATTAGGGCAACCACTCTGACACCATTTCCACAGTGTTCAGTTTACCTGGGTCCACCATGTTAACCATGTTAATCGAGGCATCCCCTCGCACAAAGTAAACATTAGCTGTGTCATTTCCAAAGATGAATCCCAGTTTGGGGAACCTTTGAAAACAATATAAATAAACAAACAACACCCGTTATGGCTTGGTGGAACTGCTGCCTTGGAGTATTTTACCATGAAGAAGCTCCTGCCATGGACACAGGAGTTTCTTCAGGGTAAAAATGCCCACTCTTATGGAGGAGATCTCTAAATTTCGCTTGTCCACCAAGCTCTAAATGACTCTTATAAAATCAATCAATCAAATTGTTGGACTTGGCCCTTCTGGCAGGTTCACCCCTGAACTTTTTGCTTTTTATTAGTGACTTGGTGTGGTGATTTATGGTTTCTGCGCACTTTCCCTGTGTCCCAGGATAAAGTGCGTGCGCACTCTGAGTGCATGTGGTGAGATAGGCCTGCCCTCCCATAGGAATGCATGGGGAATGTATGTGTCCCTAGTAGTTCCTGATGCGTGGGGTGTGCAGGCCCGAGTTTGGTATGTGCGGACTCGTGTGATTGAATGCTGCGCGATGATGTATGCGGCGTGCATGTACCTAGTATGGAAGTGCCACTTCTAGAAGTGGGCACTTCGGTGTGCAGTGTAAAATGTGTGCCTTGTCGCATGATTGGCTGGTTGAGGTCATGTGACGGGCTAGGGATTCCCCAGAGTCAGGATGAGTCACCCAGTGGTGAATGGGGAGATCAGCAGCTAGATGGGTGGGAGGAGTACACCTGGGTCCTGAATAGGGCAGGGTTTTCCCCACACAATGCTGGCTCCGCCCCCTGTGGTGCGACTGACAACCCTAGCCCTGCCAGTGAATAGAGTGAGGGGCTGAGCACATCAAGGGTGCTCCCCAACCAGCTGCGACTGGTTTTCCCCCTCACCCTGAACCCAGAACAAAGGGATTTGGTGTATAAAAAGGGGCTGTGTCCCCTTACAAAATGTTCTTGTTCTGACTTGAATCTGCCAGGGGCGTGCTGCTGCTGGGGCCCAGGGGAAGGCTTGCCTTCCTGGGCCCTGCCCAGCCCCTGGATGCCTGATGTATTTACTCCTTTTCCTACAGGACCTTTTGCTATACTGGCGCCTTGAAAGCGCTTTACTTATTCTGGGGAGCGCTTGATCTTCTCTATGGAGAAGGAGCGCTTCTGCTGCCTGCAGCGCTGGGCTGTATCTTCATGGAGGGAATCCTGTAGCGGGTGCCCACCCCGTTTATTTCTTTGTTTGCTGGGGGTGCCACCCTGCTTGTGGCCGCTGCGACTCTGGCTACGGCGGGTGCCCACCCCGCTTGGTGTTTTACCTCCGAGGGAGCCTACCCCTCGTTTCGCCCAGTGAACCTAAAGACTGCCGGGCCGCGTCTCAGCGCGACCCGGAAGACAGGCGCCATGGCCTGTCTGGGGGTGGGGCCTCGAGCGTCACTTCCTCTGACCCAGAGTTCGGCCATTGCCCCTACGGGGCTCCCGTTGCGAAGAGGGAGCCCCGCATGCCGATAATGATGTCCGTCGGGGCTCTCATAGGGAGGAGAGAGCCCCGCGGATTCCCCCCACCGAGCAGGAAGAAATGCGGCGTCCGCCGACCCGAGCGGGAGCCCACCCCGCACTAGGATGCGCTGCGGGGGAAGCCTGGAGCCTTGCCGGCTCGATATCCAAGGGAGGCAGGCAATCGAGGCTGACGATTGCAGCGCGGGGCTCCCAGGAGTGCAGGGAAGCCCCGCGCCATGAGAAGAGAGCTGCTGCTCCCGCCTGCTGGGTCCAGAGAAACCCCGGTCCCGGGAAGAGGGACCGGGTGTGAAGAAAGGAGCCCGGTAAGTGGGGGCTCCGTGTTGTTGGTGCCCCTCGAGGCACAGTGCTCTTTCCCTCGTCTCTGAGCGGCCCCGTCTTGCAGCGGGCTGCTCCAGCGTGAGCCAATGCGCTCCAGCGAATAGGGGGCATGTATTTGGTTACTGAGCCTGTGTGGCTCCAACGCTTAGCTCACACTATTCATTCCGTAATTACAGAGCCCCGTGTGGCCCCAATGTGTGCTGTTCTGGATTGGCGCCTATTAATGTCAGGAGCCCCGTTTGGCTCCACAGTACTGGGGGGACATGTTATTTTAGAGCCTAAGTGGCTCCAACGCTGGGCATGATGATTTCAGGAGCCAGTGTGCCCCAGGGGGACATGTTGTCTTAGAGCCTAGGTGGCTCCCACGTTGTGACATTGTGTCAAGGACCATTTGAGAGCCCATGCCTCATCTTGCCTCCCCCAGCTGCGCAGCACTTAGTGCCAGCTGCAGCGTGTAGGCCCTGTGCTTGTCCCCAGCTGCCCAGCAAGTAGTGGGCAGCTGCTACGTTTAGGTTCTGGCGCAACCTGGACTCTGATGTGATTTGGGTGCTAGGAAATGTACGGTGTAGTATGTTTTGCGCACCCTGTGTTCATGCTTTTGGTGCTAGGAAATGTACGGTGTAGTATGTTTTGCGCACCCTGTGTTCATGCTTTTGGGGTTAGGAAATGTACTGTGTATAGTATATGTTGCGCTCCCTGTATTTCATACCTCTAGATAGGATTTCTGCCTAGGAGGTTGTTTTACCTGTTTAGGTTGATGGTAGGGAGAATGTACTTCCCTGTGCGATGTGCGCCCCTAGTATAGTTATACTTAGGTGGTTAGGTCTAATGCGTTAGACCAATGAGAATTGCATAATGTGATTTATGCCCCTGTGATAGATGCAGGCTAGGTTTTATACCTGATGCTAGTGTGATGACGCTGAGGTCATTATTGCGCCAGTAGAGACTGGTTGTGCTCTACAGTTACTTTGTGTTATGTTCTACGTTTACTATTGGTGATTTGTGCTATGTTCTAAGTGCTAATTCCTGACAGTGGTCCATGTGGCCCTGTCCCCTGTACATATAATCCCTTGTAAATTCTGCCCGTGCCTGTTGGCACATTGTAGAGTGTGTGTTTTTATCTAATGTGTTGTGTATAATACAAAGGCTATTTTTATAGAATACCTTGTGTGGAGTTTCCTTTGTGGTGGGCCTTGGGTGTTGTTGCTGGGTGCGCGCGCAAACGCTTTACACATCGCCTCAGAGATAAGCCTGACTGCTCGTGCCAAGCTACCAAGGGGGTGAGCAGGGGTTATCTTTGGCGTGTAACTTCCTTGCCCTGACTAGAGTGGTGTTTTCTGCCTGACTTTGGCGCAAGCCTTAGCCAACCAGAAATCCCATTTCTAACACAAATGATTTATTGTAGAAAATCTGCCTTTTCTACTTGGTCATCCCAGATCATTTGCCTTTTCCAGACCCAGTATTTTTGGTGGCTTGTAACTCTGTGCACTTTACCCCTGCTAACCAGTGCCTGTGTTCCTCTCAACATGATGAAATTGGTACACTCCTGATAGGTATATTTAACTTTCCTATAGGTCCCTAGCATATAGTATAAGATGTATCCAAGGCCTGGATGTTACATGCTGCTATGTAACTGCAGCATCTATTGTGCCATCAACTAGAGTGGTAGTGCAAGAAGGGCTTCAGGTCTACCCAGTGTAATCTGACTGTGGCAGATTAAACACTGACATTTGAACTGTGAAAATAAACCCTTGTGAAAGGTCAAAACCTCCCATTTAATTATTAAATAGTCACCCTTATGTAGGCCTTGTAGTCCTCAAGTCAGGCTGCATGGTATTTACAAGTAGAACATTTACATATTTATTGTTAACATGCCCTTACAGTGACTAGCACCCAAAACAGGTTAAACTCCAAATACCATTTCTCAGGAAAGTAACTAGCTACAAAAATAATGAAACCACTATTTTAATATTATTAAATATCAATTCAATGGTGAAGTCACATTGTCAATAAATATTAAGGAAAAGTAACTTTTAGAAAGTTATCTTTTCCCTGCCTGAAGTTCCTGGAGGGTTAATCTGCATTTACACTCCTACTTTTGCCTGGAAGTAATTAGCATTTGAAGAGTTATGAAAACTGCTACCAGAATGGATTGGGTGTGGGAAGGTGCTGTTCCCTTGACTGGATGACTAGTTGAGTGGGGCACAGGAAGTAGATTAACTTCAAAGAGGCCTTCCCAGTCACAGGCAAATATTAGCTGATCCATAGGCATTTTGAACCCACAATTTAACACCAAATAGATGCAGGTAGTAGCCAGGTGCAAACTATAAAACGAGGCCCAGAATGCTTTATTTCTTTTCAGAATGGCTGCGTTGTATGCAGCGGTGAGGTGGAAGGACATTTTGGCAGCAATACAGAGGAGAAGGGACAGACAGGAAGGGATCAATAGGGTCAGAATTACTCTTTGACCAAATCGAGGAGGAGATTTATATTAAGTACATGCTTATTAGCAGTGTTATTTTAGATTTAAAAAATTAAATGCACCCTTCATTAGAAAAAGACACATGTAGAGCCCAGACCATTCCTTAGCACATCCCTGTGCTGTGTTTTTTTTACATCTTTTAGCATCAGAGAGTTACCAAGTCATTCCTGCTGAGGCGCAGACATTTCACAGAGTGCACTATCTCAGGTTTTCAGAAATTGTCTTGAAGCCATGTTGCTAAAAATCACTACTTACATTGTGTTTCCCCATATACCAGGTTAACTACTAGACACCAAAGTAACATTTTTCAGAGTAGCACAATTCCCTCAGGTCATTGGCTGCACTGATGGAACACACAATGCAGCCTGTCCACCATCCTAATCTGATTTTACCACTCCTTAAATGTACAGGTAGAGCCTATTAGTGAGTGTGTAATAACTGACATTGAAGCATACTACCTATGAATCAGATATGTTCTGCCACAATTGCAGGTACACCCTTCTGGGTACAGGACAGTTTGGATATTGTTTACTTTTGAGTATGCAATACAATATGTATATACAATGATAATTTATAATATAGGTGCAGGGTTTCTTATAATGTTTAATGTACTTTTAGGCGACAGGGCATATGATCTTCGCCCAGGTATTATGACACCCTACCTACATCCTCATTCAGTCAGGCAGCGAATATCTAATATAGCACTCCGACAGACCAGGCCCATTATAGAGAGGACATTTGAACTCTTGAAAGGACACTTCAGATACTTACATAAGAGTGGGGGAACATTGTAGTATGCCTCAGACATTACAAATAATATTGTTGCATGTTGTGCTATGTTGCATAATGTAGCAACACAATAAAGCCTTCCTAAAGAGTTGTTAGAAGACAAAAGTGACAATGATGATACACCTTCACCTTGTCCACTACATCAATATGCAAATGCCAAAACTGCCACTGATGGAAGGAATGTTAGAACTGTAACTATGGGTCTCATTACTATGGTGGTGGGACCACCACTGTCAGCCCGTCGGTGGTGGTCCTACCATCATCAGACGCAGCATTACAGCCCGCCGCATTATGATGGCAGGTGAATGGTTGGCAGTCAGAGAGACCGGCCTCCATGGATCCGATGGGATCAAAAAGCCCATTGGACCGTCGAAGGGTCGGCTTTCCCTACAATGGTAGGCACCGCCATAGGGATTACGATGCCCCTTACCACCGGCCATTTCAGGCAGGCAAATAGGGATATTGGGGGCCTGTAGTGGGCTCCCTGTCCTCCTGGCCATCCAACATGGGCCCTGGAGGGCAACTATCGTGCCCCCCTACATATCCCTGCACCATGTGGCAGGCACCGCATGGTGCCTGCAACATGGTGCAGAGATGAGTACAGAGTGTACGTTTTGTGTTGCGGTGTGTGATGCAGCCTGCAGCGCATGCCGCAATATAAAAGATAGACATTGCAACTGCCCTGAAGGCGGTTGCATTGTGATACCGTATGCGGGACCGCCAACAGCAAGTCGGGTGGTACTGTTTCCGAAGGCATACGTCCGACCGCCATCCTAATCAGGCCCTCAGTCACTATATATTAGTGTATACCTTGCATGTGGATTCAGGGTTTTTGTATAGAGCTCTGTCTTAGAGAGCCATACTCTTGCATATGCAAACTGCTGGGGCTTGAGTCCTCTTCACTTTCTTCAAGTACACCTATCTCAGCACTTCTTGCATGCCTATGGTCCATTTCATCAAGCATATTACACAAATTGTCTAGGACTTTAGCAACATCTCCACTAAAATGTTAGAGTTCTACTTATAAATTCAGGGACCTTCGAGATAGAAGTCTTGTGGCTATAGCCCATAGTCCATTATTTACATTTTTATGCTGCTTTTGACCGTCACACCTATTAGTATTCATTATTCCACATAGTGTTGATACGGCCTCTGTTAATGCACTGATTTCAATACACATAGCCTCATGTGACACACACGTGTATGAAACCAGATGTTATGGTTTCCTCAATGGCACTTAATTTTGTCCTGAAAGAATTCATTTACTGTACTTGCTGTTTTTGAACTTGTAGCATAGATATCTCAATGTTTTGAAATGCTCAAGCAGGTTGCAATTCTGCTTCTAAATTAAGAGACATTGCTGTCCTGGGCTTTAAATTAGCTCAGTGATTTTGCAACATTCTGCTTTGCATAATGTGTCTTGTTGAAGGAGTAATATTTCTAATTATCTCCATATTTTGACGTATTCGAGGTTCTTCTACCATGTCTGATGGTTCTTCAAGTTGGAAATTGTTATTGAAATGTTATACAGCAGATGTTGACCCCATCTCTTCATCAACAATATTTTCTACACTGTCATTCCCTGTTCAACACTCTCTGGGTCAGCAGTCTTTTCTAGGGGTGAAAATTCTTGACTTGTATGTAATAAAACTATGTGTCCTATAATGCATCGCTGTGCATCGAAAAATACACAGATACACATATTTTGAGAGCCCATTTTAAAGTATTGGACTTAGTAGAGATTTTAAAACAGTCTATTTGTTATACGTGATTGCTTTAACATTGCTTTATATTTATGTTCATAAAATATGTCTCGCAAAGTGAATAAACAATTTATTATGATAGAAACCACGCCATGAAGTGTTTTTTTCTTATTAATGTGACTTTCTAACCTATGTTTGATGGTGGAAGCTTTGACGTGTCATCATCTGTAATTCCAGACACTGCTTCTAGTGTAAAGGTACTTTCTATCATCTCCTCCACCGGATTTGCAGGGGGAACAGATGAAGAATCACCTCCTGAATGCCAAGTATCAGAAATGTGCCAGACCGTAAATCATATAATTGCTTACAGATTTAATGAATGGTGACACCAATAGCATTAATTATTTTTTGGACTGACACCCAAATTGTCTTTTTTGTTGCCTCTACATTCAAATATGTTTTCCCAAAATGTTTGTCATTGTTGAGACACATTATTTTACCAAAATCTCCAATTCAATGTCAAAAACCTCTGTATCCATTGCGCCTTCAATTATCCTTGCCCATTTGGCTGGACACTATTAACTCATTAATGTTCTCCTGCTCCACAGAGATGTGTGTCTTGAAAGTGCTATCCAAGCAACGAATAACCCCGGGCGTAGCACTACGCTTCGCCCACGTAGTGTACGTAGCGCTGCCTGCTTCGCACTTTCCGAAGTAGGCGAAGCAGGGCAGCGCTACGCACACGCCGAGGGCGAAGCGTAGCTGCTGGCCACCTGCCACCCACCTACCGCCTGCCCTCCTTTTAATAATATCAGCAATGAAAAATAAATTAAAGTAAAGCGACTTACCGTAAGCGCGGCGTCTCCGGGGCTCCCTCTTTCTGTTTCTAATTTCTTCTGGCAAATGCGCATGCGCGGACACCCGCGCATGCGCATTTCTTGCGAGAAATGCGCATGCGCAGGCGTCCGCGCATGCGCATTTGTCAGAAGAAATTAGAAACGAAGAAGAGGGAGCCCCGGAGACGCCGCGCTTACGGTAAGTCGCTTTACTTTAATTTATTTCACATTGCTGATATTATTTAAAAGGAGGGCGGGCGGGCGGGAGGTGGGTGGCACGTAGTGGGGCTACGTGAAGCGCGTAGTGTGCGTAGATTTGGGCACACTACGTGCTGCTTCACGTAGCCCCACTACGCCCACTACGCCCACCCTTAGCAATGAGAGACAAGTTACCCATTCCTGGTTCATGCTGATGAGGTCATCAAATGCAGTTTGTGCAACAATCGCAATTAGCGATTCTCTATTTGCGACTACCTCTGAATCGCAAATATTAATCGCTATTCTGAATCGCGAATCAGAAGAAATCACTATTTAAGAAAATAAACTTTTCGAACATATCTTTTACTGATTTTCTATTTGTGATTCGTTATTTATTGCAAATACTTGTATGATGTTAAGAGAGATTCCCATCCAGGGGGGGCTAAAATTGATTGCAGAAGAAACTTTTCAATGATGGTTATGTAAATTCTGAAAAGTTTCAACAAGAATTATACTGGCCTCTGGATACCACCGATCAAATTTGCAAAGAGGGACTTCTTCAAGAAAATTCCTGCTACAGCTATGACAAATAGTCTAGCAGAAATGGCAGTTCTAATAACACATGCCAGCTCGGAGTATCCAACAGGGAAACTCCCCCAATTCATAGACCGCGCTATGGTGCACGATCCACCACCCACAAGGGGTGACTCCACATTTTGTGTCAGCATAACAAAGACAGATGAGCCAGTAAAATCTGTAAACTTTAGGACAAAAGCAGCCCTACCAACTACACTGGTCACCAAAGACCAGGCTAACCAGCAGTCATCCTCCAGAACAGAACACTTTGCATACAACCTATCACCAATTGTCATATCAAGTGAGAACATGCCCATCAACCTGGGCACTACACCTCCACACAAGAATTTCACCCATCAGGAAGTACATGACATTCATCATAGCGACAAACTTCTGTTAACAATACTATTCCAAGCCCACCTGCAGCACAATGGATTCGGGCTTCAACTGGAAACATAAAACCTCTTACACCAAAAATATCATTCCACCTGGACAACTTAGAAAGCCCTGTAAATGTACTGGGAGAACTAAATGATCAATCACTGCTGGAATTATATTTTCAAAAAGATGCCACCAGGAACCTGAGTACACAAAAAGGACCTGCTTCTAAAACAACTACAGATACCCCCAATACAAATTGGTCTCAACTTTTGCAAACTCTACAATCTACAGTTTCTTCTCTAAATTATCACTCAGACAAAGTAGACGTCTAAGTTGATCTTCTAAATGCACTTGCAGTGTACACAGCAGGAAAAGACAATAAACTAAAAAGCCTAATCAAATTGATCATGAGAGCGCAATCAAACTCAACTTGGTTCAATCAGTATGTTGCTGCTTGTCCTCACTTCCAACCTTCCTCACCACAGTCATGACTGAAATCAAGAAACACACAGTGTCTACAACAAAAGGACAAGATCACTCAGCAAGCTTTCAAAGTACACAATGATGTAAATTCAGCTGCTAACACTGACGATGATGCTCTCTGTCTGAGCTTCATCACAGTAGGGAAGAAGAAGCAATCGCATCAACATCTGACAACCCTTGTGTAAGCACCATGAGTGGAAAGTCCCAGCTTCTTCAGATGCGTAACCCGGACCAGTCAGGGCCACATATAACCCCCCTGACTTTGACGAACACACAACCTGGTAGCGGAGAGGCAGCACTGGGTAATAGAGCTATTGCTGATCCATTCTTATCATGACCCCTTTCAAGAGGGAGAAGAAAAGACTCCGAAACCAGCATAACAAGACAAGTAATCTTAGCCAACTTGCGACCTGCGACTTGTTTCCAATTTTTCAAGAGGCAGAGCAGAATCTCACCCAGCTGGGGGTGAAAGCAGTCTCCCACAGCTGCAGCCTACTCTGATGCTGACCCTGGAGGCAGCAGACAAACTCATGGCTGTAAGTCACAGGAACCCAGCTCTAAAGGTGACCTAAGGCAACTTCCAGCTCATACTGGTGTAGGTCCAGGGGGAAAATAATATAATCAAACTATAGCGAACCAACCAGAGTAGACCTAATTCTACCACCCTTAACTCACACACCTAGCAAAAAGGGAGTCCTACCAACCAACGCTGAGAAAGAGAACCTGAGTACACTAACCCTGTTGTTCTCCCAAAACGCAATTACGGAGCTACTTAACATTCATAAAGCAGCCAGCAATGATTCAGCAACATTTCCTAATGATTCCATTAGAGTTACGATTGCAAAGGATCTTGGACCCTGACCCTGTATAAGGAAACATCACTCAAATCTGGACATGCGCATTAAGATTCCCATGAGGAGCACCGGCAGGGAACTACAATTAACTCACACAGGAGGCAGCCGGC
The DNA here is from genome assembly GCF_964204655.1 of Triturus cristatus. NCBI lineage: Eukaryota > Metazoa > Chordata > Amphibia > Caudata > Salamandridae > Triturus > Triturus cristatus. Next base: position 597,186,083 of record NC_140592.1, on the reverse strand, counting down.
CTGTCGAAGGACCAGGGTTTCTAATCAAGGTCACAGATACGACACAGCCCCACCAAATCAAAATGTCAGGCTATTGTTTATTCCGGAGTACCCCTCACAAGGTTCTCACAACATTTTCAACAGGGGGAACATCCTTAAGCTGGTCAAGTCTATCCCTGAAATGAGCAGGCTGGCGTCTACTGACATCATAGCAATTGAATTTCTTCCTCCAACAGGTCACCAAATCACAGAACCGACACTTGTCTTATTAATTTCAACAACAATTGCACAGCATATTCTATCCAGCATAGAGCTATTTAGTACATGGGGTATCAAAATAATCCCCGTAAAAGAACAAGGCTACCCAACAGCATTAGCAAAATCATTGGACACTATGATTACTGCCTGGAAGAAGCCGTTCAGAATACAAAAAAATGCTCATGGTTGTGTTTTCACAAATCATGGGGCTCAAAGGGAGCAGGATTCAGACCACACAGGGGATGACTAGATCTGGCTGTCAGCAGCATTACCCAGCAGAAGCCTTGATTGAACCAGTATTCAAACAGTCACAGATGCTAATACAACATCACTGCCCCTGTGTTCCAGGAATGTTAATGGACTAATGCAGAAACTCCAATCTTTAGACGTAATCACGTTTTTTATGAATTATGAAGTCATATTCCTCCAGGAAACTTGGGCTGAGACAAGCCTGCCAATAGAAGGCTATCTAGAGTACAGGACATCAGCCACCATGGTGTTAAAAGATGACACTTCCCATGTTTTGTTCTTCTTCTTTTATGTGTCTTCTTACACCACCAACACACAGCCAGCCAGGTAGCCTTCAGTCTCCAACTGTCCCACATGGAACATTCTCATAGAGACAGGGTTCCAAGCATTAGCCATGCAGGTGCACTTCAAGGGGCACATATATGTATAAGATTATAACACATCCCACTTACAAAAAGAAAGAGAACGAAACAACAAAATCGATGCTATGGCATTGAATAGCAATAACAGAACAATACAATTAAATAAAAACAGAACAATACACTACTCACTCCATTGCAAAATTCCTAAAGTGAATGGGAATCCTCCTATGGCTCTTTGGGAGATTCCTAGGTCTCCCACCATCAGCTATCTCTCTCACAGTACCCTCACTTGAAACACCTTGTTCACTCGAAGCGCCACTAGAATATCTAACCAACCTGGACATGCTCCACTTCCACCAAGTATGAACTGTTACCACATTTTTCTTAATGTACGTAATAGTAAAGGCTCCCATTAATTCGGTCTTGCCCTTCTTCTCCCATCTTGGTTTCCTTACCAACACTGCATCACCCACACTCCACTTCTCACTCACGGAATTCTTCACATCATATCTCTGCTTATACTTCCTTTGATAATCAGTCACTCGTTCATGGATCTCTCCATCGCTCAGCTTAGGCATCTCAATGGCAGGTAACCATATGCGATTAGGTATCGAGGTAGCTGTCCTACATCTTAAAAACTCAAAAGGTGGCCTCTGAGTGGCACCCTAGTCTCTACTGCAGTTTGCACACAGGCCTTCACGAACCTGTTCATGCGCTCAGCAAGACCATTCACTTGTGGTGAATACAAGGCTGTTCTCTGGTGTATCATGCCAGTTGTTTAAGAAATTCTCTCATTTCATGCGAGGTAAACTGTACCCCATTGTCATTGACTAGATATTCATGCACCCCTAAACTTGCAAATTCATCCTTAAGAAACTCTATCACTGTCCTAATAGAAACTGCACTCACACACCTAGTAGACACTCACTTGGATGTATAGTCCACCAACAACAATGCAAACCGTTGTGCTGATGGCAGTATCTAAAAGGGGCCCATAATGTCTAAACCTAACTGCTTTCATGGCTTGACAGGTACCAAAACTGGGGACAAAGGAGCCTTACTCACATTATGTGACATCATTGGAAACACACAAACAACACTCCTTCACATTTTGTGCCACGTGATGATCCATGGCCGGTCACCCATACCTTTCCCTGACACAGTTAGACTATAGCCCAGGTGCCCTTCATGGCCAAGGTTAATCACCACGGGTCTCAAGTTTGTTGGAGGAACCACACTTTACCCTCTCATAAGACTGCCTTGGCACATAGTAAGTTCATTCTTGACAGACCAGAAAGGTTTAAGTTCAGATTCAAGCTCACCATAAGCAGTCCAGCCCCTCACCACATAGTTCTTTACAATAGGAAGCCATTGATCCTCCACCATGCTTTTTGCCCATTCCTCGTTTGAGATGGCAGGCTCCATCACCCAACTCACACACTCAGACACATTTTCATCCTCATGTTCCTCTCCCACATTTCTCAATGGTAGATGTGATAAGCAGTCCGCAGACTTATTTATCAAGCCTGGAAGATATTGAATCAGAAAGTTGAATTCCTCCTAAGTCTCGGCATTGCCCTTTCACTTTGGCCACATGACAACACTTGAACTAATGGTTTGTGATCTGTCCTCACCAAAAAGGGAATCCCCCACAGGAAAAATTTGGCATGTTTTACTGTCCATGCTATGGCTAGAGCCTCTCTTTCAATACACAAATAACGTTCTTCACGTTTCTTAAGGGCTCGGGACACAAACGCCACCACCTTTTCTTCTCCATCCACCTGAGGGAGAACTGCTTATAATCCCTTCAAACTAGCATCCGTAGTGAGGATGGTTTTTCTAATAGTGTCAAAGTGACCTAGGGTACGCATCTTACCAATGGCCATCTTGATGGTGTGAAAAGTTGATTGACACTCATCTGACCATGTAAAATGGACCCCCTTCTTAAGTAATGCTCTAATTGGTTCCACAACACTAGCAAATCCTTTGACACATTTTTGAATAAAATTCAGCAAGCCCCAAAAAGGACCTCACTTGTTCTTTGTCAACTGGAACAAGGACAGCCACCATACTCTCCGCTAATTCCAATTTGGGTTGAATGCCTTCAACAGATGTAACATGACCTAAATAGGTAACCAATGTCACTCCAAATTTGCATTTCTGTTTTTTAACAGTCGGGCCTTTCTCTTCTAACCTCCCCAAAACCTTCCTATAAGTCATATCATGTTCATTTACATTTTTACCATATACAAGGATGTCAGTCTGAAAAAATAAAATGTTGGGTATCTCTCCCAACACTAATTTCATGATTCTTAGGAAACAGGCTGCCGCAGAAGCCAACCCAAATGAAATTCCGACAAATCGATAAGCCCCCAATGGTGTCACACAGGATGTCTGATGACTAGAGTCGTGATGGAGTAACACCTGGTGATATGTTGAAGAGAGATCAAGAACAGAGAAATATTCTGCTCCCTGCAGCATGGTGAGAAATTCAGAAGTGTTAGGGAGTGGCTGGCGATCTTACCCAGATATATTTGATGAGGCTTCTCAAATCCACACACATCCTAATGGCTTGCCTCCATCCTTTGGTGCTAAAACTACTGGTGCCAACCACTCAGAAGCTTTAATCTCTTCAATTACCTGTGCTTTAAGTATAATGTCCTGTTGGGGTGTAATTAGTCCTAGGATATGTTTGGCGCTCACAGATTTACATCTGTTTGCTAGATAGTGCTGCGATTCTTAGTGGTGATAAAGGGGAGGGGAAACACCCGAAACCCTCCACAGTACAGGCCCTAAGGTCAACCACATGTTGGCTGGGTGTTGTGAAATTAAAGACAAAGAAAGAACACAACGGATTACTCTTTCTTATACAATGAAGAATATGTTAATTTTATTTTGAATGTGTGTGTCTGCAGAGGATAGACATCACCTGTGCTTTAAGTAACCTATCCAATTACTCCTTGAGAGGTTTGAGCATTAGATGAGGAACCTTATGTACCCTATGCACACTGGACTCAAACCCTTTTAGTAGACCCAACTCATCTATAAAAACACTCGGGTACTTTACAAAGAATGTCTGTTCATCACCACACTCAACCAACATCACCTGATCCTTGGCATTGGGATTAAGTATAATTCCCATATCTCTCTGGTGACTCCCACCCAACAAATTGTCTCCTCTTTTTGCTATTTACACTTTGCCCATAGTTTCCCTGTCTTGGAACACAATCTTCTTTATCACAAACCCAACACATCAATCCGTAAGCCACATAACTGATGGGATTGATGAGTGGAGGAAGCAACGTCTCCCCGGGAAACTTGCTCTCCAACAGTTTATTACCAATCATGGTAAATGGCGAACTGAAATCTACCAAAACAATAAATGCTTGACCATCAATCTCAACAGTACTTTTGGTCCTAATCACCACGTTTGTATCCACAATCTCATCTTCACCTGTTACGTTCAGTACTATAATACGTAAGCCCTCTGTGACCATATCAACATCCTCAACCACACGCACCTCTTTTGAGGATTGACATGCTTTTGCATAGCACCCTTTGACACCACATTTGGGACATGTTAAATGTCTTGTGTTACACTTAGGACTGTTAGCCATAAGGGTGAAACTTCCACATCTGTAACATTTAACTTAATGTTGTCCAAAGTGATTTTGTGGTTTGGTTTAACGCAACTTTGTAGGCATTGTCCTCTTCCACATGTTTCGCTCTGTCCACAATTTCATGTATACTACTCTGCTTGGGTTTTTTTTCATTACTTATTTCTGTGTTGGGATTGAGAATGTGACTTCTCATCTCCTTCATCCAACCTGATGCATTCTCCACTCCTTCAACAATAGCAAAAGCTTCTTTGAGAGAAGGATTCTTGGCCAGCAGTTTCTCTTGCACTCTATTGCTATTGGTGCATCTTACCAATTGGTCACGGATGAGGGACTCGGTGAGCTCACCAAATTCACAGGTGCGTGCTAGTACCTTCAACGAGGCAATGCAATTACCTATTCTTTCATTTGGTTCCAGTATTCTCATGAAGAATGTGTGTCTTTCTAAGACTAAATTGGTGTGAGGACCAAAGTGCTGTTCGAGCATTTGAAGAGACATCTCAAATGCATCAGCAGGTTCACCAGCACCCTCACCTAAGCTTTCATATATGTTGCGGCCTTCAATACCCAGATTGTGCAGGAGAATTGCTTGCTTCCTGTGTGCTGAAAAGTTCTCTCCACCAATAGCCACAATGTAAGAATCAAAAATTGCCTTCCACTGCTTCCAAGGTAGCACTGGTTCACCCTTCTCAGAGAGAAAAGCTGGTGGCTGTGGCATATTGGTTGCAGACATAATGAGGAATACCTCAGGGGTTGACAGTATATGGCTGGAACAATTAAAGGATTACGATGTAGTGGCACTCCAGGAAACCTGGGATAGGGAATGTAATTTCTGGTTAGATGGGTACTTATCGTATTTCGAAGCTGCCCAAATATCAAGCTCAGGGAGAAACAGAGGGGGGCTTATGTTCCTAATTTCTGTGAAACATACGGGAACTGCAAAAATCCTAAGCTCCACATCCCCTAACTTTCTAGTCTTGGAATTTACTTTGCCAAATAAGCATAAAATCTTGTATGTTAATTTCTATAATGCCCCATATGGTACGCATTGTAATGAAAACATTAATGCATTAGCAAAGTTTTTAATGAATTATAAGAAGGATCAAACCACTTTTGTTTATTTAATCCTCCTTGGGGATTTTAACATACATTTGTGTCAGCTAAATTGCCAGTATAGGCGAAAAATAGATATAGATTACTTGCCCTATTCACATTTTGAACATTCAACAAAGGGGGCTGCTCTTGAAGAACTATTGTCTGATGTTGATTTAGCCGAGCCGGAGTTTTCTGACACCAATGACCGGGTAGCAACATATAGTGCTAGGGACAGTAATACTATTATAGATTTTATATTTGTTTCACCAGGCATGCTGCAAAATGTCATTTTTTATAACGCAATACAAGCTACATTTAGTGATCATAATCCAGTGGTATTGGAATTGCGCAATAACAACCCATATTTACTTACTGAAAATATAAATACAGTACCTCCCTTGGAGTTAATCGTTCAGGATCAGGGGAGACGGCTAAAATGGAGTAAAATTTTCCCAGAGGTTTTTCACACCACACTAAGTGAGAAGGTGGGCAAGGAAATTAATATCTGTTTAGATCCGCTAGGGCTGGGTGGGGATATTATCTCCTCATTTAATTTAATTTGCCAGCAAGTGGCCGTGGCGTGGACCTAACATGTAAGACAACACATAAGGAGCAAAAACCACAGGGGTGGTTTGATTCAAAGTGCTCCAAAGCCCATAGAAATTTATTGGTGGAACTAAAAAAGACGAGGAATTGGCCAGGTTAAGAAAACATTATAAAAAGACTGTTGAGTCTTGGAAGAATGATATAAAAAAAAAATGCATGGGACTCATTATATGACAAGGCTACCCTGAGGGACAGTTCCAAATTCTGGGAAATCATCAATTCTCCACTTTTTAATGATAAGGAAAATACCCCGCTAGAACTAAACATATCAGAACGAGAATGACTAGACCATTTCGAGAACATTTATGGCAGTAACTCAGCAGGACTACCATCTCCTGCATAAGAACTATGTATAAGAGTCATACCTTCCATCATCCTAAGTCCGACATGACACAGCAAGGAAGATCCCCTAAGGGTACCACTTTGGGTATATAAACACCATTTCTTTGCTGAGGCAGGGGAGGAGAAAAAGGACTTTCATGCTGACACACTGACGCGAGACGCTGAGGTTCCTGCATGCAGACACTCCAGCTCGCAGTGGTCTGACATCCCTCACGTGGTGTCTATCTCAAGACCAAGACGGTATCCTACAGTCTCTCACTTCAAGTAAAGAGGTTGACTTTATCCTAGAGGGATTATTGGCTCTACACCTACATATATGCTAGGTACACTTAGGTACTTCTAGTTAGGGTTGCATCTTAAGAGTACGTATTATTACTGCCATGTATTTTTATACCTGCCTGTATTCATTGTTTTAGCACTATGGTAGGAATCTACCATCCTTTTACTCTGTTGGTGCTTATAATCATGTATATCAGTTTCTATCTCATGGTTGTTTCAGCACACCTATTTTACACTAGAATGATGCTGGTTCAATAAATGCTTATTGAAAGCGTCCCCACCATTTATTCTGTGTAGCTCTCTGAGACAAAGTGAACACAAGTGACTGAACGAAAAGTACTGTACTGTTGCCAGAGTTTTCATGTTCGATAGTTGCCAAGAACTATTCTCTCCTTGGTAAGAGGAGTTTATAGTGGCAATGTGAGCTAGTTGGTATACAGGCAAACATACCCGGTTGGGGTGTCTAGAATCAGTCTGAACACCCGTCCAACAGTCTATGTTGTCTAAACGTGCAGGTCCTATATAGGTTTATAGGAACTACACAACACAGCTGGTCCTCAATCCAGCTTCAGTAGGTCGCCAGCGTTAAAAGATGACAGATCGCATGTTTTGTTCTTCTTTTGTCTTCTTACACCACGAACATACAGCCAGCCAGGTAGCCTTCAGTCTCCAACGGTCCCACATGGAACATTTTCCTAGAGAAAGGGTTCCAAGCATCAGCCGTGAAGGTGCACTTAAAGGGGTATGCATATGCATAAGATCATAACCCACGGCCCATAAGTTCGGTAGATCAAAAGGTGGGCTATCAACCTCTGTTTCAGTTAAGCCTCTATTGATCAGTTAGCATTTAAGGGGAATTGGCTTTCTGGTTTAAGTTCAGTAGTTTAAGATCACAGTAATTATTACTACTGATAAATGTGTACATCAGTCCAAACATCAAAGAGATAAGGACCAAATTCAACCATCTAACACAAACCCTGATCAACGATTACCCTAACGCAGCTTGCTTTATCACAGGGGAATTCAATAGAAATCTTTTTCAACACACTTGGGAAGATTACAAGGAATCCTATTCAGGGCAAGACCGAAAAATCACTGAGCAGGTTAATCCCATAAAGTATAGCAAGCTTGGTGAATAAATGGTTGTTAGACCTGGCACCATTGGCGTGAGTCTCCCTTCCTTTTTTCGCTGTGTCTCCTCTGTTTTTGCTGGTTATAGATGCTCTGGGCGCTGTGCCGCTGCCATTCAGTGCCACAGCGCGAATGCTCCCTTTGTACAGATGACATATGAATTGGTACATCCATGATTGGCTTATTCAGTTTACCTGTTAGTCCCTAGTAGCGTGGCCGGTGTGTGCCCAGGGCTGGTAAACCAAATGCTGCTGGTGGGCCTGCAGCACTGGTTTGTGCCACCCACAGAAACAGCTTGTAAAGTGTGTCTCAGACCTGCCACTGCAGTGTCTGCGTGCAGTCCAGAACTGCCATCTTGGCTGTGAAGTGCACCCACTTCCCAGCCCCTAAAAACCTTCCCTTGGCATCATGTAAGCCCCCCTTATGATAGGGCGCATTGTATGTGTAAGGTAGGACATGCCCTGTTGTATGTAGCATGTCCTAGTAGTGAATTACACCCAATTTCGTTTTTCACTACTGTAAGGCTACCTGCTCTCCATAGGCCAGAATGGGAGGTCTGGGCTATTACATCCTATAGTCCTAACTGACCCACAGAACATGGTAGAAAAACGAATCTAGTATGCCTGAGCTCAGAATATTAAAATACATCTTTTAGTGAAGGTTATTTTTATATTCTGTGTTTGAAACTACCACTTTTAGAGTATAGGTACTTTCTTGCCTAAGCCTTCCAGTTGCTCTGCTATTATGTGTATTGGCTGTCTGGTTTTGGAGGGACAGGGCAGGCTGAGTCAGACCTGGGTTGAATAGAGCGACCTGCCTAGGTGTGAGGGGAGGGGTAGCTCCTGCACTTGAATAGGGCTGTGCCTGGCAAGGTGAAAGCTGGCTCCACCTCCCACTGTGCGTCTGAGGCAGACCCCCTCTTTCTGAAAGAAAGGATGCAGCCTGATCAACAAAATGCTCCAGGGCTGGGCAGAACTGGTTCTGGCTGGGTTCAGAGACTTGGGACCCCTAAGAACAAAGACTTTGGGGGTATAAATATTTGTGCACAAACCCCTACAATTTGTATTGCTCCTGGATAACAAGAAGAACCTCTGTCCGTGTGGCTACAGGAATCTGCAAGAGAAGGACTGTCCTTGTGCCTTGTGTGCTGTTTCTGGGACTGGCCTGCAGCTGTTACTACTGGACTTCAAGAAGAGGATAGGAACTTTGATTGGACTTTTATTTCTTTTGCTACAGCAACTACCCAAGGGCTAGGAGAGAGCTAGCCTCCTGCTGGAGTCTCAGGCACATCAGACTCCACCATCAGCCTCCTGTTTCCTCCCAGTGAGGAATACTATCTGCAGGTGAGGCTCCTGTGTGTTCCAGGACCTCTATTTCTACTGTTGAGAAGAGAGCGCTGAAAATCGTCGCTAACCTCCGTTAGCGAGCCGCTGCAGCTGGTGAGCGTGAGAAAAATCGCTGCTCCGCTGTCGGCGAGCGCTCGCTAACCCCGAAGATCGTCGCAGCACCTGTCTACGGGCCTGAAAACGCCCGCTATCCGAAGATCGTCGCAGCACCTGTCTGCGGGCCTGAAAACGCCCGCTATCTGAAATCATCGCAACAGGATCATCGCAGCGCGGACGCCGAGCGTTCGCCATTTTCCCCGCATCGAATCCGGATCGTCGCTCCCTCGCGGAGCGCCATCTTTGTCAACACAGCAAGATCACACACGCAACAGGCCCGGTGCATCATCCTCCCTTTGCGGCAAGGATTTTATCGCATCACCGGATCAGCGTGAAGAAGTTTGTCGCTTTGTCCTGCCCGCAACCCAGCGCATCATCCTCCCTTGCGGTAAGGATTCAACGCATCGCTGGCTAGCGTGAGGAAATCTATCGCAACAACTCCTTAGCGACATTTTTGTTGCTTTGCTCCAGGAACCAGATACTTTGTGAGTAAAAGGGTCGCAGAGACCCCTGCCTTGAACTAAACATCATATTGTGCATCCTGAACTATTTTTCCTTGCAGCATTTCTAAAGTAATTATATTTTTATAGTATTGTGGATTTTTACTGTTATTGGTCTTGTGATTAAGTCTATATAAAAATACCTATTTTTCATAACTACTTGAGTGGTGTCCATTTGTAGTGTTCCTCATTATATTACTGTGTATGGTCATAAATGCTTCACACACTGCCTCTGAGATAAGCCTAGCTGCTTGTGCTACGTTACCACAGGGTTGAGCAGGGGTTGTCAAAGGGTGTAGGCTGCTTACTCTGACTTAGGAAGAAGGGTCCCTACTTGGACAGTGGCCAGCCATTGCCAACTAGAGACCCCCATTTCTAACATTGGTGGCAGCGGTGGGATCTGGACTTGCATTTATGATTGCATACAGTAATTATAGTGTACACCACTAGTGAGTGCAGACCATAACACAACCACGTACGTTTTTGAGATTTTTGATTCTATTTTTGATCGATATTGCCAGTTATTATTACAATGGCCAAGCCCATATCCAATGCCTCTGAGGATCTCTCCTGGGAAGAAGAGAAATTAGACACCTACAATGCCAAGCAGCTCAAATATTTTTGCAAACGCTTCACAGTCCCTATCACAGGTCTCACTAAAAGGGAAGAGTATTACAAGGCGCTGAAGGCCTGGTTAGAAGCCAGGGATGCCCCAAAGAATGTAGAAGAGCCTGTGGAGGGAGGAGAGGATGCAGGAGAGCGGCAGGACAAAATTGTAGATTTGGTAGGGGATAAAGCAGTTTCCAGCCCGGGCACTAGTGTGTCCTCAAGGGGCCTGACTCCAGAAGAGATGGAGGACAGGGAGAGAGATAGGCGGCATAATATGGAGATGGCTAAGCTTAAATTGGATGGTCAGAGAGACCTAGAGAATAAGAAGTTGGAAGTTGAGATAATGAAGATGAAATTTGAACATGAGAGAATTTTGAGGGAGTTGGAGATTAAGGCCAAGAGTATTGAGATCTCCCCCTCTGGTGGCAGCATACCGGTAGTGCATAATGAGAGTAGAGTGTATATACCTAAAGAGGTTATTAAGGATTTTCATAAAAGTGAGGATATTGGGCAATGGTTTGCCGCTTATGAATTAGCTATGGTGTCCCACCGGGTCCCTGAGAAGGATTGGGGAGCGGGGTTGTGGGGACGCTTTGTGAGTGAGGGGAGGGATACCTTGTTGGACCTACCCCCAGAAAGTAGAATGATTTATGCCCACATGAAGGAAGCTTTGATTACCCGCTATGGTTTGACCCCTGAAATGTACAGGCAGAGATTTAGAACTTGCAAGAAGATAGAGGGTACCACGTGGGTAGAATATGTGTCTTTTTTTGGCAGAGCAATGGAGCGCTGGGTAAAAGGCAGCAAAGTAGAAACTTTTGAGCAACTGTATGACTTGATTGCATGGGAGCATTTTTCTAGTAACTGTTTTCCTGAGCTACGCCAGCATCTGATAGATTGCAAGCTGACTAACCCTAGGAAGCTTGCTGAGGAGGCGGACCGCTGGGTGAGCACCCGGGTTCGCAAGGGTCCAGTGGGAGACTTCGCCAAAGGTGGGCAGGGTCCCCAGCAGAGAGGTGGGGGGGACAGGGGTAAACCAAGGGAGTTCCACCGAGGGCCCCAAGATAATTCCCAAGGGAACCAGGCAGTGGTATCCCAGCCTCCCCCGGATAAGAAGCCCGTGCCTCCAACAGGTAATCCTGTTCCAAGGAGGCCCCCTACTTGTTTTAAATGTGGCCAGGTGGGCCACAGATACTTTGACCCCCAGTGTCCCCAAAAGGATACTCCTGCACCACCCCGTGCACCGCCCCGCCAGCTTGCTAGTGTAGCCCTGGGGGAGGAGGAGATGGGTGCCCCCGGTGGGTGGGACCCCATAGAGGTGACCCTTGTCTCACTAGGAGACTTTGAAATGGTTCCTAAGCCTGCACTGCCTGATAACACTAAAAAATACAGGAAGTGGGTAACCATCAATGGCCATAGAGTGGAGGCTCTGAGGGACACAGGAGCCAGTGTAGCTGCTGTCAGCTCCCGGTTGGTGTCCAAAGAGCAGGTTGTGCCCCATGCATTCTACCCAGTAGTGTCGGCAGACAACACAGAGAGCCAATGTGAGGTGGCTCAGGTTCCCTTTGAGTGGGGGGGGGGTCTCAGGAACTCTTCGGGTGGCTGTGAGGCCCGCCATGCCTGTGGACTGTCTGTTGGGCAATGATTTAGAGAACTCACAGTGGGCTACAGTGGAGAGGAGAGCTCACTTGCAAATGTTGGGACTGCCTGAGTGGGCATGTGCTACCACTCGGTCCATGGCAGCCAAAGAGAGTGTTGAGAAAGACCTGGAGCCTGAGAATATGGCCCAGGTCCCTGCCTTAGAGGGAGGGGGCAGGGGGCGCGGGAAACCGGCCCCCTTGGTTCCCACGGCCCAGGAGGGAGCAGACCCTGAGGGGGATGCCCTGGAGCCTACCGGGGAGCAGAGTACCGACCTGGGGGACCTGCCTGAGCTGACCCAGTGGCAGCAGGAAGGGGGGCCCACCAGGGAGGAGTTTTTTGAACAGCAGAGAACTTGCCCCTCTCTTGAGGGTATGCGGCAACAGGCTGCAGCCCAGGCAGCAGGTGATGTGTCCGGTTCACATCTGATTTATTGGGAGAACAGTCTCCTGTATAGCGAGCCTAAGGTTGCTGAACCGGGGTCAGCCCGTGTGCTGGTGGTACCCGAGTGCTTCAGAACCTTCCTACTGGGGTTGGCTCATGACATCCCATTGGCAGGACATCTGGGGCAGACTAAGACCTTTGAAAGGCTGGTCACCCACTTTTATTGGCCCCAGATGCGGAAGAGTTCAGATACGTATTGTAGGACCTGCGAGACTTGCCAGGCAAGTGGGAAGAGTGGGGGGAAGATCAAAGCCCCACTCCAACCCTTCCCAGTTGTTAGCACCCCATTCGAGCGAGTGGGCATCGACATTGTGGGGCCTCTGGACCCCAAGACAGCCATGGGCAACAGGTACATCCTGGTCTTGGTGGACCATGCCACCCGGTACCCTGAAGCCATCCCGCTCAGGACAGTGACGGCCCCCGTGGTGGGACGTGCACTGATGGGGATCTTCTCCCGTGTGGGGTTCCCCAGAGAGGTGGTGAGCGACAGGGGGACCAACTTCATCTCCCAGTATATGAAGTCCCTGTGGAAGGAGTGTGGGGTGACGTACAAGTGCACCACTCCTTACCACCCCCAGGGTAACGGTCTGGTTGAGAGATTCAACCGGACCTTGAAGGGCATGATCATGGGCCTAGAAGAGCCCCTGAGGCGTAAGTGGGACGTCCTCTTGCCATGCCTGTTGTTTGCATACCGTGAAGTGCCACAGAAGTCCTTAGGGTTCAGTCCCTTTGAACTGCTCTATGGCCATCCGGTAAGAGGACCTCTGAGTTTGGTCAAGGAAGGCTGGGAGCAATCTCCCAGGAAACCTCCCCAGGATGTATTTAGCTACATCCTGGCCTTCAGGAACCAAACTCGGCGTTTCAGAAAAATTGCTGAGGCAAATCTGGAAGCCAGCCAGGAGGAGATGAAACGTTGGCACGACCAGAATGCCACTCTGGTCGAATTTCAACCTGGTCAGAAGGTTTGGGTACTGGCCCCAGTGGAGCATTGTGCGCTCCAAGATAAGTGGACCGGTCCCTTTGAGGTGGTGGAGCGCAAAAGTCAAGTTACCTATTTGGTGGACTTTAAATCTCCCAGGAACACCCTGCGGGTCCTGCATGTGAATCGCCTGAAGCCCCACTTTGAGAGGTCTGAAGTGGGCATGCACCTTGCCACAGATGCAGGGATGGAGGAGGAAAGTGAGCCTCTTCCTGACCTCCTGTGTGCAGGAGAAAAGGATGGGTCAGTGTAGGGTGTGGTCCTCTCCACCACACTGACCCCTGAGCAACAGTTAGATTGCCACCAGCTGTTGGGGCAATTCCCCGATTTATTTTCCCTGGTGCCTGGTGTCACTGACTGGTGCGTCCATGAGGTGGACACCGGGGACAGTCCTCCTGTCAAGCACAAGGCTTACCGAGTGACTGACCGGGTAAGGGCCTACATCAAGGAGGAGGTGTCCAAAATGTTTGCTCTAGGGGTGATTGAGTCCTCTAGCAGCCCCTGGTCCAGCCCCGTGGTCTTGGTACGAAAAGCTGCAGCGCCTGGTGACACTCCAGAACTTAGGTTCTGTGTGGACTATCGAGGTCTCAATTCGGTCACGAGGACCGACGCGCACCCCATCCCCAGAGCTGATGAGCTCATAGATCGGTTAGGGGCTGCCCGGTACCTCAGCACATTTGATCTAACGTCTGGGTACTGGCAGATCGCCTTAACTGATGGGGCAAAGGAGAGGTCAGCATTCTCCACCCCAGACGGGCACTACCAGTTCCGTGTGATGCCCTTTGGAATGAAGAATGCCCCTGCCACCTTCCAGAGGTTGGTCAATCAGGTGTTGGCTGGGCTGGAGGATTTCAGTGCCGCCTACCTGGATGACATTTCAGTATTCAGTTCCTCGTGGGAGGAGCACTTACACCACCTCTGGGAAGTGTTGATGGTGCTGCGCAGAGCAGGCCTCACAATCAAGGCCAGTAAGTGCCAGATTGGGCAGGGTTCGGTGGTGTACCTAGGACACCAGGTAGGGAGTGGCCAGGTGGCACCTCTACAGCCCAAGACTGAAACGATCCTGGCGTGGGAGCCCCCAAGGACCCAGACCCAGGTGAGGGCCTTCTTAGGACTCACGGGTTATTACAGGAGGTTTGTCAAGGGGTATGGCAGCATCGTTGCCCCCTTGACTGAGCTGACTCCCAGGAAGCAGCCCAAGATTGTGAACTGGACTGACACCTGTCAGAAAGCTTTCGATGCCCTCAAAACTGCCATGTGTACAGCGCCCGTGCTCCTGGCGCCCAACTTTGCTAAGGAATTTATTGTCCAGACAGACGCTTCAGAGCATGGGGTGGGGGCTGTTCTGTCACAGATGAATGAGGAGGGACTAGACCAACCCGTAGCCTTCATCAGTAGGAGGTTACTTCCACGGGAACAGAAGTGGAGTGCAATTGAGCGTGAGGCATTTGCTGTGGTCTGGGCACTGAAGAAGCTGAGACCATACCTTTTTGGGACTCACTTCCGGGTTCAGACAGACCACAGGCCCCTCAGATGGTTGATGCAGATGAGGGGTGAGAATCCCAAGTTGTTAAGGTGGTCCATTTCCCTACAGGGCATGGACTTTACGGTGGAACATCGCCCTGGTACAGAACAATCCAATGCTGATGGTCTGTCCAGATTTTTCCGCCTTAGTGAAGAGAACTTCCAAGGGGATGGGTAGTTCTCCCCACATTTCAGCTGGAGGGGACGCGTGTTAGACCTGGCACCATTGGCGTGAGTCTCCCTTCCTTTTTTCGCTGTGTCTCCTCTGTTTTTGCTGGTTATAGATGCTCTGGGCGCTGTGCCGCTGCCATTCAGTGCCACAGCGCGAATGCTCCCTTTGTAAAGATGACATATGAATTGGTACATCCATGATTGGCTTATTCAGTTTACCTGTTAGTCCCTAGTAGCGTGGCCGGTGTGTGCCCAGGGCTGGTAAACCGAATGCTGCTGGTGGGCCTGCAGCACTGGTTTGTGCCACCCACAGAAGCAGCTTGTAAAGTGTGTCTCAGACCTGCCACTGCAGTGTCTGCGTGCAGTCCAGAACTGCCATCTTGGCTGTGAAGTGCACCCACTTCCCAGCCCCTAAAAACCTTCCCTTGGCATCATGTAAGCCCCCCTTATGATAGGGCACATTGTATGTGTAAGGTAGGACATGCCCTGTTGTATGTAGCATGTCCTAGTAGTGAATTACACCCAATTTCGTTTTTCACTACTGTAAGACTACCTGTTCTCCATAGGCCAGAATGGGAGGTCTGGGCTATTACATCCTATAGTTCTAACTGACCCACAGAACATGCTAGAAAAACGAATCTAGTATGCCTGAGCTCAGAATATTAAAATACATCTTTTAGTGAAGGTTATTTTCATATTCTGCGTTTGAAACTACCACTTTTAGAGTATAGGTACTTTCTTGCCTAAGCCTTCCAGTTGCTCTGCTATTATGTGTATTGGCTGTCTGGTTTTGGAGGGACAGGGCAGGCTGAGTCAGACCTGGGTTGAATAGAGCGACCTGCCTAGGTGTGAGGGGAGGGGTAGCTCCTGCACTTGAATAGGGCTGTGTCTGACAAGGTGAAAGCTGGCTCCATCTCCCACTGTGCGTCTGAGGCAGACCCCCTCTTTCTGAAAGGAAGGATGCAGCCTGATCAACAAAGTGCTCCAGGGCTGGGCAGAACTGGTTCTGGCCGGGTTCAGAGACTTGGGACCCATAAGAACAAAGACTTTGGGGGTCTAAATATTTGTGCACAAACCCCTACAATTTGTATTGCTCCTGGATAACAAGAAGAACCTCTGTCCGTGTGGCTACAGGAATCTGCAAGAGAAGGACTGTCCTTGTGCCTTGTGTGCTGTTTCTGGGACTGGCCTGCAGCTGTTACTACTGGACTTCAAGAAGAGGATAGGAACTTTGATTGGACTTTTATTTCTTTTGCTACAGCAACTACCCAAGGGCTAGGAGAGAGCTAGCCTCCTGCTGGAGTCTCAGGCACATCAGACTCCACCATCAGCCTCCTGTTTCCTCCCAGCGAGGATTACTATCTGCAGGTGAGGCTCCTGTGTGTTCCAGGACCTCTATTTCTACTGTTGAGAAGAGAGCGCTGAAAATCGTCGCTAACCTCCGTTAGCGAGCCGCTGCAGCTGGTGAGCGTGAGAAAAATCGCCGCTCCGCTGTCGCCGAGCGCTCGCTAACCCCGAAGATCGTCGCAGCACCTGTCTGCGGGCCTGAAAACGCCCGCTATCCGAAGATCGTCGCAGCACCTGTCTGCGGGCCTGAAAACGCCCGCTATCTGAAATCATCAAAACAGGATCATCGCAGCGCAGACGCCGAGCGTTCGCCATTTTCCCCGCATCGAATCCGGATCGTCGCTCCCTCGCGGAGCGCCATCTCTGTCAACGCAGCAAGATCGCACACGCAACAGGCCCGGTGCATCATCCTCCCTTTGCGGCAAGGATTTTATCGCATCACCGGATCAGCGTGAAGAAGTTTGTCGCTTTGTCCTGCCCGCAACCCAGCGCATCATCCTCCCTTGCGGTAAGGATTCAACGCATCGCTGGCTAGCGTGAGGAAATCTATCGCAACAACTCCTTAGCGACATTTTTGTTGCTTTGCTCCAGGAACCAGATACTTTGTGAGTAAAAGGGTCGCAGAGACCCCTGCCTTGAACTAAACATCATATTGTGTATCCTGAACAATTTTTCCTTGCAGCATTTCTAAAGTAATTATATTTTTATAGTATTGTGGATTTTTACTGTTATTGGTCTTGTGATTAAGTCTATATAAAAATACCTATTTTTCATAACTACTTGATTGGTGTCCATTTGTAGTGTTCCTCATTATATTACTGTGTATGGTCATAAATGCTTCACACACTGCCTCCGAGATAAGCCTAGCTGCTCGTGCTACGTTACCACAGGGTTGAGCAGGGGTTGTCAAAGGGTGTAGGCTGCTTACTCTGACTTAGGAAGAAGGGTCCCTACTTGGACAGTGGCCAGCCATTGCCAACTAGAGACCCCCATTTCTAACAATGGTCCTGTAACTTAGTAGCATTGGCTACACAATATTGAATGGTCGCTTCTCTCGGGACAAGCAGCCAAACTGGACAAGATCCAATGGGCAAACCCGCTCCTACCTTGACTATTCCATCTGTAATGGAGAAATGTTTCCCTTGGTTGAGAATTATCATATTGCCCGTGGATGGAAGGTGACCATCGTCCACAGACCATCATACTGTGATCTAATTTATCACGCCACGCTGTGGCACGGCCAACAACCAGTAGAATATACACAGAGAATCTTAAAAATCTTAAATTGACAAATTCCGCCATAAATACCGCAATGACCGCATGCAGGGTGCTTTTAGGTGAAAACAGTACAAACAATGTATCCCCAATTACAGTGTGGTCACACTTCACTGACCAATCACTCATAAAAATCCCTCAACCTCTCCGTTAATTTGATATCTAATATTACAGCCACGTTCAAGGACCTTAAGAAAAACACAACACAGCCCTGAAACGAGTCTGGAAGTCTCCAGGGGTCAGGGTGACCCTCACCATATTCAAGCAAGCTCAAAGAGCCTACATGCAGGCAGTACTTTCAGAGAAGCATAAACGCTCTGAATACTTCTGACTAACACTAATTCAAGGCAGTAAGAATCCTAACTTAAGGGGTTTTTGGTCCTTAGTGAACAAACAAATGACCAAAGAGGCCGGGTCTGTGTCAATCTTTCAGAAGCAGAATGGGCACCTTTTATAATCACCCATTTTGAAGTAGCAATGAAGGAGGAAGTTGGCCTCATAGTCAACAGAACAAAAATGGCACTCCGAACTGGGACTGGATTACTGCGTCAAGAGCTGGTTTGCCCTATCATAACTGTCCCCAAGGAGGAAGATATACTCATAGAAAGTAGTGCAAGAATGATACCCAAAATAGATGATGAAGTTTTCCGTCAGCATCATGACAACAATGATCAGTTTGCCTTTACATCTCGAATTGGGCATGCTCTAGCAAATGGTAGATCTGATGGGGTGCCTGGGCCCAAAGGGCTGTCACAGGCATTAAACAAACAAGACATCCCGTTCTGGGCAGAACACTATTTGACTACAGCCAGACCATCTCACAGATACCACACTCATGGCGAGGCACCATAATACATGCAATCTATAAAGGGGGCATAAGATCAGATCCAAACAATTACAGGTTGATAGCCCTCCTCAACGATGACCCAAATATGACGCCAGTCTGCTGCTGGAAGACCGTCATGGGTGGAATAAAATTGGTTAATCCCCTTTAATCAAACTGGGCTTGTGGTTAAATCAGGGACTCTATCCACCCTTATTGGCAATATCATTCCTGGTGGAAAAAGCAACAGCCTCATATTCTTCGATACAGTGTTGTTTTTTTTAAATTCAAGGCGGAGTTTGATCAAGTGTCTAAGGATTTATTGTGGGCTAAGCTACAAAGGTGGGGAATAATACCTTGGCCGCTCTTGGAGGTCATAGTTCACCTCCATTCTGACACATTGATCTGCATTAAACTGGGTGAAAGAGCTCATATTTCGAAGAAAATAATAACATCATGAGGAGTGAAGCAGGGGTGTGAGCTGGCCCCCCTGCTTTTTAATTTATTTATTACAGATTTATCGCCGTCCTTTAATGTCATCAACAGTCACATCCCAAAAATAGGTGGCACCCGGATCAGTAACCTGCTGTATGCCGACGATCTCACCCTGTTTAGCTACACATGAGTAGGTCTTCATCTGCTTCTCGACCAATGTGTATTTATACAACTGCCAACAAACTGAGGTGCATCTGTCCAAAAGCAAGATTGTAACATACGGGCGGAACAACATAAATATCAAGGAGGAGGATGGTCCTACAATGGTAACAGCATCAATACGGAACAGTCCTACAAATGCCTAGGGGTTCGTATTGACACTAGATGTTCCTACGTGAAACAACAAGACGTCGGTGCAATAGCCCTGATGTTAGAGGTGACGCTATTAAAACTAGTGAAACAGATACTGGGCCCAAGCCTGTCTCCATTAATAGCAGTCATGCAGGTTAAAATTCTTCCCTCCTTAACCTATGGCCGAGAACTTATACGAAGAAAAGACTACAGCCTGTTGAATAAACACATTGCTAAGGCTTATAAGCAAGTGGTCCGACTACCGAAGTCCTCATCCCCCGCCCAGGTAAGACTTAGATTGCCATTTTAGACTAATGGGAGGCAGGGGCTGGTGCCTATCTTAAGCTTTGCAATAAGTTACGTAGAGGCAGGACTGGCAGTCTTGATGCATTGCTATGGTCCGAAATCAGCAGTAACAAACCAGGTTAAGCACACAGTCGGAATCTAGACGACTGCCTGCAGCTCCTGGAAGCAAAAGTCCTCTGCAACAGTAATCCAACCCTACAATATTTCAAAATAAGAAACTGCTTTTGCAAATGGTGATTTCACTCAGACAGGGCACAACTTGCCAAACGCTGACACGCCTGGTCAATCCTTACCGAGTATCAGCCAGCCACCACAGCATCATATTTTCCCTGCACGTACACCGTTTACTGGAAGATAAGATTTACGGCACTTAGGCTAGGAGAGTGGCCTTTTCTCAAAAATCTAGCACGTTGGCGTAGTCGAACCAAGAATGCAACCTGCAGGGGCTTTGGTACCAGAGAGGAATCATTTGAACATGTAGTATGCTTTTGCCTAGCCCTGCTGCACGAATGCAGGGCTAGCCTACGAAGAGAATGGAACAAACTAGGTGTTCGTACCTGTTGGCAGGCGATTATTGCCTCTTTAAATCCCGACAAAACAATTTGTTGAATTTTGAATATCTTGTTGGGCAGGTCTGTCACCACTGCAGCCAACATGTTCTGTCGGCAGGGGGTTTAAACTGCTGTTTTCTGTCATTTTAGCAAAGGGCAATCTTAGCTCGTCGTCGTTATCGTCCACTATTTGTAAAAACTAGGGGGCATATTCTCAAGGAGCTATAGCCGAGTTATCGGCACTTTATCACAGCCAAAGTCATGATAACTGTACCGCCCCATTCACAAGCTGGTGCTAAAAGCCCATATCACCAGTTTACCGGCGATAGCATCCTCAAAAAACATCACCACGGAGGACCCCAGCAACTATCGCTAATGCGATGCAGAGTAGGCATTCCCGAGCAAAAAGCCGCGACAACACCACTCCACAACATTCTCAATGACCATCCAGTTCAGCGATAAGAGCACAGAACAGACAATAAGGCACGTTAGCAGCAGGAAACTAACACCTGCTCTGACCTGGTGTACAGTCGTACAACAACCGGCAGCAGCCAAGGGAGCACAGCCCAGAGCCAAACATGAAGAACAACAGATGCCCCCGAGCAACTGAACATGCAGCCGGAGCCCCAATAGGGCAACAACAGCCACAGCCACCACCCCCCGGACCTCATCCCCCCTCCCTTCGGACAAAGAGAATGCACATCAACTCCACGAAAGCATTAACCAACAAATCCCCTGAAGTCGCACAATCACAACACCTAACATACAGGTGTGGCCAGAAAAATGGAAATCATACATTCATATCATATAATCCAAATAAAACGTTTATTACAGATTTAACAAAAAACAACAATCTTGAAGAGGCACGGCGGGTCTTCTCTGGGCATTCTGTAAGTCACAGCCTGCAAGACAGAAATACAGATAAGAAGGTGTGTCATGCGCCCATCAAAGTACAGAGAGAGAGGGCGAAAGAGAGAGAGAGGGGGGAGAGGGGGAGAGAGAAAGAGAGAGAAAGAGAGAGAAAGAGAGGGAGAGAGAGAAAAAGAGAGGGAGAGAGGGAGAGAAAGAGAGAGAGAGAGAGAGAAAGAGAGGGAGAGATTGAGAAAGAGAGGGAGAAAGAGTGCCGACAATGCAGACCCAGGTCTCACTGCTCACCTGCAGCCACCGATGTGTCTCCAACCATGTGCCGGTACACACTGCAGTCCCCCAGGCCCCTCATCTGAAACAGTTGCCAGAGACATGAATGGCAGAGTCCATACAGTAGCACAAGCCATTAGGCCTTGCCCGACCCTGCACACACAGACAGCTGCACCCGAGCCCCTCCCGCCGCCCAGCGGAGATTGCCCACCCCTGCGCAGCCAGGCCTCACTGCTCACCTTCCGCCACCGGAGTGTCTCCAAGAGGGCACACCACGTGCCGGTGGGAGCCCCAAGCCCGGGGCCCTCGACCATGGCACCCTCCACATCATGTAGCCCCGCACCGCGGGCCACCAGGTCACACACTTGATTCTGGGTCTTGATTTCGCTATGGCAGAGAACATATTAGTACACCCGGCCTCATCGCAGGCTGCACACCTGCTCAGCCCTAGAGGTGCCACTAACTCTGTGAACCGTGAGGCGATGCCACATGTCGGGAGGCCCGCACTGCCCACTGGCTCAGGCCTACACTGCGGTCCAGCAGGGCTCACACTAATGCCACCATTCCAGACCACCGGGACGGCGCATCATCGCATGCTGCACACCCGCTCAGCACTTTAGGTGCCCCTACCTCAGTGCACTGAAAGACCCCTTTCCCGTGGCGGTGTGCCTGTGCCTGCGGCAGTGTATCCGGTGCCACCAAGTCTGTGCACTGCTAGCCATTGACCCTTTATGATTGAGTCCCGTGGTGCGGAAGCCATCATGTCACCCCCGGCACTGGGCAATGTGAGGGGAAAGGGCCCTAGGCCCTCATGCACAAATGATACCCACACGGAGACACCCAGTTAGAGAGTGGAAATGGCGTCCAGCACGTGCGTCAGGCCTTTTTTATTGGCAGGGTCATATGTCCTGTGATGGCTGTGCTGGATGGGTGTGGTGTGGGTGTAAACCAGCCGTGAGGGAGTAGCTGTGGCATGCTGACAACTAGACTTGTGAGCAGCAGATCCCTACAGGGAAGACCTGGGACATGTAGCGTTGTCGTCCCCCTCCTGTGAGCGTAAGCGGAGTGGGCTGGCCTGGCGTATGCCAGGCCAGCATAAGGGTGCTAACAATGACCCCCAAACTCTGTGTGTGGTTCCGTTCTGGGCTGGACAAGGATGTAACTAGTGCGTGAATCTCCGTTCTGGTGTCGGCGCCATCTGACACGCATTCGGCAATGCGTCACCCTGTGATCCAAGTCCCACAACATGAGCAGCATGGACGTAAGGGGAAATCATTGACCCTACATGCATCCATACCTCCACACTTGCAAGATCATACACAAGACACAATGTTTAATGCACATTCAGTGGAGTGTTGCAGCTGGAGCAGTACAGGGCCATGCAAACCCCACTTTACATTGTTGGCCCGTGGAGGGCCAGCCAGAGTCCTTCAGGGATTGACAAGTACATCGGAAGAGGAAGAGTTCAGTCCGCAGTCTGATAGCTGTATCATTGGTGACCAAACAGAATATGGCAGTCCATGTCGAGGTCCAAGATGAGTGTCGCAGAGTGCATCGGGGACAGTGGAAGGTGATGATGCAGAGGGCAGAACCAAGCAGATGGCGGATATGAATGCTACCGCTTCCTTCTGACCACGAGGGCAGATTCATCCGCATCTTCGTCCTCTGCTGTTTCAGGTGCCTCACATGTGGGTGGTGGTGTTCCGTCTCCAGCACTGTGTGGCACTGACAGCTATGGGGCCGGAGGTGAAATGTCCGCTGCACTGTGTGGCACTGACACCTCAGGGGCCAGAGATGTGGATGGAGTGGTAGCAGCAGCATGCATCAGTGCCAGGCCTTGTGGCAGTAATGCCATGAGGAGGGTCTTTATGGCATTGAGTGACCCAGCTACCTCTTGCTCGTGTGCAGCTGTAGCAGCCGATCTTTCCGCCCGTGTCCACTCCATGTTCTCCATGATCCTCCCCTCCGCATGAGTCCCAACTCCTGGGCGAGCTCGCTGGAGCCACTCTGACTAGACAGTCGTTCTTGTCGCAGAGTCAGGACTCTGGCGATGTCAGCCATGGTTCGTTGGAGGGCATGGAGCAGACTGTCAGTGTCCCTTAGGGTCTGTGAGTTGTCCCTGATGGGACTTAGACACCCATGTACGGCACTAGTTTGGCTACCATGCGGTCAAACCCCACCTCCACCTGTTCAGCCAGCTTCTCCTGGCACCCCAACACATGGCATCGGAAGGTCATGTGTTCATCGTGGGGGTCCTAGGAGGCAGCTGTGGTGGTGGGTGCTGCCTGCTGTGTGTTCTGTGCAGGAGGTGGGTTCTCCTCATAGCAGCTGGGCTGCCCTGCTCTTGGAAGTATGCTGCGGAGGATCTCCGCGAGCTTTTGGAGGGCGTCGGAGTCAAAGGTGTGGTGGTCCTCTTCATCATCAGAGAAGAGAGGTTGGGACTGCTCTGCAGGAGGTGTGGAATTTCCCTCTGCAATGTGAAGGGGAGATGCAGTTTAACATTGTGTTCACATGTATGTTGATGCATTGTACATGTTTACATTCAGACTGCATGACAGTGTACATTGTGACTGTTGGTGGGGAGCTGCCTATATGATGTGGGACAGTGGACATTTCAACAACATCACAGATGTGTGTTTGTACTTGTACATTGTCAACTCTCATTTCCCTGCTATGCCAAATTTGATTGGACAGTTTCTGCACACAAGCGGCACCAGTTGTGTTCTCTTTTCTGGTGTGGACGTGTTGCGGATTGTGCCACATCGTTGTCAAAGTTGATGTGCTCTGTAAGTGATGTGTGTGTGCCGCATTTTGGGAGAGTCACACCTGCAGCTCTGATTTGGCTGCCCCTTATCCCTTACATGTGGTGTGCCTTTGACATTTGTGCTTATACAGTGCTGAGATGTTGCATACTTGGATGCATTGGTCTCTTGGTGGGAGTTGGGGGTCTGGGGCATGGTTTGTCCACAGATGTGCTATGCTTAATTGTGCATGTGTGCCATTGTGCCCATCTCGCCCCGTCCCCCCAGTCCCTGGTCGTTACTCACCCTGTTGATGTTGTGTCCGGTCATGTTGAGCAGTGTCCGGGCCCCCAACTCCTGCCACCATCTCTCCACTGGTGACTATGGACACCATTTCCTCCATCTCGTCCAGCTCCTGCTGTGACGCTGGGCTCCCACCGCCAGTCTGCATTGCTGCTTCCGGTTGTTTGCGAGTTTCTGCTTGGTTTTGCGCTTGACATCATTCCAGCGCCTCTTGAGCTCTTCCATTGTCCTCTTCAGCACTCCGACTGCATTCACCTTGTCCACGATGATCTGCCTTATTACATTTTTAGTTGCCAGTGGAGGTGACGAACAGTAGTTGATGGTGTTCTATCACCTCCATTATCAGGATCCTGTTTTTCTGCGGACTAAAACGCTTCTTCCTACTCTTCTTCTCCTTGCCCTTCCCTGAGGTACCAGGTTGATCCTCCGGGGGGCTTGTGGGGTTCTGGTTGTCCTCTGCACTTGCTCCGGCTGACTCCATTGTGCTTCGCTGTTGTTTGGCTTTTGTATGTGTTTTTTTCCAACTTTTATAGTGCATTTTCCCGCATGTTGCATGGGGATTGCAAGCTGTGGCTGGATTTCGCTGATTTTTGTATCACGATTGGCGTCATCGCAGTTTTTTTCGTGTTGGTGTTTCGCATTTTTGCGGCGTTGCATTAATCTTAACGCGTTCATTTGACGCATTGTGGTGGGTCTATCGCATGGTGCCGCCGTGTTGTGAATACCACGTTAACACGGTGTTCTTTTCCCGTGCTAGACTGCAATGTAAAGAGTTGCGTTAAGCTACTTTTGCGGTAGTTATCACACGTTCTTGAGAATATCCCCCTAGTTGTAATATAGCACCTGCACTTTATTGAATCCTTGTGCTGCCATAACTTAGGACCAACGCGCTGCTTTTAAAACTTGCTGTTTTATAACACTTGCACTTTATTGAAACCTTATGCTGCTATTACATAAGATTAACCTGCTGCTTCCACTTATTATTGAATAATGTGCTAAACTAGGTTGGCACTTCACCGCACTTGCACTTTACTTATCCTTTGCTCTCTGAAGGACAATTCTAGCCTTCTTTTGATAGGTGATATCAACAAAATCAGTTGTTTATTACCTTAGTATTTTATTGAAACTCCTGCTTAAAAAAACAAGTAATAAACACCAAATAAGTAACAACTCTGGCCAAGTGTAATTATAGCTCGTTTCCTTTATAGATGACTTCTGTAAAACTAGTAATTTTAAAGCATCTGCACTACATTGAAACTTTGTGCTGCCGTTTTCATCTATAATTGAACAATGTGCGAAATCAGGCCTGCCGCATCACTGTACTTGCATTTTACCTATTCACTGTGTTCTTATTCCAAAGCTGCAAATAGGTAGCCTCTCCTTATATTTCTTTGTTAAAATGCAAGGCCTTGATTCTTTTTTAACTCATAAAAACCTAACTGTGAACAGTTTCATAAGAGACATAATCAGCGTGTCTTTCTATGTGGTCGATCAAAGCGGTATCCGCAGTATGTGTCTTAGGGCCATATGTAGAAAGCAAAATTGTGATTGCAAATGCCGAAATTCGCCGAATTTTGGCGTTTGCGATCGCAATTTTGCTAAGTGGTATGTAGGAATGCAAATCTGCGTGCAAAATAAGGAATCGCTAAATTTGCGATTCCTTATTTTGCAATTGCATTTAAGGAATCGCAAATTTTGCTATTCATTAAATGCAATGTAAGAAGCACCAAAAAAAGTGCAATTTGGCCTTAAGGAATCGCAAATTACCACCAACTACAGGTTGGTGGTAAATTGCGATTTCTTTCAAAAATGCATATTTTTGCATTTTTCAAAGTGGCATGTGGTGCACACACATGTCCTTAGGGCATGTATGTGTGCCACATGTGCACCCATGCTCATTTCAGGGGTGCAACAGGGTGTCCTTTTGACACCCTGGCACACTTGAAATTGCATTCTCAATTTGCGATTCTCTAATTGAGAATCGCTAATTGAGAATGTCTTCCCATTCATTCCTATAGGCTTCTAGGCCCATAGGAATGAATGGGGAGGTATTCCTTAATTGCGAATTGCAATTCGCAATTAAGGAATATGTAGTATTTGCTAATCCTACCTACATTCCGTTTTGCAATTCTCTAATTGCGATTCCCTAAATATTGCAATTAGAGAATTGCAAAACACGTTCTACCTACATATGGCCCTTAATATCTAAAATACGTCACTGTCTAAGATGTTTACATTTTAATCTGTGTCACTTGTAAAAACGTGGCGATGTCTATTTATACCTGCTGTTTTTATTGTAAAGGTTTTAAATAACCATAAACAACAAAGTTATTATTGTCAGAGAGCAAATTATGTTGTTATGTAGTAGTAACATAGTGGCCAAAGGGTTCTATAATTTAAATAGCATTGATGGCTGACTATGGAAAGAAATGATGAGGACGCACAGGTCAATAGTAACTCAGGAAAACCATCTGAGTTTGCTGAAAGACCAGCTAAAACAGCTGTGTTTTATACAGTGATTTTTCTATTATTCTATACATGATCCACTCCTGCTGAAACTTAGTTCAGTCCTTTACCCAAAGATATCTCCAAAACTCCTACATTGGCATCAGCTACTACAGGGTTGTAAAATAATTTGGACTTAATCCTAGATTACCCGATTTGAGTTTGTTGGAGGGCATTTTCAGTTGCTGGAGGACAAACCTGTGTATTTAGGCTCTATACATTGAATACTATGCACTATATCTACGGAAAGATGGAATTACATTGAAATGATCTCTCAGTTAGTTCGCCTCTAGATGTTAAATGCTCATATTGGCTACTGTGCCTACCTTTACTGTCTTCTCTGGTAATGTCGTGTCTCCGATTTGGGCATCCCAGAAATGTGCAGGTGTTTCTCGTATGAGGGTCAAAAGTTAAAATATTGCAACATTTTATTATTTTGTAAATATTTATATATTTTAGTAAAAACGGACTGAACCTCCTTAATCAAACTTTATAATTTGTTATAATATGGAGGATAAACATACAAGAATGAATCTTGTATTTTTTGTTGACAAGTATCTGGTCTTCATATGGATGTTTTACATGTAAATGATATATTGTTTTTATGTTGATGTTCTGTTGTTTTCATGTTTTTTTCCAAGATGTTGTTTTCATGTTTTTTTCTAAACTAAAATGAACTTTTTTGTCTCAACCCTATTTACTGGATTTCAATACAACACATATGCCTGTCTACATCTTGTGGGTGGTGAGCAGTCCAGAACTCTCCGCAACAAGGCATCAAATACATACTTTTAAGCGTTCCCTTTCTCACTCCCTCCCTAAAGCACCGGGCTGCAATGATATCATTTAGTCTCAATACTAAAGAAAGAAAATACCACATTTTCAGGGAGGTGAGCTAGACGTTCCGGGATAGTCATGCTTAAGCTGCAAGTCGCTCTGGGTGTGCTTGAAGACAGGAAGTAAACAGAACACTCAAAGACACTTTGGGAAAAATTAGTTCTCTAAATTCCGAAACCTTGTAAGTTAAAAGGGATTCCCACATCTCATCGAAGTAGTCTTCCCTCTTCTCCAGTGTCAGAAAAATGTTCTCCTCCCCCAAAATATTCCAGAGTCTGTGCATCCGTCCCAAAATCTTGTTGTGTTTTCTAAATCCTATAAGTCAGTGATAGATTGCCTAGCGGCGCATAATGCCAGTGAAAACTGTTTACCCCTTCTAGAGAATAATGGGAAAGTTTGCTTATTAGCTAGGGATGTAGTGTATAAGCTGTGAACCTGGAGATGGTGGGCCCAACTATGGCATCAATTGGGTCATGACCAGACCAGTGACTAGTCTCAGGCAGTGCTAGAGAAGAAGCCTAGGGTACCCATGCCACCACACCCTGCCATAAAGCATTCATCCTGCAGCGGTTCCATGCATGCAGTTTCATGCGTGTACAGTAGCAGTATAGCACAGTTTTTTTTGTTATTGCCTCCAACACTAACGTGCATCTAGAGTTTGTGTATACTCAGGAAATTGTCCTTCTATTTCTTGCTCATTAGTGTCCTTCCTAATTCCACAATCTAACTCTTCTATCCTCGTGTCTTCACTTCCTCTAATGCATGCATGAGGACTTTATATATATCAGAGACGAGTTTCTTCTGCAGTAAAGTCACTTTTAAATGTTGTTCAGCACTCAACTGGCCTGAGGCCTGATATGAGCATGCAAAATGCAACGATGGATCTGATATTAATGCTATTGTTCTTGCTGTACAAACACCCACGTGAGACATTCCAATGATCGATTGCCAGATTATTCGATTAAATCTCGCACACATTGACAGCTCTTGACCTTCTATGTTTCAAAAGCCTCCTTTTCCATTGCTGGGGTGAATTCACAGTTTTCTAGTATCACGGTGAAAGATCCTGCAAATGTTGTTAATGTCAGCCCCACTGCTACACTTTCCAATGTTGCCCTCCTCACTAGTGAGGAAAAGTCCCCAGAGTCTATGTTGTTTCCCTTGCCATTGCCCTTTCCATATGTTGGTGCCAATGACTGACTGATCATGAAGCACCAGTGATTCTTGGAATGTCTATGCATATTTTACTTATATTTTAGTTGAAGAATGTTAGGATTGGAGGGGTATAAGGTAGGAAGGTAATTAGGTAATAATTAATTAAATATTAATTATTCATTGTTAAATAATTATTTAATTTATTTCAAATTTTGATATGAGGAAATTATGAAATACCTATTTTTGTAATTATATTGTAGGTGCAAGCTGCTAATTTTTTAAGGGTACTTTCCCTACTCTTGTTTAAACTGCAGTAGGAATAGTAAAATTAACCTCTTCACAGTTTAACACTTCCCCTACTGTTGCACAGACTGGAGTGGGAATAGTAAAGTAAGATCACCAGTCCGAAATCCAATGCTTTCCCTACAGTTGCACAGGCTTGAGTTGGAATAGTATATTTTCTCCTCCAAGATCCAACACTTGCATAGAAATCCCACAGCAGGCAACTCAGTGCTGCATGCCAGGAGCTCTCACCCAGATCATTTAATTCATAGTATCCCTTATGGGGAGATGCTCAGGCTCAAGCGCATGTGCAGCTGTGGAGATGACCTAAAGGAAGCCCAGTTAGCCAGCAAGAACAGGTTTTTAGCAAGAGGCTTCTCCACACACTGCATGAGAAATGCCATAAAAAAAAGTAATACAGTCAGGAGAGAGACCCTCTTAAACAAACATACTGAGACAGAGACACCTCAAGATGGAAATGTAGAAACTTTCAGGTTCATTCTGGGTTTTAACAAACAAGGGAAAGCTATTAAAAACATCATAAGAAAGAATTGGCCCCTAATCCTTAGCGACGCAGTTACTGGCCACCTAATACCAAAAAGGGCAGCTATTACATGCAGAAGGGCACCCTCCTTGAAGGACACTTTAGTCCAAAATGATCCTGGAGGTCAATCCAAGGGTACGTGGCTCACCCAAAGAAAGGGGTTCCATGAATGTAAGGTATGCATGCCAGTTTGGAGTCAGTACAACAACATACAAGACACCTTTCGGGGAACACGAGCCGCCAATCACCAAGGCCCTGACATGCAAATCAGACCATGTGGTCTATGTGCTGGAGTGCCCTCGTGGCCTCGTGGCCTAAGGTATGTAGGTAGAACAATACTGCAGGGGCACAAAAGGGTACTCCAGCACATCAGGGCAATCAAAAACCAGGACCAAACCTATCCGGTGGCCCGTCATTTTGGAGAAGTACACAATGCGGGCCCCAAAGACCTTAAGTACTTCCTGATTGATAGCATTCCACCCATTAAAAGAGGGGGTGATAGGGTCAAAGCCCTCAGACGTCTAGAAACTGGTTATATTCTAGACCTTGACACCAAGCAACTGGGAGGCCTCAATGCCACAGAGGACCTTTATACATGCCTCTAGATTGAGATAGGACCCAAGAGAGACTGAGAAACGTGCACTGAGAAGGGAGCTAAACACCATCGAACACTTAGTATGCAACCATTGGGTTTAAACTGAAAACCGCCAAAAGCCCCACATCTTAGATTTTTTACACGGTTTTAGATGGGTTTTACTCATAACACACTTGAGGAGGATTTGCACATACCACTTTTAATATTTTTGCACAAGCACATGTTTTTATAGTAGTAAGGTTTACAAGTCAGGTTTACAAGAGTACTGTATATGCACTAGCACTTTCAATCTGCTTACTTTAAATGAAAAGGATGAATTATAAATCTCGCTTGCACAAGCACATTTTTTTTATAGTAGTAAGGTTTACAAGTCAGATGTTTACATTCAAGAGTACTGTATATGCACTAGCACTTTTAATCTGCTTACTTTAATTGAAAAGGATAAATTGTAAATCTCGGTATTTAAACCCAGATGTTTTTTGTCAATCAGCAATAGCGAGAAAATCTTGCAAAATGTACATAAGGTTTTATTGCTTTTACCATCCAACAGTAATATGATAATTCTAAGGTATTGTAGGATCAAAGGTTTTGTGGTGTAAATATTTATGCATTTTACCTGATCAACCAGAAACCAACATCCACGTAGACCTTAATTATGTTGTTTATGTCTATGTTTACCTTACAAAATATTGGCAAATGTCACTTTAAGAAAAAGACCTTTTGAAAAAAACGTTTGAAAAAATGGTATTTAAGGAAACAACCTACCTTATCCCGCGTCATGTGATCAAGGCACTCCGGGGTCGAAACGTGTCATGCTGATGGCATACAAACTAGAGAAATAAAACTTTGATTCTGTACCAACATGTGGTCCGTGATCCAGTTCCTGCAGAGGTTACCGAAGTAAAGGTGGAATTTCTTTGAGATATATATATATATATAAATATATATAGATATAGATATATAGATTATCTACTGGCGGTCGCCAGTAGATAGTTATAGTTAGGACCGTGTTTCCATAGGAAATCTGAAAATTCTATTTTGAATAACTTTGGCGCCGGTTGACGAATCCTCGCGAAATTTTCAAAACTAATGGGGTGCTACGCTCCGCTCCCACCCTGAAAGTCTCGGGGTGATTCGTCAAGCGGGGGCTGAGTAAAAAGGGGGGTCCCAAAACGCGTTTTCCCCATGCATTTTTCCATAGGACCTTTAGTCCGAGCTACAGCCCGAACGGCTGAACAGAATTATGTGAAATTTGGCAGAGAGGTAGCCCTCAGGTCAGGGATGTGCCTTTTGCAGGTCTTGTGTAAATCTGTTCAGTATTTCCTGAGAAAATAGCATTTAAATCAATATATATATCTGTAAGCGCGCTCCGTGCGCTTACGGTAAGCTTACCGTACGCGTACGGTGCCGTGCGCGAGCGCGATTCTGATTGGTTGTTAGATCAAAGTAAACATTCGAATCGGTCAAAACCAGGAAGTATCGGCCGGCATTTTCTGTCTCTCGCACTGAAAAAAAAAGGTTGATAACATGAAAAGGGGGCAACGAAGAGAGTTGCAGACCCCCTAGCGTTCGTCAGGGGGTTCACGAAGGACCAAAAAGTATGAAAAATAAATGTAATAATTTTTTTTAAAAATCGCGGGGTGCGCGTACGGTAAGCTTACCGTACACGTACGTTAAAAAAAATTTAAAAAAAAGAATTAACAATCACATTTAATATATAAATCTAAGGACCCCCAAGAGAGAAAAAAACAATTGATATTTTGTAAAAAATGGCAAGGCGTGCACGGCACGAAATGCGCAACGTGGGCGCTTGGTGCGTAAAAATAAATACATAACTTAGCAATTAAAAAACCGTACAAATTCACTGAAAAAACCATAGGTTTCACACACGTTATAGTTAGGAATTAGCATTTAAAAAACCTTTCAAATTCACTGAAAAAACCATAGGTTTCACACATGTTATAGTTAGCTGTACATTTCACTCGTAAAAAACCAATGAAATTCCACGTTATAGTTAGATCAGGTAACTATAACTTGCGCGACCACAATCCACAATGTGTCATTTGAGATGTCATCATTGATGTGATGAGTGATGTCACTGACCATGTCATGAGTGATGTAATATGTGACGTCATCAGCAGTGGATTGCGGTCGCGCAAGTTATAGTTACCTGATCTAACTATAACGTGGAATTTCATTGGTTTTTTACGAGTGAAATGTACAGCTAACTATAACATGTGTGAAACCTATGGTTTTTTCAGTGAATTTGCAAGGTTTTTTAAATGCTAATTCCTAACTATAACGTGTGTGAAACCTATGGTTTTTTTCAGTGATATAGATATAGATATATATTACCTACTGCCGGTCTCCAGTAGGTAGTTATAGTTAGGACCTATTATCCGTAGGAAATCCGCAACATTCTATTTGGAATAACTTTGGCGCCGGTTGTTGAATCTTCGCGAAATTTTCAAAACTGGTGGGGCGCTCCGGTCCACTCCGATCCTGCAAGTGTCAGGGTGATTCGTTAAGCACGGGCCGAGAAAAAAGGGAGGTCCCAAAACATGTTTTCTCGATGCAATTTTTCATAGGAACATTTAATCGCAGCTACAGCCCGAACTGCTAAACGGAATTACACCAAATTTGGCAAAAAGGTAGCCCTTGGTTCAGAGTCATGCCTTTTGGCTAAAATGTGTAAATCCGTTCAGTAGTTCCTGAGAAAATCAAAAGTAAAATCACATATATATCTGGGCGGAGCCTAACCACACATCTCATCGTGAGATCTGATTGGCTGTCAGCAATTCATGCAAGAAGTGTTGGCAGCCATCTTGGAACCAATATACATGATAGCACCTCATTAAAAAGCATTGCAGTTAATAGAAGGTTTTAAGACTTTAGTTACATTATAAATCATTTGTTGATGGTACCATACTTATTTTAGGAATTGTGGTGTGTTCTAAGGTGATTTTACCATGTGAAAATGCCTTCTGCTGGGATATCATAAATCATGTTTGAGAGAAAACTATTTTCTCATGCTTTTCCCACAGAGGTTTGGAAGGTGATCTATAAGCTAAACTGAGAGCATATTTTCTGTAAATTCACATTATCTTTCTCAGTCATGTGAGAATGAAGTCTGACATTCTCAGTAAAACATGTACATCCAACAAGGGCAGAGACTGTCAGTTGATTCCTTTGTGTTCTGCTGTAGCTTCCCAGAGTGTTCTAAAGAACAACTAGAGCGCTAACAGTCCTACTTATGACAAACGTATTGCACACCTGAAGCCATCTTGATTGGAATAAAGTGGTAACTCTTAAAACATTTAATTTAAAAAGGAACAAAATGAGGGGGTTCATTTTGCCATAGAAAGTATGATTAGTGCTGCAGAAAGAAACATTAGGGCACATTTTGACTTCTCAAATCCTCTTCTATTTCATAAAAAAATTCTGACATGCAGACTGGAACATGCACTTTGAATACCAGCAGCAGACTTCCCTGGTGAGCAGTAGCTTTACTACAGTAATCTAATGAGCAACTAGCGTGCTAACATTCAGAATTTATGGCAAATGTGTGACACATCTGAATGCCTTCTTGATGGAACCAAAGTAAAAAACTGAAAGTATTTCCTACTGAGGAGACTGCAGTACATGAGGAAATTAGGAAACTTCATACCAAATAAGTCTCCCAAGATGGCCACCAGAGACATAAGAGCCCAAATGTAGCACAAATATCACCCAGATGTAGCCCAATTACAGAAGTGTGCAAAACACTTTTTATTTTTTGTGTTTTTGCAGTTTTATATAGTACAGACTTGTCAGGTATTGGAGTGCTTTACATGAGCATTGGTTACATCACACAAGAACAAATTCATTTTGGTTGTAGACATGGGGAGATTAAGTGATTTGACCAGAATGTCGAGCTGAAGCAGAAACTCCAACCTCGTTCCCCAGTTGCAAAGTCTGCAGCTCTGAAAGTAACACCACATCCTCTCCCCTAAGTGCAACATTTAATCAAGTGGTCAACTGGATAAAAAAACATAAAGATAACAAATAATTTAAAACTGCTTTGTCGCTATTTGAAAACTCAGAAAATATGTCCTCATTTTAGATTTTTAGAGCACTAACCATAATTTTGATGCAAATAAGACCCTCTCATATATGTAATTTCTAAAGCAAATGCTCTAGGTATTACAGTTTTGATTACATCAAGATGACGTCAGGCATTCCACACTTTTGTAATAAATATAGAATGTTAGCAATCTAGTTGTTCATTAGGATACTGTTGAGAGGCAGAGGCCAGGGGCATGGACTCTGAAAATTGAAGGCAGGAAGGAGGGTGCAGAGGCAACAATTTGACCACACTCGGCAGGCAGGATGGGCAGTGGCAGCACAACAGACTATGGAGGGCAGTGGGAAGGGGGGGCAGGGGCAACAAACCAACAATACAGGACTGGCAAGAGAGGCTGTGGCAATATAATAGACCATTGTGGGCAGAAGGAAGAGGCAGTGGTAGTACAACCATACATGCCAAAGACCCGATTCAGCCAGGAAACGTCCAATGTTGTTAAGCTCAAATGGGCTTTATTTCAACTGTATCCTGTCTACAATCTCCTCTTTTTCAATGTAACTCAAAGGGGAAAATCAATACCCCAGTTGTTGTTCAAAATCTCCCTCTTACCAAGTTCAAAATGTTCGCAAGTATGGTACATTGGATCATGGAAGGCAGGAGGAATTGGGGTAGGGACATGGACTCGGATAACAGACGACAGGAGGGACATGGAGAGGTGCACCAAACTGACTCTACAGGGCAGGCATCAGGGTTTGCAGCAGCACAATGCACCACACAGGGCATGCGGGACGGGAGTGCAGCACAACAATCCATAGAAAGCAATAGGGAGGGGAAAGGACCATGCACATGGACAACAGAGAACAGAGGGGAAAGAGGCAATGGTAGCTAGCTGACCATAATGGAAAGACAGGAGAGAAAGCTGCAGCATAACAGACCATAAAGGGCAGGAGGGACGGATCAGGGGCATTACAATGGAACAGACAAGCCAGGAGGGAGGCAATAGGGGTCTGCACATGGAAACAGAGGGCTGGGGCAAGTGGGCAGGGCAGGAGCAGCAAGATACTTAACACAAAGCAACACCACGGCTGACCACTGATTCAGCACCTCAATCCTAGTATATACAAGAAATACAAATCCTGTGCACAATTCTTCCAAAAGTCCGCCGCAGAAGGACTCCACTGAATTCCAGATGAAAAAACTTTTTTTGACAAAAGAGGAAGGTGCACCAGTAAGAAGACCAAACGTGATAGGAAGTCCTTAAAGTTCCTTTTATTCTTATATGTATTTTTTCGTAAAATGAGACATCAGCCAACGCGTTTCGTTCTAAGAGGCAAGAACTTCTTCAGGGCTGAAACACGTAA
Organism: Triturus cristatus; assembly: GCF_964204655.1. NCBI lineage: Eukaryota > Metazoa > Chordata > Amphibia > Caudata > Salamandridae > Triturus > Triturus cristatus. Next base: position 597,150,247 of record NC_140592.1, on the reverse strand, counting down.
CAAACAAATATACAGACATAACTACATGTATATACAGCATATATAAACATCCTAAGAATTACAAAAAACACATAAGACCATGAACAAAGGCTTTGATATATACAAATATAAATTGCGATACATATATATATATACAAAGACACATCAGACAATATTTGTATAAAAACATAAATATACATTCAAAGACAAAAATAGTATAAGAGCTAATAGATGCCATTGATTTAGATGGAATACAATGTAAATATTAATGGATCATTATGAATGCTAGTATATTCATAAATTGAATGAGCAGGTATAATAGTGTCAAAATCAGTAGTCTATATTGATATAGAGTATCTCAATTACGACCCAAGATTAATAATAGAATGTGAAGGAGTCTCACCTCTACTTGGACGATGTAGAGTACATACGATTACTGGTGTGACTCCAAAAGGTATATGATTCAACTATAATCACACGATCGAATAGAGAATTCCATGATGCAAATTCAGGTAAATAATTTGAATGGGTTTCACAGCACTGTCATTTACAAAACAAAGAAGAAGAAAAGAACAAGGAAAAGCAATGAACGATAGAATTTTCCTGAATATATTTAGCAAAGCAACAATATCATATTGATATTAGTAATCTCCGTTAGTATTAAGCATATGAGGGGTGACTCAAGTAATAAAATTGAGAAAATATCTCACCTATATTTTTTTTTAAAAATGCGAGAACGCAATAAGCGAAAAGGTTGCATAATTAAATCCAGCAAATCACCGAAATAGCATCGATATTTATAATATCCAATAGTATTGAGCATCTACAATGCGACCCAAGCGAAAAGAATGAGAAAATCTCTCACCCAAATTTTGGACGGTCATGAAATGCATATAGATTCAGGCCATCGACATGAGTTACGAGTATAACCTTGTAATCACAAAGCCATGTAGCGCTTTTAATTGAGAAGTACGTATACGTTCCAACTCACTACAATATAAGCAAAAAAAGGAAAAAAGGGGGGAAAACGCAATTAGCGAAGATACAACAACAACCGAGCAGCAAGATGACCATGGAGGTCAGGCAGGATGGGCACTAGAAGCAAGACACACCATGGAGAGCAACAGTGAGACTATGATGGCATACACACAGACCAAGGAGGGAAGTTGGGAGGGGGTCAGGGGCAGCTAGCTGGCCACACAGAGAAGGTGGGAGGGGCTGTGGCAGCACAGAAGACCATGCATGGCAAGCGGGAGGGTTAGTGGCAGCACAATGGCTATGACAGGCAAGAAGGAGGGTGCAGGGGCACGCACACAGGACCATGGAGGATAGAAGGGAGGGTCAGGACCTGGGCACAGACAGTAGAGTTCAGGGAAAGGGGCCTCACAACAGACCATGCGGGGCAGGCAGGAGGAGCAGTTGGAGCACAACAGACCAGGGAGGGCAGAAGGGTGTGGCAGTAAAATTGACCCTGGAGGACAGGAGGAAGGGGATAGAGGCATGGCATGTGGACTGGCAGGGTGGAGGTGGCAGGGGCAGGTTACAGTCATCTGACAATGCTAGGCAGGCGGGAAGGGAGTGGCAGCTCAACAGAACACTCAGAGTAGATAGGAGTGGCAGGTCCATTGAACATGGTGGGCAAAAAGGATGGAGCAGGGGCATGCACAAAGACATTGGAGGGTAGGGGGAAGGAGAATAGGGGCAGCAAGCTAAGTACAGAGGCTACGCAGGAGGTCAATGATGGGGCATAGAATTGGGCAATGAAGGGCAGGAGGAGTGGACTGGTACATCATGCTAAATGGAGGGCAGTGGCAGCACATCAGACCATGCATGGCAGGAGGGAGAAGGCTAGTCCATGGATTCAGACAACAGAGTATAGGGAGGAGGTGGATGGGGCAGCAAGCTAACTGTTCAGAGAAGGCAGGTTTTAGGAACTTTATTGTTTTTAAAATGTGTGTCTGTGCGAACTACTTAAAATATGAACAAGTGTGCCGCATAATCTCACTTTTATTCAGGAAGAAGAGGACGTTTGTGACTGTGACTCCGGCTCACTTGGCAGAAACACCCCCTGACCCTTCACCCCCCCATCACAAAATGTAATGCCCGTGAAAAGGGTAGGTGAATGCAGTGTTATATAAAATATAGTCCTGAGAGAACGATTGAAAATGAAAACTAGATGTAGTGTATGGTATAAACTATGCATGAAAAAGTGTGATATAAGATGAACCGGGGCGTGAAATATAATATGCAATACATAGTGCGCAATGACAGATTCATTGGAGAGCGCAAGATAGCACAGGTACTAGTGCATGCTATGCGATATGCACCTTGGAGTGTAATATGCACAGGGCAGTGTTGTGTAACCTAACTAGTCTCTAAAGTTGTAATATAAAATATGTGCTGGGGAGTGTAACGTTGCATATGCGCTGTGACAAAGATATGGATCCCAGATTGTAATATGTATGGCATAGCACAGTGCGTTATAATATAGGCATCGAGGAAGGCACGTTAGATGGGACAATATAACCCGTGCGAAGGCAAGTGTGGCATGACATATTCACGGGGTGGTGTTACAGTGCACATGGGCTAGAGAGTGTCATAGCATACGCACTAGCTGGTGGAATACAATACAGAGGTGTGTGGCACTCGGCGGGCCCTGGTGGGTGTAACACAGCATTGGGCTCAGCCAGGAGTGTGCTGTGACTCTCAAGTTTGGTTTGTCTCCTTTCCGGAGAGTAAAATAAAAAGTATTACACATCCGGCGGTGGATGTGTGTTTTATTAACTTTAAGGGGGGTTTCTTGCATAGTTTTGGTCTAATTTTTGTCGTATCCCCTTTGAATGGCTTGGTGTGCGTGTGTATTAAATGTGCACGTCAATAGCTACCCATGTTTGTATAAATAAACGACAAGGGTGTCAACTTGGAGAGTACCCACCGGCGGGGGCGCCAGGATTAGGCACGGTAGGGTGTCAGACACATCAGAGCTTCACTAGTGGTGTAAATACATTCCACATGGATTCATTGTATACATAGTCTCCTTTTAATGAATATCATACAAATCGTCATGGTGATAGGTACGTACGGTTTGTCCAGCATGTCCTAGGTGTTTCTATAATTATATTAAAAAAACAACAAAAAAAACAAAGGCCGGCCCCTGGGGATGGGGTCCCCGGGGCCACAAGTGGCCTGAGGAGGGGGGCAACACAGCCCCCTCCTAAAGAATTTATTTTAAAAAAAGGCCATGCCCTGGGGTTTGGGGTCCCCGGGGCCGATAAAGGCCTCGGGAGCGGAACCACGCGGCCCCCTTCCAAAATATTTTTTTCCCCCAAAAAAATTAGGGGACAGGTCCTGGGGGATGTGGTCCCCAGGGCCAATAAATTAGAAAAAGAAGGGGGGATACACAGCCCCCCTTCTTAAAAAAAATAAACAAATAAAAGACCGGTGTTGCACCGGAGGCCACACCCCCTCCTTGCAGCACTGCAAACGCGCCCTCTGGCGAGTTGTAAGTTGGGGAATTAATTCCCCTTCAATACTGAGGGTCCTTTTAATGAATATCACGCAAATCGTCATGGTGATAGGTACATACGCTTTGTCCAGCATGTCCTAGGTGTTTCTATAAATATATATATTTTTTAAAATAATAAAAAACAAAGGCCGGCCCCGGGGGATGGGGTCCCCGGGGCCATAAGTGGCCTGAGGAGGGGGGCAACGCAGCCCCACTCCTAAAGAATTTAAAAAAAAAGGCCAAGACCCAGGGGTTGGGGTCCCCGGGGCTGATTAAGGTCTTGGGAGGGGGGCCACGTGGCCTCCTTCCAAATTTATTTTTTTCAACAAAAAAAATTAGGGTGCAGGCCCTGGGGGATGGGGTCCTCAGGGCCAAGAAATTAGAAAAAGAAGGGGGGCCACACAGCCCTCCTTCTTACAAAAATTAAATAAATAAAAGACAGGCATCGCTCCGGAGGCTACGCCCCCTCCTTGCAGCACTCTGCAAATGCGCCCCCTGGCCAGTTGTAAGTTGGGGAATTAATTCCCCTTCAATACTGAGGGTCCCTGAGGGCCAACTAGCCCAACAGGTATCTCCAGTATGCGCCAGGGAGCTGCGTTGCAGATAGGTGTTCTGAGGCCACGCCTCTTTTTACACCTCTCTGCAATGCAGCTCTGTGGCGCTTACTGGAGGTACCTAGTGGGCTATTTTGACCCTAGGGACCCTTAGGATTCAAGGGGACTTAATCTCTCAACTTAGAACGGTCACAGGGCGCGTTTACACAATGGTGAAGGGAGGGGACGGGGCCTGAGGTGACGTGTGTAAACACGCCCTGTGGCGCATTCTAAGTTGGGGAAATAATTCCCTTTCAATCCTGAGGCACCCTGGGGGCCAACTAGCCCACCAGGTGCTTCCAGTAAGCGCCACTGTGCTGCATTGCAGAGAGGTGGTGCAGGCTGTGCCACTTTTTACACCTCTCTGCAATGGCGCTTACTGGACGTACCTAGTGGGTTATTTGCCCCTAGGGACCCTCAGGATTCAAGGGGACTTTATCTCCCAACTTAAAATGGCCACAGTGCGTGTTTACACAGGAAGGGAGGGGACGGGGCCTGAGGTGACGTGTGCAAACACGCCCTATGGCGCGTTTTAAGTTGGGGAAATAATTCCCCTTCAATCCTGAGGGCCCCTGGGGGCTAACTAGCCCACCAGGTGCTTCCAGTAAGCGCCACTGCGCTGTGTTGCAGACAGTTGGTCCAGGCCATGCCACTTTTTACACCTCTCTGCAATGCAGCTCTGTGGTGCTTACTGGAGGTACCTAGTGGGCTAGCTGGACCCTAGGGACCCTCAGGATTCAAGGAGACTTAATCCCCCAATTTAAAACGGTCACAGGGTGTATTTACACAGTGGGGAAGGGAGGGGACGGGCCCTGAGGTGACATGTGCAAACACGCCCTGTGGCACATTTTAAGAGGTAGTTTTAATCCCCCATGTAAATCTGCCCCTAAGTGTCTTTTAACATAGCACTGGCTCTAGGACTGGTTAGTCAGACTCAGTTACCACCAGTATCCATCTGAAAAAGTTGAGGGTACAGGATGATTTTGCAACAAGGCTTCTTTCTGCTCTTCTGTTTGTTCTTTCTGCACGTTATCCTTCTTCCTGCACTTTTCTTCGTCTTTGAGGACTTCTGTTGCTTTTTTCTGCATTTCTTTTTTTTCTTCACATGTCCTATCTCTGTAGGCATAGTTAGAAATTAGCATTTAAAAAACCTTTGAAATTCACTGAAAAAACATAGGTTTACGGCACGTTATAGTTAGGAATTAGCATTTAAAAACCTTAGAAATTAAGTGAAAAAACCATAGGTTTCAGGGGCTTTATAGTTAGCTGGACTTTTCACTCGTACAAAACCATTGAAATTCCCCCGTTATAGTTAGTTCAGGTAACTATAACTCGCGTGCCCGCAATGCACTGCTGATGACGTCACACATTACATCACTCATGACATGGTCAGTGACATCACTCATGACATCACTGATGACATCTCAAGAAAAAGTTGTTGTTAAGACATGTTGAGATCATATTCAGTGACATTTTGTTATGGTTCAACATGCACATTGGTTTCTTGCTCGAAAAGGGTTCCACAGCTTTGATACCGTTACAATGATATATGCTGGTATACAGCGAAGTGACATCTAAGGTGATTAAAATATAGTCTTCTTGTCACAGTATATCATCAATCTTCCTCAAAAAGTCACTGGTATCCTGTATACATGAGGGTAGCTGTTTGACGTGCTCTAGTAAGAAATAGTCAACATATGGTGATATGTTCTCCTTGATGCTGTCACATGCTGAGATTATCGGCCTACCTGGAGGCTTTACCGAGTCTTTATGTATTTTGGGAATAAAGTAAATGACCGGAATGACCGGGTGGTCATTTTTAAGGAATTTAAATTCATCCCCACGTAATAACCCAGCACCTTTCCACGCCACTAACTTTACAAAGAAATCGCTCCATGCCAGTTTGACAGTTCCCATGTCACTACGTTTGTAACAATCACGGTCATTAAGGTAGCTAAGCACTTCCTCTAGATATAGTTCACATGGCCAAAGGACCATGTTGCCACCTTTATCAGACTGACATACAATTATATTATCGTTGGTTTGCAATTTCTTTATTAGTTGACCATAGCAGTTGTTCTGATAGGTAAACTTACGTCGAGTGTGCAGTGTAGATATATGCAATTTTTTCAGTTGGTTAGTCATCAGTTCATTGAACGCATCAAGATTGTCGTGCAGCATTGTTGGATTAAAAGTTGATTTGGGCTTAAAGTGCGTCCGTCCGGCCACATTCAAGTTTGGCATGTTGTCAGCTTCATTGCTGTCAATGCCTGTACTCTCCTCTCGAAGTTCATGTAAATAACGTAAAAGTTCCATATCTTTGACCGTAAGGATAGACGGGCTTAATGTTTGTGGAATGGCTGCCTTATGTTGAGAAACTTGTTCTGTTTTTTGCAGCATATGGAATTTACGTAGTTTTAACTTCCTAGTGTACTTATAGAGGTCTATACGCGTTTGCGCATAGTTAAAGTCACTCGCCGGGCTGAAGGACAATCCCAGTGATAAGATGCTGCGTTCATTGTCACTTAGATGCATGGATGTAAGATTGATTACAGCAAGAGAGTTAGTGGTATTGGGTTTGTATAGGCGGTTCATTTGCGGTTCCATTTTTTGTATGGCTTTTTGCTGATCTGCTTGCCCCCGCTGTTTGAGCTTGTGTCTTTGCCGTTGTTCCCGCCGCTTAAGGTTGTTTCTTTGTTGTTTTTTGGTAGTTTTTGCACTCCTGGTCGCAGAGTTTGTCTTCTGTCGTTGCGCAGGCAATCCATCTCCTGCGCCAGGGAGGGAGAGCTTTGTAAACCCCAACCTTGCAGTCTGATGAGCCTGCTCACTATCGGATTTTCTTCCTGGAACTGAACTCAGATCCGACATTGACGTCGAGGACTGTGCCGTGTCGCCCACATTAGCTAGCATCACTGTAGCTTGTATTTGCTTTTTGGTATTTTTGAAGGAATCAAACTTTTTGTTGAAAGTGAAGACTTGACCATTTTGGTTGTCAAGTGTGTCCCTTTGAAATGTAAAAGCCTTTCGCTTTTTAATTATCTCTTCTTCTTTGTGCAAGCGACTTAGCATTTCTTCACTGTATTCTTTCTCACTGTCTGTCGGACCCATTTTACTTATTTCGTCATTCAATTCTTCTACTTTAATCTGCAGCGCTGCTCGGTCACTTTCGGCATATTTTACCAGAATCCTTACTAGTTTACAGGAGGACTCCAAACTGCATTCCGCCCACTCAGCTAACATGTTGGGGTCGGGGTTTTCATAGCTGGGTGCCAGCATAATACGGGGCCCACGCGGAATGCGCCCAACTTCTAAATATTTGGACAATGAGTGGTGTTCCCACCACTTAGACTGCTCAGCGCGCATCACTTTCTCGAGTTTTTCAAAAAGGTCTCGTACATTATAGCTCTCCACTTGCGGAACAGCAGAATGCACTCTTGTGGACGACTCGCTCACCGGCGAGTCATCAAACATTTCTCAAGTCGCCTCCTCACGGCTCCTCAAAGCATCGGCGAACATAGTGCAATTACGGGGGTGAGTTTTAAGATGCTGGAACAAACAGTCAGATAATACCGCTGCTTGAGCAGCTCGCACACTCCTTCACCAGACTTCTCAGCAATACTTCTACCTCGGCAAAGTTCCAGGCGTTGCTCGGGTCCTTAGATGCGGGCTTGATTGCCGTTGGCTTGGGTAGGAGGAAGTTGTGCTGTCCGGGGGCTACTGCGGCTGAATCTCACAGGAACATCGATCTCTTCCAGTTCACAGAAGAACGCTTCCTGCCGCTCTGCCCAAAGTTGAAGGAGAGATCCGTAAGGTACTGAAGAAGCAGCTCAGTAATTTGATACAAACAAACTCCGCCACACAAATCCACATGCGCTGAAAGGACAGATACAAACCCAAGACTTCGTGCACGGTCTTTATTTGCTTATAAACCCAGCACTGCCGCCTTGACGTATTTCGGCCTCCGAGAGGCCTTGATCACATGACGCCATGAGGAGTGATCTTGTTTTTAAAGTGACAGTGTTGAAACACGTGACAATCGGAACAAAGTGCCATAGACATAGAGAAAATATGCATACCTGTATATGGTAACATACTAGCACCAAAAGTCATGTATTATGTGCAAATATGCCAATAAATACATACAAAAAAAAGTACATTAATTCATGATTTTTTTTTTTTTATTCCTTTCAGCTAAAAGCAATATCATGTATTGTCACAGGTAACATCAAACTCAATTGTCCATGTCCATTAGTCATTGTTTTTCGAACGGATGATACCCAAGTGGGTATACAAACCTGCTATTTACTATGCAACACTAGACAGCTAGTTAAAAACCAATTCGGAATTTTTTAAACTGTGCATTAAATACATGAACATATAAAAATAACATATTAATTATTTCTATGCAGTCAACTATCAAGCTTTTATGCCAACCAATACTGTGAATACTTTACAATATAACTCAAGTGAGTACCAATGATAGAGTACCATGCCGGACAGTTGGGTCACTCTAAAATCTAGATGCATTTTAAATATTTAAAACATTTCTTTTCTCCATAAATAGTAAAAATGATCAATTGTGCAAATAGGCAAATCATTTATAGCGATTCAATAAGTTATCTATTGGCTGCAAAATAACAGCAACCATAGGATGTTAAAGGCTGACCTGGCTGGATGTGATTACATTGAACTTAATAAATATTTACAAATATTTGACTAGACTATGAGAGTTTACCATTCCTTTGTTGGCAACTCAATCTCCTTTTTTGAAATTAACTTTCTGGAGCTATTCAGAGACGTTTTTCGCTCAAATGTAACCTAAGGCAGGTGGTATATTTCCCATGTTGCTAGGGTTCTTTAGTATTACTGTTATTCCCGAACCTCTGGCCTGTATTTGTTTCAGAATCCCTCTCCTTGATTTTGTAGTGGAAATAGTCAATGTAGCTCCCCCGAAGTCCAACGCTTTCCCTGCTGTGGCACTGACTGGAGTAGGAATAGTAAATCTAACCCCTCTGAAGCCCACCACTTTCCCTAATAGAGTGGGAATAGTATATTTAATTTTCTTATACTCCTATAGTTTTCACAATATTGGTAGAATAGATTTTATACATAAATAGTTTTTCTCTATTTTCTGTTAGTGCTTTTATTCTTACATTTATTTTAATACATATAGTACTTTTAGAAAATGTGACTTTTTTTCTTTCTCTATTTTATTTATGGTCAACATTAATTAATATATTTCTTTCTTATTGGATTGCTTTCATTTTATATGGTTTTATTGTGTATGTATTTTAAATACATATATGTATGTAGTGTAACATAACCAATAACAATATTTAGTTTTAATTTAATATATGTTAAAGGAGCCTATTCTTTAAAGTAGTGCCTAACGCTCTTTCATCTGCATCACTGGTCCATTGAGTTATTAATTTCTGTCTTTGTTGATCTTGGCTGAAATAATTGTTCCTTTAACTAACCCCTCAAGAGCATCCTATGAATTATTATTGTGCACTACTCCTGCATCGTTCTCCTCTGTGTATCTGTATATTTCCTCCTGAATCTAATTTTTCTTCTTTTGAATTGCAACATTCTATCTATCTCTTCTTCTCAAACACCTCATGAATGGTGCCAACAGTGGCAGTCATTGTAATTGAGATGGATACGTGGTCAGACAGTGAAATATACTTGATATACTCAAGGGCATATTTATAATTTTTTCACGCAATTCAGTGCATCATGCCACCTTGCTACGCTGTGCTGCAACAGAAGGAAAGGGCAGGAATGCATTGTAATTCATGCTTGTCCTTTCCTAGAGCTGGTGCACTTTTGGCTGCCTAGCGCCAATGCAGGCAACCTTGTGTCATGGTGCAAAGGTGCCTGCATTGTAGGCAGGATTGTTTTTGTCCAGGAAGGGACACCTTCCAACACAAAAACAATCCTGAGAGGCATTTTCCTCTTTCTATGTGTGCTGCAGAAGGCAGGACACGTAGAAAGATGTTGTGCCTCACCTAGGGAGAAGCAGAATTTTCACGCATTACCTTGTCTGTCACTAATGGCAAATCTGGAAATGCACCAAACTCTGTGGGTGGATGCATGGGAACACCTATGCTCCATCCATGGCACGCCTCCCTGCCTCAGAGTAATGCAAGGTAGTGATTTGCGCTGCCTTATGTTACTCTAGATTTATTAAGTCATACCGGTCCACACAAGGTGGCTTGCTAAATCTCACTTAGGCTTTGCATCGCTCTTCCACCCCCTGGTGTGGAGCCAGGGTGAAACAAAATCTTAAGAAGTTTGGCCCCCGGCATCTGAGTTGGTCCACCTTGAGGCACAGAAGCACAAACCAGAAGATGGTTCTATCGGGCATACGTGTGATTGTACCTGAGTAGTTGAAGTAGTCAACATTATTTGGGTGCTGTAACCCTCCATAAATCCCCTAATTCAAGATTACCGAGCCACTCGTTCCCTTTCTCCTTCCAACAGTCCCAACATCTGGGTGGATCTGCCCTCCCATAGTGTCCATCTTTATATTAAGGTTCCCTTCAATAGGCACCTAACCCTCCGAACCCCATAGAATATCAGTGATATTGTTTCTTCATGCTACTATTTTGGGCAGAAATGTTGGCAACTGTGAAACGGCAATGGCCAAATTGAACAAAGTGCTAAGAACCTGCCAGTCAAGTATGCCTCTTTGTTACGTAACTCTCCTCAGAATACGCTAGAAATAGAATGGCTACCAGCTATCCACTTGATGGGCTTGAGGAAAAGTACAGTCAAGGGAACTTAAGTACTGAAGCTTCTCTTGCGCTGAGCCTTTTTGTCATATTTAGGACAGTTCAAGATTAAACCTTCATAAATTGTTTTTCCATAAATGACATCAAGGCCAAAATTGTGTCTATTTTTCCTTCAGGTTGGGTATTATAAAGGTTTCTGGATTTGCCTGGAGAGAACTGAGAAAATAGCAAAAATGTAGCAGAATTGTGCTTTTTGTCTCAAAAAGTGAGTAAAAGTACTGAGCAAGAACATCTGTGCCTTTGTTCTGAGTATGGCATCAATGAATTGCTGCTGTGCTAAGATTGCCTTCTGCAGAGCTTTCAGGAACAAGTAAAGAAATCATTTTTTCACCACGTTTTTTTTCAATTTCCAAGAACTTGCAGCTTTTTGTGGAAAGACACTTGAAGCCCATGGGTGAACCGGGAAAGTTGTACATTTTTGAAAAGTAGATACTTTGCAGAAATCAGCAGGAGGTCGTTAGTGTACAACATTACTGATGGAGTTCCCAAAGAAACTAATAAAAAAAGAATGACAGTAAATATGAAAAAAAATAGCCCACAATGTTATAGTCTACATTTTTTTACCCCAATGGCCAATCTACAAAAGCAATGTATCATTATAATTGTCAGACTCTTTCGATTGCAGTGATATATAATGTTCATTGTCTGTCCAAAAACACACAATGCTCACTGTCATCAACCAAGCTGCAACATGCATCAATTCATAAAGTAAAATCTTATGAATGAAAAATGGTCATAAAGAAAAGCCATGCATTTTTGGGAAATGTTCTCAAGAATCTGACCTATTCATACAAATGTAAATTTGGGATTACCCATGATATCATATGATTCATAATGCGTTTTGAAAAATGTGTCCTTTCAAACCCAATGACTTACATTTTGCAGCCAAAAAAGGAGGGAAATTCAGTAGTAAAAAATGAATGTTCCATTATTCTGTTGTACAACTTATACTTTCTCAGTAAACGTGCATGTTGTTGGACAACATAAACATCAAAGCCGTGCATGACTGATTCTACATACACCAATAGGATAAGTTGGCTTTAGTCCTGCTAGCTCACAGTGCACCATCTCTACCCCTAACACATAGTGTGATCAGCATTACGAGAATGTTGAAGAAGTTAAACAACTCAATCACTGTGCTGTTACAGAGAATATATGTCTGCATATATGTAATTCTGGGTGTAAAACGCCACTCCACTAGTGGAGTTTGCATAGTTTTTGCAACTCCACATTCCGCAAAGAACGCGGAGTTACCAAAAAACTCCTTACTCCCCAACGGAGCAGATTGTTTTTGTGTTTGTGCACCAGAAATGCGTTTTCGTGCACGTGGGAACGACTTACCGGGTGCCTGCGATCGCCAACGAGATTTCCTGACCCGTTAGCAAGCGCCACTAGATTTGCTAAGCGGCCGCATGGTCCTGCAAGAGTTTGAGATCGCGAAGATGTCATTCTGGCACGCCATCGGACTTCCAGGGGAAGTTTTGTGAAGGATGCGATCCCGAACGGGCAGAATCTACAGCGACTGCTATCTGGAGAAGGTTCTCTCCCCGAGCGGCATCAAAACCTGCTCAAACTGACGATTTGGATTAAAAAAACTCCTCAAATTGACATTTGGCTGTACTTTTTGCGCAAGGAGTCCTTTTTCTTTTTTTTAAGAGGAAGGACCTGCCCCAGAGTCTCCAACTTTCTGTTTTTGTTCAGCAGGCTCCTCCCAGTGCTTTGTCCATCTCCTGGTCACTTTTCATTTGGATTTGGAGCTGGAAGGATCACTCTTTGTGTCTGCTGCATCATATATCATTGGATTTGAGGACTTTTGAATTTGAGATTTCACAAGTAAGTTGGAAAATTGGTGTTGTTTGTTTGATTAGGGCAATGCACCTAGATTTGTTTGTACTTTTGAACCTTTTTTTAAAATGTATTGTAGTTACAGTAGGGGCCTAGTTGTTTCTTTGTAAGTTATTTTTCTTCTTTTATAAAGGAAACACATTGCACAGTTAACTTAAATTTTCTCCAACTTTTGAAAACAATTTGCAATATTTATTTTCTTCACTATGTAGCCCAGTTATCTGCCAATAGGCCTTTCAACCAGGATGCCCAGAGCCCCTCATGTGTGCATGAAACAACTGTTTCTGTGTTGTCTGTTGAATTTAAATATCATTTAGGGCATGGATGGCATTGGATTGAAATTCAAAATGTGTTTTTGGGGGGGATTTCACTTTTTTTCATGTGTGTTAAATCAAATGCCTTTGTTTGATGTGTGTGGTTGTAACTTGCAAACCTTTTTTTAGCCCTGTGGATTTTCATTTTTGGCATTCTTGCATTAAAGATGTGCTGTTTAGCATGCTTCCTTTGTTTGGCCAGAGTGTGAGTGTATTTGTAATAGTCGGCCATCATTTGCCTTGGCTGATACCCCCCCATGTGGCCGGGCCATTTTGTAAAGTCTGTCTCCATATAGGCCTGCTTGAGTTAGTTGTTTTCCAGACCTCCTGCTTGTTGTTGTTGTGTTGTGACTGACCATGTAGCTGGCGGCCATTTTGTGAAGGCAGACAGTGTGCTTTTGCCATAGGCCTGCATTGTCTGTCTTCCCTTTGTAGGATTATTGCTTGTTGTTGTTGCCTGGCCATGGTGCTAACAGCCATTTTGTGAAGGCAGCCAGTGTGCTTTTGCCATTGGCCTGCATTGTCTTCCCTTGGTAGGCTTAATATTGCTTGTTGTTGTGGCCTGGCCATGTGGCTGGCTGGCATTTTGTGAAGGCAGCCAGTGTGCTTCTGCCACAGGTCTGCATGCCTTCTTTGTGGTGGCCATGTCTTCTTGCTGGTTGTTCTTCTAAATGTAATCTTTTCTTCTGTTATTCAACAAAAAATGTAGCACAATTCACTACATTTTCTCCATGTTTTTAACAAATTTGCAACATTGATATTTGAATTGAAAGTCACTATGTGGCCTAGTCTGCCAATGGGTTTTCTAACCAATAGGCCCTGAGTTACTAATGGGTGCATGAAACAACTGTGTCTGTGGAGTGTGCTGAATTTAAACATCATTTAGGGCAAGGATAGCATTGGATTGAAATATGAAATATGTTTTTTGGGGGTATTTCACTTTTTTCCATGTGTGTTAAATGCCTTTGTTGGATGTGTGTGGTTGTAATGTGCACCATTTGTGTTTTAGCCCTGTGGATTTTCATTTTTTGGGGGGTTTTGTTGCATTAAAGATGTGTTGTTTAGCATCCCTCCTTTGTTTGGCCAGTGTGTGAGTGTGTTTGTAATAGTGGGCCATCATTTGCCTTGGCAGAGCCTCCACATGTGGCCAGGGGCCATTTTGTAAAGTCTGTGTCAATATAGGCCTGCTTGCGTTCATTCTTTTCCAGGCCTCCTGCTTGTTGTTGTTGTGTTGTAACCATGTGGCTGGAGCCATTTTGTGGAGGCAGTTAGTGTGCTTTTGCCATATAGGCTCTATGACTGTCTTCCCTTTGTTTCTCTTGGCTTATTGCTTCAATTGTCATTAGTCAGCTGCAGTTCCCCGAGTGCTGCATCCCACGCGAGGCACAATGCCATACCGTTACATTTTTATTTTTGTTCTTGTTCTTCTTCTTTCCTATCCTTCCTGAGTGTACTACTGTGATGTACACAGTACACCATGAAATCCCTTGTTGTTGTCAAAGTCTCACAAATGGTTACACTGTATTAGTAATGGTTTTAATACCCGAGGTAATAACACTAACAAGTGTGACCACACACACTAAATTATATTGTATTTGTTTGTACTTGTAATTGAACTGCAACAATGCCACGTTTCACTGATGTTCTTCTTGCTTCTTTGCTTTTAGGTGCACAAAAGAGGAGGAGACAACATAACCCATTATACTGACAGACAGACGGACTGTGCCCTGCGCACAACGTCACGTGGAGTTTGAATACAGGCAGACATCTCTTCAACTTGTGCCACTATGTGCTAACTGGCATCTTCAAGATGGCCCCAAAGAAAGGTACCAGGTCCAGTACCAAGAAAGTTGCCAGTGAGAAGAAGGCACTGCCACTTACCACCACTGGTATGTCACCCAAGACCTTTTTTAGGACAGCAAAAATTGCGCCTGCAGCAGCGGTGTCCAGGGAGCAAGCTAGGAGCAGAACCCCTCATCAGTGGACCCACCCCACCAACCTAAGCTGAAGCTCATGTTTGTTGCAGAGGCAGACAGTCTAATCACAACGACAACGAGCAGTGATGTTGAAATTGACTTATCGTTATCGCAAAGTAGTACCCAATCAATGCAGGAAACTCAGATAAGTGGGCAATAACAGCTGCAACCACCCCCAATAGTAGTTGTTCCTCCCGAAGTAGGGGCAGTTCAGGAGATCAAGCTTCCTGCTTAGGAAGAATAAGAGGAAGCCACTCATTCAGAAGATTCATGGTCTTCCAGATCCCCAGCAAGAAAAAGGAGGATTAGTCCATCAAATTCTTCTCCAAGCCCCCCTTCTGATGATCTAGACGGCCACTTGGATCCCACCTCAGTCTGAGTGTGAGACACGCCACGAAACAAGGCTAAGAAAAAAGAAGGTTCCAGAAAGCCTTAGAGTTATGGAGGTAGATGTAGAAGAGAAGGATGTAGGAAGTCGGATGGCCTGTGGCAAGTGAAGTCACATGGTGAATTGTTTGTTGCCCTGTAGGTACACGGGGAAAACGTGTGACAATTAGAGTCGCACAACGCATTGTCTGGGTTCGATTTGGTAACATCGCCGTGTGTTATCTTTAGGGACATTTCTGTATGGGTAGCGAAGGCCACCTGTGAAAATTTTGTCTTAAGTAACAGGAGTCCACGTGAACTCTGATTACGCTTATCACTGAAAAGGTTAATAGGTGTTCCCTAAGCTTGACAGAAGGATAAAGTAGAGGGAAGTGCTACTTTATTAACGAATGAAATAATTCTGAAGTAGAGCAGAGGTTAGCGCTGCTCTCAGGAAAGACAGGATTCTGTGTGAATGAACTACATTTTCCATATGAATGTGTGTAAATGAAATAGCATTCGACTTAATTGTTAAACTGTGGTCTTAATTCTCAGGAGCAGTGCGTTTCCAACAGGTGTCTCATCTCCAGAGACACGGTTAGTTAATGCTTGTTAGAAGGGTAAGGTAGAGGGAAGTGCTACTTTATCGGCGAAAGTAATAATTCCGTAGAAGAGCAGAGGTAAGTGCTGTTTTCGGGAAAGACGGAATTCTTGTGAAAAAGGTCAATAACTATTCTTTTGTTAGCGAAACAGATAATGCTAGTGTTTTTATGTCGTTACTAACAAAATTTGAGTAAAGAAGTGTAAGAGAAAGTTTGCCGATAAATTTTGTAAAGGAGGGGTCAGCAGAAGCAGGAGTAGGGAGAAAAGCTGACGACAGAAAGACCACGCTGGGATTGGCCAGCTGTAGAGTGACGTGGACGCACAGGATTGGTGCATTAGTGTACGCCGCACTAGGAGTGGAGAAGTAACATGGTGACAAAGACACTCTGGATTGGTGCGTTAGTGTGAGTCGCGCTACGATTGGATAAGACAACAGAATAGTCGTAGAGGAAATCTAGCGATACGCAGAATAGAGAAAATGATGTATTACGATCCACCAGAGAAGGAGAAAAAGTCCTGGTTTGGAAAAATTTAGAGCTTGTACAAAAAGGACAAACCGATTGTGACTAGAGAGGGACAGTTGCTTCCTCCACCGAAATCACCCGCATCCTTCATGGTTGCGAAATATGGGTATCATACATTTATTTGGTTAGACAATTGGGCAAAGTATACAAAAGATGATGGAGTTTTAGCTTTTCCAGAACATGGTTAATTTAATTTAGCGGTATTAAGGAATTTAAGAGAAAGAATGACGAGATTAGAACCGAGACCTAGACCTACTCAGTTTGAAGCATTGACAGAATGGGAAGATGAGATGTATGAAAGAGAACAACAGCGAAGTGGCGGCAGGTATGAATACATGTTTGGTAGACCATGTGGACAAGAGAATCATGATGACAGAATGAGGAGATGGCGAAGTGCAAATATGGCTGATGGGATGTTCCCTATGAAAAATGTTGAAGAAACTAGTAGTAGAAAATGTACAGAGAAGAAAAATAATACAGGATCAGAAGGTTACAAGTATGGTGTGCATGAGTCGGAGGATGATGTACTGGAGGACATGTTTTATAAAACTCCACCCCCGTATTAACCCAATTCTACGTTATTGACACCCAGTGCCCCAGTAAAAGAGTCACCACAAAATATAAAATTTGAGTCGATACCACCTGAGGTAGAGAGAAATAATCCTTTTAGAGAAACAGAAAATATACAACCTGGTAAAATGTGAAATGAAAATTCAGCTGAATTAGCCAGAAGCACTTTTGAGTTAACTGAAAGGATTAGAGAATTGACTAAAAATATGGAAGCTGTAACTGTTCCTGTAACAATAGGACCCATAATGCCTATTTTTGATAAGCAGAAGGATAGTGAGCATTGACTAACGATTCCTTACAACAATAATAAGCAAGCTGAATCAGGAAAAAGAGAGTCAGGAGAAAATCCATGGAGACCAGTGACAGGAACTTCTGGGTTTAGCACTCCTAAAAATCTGACAGTGAATTAGAGCCTAGTGAATAAAGCAATAATGACAACAGGATCAGTACCAGGAACACCAACAAGTTTAGAACAAACAAGAAATTAACCAAATTCCGTAGGTCCTACTTCAGAGGAACTAAGTGAATGGTTGAGGAGTTTACAGCAAAAAGATGCAGAACCCCGACCTTTAGATGTGGCAAAGTTAAAAATTGTATTGGAAGAATTAATAGTAGGGACTATTCCCACAGAAAAATTGAAAGCATATCAGGATGAAGAGCTACTGTTTCTATGTAAAAGTATAACCTGGAGAGCAAGACATTTACATTAAATATTGGAAGAAGTGGCGAGTGAGATGGGTATTGAATTTGAAAAAATAATATAATTGCAAAAACCATACAGAGTAGACTTTGCCGAGAAAGACATAGAGAATTTGAATACAGCCGGAAGAATAACTCAAATTAAAGATTTAATTGTTTTGCTGAGAAAATGGGGCGATGTAGATAAATGGAAAAGTAGGTGTTTTCGAAAACGAGATGATGCAACAGATAAAACATTTGCGGCTTTCCCAGTAAGAGAAAAATAAAAGGTGGTAACTGAATGTCCCGTGAGGGAGATTCCAGGCGGAGGCTATGTACATGTCCCCTGGACCAGACAAGACATTTTATCATTCACCAATGACTTTCCTCGCTTGCGCGAGAAGCCGGTTGAATGGTACAAGCAGGTAGACAGATTTGTAAAATTATCAAAGGTACTATGGATTGATTTGAATAGTTTATTTGACATAATTGTGCCAGCAGACCTATGGGCAGAATGTAAAATTACAATAGGTTGGACTACTCAAGAATACCCTAGGGATCCAAAAACAGGTGCTCCTGATCCAGAAGTAATACAAAATATGAATAAGTAGTTACCTTTCTGAAAAATAAAGTGCCTCCCAAAGAAACTGATTAGGTAAAAATTGATAGAATTCATCAAGAAGTAAAAGAATATGTACACGCCTACTACGAGAGATTATTGTTGGCTTTTAAACAATACAGTGGTAATGAAAATTTGAGTGAGAAGGACTTGAGTCATTTTGTATATAGATTTGTGTATGGGTTGCGTCCTGAAGTAAGTAAAATGATTAAGCAGCATACAGTGAATTGGCAAAATAAAAAGATAGATGAAGTACTAAGACATGCAAAATATTTTAGTGATGAGATTGAAGCCAAGCAGCGTAATTAAAAGAAAAAGCTATGTGGGCTCAAGTAAAAGTGGCAGAAAGAGAGGAGGCCCAATTGATTGAACAAGCAAATGGTACGAGCATGAAACAAAAACCCAACATTGGGAAAGGGAAAGGACAGATTAGTATAGAAGCCAAAAAGAAATGGCCATGTCATAATTGCGGAAGGATAGGGCATTGGAGAACCGAGTGTAAATTTCCCCCAAGTGCTAATGGCGATAATGCATCATTGAATCCACAGGTGCAGAATGAGGCGAGTTGTCAAGCACAGCGACAGCAGCAGGTTGTTGCCCAACAGTGTCAGGTGCCAAAACCGCCTTTTCCACAGAGTTTAAATCCTCAGAGATACAGTAAAGAGACAGGATTCTACAACGATGAACAGGTAACTAAGCTGCCGCTCGCTAGTGCTGTTTCGCAGTATTGGCTACAACGCCATGAGAGTGAGTCAGAAGAAAGCTATTAACGGTGCCGAAGGGAGGAAGAAGAGTGCGTACTTGGCGCAACTGTAGAAGTAGACCAGACAGGCCCTTTTGTGGATGGAAAGATAAATGACGAAAACATTACTTTCCTAGTACATACTGGTGCTATTCGTTCAACTGTTAGGTCAGCTGATGTCAAAAATCTTCCTCTCTCAGATGAAACAATCCAAGTAGTTGTAGTATCCAACAGACAGATAAAAACGTATCTCACTGAACCGGTTAAGGTTAAAATAGGGAAATTTTCTGAAATGCACCGTTTTGTCGTGTGTGATTCAAGCCCTGTAAATTTGTTAGGGAGAGACTTACTGTGCAAAATGAACTGCACAATATTCTGTACTCCTGACGGAATAGCTTTTGAAACTCCTGATGAGGATGTACTGTACAAGATGACTATAGCTAATATGGAACCTGAAATTACTGAGGCATTTGCTGTATTTGACCCCGAGGAATTGCCTCAAGAATTGAAGAAAACAGTAAAAACTGAGTAAGTTACCCAAATATTCCACAATACAAATTGACACCCGAGATAATTGCAGGAGTAACTCCTGTAATAGACAGAATAATTGAACAAGGTATTTTGAGGGAAATAATGAGCAGTCCATGTAACTCACCAATTATGGGTCTGAAACCTAACGGCACTTTCAGGATAGTACGAGACCTTAGAAAAGTAAATAAAATCGTTGAATCATGTTGTCCCATTGTACCAAATCCATCTGTGATTTTATATTAGATTCCTCATGATGCAGAATGGTCACAGTGATTGATTTGTGTCATGCTTTCTTTTCCATTCCTCTGCACCCTGACAGCCAACAGATTTTTGCGTTCCGGTTTGGTGAACGTACTTTGGCATGGTGCCGAATCCCACAGGGGTATACAGAGAGTCCCTCGATATTTAATCAGATCCTGAAAAAGTCCCTAGAAGATTTAAAAATGCCTGAAAGTCCAGTACTAGTCCAATATATCGATGACATACTTGTGGCATCGAGAACTCGAGAAGCTTGTGAAGTGGATACTGTTGCATTGCTGAATCATTTGGCAGATGGAGGACTTAAAGTATCCCCATCAAAATTACAATTCTGTCAGAAAGAAGTACACTATTTAGGCCATAAAATTGAAAAAGGGCTAAGAAAAGTGACTGCAGAAAGAATCAGAATAATAAAAGGAATGAGAGCCCCAATGACTTGGAGAGAAGTGAGGATGTTTCTTGGAATGGTTGGATATTGCCGCCAGTGGATTAGTAATTTCTCTTTGATTGCAAAACCTTTAGTGCACCTAACAAAAAGTGATGTAAAAGACCCCATTGAATTAAAAAAAGAAGAGTTGAAGGCTTTTAAACAATTGAGAGATGGTTTGTATGAAGCCCCAGCTCTTGGCATGCCTGACTGTGAGAAAGAATTTGAACGCTATTGCAGTGAGAGAAATGGATGTGCACTTTCTGTATTAATACCGAAACACGAAAAATTTAGAAGACCAATTGCATATTTTTCAGCTATGTTAGATCCTGTAGGTGTAGCATTGCCTGGTTGTTTGAAAGCAGTAGCAGCGACATGTAATAGTCTGGAACAAAGCGAAGGAATTGTGATGGAATACCCTGTGAGAGTGTTTGTGCCTCATGATGTGGCGACCCTTTTAACAAGAAGCTGCACTCAGTTTATGACACACAGTTGTCGAACTAAATATGAGAAAGTCATATTAGGAGCAACAAATGTGAGCCTTGTGAGATGTCTGAATGTGAACCCTTCAACACTGTTACCTGATACTGAGAATGTGGAAGTTGGAGATGATGTGGATCATGACTGTTTGGAAGTGCTTGATTTTGTACCAAGCCACGTCCTGATATAAAAGATGTACCTTTGACAGAAAGTGACTATGTGATGTTTGTGGATGGATCATGCCTGAGAACGGACGAGGGAATTTTTAGTGCAGCATATGCAGTATGCACAGTAGCAGCTGTACTGGAAGCATCTTGTCTGAATGGAATGAAATCAGCCCAGGTTTCTGACCTTTTTGCATTAACAAGAGCATGCAAGTTGGGAAACAATCTGAGAGTGACTGTGATAACCGATAGTCAATATGGCATTGGTGTTGTGCATGACTTTGGGCAGATCTGGTCCCAAAGAGGGTTTTTGACATCGAGAGGAACTCCTATAAGGAATGCTAAAGTGGTTGGGAAATTGCTTGAGGCGATACAGCTGCCAAGGCAATTGGCAGTAGTGAAATGTGCTGCCCACTCGAAATCTGCTGATTATGTATCAGCGGGGAACGAGTTTGCCAATGACATGGCACAATATTGTACACGAAATCAGAGCTGTGAATCGGGGTAGGGAAAAAGAAAAGAATTCATGTCCCTTGCTGTTTACTAACACTGTGAATACATGGGAAGAAGTGAGGCAGTTACAAGAAGAAGCAGGAGATGAGGAAAGGAGACAGTGGGTAAAAGCAGGATGTGCACCACAGGAGACAGATCATGTGTGGGTTTATCGGGATGGAAGACCAGTCATGCCTGATAGCATGGTTTCTACGATGGCACAAATGTATCATGGACAAGCACATGTAGGAAGAGATGCTATGATCAGACTTTTCAAACAGACATGGTATAATGCAAAATTCAGACTTGTAGCTGAGAGCCTTTTTCAGAGATGCCTTATATGTCAGCAATACAATCCCGGAAGAAAAACATTGGTAAGTCTAGGAACCATAGGATGAGAAGGAGGGCCTTTCACAAGAATGCAGATTGACTTCATTGAAATGCCCCCCTGCAATAGGTTGAGGTATGTCCTAATGATAGTTTGTCTGTTCTCTCGATGGGTGGAAGCATACCCAACAAGAAGAAGTGATGGAATTACAGTAGCAAAGCTACTATTGAGAGAGTTCATTCCCAGATTTGGTTTTCCAGTCACGATAGAGTCAGATAGAGGAAAACATTTTTATAATGAAGTCATGAAACTGATTTGTGAAGCATTGAATGTACAACAGAAACTGCATTGTGCCTATCGCCCAGAGGCTTCTGGTGTGGTGGACCAAGTAAATGCCACCATTAAAAACAGATTGGGAAAAATGTGTTTGGCCACAGGATTGAAATGGCCTGAGGTCTTGCCTCTGGTACTCATGACTATTAGATCTATTCCGGATAGGAATTCTGGTTTGAGTCCTCATGAGATAGTGATGGGGAGAGCGATGGGACATGTATTCATTCCTGTCAACAAGCTATTGCCTATATCTGATGAATTGGTGTTGGATTATTGCAAGGGGTTGGCTGATTCCGTTCATTCTGTGTTTCATCAGGTTGGATCGGATGTAACCACTCTTGAAAAGAAGCCAGCTCATGATCTGAGCCCAAGTGACTGGGTAAGAATCAAAGTGCATAGAAGAAGGAATTGTCTGGTGCCAAGGTGGGGTAAGCCATGTCAGGTGATCCTGACCACGACGACAGCTGTAAAATGTGCAGGAGTGAAGAATTGGATTCATGCTAGTCATACCTTGCGAATTCCAAATCCAGTAGATCACAGAGAAGAATACTTTGAAGAATCTGATACAAGTTCCGAATCAGATACAGAAGAAACAAGAGCAAGACCAACTCCTGAGAGGGGGGAGCCAGAACCAAGTTCAGTTATAGCACCAAAGAATCTACTATAAGAAGGAAATTGCAAATTTCTGACACTAGCTCAGAGTCAGACACTGAACCAGTGCAAGTACATGAGAGTGTAAACGAAAACAGTGAAGAGACTGTCAAAGAAATTCTTGATAAAGAAGCTTCGCTTGAAAAAACAAGAGAAATTCCACCTGAAATAACAGAAGTAGATGGTAAGGTGCCAGATACAGAGAGAGAGGGAAAGATTGTTGCGGAAGATCCCCGAGGAGGTGTAGGGAAGCCATACATCCAGGTAGAAGAAGGGACAGTAAGTCAGCAGGAAGATTGTGTGGAAGAACCGCGAGGACGGACAGAAGTAGATAAGAAAAAGGAAGTGGTGGAAAGAAAGACTGTTGAAAGTAAGAGTCAAGTTGTAACTGAATCTGAGGACAGGGATGAAGAAATACCAGAAGGTCGAGCCCTGAGAAAAAGAGCATGGAGAACTGAGAGAAATGAAAAGGGAAATAAGTTGAAAAGGCCAGCAAAGGATGGAGTTTGGCCAAACAAGATAAAGAGATTAAGATACAGATTGACACGAGTACATTCATCCAGAGCTGAACAAGTGAATGAACTGTCTAGCCAAGAGAAATCAAAAGAGGTGAAACAGACACCATTAGAGGAAAGCAAACGGACGAGAAATCCTAACCAGAAGTATAAGTCACCAGAATGGTCATATGTGGCACTTCCTGAAGTACAAGAGGAGGCAGATAGCCAAGGGGATCCAGAGGTGACTTTATCAGAAGTGGTTGAGGATGACGAAGAATCGGAAATCCTGAGAGTTATCTTGTCCGACATCGGGGAAGAGACGGATGTTCAGGAAATTCTGAATCAAGATTGTGAGAAAAGAGTGAAAGACGATCAAATGCCAAACTGAGGAGACAAAAGTGCTCCAGAAGAGAAACTTGAAAAATTACATAATAAAAAGACATAACAGAAAAAGAACCAAGTAGGTGCTTAGAGCCTTTGGTTTAGACAAAACTAGTTGAGGCTAAGTCAAAAGACACTGATCATTTTCCGAAATGCCAAACACAGAAAGTAGAAAATGTACATATGTGTTCCTTCGAAGATGGTGCAAAATGTGTTGTTGTTGTACAGGATCACTACCGCTTCTGGGGAGTGCGTTAGCTTTAATGGTTTCATTTAACCCCTTGTGTGCCCTTAACGGAACCACGCCGTCATGAGCCACGGGCACCGTGTGCTCATGACGGCGTGGTTCCGTCATGGAGCGGCCGCTCCTCCCACGCGGCTCGAATTCCCCGCCTGTGCGGGCGAAATAGAGAGTGGACGGAGTTGTGACGGAACCACGCCGTCATGAGCACAGCTCGCCCGTGACTCATGACGGCGCGGTTCCGTCATGAGCACCGCGCCACCGTGCTGCCCCCAAACCCCCCCAGCACTGCGGCGGAATTCGCGCCGCAGCGAAGGGGTTAAAGTAACATTAGAGACAATAGAAGGTCATAATGAGAATAAGACTGACGTAGAAAAGATTCAGAAGATTTATCCAACTAAAATAGATAGAAATTATTTACATAAAGATAGATCCATAACTGATTTTTCTAACAATGTTTTTTCAAAATGATTATACGAATATGTAAAAACAATGGATGTGAGAGATTGCTACGTATGCATGCAGGTGCCTGCATCAGTGTCTGAGGGAGTGACGTACCATCACCTTCCAGTTACATATGGAATAACATGTAGTGTATTAGCAAGTTTGTTTTACAAAACAGGGAAACTAGAATATAATTTTTCAGATGTAGACAACATATTTTCACAAGTGCCTGTAGTCCATAAATTGAATAAAGTAAAACCTGGTAAAGTGTTAGGTGAATTCTTCTTAGAAACCAGAGAACTAACATTAGAATCAGTTTTCAAAAATAATCTCACTTGTAGTCTGAAAAGAGAAGAAAAGACTTTCTTAGATATGGTAGAAGAATAAAAATGAAAAATAAGGAACCTGAGGGAAAAGAAGAAAAGACAGTTTGGGATGTTGAAAGAGAAAAACATTTGAAAGGAGAAAATAGTCCAGCAATGGTTTTAGATTGGCCTCAGAAAGGAAAATTGTGTATTAGAAGAAATCAAACTGTGTATGATAACTATTTCATAGGTACAAGTGATTGCCATGATACTTATATAATCATGGGTGGATGAGGATTTAAAGGAGGAAATGATCCGGTATTCCCTGGATTGTATTTTATCTGCGGGAGCAAAGCTTATTATTGATTACCCAACCATTGGTATGGCACATGTTACCTAGGCCTGGATTGCCCAAAGATATTTCATGTGGGAACAGGAAAAGATGGTGCACATGAGATAGGTAGACAACTAACACGTAGGAGAAGAGAATCTTGGGCAGAAATTGTAGAAGACATTTTTGGAGCACTGATACCAGCAGTTGGAATATCTCTGAATGCACATAAAATTAGGACATTATCAACAGTAGTGGATCGCTTGTCAACAAGCACTGCTGGAGGATTTGTATTGGTAAATACAGAAATGGTTGCCATGCGAGCAATGGTGATGCAAAATCGACTTGCCCTTGATATAATTTTGGCAAAAGAGGGTGGAGTCTGTGGAATGCTGAAAGTTCAACATTGTTGTACTTATATTCCTGACAAAAGTCGAGATTTTAAGACATACATAAAGAATGATTTGCATGAGGAGATTGTTCCAATGGAGGTTGAAGGTATTTGGGATAAAGATTGGGAAAAAGTTCTCTACAATTAAGGACTTTCTACTAAAATTAGGTAGTACCTTTATTGGTAAGATTTTAATTCCAGTAACATGTGTGATATTTTTTGCATTAATTCTGAGACTAGGATGCTTATTTAGCAAGAAAAGAAAATTGCAAAAACACATAAAAAGAGAAACTGCAAAGAAAAGAGAGAAAGAGAGAAATGAAAGAGAAATGGAAGAGGTAGAATTAGAAGAATGGAAAGAGAATGTGTATAACAAAACAAGAGAGGAAGAGACAGGGGAAACTATTATGTGATCTAACAAAACGTAAAAGAGAACTGAATTCATTTCAATTGTAAATTTTATCAAATTTTGAGGGTATTTTGAGGTGATATTAAAAATCACCAAAGGGGGGATTGATGGAGCAGGTAAAGCAAAATTTTGTATACCTCCTCTATTTTGCATGAAAATATTAATCATTTAATCGACTAATATAATAACTTGAATTAACCGTGTGCTGTGTTATATTAATCAACTATTTGCACCATTTGTAAACACCAATTACACGTGGGACTTATTGCTATTTTGCATGGCAGAATAACCTTAATAACTAATTATGGTACGCATATTAACAGTAGTACGTGTGATAATAAAAAAAAAATCGCATGAATTATGTTGCTTTTGTGATGTTTGCGTTCCCGTTTTGGACCGAAGAGTGAGTTTTATTGCTTTAAATGTTGCTAAAAGCTTGGAAAATACTAATGCATACAGAGATTAGGGAGGGTTTAACATTAGAATCTTCATTTCTGTGTATTAATTATTCTTTTGTGTTTGTTTTGCTTAAGTTGGCATTTGGGCCTACCAAAATATGGCATCCAAAATGGAGTTCAGAAGTGGCCACAGTCTTGTGAGCGCGATGTCTACTGCGCAGACTAGGTTGGCTCCGTAGACCTCCAGGCAACCCTAGTCAGAGCACAATGTTTCTGGTCAAGGATAGGAACATGGAGGACTGCCAAACTTCAGTCAGTAAAAACTGGTCTAATCGAACAATGGTCACATACAAGCAAGCAACTACAATGTTGCATGAAGATGTCATACACGGAGGAAGAGAACGAGCAGAATCCGTGAGAACCCAAACTAGTGGGAAAATTGGACGATATTGCAAAACCTCATCAAATGGACCAATCATATCCGTCCTTAGACTAAGAAATGTTTCATGTTGTCCCGAATTTTATTATAAAAAAGGCAGTAGAATAGGGAGGAGTTTAGAATGGAGATCGATTGATGACCGCACACCCCTATCGACCCCATAGGCGATGACAGATGCTTGCACGATTTCTGGTCCTTTGGAGATCTTTGGGACTGTAACGTGCTGAGCAAAGAACTTTCCGGACTTTGAGCCTTGGCCGGCTTTATTTGGACAATTGAAAAGCTAAAATGTGGTTTATGCAGAGACAATTGAATTAGAAAAGCCCGATAGCAAGAATAGGTAAATATAAAATTGCCATGTGATTTGTGCTGATTTGATTAAAAATTCTAAACTTTGATTGGCCAAAATGCTAAATTAATTGCAACAATATTTAGATAAACAAATAATTGATTAACAGAAATTACCAGTTTGTGGTTTTTCAATGAGGGATTAGAGGATTCTGAAGCTTAAATGTGTTTTAGCTGGTTCTAAATCACCATCAACCAGTCCAACTAATTGGTTCGTCGACTAAGTGGTGGAGTATCTTGATGTTAAGGTTAGGATTCCTATAGGTGGTGATGCAAATGTATATTCTGTAAATAACTTTTCTTCCCTATAGGTAATAAGTTACTCCCCCACATGTCCAGCGCATTATTATCATCCCTCCTGTGTGCCGACTCGTGAGGTGTGACGTATGAGTGTTGGTGTTATGGGCCCCACCAATGAATGCGTGAGTGAATGAGTTAGTGTGACAGCGGGTCTGCGAAGCAGGGAGGATATTTGTAAAATTCGCCCCAGTTTTGTGCTGGATCAATGCCACAGACAATGTCAGTAATATAGTTAAGGCCATGGCCGATGGTGGCTATTTCAGGGTCCTGTGTTTGGTGCACTGCATTAACATAATTGTTCAAGGCTTTCTGAAAAAAGAAGACCAAGTCAGCAACTTATTTATCACCTGCAGCAGAATCTGCACACATTTCAGCCAGTCTTTTAAAGCCGGGAAGCAGCTGAGGAAAATTCAACGTGATAATAGCATGCCAGTTAAAGCACTCATCCAGAAGGTGCCAACATGTAAAGGATGCTACTGTGAAAGGCATGATCATTGAGATGGACCAATGGGGCCTTGTTGAATGCCTGATGGAGATGCTGCTTCCTTTCGAGGTCTTCACACGTGAAGTCAGCAAGGAGCACTGTAACATGGGCCAAGCTATCCCATTGTTGCACATGCCACAGAAACAGCTAAAGGAGGTGTCTGCAATGTACACAGGTGTGAAGGAACAAAAAAAGAAGCATATGAGTTGGTGAGAGCTTAATCCTTCACTTATCTGAAAATACAAGGGTGCAAAGAGTCATTGTGTTATCCAACCATTACATTTTTGCCACAATTCTTGCTCTACGGTACAAACCATAACTGCACACTTCCATTCCTTTTTCAGACAGGGATGTTGCCAGCTACCAAACTTGGATAGCTGTGCAAGCCAGTCTGACACTGAGAAGGACCAGTCTCTTGCCCCAAAATGTGGAGAGGTTAACCATGATAAAAATGAATCAGCACTTTAAACCACGGGATTACACCATAACTGCAGTAGCACAGCAGGAAGATGATGTCTGCGACTCAAGTCATGGAATAAGTGTGTTAGGTGCTACTTCTGAGCGAACCAGCAGAGTTTGAGGATGAGCTCTACTTCCCTCACAACTAAGCGCTTTCATTTTCCAGTTTGTTTATTTATTTCTTCAATGCACAAAAAAACATATAGCTGAGGGACATTATTTACTTTTCTCTGGTTCACAAATCCATCCTCACCGTCCTACTCTTTTATTGCCGGATCGGAGTTGCAAGTGTGTGTAGTCACTGAAGGAGTAAAGTCTACTCCTGACTCGCCCAAACGTCATTTCCCTCAAGCCAGACATTGGCTGGAGGATTCAAACAAATGTGTGCCTGCCTCCAACCCTGGGCTATGAATATCTATCTATCCTTTCCTAACCTAGAGGGACTGCCCCGAAAGAAAAGGTAAATGATGGCATGCATTGCACGCTGAGTGATTGTTGTTTGTTGTGAATGTCTATTCCACAAAGTGACTTAAGTCAATATTTCCCTTCTTGTTGTTCAATACCAAAATTTTACTACTACAGACCGATCCACTGGATTTTGATTCGGGAGTGGACGAGTCTGGAGGACTCACTCTGGAGTCAGACACTGTTGGTACGGACATGGAGTTGGACACCATACTCGCAGTCAGAGTAAGGTCAGGAGAATCAGAGATGATTGATGGAATAACTCAGGGCGTGAGCGTGACTACTTAGAGAAATGCCACCCGAACAAGATGGAAGTTTTCAAATTCACCGAAACCAACCGATTTGGATGATTGATGATGACTTTGAAGTGGCCTAAAGGTAAACAACAACACAGACCAGACCAGGATTTGGAAAATGCTATGTTGCTGTGTGTATACTATGCTATGTACGTGTGCTCAGTGTTGTCTGGCTCAGATCTGAAGCTAAGTGGAGTTTGGGTTTAGGTGGGGGGTGGCCTGTTGTTAGAGGTAACTGCTGGAAAAAGAGTCTGATTTAGCCATGCTGCCTCTAAAATTCTTCTTGTTGCACTCCCTATGCAGTTTAACTTTTTGTTTTCTGCTTGATTTTTCAATATCCTTTTTGTTTTTCTTTCTACAGGCTCTTTACCCTCTGCCATACAGGAAAAACAACTCACACTTACCATACCAAACCGCATCTGCCAGACACCCAAGATTGACAGGCAGACAGTCCAAGAGAAATGCGGAGATGCAACTCACAATTTATACAGAATCTTTTTTTTCTCTTCAATAATTACAACTGTGTGTGTTGTTTATGTTTGTTTATTTTACTGCTACATATATTTTAACTGTATTTGCTATCTTTCTGAGCCCGGAACAACAGAACATAAATATAATGTATGTAACTTGGGTCTCTCTGCAGGGCAGACAGACATTGCATAATAAATATACTGACCTGTACTGGTCTAGTACCACTCATCACCATGCATGCATTTCCTCTTCCTCTCATAACAGATTTTTTCATGGCCAGCTGCCAAAATGAGTGTTGTCCATGTGTAGTGTTTGTCTTTGCCAAACCTTTACCTCAAATGCCCCTTCCCAACCATTCATCAAACCCCTAACCTTCTTCCCACAGGCTGTGTAATTTATTGAGGTGTGACTTAACAATTTACACCATTAATTGATCACACACTTGGTGGAGCAGATGTGGTGAAACCAACACAACTCATTGTAGGGTGAGGAGGATCTTATTCTTAAGCTCATATAGCCCACACTGGCAGTATATATTATATTATCCACCCCAGCAGTGTAAGATATTTTCTTTCAGAAGAACATTTCATTGCCAGCATCATCATTCAGGCACTGTATTAATTTTCCTCTAAGGTTAAGCTTCTCCACTTTGTACAGTTCATAGTAGCTCAACATCCCGTACTCTGACCCAGGCCTGCTGCCTGCTGGCAGGGTGCCAAGGTGGAAGGGAGGTGGTGCTGGATATTAAAAACCAGCGCTGCCACCTCCACCTCGGATAATAGGGCATGGGGCTGCAACCCTGCCTGGCTCCGCCTTCAAAAAAAGAAGGTGCCTGCTACTTGCGCACCTTGGTGCGCCCTCATCTGCCATGGGGCTGGGGGGAAAGAGAGAAAAAAAAGAAACGTGGAAAGAACAGAAAGCACTGGGTAATAAGGAAGTAGGAACACTAAAAAATAAAAAAGTACAAAACTCACCAAAAACACACAGTAAAATAGATAAAAACACAAATACACACTTAGTAAGACAAAGGGTAAGATAATATATAAAAAACGTTTTTAAAAGAGTTTTAGAAAGCAAGGATTGCAAAGATTGAATAAGGATGGAAAATTGGGCCCAGCCACATAAACAGTGTAAAAAACACCCATGTGCAGTCGCGTGGTGCAGTTTACGAGATTTTCCCACCCGAACACGCAATCCGCATTGACGTATGGTGGAAATGTCAAGTGAACCGGCAGGATAAGCAACTCCGCCCGCTCGAGGAACTCCACGTAACACGGCTGAGTATTTTTTCAAATTCACATCGTTTCGTGTAGCACCGCTATGCAACCTCCGCCTAGGCTTCAATATAAATACTGTTATATTTTGTACTCCTACCTAGCGTTACCAATCCTAGTGGACCTAGGGTGGATGAATCTGCCAGAATCCCTTACTTTCATGTTACCTGTGGGTAAGAGTCATCTGGGAGCCATTCCTGGTGGAGAGATGTGCTTCATCCCTCGTAGGAGGTAAACAGGAATCAGCTGGGCTGAAATTCCAACATTAGGTGACCTTACAGTGCCAGCAAAATGCTCATCTAACTAAACAAATGAGTGATGATGTTTATATAATAAACATCACCCATGTTGCCATGCCGAAGTCCCAGTGAGGCTTCCATTATTCATGCTACCTTGACAAAGCTGTCGCCAAGGGAATAATAATAAACAACATCATTTTGCGCAGTGAACGTTAGCTTCCGTACAGAATGTTCAAGGCTTTGATAATGTGCTATGAAGATGTGGAAATATAAGCAAAATTATTTCATGGAATGTTATCCGTAAAAGCATGCAAGCAAAAAAGTGTGTCAAGTGTCAATGTTCAAGAAAAGATGTCAAGTTTAAACATGAGCATGTAAAATGGTGGTGTTCATTCCTAGGCCTAAATGTGACCACATGATAACTCTGTGTTTCCACACGTCATTAATAACAATAATACCTGTGCAGGTGAGGCTTTCGCCCTCAACAGTAAAAGTCCCAAAATGTACCA
The DNA here is from genome assembly GCF_964204655.1 of Triturus cristatus. Classification (NCBI taxonomy): domain Eukaryota; kingdom Metazoa; phylum Chordata; class Amphibia; order Caudata; family Salamandridae; genus Triturus; species Triturus cristatus. Next base: position 597,118,794 of record NC_140592.1, on the reverse strand, counting down.
TGGAGACATAAGGGGCTGTATTGTACTTAGGGTGCGCTTTCTCTGTGCCATGAAGCACCTTTAACAAGGTCAATGTACCTCTCGACAGGCCTGTTGCCTCTGCGTCTGTGTCTGTAAAATGAGATGGGGACAAAGACAAGTTGTTCCCTCATTTTCATAGGAGATTTGAGTTAGTGCAGCCCTATATGAGAGAAGAGACCCCACAACCATCAGCTACCCCTTCATTAATACCAAAGTACTCTATGGGCAGAAGAAGCAGTCACAAATACATGTTGCACCTCTGAGGTTCTTTCTGTAATTTGGCCCCTGGTGTCTAGTGCACACTCTCCTCCCCCGGCAAGACAGATTGAGGTAAAGCTCCAATCTGGCCCCCTGTGGGGGCAGAAAGACAGGTTGAGATATTTTTGTGGGGAATGGATATGGCCTGATTCCGGGATGTGCTGGCACTCACTGGATTCTATTTGTAAATAATAAAAATTGAATATAGGTTGTCTAGTAAGGTGTCTGCTCATGTATCTGGCCTAGGGAGAGTAAATGGTGGCAAATCCCAATCTGCTCACAGGAGAGCAGAAAGACTGTTTGAGATTTAGGGGTGGGGATGCAGAAAACTACCAGGGTTGGCCAACCCCTGGCGAATTCATTTTTTTTAAACTAATCTCTGGTGTTTAAAGTGTTCTCTGCTCTGGGGAGGCTTGGATAGGGGTAACCCCCATCTGCCCACCCCCCAGGGGAATTCAAATGCTGTATGGCCACTAATGGTGCTGGAGGCAGCCTGATATCAGCCCAGCCTCCGCCTAGACCTAGGGACTTTCTGCCTACCTGGGGTGGGCAGCTGGGTGATAAACATCCAATTGTCCTCCCAGGGGGACAGAAAGACTGTAGTGCCTCTTTTGTGGGGGAGAAATTGGACATGTCTGGGGCATGCTCCCCCTTGAAGCCATCTCTGGTTGCTAATGGGCAGATCCCTACTGCGAGCACCAGAGTGATTCAATGTCATTAGTGAGGGGACATGGCATTCCCATTTTCCCCATTACGAAGGAAATGTGGAGGAAATGAACATCATATACCCGGTACTCGATTGATTGAATGAGTCTCAGCATTTGGTAATTACTCTGGACTATAGTATATTACTACATCCATCTGAGGCAGTGCCCTTCTGAATGCTGATATTTTCCACGTATTACTGTGTGTCTGTTTATGCTTGTACTGACTCTCACTAAGAATGAGATGGCAAGTACATCAATTAACCTGTAACTGAAGAGTGAAAAACAAAAAATGGACAAAACATCATCTTGCTGCCCATAACCCCTCTCCTTCTAGGAGGTCTATCTTGTCCAGGAGGATAACCTTAGATAGCAATGTCTGTGGCCCATTTCCATCCCCTCTCACTGGCATACCGTCCTTTAGGGAGTCTTTTGCCCCTCACCTCACATTCCAGCCTTGGAGGCAGTTCAGGAGTTGATGTTATCACCAGAGACCTTCACGACTCACCTTCGATCTTCCTCCCATCCCAGGACAGGCCATCAGGGACAAATGATGATTTCTTGCCTTCCTTTGGTGAAGTCATGCATGTTTGGCTTCTTACTCTATCCACTCCTTGACCAATTTCTACCTATCTCTCTGTGTTCTTGTTGATTGTTGTGAATGTACTGGGGCCAGGGTTTCTATCTCCTCATGATATCCCTCATCAAATTTCAGGGTCTCCATTAATTCTTTCAGGGAGTGAGCCTGGTTTTCTGGATTTTGGCACTGAAAAATCAGGTCTTCTTACTAACTGTGACCCTATTTTCTGTGAGGAAGCTCATGACCTGGCAAACTAACTTTCCTTTCAGCAACATTATCGCTTTGAGGTGTTGGAACAGCAGAGTTTTGTTTCTCCTAAAATTAAGGTTGCTTTTCTTTATTGCTGCTCCCATGATTTCCTCTTTCAACTGGAGTCTGTAGTCCCTTGTCAAGATGTTAGGATGGGCATCTCGTGATTGGAAGAGGCCAGTGCTGTAAGGGCTCTCTCTGGTTCAATGTGTTCAGATCTTTGGTACCCATTACTCCTCTAAATTGTCTCTGTATGTTGGCCTCCATATCATCTTCCAAGGATCATAAGATTGATCCAGTTGCTTTGATTTTCCAGGTCTTCCAATTATTTACTGTAGGGCAATGTTTTATTACCACGGAGTGACAAGTTCTTGTCCAAAACAATTCTTGGCCCTCAGAGGTATTGTTGCTTGATTCTGCCAGTATGACAGCACATTTCTCTCAATGAGCCTATATCTCTCTTACGTTATTGATTCTCAGTCTTTATTTGAACCTCAAAGTGGAGAATTCTTCTTTGAGAGCCAGAACATCTTTTCATAAATCACATTGTGATGGGGCATCATGGTGTGAGTCTCCTGATCCCACTAGACTGGACTCTCTTAGTCCTCATATGTTTTATTTGGGTCTTTCTAACATCGGTCATTTCGGTCCTGGCCCTCTAGGCCATCCAGGTCATGGTCCCTTGGTTTGTCCTGGCTCTAGATTTTCTGCTCCTCTTCATCTTCTTTACCCTGGACCTACTGCTTCCCGGTCCTCATCTTTCTGGTCCACTTGGTACTCTGGGCCCTGACCCTAAGGTCATGGCCACTCTGGCAATCCTAGGCCTGTCCCCGGTTTTCTTGGTCCTGATCCTTCTGATCCTCCATGCTCTGGTCCTGGTGCTCCTCGCTCTGGTCCTTTTCATATTTTTGATACTGGCTGTCTTGTCTTCATTTCTTATTCCGGTCCCTTGGTCCCATATTTATTACAATCCTGTAACTTCTACTCTTCCTATTCTGCCTAGATCTGGTATTGAACCTCCTGGCACTGGTCTTCCTGCTCCTTGACCTCATTGTTATACACCAACTGACCAAGGTCCTCCTTGTTGTAGTCCACATGGGTCTGACCATCCTGTTACTCATTCTCCTGGCTATCCGGTTCCTAGCCCTGTGGCCTGGTCCTCCAGGCTATGGTCATCCTTATTATGTTGCCCCTGATGCTTTGTTTCCTGCTTTTCTTAGAGTTTATCCTTCTGGAAATGCTTGCCTCATCCCTGGTCTCACCTTTCTGGTTTTTCTTGACATGGTTCTCTAATTCTTGTTTTTTATTGTCTGTTTCTTTCTCATGATTCTATGCCCCTTGGCCCTGATCCTGTTTGCACTGGTCATTATAGTTTACCTGGACTTAGTTCTCCTGAACCAAATCCATGAGTCATCCTAGTCTTGGCCACCTTGGTCTGGGCTTCCTGGTTCCTCTTTTCATATTGTGCTGGTCACCAAATAAATTGTTGTTTAGACTAACATGGCCTTCTTAGTCCTGTTTCTGGTCCTCTGTACATGATCATTTAGTTAACCTAGTCCTTTTAGTTCCGGTCCAATGAGTATCCTTCATCCTTGTCCCCATGGTCTTCAGAGTCCCTAGCCAGCTTATCAGGGTTTCCTGGTCCCACTTGTCTTTGCTCTCATGACCCTGATCTTCATATTCCTCTTCAAACTGGTCTTAATCCTCTAAACCGTAGTCCTCCTTCTCCATGTCCTGATGGGTCTGAAATAACTTGTCCTGGCTTACCACCAAGCATCCTTTCCTTTCCTAGTTCTGATGATCCCAGACTCCTGGTTCATACTAGCCTTGGAACTTTTGGTCCCTGTACATCCTGGTCTGTCTGGTTGTCATTCACATGTACTCCTGCTCCTGCTCCTCTGGATCCTGGGACTCCTGTTTCACAGCCTCCAGGTCCTGGATCTTTTCATCTACCTCACCATAATTCTGGTCCTAATCCTTCTGTCTCTGATTCCCCTGCTCCATGTAGTCCTGATCTTAATTCTCATGTTTCTTTGTCTGGTTCTCCTGTATCAGATCTCCTGGTGCTGTCTGCAGTGGCCTTTGTTACCCTAGCCCTCCGAGTCCTCTGGTCCTCCTACCCCATTCTAGTACAACTAGTCCTCATAGTCTCCTGGTTTGCCTGGTTCACCTTGTTCTTGTCCATTGGACCCTGGTCCTCTTTGTCATGTTCCTCCTGGCAGTGGTCCTCCTGGGTATGGTCTTCCTTATCCTTGTGATACTGGGCTTCCTAGCTCCCATGATGCGAGTCACCCAGATTGATATAGTCCCTGTTACATGGGCAAAGGTCTCCCCGAGTCTGATCCTCATGGACCTTCTGAGACTCATCGCAATGGGCCTGGACTTCCTGGTCAATTACATTCTTCCTGGTTCTGCTGATCTAGGGTCTCCTGATCCTACATGCCCTGGTCCTTTCTGGTTGTGGTCTTTCAGATCCTGGTACATTTGCATCTAGCCCATTGCTCCTTCTTGATGTGATCTCTGTGGTCTTGGTCCTTCTGTATCTGGTCCTTCTTCCCATTGTTTTCCTCATTCTGGTCATCTTCGATCTGAACACCTGGGTCTACTACTCTGGGCTCTGGGAGTCCCTGCTCCTCTGATCCTGGCCAGTGTGCTAAAGCTATCCTAGCCCTCCGTGTTGTGCTTGTCCTGGGTCTTCTGTTCCTTCTACCAATAGTCCTGCTGTTCCTTCAGACCCTCATCAACTGGGTACTGATTCCCATGTTTTAAATTATCCTAGCCCACTGGATCCTTCTAATCCAGCACCCCTAGTCCTCTTTTTCTTTGTCCTGTTGCTCCTCATATGTTTTTACTTGGTCCTCTCCAATCTTGATAAACCTGGTCCTCATGGATTAGGTCTCCCTGGTCCTCATGGCTCTGTTAGTCCCAGCCCTCTTGGTGGTTCACCTCCTGGTTTTTATCCTCCTATTGGTCATCATCTTCCTCCTACCAGTCCTACTCCATTCTCCCCCTCTACTCTTCACGATGACTTTAGTCAGGAAGAGTCTCCAAGCCTAACACTTAGATTTCCTTTTGTTTGTTTGGCTTCCAGATTTCTTTTGATGAGACAACAATGTCAAGGACATAACTGAGGGCTTAGTATAGACAAGACCTAGCTCACTTAAAACACTGCTCAGCACATTAAAAGCGAAACTACCGTTCCAAAGATATATTGGGTAGGTGGCTAAAATGTTAGTGTGGCTGAAGGGGCCACTCTTGACATGGGTTTTTAATCCAAAATGTGTTTTACCATTTTAATTGTATTTTAACAACTTACCTTAATTCATGCATACACTGTAGACATACATTTGTACATTTATATATAGATTTAAATCAAATGCTTCACAAATGCTTCACATATCCTTATAAGATGCCCAACACCACGTTGTCTGGAGTTACTTTTTATTGTTTGGCTTGACAGCCCGGCTGTTGCCTGACAATTGTGTGAGAATCACCAGAGAGGGACTTTGGCTCCTCCAACATGTTGGGAGCCAGGAGTACATGTTTTAATTGGGCAGAAGTTATGCTCTTTCACAAAAAAGTGCTTACCTCACACACAGCTGTGATCATTTTGTTTATTTATCCAGTTACCAGAACTTTCCGGGGCACACACATGACATTGTAATGCTGTTAAAGTGTTTTAGATAATGTATTGTGTTTTTCTTTGACAGCAGCAGAGGTTGAAGGAGGGCAGTCATTAACCTACATGGACTTTTAGGTCTCTCATTAAGAAATGGAATTGTCACCTGAGCTATTAACCAACACTAATATTATTCCACAGTTCTTTGATTCCACTCAAATGCATGTCCATTCCCATGCCATCTGCTTGTAATGCTTCATATTACCATATAGCATTCCTTTAAAGTCAGACCTATTGACATTGTCAATGCTTGTTTCTTCTTGCCCTATAAAATAAAGACCTCCTTCACACCACCAGCCAAATACAACATGATCTCTACTGTTTAGCCTGTGCCAGGATAGACAATGAAGTTTCAGATATTTAGCCGGCCACTGGCTAAATTGCTGAGATTCTGTACTATTTTGCTGGCCGTTGGGTAAATACCAGAGATTATGTATCTATTTGGCCAGCAGCTGGATTAACCCCTTCGCTGCTAGGCCTTTTCCCCTCCTATGCTAAGCCTTTTTTGGGCTATTTGGGGTAGTGCGCACTTAGGCCCCTGTAACTTTTTGACCACAGTAGGTATCCACGCCAAATTTGCGTCCTTTTCTTCCAACTTCATGGGGATTCTAAAGGTACCCAGGGTTTGTTGATTCTCCTAGAGGGTTCCCAGAAATTAGTCAAAATACAGCAAAAGTTTGTTTTTTTGTGAAAAATGGGGAAAAGTGGCTGCAAATGAAAGCGTCTGGGTTTTTCTCTGCAAATGATATCAAAAAAGGGTTTGTGGGGCTGAAGTTACCATTTCTCCAGCTTTTAGGGAATGACAGATTTTTGTCACAAATCCAACATTTTTTACACAGTTTTGACATTGTTCTGGGACATACCCTATTTTTGCTATTTTTTGTGCTTTCAACCTCCTTCCAGATAATGGTAGAAATGGGTAGAAAAGCAATAATGGATATTGGAAATCTATACATTTTTGAAAGGTAGACAAAATTCTGAATTCAGCAAGGGGTCATTTGTGTAGATCCATCAAGGTTTCTTTTTAGAAACTAACAGTTAAATATTGGAAAAATTAAAAATGTGTTGAAAAAAGCAGCCTTTTGAGTCAACGTTTTCACCTGTAACTTCTTCTAATTATGACATCTCTTTGAAAGCAATGTACCGTTACATCCGGTGGACCTTCCTGGTTGTGGGGATATATAGGACTTGTAGGTTCACCAAGAGCCCAACGAACCCAGAGTAAAAAACTGAGCAGCTATTTGTAATGGTTTTATTTTTTGTTCCGGGTATATAGCAATTATTGTGGGAAAATGTATACATGGAAAAATCGGTATGAAAGACACCTATGTATTTATGAAATGGGAACAAATTACAGAGTGTAGAAACAGTGCATATTTGCACTCATACTTGCATGACAATTATTGGTCATTTTTCAAAATGACTTTTTTTTTTACACAATGTCTTTCAGTTGGAAGGGAGAAATGCATCAAAAATCAATAGGTAATAACAGTTGCTTTACAAATCTGAACTACCCTAAGTCTCCCGATAAAAATGGTACCTCACTTGTGTGGGTAGGCATAGTGCCCACGACAGGAAGTGGCTCAAAACCTAAGGTGAACACACCACATTTTCACACTGAAAATGTACACTTTTTTTGCGAAGAGTCTAGCTGTAGTTTTTTAAACCTAGCCCTGCCGGCTTTTAGGGAAACCTAGCAAACCTATACATTTTTGAAAACTAGACACCCAGGGGAATCCAGGATGGGGTGACTTGACTGCCTCCCACCATGGTCTGTTACCCAGAATCCCTTGCAAACATAAAAAATTGACAAAAAAACACATTTTCCCCACATTTCTGTGATGGAAAGTTCTGGAATCTGCGTGGATCCACAAATTTCCATGCACCCCGCGTACCCCAAAGTCCTACGAGAAAAATGGTACCTCACTTGTGCAGGTCGGCCTAGTGCCTGCGACAGGAACCGGCGCAAAACGCAACGTGGTCACACCTCAATTTTGCAGTGAAAAATGACCCCTTTTTGGCAAAGTGACTAGCTGTAGTTTTTTAACCCTAGCCCTGCCGGCACCTAGGGAAATCTAGCAAACCTATACATTTTTGAAAACTAGACACCCAGGGGAATCCCGGATGGGGTGACTTGACTGCCTCCCACCATGGTCTGTTACCCAGAATCCCTTCCACACGTAAAAAATTGACAAAAAAAAACACATTTTCCCCACATTTCTGTGATGGAAAGTTCTGGAATCTGTGTGGATCCACAAATTTCCACCCACCCTGCATTCCCCAAAGTCCTACGAGAAAAATGGTACCTCACATGTGTGGCTCCGCCTAGTGCCCGCGACAGGAAACGGCGCAAAACGCAACGTGGTCCCACCTCAATTTTGCAGTGAAAAATGACCCCTTTTTGGCAAAGTGACTAGCTGTAGATTTTGAACCCTAGCCCTGCCGGGACCTAGGGAAACCTAGCAAACCTATACATTTTTGAAAGCTAGACACCCAGGGGAATCCAGGATGGGGTGACTTGACTGCCTCCCACCATGGTCTGTTACCCAGAATCCCTTGCAAACGTAAAAAATTGACAAAAAAGACACATTTTCCCCACATTTCTGTGATGGAAAGTTCTGGAATCTGCGTGGATCCACAAATTTCCACCCACCCCGCGTTCCCCAAAGTCCTATGAGAAAAATGGTACCTCACTTGTGCGGGTCGGCCTAGTGCCCGCGACAGGAAACGGCACAGAATGCAACGTGGTCACACCTCAATTTTGCAGTGAAAAATGACCCTTTTTTGGCAAAGTGACGAGCTGTAGTTTTTGAACCCTAGCCCTGCCGGCACCTAGGGAAACCTAGCAAACCTATACATTTTTGAAAACTAGACACCTAGGGTAATCCATGATGGGGTGACTTGACTACCTCCCACCATGGTCTGTTACCCAGAATCCCTTGCAAACGTCAAAAATTGACCAAAAAACACATTTTCCCCACATTTCTGTGATGGAAAGTTCTGGAATCTGCGTGGATCCACAAATTCCCACTCACCCCGCCTTCCCCAAAGTCCTACGAGAAAAATGGTACCTCACTTGTGCGGGTCGGCCTAGTGCCCGCGACAGGAAACGGCGCAAAACGCAACGTGGTCACACCTCAATTTTGCAGTAAAAAATGACCCCTTTTTGGCAAAGTGACTAGCTGTAGCTTTTTAACCCTAGCCCTGCTGGCACCTAGGGAAACCTAGCAAACCTATACATTTTTGAAAACTAGACACCCAGGGGAATCCAGGATGGGGTGACTTGACTGCCTCCCCCATTTGGTCTGTTACCCAGAATCCCTTGCAAACATAAAAAATTAACAAAAAAAACACATTTTCCCCATATTTCTGTGATGGAAAGTTCTGGAATCTGCGTGGATCCACAAATTTCCACCCACCCCGCGTTCCCCAAAGTCCTACGAGAAAAATGGTACCTCACTTGTGCGGGTCGGCTTAGTGCCCGCGACAGGAAACGGCGCAAAACGCAACGTGGTCACACCTCAATTTTGCAGTGAAAGATGACCCTTTTTTGGCAAAGTGACTAGCTGTAGTTTTTGAACCCTAGCCCTGCCGGCACGTAGGGAAACCTAGCAAACCTATATATTTTTGAAAACTAGACACCCAGGGGAATCCAGGATGGGGTGACTTGACTGCCTCCCACCATGGTCTGTTACCCAGAATCCCTTGCAAACGTAACAAATTGACAAAAAAAACACATTTTCCCCACATTTCTGTGATGGAAAGTTCTGGAATCTGCGTGGATCCACAAATTTCCACCCACCCCGCGTTCCCCAAAGTCCTACGAGAAAAATGGTACCTCACTTGTGCGGGTCGGCCTAGTGCCCGCGACAGGAAACGGCGTAAAACGCAACGTGGTCTCACCTCAATTTTGCAGTGAAAAATGACCCCTTTTTGGCAAAGTGACTAGCTGTAGTTTTTGAACCCTAGCCCTGCCGGCACCTAGGGAAACCTAGCAAACCTATACATTTTTGAAAACTAGACACCCAGGGGAATCCAGGATGGGGTGACTTGACTGCCTCCCACCAAGGTCTGTTACCCAGAATCCCTTGCAAACATAAAAAATTGACAAAAAAAAACACATTTTCCCCACATTTCTGTGATGGAAAGTTCTGGAATCTGCGTGGATCCACAAATTTCCACCCACCCCGCATTCCCCAAAGTCCTACGAGAAAAATGGTACCTCACTTGTGCGGGTCGGCCTAGTGCCCGCGACAGGAAACGGCGCAAAACGCAACGTGGTCACACCTCAATTTTGCAGTGGAAAGTGACCCCTTTTTGGCAAAGTGACTAGCTGTAGTTTTTGAACCCTAGCCCTACCGGCACCTAGGGAAACCTAGCAAACCTATACATTTTTGAAAACTAGACACGCAGGGGAATCAAGGATGGGGTGACTTGACTGCCTCCCACCATGGTCTGTTACCCAGAATCCCTTGCAAACGTAAAAAATTGACAAAAAAAACACATTTTCCCCACATTTCTGTGATGGAAAGTTCTGGAATCTGCGTGGATCCACAAATTTCCACCCACCCCGCGTTCCCCAAAGTACTACGAGAAAAATGGTACCTCACTTGTGCGGGTCGGCCTACTGCCCGTGACAGGAAACGGCGCAAAACGCAACATGGTCACACCTCAATTTTGCAGTGAAAAGTGACCCCTTTTTGGCAAAGTGACTAGCTGTAGTTTTTGAACCCTAGCCCTACCGGCACCTGGGGAAACCTAGCAAACCTATACATTTTTGAAAACTAGACACCCAGGGAAATCCAGGACGGGGTGACTTGACTGCCTCCCACCATGGTCTGTTACCCAGAATCCCTTGCAAACGTAAAAAATTGACAAAAAAAAAACATTTTCCCCACATTTCTGTGATGGAAAGTTCTGGAATCTGCGTGGATCCACAAATTTCCACCCACCCCGCGTTCCCCAAAGTACTACGAGAAAAATGGTACCTCACTTGTGCGGGTCGGCCTACTGCCCGTGACAGGAAACGGCGCAAAACGCAACATGGTCACACCTCAATTTTGCAGTGAAAAGTGACCCCTTTTTGGCAAAGAGACTAGCTGTAGTTTTTGAACCCTAGCCCTACCGGCACCTGGGGAAACCTAGCAAACCTATACATTTTTGAAAACTAGACACCCAGGGGAATCCAGGACGGGGTGACTTGACTGCCTCCCACCATGGTCTGTTACCCAGAATCCCTTGCAAACATAAAAAATTGACAAAAAAAACACATTTTCCCCACATTTCTGTGATGGAAAGTTCTGGAATCCGGTGGATCCACAAATTTCCACCCACCCCGCATTTCCCAAAGTCCTACGAGAAAAATGGTACCTCACATGTGCGGGTCGGCCTAGTGCCCGCAACAGGAAACGGCGCAAAACGCAACGTGGTCACACCTTAATTTTGCAGTGAAAAATTACCCTTTTTTGGCAAAGTGACTAGCTGTAGTCTTTGAACCCTAGCTCTGCCGGCACCTAGGGAAACATACCAAACCCACACATTTCTGAAAACTAGACACCCTGCGGCTTCCAGGGAGGTATGGCTTGCGTGGATCCCTCGACGTTTCCTTACACAGAATCCCCTGCAACCTCAATTTTTGCTGAAAAAATCACTTTTTTCACACATTTTGGTGTGGGAAAGTTGTGGCATCACCGGGCTCACACACATCTACCACCACCCAGCGTTCCCCCAGGTCCCCCGGTAAAAATTGTGCCTCACTTGTGTGGGAGGCCCAAGTACCCGCGGCAGCCAAGGGCCCAAAACGTAGTGAAGCGACATCAAAATGGCCTATCGCAAAACCACCTGGTTTTGCAAAGGGGGTCACTTTGGTTTTTGACCCGGTGCTCGGCGGCCATCTAGGGAAACCTACCAAACCCACACATTTCTGAAAACTAGACACCCTGCGTCTTCCAGGGAGGTATGGCTTGCATGGATCCCCCAACTTTTCCTTACCCAGAATCCCCTGCAAACCTCAATTTTTGCTGAAAAAATCACTTTTTTCACCCATTTTGGTGTGGGAATGTTGTGGCATCACCGGGCTCACACAAATTTACCACCACCCAGCGTTCCCCCAGGTCTCCCGGTAAAAATGGTGCCTCACTTGTGTGGGAGGCCCAAGTACCCGCGGCAGGCAAGGGCCCAAAACGTAGTGAGGCGTCATCAAAATGGCCTTTTGCAAAACCACCTAGTTTTGCAAGGAGGGTCACTTTGTTTTTTGGCCCGGTGCTCGGCGGCCATCTAGGGAAACCTACCAAACCCATGCATTTCTGAAAACTAGACACACGGCGGCTTCCAGGGAGGTATGGCTTGCGTGGATCCCCTAACGTTTCCTTAACCAGAATCCCCTGCAAACCTCAATTTTTGCTGAAAAAATCACTTTTTTCACACATTTTGGTGTGGGAAAGTTGTGGCATCACCGGGCTCACACAAATTTACAACCACCCAGCGTTCCCCCAGGTCTCCCGGTAAAAATGGTGCCTCACTTGTGTGGGAGGCGCAAGTACCCGCGGCAGGCAAGGGCCCAAAACGTAGTGACGCGACATCAGAATGGCCTATCGCAAAACCACCTGGTTTTGCAAGGGGGGTCACTTGAGTTTTTGGCCCGGTGCTCGGCGGCCATCTAGGGAAACCTACCAAACCCATGCATTTCTGAAAACTAGACACCCGGCGGCTTCCAGAGAGGTATGGCTTGTGTGGATCCCCCAACGTTTCCTTACCCAGAATCCCCTGCAAACCTCAATTTTTGCTGAAAAAATCACTTTTTTCACACATTTTGGTGTGGGAAAGTTGTGGCATCACCGGGCTCACACAAATTTACCACCACCCAGCGTTCCCCCAGTAAAAATGGTGCCTCACTTGTGTGGGAGGCCCAAGTACCCGTGGAAGGCAAGGGCCCAAAACGTAGTGAGGCGACATCAAAATGGCCTTTTGCAAAACCACCTGGTTTTGCAAGGGGGGTCACTTTGGTTTTTGGCCTGGTGCTCGGCGGCCATCTAGGGAAACCTACCAAACCCATGCATTTCTGAAAACTAGACACCCGGCGGCTTCCAGGGAGGTATGGCTTGCATGGATCCCCCAACGTTTCCTTACCCAGAATCCCCTGCAAACCTCAATTTTTGTTGAAAAAATCACTTTTTTCACACATTTTGGTGTGGGAAAGTTGTGGCATCACCGGGCTCACACACATCTACCACCACCCAGCGTTCCCCCAGGTCCCCCGGTAAAAATGGTGCCTCACTTGTGTGGGAGGCCCAAGTACCCGCGGCAGCCAAGGGCCCAAAACGTAGTGAGGCGACATCAAAATGGCCTATCGCAAAACCACCTGGTTTTGCAAAGGGGGTCACTTTGGTTTTTGACCCGGTGCTCGGCGGCCATCTAGGGAAACCTACCAAACCCACACATTTCTGAAAACTAGACACCCTGCGTCTTCCAGCGAGGTATGGCTTGCATGGATCCCCCAACGTTTCCTTACCCAGAATCCCCTGCAAACCTCAATTTTAGCTGAAAAAATCACTTTTTTCACACATTTTGGGGTGGGAATGTTGTGGCATCACCGGGCTCACACAAATTTACCACCACCCAGCGTTCCCCCAGGTCTCCCGGTAAAAATGGTGCCTCACTTGTGTGGGAGGCCCAAGTACCCGCGGCAGGCAAGGGCCCAAAACGTAGTGAGGCGTCATCAAAATGGCCTTTTGCAAAACCACCTAGTTTTGCAAGGAGGGTCACTTTGTTTTTTGGCCCGGTGCTCGGCGGCCATCTAGGGAAACCTACCAAACCCATGCATTTCTGAAAACTAGACACCCGGCGGCTTCCAGGGAGGTATGGCTTGCGTGGATCCCCTAACGTTTCCTTAACCAGAATCCCCTGCAAACCTCAATTTTTGCTTAAAAAATCACTTTTTTCACACATTTTGGTGTGGGAAAGTTGTGGCATCACCGGGCTCACACAAATTTACAACCACCCAGCGTTCCCCCAGGTCTCCCGGTAAAAATGGTGACTCACTTGTGTGGGAGGCGCAAGTACCCGCGGCAGGCAAGGGCCCAAAACGTAGTGACGCGACATCAGAATGGCCTATCGCAAAACCACCTGGTTTTGCAAGGGGGGTCACTTGGGTTTTTGGCCCGGTGCTCGGCGGCCATCTAGGGAAACCTACCAAACCCATGCATTTCTGAAAACTAGACACCCGGCGGCTTCCAGAGAGGTATGGCTTGCGTGGATCCCCCAACGTTTCCTTACCCAGAATCCCCTGCAAACCTCAATTTTTGCTGAAAAAATCACTTTTTCACACATTTTGGTGTGGGAAAGTTGTGGCATCACCGGGCTCACACAAATTTACCACCACCCAGCGTTCCCCCAGAAAAAAATGTGCCTCACTTGTGTGGGAGGCCCAAGTACCCGTGGAAGGCAAGGGCCCAAAACGTAGTGAGGCGACATCAAAATGGCCTTTTGCAAAACCACCTGGTTTTGCAAGGGGGGTCACTTTGGTTTTTGGCCTGGTGCTCGGCGGCCATCTAGGGAAACCTACCAAACCCATGCATTTCTGAAAACTAGACACCCGGCGGCTTCCAGGGAGGTATGGCTTGCATGGATCCCCCAACGTTTCCTTACCCAGAATCCCCTGCAAACCTCAATTTTTGCTGAAAAAAATCACTTTTTTCACACATTTTGGTGTGGGAAAGTTGTGCCATCACCGGGCTCACACAAATTTACCACCACCCAGCGTTCCCCCAGGTCTCCCGGTAAAAATGGTACCTCACTTGTGTGGGAGGCCCAAGTACCCGCAGCAGGCAAGGGCCCAAAACGTAGTGAGGCGACATCAAAATGGCCTATCGCAAAACCACCTGGTTTTGCAAGGGGGGTCACTTGGGTTTTTGGCCCGGTGCTTTACGGCCATCTAGGGAAACCTACCAAACCCATGCATTTCTGAAAACTAGACACCCGGCGGCTTCCAGGGAGGTATGGCTTGCGTGGATCCCCCAAAGTTTCCTTACCCAGAATCCCCTGCAAACCTCAATTTTTGATGAAAAAAATCACTTTTTTCACACATTTTGGTGTGGGAAAGTTGTGGCATCACCGGGCTCACACAAATTTACCACCACCCAGCATTCCCCCAGGTCTCCCGGTAAAAATGGTGCCTCACTTGTGTGGGAGGCCCAAGTACCTGCGGCAGGCAAGGGGCCAAAACGTAGTGAGGCGACATCAAAATGGCCTATCGCAAAACCACCTGCTTTTGCAAGGGGGGTCACTTGGGTTTTTGGACCGGTGCTCGGCGGCCATCTAGGGAACCCTACCAAACCCATGCATTTCTGAAAACTAGACACCCGGCGGCTTCCAGGGAGGTATGGCTTGCGTGGATCCCCCAACATTTCCTTACCCAGAATCCCCTGCAAACCTCAATTTTTGATGAAAAAAATCACTTTTTTCACACATTTTGGTGTGGGAAAGTTGAGGCATCACCGGGCTCACACAAATTTACCACCACCCAGCATTCCCCCAGGTCTCCCGGTAAAAATGGTGCCTCACTTGTGTGGGAGGCCCAAGTACCCGCGGCAGGCAAGGGGCCAAAACGTAGTGAGGCGACATCAAAATGGCCTATCGCAAAACCACCTGCTTTTGCAAGGGGGGTCACTTGGGTTTTTGGCCCGGTGCTCGGCGGCCATCTAGGGAACCCTACCAAACCCATGCATTTCTGAAAACTAGACACCTGGCGGCTTCCAGGGAGGTATGGCTTGCGTGGATCCCCCAACATTTCCTTACCCAGAATCCCCTGCAAACCTCAATTTTTGCTAAAAAATCACTTTTTTCACACATTTTGGTGTGGGAAAGTTGTGGCATCACTGGACTCACACAAATTTACCACCACCCAGCGTTCCCCCAGGTCTCCCGGTAAAAATGGTGGCTCACTTGTGTGGGAGGCCCAAGTACCCGCGGCAGGCAAGGGCCCAAAACGTAGTGAGGCGTCATCAAAATGGCCTTTTGCAAAACCACCTAGTTTTGCAAGGAGGGTCACTTTGTTTTTTGGCCCGGTGCTCGGCGGCCATCTAGGGAAACCTACCAAACCCATGCATTTCTGAAAACTAGACACACGGCGGCTTCCAGGGAGGTATGGCTTGCGTGGATCCCCTAACGTTTCCTTAACCAGAATCCCCTGCAAACCTCAATTTTTGCTGAAAAAATCACTTTTTTCACACATTTTGGTGTGGGAAAGTTGTGGCATCACCGGGCTCACACAAATTTACAACCACCCAGCGTTCCCCCAGGTCTCCCGGTAAAAATGGTGCCTCACTTGTGTGGGAGGCGCAAGTACCCGCGGCAGGCAAGGGCCCAAAACGTAGTGACGCGACATCAGAATGGCCTATCGCAAAACCACCTGGTTTTGCAAGGGGGGTCACTTGGGTTTTTGGCCCAGTGCTCGGCGGCCATCTAGGGAAACCTACCAAACCCATGCATTTCTGAAAACTAGACACCCGGCGGCTTCCAGAGAGGTATGGCTTGCGTGGATCCCCCAACGTTTCCTTACCCAGAATCCCCTGCAAACCTCAATTTTTGCTGAAAAAATCACTTTTTTCACACATTTTGTTGTGGGAAAGTTGTGGCATCACCGGGCTCACACACATCTACCACCACCCAGCGTTCCCCCAGGTCCCCCGGTAAAAATGGTGCCTCACTTGTGTGGGAGGCCCAAGTACCCGCGGCAGCCAAGGGCCCAAAACGTAGTGAGGCGACATCAAAATGGCCTATCGCAAAACCACCTGGTTTTGCAAAGGGGGTCACTTTGGTTTTTGACCCGGTGCTCGGCGGCCATCTAGGGAAACCTACCAAACCCACACATTTCTGAAAACTAGACACCCTGCGTCTTCCAGCGAGGTATGGCTTGCATGGATCCCCCAACGTTTCCTTACCCAGAATCCCCTGCAAACCTCAATTTTAGCTGAAAAAATCACTTTTTTCACACATTTTGGGGTGGGAATGTTGTGGCATCACTGGGCTCACACAAATTTACCACCACCCAGCGTTCCCCCAGGTCTCCCGGTAAAAATGGTGCCTCACTTGTGTGGGAGGCCCAAGTACCCGCGGCAGGCAAGGGCCCAAAACGTAGTGAGGCGTCATCAAAATGGCCTTTTGCAAAACCACCTAGTTTTGCAAGGAGGGTCACTTTGTTTTTTGGCCCGGTGCTCGGCGGCCATCTAGGGAAACCTACCAAACCCATGCATTTCTGAAAACTAGACACACGGCGGCTTCCAGGGAGGTATGGCTTGCGTGGATCCCCTAACGTTTCCTTAACCAGAATCCCCTGCAAACCTCAATTTTTGCTGAAAAAATCACTTTTTTCACACATTTTGGTGTGGGAAAGTTGTGGCATCACCGGGCTCACACAAATTTACAACCACCCAGCGTTCCCCCAGGTCTCCCGGTAAAAATGGTGCCTCACTTGTGTGGGAGGCGCAAGTACCCGCGGCAGGCAAGGGCCCAAAACGTAGTGACGCGACATCAGAATGGCCTATCGCAAAACCACCTGGTTTTGCAAGGGGGGTCACTTGAGTTTTTGGCCCGGTGCTCGGCGGCCATCTAGGGAAACCTACCAAACCCATGCATTTCTGAAAACTAGACACCCGGCGGCTTCCAGAGAGGTATGGCTTGCGTGGATCCCCCAACGTTTCCTTACCCAGAATCCCCTGCAAACCTCAATTTTTGCTGAAAAAATCACTTTTTTCACACATTTTGGTGTGGGAAAGTTGTGGCATCACCGGGCTCACACAAATTTACCACCACCCAGCGTTCCCCCAGTAAAAATGGTGCCTCACTTGTGTGGGAGGCCCAAGTACCCGTGGAAGGCAAGGGCCCAAAACGTAGTGAGGCGACATCAAAATGGCCTATCGCAAAACCACCTGGTTTTGCAAGGGGGGTCACTTGGGTTTTTGGCCCGGTGCTTTACGGCCATCTAGGGAAACCTACCAAACCCATGCATTTCTGAAAACTAGACACCCGGCGGCTTCCAGGGAGGTATGGCTTGCGTGGATCCCCCAAAGTTTCCTTACCCAGAATCCCCTGCAAACCTCAATTTTTGATGAAAAAAATCACTTTTTTCACACATTTTGGTGTGGGAAAGTTGTTGCATCACCGGGCTCACACAAATTTACCACCACCCAGCATTCCCCCAGGTCTCCCGGTAAAAATGGTGCCTCACTTGTGTGGGAGGCCCAAGTACCTGCGGCAGGCAAGGGGCCAAAACGTAGTGAGGCGACATCAAAATGGCCTATCGCAAAACCACCTGCTTTTGCAAGGGGGGTCACTTGGGTTTTTGGACCGGTGCTCGGCGGCCATCTAGGGAACCCTACCAAACCCATGCATTTCTGAAAACTAGACACCCGGCGGCTTCCAGGGAGGTATGGCTTGCGTGGATCCCCCAACATTTCCTTACCCAGAATCCCCTGCAAACCTCAATTTTTGATGAAAAAAATCACTTTTTTCACACATTTTGGTGTGGGAAAGTTGTGGCATCACCGGGCTCACACAAATTTACCACCACCCAGCATTCCCCCAGGTCTCCCGGTAAAAATGGTGCCTCACTTGTGTGGGAGGCCCAAGTACCCGCGGCAGGCAAGGGGCCAAAACGTAGTGAGGCGACATCAAAATGGCCTATCGCAAAACCACCTGCTTTTGCAAGGGGGGTCACTTGGGTTTTTGGCCCGGTGCTCGGCGGCCATCTAGGGAACCCTACCAAACCCATGCATTTCTGAAAACTAGACACCTGGCGGCTTCCAGGGAGGTATGGCTTGCGTGGATCCCCCAACATTTCCTTACCCAGAATCCCCTGCAAACCTCAATTCTTGCTAAAAAATCACTTTTTTCACACATTTTGGTGTGGGAAAGTTGTGGCATCACTGGACTCACACAAATTTACCACCACCCAGCGTTCCCCCAGGTCTCCCGGTAAAAATGGTGGCTCACTTGTGTGGGAGGCCCAAGTACCCGCGGCAGGCAAGGGCCCAAAACGTAGTGAGGCGTCATCAAAATGGCCTTTTGCAAAACCACCTAGTTTTGCAAGGAGGGTCACTTTGTTTTTTGGCCCGGTGCTCGGCGGCCATCTAGGGAAACCTACCAAACCCATGCATTTCTGAAAACTAGACACACGGCGGCTTCCAGGGAGGTATGGCTTGCGTGGATCCCCTAACGTTTCCTTAACCAGAATCCCCTGCAAACCTCAATTTTTGCTGAAAAAATCACTTTTTTCACACATTTTGATGTGGGAAAGTTGTGGCATCACCGGGCTCACACAAATTTACAACCACCCAGCGTTCCCCCAGGTCTCCCGGTAAAAATGGTGCCTCACTTGTGTGGGAGGCGCAAGTACCCGCGGCAGGCAAGGGCCCAAAACGTAGTGACGCGACATCAGAATGGCCTATCGCAAAACCACCTGGTTTTGCAAGGGGGGTCACTTGGGTTTTTGGCCCGGTGCTCGGCGGCCATCTAGGGAAACCTACCAAACCCATGCATTTCTGAAAACTAGACACCCGGCGGCTTCCAGAGAGGTATGGCTTGCGTGGATCCCCCAACGTTTCCTTACCCAGAATCCCCTGCAAACCTCAATTTTTGCTGAAAAAATCACTTTTTTCACACATTTTGTTGTGGGAAAGTTGTGGCATCACCGGGCTCACACACATCTACCACCACCCAGCGTTCCCCCAGGTCCCCCGGTAAAAATGGTGCCTCACTTGTGTGGGAGGCCCAAGTACCCGCGGCAGCCAAGGGCCCAAAACGTAGTGAGGCGACATCAAAATGGCCTATCGCAAAACCACCTGGTTTTGCAAAGGGGGTCACTTTGGTTTTTGACCCGGTGCTCGGCGGCCATCTAGGGAAACCTACCAAACCCACACATTTCTGAAAACTAGACACCCTGCGTCTTCCAGCGAGGTATGGCTTGCATGGATCCCCCAACGTTTCCTTACCCAGAATCCCCTGCAAACCTCAATTTTAGCTGAAAAAATCACTTTTTTCACACATTTTGGGGTGGGAATGTTGTGGCATCACTGGGCTCACAAAAATTTACCACCACCCAGCGTTCCCCCAGGTCTCCCGGTAAAAATGGTGCCTCACTTGTGTGGGAGGCCCAAGTACCCGCGGCAGGCAAGGGCCCAAAACGTAGTGAGGCGTCATCAAAATGGCCTTTTGCAAAACCACCTAGTTTTGCAAGCAGGGTCACTTTGTTTTTTGGCCCGGTGCTCGGCGGCCATCTAGGGAAACCTACCAAACCCATGCATTTCTGAAAACTAGACACACGGCGGCTTCCAGGGAGGTATGGCTTGCGTGGATCCCCTAACGTTTCCTTAACCAGAATCCCCTGCAAACCTCAATTTTTGCTGAAAAAATCACTTTTTTCACACATTTTGGTGTGGGAAAGTTGTGGCATCACCGGGCTCACACAAATTTACAACCACCCAGCGTTCCCCCAGGTCTCCCGGTAAAAATGGTGCCTCACTTGTGTGGGAGGCGCAAGTACCCGCGGCAGGCAAGGGCCCAAAACGTAGTGACGCGACATCAGAATGGCCTATCGCAAAACCACCTGGTTTTGCAAGGGGGGTCACTTGAGTTTTTGGCCCGGTGCTCGGCGGCCATCTAGGGAAACCTACCAAACCCATGCATTTCTGAAAACTAGACACCCGGCGGCTTCCAGAGAGGTATGGCTTGCGTGGATCCCCCAACGTTTCCTTACCCAGAATCCCCTGCAAACCTCAATTTTTGCTGAAAAAATCACTTTTTTCACACATTTTGGTGTGGGAAAGTTGTGGCATCACCGGGCTCACACAAATTTACCACCACCCAGCGTTCCCCCAGTAAAAATGGTGCCTCACTTGTGTGGGAGGCCCAAGTACCCGTGGAAGGCAAGGGCCCAAAACGTATTGAGGCGACATCAAAATGGCCTTTTGCAAAACCACCTGGTTTTGCAAGGGGGGTCACTTTGGTTTTTGGCCTGGTGCTCGGCGGCCATCTAGGGAAACCTACCAAACCCATGCATTTCTGAAAACTAGACACCCGGCGGCTTCCAGGGAGGTATGGCTTGCATGGATCCCCCAACGTTTCCTTACCCAGAATCCCCTGCAAACCTCAATTTTTGTTGAAAAAATCACTTTTTTCACACATTTTGGTGTGGTAAAGTTGTGGCATCACCGGGCTCACACACATCTACCACCACCCAGCGTTCCCCCAGGTCCCCCGGTAAAAATGGTGCCTCACTTGTGTGGGAGGCCCAAGTACCCGCGGCAGCCAAGGGCCCAAAACGTAGTGAGGCGACATCAAAATGGCCTATCGCAAAACCACCTGGTTTTGCAAAGGGGGTCACTTTGGTTTTTGACCCGGTGCTCGGCGGCCATCTAGGGAAACCTACCAAACCCACACATTTCTGAAAACTAGACACCCTGCGTCTTCCAGCGAGGTATGGCTTGCATGGATCCCCCAACGTTTCCTTACCCAGAATCCCCTGCAAACCTCAATTTTAGCTGAAAAAATCACTTTTTTCACACATTTTGGGGTGGGAATGTTGTGGCATCACCGGGCTCACACAAATTTACCACCACCCAGCGTTCCCCCAGGTCTCCCGGTAAAAATGGTGCCTCACTTGTGTGGGAGGCCCAAGTACCCGCGGCAGGCAAGGGCCCAAAACGTAGTGAGGCGTCATCAAAATGGCCTTTTGCAAAACCACCTAGTTTTGCAAGGAGGGTCACTTTGTTTTTTGGCCCGGTGCTCGGCGGCCATCTAGGGAAACCTACCAAACCCATGCATTTCTGAAAACTAGACACCCGGCGGCTTCCAGGGAGGTATGGCTTGCGTGGATCCCCTAACGTTTCCTTAACCAGAATCCCCTGCAAACCTCAATTTTTGCTTAAAAAATCACTTTTTTCACACATTTTGGTGTGGGAAAGTTGTGGCATCACCGGGCTCACACAAATTTACAACCACCCAGCGTTCCCCCAGGTCTCCCGGTAAAAATGGTGACTCACTTGTGTGGGAGGCGCAAGTACCCGCGGCAGGCAAGAGCCCAAAACGTAGTGACGCGACATCAGAATGGCCTATCGCAAAACCACCTGGTTTTGCAAGGGGGGTCACTTGGGTTTTTGGCCCGGTGCTCGGCGGCCATCTAGGGAAACCTACCAAACCCATGCATTTCTGAAAACTAGACACCCGGCGGCTTCCAGAGAGGTATGGCTTGCGTGGATCCCCCAACGTTTCCTTACCCAGAATCCCCTGCAAACCTCAATTTTTGCTGAAAAAATCCCTTTTTCACACATTTTGGTGTGGGAAAGTTGTGGCATCACCGGGCTCACACAAATTTACCACCACCCAGCGTTCCCCCAGAAAAAAATGTGCCTCACTTGTGTGGGAGGCCCAAGTACCCGTGGAAGGCAAGGGCCCAAAACGTAGTGAGGCGACATCAAAATGGCCTTTTGCAAAACCACCTGGTTTTGCAAGGGGGGTCACTTTGGTTTTTGGCCTGGTGCTCGGCGGCCATCTAGGGAAACCTACCAAACCCATGCATTTCTGAAAACTAGACACCCGGCGGCTTCCAGGGAGGTATGGCTTGCATGGATCCCCCAACGTTTCCTTACCCAGAATCCCCTGCAAACCTCAATTTTTGCTGAAAAAAATCACTTTTTTCACACATTTTGGTGTGGGAAAGTTGTGCCATCACCGGGCTCACACAAATTTACCACCACCCAGCGTTCCCCCAGGTCTCCCGGTAAAAATGGTACCTCACTTGTGTGGGAGGCCCAAGTACCCGCAGCAGGCAAGGGCCCAAAACGTAGTGAGGCGACATCAAAATGGCCTATCGCAAAACCACCTGGTTTTGCAAGGGGGGTCACTTGGGTTTTTGGCCCGGTGCTTTACGGCCATCTAGGGAAACCTACCAAACCCATGCATTTCTGAAAACTAGACACCCGGCGGCTTCCAGGGAGGTATGGCTTGCGTGGATCCCCCAAAGTTTCCTTACCCAGAATCCCCTGCAAACCTCAATTTTTGATGAAAAAAATCACTTTTTTCACACATTTTGGTGTGGGAAAGTTGTGGCATCACCGGGCTCACACAAATTTACCACCACCCAGCATTCCCCCAGGTCTCCCGGTAAAAATGGTGCCTCACTTGTGTGGGAGGCCCAAGTACCTGCGGCAGGCAAGGGGCCAAAACGTAGTGAGGCGACATCAAAATGGCCTATCGCAAAACCACCTGCTTTTGCAAGGGGGGTCACTTGGGTTTTTGGACCGGTGCTCGGCGGCCATCTAGGGAACCCTACCAAACCCATGCATTTCTGAAAACTAGACACCCGGCGGCTTCCAGGGAGGTATGGCTTGCGTGGATCCCCCAACATTTCCTTACCCAGAATCCCCTGCAAACCTCAATTTTTGATGAAAAAAATCACTTTTTTCACACATTTTGGTGTGGGAAAGTTGTGGCATCACCGGGCTCACACAAATTTACCACCACCCAGCATTCCCCCAGGTCTCCCGGTAAAAATGGTGCCTCACTTGTGTGGATGGCCCAAGTACCCGCGGCAGGCAAGGGGCCAAAACGTAGTGAGGCGACATCAAAATGGCCTATCGCAAAACCACCTGCTTTTGCAAGGGGGGTCACTTGGGTTTTTGGCCCGGTGCTCGGCGGCCATCTAGGGAACCCTACCAAACCCATGCATTTCTGAAAACTAGACACCTGGCGGCTTCCAGGGAGGTATGGCTTGCGTGGATCCCCCAACATTTCCTTACCCAGAATCCCCTGCAAACCTAAATTTTTGCTAAAAAATCACTTTTTTCACACATTTTGGTGTGGGAAAGTTGTGGCATCACTGGACTCACACAAATTTACCACCACCCAGCGTTCCCCCAGGTCTCCCGGTAAAAATGGTGGCTCACTTGTGTGGGAGGCCCAAGTACCCGCGGCAGGCAAGGGCCCAAAACGTAGTGAGGCGTCATCAAAATGGCCTTTTGCAAAACCACCTAGTTTTGCAAGGAGGGTCACTTTGTTTTTTGGCCCGGTGCTCGGCGGCCATCTAGGGAAACCTACCAAACCCATGCATTTCTGAAAACTAGACACCCGGCGGCTTCCAGAGAGGTATGGCTTGCGTGGATCCCCCAACGTTTCCTTACCCAGAATCCCCTGCAAACCTCAATTTTTGCTGAAAAAATCACTTTTTTCACACATTTTGTTGTGGGAAAGTTGTGGCATCACCGGGCTCACACACATCTACCACCACCCAGCGTTCCCCCAGGTCCCCCGGTAAAAATGGTGCCTCACTTGTGTGGGAGGCCCAAGTACCCGCGGCAGCCAAGGGCCCAAAACGTAGTGAGGCGACATCAAAATGGCCTATCGCAAAACCACCTGGTTTTGCAAAGGGGGTCACTTTGGTTTTTGACCCGGTGCTCGGCGGCCATCTAGGGAAACCTACCAAACCCACACATTTCTGAAAACTAGACACCCTGCGTCTTCCAGCGAGGTATGGCTTGCATGGATCCCCCAACGTTTCCTTACCCAGAATCCCCTGCAAACCTCAATTTTAGCTGAAAAAATCACTTTTTTCACACATTTTGGGGTGGGAATGTTGTGGCATCACTGGGCTCACACAAATTTACCACCACCCAGCGTTCCCCCAGGTCTCCCGGTAAAAATGGTGCCTCACTTGTGTGGGAGGCCCAAGTACCCGCGGCAGGCAAGGGCCCAAAACGTAGTGAGGCGTCATCAAAATGGCCTTTTGCAAAACCACCTAGTTTTGCAAGGAGGGTCACTTTGTTTTTTGGCCCGGTGCTCGGCGGCCATCTAGGGAAACCTACCAAACCCATGCATTTCTGAAAACTAGACACCCGGCGGCTTCCAGGGAGGTATGGCTTGCGTGGATCCCCTAACGTTTCCTTAACCAGAATCCCCTGCAAACCTCAATTTTTGCTTAAAAAATCACTTTTTTCACACATTTTGGTGTGGGAAAGTTGTGGCATCACCGGGCTCACACAAATTTACAACCACCCAGCGTTCCCCCAGGTCTCCTGGTAAAAATGGTGACTCACTTGTGTGGGAGGCGCAAGTACCCGCGGCAGGCAAGGGCCCAAAACGTAGTGACGCGACATCAGAATGGCCTATCGCAAAACCACCTGGTTTTGCAAGGGGGGTCACTTGGGTTTTTGGCCCGGTGCTCGGCGGCCATCTAGGGAAACCTACCAAACCCATGCATTTCTGAAAACTAGACACCCGGCGGCTTCCAGAGAGGTATGGCTTGCGTGGATCCCCCAACGTTTCCTTACCCAGAATCCCCTGCAAACCTCAATTTTTGCTGAAAAAATCACTTTTTCACACATTTTGGTGTGGGAAAGTTGTGGCATCACCGGGCTCACACAAATTTACCACCACCCAGCGTTCCCCCAGAAAAAAATGTGCCTCACTTGTGTGGGAGGCCCAAGTACCCGTGGAAGGCAAGGGCCCAAAACGTAGTGAGGCGACATCAAAATGGCCTTTTGCAAAACCACCTGGTTTTGCAAGGGGGGTCACTTTGGTTTTTGGCCTGGTGCTCGGCGGCCATCTAGGGAAACCTACCAAACCCATGCATTTCTGAAAACTAGACACCCGGCGGCTTCCAGGGAGGTATGGCTTGCATGGATCCCCCAACGTTTCCTTACCCAGAATCCCCTGCAAACCTCAATTTTTGCTGAAAAAAATCACTTTTTTCACACATTTTGGTGTGGGAAAGTTGTGCCATCACCGGGCTCACACAAATTTACCACCACCCAGCGTTCCCCCAGGTCTCCCGGTAAAAATGGTACCTCACTTGTGTGGGAGGCCCAAGTACCCGCAGCAGGCAAGGGCCCAAAACGTAGTGAGGCGACATCAAAATGGCCTATCGCAAAACCACCTGGTTTTGCAAGGGGGGTCACTTGGGTTTTTGGCCCGGTGCTTTACGGCCATCTAGGGAAACCTACCAAACCCATGCATTTCTGAAAACTAGACACCCGGCGGCTTCCAGGGAGGTATGGCTTGCGTGGATCCCCCAAAGTTTCCTTACCCAGAATCCCCTGCAAACCTCAATTTTTGATGAAAAAAATCACTTTTTTCACACATTTTGGTGTGGGAAAGTTGTGGCATCACCGGGCTCACACAAATTTACCACCACCCAGCATTCCCCCAGGTCTCCCGGTAAAAATGGTGCCTCACTTGTGTGGGAGGCCCAAGTACCTGCGGCAGGCAAGGGGCCAAAACGTAGTGAGGCGACATCAAAATGGCCTATCGCAAAACCACCTGCTTTTGCAAGGGGGGTCACTTGGGTTTTTGGACCGGTGCTCGGCGGCCATCTAGGGAACCCTACCAAACCCATGCATTTCTGAAAACTAGACACCCGGCGGCTTCCAGGGAGGTATGGCTTGCGTGGATCCCCCAACATTTCCTTACCCAGAATCCCCTGCAAACCTCAATTTTTGATGAAAAAAATCACTTTTTTCACACATTTTGGTGTGGGAAAGTTGTGGCATCACCGGGCTCACACAAATTTACCACCACCCAGCATTCCCCCAGGTCTCCCGGTAAAAATGGTGCCTCACTTGTGTGGATGGCCCAAGTACCCGCGGCAGGCAAGGGGCCAAAACGTAGTGAGGCGACATCAAAATGGCCTATCGCAAAACCACCTGCTTTTGCAAGGGGGGTCACTTGGGTTTTTGGCCCGGTGCTCGGCGGCCATCTAGGGAACCCTACCAAACCCATGCATTTCTGAAAACTAGACACCTGGCGGCTTCCAGGGAGGTATGGCTTGCGTGGATCCCCCAACATTTCCTTACCCAGAATCCCCTGCAAACCTAAATTTTTGCTAAAAAATCACTTTTTTCACACATTTTGGTGTGGGAAAGTTGTGGCATCACTGGACTCACACAAATTTACCACCACCCAGCGTTCCCCCAGGTCTCCCGGTAAAAATGGTGGCTCACTTGTGTGGGAGGCCCAAGTACCCGCGGCAGGCAAGGGCCCAAAACGTAGTGAGGCGTCATCAAAATGGCCTTTTGCAAAACCACCTAGTTTTGCAAGGAGGGTCACTTTGTTTTTTGGCCCGGTGCTCGGCGGCCATCTAGGGAAACCTACCAAACCCATGCATTTCTGAAAACTAGACACCCGGCGGCTTCCAGAGAGGTATGGCTTGCGTGGATCCCCCAACGTTTCCTTACCCAGAATCCCCTGCAAACCTCAATTTTTGCTGAAAAAATCACTTTTTTCACACATTTTGTTGTGGGAAAGTTGTGGCATCACCGGGCTCACACACATCTACCACCACCCAGCGTTCCCCCAGGTCCCCCGGTAAAAATGGTGCCTCACTTGTGTGGGAGGCCCAAGTACCCGCGGCAGCCAAGGGCCCAAAACGTAGTGAGGCGACATCAAAATGGCCTATCGCAAAACCACCTGGTTTTGCAAAGGGGGTCACTTTGGTTTTTGACCCGGTGCTCGGCGGCCATCTAGGGAAACCTACCAAACCCACACATTTCTGAAAACTAGACACCCTGCGTCTTCCAGCGAGGTATGGCTTGCATGGATCCCCCAACGTTTCCTTACCCAGAATCCCCTGCAAACCTCAATTTTAGCTGAAAAAATCACTTTTTTCACACATTTTGGGGTGGGAATGTTGTGGCATCACTGGGCTCACACAAATTTACCACCACCCAGCGTTCCCCCAGGTCTCCCGGTAAAAATGGTGCCTCACTTGTGTGGGAGGCCCAAGTACCCGCGGCAGGCAAGGGCCCAAAACGTAGTGAGGCGTCATCAAAATGGCCTTTTGCAAAACCACCTAGTTTTGCAAGGAGGGTCACTTTGTTTTTTGGCCCGGTGCTCGGCGGCCATCTAGGGAAACCTACCAAACCCATGCATTTCTGAAAACTAGACACCCGGCGGCTTCCAGGGAGGTATGGCTTGCGTGGATCCCCTAACGTTTCCTTAACCAGAATCCCCTGCAAACCTCAATTTTTGCTTAAAAAATCACTTTTTTCACACATTTTGGTGTGGGAAAGTTGTGGCATCACCGGGCTCACACAAATTTACAACCACCCAGCGTTCCCCCAGGTCTCCTGGTAAAAATGGTGACTCACTTGTGTGGGAGGCGCAAGTACCCGCGGCAGGCAAGGGCCCAAAACGTAGTGACGCGACATCAGAATGGCCTATCGCAAAACCACCTGGTTTTGCAAGGGGGGTCACTTGGGTTTTTGGCCCGGTGCTCGGCGGCCATCTAGGGAAACCTACCAAACCCATGCATTTCTGAAAACTAGACACCCGGCGGCTTCCAGAGAGGTATGGCTTGCGTGGATCCCCCAACGTTTCCTTACCCAGAATCCCCTGCAAACCTCAATTTTTGCTGAAAAAATCACTTTTTCACACATTTTGGTGTGGGAAAGTTGTGGCATCACCGGGCTCACACAAATTTACCACCACCCAGCGTTCCCCCAGAAAAAATGGTGCCTCACTTGTGTGGGAGGCCCAAGTACCCGTGGAAGGCAAGGGCCCAAAACGTAGTGAGGCGACATCAAAATGGCCTTTTGCAAAACCACCTGGTTTTGCAAGGGGGGTCACTTTGGTTTTTGGCCTGGTGCTCGGCGGCCATCTAGGGAAACCTACCAAACCCATGCATTTCTGAAAATTAGACACCCGGCGGCTTCCAGGGAGGTATGGCTTGCATGGATCCCCCAACGTTTCCTTACCCAGAATCCCCTGCAAACCTCAATTTTTGCTGAAAAAAATCACTTTTTTCACACATTTTGGTGTGGGAAAGTTGTGCCATCACCGGGCTCACACAAATTTACCACCACCCAGCGTTCCCCCAGGTCTCCCGGTAAAAATGGTACCTCACTTGTGTGGGAGGCCCAAGTACCCGCAGCAGGCAAGGGCCCAAAACGTAGTGAGGCGACATCAAAATGGCCTATCGCAAAACCACCTGGTTTTGCAAGGGGGGTCACTTGGGTTTTTGGCCCGGTGCTTTACGGCCATCTAGGGAAACCTACCAAACCCATGCATTTCTGAAAACTAGACACCCGGCGGCTTCCAGGGAGGTATGGCTTGCGTGGATCCCCCAAAGTTTCCTTACCCAGAATCCCCTGCAAACCTCAATTTTTGATGAAAAAAATCACTTTTTTCACACATTTTGGTGTGGGAAAGTTGTGGCATCACCGGGCTCACACAAATTTACCACCACCCAGCATTCCCCCAGGTCTCCCGGTAAAAATGGTGCCTCACTTGTGTGGGAGGCCCAAGTACCCGCGGCAGGCAAGGGGCCAAAACGTAGTGAGGCGACATCAAAATGGCCTAGCGCAAAACCACCTGCTTTTGCAAGGGGGGTCACTTGGGTTTTTGGCCCGGTGCTCGGCGGCCATCTAGGGAACCCTACCAAACCCATGCATTTCTGAAAACTAGACACCCGGCGGCTTCCAGGGAGGTATGGCTTGCGTGGATCCCCCAACATTTCCTTACCCAGAATCCCCTGCAAACCTCAATTTTTGATGAAAAAAATCACTTTTTTCACACATTTTGGTGTGGGAAAGTTGTGGCATCACCGGGCTCACACAAATTTACCACCACCCAGCATTCCCCCAGGTCTCCCGGTAAAAATGGTGCCTCACTTGTGTGGGAGGCCCAAGTACCCGCGGCAGGCAAGGGGCCAAAACGTAGTGAGGCGACATCAAAATGGCCTATCGCAAAACCACCTGCTTTTGCAAGGGGGGTCACTTGGGTTTTTGGCCCGGTGCTCGGCGGCCATCTAGGGAACCCTACCAAACCCATGCATTTCTGAAAACTAGACACCTGGCGGCTTCCAGGGAGGTATGGCTTGCGTGGATCCCCCAACATTTCCTTACCCAGAATCCCCTGCAAACCTCAATTTTTGCTAAAAAATCACTTTTTTCACACATTTTGGTGTGGGAAAGTTGTGGCATCACTGGACTCACACAAATTTACCACCACCCAGCGTTCCCCCAGGTCTCCCGGTAAAAATGGTGGCTCACTTGTGTGGGAGGCCCAAGTACCCGCGGCAGGCAATGGCCCAAAACGTAGTGAGGCGACATCAAAATGGCCTTTTGCAAAACCACCTGGTTTTGCAAGGGGGGTCACTTTGGTTTTTGGCCCGGTGCTCAGCGGCCGTCTAGGGAAACCTACCAAACCCACGCATTTCTGAAAACTAGACAGCCAGCGGCTTCCAGGGAGGTATGGCTTGCGTGGATCCCCCAACGTTTCCTTACCCAGAATCCCCTGCACACCTCACGTTTTGCTGAAAAAATCACTATTTTCACACATTTTGGTGTGGGAAAGTTGTGGCATCACCGGGCTCACACAAATTTACCACCACCCAGCGTTCCCCCAGGTCTCCCGGTAAAAATGGTGCCTCACTTATGTGAGAGGCCCAAGTACCCGCGGCAGGCAAGGGTCCAAAACGTAGTAAGGCGACATCAAAATGGCCTATCGCAAAAACCACCTGGTTTTGCAAGGGGGGTCACTTTGGTTTTTGACCCGGTGCTCGGCGGCCATCTAGGGAAACCCACCAAACCCACGCATTTCTGAAAACTAGACACGCGGCGGCTTCCAGGGAGGTATGGCTTGCGTGGATCCCCCAAAGTTTCCTTACCCAGAATCCCCTGCAAACCTCAAATTTTGCTGAAAAAAATCACACTTTTTCACACATTTTGGTGTGGGAAAGTTGTGGCATCACCGGGCTCACACAAATTTACCACCACCCAGCGTTCCCCCAGGTCCCCCGGTAAAAATGGTGCCTCACTTGTGTGGGAGGCCCAAGTACCCGTGGCAGGCAAGGGCCCAAAACGCAGTGAGGCAACATCAAAATGGCCTATCGCAAAACCACCTGGTTTTGCAAGGGGGGTCACTTTGGTTTTTGACCCGGTGCTCGGCGGCCATCTAGGGAAACCTACCAAACCCACACATTTCTGAAAACAATACACCCGGCGGCTTCCAGGGAGGTATGGCTTGCATGGATCCCCCAATGTTTCCTTACCCAGAATCCCCTGCAAACCTCAATTTTTGCTGAAAAAAATCACTTTTTTCACACATTTTGGTGTGGGAAAGTTGTGGCATCACCGGGCTCACACAAATTTACCACCACCCAGCGTTCCCCCAGGTCTCCCGGTAAAAATGGTGCCTCACTTGTGTGGGAGGCCCAAGTACCCGCGGCAGGCAAGGGACCAAAACATAGTGAGGCAACACCAAAATGGCCTATCGCAAAACCACCTGGTTTTGCAAGGGGGGTCACTTTGGTTTTTGACCCGGTGCTCGGCGGCCATCTAGGGAAACCTACCAAGCCCATGCATTTCTGAAAAATAGACACCCGGCGGCTTCCAGGGAGGTATGGCTTGCATGGATCCCCCAACGTTTCCTTACCCAGAATCCCCTGCAAACCTCAATTTTTGCTGAAAAAATCACTTTTTTCACACATTTTGGTGTGGGAAAGTTGTGGCATCACCGGGCTCACACAAATTTACCACCACCCAGCGTTCCCCCAGGTCCCCCGGTAAAAATGGTGCCTCACTTGTGTGGGATGCCCAAGTACCCGCGGCAGGCAAGGGCCCAAAACGTAGTGAGGCGACATCAAAATGGCCTATCGCAAAACCACCTGGTTTTGCAAGGGGGGTCACTTTGGTTTTTGACCCGGTGCTCGGCGGCCATCTAGGGAAACCTACCAAACCCACACATTTCTGAAAACTAGACACCCAGCGGCTTCCAGGGAGGTATGGCTTGTGTGGATACCCCAACGTTTCCTTACCCAGAATCCCCTGTAAACCTCAATTTTTGCTGAAAAAATCACTTTTTTGACACATTTTGGTGTGGGAAAGTTGTGGCATCACCAGGCTCACCCAAATTTACCACCACCCAGCGTTCCCCCAGGTCTCCCGGTAAAAATGGTGCCTCACTTGTGTGGAAGGCCCAAGTACCCGCGGCAGGCAGGGGCCCAAAACGTAGTGAGGTGACATAAAAATGGCCTATCGCAAAACCACCTGATTTTGCAAGGGGGGTCACTTTGGTTTTTGACCCTGTGCTCGGCGGCCATCTAGGGAAACCTACCAAACCCACACGTTTCTGAAAACTAGACACACGGTGGCTTCCAGGGAGGTATGGCTTGCGTGGATCCCCCAACGTTTCTTTACCCAGAATCCCCTGCAAACCTCAATTTTTGCTGAAAAAATCACTTTTTCACACATTTTGGTGTGGGAAAGTTGTGGCATCACCGGGCTCACACAAATTTACCACCACCCAGCATTCCCCCAGGTCTCCCGGTAAAAATGGTGCCTCACTTGTGTGGGAGGCACCAAGTACCCGCGGCAGGCAAGGGCCCAAAACGTAGTGAGGCGACATCAAAATGGCCTATCGCAAAACCACCTGGTTTTGCAAGGGGGGTCACTTTGGTTTTTGACCCGGTGCTCGGCGGCCATCTAGGGAAACCTACCAAACCCATGCATTTCTGAAAACTAGATACCCGGCAGCTTCCAGGGAGGTATGGCTTGCATGGATCCCCCAACGTTTCCTTACCCAGAATTCCCTGCAAACCTCAATTTTTGCTGAAAAATCACTTTTTTCACACATTTTGGTGTGGGAAAGTTGTGGCATCACCGGGCTCACACAAATTTACCACCACCCAGCGTTCCCCCAGGTCTCCCGGTAAAAATGGTGCCTCACTTGTGTGGGAGGCCCAAGTACCCGCGGCAGGCAAGGGCCCAAAACGTAGTGAGGCGACATCAAAATGGCCTATCGCAAAACCACCTGGTTTTGCAAGGGGGGTCACTTTGGTTTTTGACCCGGTGCTCGGCGGCCATCTAGGGAAACCTACCAAGCCCATGCATTTCTGAAAACTAGACACCCTGCGGCTTCCAGGGAGGTGTGGCTTGCGTGGATCCCCCAATGTTTCCTTACCCAGAATCCCCTGCAAACCTCAATTTTTGCTGAAAAAATCACTTTTTCACACATTTTGGTGTGGTAAAGTTGTGGCATCACCAGGCTCACACAAATTTACCACCACCCAGCATTCCCCCAGGTCTCCCGGTAAAAATGGTGCCTCACTTGTGTGGGAGGCCCAAGTACCCGCGGCAGGCAAGGACCCAAAACGTAGTTTTGATAGCCAATGTTGATTTCACCTCAATACGTTTTGGGCCCTTGCCTGCCGCGGGTACTTGGGCCTCCCACACAAGTGAGGCACCATTTTTACCTGGGGACCTGGGGGAACGCTGGGTGGTGGTAAATTTGTGTGAGCCCGGTGAAAAAAGTGATTTTTTCAGCAAAGATTGAGGTTTGCAGGGGATTCTGGGTAAGGAAACGTTGGGGGATCCACACAAGCCATTCCTCCCTGGAAGCCGCCGGGTGTCTAGTTTTCAGAAATGCGTGGGTTTGGTAGGTTTCCCTAGATGGCCGCCGAGCACCGGGCCAAAAACCAAAGTGACCCCCCTTGCAAAACCAGATTAACTATTGTTCCTACAGCGTGAGAATTTTGGAATAATATTGCAATGAAAATGTGGCAGACATTTTGAGGTTTGCAGGACATTGGGGATAAAAAAACTTTTTAAATTCAGAAGAGAGACATCACCATGAACTTCCATGGCTTTTCGACAATATCTACAGTTGGTGGGTTATTCTTACATGGAAAGTGTACCTTGGCAGAGAAACTAAAGACAAAGATTCCTGCACAACCATCTACTCCTCAAACACACACACATACTGGTTGGATTTGGCACGAGGGCGAGTCATGGTTCAGTGTATTAAATTTTATTAACAAGAGATTTCACAAAAATGAAATGCACTGTCAATAATTAAATTCACAAAAAACCAAACCAATGACTCGCAGCTCGTGAGCTGTAAAGCTACGTCAAGGCACCAACCACTTTACAGGCCATTCACACACCTTACATACCTGATACAAACAAGACCATTCGCACCACCAGGCACAAAAGCAACACATTACAAAAATCACAAAAAGGGACAAGGTACACCCTGCTTCAGAAAGACAAATATTACTGCACAGCCATCTAATCCGCAAGCACACACTCATACTGGTTGGATTTGGCACGAGGGTGAGTGATGGTTCAGTTGATACAATTGTATTAGCAAGTGATTTCACAAAAATGAAATGCACTGGTAATAATTGAAAGGGCGAGAAACTGAACCATTGACTCACAGCTCATGAGCTGTAAAGCAACGACAAGGCACCAACCTCTTTACAGGCCACTCATACACCTTTCATACGTGTGAGACATACAAAACCATTCACACCACCAGCCGCGGGCCCATCACATAACAAAACTCACACCAGCACACCGCCATTCAAGGGCCCATCACTTTCACACGCCCACATTCCTGACACAGCAACTACACAGGATTGCGTGGAGTGGCACTCAGCTAGCAGTGTGTGTAGTGACCAGTAGAAAGTCACTACTCACACACAGCCAGCCGAGCGCCAGTCCACACACACTGCTAGCAGAGCACCAGCCAAGCACCAGTCCGCACACACCACCAGTCCACGCACACCGCCAGCCAAGTACCAGTCCACGCATACTGCCAGCCAAGTGCCATTCCACGCACACCGCCAGCCAAGCTCCAGTCCACGCACACCACCAGCCAAGCACCAGTCCACACACACCGCCAGTCCATGCACACCGCAAGTCCACGCACACCGCCAGCCAAGCACAGCACCATTCCACGCACACCACCAACCAAGTGCCAGTCCACACACACCAACAGCCAAGCGCCAGCCTACACACACCACCATCACATTTAGGATTTTTTTAGAAAAAAATAAAAACACAAACAATTTGCAAATAGATACAAATCTTCAAACACAAAATCAGCAACTAAATACAGTGCACTAACACCAACCTTGAAACAGAATCAAATTATCCAAAGAATACAGACCAGGCAGTTCACTTTACCACTCATGAATGCTCCCAAAAATGTTTCCGCGTGTGGTACGCTCTAAAACAAGCAGGGACACACAGTGCAGGTTGAGAAGGACAGTCGGGGCAGTACATACGACACAGCTTCCGCGTACCTCTTCGCCAACAGACTCTACATCTCCTACTGGGAAAATCTTTTGAGGGTGTGGGAGGAATGTGATCTGGAAAGTGGCGATCTTTCAATCTAGCAACATCCTCCACCACTCCAACTCTAGGAACACTTGCCTGTTCCACTACAACAAGGCTGCCTATTACAGACTCCTGAAACTTAGCAAAAGTCATCTTTGACTCATGGCAAGAATCCTGGAACACAACAAAAGCATTAAACATTGCCAAGTGGAAAAGATGGATAGCCAACTTCTTGTACCAAATGTAAGCCTTACGAAGAGCAGTGTAAGGTTCCAACCTCTGATCTACTCTGTCAACACCACCCTTGTGCCTATTATAGTCTGAAATGCACACAGGTTTGCGCGCTTCAGCGACCTGACCCCAAACAGTCACAGGTGCAGTGCGTTCATCATGGATGGTAGTCAGCATATAGACATCTCTCCTGTCTGAAAACTTCACAGCAAGAAGCTCCTGGCAACGCAACGCAACGCACTGCACTGTCCCCACACAAGCTTTTGACTAACAAGTTCTAACCGTAAGGGAAACCTTTACGGTTAGAGCGGATTGTGCCACAAGCAACAGTGTCCACTTTGGACAATTCCTTGAACAACCGCACACCAGTGTAGAAGTTATCTACATATAAATGGTGGCCTTTGTTAAAAAATCCTCTACCAAGTTCCCAAACAATTTTCTCAGTCACTCCAAAAGTGGACGGACAACCAGGGAGGTTAATCCTGGATTCCTTACCGGTGTACACCCTGAAATTAGAGACATATCCTTCCTACTGTCACACAGCATATACAGCTTTATTCCATAGCGTGCCCTCTTACTAGGAATGTATTGCCTAAAAACCAAGCGGCCCTTGAACAACGCCAAACACTCATCCACTGCAATTTGTTTCCCAGGAGCATAAATCTCAGAAAATCAATCTACAAAGTGATCAAGGACAGACCTAATCTTAAAAAGACTGTCACACTCAAGGTGATCTCGTGGCAACGCTAAACCATTATCAACAAAATGCATCATCCAAAGCAGAAGCAAATACCTGTCACGACTCATGACTGCCGGAAAAATAGACGTTGCCATCAAGGGACTGCTAGACCAATATGAAGACATAGATGGCTTCCTTAGCAAGCCCATAAACAAAGTTAAACCCAAGAACTTCTTCATCTCTTCAAGATTTGTGGGACTCCACCGGGTAGCTCTAGAGTGTGGCTTAAGACTGGCACTGTTGTCCCTCAAAAACTGTTCGGCATACAAATTAGTCTGCTCAACAATCTCTGCCAAAAACACATCGTCCATAAACAACTGAAAAAAATTTACCGGCAAAAAGTTTTCAGTATTCACTCTAGACCCTGGAACACCAGTAAACTCTGGCAATGCCGGCTGCACCATGCCAGGGGCAACCCAGAGGTCATCACTTTCAAAGGGAAGCCTTGCAGCCCCAGCCTGCAGCCCAGATGCCTCTTGCCGCACTACACCAACGGGAAGCCTTGCAGCCGCAGGCTGCAGCCCAGAAGCCTCTTGCCGCACTACACCAACGGGAAGCCTTGCAGCCCCAGGCTGAAGCCCAGATGCCTCTTGCCGCACTATCGGCACATCAGTCTCCTCCTCTAACACAGGCACTTCATCCGCACTAAGAGTATCTTCATCATCCGATGACTCCATACGGAGAGAAAACTCACTGCCAGAATCGTCCCCTGCCTCCTCTCCCTCAGATGCAGAGTCAGTCTCTGAACCATGGTCAGAGGAAGACTCAAACAGCAAACCAACAACCTGCTGAGCAGTAATCCTGCGGCTAGCCATTATACTTACTAAGATAGAAGACTGCACAAACAAGTCAACAACAACCAACAATGTGCAAACCAAGTAAGTGAAGAAATGTTTACCTTTATCACAAAGATCAATGTACTCAAAAACTATAAAATTCAATTACAAGAGACAGCTGCACTCACCAGAAACCAACTCTGCAGTGACACAGCAAAAACCAACGATATCCAACTAGAAAGAAGAAAAAAAAACAAATTACTCACAAGACAACAAAATACACATCGAGCACCAATGCAAAAAGTTTTTGACACTCAAAAAACAAACATACTGCTATTATTACACCATTTGCAAAAAAAATTCATGCAGAGAAATCAAACACATTTACATTGTACAAAAAAAAGTCTCTTACCAAACTACACAAACAGCAGAACCACCAGTAACAAAACAGCAAACTGAAAAGAGCAAACGCCTTCACCTAGAACAAAAAAGTAAAAAAAAACATTACAATTGCAATTCACAAAACATATAACAATAAACATTATAACATGTCACTACCCAAATGGTCAATCGGGTTGTGTGCCAGGTGGGGCAGAAAACAGCAGGAAAAAAAGGCCACTCTGTCCCGGGGCGGGTGGGCCAAATACACATTATAAAAAATTGCACCCTGGAAGCAAGGGGTCACTTCTAGTTTTATTTACACTAATTCCCTGGTGTCTAGTGGGCTTTTCTGCCCCCCCTGGGACAAGAAACGGCTACACAAAAGACCGATCTGCCCCCAGGGGGGGCAAAAAAGTCTTGAAAAAATTTGGCCCCCCAGGAAGCGACCCTTGCCCAAGGGTCGCTTCCTTTACGCAAAAAAATAACATCCCTGGTGTCTAGTGGGCTCTTCTGCCCCCCCCCCCCCGGGACCAGAAACAGCTACACAAAAGACCGATCTGCCCCCAGGGGGGACAGAAAAGTCTTGAAAAATATTTGAGCCCCCAGGAAGCGACCCTTGCCCAAGGGGTCGCTTCCTACAATATCAAACAGATCCCTGGTGTCTAGTGGGCTCTTCTGCCCCCCCTGGGAGCGGAAACGGCAAAAAAATTAAACCGATCTGCAGAAAAGTCTTTAAAAAAATTGGGGGCCCAGGAAGCGACCCTTGCCCAAGGGGTCGCTTCCTACAATATCAGAGAGATCCCTGGTGTCTAGTGTGCTCTTCAGCCCCCCTGGGAGCGGAAACGGCAAAAAAATTCAACCGATCGGCCCCCAGAGGGGGCAGAAAAGTCTTGCACACATAATGGGGCCCTAGGAAGTGACCCTTGCCCAAGGGGTCGCTCCCTTTATTACAAAAACGCATCCCTGGTGCCTAGTGGCGGCATTCCCGCAGCACGATCGCGACGCTGTGCGCGATCGTGCTGCAGGAATGCCCTGTATTGAGACATCAGGGGAGAGGAAATACTCTTTCCTCTCCCCCGATGCCTCAATACTTGGAAAATCACTGCCGCGGCCCCCGCGTCCCCACTGGAGAGCTCCACATACCTATTGCTGCTGCTGGGACGCCTGGAAGCAAATGGCTTCCAGGCGTCCCAGCGCTTCCTGATGACGTCGGCGCGCGCTGACGTCATGGGGAAGCGTGGGGGGGCTCGGGGGTGGCAGCGGAAACTCTTCCACTGCCATCCCCCTCTGTGGGGGCACGATCGATGCCCCAGGGGGGGAGCGCCAGCGCTTCCCCCAGGGGCTGTGCTCATGACAGAGCAGTTCCGTCATAAGCACAGCCCAACTGATGCTCATGGCAGAACCGCTCCGTCATGAGCATCAAAGGGGTTAATAGCCATTTCCTTTCTAAAAATGTTTTAAAATTTTTACCGCTATAATAAGATATATTAATTTAGTTTTGTTGAATATTTTTTTTTTCTGAAAGCACCTATTAGTGTTAGTTAATTGTTAAATCTGTACCACAGTATCCGAACATGACTCTCTTTTATCTTGCTTTATAACACTTTATTTTGAACAATATTGTTAGCTTTGTTTGGGATGGGGGCTACAAATTATGTCAAATTTCCTCTCAGGGAGAGGCAAGGTTTTCAAAAATGTTCTGATGTAATTCAAGCAAGAACAGGTTTTCCTTGTGTTAGATGAAGGAAGTGTGATGATAATCGGGAATTTTTTGAGTCCCTTTTTTAGGTCGAGCATAGCGCTAGCACTATGTGCTGCTCGCTGTACGAGACTTGCTGTAGTAGAGTATGCTGTGAAAGCCTCGTCCACTCTCCTCCCATATATTTCATTGGCTGGTGTCATTGTCCTTGGTAAATGCTGGCTCTGATTGATTATGAGGCGTGTTAGTCACTCCTTGTTACCGTCTTGTCTCCATTTGTTACCTTTCATCTTTAATGATCTTCCCTGTTCCACTCACGACATCTCAGCAGGCCCTATGGTTTTACTAATGTATATATTTAAATTATAGCACATCTGCTTTAACTATAGTGGCTGCACTTAATTATTTATTTACTTAATGCTTTTGTGATTCCCATGCATTTATTACTGTAAGGAGGGGAATGGTTGGCAGAGGCCTCAAGTTACTTTCATAATGAGTTAGAGTGCATGCCTGTAATTGTCGAACGCATGCCACTGCCAGATCAGAGTGGGCCATACTTTATTCAAAATTGTCACTCTGCTGCTTTCCTGAAAGAATAAAATGGTGGCACCTGACAGCGGATTGCAAAGCGTATGAGATATATGAGGCTCTCTACATTAAAAAAGCATTTACAAAGCAATCAGTCTCGCCTTTGGGACCTTATATGTATTTAGCTATGCAGCACATTAGCATGGGTGCTGAAACATCTACTGTTCTTCAACATGGAGGGAAAGTAAGCACCAAGCTACGTGACACACCAGGTATGGGAGCACATGGAGGGAAATATTGCCTTTCGGCTGGAAATGGTATAGTCCAAAGCTCTGTTTTTAATATTAAATCAGGCCTTCAGTGGTCATTTCACTGAAAATACAAGATTTGAAACAAATATTATTTTCTATGGCTGCTTGTGGAAGACAATTTCTATGGACTGGAATCTAGAGAATGCTAAAGTGATTCTGGTATTTTACTGACCTCTGCTGATTGTTTTCTATAAAGACAGATAAATAGAGGCAGTTGAACAGAAAAAATAGTCCCTAAGCGGAAGCAGACAAGTCCTAGGGCTGATCTCCAGAGCCCACAAAGTACATACACATACAAGTATATACTAAAGTATATACAAGAGGTCTCAAATGCTCCACCTATTAAATAGCTTGCCATATTTGGTGTGGGTGAGAGACGAATGCGGTGGAAGCAGAAGCTGACACTATCTTTTCTCATTTTTTTTTTTTTTTTACAGAAAATACAAATTCTTTTGAACAGATCACAGCGCCTGTATTTCTTTCTGCCCAAATTAGTATTGTGCGCAACAAGTAAATGAAAACAATCAGACATGTTGACTTAAATTAAAGTGCCTTATATATTGAAGTCTAATACAAACAAATGCTTACTATAATGAGAAACTAGCTCCTTACAATATGTTTAAGTTCTAGAATGCGTGTAATGAAGCCAAAACTGAAAGGCAGGATCCATGTATACATGCTGAAGGCTGTGAAGTTGGAAGTGACGCCAATAGTTCTTGTTCACCAAACCATTAACTTGTTCCAAACGACTCACGCCCAAAACAAGCCTTTTATTTAAGGTCCAAATAACTTTTATGATGAAATTCTATAATGCACAGAATTCACTTTTACACTGAGGTTTCTGTGGGAATACATTTCCTCCTGTGGGCGTGAATGTCCGTGCCATGGTGAGAAATGCCAGGAATTTTGTAAACACATTCAAACTTTTGAGGGTATGACATCTTCCGACCCTGAAAAATGGTTGAAAATGTAGGTGCTACATTAACATAATTAAATGCCCTTCAAGGGTGGGTGGAGGTAAGGAAATATCCCCAAATTTGCTGTGGGTGGCAGAAGGGGTTTCTTCACTGGAAAATGTTAGTATGTTTGCAGAAACTCCGTTTTTTTAGTGCTAGCTTATTCTTCAACCCAGGTCATTTTTCAGAGATTACTTCCACAACAACAAGCATTTGCGATGCAATAGGTCTCGCATTTACGCAAGTTTGAGCTATTGACATTGTAAATGACAATGCCTTTTATTCATGTTTTGGTTTTTAAAACATAAATAAAAGACATTGTCATTTACAATGCCAATAGCTTAAACTCGCGTAAATTCAAGACCTATTGCATTGCAAATGCTTGTTATCATGAGCTCCCCAATCCCATCATCTACACGAAAGGCATTGGCATGTCCTTTCTCGTTCTGTGTACCGTCTAATGAACTCTGCAAGAGAGTACAAGCAGCAGTAGCAGATATTTGACTTCATACTCGGTCCCTGGAAGGCGATTTATTTCACCAGGCATTTCTCTGGTGAGCTGGAGCCCCTGGGTACCGATTTTAAAATACCAAGGCTGCTCTTGATACATCAGCCACTTTGCTAAGCTACCCAAGGTGAGCTGCAGCAGGAAGGGGGAGGCTTCAAGAGAGAGGATGAGAGAAAGAGAGAGGGAGGGGAAGTTAGAGAGATAGTGATCAGGGTGGGAGAAAAGAGAAGAGTGGCATATCAGCAAGAGCCGGAGATAAAATTATCGCCGCTTTAGCGTCTGTTTTCGGATGAAAAGCGGCAATAATTTTAACGCCCTATTAGCAAGGACACACTAGCGCGTGAATCCATGCTTCTTCGCCCTTTCCCTTAACGCCCAGCTTTGCATCTCTAATGAGATGCAAAGTGGGCGTTCCTCCCCAGAATAACGGGAGAAATGTTGCGCCTCACGCAAAGAAGCATAGCGACAAGAAAATTGGCGATAACCTCTGTTATCGCTACTTTCCTTACGCCTGCTTTGAAACTGACTTAGCCATGACATCCTATGGAAGGTGGATATCATGGCTAAGTATGTGTAACCCTATCAGCAAGCTTTCGCCAAAAGTTGTGCGATTATCGCTGGATTTCCAGTGATAATTGCACAGTTGGCAGCTTGCGCTCTGAATTTTATCGCTTTGGAGATAAGCGTTGCTGATAGCACACTATCTCCGCGATAAAATTCAGAGTTGGCCGACGATAATTATTCTCGCGCTTAGTGCGCTTAGCGATAATTATCGCCGGCCCTTGCTGATATGCACCTGAATTTTATCGCTTTGGAGATAAGCGTTGCTGATAGCACGCTATCTCCGCGATAAAATTCAGAGTTGGCCAGTGATAATTATCCTCGCGCTAAGTGCCCTTACCGATGATTATCGCCGGCCCTTGCTGATATGCCCCAGAGAAGAGAGACTAGAGAGAGAATGGTTGGATGGAAAGAGAGAGACTGCTCAAGGAGACGAAAGGAGAGGTTCTGCTTTGCGCATTTGCGGGGCGACTTCTGGTTCCCCAGTCGGCCCTGTTCTCCATTCTGGGGAGACATTTTCTGCTCAAAGTAGGTCTTGGAATAGACACAGCAAACTGGCTGGTGTAATGCCATCTCAAAGCAAAATTGCCCTTGCATACGTCAAGATTTATACCATCCAATCCTTTTGTTGCCTTATGATACTAAAATAATATTCGGAAGGTCGCAATTCATCTATTCAGTCTTTAATCATTAAATATATATTTTAAACCGTACCTTAAACGTGTTTCTTTGCAAAGGCCAATAGTAGATTTAAAGAAGAACTGTAGAGACTCTAAGAAACTAATATATTTGATTGCATAGCATGTAGAAATTGATGGTTTTGATCTAAAGGTGTGTGTTTTCTTCGGTGCTTTAATAGAGGATGCAGAGAATGCATTTCTTTTACACAGAGAGCAATAGAGCAATATACCTGCAGTTTTATCATTTATGAACTCTCTCAATTGTACCCACATGCTTTTCCGATTCCACTAGTTCTGTAAAGAATTACTCACTGCTGCCCAGGGACTCTTGGGCTCTTCGCCTGCCTACCTATTTGTGAGATTCCTGAGAGACAGATAAATGGTTCTTTATGTTGCTGTTATTCACTGTGAGGAAGGAAAGCAGAGGTCACAGTAAGGTGAGAAATTGCACACGCTCTGTGGGACCAGTACAGAGAGGGCAAAGGTGAAGTGAGGAAAGGCAAACCACAAGGACAAGAGACAAATTAGTAAATATATTTTCCTAACTTTAGCACATTTATTTTAAATCAGTGCAAACCATGTCAGATTAGAAGTGTTTTATACATGTCACTAACACATTGAAAAAGGTAAAACTTGATAACCCCCTCATACATAACAATTGACATGAATTATGTATGATCGTTGATGTAGATTTCCTCCCTTGCCATGAACAGAATATGCAGAATCTACAGTATAGGTATAAAAGAGGAGAAAACATAATACCCTGTGATTGGCTGTTGAGCGAGCGAGGCAGTTTATATAGTGCAAAGCCATGAATTCAATCACCTCTATACATCTCCAGGCTAACCAGGATGGGAATTTTTACACTGTATCATGATTGATCCTGACTTTTCAATACAATAAAAGAGTATCACTTCCATCCTCCTTCAAAGATTGATTCGTCATGTCTTTGACTGCTGAGTATAGTTTCCATGGCAATGTGGAGATAGACATGGGCCTGTGTTACCATAAGGGCGCATTTTCCCTGTTTGCATCATGGAGCACCTTAAAATAGACGCGCTTGGTGCAAATGGGGAAGTGCGCCCTATTATGATGAATGAGCTGCCCTCAGGGCTGCTGTGAACTTGCGCCTCTGGAGCGACTGCTTCAAAGCCGCTCCGTGTGCCACAGAGCAGGTGGCAACCCACATGCACTTACAAGAGGGGAGAGAGATCCCCTTGCAGGCAGATCAGTGAGTGACTGGACCCGCCTGCAAAGGGGAGTCTCTTCCCCTCCAGAGG
Source organism: Triturus cristatus (assembly GCF_964204655.1). Classification (NCBI taxonomy): domain Eukaryota; kingdom Metazoa; phylum Chordata; class Amphibia; order Caudata; family Salamandridae; genus Triturus; species Triturus cristatus. Next base: position 597,075,548 of record NC_140592.1, on the reverse strand, counting down.
GCTGCCTTTAGGAGGTGCTCTGAAAGTGCTCCATCTTATTGCGTTGCACTTTCAGTGTGCCTTGTAAAGGCATGTTTGCAAATTAATTCCCTCATTCGCATGAGGCCACTCCCCCACGCATATGAGGGAAGGCCCTCTTACGATAGATTCGGCACTACATGAGCGCCAGTGCTATCTGTATTACAGAAGGAGCGGCACAAGCATCTGCAGCCCCTTCTGTAATACCCAAGTGCTCCAGGGGGTGACAAAGTGGGCGCACATTCCCGTTGCACCTTCAAGGGGCACTCTCTGTAATATGGCCCTAGGTGCTCGGTTTACCAATATTTTTCGTAGCTTACTTTTGTGGTGCGCTTGAATTCAAGCAGTACAACAGGAATAAAACAAATCACACCTAGTCATACACCAATCTCTATGAATTACACCAGCGGCGGCTCCTTTACAATGGTGGAGGAGCATCGCCCCACTTGGCTCAGAGCCAGCAGCTGAAAAATAAAACAATATTTTATTATCTTTTTATTAATCAGCTTCTGGCTCAGCCAGTGTGTGCAGGAAGAGAGAGGCAGCCCATGGGAGGGGGAAAGAGGAGTGGTTGGTGAACTTTTAAGTGCGTATGTCGGTTTGGCTGTCTTCCTTAGGCCGGCCAAACTGACATGAGCACTTAGAATTCACAGCACAGACTACCTGTGCCTGAGTGAGCATTAAGCCGGCTTAGGCCAATCCCCATGCTGCTCTCATGCTTGAGGGCAGTCTGGCATTGGATGCTAGAACCAGGAACTGGAAGCAGAGGAGCGTGAGGTGGCCGACAGCATCAGGTAAGTCTTTTAATTATTTTATTATTATTAAACCCCAGCCGCACACCTCGCGTGCGGTCCCCCACATCCCATCTACCCACCCCACCACTCCTTATCTGTGTCAGCCACCACTGAATTAGACCCTTGGTGGAGAGACCTGGTTTGGACAGTATTGTCATAATTAGCGCAGGAAAAATCTAGGGACATACTCTAATCTAAGGTTCTAATCCAGACCTTGATTTGGTGTATAATCATTTAATATACAACACATGACATGCCTTGGCATGACCATTCAAATAAGTAATTCCAAAGTAAATTCATTTATTTATTTGAAATTTTATATGGAGCACACTAGACCTCTTAGGGTGACAGAGGGATTTACAGAGGAAAACCTGCTACAACATGTGAGATGCAAGAGGTAAATCTGTCTTCTTGATGGAGTACATGATTAATATGTTTTGTATGTTGACAGCATGCGTAATTCTTGCTTCTTTTTGGGATATGTACAGTATTTTTCATTTTGTACAGCGAGTAATGTGTTGCTCAGTACCCATTTCCAATGTGTGAAATTTCAGTATACATTTGACTTTTCTGCTTGTTTAAGTTTTGGACCATGGTACGGTAATCTGAAGGGTAGAAAGCCGGAAGCTTATGCAAGTTACCTATACTATTACATTTTGCAAAACTACCTGAACTGGGTCTTCCATAATACTGTGGAAATAAATTGCAAGGGGGTGCTTTGAATTCAAGATCAACAATTCTTCCCATATCAGGGAAACTATGGCTAATTGCTATGAGTGGTCTGTTTGCTTCTACGATACATATGCTCTTCTCCCTTTGTGTTACTGTTATATTGTAGTAGCAATTCTCTTCTAACTGAGTTTTGTAGTTAATTCACCCCAGGAAAAAAATTGCTTGGTTGGAATGAGGTGTTAGAGAGATAACTATTCATGGCCTCATTTATGAAAAGTGACACATCGCTGCGAGAAAACAGCGATGCGTCACTTTTCATTGCGCCCTCCTTGCGACACCAATGATGCGTCATATTTACAGTATGACGCATCATGTCGCAAGGAGTTACAGATACGTCAGTATTTCTGCCGTATCTGTATGCGCAAAAATGACGCATTGCTGGAGTGTGTCACAAAAGTGATACAACTCCAGCAATGAGTCATTACACATGGGCAAGTCTCATGTGCCTGCGTCAGTCTTACGCCTGCCTAGATGCGTCAAATTGTAAATATGGAGCAACAAGGCTCGTTTTGTATGCCGCTGGTGCGTCACAAAAAGTGACGCACCAGCAGCGCAAAAGTGATGCAAGGGCTCATAAATAAGCCCCTCAGCCTTTTTGCTGGGGTTCTATGGTTTCTGTCAATTCTCAATCAGAGGCGATTGCAAAGTAAACCTTTTGCTGAGGGAAGAATAGCACGTTTGACAATTCACATTGGAAGAGCCTTAGAAGAGCAAGTGAATCTTAACAAGGATCTAATCAGATCAGCGCATTGGATCATGCAGCATCCACATGACATAGTGCAACAGTATTAGTAAATGCTCCTTTTAGAAATGCCTTTAGAATTACTTCAATACACATTAAGTAACATGCCAAAAAGAATTAATTATATCTGACTGTGAATCATGACCTCACTGACAAGGTTAAACCTAATACACTGTGGATATGGTAGAGCAGTATAAATGTTAAAATAAATGGTGCACTTTAAAACGGGAATATGAAGAACAATGCATTTGGAATGTGTTAGAAGTGCACCAAAACATGCAAAATAGTAACACATTTTATTGAGTAATCAGACTAGGAAAATGAATAAAACATTTGACTGTAAATCCTTGAAAATTCGTAAGAAGGTTGGTATTTTGCAAATTATAGAATCTAATAATAAAATCATTGATTTTGCTCCATTGCTTCTTTAGACAGTCACTGTTGTTCATGAGATTAATGAGGGGGGACACAATCGTCCCTAAGACATGCTGTTAATGTGTAAAGTGAGATAATGCCAATAGGTGTAGTTGAAAGACTTGGTACAGCGCCCAAGGTTAAGGTCTGGGATGAGGAAGAGGGATGAAGCGATGCTCTGCTGACTGATTTGCAATTTTCATTGCATAGTCCTTGTCAAATTCCTGAATTGCTTCACTCATTTCCTCTTGAGGTTTAAAGGAGGTTATAGTCTCATTCTAGTTGCAGGATTATCAGAGTGCCACCTCTCGGATTGGCTTCTTTATCTCACAGAAACCACCAAGTATATCTGGGATGCAGCTAACTGAGTTCCAATTATATTTTTTAAGTTTCTCCATCATAGCTTGTTTAATCCTATTCAATATTTATGTGTGTGTGGTTATTTTTAAGACACACTTTCTATTGAAAAGCCATTTTCTGATATGTCTATTACTTTTGACCCCATGGATGGATTGGCTTGAAGCTTGGCAAGCCATGCGTTCTGTCACCTAGGTGTCAACATGACAATTGTGTTTTTAGATTTAACATCGGGAACAAGCATTACAGTGTTGGTGTAAAAATGAGTGAATTCACATTTTAGTTTAAAAAGGAAATTTTGCTCCCACCTGGGAGTCAGAAGATTGAATAGATTTGCACCAAACTTGGCATGAATGTTGAACTTTACTCTGAAAATGCATATTTTTGATTTTGTCTAAATTCATTCAGGAGTTTTTCACATATTTCATTGAAATAAGGTACTGGCTGGGATTTAAAGGGTTAGAACTTTTGTATGTCTCTTGTGTTAAAACCCATGATTAAATCCTGTCAATCTCATTTTCACAGCACTACAGAATGTGATTTGTTGGATTAGGGATAAAACATAGCTGCCATCTTGAAAGTTGTGAATCGGAGGCAACCTTCAGTCACATTGCAATATGTGACATCATCAGCAGTGCATTGCAGGCGCACGAGTTATAGTTAGCTGAACTAACTATAACGGGGGAATTTCAATGGTTTTGTACGAGTGAAAAGTCCAGCTAACTATAACGCCCCTGAAACCTATGTTATTTTTAGTGAATTTCAAAGGTTTTCTAAATGCTAATTCCTAACTATAACGTGCCTGAAACCTATGTTTTTTTCAGTGAATTTCAAAGGTTTTTTAAATGCTAATTTCTAACTATGCCTACAGAGATAGGACATGTGAAGAAAGAAGAAAAAATGCACAGAAAGAAAAAAACAGAAATGCAGAAAGAAGCAACAGAAGTCCTCAAAGACAAAGAAAAGTGCAGGAAGAAGGATAACGTGCAGAAAGAACAAGCAGAAGAGCAGAAAGAAGCCTTGTTGCAAAGTCATCCTGTACCCTCAAATTTTTCAGACGGATTCTGGTGGTAACTGAGTATGACTAGGCAGTCCTAGAGCCAGTGCTATGTTAAAAGACACTCAGAATACAGTGAAAACACCTACATACACTAGGGAACACTATGCGTTGTGGTCCCCCTGTGATTAGCATGACCTCCTCTGTAAGCCCCTAGTATATAATAGGGCATGGGGATTAAAACTACCTATTAAAATGCGCCACAGGGCGTGTTTGCACATGTCACCTCAGGCCCGTCCCCTCCCTTCCCCACTGTGTAAACACGCCCTGTGGCCGTTTTAAGTTGGGAGATTAAGTCCCCTTGAATCCTGAGGGTCCCTAGGGTCCAACTAGACCACTAGGTACCTCCAGTAAGCACCACAGAGCTGCGTTGCAGAGAGATGTGAAAAGGGGCACGGCCTAGACCACCTCTCTGCAACGCAGCGCAGTGGCGCTTACTGAAAGCACCTGGTGGACTAGTTGGCCCCCAGGGTCCCTCAGGATTGAAGGTGAATTATTTCCCCAACTTAAAACGTGCCACAGGGCGTGTTTGCACATGTTAACTCAGGCCCTGTCCCCTCCCTTCACCACTGTGTAAACACGCCCAGTGGCCGTTTTTAGTTGGGAGATTAAGTTCATGTGAATCCTGAGGGTCCCTTGGGTCCAACTACCCCACTAGGTACCTCCAGTAAGCACCACAGAGCTGCGCTGCAGAGAGGTGTAAAAAGTGGCACGGCCTGGACCACCTCTCTGCAACGCAGCTCAGTGGCGCTTACTGGAAGCACCTGGTGGGCTAGTTAGCCCCCAGGGGCCCTCGGATCGAATGGGAATTATTTACCCAAGTTAAAACGCGCCGTAGGGCGTATTTGCACACGTCACCTCAGACTCCGTCCCCTCCCTTCACCACTGTGTAAACGCGCCCTGTGGCACTTCTAAGTTGAGGGATTAAGTCCCCTTGAATCATAAGGGTTCCTAGGGTCAAACTAGCCCACTAGGTACCTCCAGTAAGCGCCACAGAGCTGCGTTGCAGAGAGGTGTAAAAAGGGGCGTGGCCTCAGAGCACCTGTCTGCAACGCAGCTCCCTGGCGCATACTGGAGATACCTGTTGGGCTTGTTGGCCCTCAGGGACCCTCAGTATTGAAGGCAAATTAATTCCCCAACTTACAACTGACAAGGGGGCGCATTTGCAGAGTGCTGCAAGGAGGGGGCGTGGCCTCCGGCGCGATGCCGATCTATTATTTATTTTATTTTTTTAAGAAGGAGGGCTGTGTGGCACCCCTTCTTTTTCTAAATTATTGGCCCTGGGGACCCCATCCCCCAGGGCCTGCCCCCTAATTTTTTTTTGTTTTTTTAAAATAATTTGGAAGGGGGCTGCGTGGCCCCCCTCCCAAGGCCTTAATCTGCCCCGGGGACCCCAACCCCCGGGGCATGGCCTTTTTATTTTTTTTATTCTTTAGGAGGGGAGCTGCGTTGCCCCCCTCCTCAGGCCACTTATGGCCCCGGGGACCCCATCCCCCGGGGCCGACCTTTGTTTTTAATTATTATTTTTTTAAACATATTTATAGAAACACCTAGGACATGCTGGACAAACCGTATGTACCTATCACCATGACGATTTCCGTGATATTCATTAAAAGGTGACTATGCATACAATGAATCTACGTGGAATGTATTTACACCGCTAGTGAAGCTCTGACGTGTCTGACGCCCTACCATGCCTAATCCCGGCGCCCCCGCCGTTGGGTACTCTCCAAGTAGACACCCTTGTCGTTTATTTACACAAACATGGGTAGCTATTGACGGACCCATTTAATACACACGCACACCAAGCCATTCAAAGGGGATTCGACCAAAATTCGACCAAAACTATGCAAGAAACCCCCCTCACGGTTGATAAAACACACATCCACCGCCGGATGTGTAATACTTTTTATTTTACTCTCTGGAAAGGAGATACACCTCACTTGAGAGTCACAGCGCGCTCCTGGCTGAGCCCAATGCTGTGTTACACCCACCAGTGCCCGCCGAGTGCCACACACCCCTGTGTTGTATTCCACCAGCTAGTGCGTATGCTATGACACTCTCTAGCCCATGTGCACTGTAACACCACCCCGTGAATATGTCATGCCACACTTGCCTTCGCACGGGTTATATTGTCCCATCTAACATGCCTTCCTCGATGCCTATTTTATAACGCACAGCGCTATGCCATACATATTACAATCTGGGATCCATATCTTTGTAACAGTGCATATGCAACGTTACACTCCCCAGCACATATTTTATATTACAACTTTAGAGACTAGTTAGGTTACACAACACTGCCCTGTGCATATTACACTCCAAGGTGCATATCGCATAGCACGCACTAGTGCCTGTGCTATCTCGTGCTCCCCAATGAATCTGTCATTGCGCACAATGTATTGCATATTACATTTCACGCCCCGGTTAATCTTATAACACACTTTTTGGTGCATAGTTTATACCATTCACTATATCTAGTTTTCATTTTCAATCGTGCTCTCAGGACTATGTTCTATATAACACTGCATTCACCTACCCTTTTCACGGGCATTACATTTTGCGATGGGGGTGGAGGGTCAGGGGGTGTTTCTCCCAAGTGAGCTCAGAGTCACCGTCACAAACGTCCTCTTCTTCCTGAATAAAAGTGAGATTATGCTGCATACTTGTTCATATTTTAAGTAGTTCGTACAGACACACATTTTAAAAACAATAAAGTTCCTAATACCCACCTTCTCTGAACAGTTAGCTTGCTGCCCCATCCACCTCCTCCCTATCCTCTGTTGTCTGAATCCATGGACTAGCCTCCTGCCTCCTGCCATGCATGGTCTGATGTGCTGCCACTGCCCTCCATTTAGCATGATGTACCAGTCCACTCCTCCTGCCCTCCATTGCCCAATTCTATGCCCCATCATTGACCTCCTGCTTAGCCTCTGTGCTTAGCTTGCTGCCCCTATTCTCCTTCCCCTGTCCTCCGATGTCTTTGTGCATGTCCCTGCTCCATCCTTTTTGCCCACCATGTTCCATGGACCTGCCACTCCTATCTACTCTGAGTGTTCTGTTGAGCTGCCACTCCCCTCCCACCTGCCTAGCATTGTCAGATGACTGTAACCTGTCCATGCCACCTCCACCCTGCCTGTCCACATGTCATGCCCCTATCCCCTTCCTCCTGTCCTCCATGGTCCATTTTACTGTCACACCCTTCTGCCCTCCCTGGTCTGTTGTGCTGCAACTGCTCCTCCTGCCTGCCCTGCGTGGTCTGTTGTGAGGCCCCTTCCCCTGAACTCTCTTGTCTGAGCTCAGGTCCTGACCCTCCCTTCTATCTGCCATGGTCCTTTGTGCATGCCCCTGCACCCTCCTTCTTGCCCATCATAGCCATTATTCTGCCACTAACCCTCCCGCTTGCCATGCATGGTCTTCTGTGCTGCCATGGCCCCTCCCACCTTTCCTGTGTGGTCAGCTAGCTGCCCCTGACCCCCTCTCACCTTCCCTCCATGGTCTGTGTGTATGCCATCATAGTCTCACTGTTGGTCTCCATGGTGTGTCTTGTTTCTAGTGCCCATCATGCCTGACCTCCATGGTCATCTTGCTGCTCCTGCCCTGCCCCCTTGCCCCCAGCCCTCTGTTTCCATGTGCAGACCCCTATTCCCTCCCTCCTGGCTTGTCTGTTCCATTGTAATGCCCCTGATCTGTCCCTCCTGCCCTTTATGGTCTGCTATGCTGCAGCTTTCTCTCTTATCTGTCCATTATGGTCAGCTAGCTGCCATTGCCTCTTTCCCCTCTGTTCTCTGTTGTCCATGTGCATGGTCCTGTCCCCTCCCTATTGCTTTCTATGGATTGTTGTGCTGCACTCCCGTCCCACATGCCCTGTGTGGTGTATTGTGCTGCTGCAAACCCTGATGCCTGCCCTGTAGGGTCAGTTTGGTGCACCTCTCCATGTCCCTCCTGTCCTCTGTTATCCGAGTCCATGTCCCTACCACAATTCCTCCTGCCGTCCATGATCCAATGTACCATATTTGTGAACATTTTGAATTTGGTAAGAGGGAGATTTTGAAAACAAACTGGGGTATTGATTTTCCCCTTTGAGTTACATTGAAAAGAGGAGATTGTAGACAGGAGACAGAGTATGACTAAGCAGTCCTAGAGCCAGTGCTATGTTAAAAGACACTCAGAATACAGTGAAAACACCTACATACACTAGGGAACAATATGCATTGGGGTCCCCCTGTGATTAGCATGACCTCCTCTGTAAGCCCCTAGTATGTAATAGGGCAGGGGGATTAAAACTACCTCTTAAAATGCGCCACAGGGCGTGTTTGCACATGTCACCTCAGGCCCCGTCCCCTCCCTTCCCCACTGTGTAAACACGCCCTGTGGCCGTTTTAAATTGGGTGATTAAGTCCCCTTGAATCCTGGGGGTCCCTAGGGTCCAACTAGACCACTAGGTACCTCCAGTAAGCACCACAGAGCTGCGTTGCAGAGAGATGTGAAAAGGGGCATGGCCTAGACCACCTCTCTGCAACGCAGCGCAGTGGCGCTTACTGAAAGCACCTGGTGGACTAGTTGGCCCCCAGGGTCCCTCAGGATTGAAGGTGAATTATTTCCCCAACTTAAAACGAGCCACAGGGCATGTTTGCACATGTTAACTCAGTCCCCGTCCCCTCCCTTCACCACTGTGTAAACACGCCCAGTGGCCGTTTTTAGTTGGGAGATTAAGTTCATGTGAATCCTGAGGGTCCCTTGGGTCCAACTACCCCACTAGGTACCTCCAGTAAGCGCCACAGAGCTGCGCTGCAGAGAGGTGTAAAAAGTGGCACGGCCTGGACCACCTCTCTGCAACGCAGCTCAGTGGCGCTTACTGGAAGCACCTGGTGGGCTAGTTAGCCCCCAGGGGCCCTCAGGATTGAATGGGAATTATTTACCCAACTTAAAACGCGCCATAGGGTGTGTTTGCACACGTCACCTCAGACTCTGTCCCCTCCCTTCACCACTGTGTAAACGCGCCCTGTGGCAGTTCTAAGTTGAGGGATTAAGTCCCCTTGAATCATAAGGGTTCCTAGGGTCAAACTAGCCCACTAGGTACCTCCAGTAAGCGCCACAGAGCTGTGTTGCAGAGAGCTGTAAAAAGGGGCGTGGCCTCAGAGCACCTGTCTGCAACGCAGCTCCCTGGCGCATACTGGAGATACCTGTTGGGCTTGTTGGCCCTCAGGGACCCTCAGTATTGAAGGCAAATTAATTCCCAACTTACAACTGACAAGGGGGCGCATTTGCAGAGTGCTGCAAGGAGGGGGCGTGGCCTCCGGCTCGATGCCGATCTTTTATTTATATAATTTTTTTAAGAAGGAGGGCTGTGTGGCACCCCTTCTTTTTCTAATTTATTGGCCCTGGGGACCCCATCCCCCAGGGCCTGCCCCCTAATTTTTTTTTGTTTTTTTAAAATATTTTGGAAGGGGGCTGCGTGGCCCCCCTCCCAAGGCCTTAATCTGCCCCGGGGACCCCAACCCCCGGGGCATGGCCTTTTTATTTTTTTTATTCTTTAGGAGGGGAGCTGCGTTGCCCCCCTCCTCAGGCCACTTATGGCCCCGGGGACCCCATCCCCCGGGGCCGACCTTTGTTTTTAATTATTATTTTTTTAAACATATTTATAGAAACACCTAGGACATGCTGGACAAACCGTATGTACCGATCACCATGACGATTTCCGTGATATTCATTAAAAGGTGACTATGCATACAATGAATCTACGTGGAATGTATTTACACCGCTAGTGAAGCTCTGACGTGTCTGACGCCCTACCATGCCTAATCCCGGCGCCCCCGCCGTTGGGTACTCTCCAAGTAGACACCCTTGTCGTTTATTTACACAAACATGGGTAGCTATTGACGGACCCATTTAATACACACGCACACCAAGCCATTCAAAGGGGATTCGACCAAAATTCGACCAAAACTATGCAAGAAACCCCCCTCACGGTTGATAAAACACACATCCACCGCCGGATGTGTAATACTTTTTATTTTACTCTCTGGAAAGGAGACAAACCTCACTTGAGAGTCACAGCGCACTCCTGGCTGAGCCCAATGCTGTGTTACACCCACCAGTGCCCGCAGGGTGCCACACACCTCTGTGTTGTATTCCACCAGCTAGTGCGTATGCTATGACACTCTCTAGCCCATGTGCACTGTAACACCACCCCGTGAAAATGTCATGCCACACTTGCCTTCGCACGGGTTATATTGTCCCATCTAACATGCCTTCCTCAATGCCTATTTTATAACGCACAGCGCTATGCCATACATATTACAATCTGGGGTCCATATCTTTGTCACAGTGCATATGCAACGTTACACTCCCCAGCACATATTTTATATTACAACTTTAGAGACTAGTTAGGTTACACAACAATGCCCTGTGCATATTACACTCCAAGGTGCATATCGCATAGCACGCACTAGTGCCTGTGCTATCTCACACTCTCCAATGAATCTGTCATTGCGCACAATGTATTGCATATTATATTTCACGCCCCGGTTAATCTTATATCACACTTTTTGGTGCATAGTTTATACCATTCACTATATCTAGTTTTCATTTTCAATCGTGCTCTCAGGACTATGTTCTATATAACACTGCATTCACCTACCCTTTTCACGGGCATTACATTTTGCGATGGGGGGTGGAGGGTCAGGGGGTGTTTCTGCCAAGTGAGCCCAGAGTCACAGTCACAAACGTCCTCTTCTTCCTGAATAAAAGTGAGATTATGCTGCATACTTGTTCATATTTTAAGTAGTTCGTACAGACACACATTTTAAAAACAATAAAGTTCCTAATACCCACCTTCTCTGAACAGTTAGCTTGCTGCCCCATCCACCTCCTCACTATCCTCTGTTGTCTGAATCCATGGACTAGCCTCCTGCCTCCTGCCATGCATGGTCTGATGTGCTGCCACTGCCCTCCATTTAGCATGATGTACCAGTCCACTCCTCCTGCCCTCCATTGCCCAATTCTATGCCCCATCATTGACCTCCTGCTTAGCCTCTGTGCTTAGCTTGCTGCCCCTATTCTCCTTCCCCTGTCCTCCGATGTCTTTGTGCATGCCCCTGCTCCATCCTTTTTGCCCACCATGTTCCATGGACCTGCCACTCCTATCTACTCTGAGTGTTCTGTTGAGCTGCCACTCCCCCTCCCACCTGCCTAGCATTGTCAGATGACTGTAACCTGTCCCTGCCACCTCCACCCTGCCTGTCCACATGTCATGCCCCTATCCCCTTCCTCCTGTCCTCCATGGTCCATTTTACTGTCACACCCTTCTGCCCTCCCTGGTCTGTTGTGCTGCAACTGCTCCCCCTGCCTGCCCTGCGTGGTCTGGTGTGAGGCCCCTTCCCCTGAACTCTCTTGTCTGAGCCCAGGTCCTGACCCTCCCTTCTATCCGCCATGGTCCTTTGTGCATGCCCCTGCACCCTCCTTCTTGCCCATCATAGCAATTATTCTGCCACTAACCCTCCCGCTTGCAATGCATGGTCTTCTGTGCTGCCATGGCCCCTCCCACCTTTCCTGTGTGGTCAGCAAGCTGCCCCCGACCCCCTCTCACCTTCCCTCCATGGTCTGTGTGTATGCCATCATAGTCTCACTGTTGGTCTCCATGGTGTGTCTTGTTTCTAGTGCCCATCCTGCCTGACCTCCATGGTCATCTTGCTGCTCCTGCCCTGTCCCCTTGCCCCCAGCCCTCTGTTTCCATGTGTAGACCCCTATTCCCTCCCTCCTGGCTTGTCTGTTCCATTGTAATGCCCCTGATCTGTCCCTCCTGCCCTTTATGGTCTGCTATGCTGCAGCTTTCTCTCTTGTCTGTCCATTATGGTCAGCTAGCTGCCATTGCCTCTTTCCCCTCTGTTCTCTGTTGTCCATGTGCATGGTCCTGTCCCCTCCCTATTGCTTTCTATGGATTGTTGTGCTGCACTCCCGTCCCACATGCCCTGTGTGGTGTATTGTGCTGCTGCAAACCCTGATGCCTGCCCTGTAGGGTCAGTTTGGTTCACCTCTCCATGTCCCTCCTGTCCTCTGTTATCCGAGTCCATGTCCCTACCCCAATTCCTCCTGCCTTCCATTATCCAATGTACAATACTTGTGAACATTTTGAATTTGGTAAGAGGGAGATTTTGAAAACAAACTGGGGTATTGATTTTCCCCTTTGAGTTACATTGAAAAAGAGGAGATTGTAGACAGGAGACAGATCAAATAAAGCCCATTTGAGCTTTAAAAAATTGGACGTTTCCTGGCTGAATCGGGACTGTTGGCATATATGGTTGTACTACCACTGCCTCTTCCTTCTGCCCACAATGGTCTATTATATTGCCACAGCCTCTCTTGCCAGTCCTGTATTGTTGGTTTATTGCCCCTGCCCCCCATTCCACTGCCCTCCATAGTCTGTTGTGATGCCACTGCCCTTCCTGCTTGCCCAGTGTGGTCAAATTGTTGCCTCTGCACTCTCCTACCTGCCTTCAATTTTCAGAGTCCTTGCCCCTGGCCTCGGCCTCTCAACAGTATTCTAATGAACAACTAGATTGCTAACATTCTATATTTATTACAAAAGTGTGGAACGCCTGACGTCATCTTGATGTAATCAAAACTGTAATACCTAGAGCATTTCCTTTAGAAATTACATTTATGAGAGGGTCTTATTTGCATCAAAATTATGGTTAGTGCTCTAAAAAACTAAAATGAGGATATATTTTCTGAGTTTTCAAATAGCGACAAAGCACTTTTAAATTATTTCTTATCTTTATGTTTTTTTATCCAGTTGACCACTTAATTAAATGTTGCACTTAGGGGAGAGGATGTGGTGTTACCTCCAGAGCTGCAGACTTTGCAACTGGGGAACCAAGTTGGAGTTTCTGCTTCAGCTCAACATTCTGTGATTCTGGTCAAATCACTTAATCTCCCCATGTCTACAACCAAAATGAATCTGATCTTGTGTGATGTAACCAATGCTCATGTAAAGCACTCCAATACCTGACAAGACTGCACTATATAAAACTGCAAAAACACAACAAATAAGTGTTTTGCACACTTCTGTCATTGGGCTACATGTGGGCTACATCTGGGTGACATTTGAGCTGCATTTGGGCTCTTTTGTCTCTGGTGGCCATCTTGGGAGATTTATTTGTTATGAAGTTTCCTAATTTCCTCATTTACTGCAGTCTCCTCAGTAGGAAATACTTTCAGTTTTTTACTTTGGTTCCATCAAGAAGGCATTCAGATGTGTCACACATTTGCCATAAATTCTGAATGTTATCGCTCCAGTTGCTCATTAGATCACTGTAGTAAAGCTACTGCTCACCAGGGAAGTCTGCTGCTGGTATTCAAAGCGCATGTTTTAGTCTGCATGTCAGACTTTTTTTATGAAATAGAAGAGGATTTGAGAAGTCAAAATGTGCCCTAATTTTTCTTTCTGCAGCACTAATCATAATTTCTATGGCAAAATGAACCCCCTCATTTTGTTGCTTTGCAAATTAAATGTTTTAAATGTTACCACTTTATTCCAATCAAGATGGCTTCAGGTGTGCCATACTTTTGTCATAAGTAAGACTGTTAGCGCTTTAGTTGTTCGTTAGAATACTCTGGGACATTCTGTCATTGGGCTATACTTGGGCTACATCTGGGTGATATTTGTGCTACATTTGGGCTCTTTTGTCTCTGGTAGCCATTTTGGGAGACTTATTCGTTATGAAGTTTCCTAATTTCGTCATTTACTACAGTCTCCTCAGTAGGAAATACTTTCAGTTTTTTACTTTGATTCCATCAAGAAGGCATTCAGATGTGTCACACATTTGCCATAAATTCAGAATGTTAGCACTCTAGTTGCTCATTAGATCACTGTAGTAAAGCTACTGCTCACTAGGGAAGTCTGCTGCTGGTATTGAAAGTGCATGTTTCAGTTTGCATGTCAGAATTTTTCAATGAAATAGAAGAGGATTTGAGAAGTCACTCAAAATGTGCCCTAATTTTTCAATCTGCAGCACTAATCATACTTTCTATAGCAAAATGAACCCCCTCTTTTTGTTCCTTTTTAAATTAAATGTTTTAAGAGTTACCACTTTATTCCAAACAAGATGGCTTCAGGAGTGCAATACGTTTGTCATAAGTAGGACTGTTAGCCCTCTAGTTGTTCTTTAGAACACTCTGGGAAGCTGCAGTAGAACACAAAGGAATCAACTGACAGTCTCTGCCCTTGTTGGATGTACATGTTTTACTGAGAATGTCAGACTTCATTCTCACATGACTGAGTAAGATAATGTGAATTTACAGAAAATATGCTCTCAGTTTAGCTTATAGATCACCTTCCAAACCTCTGAGGGAAAAGCATGAGAAATTAGTTTTCTCTCAAACATGATTCATGATATCACAGCAGAAGGCTTTTTCACATGGTAAAATCACCTTAGAACACACCACAATTCCTAAAATGAGTATGGTACCATCAACAAATGATTTATAATGTAACTAAAGACTTAAACTCTTCTATTAACTGCAATGCTTTTTAATGAGGTGCAAGCATGTAAATTGGTCCCAAGATGGCTGCCAACACTTCTTGGATGAAGTATTGACAGCCAATCAGATCTCACGATGCGATGTGTGGTTAGGCTCCGCCCAGATATATATGTGATTTTGATTTTGATTCTCTCAGGAACTACTCAACGGATTTACACCATTTAAGAAAAAGGCATGACTCTGAACCAAGATCTACCTTTCTGCCAAATTTGGTGTAATTCCGTTCAGCAGTTCGGGCTGTAGGTGCGGCTAAAGGTCTTACGGGAAATTGCATGTGGAAAACACGTTTTGGTACCCCCTTTTTTTCTCAGCCCCCGCTACACAAATCATCCCGAGACTTTTAGGATAGGAGCAGACCGGAGCTGGCCAAAAGTTTTGAAAATTTCACAAAGATTCGTCAACGGGCGCCAAAGATATTCCAAATAGAATGTTGCGGATTTCCTATGGAAAATAGGTCCCAGCTATAACTACCTACTGGCAACCGCCAGTAGGTAAAATAAATATATATATACCTGCATTTAGGCGGGAAGTTGCACATTCATTTGTATAAGTTTGCACATGCTATATTATGCGTATTTTGCACCAGTACATATATTTATTGCGTAATTTGCACATGTGGATTGCATATTTTGCACATATTTGGCAATTATGCTGAAATCTGCATATGGGTACGAATTGTGATAAACGTGATTTGTATAGGTACCAATCCCTAAAATCAAATAATATCGCAATATAACGGCACACATTGCATAATCAGTGTATATTTGACGCATAATTTTTACAGGATATGAGAAAATCTTGCGTGATTTGCACTTAATAAGTTGGTAAAATCATTTGGGGACTATGTGCAAATTTGTACAAACATAAAACTGTGTGTAAACACCATAAACTTAAACGTAAACTAAGGTTATGTATTTTTACATAGAAGAAAGCCTACACTACAAGTATTTTGTCACTATCTATTATCACGTGGTGAAACAAAAAGAAAAAAAGATGGTATAAATTTTTGACATCGTACTGCTGTTTCCCTATGTGATCAAGGGCACTCGATGCCCGAAACGCGTCATGTGAGGAGTGAGTGGAAGGAGAAATAAACTCACCTGTGATTGCAAACTTCCGTGTGGGTCATTGTCTTCCATGTTCGCCGAAGGGAAGTGCTGGAAGTGTTTGCTGTGATATATATATATATATATATATATTTATGAACCCTAATAGGCAAATATAAAACTGCTTCTGACACTATTCTATTTAAATTACCCACCTCCTCATGCAGAAACAGACACCACTGATACCTACAGATGTACATTTACTTTCAATAATCAACTTGTAATGGTGCAAGTGAAATTAAACAGCTGTTTTTGTTAACTATATGGATATTTTTAACCTTTTATGTATTAATTATGAACCCACAAACACATCAGAACATTTATTAGATGCTATCTTTACTTTTCCTGATGTAGTCTGCTCCCCTATTGTATGTACTCATTTGTTGTGTTCAGATCATTTGGTTGTTCCGCTTGAAATATAACTAAACCCAAAGCTGCTAAACATTTGATAACGTTAATCTCATACAGAGACTGGTAACCTTTCTCTTTATACGAAAGCTCCGCAACTATTTCTTCACCCTCCTTTTTTCTTTCACAGCTCTCAAACTCAACAGAAATAGACGATCGTCTGATATTTTATACCAGAAACCTGACAATCTGTATTGATGTTGTGCTGCCAATAAAAACGGTCTGAGATCTAGAGACTATAAACAAAAAGTTAATCCTGGTTTACAACAGATTTAGGCTTGTTAAAACTTGAAAGTCGCAGAGCTGTGAGACTGGAGATCAAAATATGACACTTCAGCTAAATTGTTATATTTACAAGCGCAATCCAAATACTTATTTTTTCCCATATCCACTCAGTTTGTCGTTGTATTTGTATTGCACGACCAAACACAACGATGCATGTAGTATCTACTGACATCTGTGGTGTAGGATTTGTCTCCTTTTCCCTGTTCTATGGAGAAAAATCTGCATTGCGTCGTGCTGTGGGTAGAACCACACAAAATCATTTCAAAACCCACACAAATGTGTGCAAAAAACTCACCTGTTCACCAACTAAGACAGAAAACAGAAACAACTGACCAGTACATAAACAAGCATGTGACAGAACATCACTCAATAGTCTATAGCCATGAAAATTGTCGTTATTCATCAATGGCAGCATTTGGAGCAGCAAAACATCCAAAGAAAAAAAGGAAGGTGAGGATATTTTGGCGGAGGGTCACACTGATTGACCAAAGGGTGAAAGATATCATCAAACATTATAGGCTGAATGAACAAAATGATCTTGCCTGCATTGGGAATGATTGGGAAACTTCATTTACCCCGCATGCGAAACAACGCATGCCATTACAACTCAGTCATTGCAACGACCACATTGTTACATCGCTTGCCATTACAACGCAAGCTGTTACAACGACTTGCGTTGTAATGCAGAAGGTTTTGGATTTTAAATCAAACACCTTCCCTACTGTTGCACAGGCTGGAGTTGGAATAGTAAATTATACTATTCCAACATCCAGTGCCCCCCTACAGCACGTCATTGAAATGACTTGCGTTGTAATGGCATGAGTTCTAAATGCATGTGTTATACCATGGCCTATTCGAAATAATTGGATCTGATTTGAAGGCAGACACTGCACACTAGCATGCCAAACCAGACAATTTAAAACTCTTGGGGGCTTATTTGCAAGCCCCTTGTGCTTCCATTGCGTCACTTTTAATATGAAAAAAGGGGTTTCACTGGCGGTGCAAGGGGCTTGAAAATAAGCCTCTTGGTTGTCCCACATCTGCTTAGATCAAGATCTTTTCAAGTTCTTGAACAAGGGTGGGTGGAAATTGCATTATTTTTCATCAACTGTACAGGATACATTTATTCAAATATTTATACAATATCTATATTTCCCAAAAACTGTTGAGGAACAAATACAGTTCAAGCAAGTTTACCAAAGTGCGCAACTTCTTCATGTTCTTGGTCTTTAGGTTATACTGGAGTAGAATTAGTACCTCCAGCATCAACTGCTCACATGAATTGCAGGAAAGATGAATACTAGATCAATGTACAATCTGTTGCAGACTCCAACTATTAATTTACAAATATTTGGGCTAAATATATGGGAAATGCTCAGGGCTGATATTTTGGCAGTTTGAGTGTTACCTACAAGGAAATAGCTGTCGATGTTGGTCGTTTCTATCTTTTAGTTTTGTTAGACCTGTCAACCTTAGTGTGGTCTTCCACTAAACGTTTTGCCTTCACCCTCCTTTTTTGCTGAATTAGTTTTTGTTGACCTTAAGACTCTGTGCATTTTACCACTGCTAACAAGAGCTACAATGCTTGTGCTTTGTCCTCTAAATATGGTAATGTTGTTTTTTTCCCGATTGGAATATTTAATTTACTTGGAAGCCAACAGTAAAGTGGCACTACCTGCGCCCGGGGCCTGTAAATTAAATGCTACTAGTGGGTTTGAAGCACTGGTTGTACCACACACTTAAGTACATACTCTTTTAGGTTGTATATGTCCTGCTAGTGAAAAACTCTTAAATTTGTTTTTTACTACTGCAAGGCCTATCTCTCCCATAGGATAACTTGGAGTTGCATTATTATATTTTGTAAGTGTTATTTCCAAATGGGAAGTGATAACCAGATCATGTTTTGTGTCTCTGGAATCCTAATTTAAATACCTAATTTATGGTGAAGACGGATTTTAAGTTGCAATTTTGAAAATTCCACTTTTAGAAAGTTGGCTTCTTTATGCCGTTGCCATTTGGTGCCTGCAGCCTGTCTCTGGTCACATGACTTGGTGTAGTTTGCAATTGGGCTTTGTGTATTCCTCCCAGACAGCCACAAACAATTGGAGCTTATGTATGACTGGGTACGCCATTACAACAGGATGGGAGGAAGGAGCTGGGCACAGCCTCACTAACACCTGCATAGGCTGTTTCCTGTCTCCACACAAAGGGCCCAACAACACACCATTGTCACTCCATCGGGCACGGAAGCCAGGGAGTTCTTTGCACTTCAAAGCTACTGTCTCCATGCTTCTGCCACCTTCCAGAACCAGGACACCAGGATAAAAAAGGGGACCTCAGACACCACCTGTTTAGTACACTTCTGGGCCTGTGGATAGAAAGGAAGAATGACTGCTGTACCACTGAAGGACTGCCACTCTTCTGGACTTCGCTCAGTTGAACTCTTGCTTGGCTGAGCAGACCTGCTGACCTTTTGCCTGGGTGAGAAGGACTGGACCTGCATCTCTTGAACCGAAAACCCAGAGTGACTCCAAGGGCCAGTTTGCTGGCCTCCTGATCTAAAACCTCAGAGTAATAACAGGCTTCCAACAGCCTCGCATTTGCACCTTGACTACGCCATCAGTGATTCTACCCTGCCAAGTGGTGCCACTCCAGTTCTGGACCCTTGGAAGAGGGTTTAAGGAGCGTTGCCAGCCTCTGTGGATCCAGCAGACCAGACGCATCACCCCTGCTGTGAGGCACAACACCGTCCAGAATCGGCGCATCTTCTCTACTGCGTGGTTTGGACCCGTCGCAAAGACCCACATTGCCGTTGCAGCCCGCATCGCCTTTGGGACCATCACTGCTCCACGCATCCATGGCACCGGCCCGAGCAGCTCTCATAGCCACCAGAATCAACTACGATGCTGAACTCCGCATTGCAGCCTCGCAGCTCTTTGGAACTGATGCATCACCCCAGCTGCCAGCCACATTCTCAATGCGAGAAGTCGCATCGCATTCCCCATCGATGGGATCCTCAACATCAACACAACAGGACCTCACATCGTAGTCTCGTCGCATAGCTGAACGCATTGCTTCAGCTGCAAGACGCTTCTTCAACAGAGATCCACGCCACACTCCACGACCCAGGATTTAAGGCACTCTGTTCAGCAGGCCTAACTGGGTCTCTGTAGCTGGCCTGCTCTCCATTGAGGTTGGCCTGATCATGTGACTTTGTCTTGGTCAGGCAAGAACAGATCTCCACAGTTGGCGCGTTACCATTTTCTCTAAAAACTTTAACATTCTATATCTCTGGTTCTCTTCGTTGGATGTTTGTCATTTTGGTCTTGTATTATTTAGTGAAAACTACTGTATTGTTCTACCTCTGTTGTGGGCTTCTTTTGTGGTGTGATTTCACTGTGTTACTGTTTTAAGTGTTCTGCAAATGGTTTACAAATTGCCTCTAAGTAAAGCCTGACTGCTCTGTGCCACGCTACCAGGAGCTGAGCACCGGTTAATTTGGGGTTTGCTAGTGCCTTACCCTAAAAATGATTTTGGTTACTGCTTGACCAGGTCTCAGTCCCCAGTCAACCAACAACTCCATGTCTTACACCTTGCCATTTATTACTGTATGTCACTCCTAAGGTAGGCCCTAGGTAGCCCATTGGATAGAACGCATTGTAATCAAATGTTGGACATGTAAATTTAAGGTTTGCAGGTCCTGGTATTGAAAAACTCCAAAATGTGTTTTTTAGTACTTTGAGGCCCACCTCTCCCATAAGAACACATTGGGTCTCCTTACTACATTTAATAAGTGCGAACGTTTGATTGGGAACAGGTAGAATTTCATGTTTTCTGTCTGGAAAATTGTAATTTAAAATCCTAAAATGGTAATGTTGGATTTTACATTACAATTTAAAAAATGTCACTTTTGGAAAGCTGACATTTTCCTGTTTTAACTATGCCTGCACCCTGGTCCTGGGTGTAGTTGGCAGTTGCACTTTGTTTATTGCTCCCAGACAGCCACACAATAGAAGGATTAGTTGTGCCTGCATGGGCCATCACTGGCAGGATGGGGTGCAGAGGTGTGAACAGCCCCACTTGCAACTGAATAGGCTGTGCCCTGCCTTCCCACGAAGGACTTTTCACCACAGCTTTGTTTATTCAGCCAGCCTGGTGCCAGGGGAAGCAGACACTTTCGGCCAGATGTACAACCCTACCAATTTGCGAGTCACAAATAGGAATGTACAACAGTGTCTCAGACACTGTTTACAATTCCTAATGGGGTTGCAAATTGCCTGTCTCATTATTATTCATGAGGCAGGTGCAATTTGCAACCCCATTAGGAATGGCTAGCACTCCCAGGGATGGTGGCCAGCTGGTGTCAGCAGACCACCATGTCTGTGACTGCTTTTTAAATAAACCAGTTTTTTAAAAAAATGCTGCCGGTTTTCCTTCAAGAAAAATGGGGTGGCTTTAAAAAAGAAAAATTAAACTTTACTGTTTCATTTTTTTAAGAATAGGCAGTGGTCGTGGAATAAATATTTTCTGTCCCAGTCACAAAGGAGAAGGGTTCTCTTTGGGACCCCTTCCAGTTTGCGAGTGGATTACCACCCATTTGAAATGTGTGGTAAACTGCGATTGCGGCCGCAAAACAATCTTACATTGAAGTGCAAGTTGCTATCAGGAAGGGACGCCATTGGCACGCCCCTTCCTAATAGCGAGTTGCAAACCCTATGTTGCGAGTCGGTCATAGGTTACCGACTCGCAAAATAGGGTTTGTAAATAGGGCAGACCTATTTTCCGGTCACAAAAGGTCTGATTTCCCATTTGCAAGCAGAAAAATAGTGTCCTACATCTAGCCCTTCAAGAACTTCAAAGGGAATTCTCTAGAAACGTCTCCTACTTCAAAGAAGGCAACAGGCAGAAAATACGACCTGCAAGACTCACTCTTTAGTCCACTTTCTGGACTTGCGGACTGCCTGCTGCTGTGGCCTGCTGTGTACTTCAGAAGACTGCTTTGCTGTACCTGAAAGGACTGCTTTGCTGACTAAGGCCTACCTTGAACCCTCAGAGGCCTGCCCTGCTGCTTAAACCCTGTTCCACTTCCTGAACCCAGGGACTAGTTAGCTGGCCTCTAAGTCAGAGCCTCAGGGATAGAAAAGGCTCCAACCATCTTGAACCTGCACCTGGACCCACCTCAGTGAATCATAACCTAGTGGTGCATCTCTAGTCCTCAAACCTTTGTGCTGATGTTAAAGGTGCCCAGATAGCCAAACCGGGTGGAGACCAGCGCCAACCTGGTCACCCATCCACCCAATGTGCTTGTCCTGTCAGCCTGCCAGACTTCACAGCATGTCCCACTGCATTCTTTTTCACAGCCGCAAATCCTGTTCAGGGTACTGCCCTAAAGGGGTATCAAGCCTCATGAAACTCTCGCAGGCTACAACCCGCAGCTTAGTCCTGCAGGAGATATTCAACTTCCAAAAAAAGAGACCATTTTTGAAAATGTAAATCTTCACCACATTTTCATCAGCAGCTCTCCAATGACAAAGCCTCCTCTTTGGACACCCCCTGCAACCTTGCCCCACAGTAGTGTACCTTCTCAGACAACGTTCTGCCAAAATACCTTCTAAGTCCTGAGGCAAGCACCAATCAGGCCCACTCCACTTTTTACCCTACACTTTAAAAATTCATCATTCCTGTTCTACTGACTGCAGAATTGTTGTTTTGGTGTCAAATAATGTATTTATATTTCTAAACTGGTGTGGGAGTTTTCTTGTGTTGTGTTTCATGATACTGCTGTTTGTGTACTGCATAAATACTTTACATATCAACTTTAAGTTAAGACTGATTGTTTTTGTGTTAAGCTATCAGAGGGTTAAGCACAGGTTAATTTTCTGACCTTAGTGGTTAACCGTGACAGAGATTGCTGCTGTTACTTAAGCAGGGTTAGCACCACACTCAACCAACAACTCAATTTATCACAGGTTACATTTACAATAAATATAATTTTTATTTTAATTACTTTGGAATATCTGTAATATAATTTTGCATACAGGGGAATAATGTTGTGACTTTATTTTTTTTAAAACATTAAAAATAAAAATAAATATCAACTAATTTTATTGCCAAACTTTTTTTACATACATATAATTTGTTTAAAATGATTAAAGTTTGTGCCATTATTTCATTTTTTTGGTTTGAAGGAAATGGATTTTGTTGTTTTTTGTAGATGACCTAGGTTATGCTCCTCGGCCATAGTTCTTGAAGCCTAGAGTCAACCTAAAATCTTTAGTAGAGAATAAACTTCATTCTGCGCTTAAAAAAAAAAAGAGATATTACTAATAGAACATTTGGAATATTTAAATCAAGAGTTTGTTGTTTAGACCAAATCAGAGATGGTATGCAAAATTACTGCTGTATGTGCGGCTCTTATAACATAGCTGAATTTGTTTCCATCACTTGTGAAGTAGAAAGTGACAATGTAAATGAGGACATTTCTTATAAAAGTTCTTCTCAAGGTGGTTCAGATACACAGGATGGTTGAATAAGGAGATATGAAATTGTAAACAATTTTCATTCATAATAAAAAAGTTAAATGATCCACCAAACACATTGTTTTGGGAATTTTTCAATATTAATTGAATTGTGTACTTTATATATACTTAAACATGTTTCTTATTAATGCCTTTTTATACATGTTTCTTAAAATGTGTACATTCTAATGCAATCACAAGAATAATACTTGTAAGATCTTACACTTACATCATATGTATATAATAAGTGTCACTTTAAATAAATCAGACCTATTGGGTTTTGCCAAGGGGTCACCAGATCAATGTAAGGAAAGCCTATGAGCTTTGTCATTTGGCATTCACAATAATAAATGCAATAATCAAATGTTATGCCTTATCATCAGAAGCAGTTAAAACAATAGCTCAATTGTATTTATTATTGATAAAAAGCATTGAATTACCCTTAAAGTTCATTGCCTATAAAACTTTAAATGAAGCATTGAAAATTCAAAACCAAATGTATTAAGATTCTCTGTTATACTAATCATACCACAATAATTGCAGCCATTGGACCAGGACAGAATAGGTCCATGAATTCCAGAGCACCAGAACAAAAGTACAGCTCTGAGAATGCTTTGACTCCAAGAGACTTAGCAAGAAAATCTGAAATCATTGGAGGGGGCCTGATGCAACTCCTGCAGCGCCCCCATAAAACTCCTTTAACTCAGTGGTGGCGCCCCTACTCAGATTGAGATATCACACATCAACAACCATATCTATATAAGGCTTATAAGGGGCATTAATGCAGCAATTTAGGCACAGGACGTGAATAACAAATGAGCATCTCAGGCAGCGCTTACTTCTGTAATTTTCCTTTCTTTTTTTAATTCCTGGGTTGTTGAGCCCACTGGGCACCCAGATTCCGGTAAAGGGAAAGGGGAAGCCCTTTGGGCTCCCGGCTCACTCCTGGGGTGCGGCACATGGGAACCAGCATTTGTGTTTCGCTCCCCTGGCTGGAGCAGTTTCTCTCCCACTCCCGTGAGCAGTAGTAGTAGCTCTGTGTGCCTGGGCAAGTCTGACCGTCCAAATACAGGCACTGCGTCCCCGCAACACACCCAGAGAAGAGGTCACTGCCTCTTTGCTCTGGGTTCAAAGGTTGGGGTCTTCTGTTGCTGCAGCAGCCCACTTCTTGTTTCAGGCCTTTTCTTGCCTTGGACATTGGGGGGGTGGGATCGATGGACCCAAAGTAAGTAAGGAAGGGGGGTTCCATGCATGGCTCTCTCCTCCATAAATATTACCCACATTGTTCTGCCAATCCTCGGGCACTGAGCCCCACTGGGGAGACCCACAGACTCTTGGCTGGCATGTTTAAAGGGGCACATTTTCCAAGGTTCATAATTTGTACCCTGTTTCAAAGTTCCTTTACTCATTTTACTCCTGTTGGTGAGCTCTAGCACCACCAGGAGCATTTTCAACAGGCCTTCTAGCCTCTAAGGGGTGACTTGGACTTCTGGATATGCCAAGCCCTCCTGGCCAATCCTAGGAATCCATACTCATCCCTTCACCTCTGGGACAGCATTCTGGGACAATCCAATATGATGCCATCAATTTTTCTCTATGAAGACCTCCTTTGAGGGACTCAGCTCTACCCCAAGATGGCATCACTGCCAAATACCTTGCCCCCAAAACTTGAGTTTGTGCCAGATATCTGAGCTCCCTCCTTCGTTCAGAGACCCTGACAGACCCAGCCGAAGTGCAGTGTGACAGCTAATTACAAGATTCAGATGTTCCTCCCCATCTCTTCCTTTTTAGGAACTGAGTCAATCACTGCTATATGCTCCCTTTGTATAAGTAGGTTTTGCAGCCTCTGCTGGAGGATGGAGTAATTCTTTTGGCACAGCAAGTGGACCAAAGACGTGGAATCTGATTATGAGCCGAGCTGCAGAAATAGGACAATTCTTGACAATGCTTAGGATGTATAAGTATGTTATGGGCGCAGGCATATTCAAACTTACGATCATGCTTTACTCCAGTTTGACACCTTACTCTACTCTGCAGGCCTAAGTGGAGAGAAACTACACATTAAGGCAGGTTTCACTTATGTGTATAATACATAGAAGCACTATAGATTTTCCAGGAAACCCTACTGACTTACATTTGAACGGCCACTAATATTATAAGGCACACCCTAGGCCAGAACCTTTTCTGTCAGAGACAATGGAGTGACAAAAGCACACCTTGCACACATATTTGTGCACATGCGTGTGCACACATGTTCAAGTGCAACAAGCCCAGTGCCCCTTACCCAAGCTGCTATGCAGTTGCACTATCTTAAAAGGCGAACACATGAGTTTAACACCCTCAGTCCAATTACTGTGAAATTACTGTGGGCGAGTCTCAAGTAGTGAAACTCACCGACAGTAAAGGTCTAAAACTCAGGTGATCAAAAGTGAAAAATCCTTTTGGGATGACTAGGCGAAACCCATGTTATTCAGTGTCGTTCTGCCTGACATCATAATCGGGCCCCAAGTGTGTACTTACATGTCCTCACCACCATAAACTAGTGGGCAGAGCCAAATTTACAAGTTTAAAGTTAGTTTTAGTAACCATTAACACGTAAGTGGAGATCCCAACCAATGTGGCAAAGATCTGCCTATGGTAAGTGCAGAAAAAGTTTATTATACATTAAAAAAAATAAAAAGGGTAATTTTATTTTAAATAATGATTCAAATTAATTTATACATTTATTTTAAATGTGGAACAAAATAAAAAATGCTCCAGTACTATTAACTTAATTTTAATATAAACATTTAATTCATTTAAATATATTCAATTAAAATATAATCATTTTTAAATAATTATTCAAAAAAAGTCTCACCTAAAGTAAAATATTTATATTTATTTACTATGTATTAGAAATACTAAATCTTATGTATAGAATTGATTTAAATGTTTTATTTTTTTTCATTCCATTTGTCAATTTGAATTCATTAAACTCATCGATAATAAATACAATGCATTAAAAGAAGTAGCAAAACAGAAAACATTAGAAAGATAAAAACTGGATATTAAAAACTTTCACTTTCAGTCTTTCAGCAGTAATTCCTCAAAATTTTAAATATAAACTAGCAGCTTGGGCAATAAATAAGCAGACAAAAATTGGTGGGTAATACAGATGTTAGTATAAAAAGTGCAAAAAGTACAAATCAATCTTAGTACTTGGCTGTTCTGATCCTATAAACCAAGCCGTTTGGAAACATTTAGACTCAGCAACCACATCCATGCAATTTGTATCTGTTTTACAGATACTCAATGCTTCTCAATAATGCCTGATCCCCATGGTTAATGCAAAAACAACAGTTGATGCAGAACAATGTCATACATTCACCCCAGTACAGAGATCTGGGCCTTAATCCATAGTTTTTTTGCTCACCATGCCGTTCCAGTTTGAACCCAGCCATATGCAAATCAGTCTTGACCCTGTGCCTCATTGGAACAGTCCAGCCCAAACTGCCAAGCCAGGTCCTCCCTGGACTGGAAACAAGCATCCTAGGACCGGTTTCGGGGTTTCACCCCTCTTCAGCCAGGATAGCTTGATTCCAGTGGCATGGAGAGCAAGGGACCCACGTCTGGGCATACCCTTCCCACTCGGGGTGACAAATGCATAAAACAACAGTTGATGGACAGAATGCAGAACAATGTCATTCATTCACCCCAGTACAGAGATCTGGGCCTAAATCCATTGTTTTTTTGCTCACCAAGCCGTTCCAGTTTGAACCCAGCCATATGCAAATCAGTCTTGACCCTGTGCCTCATGGGAACAGTCCAGCCCGAACTGCCAAGCCAGGTCCTCCCGGGACTGGAAACAAGCATCCTAGGACCGGTTTCGGGGTTTCACCCCTCTTCAGCCAGGATAGCTTGATTCCAGTGGCATGGAGAGCAAGGGACCCACGTCTGGGCATACCCTTCCCACTCAGGGTGACAAATGCAAAAACAACAGTTGATGGACAGAATGCAGAACAATGTCATACATTCACCCAGTACAGAGATCTGGGCCTAAATCCATAGTTTTTTTGCTCACCATGTCGTTTCAGTTTGAACCTAGCCATATGCAAATCAGTCTTGACCCTGTGCCTCATGGGAACAGTCCAGCCCGAACTGCCAAGCCAGGTCCTCCCTGGACTGGAAACAAGCATCCTAGGAACGGTTTCGGGGTTTCACCCCTCTTCAGCCAGGATAGCTTGATTCCAGTGGCATGGAGAGCCATGGCCATGGTTAAGCAAAATGGTTTAATCCACTTTGAAAAGAGTTGTTGATAGGCAGGGTAAAAGAAAAGTACATGCTCAGCATTTTCATAACTAGTATCGCATACAGGGCATGTACCATAACCTATATTTAGATCTGACCAGCTGTTCATAAAAGATACCAGAGGAGAGTACCCAGCTTTAATTGTAAATACAATTTACTGGAGAGATGACTTTGAAGACAGTCTAAGAATTCCTCAAATTTATAATCAGACTTTATATTTAAAAAGAGTCAGCTAAGCAACCCAGGGAAGGTTAATTTGCTCTTTTTTCCTGAGTGTAATGCTAGAAAACTCTTCTTCACTGTAGAAGACTCATTATAGAAGATAGAGGCTATGTTAAACCACAGTTCTCCCAAGCCAAGGTTAGCTAATGACTCTTTGATGAACTTAGCTATGGGATCTTTAATGCTTGTGGGCTACTAATGACATCATGCATTCCTGCTCTGAAATGGGCTAGTTCTTCAGTAGACCAGACTCTAACCCAGTGTAAAATTAGTTTCAATTTGACCCACTCATTTATTACTGCAGGCCTAGGTCTAAATACAGAGGTAAGGGAGGGGTACTCTGGGGCAGCCTCAACAGTGATCTTGTTAAAGTATTCTCTAGGGATTCAAGATATTCAACTCCACAGTGCCCCTAAAATTCTGCTCTTTACATTGCGGCATTAAGGGCCAGTGCTCTATAGACCTCCAATGCAGGGAGAACCCATAAAACCACTGAAGAATGGTGATTTTCCAAGTAATATGAAAAGAGAACTGAAATTTGATTTAAGACGTGGAGGCTTACATTATGCATTAACATTTTAATTGCCACTCCTGCAGCACTTTTATATATCTTACATACCATAAACAATATAGAATTAGAACTCCTTGGTCCATAAGTATTCCCCTCATAGAACACTTGTCTTCTTTTAAAAATTCGTCAAACAGTTCCACTTTATCTTCCCTATTCTTTTCTTTTTTGTGAAACCGAACTTTACGAATCCTCTTCTTCATTATTCTATTTTATTGTGCATATATGAATAATAAACATTAAAAAATATGTATTTTCCTGTTCTTAACTCTGTATTCTCTAAGAATATATGAAATTCTAATGATAAGTGACTCAATTTCTACTGACATAATTTCTACTTCTCACCTGTTCCCTTCTTTTTCTTTAATGGAAGTGGTGGGTGGGAAAATGCTAGCCTCCATGTCTTTGATGAAATCTTGATTCTCTTTTCATATTACTTGGCAAATTGCCATTTCATTACAAGACCGGAGGCTACAATTGTGCATGTTGAAAGCCTTTCAGCACCACATTTGCCATATGTTTTACTCATCTAAAGTAATGCTTTGCAAAAGTACTTGCATTTAACCAATCCACTGCTTTCATAATTTCTTCCAATCTTCCACCAGGCAAAAAAGCTTTACTTACCATAGCACCTCTTATCGAATGTGCTTTAAATTTCTCCACATGTAGTCCTGCGTGTTCCATCACCCATTCAATCCATTTGCTGATAGTAGCAGTACTCACTGCACCATATGGTTTAACCTAAGATATCAATAACTGATTTTCTTCATCTTTTCTGTATTCCATAACTTTGTTCTCATATGTTGTCAAATATTTCACCACACATAACTTCTTAGAGTCTGGAAAACTTGGATAAAATATTGACTCAGACATTACTTTCATTGTTTTGCATATTAAATAAAATACTCCTTCTGTACCATACATTCTGTTTCTTACCTCCAAAGCTTTTACATCTGACACTCTTCTAAAAGATATAAAACATTACAATATTGCTAACTTAAGTTAAAGTTTCTTCAATTCTAAGTATTTAGTTACTGGTCAGGACTCAAACTCAACGCCATATTCATATCCCATTAAAAATTCTTACCTAACTCTAGTTGACCTTCTCAACCTCATACTCTTTAAAATTCTACACACCATAGTATGTTGTCCCACAGATCTTCCATCAAGACCTGAACATGACCAGCTGAAATTGCTGACCTATATATAGCAATTCATTGATCTATACCTGAAAACATTTTCAAACTGTTCTACAAGAAAATTAATTACTTCCACAATAGAAGCCTCCATGGGGTCCAAACTCTTCTCCATGAACCAACAAACCCAAATTTTCCATATTCACTTATACCTTCGTCTTGTACCTTGTGCCCAGGACTCCTCGAGGAGTTCAACAGCCCTGTTCAAAAGTCAGTTTAAATAGTCAGATCTCCTGACACCTTCCAAACAAGTAAGCTTAATACCTTGCTATGTACTTAAGGATGTTCCTCTCCTTTACCAGTCCTTAGTAAACCTTCTCTTGCTGGAATCATAAAAGGTATTTCAGAGAACAATTCCATCACTGTTGAAAACCACACTTGAGACAACCAAAATGGAGTTACCAACACTAACTGCCCCCTCTCCGTCCTCACCTCCATATGAATCATTGCAAATGATGGAAATGCATAGGTTTCCATTCCTATCTAAATCTGCTGAAATGCATCCCCAGAAGATGCTCCCATGTGTGGCATCCAACTGAAATATTTCTCTATTTGGAATGTCAATCTGCTTGGAAACAGATCCAATTCCAGTGGACCCCAATTCTCCTCTATTTTCTTGAAATAAACTTGATTCAGCTTCCAATTGCTGAAATCTTTCAATATTCTGTGAATTTGAATCTGCTACCATATTCAACTGTTCTGGTAAATGCTCTGCTTTCACACTTATCTTGAGTTCCAGACAAAAATGTAAAATGTCTTTCTCTAACTTGGAGATACCACAGGATCTGCTCCCTCCTAATCAATTGATATATATATATATCACCGCTGACACATTGTCCATCCACATCAACACTGTCTGACCTTTTAAATCCTTTTCAAAATTTCTCAGGGCATATAATCCTGCTGTCAATTCTAAGCAATTTATATGTTGGATTCTTTCCTTCTCTGACGATATTCCACCTGTCTGTTGTTCTCCTAATCGAGGCCCAAACCTGTCAAACTGGTATCTGTTTCCAAAACAAAATCCGGTACACATCTAAAAATGGCCCGACCATTCCATGCCTCCATATTGTTCAACCACCAGTTTAACTCCTCCTTCAATTCCTGATTCAGCATTACTCTGTGGCCGTACCACTGACCTTGTCAAAGAACTTCTCCATTCACTCTCTGCAATGCACGATAATGCAAGGGTCCTGTAAAAATAACTTGGACTGAAATTGATAACAACTCTATCATCTACGCTAAATCCCTCAATGTCAACATGTTTTTCTTTAACATATGCTCTTTCCTGATCATCTTCACTTTCCTCTCTGGTAACTGCAACACAACCTTGATAGTGTCAATTTGAAAACATAAAAACTCCATCTTTTGTGAGGGTGATAAGATTGACTTCTCCTCGTTTATTCAGAATCTCAAATCCTCCAAAAGGTTCTTAACCCATATCTTGTGACTCTTCAGTTCTTTTAAATCCTGAGACATTATCAATATGTCATCTAGGTATTCATTTAAATGAATCCTCTCTCTCTCAAACAAGCCATCACCACTCTCATAACCTTGGTGAAACACCATGGTGCGGAGGAAAGACCAAAAGGTAGGCATTGAAACTGAAACAACTGCTTCCTCCATCTGAACTGCAAGTACATCTGAATTTGGTCCTTCACTGGAATTGTAAAAAAGCATCCTTCAGGTCTAACTTCAATAGCCAATCATTTCTTAACAACATGTCTCTTAACAGATAAATGCCTTCCATCTTGAAATGTCTGTAAAGCAACTACTTTTTTAATTCCCTTAGATTTATTACTGGCCTCCATCCTTTGTCTTTCTTTTCTTCTAAAAAGTGAATGCTCACATACTTTCTGACATTCTCCTCTAAATGCTATATTGCACCTTTTTAGAACATGGAATCTATTTCTGCATCCACGATTGACTTGTGTTCTTCTGTCAAGTTTAACTCTCTTGGTTCTTTTCTGGGGTGGGCAATAAACTCTGCTCTTCCTGCGGAAATTGCAGCAACATTTCTCAACGTGGGTGGTCGCAGCAGGTCACTACCAGCCGCGTTGAGAAAGCTGCTGCTCACATTGAGAAAGCTGCTGCTCGAGTGAAAAATCTACTTGCTCGAGCAGCACATAGAAGCAGCATCTTCTGGCATTCCATGTGGTGCTGTTTATGCTGATTTTACAGCATGGGACAAGTTCCCAGCGATAAAAATCAGCGCAAGCCATATGATGTAACGAATTTCACCACTGGCAGAACTTTGCAGAATCTCACAGAGTTTTTAGGTTACTCACAGAATTCCACGATATGAAACTCAGTGAGTTCCACCCTCCCCCAATTTATTTATCTCCTCTGGTTGCTCCACAAACTCTATTTTGAAACCTTGTATTGTTGTCAGAACCCATTGATCCAGAGTTATTTCCTCCCATGCTTTCACATAGTGTCTTAATCGACCCCCTACTTTTTATTTTTAGAAAAAACAAAAGTAGTATCATATTCACCTTGCAAGCCAAAATAGTTTTGGGCGCATCCACGTACATCTCTTCCTCTTCCTGTTCTGCCTCTGTTTGGGTAGAGTCTCATAAATGCTTGGAAGCCCCTTCCATAGCCTCTGGTGTGATAGTTGTATTGGGATCTTTGAATTCCTTAGCCAGCTGAAATTCCCCTTCTGCTGGCCCTTCCAAAAACACCTCCACCAAATCCCTTTTTCATGTGTAACTGTGCCTTATCCAAGGCTATAAATGTAGAAACAAATTTGCCCAAACGTTTAACTAGCCCTTCTCCAAAAAGCATTACTTTTGCAGTCATATCACCAAATTGTGGGATAATTTTCATTAAAATTGAATTTTCTTTCAGCAATTAGACCTGCATAAGTATTTCCTTTTCTTGACAATCTTTCAAGGATATCTCAAGACCCTTGTGAGGGTCTCTAACCAACTTGAATAAAACAAATTATCATTTTGGGGTCCAAATTAGGGGAGAAACATATTTTCTCATCAGCTACTGGTATACAGCACTCAGTCTTTAAAACCCTTCTAACTTCCTTCTGTAAGGGTTTCCTTATCCATCGTTTAGTAAATTTGCTAACATGACCCATAGGCCACCAATCGCCACTTCTTGAGTGTTGAATGCCACAGAGCTTGAGCCCCCAATACTATCTACCTCAGCACTGAATTTGTCATCTTGCTCTAAGTCCACAATATACTCATCAACATCTTTATTAGTATCAGATATTGATCCATGACCCAATTCTATTTCATAGAATTCATCATCTTTACCCTGCATGTCATTTAGGACACCTTTCCCTTGCGTGCCGCATTGGACACCCTTCTTTTTTAGTTAAATCCATCCTTTCCTGTTTTTGTTATGGATGTGCTCTCAATATGTTTAGTCTCTTTTAATATTTTTCTGGCTGTATCATCTCTTATTTTCTCTTCCTCAGATGATAAATAAAATTGATGAACAGATACAAATTTCTTCCTTTTTTCTCTATTAACAAACTATCCATGGTTTCTTTGGCCTGTGCCTTAATTTCAAGTTGTGTCAACCTCCTTATTACATCTTCTCTTATTTTCCCCAGATATCTCCATACTATTTACATATTCTTTATCCATTTATATTTGGAAAACTATTTGAACAAAAAATCTAGTTCAAAATACATTTTAGTAATGTTAGTAATTTAGTTTAACCTAAATATGCCAATTTCTAGGAGAAAACACTCAGTTTATGTTTATCGTAGCTGTTTAACGGTGTTTTTTAGAGTGATGCCGTTTCTTTATTAATTTTTAACCTAACTTAACCTAAACGAAAATGGCTGTCAAGTCTTGTGAAAGCTTGCGAGACAAACTCATGGGGCTTATCTAGTTCTACTATTTGGCATTGCTAATGGATTCTGAAGTGCATGCCGATGACCCGCTGAATTGCGTGATTTTGGCTTGTGCTGACTCACTAATCTATAGAGAGACGCACTGAGTAGCATGTCCACGGCTTGTGCTGAGCCAGTAATTACCGTCTGAGGTGTTAGCTGGAGACATGCTGAATCCCTTATCTACGGCTCATGATGAGCCACTCAAATTGTCATTGCCTTTGCAAATTACCTCAAACGAACACTGACAAAAAGCTGAATATTAAGGACCTGGCTTGGCAGTTTGGGCCGAACTATTCCCATGGGGAGCAGGGTCATCACAGATTTGCATATGGCTAGGTCCAAAATGGGATTTAGGCCCAGATCTCTGTACTGAGGGCGAGTGTTTGACATTGTTCAGCATTCCGTCCATCAATTATTCTTTTTGCATTTGTCACCCTAAGTGGGACGGGGATGTCCTGATGTGGGTCCCATGCTCACCATGCCACTGGATTCAAGCTTTTCTGGCTGATATGGGGTGATACTCTGAAACCTGTACTAGAATGCTTGTTTCCTGTCCAGGGAGTACCTGGCTTAGCAATTCGGGCTGGACTGTTCCCATGGGGAGCAGCATAAAGACTGATTTGCATATGGCTAGGTCCAAACTGGGGTGTCATGGTGAGTGAAAAAACTATGGATTTTGTCCCAGATCTCTGTACTGGGGGTGAGTGTTGGACATTGTTCAGCATTCCATCTCAAAATTGTTATTTTTCCATTTGTCTCCCTAAGTGGGACTCGGATGCCCAGATGTGGGCCCCGTGCTCGTCCCGCCACTGGATTCAAGCTATCCTGACTGATGAGGGGTGATACCTTGAAACCGGTTCAAGGATACTTGCATCCAGTCCAGCGAAGGCCTGGCTTGAAAGTTTGGGCTGGACTGTTCCCATGGGGAGCAAGGCCAAGACTGATTTGCATATCGCTAGGTCCAAACTGGGGTGGCGTGGTGAGCAAAAAAACGATGCAGTTAGGCTCAGATCTCTGTACTGGGGGTGAATGATTGATATTGTGCAGCCTTCCGTCAATCAATTGTTCTTTTTGAAAATTAAGCGGTAGCAGCATCTAAAGGTATGACAATTTACTCCATCCCTAATTATGATCTGTATGTGAAACAAACATTCCCAAATACAGTGCATTCAATCTAAATACAAAACCACCATTAATAAAGATGTTTCTGCAAACACACGTGTCTCCTTTCTAAATTAGAAGCCCATAAATTTGAACAGATAAATATTTCCAACAAACAATCTCAAAAAAATAACACTCTGCAGTTAGTATTTATATTTCTCAGGAGCAGCATTTACAAGAGTGTTCCATAAGGGAAGCATTTATTGGTTAAGGAGTTCTAATTCTAGATTGGTTATTGTTGCAATTTCTTTAACGGTACTGCAGGAGTGATTGGAGTGGGTGGGTAAAACTCTTATTTGAGACCCCAACTGTGCATGGTAAAACTGGAAGAACAGTGTCTCTACAATATAAGATTTTTAGTGGTAGCCGACAGGATTGTCCCCTATCCCCACTTTTATTTGCATTGGCTATTAAGCGCCTCACAGAACTGTTTAGAAAGTGCGGAAGGGGTATGGGTATGACTGTCGGGGGTCGGGAGCATATCATCTCCTTATACACAGATGAACTTCTACTTTACCTTAACGATGCTCCTGAGGGCTCCTCCTGGGTGCTTGGTCTCCTATGAGACTTTGAACAATTCCCTGGTTTAAGAGGAAATAGGACCAAATCCTATTTGTTCTGTGTGATCAAAGTGCCCCTCGTCCACTGGATCTCCCTGCGGATCTCAATTGGGCCCAGGCAACATTTCGCTACCTGGGAATACAGATATTCCATTCTATTACGGACCTACGGGAGAATAATCTAGGGAAAACATTCAGACCCCGAAGGTTGTGCATCCCTGCTTGCCGCTCTTTACAACTGCCGATCTCCGTCTAAAATGGTCATGTTACCACGCCTACTGTATTTTTTTTGTCAACCTTTCGGTGACTGTGCCCTCAAGTTGGTTTTGCCAGCTTGACACTCTGTTGCAATAGTTGATATGGGACAAAGGTAGGCAGAGGGTGTTCTTTTGTGACCCTACAGCGCCCTGTGGGGAAGGGAGGCCTGGGAGTGCCAATTTCAAGCTGCATTTCTTATCCTCCCAATTACAATGGATTGCACATTGGCTGGATGGGATGAGGCAGGAGAAGATGGGATTGGTGGGGTCCCCTGCAAATGTGAGAGTGCTGTAGGCTAAATTGCTTAACCCTGTAAATGAGATCCCACACCAGACTCTATTGCTGACGATAGCACTGCAGGTTTGGAGGCACTATGTGGCCAGGACGGGGGTGATCTCCCTGTGCGCTCAGGAGTTACCCCTAGTGGGCCACCCACATGGTAACTCATTAATGCTATTTACAACTGAGCAATTAATCGCTTGGACAGATACAGAGCTGGTAACGATATCGATTGTTACCAAGAAAATGCTCTTATTCCTTTTGAGGAGCTGGTTTCTAATGGTGGCCTACCGGACGCTCAATACCTCATGTATGAACCCTTGGTTCGCACTTTCAGGGAACTCTGGGATGGGATCCGGGAGGAATCCAAGATGCACAAGGTATTGCACCTCCTGCTTACCTTAGGTATGGCGAGACATTTGGTGAAGTGGTTCTATGGATCGCCGTCGAAGATGACTCATAAACCACTGTCGAAGCTGCGCCAGAGATAGGGGGTGATCCTGGGCTGGGAAATCCCAGAGGCAGATTGGAGCAAAATTTTAGCTTATCCCAAGAACATCTTAGGGAACACAAGATTAAAGTACACGCAGTTTAATTACCTGCACACAACATATATGACTTCCAACAGACTTCCTATAGTGTATGGTGGTGATCTGCTCTGTTGCCCAAGGTCCAATTATGTATATACAGACTTCCTACATATGATTGTGTGGAGCTGCGTCCCCTTTGGAATGCGGTCAAGGATGCACTAGAGAACACCCTGGGGTAGGCTCTCAACACCACTGACGAGGTCTGTTTGCTGGGGCTTTTTCTACGACCACCAACGCGGAAAGTGGAAACTTTATTTATTGACCTGGCTCTAGCCTTAGCAAAAAGACGAATTGTGATGGCCTGGAAATCAGGCAGTGGGCCAGTGGTAGGGACCTGGATGAGAGATGTGACTCAATGGGCTGGAGAATAGGGACGGACTCTGTTCAGAGAGGAATCCCAAGAGTGAGAAAGACCACAATTAAGAGGTCTACCAAGACCCCATATTGAAGCTGACTGCCGAGCCCCACCCCTTCACAGGACATACTATGCCCCTGCTGGTGGTCAGATGCAGCAGACAGCTGTTGAAGAGGAGACCTGTCTGTCTGGGTCCTCCATGCATTTTCCCCGTGCTGACTACCCCTAGGTTATCGAATAATTGTGTGCCCTGCATCAGTTTTTTTTAAAGTTTACATTGTTGGCAATTGTATTATAGGCTCCCCTTCAGATATTCTTAACCTGTGAGGCTAATTCCTCTCAATGTTGCAGGCACGCAGCAGTCAGCGGATACAAATAACGAAGTGCACACCCTAGATACCCTATCCAGCAAGATGAGCCTAACCGATTATTGCTGTAACAAATTTGTTAATAATTTTTTTAATTTAAAATTGCTGATGGATCCATGTTAGACTTGGCATTTTTTGGAGGGATTCCCCAAGTCTTTTGTTTTTTGACCTCCAGGTATCGTCTCTGTTTTTGCTGGTTTAGATCCTCTGCACACTTTCTCACTGCTATTCAGGGTTAAAGTGCAAGTGCTCCTGTTGTAAATTGTTATTATGGATTGGTGTTTCCATGATTGGTATATTTGATTTACTGGTAAGCCCCTAGTAAATTGCACTGAGAGTGCCAGGGCCTGTAAATCAAATGCCACTAGTGGGCCTGCAGCACAGATTGTGCCACCCACATGAATAGCCCTGAAAAGGTATCTTAGGCCTGCCAATGCAGGGTCTGCGTGCAGTTTGTAACTGCCATGCCGACCCGGCAAGTGCACCCACATGCCAGGCCCTAACCTTCCCTTTTCTTACATATAGGTTACCCCTAAGGTAGGCCCAAGGTACCCCTGTGGGCAAAATACAATGTATGTTAAAGGTTGGACATGTACTTGTGTGTGTGACATGTCCTGGTGGTGAATTACAGGGTATTTCGTTTTCCACCACTGGAAGGCTATCTGTCCCATGGGAAGGAATGGGAGTTTCACTTATAACATCTTATAAGCATAACTTTCCACTGGGACAAGATAGGGAAATGGAGTTTAGTATGCCTGGACTCAGAATGTAAAAAATGTTTCTTTTAGTAAAGATGATTTTTATGTTCTGTGTTTGAAAATACCACGTTTAGAAAGTAGGTATTTTCCTGCTTAGCCATTCTGTGTGCCTCTGCTGGGTTTGTGGATTGACTGTCTGACTTTGGAGTGACAGGGACTGGGAGGTGCATTCTCTTCAGACAGCCACTAGGGGGGTCGAGGTGGGTCCTGCCTTTCCTGGATGAGTCAGGGCTGGGCTGATTAGACTAGAGTAGTGGGAGGAGATTTCCTTGCACCCGAATAGGCTTGGTCTGCCTTGAACAATGCTGTCTCCTCCTCCTGCCAGGAAGCTGGGACAGAGAGGACAGAACTTGTTTGGACTTTGCTGTGTTGTTGCTTTGTTAGTTGGCCTGCAGTTACTGCTTCTGCCTTGGGCAGTAAAAGGACTGGACTGAACTTTATTTACTTGAAGTAGAGCGTGCCTCCTGTTCTGAAGTTCAGGGACTGCAAAGACTTAACCAACCTCTGGTTACTGCTTCTGGAACTACTGTTTCAGTTGTCACAGAGAAGAGAAAAGCAACTGACTCCGTCGCTGGCTCTGTGTCCTGACGGAACTGTGGAAAGCACCATTCGCATCTCGCACTGTAACCCTGGTCTCACCAAAGCTGCCGCCACTGAGCAGCTGCATGCACCATGACCTGCCTTGGCCTACCTGATGACGTCTGGAAAATCATCACGAAGCCGCTGCCTGCACCGCATTGTGAAGGCACCGCACCCTGCACCGCTTCCTTTTTGCAATGCAACCGTGAAGGTTGCCACAACCGGCTCGCACCAATGTGCCAGCGGCAAAGAGAAACGTACTGTTCACGAGTCTGTCCACTCTTTTGCTGGCCCGTACTGACGTGGTCAGCTGGAACTGTTAGACTTTGTTGTTTTCAGCGTCGCGTTAGCCCCGGACTGAGCTAGAGACTCGTAGGAACTGTGTTTGTAAGAAATTTCTGCAAAGTACTGTATGTTGGATTCTTATCGTTTTGGTCTTGTTTTGTGAATATAAAAATATTGGATATTTGTCTACACTAGGTTGTGTCCTTTTGTAGTGTTGTCACTGTATTACTGTTGATTATGTGCAAATGCTTTACGCACTGCCCCGGAGATAAGCCTGACTGCTCATGCCAAGCTACCAAGGGGGTGAGCGGGGATTATTTTAAGAGTGTAACTCCCTTACCCTGACTAGGAAGACGGATTCCTACTTGGACAAAGGTACCTACCTCTGCCAACTAGAGACCCACATTTCTAACAATCCAATGATTGATATTCTCTGTGACAGAACGGGTACATATTTAACCTCTGTGTACCGATTATGCGATTTATGAGCACATATGGTTGTGACCTGTTTACCATTGTCTATAATAAATGCCAATAAAACAAATGTGTGTTTAAAACAAAAGAAAAGATTAATGCATTATAGTAGTCTCCGGACTTGTAAGGAGATTTAAATATGACACACGCCTTACGTTTTAGCAGAAGCTTGCTCTTTACTAGGCCTGGGCGTAGTTCGCGAAGTAGCACTCCGTGAAGCTACGCAAAGTGAAGTTCGCACTACGCGAGCTACGCGTAGCACTGCACGAACTGCGTAGTACCTTGTTCGCACTGTGCCAGATGTTGTTTTCAATGATTGCACAATGCGGACAAGCAACCGGCACTGTGCAATCATTGAAAATGGCATCTTGCACAGTGCGAGCTGTAGTTTTCTGCTGCTCGAGTAGATTTTTACTCGAGCTTCAGCTTTCTCAACGCGAACTGGTAGTTTCTCATCGCGAGCGGTCGCGAGCATACGCGACCACTCGCAATGAGAAACCTGACCTCCTCGCGTTGTGAATCTCGCCGGGAGGTTTATTTTCCATGCTCGCGATCGCCAACTTGAAGTTGCTGATCGCGAACAAGGAAAAAGTCTAGCCGGGATGTCATTTTGCTTGCTCGCGGTCGCCAACTTGACGTTGAGGACCGCGAGCAAGCAAAAAATGACCGCAGCACTACGCAACACTACGCTACGCGTGTTCGCACTGTGCTACGTGCAGTTCGCGTAGTGCGAAATAGCGCGAACTTCGCAAACTACGCGAGCGTAGCGTAGTGCTTTGCCCAGGCTTACTCTTTACAATCTGCCAGGAGGAGTACTGCCCCTTTGCTGTGTTGTTGCTTTGTTAGGTTGGCCTGCAGTTGCTGCTTCTACCTTGGGCAGTAAAAGGACTGGACTGAACTTTAATTACTTGTGCTGAGTCTCTCCAAGGACTTGAAGTAGAGCGTACCTCCTATTCTGAAGTCTCAAGGACTGCAAAGACTAAACCAACCTCTGGGTACCACTTCTGGAACTACTGTTTCAGTTGTCACAGAGAAGAGAAATGCAACCGACTCCGTTGCTGGCTCTGTGTCCTGACGGAACTGCAGAAGGCACCATCCACATCTCGCACTATAACCTTGGTCTCACCGAAGCCACCGAGCCGCTGCTTGCACCGTGACCTGTGGGCATCGCACTCTGCACTGCCTCGCTTCACTTCACCATCCTGGTATCACTGATGCCATCGCTGAGGCTGACTTTGACACCCGCGAACACATCGTGGCTGGGGGCACCGTTCGTAAGTTTCACAACACACTGCCTCATCCCACACAGCCATCTGGGCCGACCGGCGCCAGCTCCCGCTAACCAGATCTGTCGGTGGCACCAAAACCTGCTGAGACCTCATTGTGAGAGCACCGCACCCAGCACCTCACCTTGCACCGCTTCCTTTTTGCAACGTAACCACGAAGGTTGCCACGACAGGCTTGCACCAATGTCCCGGAGTCAAAGAGAAAAGTACTGTTCACGAGTCTGTCTACTCTTTCGCTGGCCCGTACAGACGGGGTCGGCTGGAACTGTTAGACTTTGTTTTTTCAGCATCGCGTTAGCCCTGGACAAAGCTACCGATTCGTAGGAACTGTGTTTTATAGATATTTCTGCAAAGTATATATTTTTAAGTAATGTATATTGGATTTTTATCGTTTTGGTCTTGTTTTGGATATATAAAAATAATGGATATTTTTCTAAGCTGGTGTGGTGTCCTTTGTAGTGTTGTCACTGTATGACTGTTGCTTATGTGCAAATGCTTTACACACTGCCCCTGAGATAAGCCTGACTGCTCGTACCAAGCTACCAAGGAGGTGAGCAGGGTTTTTTTTAGGAGTGTAACTTCCCTACCCTGACTAGGAAGATGGGTCCCTTCTTGGACCAAGGTACCTACCTCTGCCAACTAAAGAACCAGATTTCTAACAATCCGTTGATTGATATTCACTGTGACAGAACAGGTACATATTTAACCTATGTGTATGGATTATGCGATTTATGAGCACCTATGGTTGTGACCTGTTTACCATTGTCTATAATAAATGCCAATAAAAATATGTTTAAAAAGAAAAAAGAAAAGGTTAATGCGTAATAGTAGCCTCCGGAGATTTAAATATGACACACGCCTTAAGTTTTAGCAGAAGCTTACAATTTGCTCATCCCAACTATCAGTCAGACAACCTAATGCCTATGTAATCAAAGTAATTTACTCTTTCTAAAACATTGGCACTCTGAGTTATTCTACACCTATCTGACCTTTTAGGATTAAATACCAATAATTTGCTTTTTTGGGGCATCTATCTCTGACCCGTTTTTACTACAAAATAAACCAAAATTCTTGATTAAGATTTGGATGCCTTTCTGCGTTTTTTTAACTCAATAGGGTGTTTTTGGCAAAGAGCAACCCTATGATTTTTAGACCAGCCACTGTGGGTTAATTGTTCTCACAATTAAACTAACATTTTATGCAGTCATT
Source organism: Triturus cristatus (assembly GCF_964204655.1). Lineage (NCBI taxonomy): Eukaryota > Metazoa > Chordata > Amphibia > Caudata > Salamandridae > Triturus > Triturus cristatus. The sequence goes on along the minus strand of NC_140592.1, from coordinate 597,034,275 downwards.
TATAAAAAGAAGAAATAATGCTGGTTGTTAGAAATGAGGGGGCTCTGGTTGACGCGGGTGTGAACCCACAACAAGCAGGGACCCTTTACTTCTTGTCAGGGCGAAGGATGACTCCCCAGAATAACCCCTGCTCACCCTCTAGGTGCGTGGCGCGAGCAGTCTAGGCTAAGTCTCAGGCGTACACGGTTAAGCAAATGCAATTACACATACAGTAAACCCCTGGCATGCACCACAAACGGACACCAATCAGGAAGTATATAAAAATAAGCTTTTATGTAGATTCAGCAGATTCAAATACAAGGCCCAGTAACGTTGAACTGATGGGGCCACAATTCTTGGAAATACGGTAAAGTTCTCTTGGTGTTACGGAAAGTTCTTTAGGCGGGCACAAGGTAACTGTAGGCCTCAGCGCACTTCGTGCTGAGGCAGCGCCCAGGAAGCACACAGCAGATGACAGGGAAACAAGAACGTTGCGGACCCTGGATCCGATGCGAGCTCGCGGTCGAGTTCGTGAGTACAGTACCTTGTTTCTTGACGCAAAGGCGGGTGCGGGATTTCAGCGGCTCTTCGACAGAAGAGCGAGGCGGCGTCCGGGGCTCCCACACTTCACGAGGGTGTCTGATCTTCAGGCTCACGACAAGAGCGGGGTGTTGCAGGTGGCGGGTGAACAAAGAGGGGCAGCCGGGCACGCAGTTACGTCCGGGCCGTCCGAGGCTTGGGGATGCTCACAAACGCCGATTCCGGCGGGAGGGTGAAGGGGCACAGCGAGCCTCCACGAGCGAGGTGAGGGGGCAGCCCAGCACAGCGTAGGGGGAGCGGCTCCGATCGAGCGAGGCTCTTCCCAAGGCGGGGGCGGCTAAGCAGTCCTGGTCACGGCTCAGGGAGGGACTGGGCACGAGGGTCACAGCTCCGGCGAGGGAAAGGACACCACAGTCCAGCAGCAGGCGAGTGAAGATCAGGTAGAGCCCAATGGTCCTGGGGCTCAGTTCAGGGGGCAAGCTCAGTTCCAAGCCCTTGGAGATCGTTTTGGAAAAGCACAAGTCTTGAAAGTAAAAGTAAAGTAAAGGTTTTCAGCAACAGTTTCTCTTCTCTCCTTTGGCAGCAAGGTCACCACTGCAGGCCAATCCCCCAGCATAGGGACAGTCTTCCTCCTACAGCTTTCCCGGTGCCTCCTCCTCAGGCAGAGATTCTTCTTGGTCAAAAGCGGATCTAGTTTCTTAGGAGCAGGGCTCCTCCATTTATACCACAAATCTTTTGTTCTCCCAGGCCAGGGGGGCCCTTGCCTAGTTCAGTCCGGTTTCTGAGCACTTTGTTTACGTGATGCAGGCTTCTTCTTTCAGAGTGCAGGGCAGAGTCATCAGACGCTCCACAGGGGGTGGAGCCGGCATCGAGGTAGCGGAGCACTTGTCCTATTCAGAACCTAGAAGCACTCCTCCCACCCATCTACCTGTCGATCGTCCTATTCATACCAGGCTACCTAGCCCTGCCCATCTGGGTTCCCCCAGCCCTGTCACTCACACCAGCCAGACATCAGATACACATCACGCAGAGGCGGCTGAAATGTTTAGGCAAGCAAAGGCCGACTTTCTAAAAGCGGCATTTGCAAACCTGGAATATTAAAATAAACCTTGCGAAAAGATGTACCTTATTATTCCGAGTTCAGGCATACTAAACTCGATCTTCTACCATGTTCCCTGGGTCGGTTAGGATCATAGGGTGTAATAATCCAGGCCGCCCATACTGGCCTATGAGAACAGGGTAGCCTTGCAGTAGTGAACAACAAGATGGCGGTAATTCACTACTAGGACATGCCACGCATCCAGGCTTGTCCTACCTTAGGCGTACAATGCACCCTGCCCGTGGGCCTACCAGAGGGGTGACTAACATGCAGCTAAGGGAAGGTTTTAGGGACTGGCAAGTGTGGGCACTTGTCGGTCGGCATGTCAGTACCAGACTGCACGCAGGTTCTGCGATGGCAGACCTTAGACGTATTTTACCGTCCGCTTCTGTGGGTGGCACAACCCGTGCTGCAAGCCCACCAGCGGTGTTCGTATTTACATGCCCTGGCGCCCCTGGCGCACTTTACTGGGGTCTGATAGTAAACCAAACAATCCAATCATGGAATCCAACCAACATATACAATTTACATAGGGAGCACTCGCACCGCGACACTGGTTGGCAGTGGCACAGCGCGCTGAGCGGCCAACACCATAAAAACACATGAGGCACAGCGACAAAAAGAGGGAGGGAGACTCACGCCAAGGTGCCAGGTCTAACACGTGTCCCCTCCAGCTGAAAAGTGGGGAGAACTACCCTACCCCAGGGAGTTCCTCATCACTAAGGCGGAAAAATCTGGACAGACCGTCAGCATTGGCGTGATCTGTACCAGGGCGATGTTCCACCGTGAAATCCATACCCTGTAGGGAAATGGACCACCTCAACAGCTTTGGATTCTCACCCCTCATATGCATCAGCCATCTGAGGGGCCTGTGGTCCGTCTGAACCCGGAAGTGAGACCCAAACAAGTAGGGTCTTAGCTTCTTCAGCGCCCAGACCACAGCAAATGCCTCACGCTCAATAGCACTCCACCTCTGTTCCCGTGGAAGTAACCTCCTGCTAAGGAAGGCTACGGGTTGATCTAGGCCCTCCTCATTAATCTGTGAAAGAACAGCCCCCACACCATGCTCTGAAGCGTCTGTCTGAACGATAAACTCTTTGGAGAAGTTGGGAGCCAAGAGCACGGGCGCCGTGCACATAGCAGTCTTCAAGGCCTCAAAAGCTTTCTGACAGGTGTCAGTCCAGATCACTTTCCTGGGCTGCTTCTTCGAAGTCAGCGCTGTCAAGGGGGCAACCATGTTGCCATACCCCTTGACAAACCTCCTGTAGTACCCGGTGAGACCTAGGAAGGCTCTCACCTCCGTCTGGGTTTTGGGCGCCTCCCAATTCAGGATGATTTCTATCTTGGGCTGAAGGGGTGCCACCTGGCCACTCCCAACTTGGTGTCCCAAGTACACCACGGAACCCTGCCCGATCTGGCACTTACTCGCCTTGATCGTGAGGCCTGCCTTGCGCAGCGCCATCAACACTTCCCAGAGGTGACGCAAGTGTTCCTCCCAAGTGGAGCTGAACACGGCGATGTCATCCAGGTAGGCTGCACTGAACGAATCCAGCCCAGCCAACACCTGGTTGACCAATCTCTGGAAGGTGGCAGGGGCATTCTTCATCCCAAATGGCATAACCCGGAACTGGTAGTGCCCATCTGGGGTGGAAAATGCTGACCTCTCTTTGGCCCCCTCGGTCAAGGCGATCTGCCAATACCCAGACGTTAGATCAAACGTGCTGAGGTAGTTGGCAGCCCCTAGCCGATCGATGAGCTCATCAGCTCTGGGGATGGGGTGTGCGTCGGTCCTAGTGACCGAATTGAGTCCTCTGTAGTCCACACAGAACCGGAGTTCGGGCGTGGCTCCCGGCGCTGCAGCCTTTGGGACCAAGACCACGGGGCTGGCCCAAGGACTGCTAGAAGACTCAATTACCCCGAGTGCAAACATCTTGGAGACCTCCTCCTTGATGCATGTCCTCACCCTGTCAGTCACCCTGTAGGCCTTGTGCCGCACAGGTGGGCTATCCCCAGTGTCCACATCATGGACGCACCAATCAGTGACACCAGGGACCAGGGAAAACAGGTCAGAAAACTGTCCCAGCAACTGGCGACAATCATTCTGTTGCTCAGGGGTCAGGGTGGAAGAGAGGATGACACCATCCACTGACCCATCTTGCTCCTTGGCTGACAGGAGGTCAGGAAGAGGTTCTGTCTCCTCTTCCATTCCAGCATCTGTTGCCAAGAGCATGCCCACTTGGGACCTCTCCAAGTGGGGTTTGAGGCGATTGACGTGTAGGACCCTTAAGGGGTTCCTCGGAGACTTCAGGTCCACCACGTAGGTAACAGGACTCTTGCGCTCCACCACCTCAAAGGGACCGGTCCACTTATCCTGGAGCGCACACGGCTCCACAGGGGCCAAGACCCATACTTTCTGTCCAGGCTGAAGCTCTACCAGAGTGGCATTCTGGTCGTACCACCGCTTCATCTCCTCCTGGCTGGCTTCCAGATTTGCCTCAGCAAGTTGCCTGAAACGCCTAGTCTGATTCCTGAAGGCCAGCATGTAGCTATATACATTCTGGGGAGGCTTTCTGGGAGATTGCTCCCAGCCTTCTTTGACCAGACTTAGAGGTCCTCTGACTGGGTGACCATACAGAAGCTCAAAGGGACTGAACCCCAGAGACTTCTGTGGCACCTCACGGTAAGCGAAGAGAAGGCATGGTAAGAGGACGTCCCACTTACGCCTCATGGCTCCTTCTAGGCCCATTATCATGCCTTTGAGGGTTCGGTTGAATCTCTCAACCAACCCGTTTCCTTGGGGGTGGTAAGGTGTGGTGAACTTGTAGGTTACACCACACTCTTGCCAAAGAGATTTCATGTACTTGGACATGAAATTGGTACCTCGGTCAGACACCACCTCTAGAGGGAATCCCACTCGGGAGAAAATTCCCATCAGTGCACGTCCCACCACGGGGGCCGTCACTGTCCTTAGAGGAATGGCTTCCGGGTACCGGGTGGCATGGTCCACTAGGACCAGGATGAACCTATTGCCCATCGCTGTCCTGGGGTCCAGTGGCCCTACAATGTCAATCCCCACTCGCTGGAATGGGGTACCGACCACAGGGAATGGCTGGAGTGGAGCCTTCTGCTTCCTTCCACTCTTTCCACTTGCCTGGCAAGTCTGGCATGTCCTGCAGTGAGTATCTGAACTCCTGCGCATTTGAGGCCAATAAAAGTGGGTGACAAGCCTTTCAAAGGTCTTGTCCTGCCCCAAATGCCCTGCCAATGGCACATCGTGAGCCAGCCCCAGTAGGAAGGCTCTGAAGTCCTGGGGTACCACCAGCGCACGGGCTGACCCAGGCTCAGCAACCTTAGGCTCTGTATATAGGAGGTCGTTCTCCCAGTAAACGAAATGTGATCCTGACTGATCACCTGCGGCCTGGTCTGCAGCCTGCTGCCGCATACCCACGAGAGAAGGGCACTCCTTCTGTGCCTTGCAAAAGTCCTCCCTGGTGGGACCCCCTTCCTGCTGCCAATGGGTCAGCTCCGGCAGGTCTCCCAGTTCAGCTATCTGCTCCCCTGTAGGCTCCAGGGCATCCCCCTCAAGGTCTGCTTCCTCCTGGACCGTGGGAACTTCAGGGGCCGGCTTCCCGCGCCCCTTGCTCCTTCTCTCTGAGGCCGGTTCCTGGGCCTCCCTCTCAGGCTCCAGGACCTCTTGAGTACCTCTACTGGCTGCCATGGACCGTGTGGTGACACACGCCCAATCCGGCATACCCAACATCTCCAGGTGAGCACTCCGCTCCACCTTAGCCCAAGGTGAGCTCTCCAAATCGTTCCCTAACAAACAGTCTACAGGCATGGCGGGCCTCACAGCTACCTGAAGAGTACCAGAGACCCCCCCCCACTCAAAGGGAACCTGAGCCACCTTGCAGTGTCTCTCTGTGTTGTCAGCGGCAACAACGGGATAGAATGCATTGGGGACCACCTGCTCCTGAGACACCAGGTGACACCGGACAGCTGTCACACTGGCTCCTGTATCTCTAAGAGCTTCCACTCTATGGCCATTTATGGTCACCCACTGCCTGTACTTCTTAGTGTTCTCAGGCAGCTGGGTTGGAGGGACCACTTCACGGTCTCCTAGCGAGACCAGGGACATCTCTGCGGGACCCCACCCACCTTGGACATCCCTCTCCTCCCCCAAGGCTACACTAGTCACCTGCCGGGGTGGAGCACCAGTGGGTGCTGGTTTACCAAACAATGGACACTTTACATCAGAGGCAAAATGCCCCAAATTGTTACACCTGTAACATCTTACGGGCCCCTTTGGAACAGGAGGACCTGTCGGGGCCCCGGTCGGTTTCTGGGGTGGGGGAGGCTGAGAACCCTTCCCTTGGTTCCCTTGGGGACTATTTTGGGGCCCTTTTTGGAACTGCTTCTGTTTACCCCTGTCCCCCCCACTCTTCTGCTGGGGACCCTGCCCACCTTTGGCGGAATCTCCCACGGTACCCTTGTGGACCCTGGTACTGACCCAGCGGTCTGCCTCCTCAGCAAGCTTCCTCGGGTTAGTCAGCTTACTATCGATCAGGTGCTGGCGTAGCTCAGGAAAACAATTACTGGACAAGTGCTCCCATGCCATTAAATCAAGAAGCCCTTGATAATCATTTACCTTACTACCCTTTACCCAACCATCCAGCGCTCTGCAAAAGAAAGTCACATACTCCACATACGTACTATTGGGAATCTTAGTGCAACCCCTGAACCTCTGTCTATATAACTCAGGGGTCAACCCATACCTAGCCATCAATGCTTCCTTCATATGGGCATAAGAATTACGAACATCAACAGGTAAATCTAACAGGGTGTCCCGCCCTTCACTCAGGAACCTTCCCCACAACCCCGCTCCCCAATCTTTCTCAGGGACCCGGTGGGAAGACATGGCTACCTCGTAGGCTCTGAACCACTGCCCGATGTCGTCATTCCTGAAGAACTCCTTCACTACATCCTTGGGAATATAAACTCTTGGTTCCGCCGGTACTGGCGGTGTGCTGCCACCAGAGGGATTAAGCTCCAAACTTTTTGCTTTCAGCTCCAGCTCCCTCAGCTTCATGTCATGCTCTAATTGTAGTTTCTTTTCTTCCATGGCTAATCTTTGTTTTTCCATATCCATCTGCCCATGAAGTTTTGCCATTTCCACCTCGTGTGCCCGGGTTGCGGCCCTGTCTGCCAACTCTTCTGGCGACAGGCACCTGCCAAACTCATGGACACTTTCTGGTGGAACCACTTCCACCTGATTCTCTGGTGCCTTTGACTCATACCAGGCCCTCAGCGCCTTCACAAATTGTTCCTTCTTTTTCAATCCAGTTTGGGCAATCCTGAACTTGGAGCAAAGACCTTTCAAGTCTTCATTGGTACGATTCAGAAGCGCGTCTTCTTCCCAATCTACGTCTTCAAATCCAGAGATTATGGAAGCCGCCCTTCCGGCGGAAAGTGAACCAGGCATGGCTCTAACAACGGAGACTTTTGGCAAAACAAAAACAAATGCTAGCCTTGTGGCTGTGTTACTGGTCTGCTCTCACTACGTGGTGATCAGTGATTCACTATACGCAAACCACAAATGCAAATCCGTAAATCCCACCGCTGCCACCAATGTTAGAAATGAGGGGGCTCTGGTTGACGCGGGTGTGAACCCACAACAAGCAGGGACCCTTTACTTCTTGTCAGGGCGAAGGATGACTCCCCAGAATAACCCCTGCTCACCCTCTAGGTGCGTGGCGCGAGCAGTCTAGGCTAAGTCTCAGGCGTACACGGTTAAGCAAATGCAATTACACATACAGTAAACCCCTGGCATGCACCACAAACGGACACCAATCAGGAAGTATATAAAAATAAGCTTTTATGTAGATTCAGCAGATTCAAATACAAGGCCCAGTAACGTTGAACTGATGGGGCCACAATTCTTGGAAATACGGTAAAGTTCTCTTGGTGTTACGGAAAGTTCTTTAGGCGGGCACAAGGTAACTGTAGGCCTCAGCGCACTTCGTGCTGAGGCAGCGCCCAGGAAGCACACAGCAGATGACAGGGAAATAAGAACGTTGCGGACCCTGGATCCGATGCGAGCTCGCGGTTGAGTTCGTGAGTACAGTACCTTGTTTCTTGACGCAAAGGCGGGTGCGGGATTTCAGCGGCTCTTCGACAGAAGAGCGAGGCGGCGTCCGGGGCTCCCACACTTCACGAGGGTGTCTGATCTTCAGGCTCACGACAAGAGCGGGGTGTTGCAGGTGGCGGGTGAACAAAGCGGGGCAGCCGGGCACGCAGTTACGTCCGGGCCGTCCGAGGCTTGGGGATGCTCACAAACGCCGATTCCGGCGGGAGGGTGAAGGGGCACAGCGAGCCTCCACGAGCGAGGTGAGGGGGCAGCCCAGCACAGCGTAGGGGGAGCGGCTCCGATCGAGCGAGGCTCTTCCCAAGGCGGGGGCGGCTAAGCAGTCCTGGTCACGGCTCAGGGAGGGACTGGGCACGAGGGTCACAGCTCCGGCGAGGGAAAGGACACCACAGTCCAGCAGCAGGCGAGTGAAGATCAGGTAGAGCCCAATGGTCCTGGGGCTCAGTTCAGGGGGCAAGCTCAGTTCCAAGCCCTTGGAGATCGTTTTGGAAAAGCACAAGTCTTGAAAGTAAAAGTAAAGTAAAGGTTTTCAGCAACAGTTTCTCTTCTCTCCTTTGGCAGCAAGGTCACCACTGCAGGCCAATCCCCCAGGATAGGGACAGTCTTCCTCCTACAGCTTTCCCGGTGCCTCCTCCTCAGGCAGAGATTCTTCTTGGTCAAAAGCGGATCTAGTTTCTTAGGAGCAGGGCTCCTCCATTTATACCACAAATCTTTTGTTCTCCCAGGCCAGGGGGGCCCTTGCCTAGTTCAGTCCGGTTTCTGAGCACTTTGTTTACGTGATGCAGGCTTCTTCTTTCAGAGTGCAGGGCAGAGTCATCAGACGCTCCACAGGGGGTGGAGCCGGCATCGAGGTAGCGGAGCACTTGTCCTATTCAGAACCTAGAAGCACTCCTCCCACCCATCTACCTGTCGATCGTCCTATTCATACCAGGCTACCTAGCCCTGCCCATCTGGGTTCCCCCAGCCCTGTCACTCACACCAGCCAGACATCAGATACACATCACGCAGAGGCGGCTGAAATGTTTAGGCAAGCAAAGGCCGACTTTCTAAAAGCGGCATTTGCAAACCCGGAATATTAAAATAAACCTTGCGAAAAGATGTACCTTATTATTCCGAGTTCAGGCATACTAAACTCGATCTTCTACCATGTTCCCTGGGTCGGTTAGGATCATAGGGTGTAATAATCCAGGCCGCCCATACTGGCCTATGAGAACAGGGTAGCCTTGCAGTAGTGAACAACAAGATGGCGGTAATTCACTACTAGGACATGCCACGCATCCAGGCTTGTCCTACCTTAGGCGTACAATCCACCCTGCCCGTGGGCCTACCAGAGGGGTGACTAACATGCAGCTAAGGGAAGGTTTTAGGGACTGGCAAGTGTGGGCACTTGTCGGTCGGCGTGTCAGTACCAGACTGCACGCAGGTTCTGCGATGGCAGACCTTAGACGTATTTTACCGGCCGCTTCTGTGGGTGGCACAACCCGTGCTGCAAGCCCACCAGCGGTGTTCGTATTTACATGCCCTGGCGCCCCTGGCGCACTTTACTGGGGTCTGATAGTAAACCAAACAATCCAATCATGGAATCCAACCAACATATACAATTTACATAGGGAGCACTCGCACCGCGACACTGGTTGGCAGTGGCACAGCGCGCTGAGCGGCCAACACCATAAAAACACATGAGGCACAGCGACAAAAAGAGGGAGGGAGACTCACGCCAAGGTGCCAGGTCTAACACTGGTGCTAACACACAACCCTGGCAAACACCCCTCTTTTAATTTTTATTTTCCCTGTGAGTTCGCCATTGGGGCTACTGTGGGCCCGAGCAAAATCATCTGTATGTAAACGTTTAATTATAACTAGCATGTCAGATGGCTTCCCAAGTCTAGGAGGACTTGCCATAGCTTGTCTCTTGGGACTAAATCAAACGCTAGCTGCAAGTCCACAAAAGCGACATTCAAACTGCCCCTGCCCATGTTCATGATCTACACCTAATCAGTTGGAATAAAAAAGCCTGATCTATTGAGCTTATTTTGAATCTAAAATCAGCTTGGAGTTAATATACAATTTTCTGATCCAAGTAGTAAGTTTATCTGATTTCTGTTTACAAAATAGTTTTTGGGAGTTATCGATTAGGCTGATTAGCCGGTAATTGCCTGGTTCGCTGAGGGATCCCTTTTTAAATATGGGGACGACCTCCGCACCCTTCCATGTTTCTGGGATTGGGCCTCACTACACGATTGCAGTACATAGGGCATTTTTGTATGGTACCCATATGTCAAGGGTAGATCAATAAAGATCAGCTGGAATTTTGTCCAGGCCAAGAGTATTTCCTGCTTTCTGGGCCTTACGGGCAGCTTCAGTATTGTCATAGAAAAGAAAATAGTTTGTTCAGTGCTGGACTTTGTAAGCAGGAGATATGTCAACAGCCTCTGTTGAGTTGAAGGCTCCAGAGTGTTCTTCCCACTCACTGACTAGGATATGTGCTTCTGGTTTATTATGTCCCCTCTTGTGTGACTAGATTCCAACATAGCTTGATATCCTTCTTTTCGGCTAATTCAAATACCTTTTCTATTTTAGTGCTTGTCTTTCACTAGACCTGATGACATTAACAAGACTCACTATTTTGAGGTGGCAATTTGAATTTCATCACTCTTGGACTCTCTGCTGTCTTGCTCTCACCATCCTGGGTTTCACCAAAAACCCTCTGATCTCTTCAAATAGTGTATTGTGCGTCTCAAAAACACTGTTTGGGCAGTTCATGTACACTCTAAAGAGATCAAGTGATGTACAAGTACTTGATAAAATTTAATGCTGTGTCGCTAGACTCCACAAGGGCCCATTTGACATTGTTCCTATTATTTGTTATAATTAAATCATTACTTTCCTGAATTAGAAGTTCAGATAAATGATTTGTCAATAAGCCTGCCACATGGAAAATTATAGGGTCATAATTGCTCCCATCCCTTGGTGCCACACAGAAGGCAACCAACTCACTCCACAACTCCAGGTTGCCAAATAGATAATCCAGATGATATCCATAATTTCCCCTTTTAAAAGTTGGAACAGGCTTCCTTCTCGAAGTTGAATGGCAATTGCACAGGCTGAGACCATACAACAAAGTAATATTAATCATTTGTAGGGCAGACTTTGACAAATATTTAACTGACCTAGCATCAATTGAAGATATACTCCAGTATGCTTCCTCATCGCTGGCCAGGTTGAAAGCGAGTGCAGTGGGTTCAAAGCAGGCATTACAATTTCCTCCTACTATGATTCTACAATCTTTGTTGTATGACTTTTTCAGTTGGTACAGGTGTCTTAGAGTGGGCGATTCTGTAGAGATACGATCTGATCTATTATATACATTAAATTGCAATATATATTTACCATTATATAAAACTAAATTTAAAATAAGCATATCCTAGCATGAGCTAGGCATCTACTTTACTGTACACTGGAGAGATGTTTTTACTTAGTCATGTGCACAAACACCCGCAGCCCGGTGCTACTGAAAAATTCCTACCCATAATTTGAAAACTCTAAAACCTGTCCTAAATACACAAAAAGACAGCCAAGAAGTCTCTTGTAGAAAGCAAACATTAAAAGCATCAAAAAAGGCCCAAATCACTATTCAAATATTTGGATTTTAAACCTATGATGTTCCAAGAGACAACTGCAATGTTTCCTGTGTTGGATGACTCTGATTTCATTTGTTCTTCTATAGCGCACTTCATAGAATCTGAAATCAGTAGGTGCTCTTCTAATCTGCCAGTGTGGTAAGACGAGCTAAAAGGGGCATGCTTATTTAAAGCTTAAGGCTCATTGGTAGAAACAAGACATGCATTCTCAAGTCCAAAGTTCTCATTTACGTGAGGAGCTAATTCTGAGTTAAGAACCATCTTACAGAAAGATTTGGATGCTTGAGGTTAGGATTTTCGGGATGATTCCCCATTTGGTGAGAGTCATTGGGAGCTAGATCAAGAGAAGAAATAATGTCCTCTGTGGTTCAAGAATCACTCATTCCATTGGGCCTTCTTGGATAAAATCTGGAGATGGAACAGGTTTAAACTGAATCTTCACGCCTGATGGGGGTCAGATCTTGGGCCAAGTCATAGAAGTCCCCTTGCTAAACAGTGATTTTAATATAATTACTTCATGGGAGGCTCACTTCTATTCCAATTCATGGACTTTAACCATAAAAGCGTATGCTTACAAGTGAGCAGCGGTGTGATTTACATGTATGCAGGACACAGATGGTAGTTGGTGCATTAGGCTCAGAAGAGATTGCCCTAGGAGGGCATACGGTTTTAATTGTGTCGGCAATGTGACATAAATCTGTTTCCTTGCTGCTACCATCCCTATGTGTCACCCTTCTTTGGGCTGTCATCCGATGAAGATCTCTGCCATGTATTCTGACCTGTTCTTTGTATGGATTAGCAAGTTTAGTAGATAAAAGAGGGTAAGGAACATGATGGCTAGGCACACAAGCCTTGTCATCAGGTAGCATGCGTGCCCACCAAGGACCTAAATCTTCCAAAGTTGTGAGGTGGTACGGGTGGGGCAAGTATTGTTGCTATCCTGCAAGTTCCCTACTGACTGAACAGATTTACCAGTGCTAAGGTGAACCACAAAATCCATTAGATGAATACCCATAGATTTTAGGTTTTTAATTTCAGACTGCACATGCAGAAATTGAATATCTGTTACCCCAGAATGAATTAACAGCAGGACATGATTGCATAAAAAAATCAGTTTGTGTCTCTTTAGAGAGATATGTGCGGCTAGAGCAAGCAAAGTGTTCAGTAGGCTAGAGTGGCACATATCTGTTACTGCAAACACCAGTGGAGGAGGGGCAACTATCAGCGCGTTGATAGTTGATTGATTTTTTGCTACAATTGGAAGCGTTTGACTTGTTGAGCTGTTGTTTTGGAGGGCCCCTCCTCTTTTTCTCAAAGATTTTTGCCAGATTTTCGGACCAATGGCTTCCCCCGGTTGTTCGACAAGGGCTTATCCCTGGACAAAGTCTCCAACTCCTCAATCAAATTATTTATATCAGCTACGCCATAATTTTCTGAAGTGTGTCATTGGCCTTGTGTTGTATTTCAGCCCCTGGCGGCTAAAAGCAGCTATTCTCTTTCCCATCTTAGTGGTGTTTCTTGTGAATGGCACTCTCCAGGCAATTATGGGCTTTTTAAACATATTTTCCTAGTGGGGTCTCTTATAAACATCTAACTCCAATATTTTCAATGACTAATGTGACTTGCTCCACCTGCGCTGCATGTGCTGCCTGGTTAGGTCCCCTGTCACCCCAAATCCAGGCTACTCTCTTCATCCCATTATCTTGACCTAACCAACTCCACGTACTCCTGTTCCTGATGTACGTCACTCCATGGCCCCACACTGCCAATGCCCTTTTCATTTTGGCTTTCTTCGTAGAGCCATTAACCTTTTCAGCCCCTGGAAACCCTGCCTACTCACATGGCCTTGGGGAGTGGCTACAATTACGGGCAGGGTCTTGTATAAAAGTCTTGCCTGTGCATGTGCCAACTGCTTGGCTTTCAGACTTTCCAGGAAGAGAGTATGTTTATCCCAATGTCCTATTTCTTTCTTCAAGACCTGACACCTCTTACCTGATCCAGTGGACCAGACTGTTGTGGCTTCTATCTTCTGTCCTGACAACCAGAGTCAACAGTTTTTGCTCAAGACGATCACCTACAAGTAAAACAAAAGACACAGTCATTACTTGCACAGTAAGGTGAATTATCGTGCGCTCATACTAGACAGGAAAAAGAGCGCAGCAAAAGGAAAATAGCTTATTGGAAGATGGAATGCTGAGTTATTATTTATTAGGTATCAAGGTTAGAGCAGCATCTTAAGACATTCACAATGAAAATGTCACAACAATTAAGCCAGAGGTGAAGAAATAAGAGTTGACTAAGAGTCAAGGCATCCCTCCGAATTTTCAGAAATGGCAATACATGGTGAGGAGCCCACAAAAGAGGGAATAAAAAACAACAAACCCTAAATTGGGAGGGATTTACATGATTATCACCCACACTAATTACTGACATACCGCTACACAAGAAGTCATTAGGACCCTAAACACTCCATTCCTCATAGAGACAAGGATACACAACTGCTAAATGGGATTAGGTGGAACCTGGTGGGGCAGGGTAATAGTTAGGGAGTATAGCCTTTCCTCTACTTCCTCTTCACAGAAAGGATCCTGAGCTCCATTAAAGATATGACCTTGGAGATCGGCAACCAAGGAAGTCAGACAAAGCCCACACTATTTGTAGAAGAAGTCAGACAAATCTTTTACTTTTCTCTTTCCCAACCTCCTGTCCCATGGAGGCTGCTTCCTGTAGACAGTTGCTGGTGCAGTGTGCATGGTGCCAGTCTTCAGGGGGATTTGTGGTCTCTCCTGCAGTCTTTGTTCACTCCCGCAGACTTCTGGAACAATTCATGTTATTGGTTTACTGGTTTTGGCAATTAGGGTGTTGCAGTACCAGTGACTGAGCATGTATGTGCTAGTCTTTCTCCGGGTCTCAGCTGGAGTAAATTTACAACTGTTGGGGGTCATTTTTTGCTGTTTTAACTATACTAACTATAAATGCAGTTAACACATAGGAATAGGGCTACTCTTTTGTGGGTGGTTGCATGCCCCTTCCAAACCACTCTCTATCTCTCCCTTAACCCCTCCTTCCTCCATCCTAACCCCAATACCTACATAGTTGAAGATCTGTGCAGTCAATGCGGAGAGATCTTCACACAAAAGATAGGAGAGGCAGAGACTTCCATCTCAACACGTGGGTTAGTGAATAATAGTTTATAGTACATAATTGGTGATTTTCTAGTAATACTGAATTCACTACAAAAGGCAGTTTATGAATAGGTCCCAATGTGTCTTAGGTGTTTGTGCAACTGTGGAAGGTACAATGAACACCTGATCATCAGTAGATTACTCCATATTGAAATCAACTTTAATTCCTTGGAATCTGTCAATATCTTGATATTTCAAAATATTGTCAGAGAGAACTAGAAACAATGACATGCTATACACACCATTGTTAACTGATAATAATCTGCAATTAAGACATGCCATGACATTTTGGATGATGAAAACATTTGGTTCATATGCACGTGTTTCATTCAGTTGGAGATTAATAAACAATCTTTAACATAAATCAATTTCGCTATGTGCAATAGTTACACAGAGCTAGTCAAATTTCCATATGTCATTTTAGGTCAGTGTTTTAATCCTGAAATATGCCTTATTAGAGCACGCCATTTTTTATATACATATCTTCATTTCAGGAACACATGCCTAATAGTAGGCACTGCCAAATAAATGCCAATATTTACTAACCACAAGATTTGTGTTTCATGTTTCACACCATGCCTGGATGAATAATTACAAAGGTGAGTTAAGGCTTGCTGGTATTGTCTCTCTGTGCCTCAGTCCTTACATTATCTTGTGTTTCATTGAGCTCACTCTTGCCCTTCTCAGCTTTTGCCACTCTGTCACTTTGGGCTGCTTTTTTGCCTCTTACTCAAGCCTTTTTCACTCAGATTTCAGGCTCCTTTCACTCGTTTTTCTCTCTTTTGACTTTCTTCTTTTCCTCACTCATTTTTGCTGTTCCCACATCGGTCATCTGCACCCCCCAGCCTCCCCCTACTCCTTACCTGTTCTCCTGAAGATCTTTCTACCTCTTCTTCCCACCTCACAAGACCCTCCCGCCTCTGCACCCCCAACCCACCACTAGGACTTAATGCCAGTCGCAGCACAATCTCTTTGAGCAGGTGCCCAGGCCCAGCTCCATACTCATCTGAATTGAGCTTCCAAACCAGTCAAGGTCCTTTTGGACCCAGCTTTGCGTTGCCTTAGATGACCACTCACTCTCTCTCTCACCCACCTTTTTCACTCTTGCTCTTTTTTCAGCTTTGCCTCTCTTTGGGGCATATGTATGAAACAAAATTTTATTCGCAAACGCTGCGAATCGTAAAAAACAACGTCTGCGAATAAAAAAATCGCTATTTCATATGTATGACAAACATTCCCAGTGCAAATTAAGAAATCGCAAAATTTGCGATTTCTTAGTCTGCGAAACCCAAAATTTGCGCATATCCCTGCAATTCCTTAATTCCAATATTCTCAATTTGCGAAAATCGCAAAAACATGTATGAAAAAATCGCTAATTGTGAAATATTGAAATTCGCAAAATAAGAAATCGCAATTAACACCAAGTGCATGCAGGTGGTAACCAGGTGCAAGGTACTTAAACCACCCCACAATGCAACAGATCCTTCCACAATGGCAGCACTGTTTGTGATAGCCAGGAGGCTGCGTATTCGGGCTCTTGCACAGAGGAGAATGAGACAGGAACGTATCTTCAGGCTGCGCATCACTCTGTTCCAGCAGACTGAAGAGGACATCCATGACATGTACAGGCTGCACCCACAGACCATATTGGACCTGATTGAGGAGCTGAAACCCTATTTGGAACACCCTACACGCAGGACACAAACAATGGCCACACATGTGCAGGTCCTGTGCTCCCTGCACCTCCTGGCTTCAGGGAGTTTTCAAGGGGTCATAGGTGAGGTTGGTGGGGTGTCACAGAGTGCCCTTTCGTGCTTTTTCCATGCCTTTCTAGATGCAATGCTACAGAGGCTATCACATCACATATACTTCCCCACCACCCAACAGGCATTACAGCAAACAAAACTTGACTTCTACCAGATTGCACGTTTCCCCCACGTCATTGGCTGCATCGATGGGACCCATGTGGCCATCACACCCCCATCAGCAACTGAATATGTCTACAGAAACCGTAAGTGCTACCATTCCCTGAATATACAGATTGTGTGCAATGCTAAGTATATCATCAATGACATTGTACCCAAATACCCTGGCAGTACACATGACTCTTTCATCTTTAGACACAGTGGAATCCACAGACGTCTGAGTGCTGAAGAGTTTGGGGAGGGATACCTGCTAGGTAAATACATGGCACACATCCATAAATCCACTAGATCTCCGGAGGGGGGGGGGGGGAAATTTACTTACCTATTGTGTCTATCCCTGCAGGTGACAGTGCCTATGCAGTGCGGGACGTCATCCTGACCCCGTACCTGGATCCAGCCAATGCAAGTGAGAGGAGATACAACAGGGCACACAGATCTACACGCTGCGACATTGAGCGTACGTTTGGAATCCTAAAGAGCCGGTTCCGGTGCCTGCATAAATGTGGAGGTGCACTGCAATACAGCCCTGAGACCTGCTGTAAAATCGTGGCAAGCTGTGCAATGCTACATAACATGGCTATGAGGAAAGGCACCACAATTGATGTGACCGATACAGACACATCGGATGACGATTGCCCTGCTCCCCCAGGCAGACCAGCATCAGGAGTCGGGGCAGCTGCTGGACGTCAGAGACGGACTGAGATCACACAAAACTACTACAAGGTGAGTAATGATGACATGAGCCAAAAATGATTCTAATGTGTGCTGTGTTTATTCACACTTCTAAAGCATTCATTGTTGCTGTACCCAGCACATGTTATGCACACAGTGCAGATACTTCACAAGTAAGTGTTCAATATGCATTGCTAGGTTGCATCACCCATTGATGCAAAATTGTCACTGAACAGTTCACCTCCTTCGGTGACGCATTGGTGCTGTTTGGGATCCAGGCTGAGTGCCCTCCGTGGTGTTCCTAGGTCCTACACCTGTCTGGAACTGTGCCTTCTTGCTCCAGGCAATGTAGGTGTAATGCTACTGCTACTTGAGGTCTCCTAACTCTCGCCAAAGACCATGAGAGCGGTGCCACCTGAGTTGGCCGTCTGCATTTGCTCCACTGCACTGGTGACCTGTTCCAGCCCTCTTGCAATGTCCTGACAGCAGTGCGACATTTCCAACTGCATGGTAATGCTGCGACGTGTCAGATTGCTGGTGGTGGTGCAGAGGCGGTGCACGGCCTTAGTGTAGTTGTGCAGCCGTGCATTGGCACGTCGGGCAGCCATGTCACTGGCGTCTTGGTTGTGCTTCAGGGTGTTACAGAGGTCACGTATGGCACCTGCCGTGGCCATTATGCCCTCCCCCATGTTGCGCTGATTTTTGTTCAGAGTGCATAGCTGCCTATTGATGGAGCGCAATGATTTACATTGCAGGCGCTGTACCTGCAGCATGCTGTGTTCCAGACCTGAAAATACGGTGTTGTCCTCATCAGTGGCAGTGCTGCTCCTGGGCCTTGACCTGCGTCTTTCCAGTGCTGGAATGCTCATCCTTGGTGTTTCCTGACTCCGCATGTGTGACACACCCTGACTTTCCTCTCTTCTGTCACTGTCCTCCCCTGTGGGCTGTATGTCATCCTCCAGTGGAGGCAGTGGGGCACATGTGTGCGCTTCCTGCGCACGATTGTTGTGTGCTCTGTATCCTCACTAGAGTCCCCATCATCATGCTGGTCCTCAGAATGTTCACTGTCATCTCCCTCTGCACTGTCATCAAGTGCCCTGGATTGTGCTGTGGATGTAAAGGGGAATACATGAGTTTGTGTCATTGTCTGCAATTTGCACTCCATGAAGTTTCTACAGTTTGTCTTGGCTAACTTCGGACACTGTGTTATTCCCTCATCACCAACCCACATTTTGCATTTGATTTCCTATGTGTCATGGACACACTGTCATACATGTTACTACAACTTCCATGATGCATTGCTGGGTGTGCTGTAAGACTTGGACTGGAATGACATTTGTTGTGTATATTTTGTGCATTTGGGGAAGCGTGCATGGGATGGGCATCAGGGCAGATTTATTTTGCATACATCTTACTTTGGCTGCTGGATGCAGGGTCGGAGCTGTCAATGTCAGCCACACCACCGATGCTCTCAGGCAGGAGGGTGGACTCCAAAAGCTCCTCGTGGGGTGTTGGCTCTGCTGATGTGGATGGTCCTCCCTCGGTCTTGTTTGCATCCTTGAGTCTGGCTGCCACCCTCTCCTTAGACCTTTGCCGCATGTCGTACCAATTCTTCGACAGTGCGATGTGTTACACCCACAGCATTCACTTTCTCTTGTATGTCCAGCCAGATCTTTCTTTTTCTTGCTTCTGGGACTCTCAGTGCCTTTTTGCCAAAGAGGAGCTCATGGCTGCAAACCATCTCCTCTATGAGGACCTCCTGCTCCTTGTCAGAGAATTTGTGTTTCCTCTTTCACTTCTCAGCCTCCTTGCCCTCATGTTGCTTCTGGGACTCCATTGGGATTTGTTCTCTCCTGGGCTGACTCCTCACACTCTCCAAACAGCCTCTGGGTGTGGCTCAGGTAAGCAGGTGTAGCAAATCACTGCCACTTCCTGGTTGTGATGTCATCAGGCTGCAGCTGAATGGCAGATTCCCGCTTTTGCGATTTCTTAATTTGCGAATTTCGCAATTAAGGAATCGCAAATCATGTTTCTGAGACTTTTTGGCGAATTTTAAGAAATCGCTAAACATTAGCGATTTTTTATATACATCCCGATTTGCGAATCTCAAACTGCAAATCGCAAAATATCGCAATTTGAGATACGCAAAACGGGAGTTTCATACATATGCCCCCTAGTCTCTGTGCTCCTTTTTGCAATTTCACTTGTGTTTTCTTTGCTCTCACTCTTGTTCTTTTCCACTTTTGCCTCTGTGTGTCTCTCTGTGCCTCTTATTTTGTTATTCACTCATGTTTTCTTTGCACTACATCTTGGTCTTTTCAGGTTTTGCCTCTCTTTAACTCTCTATGCCTCCTTTTTTCAATTAACTCGTGTTTCATTGTACTCACCCTTCTCATCTCTCACCTCTCTCACTTAGGGATTCTCTTTTGTCTTCTCACTCATGCCCTTTTCTCTCAGCCTTCTGACTCCTTTTTTCCTCTTTTGACTTTTGGCTTTTCCGCACTACTTTTTGCTGCTCCCACTGCCATCCATGCGCTGCACTCACCTGCCACCCCACTCCTTATCTGTTATCCTGCATATCTTCCTGTCTCTTCTTCCCACCTCGAAAGCCCCGCCCACTGACCCCTCTGCCTTGCCGACCTACTAGGAACTTCTGAATGGCGGCTGCAGCACAGCTGCACAGCAGACAGAGGCAACTGGCGTGTAGCTGGCTCGCTGAAGGTCCATCAAAGGCAAGCACATCTGCACCTGTCCATGACTGGACTGAGGTCATTGCCACAAGCCCCCCTCTGACCACTCTCCCGATCTACACCTCTGCTGCGCTCCACCCCATCGACACCGAACACTGCCACAATCATTGCTGCCGTGCTGAAGCTTACTCCAAGGTGGGACCTTTTGCCTGCAGCGCCTGCCACTTCACTTGCTGCACCACTCCCAGTCTCCCTCTGACCATTTCACGCTCTATACCAGCAACAAAAAAGCAGATCAGTTGAACACTCATCAACTTGCGATCGCTTGCAAAACCCTCTACCAAGGACAGAGACCTCACCCAGTCCTCACAGAAGAAATGCTCTTCCTTACGGAGACCTGGATCAATCCGAAATCCACCCCCAACTTTGCAACAGACATACCAGAAGGATTACAAGATCACATACTGTGGCCACGTCAATAAACCAAGAGGATGAATCACCATCATCCACAGAGACTTCATCCAATGCACCACCTCCACGGACAACACCACCATAGCCATATGACACATCATCTTCAAACTTCAGATCAATTAAAGAACAACCATCCAGGGAACCCTCATGTACCCCCCACCAGGACCACAAACTAACTTCACAAATCTCATTGAAGAGCTCCTCACCCCCCTCACCATCATCTCCAAAAATTACCTGCTCCTCAGTCACCTCAATTTCCATCTAGACGACCTCACGGACCCCAACTCCACAGACCTCTTCAACTGATAGACCACATTGAACTCTCCCAACTCATCCACAACCCCACCCACACCACAGGACACACACTCGATCCCATTTTCACCCACAGAGACACAAACAGCCACACCACCCAGCTCACCTGGACGGACCACTCCACAGTACATTTCAGCATCACCCCTTTGATGGAGCAAGGACATGTAAAAAAGGAGACTTGCTCGAAAGCAATTCCCTCAATAACTCATAACTCCGTAATAATTGTGTTTGTAAGTAATAATCTGCCCCAAAATTCATACATTTGAATCTAGGGGAACCTTGCCTATGTGTATTACTAACAAGTAACCTGTGTGTCTCTAAAATTGCTGCTAAACGCAGGATTCTGAATTGTGTATGTGTCTACTGCATCTACGTAGTATGACGTACTACCGCTTGGAGGGAAATCTTTGCAGCTGCGCAGTTGCTCTTTTAAAATGGCCGCTTGAAACCCACATGATTATGCACATGATTTGCTGAAACTAAACCATTACTAAAATACTAATGTAAAAAATTATTATAAGTAAATGGGAGTAGAGTAGAGATAGGTGGTATACAGTGAAACCATTTATTTTGGATTTTAATATTCTTTTCTTTGACCTCTCTATTAGTTCGTATGTGGGCCTCCAAGAGGGACTGAAGCTCATGTATCATGTGAATAGTTCACATGCACAGTAACGACAAACCAGGAACCGCGATGCAAAGCCTTGAATGTCATCCAAAAGAAAACAGCAACATGTCCTAGGAACAAGCATGATGTCCTGTGAACAGGAACCAAATTGCTTACAATTTATTGATTAAGATGTGAATACGGGTGGGAAATAAAGCTTGGGAAAGTTAATTAAGGGGGGAACATTAAACAATAAGCTTTATAAAAGTATTAAAACTTAGCATGGTGTGATGATCATCTTCCCTTGCTTGTCCAATCAGAATTAAGTGTTTCATGTACTTGAAACATTTAGGGGTGGTGGTTACCATTAGAAGAGTATAATTGAGGTAGTTTAGTTAGTTAGATACCTGTTCATGCTGCAGAGATGCTGAGAGACTGACCGAGAATTGAGCAGATCCTAAAGAAGAACAGAACTACAGAACTTAGAATCAAAGCTAAATTAGAAGAACATCGCGGAAGAATCGAGGAGGGAAGTAGGTAAAGAGCTACAAGAAGATCGCGGAAGAATCAAGGAGGAAGAGAATATCAGAGAGGTGTGCAACGCAGGCGTCGGATCTAGAAGTGGTCACCTATCCTGTCCTGAATCTTGTCCTAAATCCTTTGGTCTCCTGACCTGTCCCAGGGGACCCAGTCCTGCTCCTAGGCAAGGGGTTGGTTTCCACACCATTCTAGGTAAATATATTTCTGTGCAGTATGTCATTGTACTGCTCCCTCTGTTTTTCTCCTTTTTCAGGTACTGTCATTATTATAACTTAGTCTGAAATCTCTGACTTAATTCGATTTTCCTTCCTTAAAGAAAACGGTGTTCGAGCTGCACTTTGTATTCTTTGGTTCACATGAAATTTACTATATAAACATTTAAAACTCTCTTGAGTCAGTGGGTATTTAAAGTATATATTTTGATGGTATTACACCTATACTGCTAACAACTAGGTCCATTGATCAGAGGAAATTATATACGGACGAAGGGTTGGTGAGAATTGGTGAGGTAAATTCACCTCGCAGGTATCATCATACTAAATTGACTCGAGAGGAGCTTATTAGCATTTGTATGAATGTTTATGGGCCCAGGTGAGTATGTGAAGTGTGTGTATCTCTAGCTGGTAACCTCTCTGCTCCATCACCTTCACTGACCCCTCCTCTCAGGAAAGCTTTGCAAACCCAGCCGCAACTTGAGCAAAGTCACAGAGCCCGCATGCTATGAGTGGGATTATTAAAATTGGCAGCATGTCCAGCAACCCATAGATATTCTCTACTGATGAGGGAGGAATCCCGAAACACTGGTGTCTAGAGATATGATTTTGCACTTGCAAAATATTGTGAAACTTTGATCAGTTCATGACTCACGTTTTGATAACCTGTTCGCCAGGCGTGCATCAGACGTTATAATCGACGTAGAGTGCAGACACACACACTAATATTTGCAGACTTTTAGCCATAGGATTGGCTGAGGTGATCTGAGCATTCTCTAAATGGTGTTAGTGAGAACTATTTCTTGAACTATATCGAGCAGTGTACAAAGACACATGCGAACATGAATATGTCTCCACTACCTTAATACAGTTTCACACGCTGCTGTATGATACGTAGCGATGAGTCTTCTCACCTATACACTCCAAGGGCGTCTCTGATCAGGTCTATAAATTGGGCTCTCTCTCAATATTATCTGTCTCTTTTGTATCCATTCAGGCCAATAATCCCTTCTCGGCCTTCATCAGCTGAAGGTCACCTTATAAACCCTCATCGCCTCAATTCTTCATTTTTAAGAGATTGCACTATTGATCTTTTCCCTCATAGGAATTCCAAAGAAGTGCTTCGATGCCTTGACAAAATTGAACTGGATGACCGACAAACCCAGCAACAGAAAAGCATGGGGAAAAAAAACTTCACTTCATCGGCTATCCATTCTCAAGGCACAGCTTTGGCCTAATTTTTCGTCTCGATGCTTTCTCTTTGCTTGACATCTACAGAGCTAAAGGGTAGCTATTTGTCAGTGTTGGACAATCCTATAGTTTCCCTCTTGTTTTTCTCTGAATGCTTTGCATTTGTTATTAATAGCTCTCTGTGATTAATGGCAGCAACACATTTTCACTTTAATTTAAGAATCGGAGCCTGAAATCTGTGAAAGTTCATTTTTCAAACAGATGGTACTGGCTTGAATGGATGAAAGAAACGTGTTTTTTTGTTGCTGACCCATGTCATTGTGCTATTTCTGACATGTATAATTCTGAAAAACAAAGACTCAAAAATTCAGTGAGCAATGTGCTCTCTTCAGTTAGAATGCAGGCTACATCAGCAGGATAACAATGACAAATCTGTACTATCAATACCAAACACAAAAGATTAAATACAAAACAAATTTGCATCACCAACAAATTCCGCCCTAAGTGTTTTAGAAACGGTACATGGGAAGACAAAATAATTACACGTGCAGTATGTACTGATGGCATCTATACTTGCCATGAAAATAAGTTCTGTTTTTATATTTCGCCTACAGACACCTATAGCTGTGTGGAGAGAGGTCATACTGTCACACACCTTCAAACATATTTTTTTTTTTAAATACGCGTAGTCATGCATAGAGAAAGGGGCTTTTGGACAGCCCCTTCCTGCTAGCGACTACTGTGGTGTTCTTTGCTTTAGATATTGGATTTTTAGGAGTAGTCCATTAGCATTGGTGTGTGACCACGCCATTTTGTGGATGTAAACTATTTTTAAAAGTACTAGAAAAAAAGCCTGGGGGGCAGATTTACAAGCCCCTTGCGCCTCCTTGCACTTCCATTGCGTCACTTTTTTGGACGCAATGGCGGCGCTGCATCTGCTCCATATTTACATGGATACAGTTGCGTCACTTTTCTACAAGCTGCGTCGGTTTTCACCTCCGTGAAAATCACCTGCGCTGCCTTAAATTTTAATTCAAGCAAGGTAGGCGTTCCGTCGGAAACGCCTACCTTGAAAATGCTGCAATGATATTTATTACTTTTTTCTTTTTATGGCGCAGCCTTTAGCCAATGCATCACAATCCCTATGCCTGCTAAACCCAGGCATAGGGATGACGCATTGGGTGTACCCAACGGACCACACCAGCTGCAGTGACTAGTCACGAGGTAAATGGGCCACAGAAGGTAAGTATATCAACGTAATGTCACAATGTGTGACATCACGTGCTGATGTCACACATACAAGTGGGCATTATGCCCACTTGTATGCGTCACATCCAGGACCGATATGTTTGAGTGCAAAGTGACTTTGTCACTTTTTTACGGTCCAACACATTGGTCCTCATTCAGTGGTCGAAGCGTCAGTTAAAAGTGACGCATCGGCTCTAATTTTGACACATTGCTGGAGTTGCATTGGTTTTCATACCAACTTCAGCAATGCACCAAAAAACCCTGCATCATGGTGAGCCAAATTATAAATATGGTGCATCCATGGTGGCGCAAGAGTTTCTACCGCAGGCGCAAAAAAACTGACGGATCGCTGCTTTAACACAGCGATGCGTCATTTCTTGTAAATCTGCCCCTGGGTTTTGAGGTCTCTTGATGATTCAATGAGTATCCACAGGCAAGTATTGGGAAACTTCAACATTTGTTTTAGTTTTCAAATCAAAGTGAACACTGTAGGCTAACACGTGTTTCACGACACACATCACTTAATTAGGGCCATTATCCAATAACTAAACACAATGTACAAGCATTGTTATAGTGACAGAAAAAGAACGAAGAAAGAAAGGGGTTTTAAGGAAAAAATGGGACAAAATATACATTGATTATGAACTACTCTTAGAACATTGTCATAGAATTAACTCGTTTTTCAGAAAATCAAAAATGTTGGAGAAGGGAGAAAAGAAGAGGAAGACAACTAAAGATAAGAAAGGTGATGAACAACAGAGTGAAAAAAGGAAATTCAATAAAGCAAAATGTAGTTATGGTCACCCCGTATATGCTCGTAGAGATAAAAGAAGAAATGAAAAAAATAAGAGAAAATTACTATAAGTGTGAAGCGTGAAGTGAACCATTTACTGAATGAGACATCGCAGAGGAAACCGAAAAGTCAAAAATAGAAGCCTTGCAATTATAAGAAAAGTATAGAGCAAAAAAGACACCAATAGTGAGGTTGCAACCACAAAGTGCTCAAAATCGCAACAAATGAATTATTCTTATACCGATGCAGTATTTGCAGCATACACAATTGAAAATGACCTCTTTAAACGTGTATTTAGGAAATAAAATTCTTAGGGGGATATTCTAAGGAACATGTGATTACCATCGCAAAAGTTACTTAACGCAACCCTCAACATTGCAGTCCTTTGGGGGGGAAATTACACCGTGTTAACCAGATATTCACAACACGCCGGTACCATGCAATAGTCACCAGATAACGCGTCAAATGGCCGCTTTAAATCAACACCACACCGCAAAAATGCGAAACACCAACACAAAAAAAGCTGCGATGAGGCAAAGCACGATACAAAAATCTGCGAAAAACAGCCACAGGTCTGGACATCCAACGCGTCTGGCAGGAAAATGCACTAAAAAACACAGCTCAAGAAAAACACACCAGAAACAATCCAAAGTGCGCAGCACCATGGATGCAGGTTAAGGTAAAGGAGACGGCCCAGAGATCCCGATTCTCAATATGAATCCCTAGAGTGCTGGAGGAACTTTGCTCAAGGCTCTGGACCTTTTCAGCCTCAAAAAAGCAAGTAGGGAAGGGGTTATGAACGTATGTTCCTCCTTTTCAAAGGTGTCTGTTCTGGTCAGTAGGGTAATTCCTTATTTAAATAAAGCACAATACAAGTTGATTTGAGTGAGAATAGTTCTTTTTATTCACCACTTGAATAAATCTATTTCACTCATTATACATTTTTCATGAATACGTTGTTAAGGAAAGAGAACAGCCGACACGTGTTTCGCCCTGTGTGGCAGGTAGAGCCAGGGCTTCCTCAAGGCTAGTTATATCATTCCAGCAAACATTGTCTCAACGTTTAGTTTGTACATTTCCAAGATTGTAACGGAACATTGGATGCACCCTGACCGAGCGCTGAGGCCAACGCGAACCCCACAAGCCCCACAGATCACCAGCAAGGGACAAAGGGGTCAGGGAAGACCAGGGAGAAGCAGACGGGGTGCAGTCCACAGCAACACAAGACCAGCGTCACAGAGGTGAAAAAATACTACCAGCAACTTTCCCACAATCAGACTACCTGGAATGCAGCCGGAGTGTCGAGGAGGACAATGGATGAGGCCTAGAGGCGCTGCCATGACCTGAAAACCTTAACCAGGCACAAAACTGCTGCCAACAGGAAGGCAGCAACGGCAACAGGAGGTGGGACTCCTGCGCCACAGGAGGAGCAGGAGGAAATGGAGGCCAGTCATCAGTGTGGAGACGGTGCAAGGAGGTGGGAGTATGGACACAGCTTGAGAGGACCTGAAACAACAACAACAGGGTGAGTAACGACCAGGGACTGGGGGACAGGGAGAGATGGGCACAATGGCACACATGCATAATCAAGTATAGCACACTGCACACCCACAACGACCCAGGATCATTTCCCTCATCCCCGTGGCACACTGCAGCACACACACATAGCAATCACAGCACATCCCATGACAATGTGGCACAAAGTGCAACACTGACACTGCAGAACAGGGGGCACAACTGGGTCCGCTCATGCGCAGAAACAGGCCAATCACATTGGACAGAGCAGGGAACTGTGAGACGCATATGCATGGGTACAACTTCACATCCGTCATATAGTCCCAATGTCCACTCTCCCCCCCAAATTACCAGCACCGCTCAAATAGTCACAATGTACATTGTCACACAGTCTGCATGTAAACAAGAACAATGCGCAAACATAAATGTCAACATGCATCTCCCCTTCACATTGCAGAGGGACAAAAAACACCTCCAGCAGGTCAGACCAGACAAACCATCAGTGATGCCTGAGACGACCACCAAACCTCCGACACTGATGCCCTACAACAGCTCATGGACTTCACAGGCAACCCACCCCCAGGAACAGGGCAGCCAAGCCACATAGAGAAGACCTCAGCCCCTGCACAGACCACACAGCAGGAAGCACCTGCCACCATGACTGGCTCCCAACACTTCACCGAGGCACACATCGCATTCCAATGCCAGGTGTCAGAATGCCAAAAGAAGGTGGCCGAACAGGTGCGGGTGGGATCAGAGCTCATGGAAGCCAAACTAGATCGCATACGTGGGTGTTTAAGTCTCATCGGGGACCACCTACACGCCAAAAAGGAGACCCAGACCGCGACAGATACAGATGCATGTGCACGTCCTTCAATGAACCAGGACCAGAGCCACAGAATTATCATTCACACCCCAAAGCTGGTCCTCCGTACGACAGCCCAGTCCACTCCTCTTACATATTGAGTGGCTTACGACAAAGATACATTTCCAAGGTCGTACCTGCTGCCTGCGGTGACATGTCTGCGTCTGCTGTACACAGCAGAATGTAATGTCATAGGGCCCAGGCCCTCATGCATACAATAAGTCCACAGGGACACACGCATATATCATGTTGCACTGGCTACGGGCACGTGCGCCCGGCCCTTTTATTGGCAGGGCCACATGTACAGTGACGCCTGTGCTGGATGTGTGTGTGGTGAGTATGAGCCAGCCCGCACGGAGTGCTTGGTGCTGGCAACAACTTTAACAGTTTCACCAGTGCAATGGAAACAGATAACACATGCATAACAGTCAACTGCTGAGCAACATGGAGGGAGCCGGAGCAAGGACAGTGGTCACCCAACATTCATACAGAAGTGTCCGTGAGTTGCAGTGCACTGAGGTTGGGGCACAAGAGATGAGCGCGCTCATGTGAAGAAACTGCTAGGAATGTGTCCCTTCGGGTTAGTCCTGATGCAGATGCAGTGGGGTGTGTTACACCTGCATCAACTTCCTCATCAATGTCCCAGGTCTCCCACTCTGCCTGAGGTGACATTGCTGCACAACCTCTCCACAGCACAAAATTCAATCAGTAACAGTCCATGGGTTGCGGTGCACTGAGACAGCGGCACCTGGAGTGCTGAGCAGGGGATCAGGCAGATGGTGGCATCCACGACAGGTCTGAGCAACTCCGTTAGTCTGCCAGTACCACTGTTTTGACTCAGATGGTGGATGGAGTTGGCCCTTGCGATGATGGTGTGTGCCTCCTGCGGTGATGCGAAGTCCGGCCCAGTCAGGACTCGATTTGATGTGTGAGCCCTGGTGGTCCGCAGTTGAGGCCGGAGGCAGTGGACAGTGCAGGACCACATGCACATGGTGTCGATGACCCTAGGACCACCGTCACAGAGGTCATCCAATATTCATTGAGACAGGGTCCCTGACGTGAGCTGCACAGAGTTAGAGGCCCCAGATGCACAGCGGTCGGCACATGCACACTGCCACGGGACAGTGACTTGCAGTGCACTGAGGTAGGGCCATGCAGACTGGGCAGTTCCTCATCGATGTCCGAGGTGAATGTGGCGAAGGGTTGCGGGTGACAGTGGGAGGTGTCCTCTAAGGGCATGATGTAGAGGTCTGATGTTATCCAGAAGCAGCAAATGGAGGAGTGGAAAGCGACAGCCTCGTTGCCACCATCAGTTTTGTGACAGCCACAAGAGGATGAAAACTACCCCCTAGTCCAAAGACTCAGACTGCACCAATGTACGACCAGAGAGTGTCCATGAATGTCGGGGAACAGGCTTAGTGGCACTGGGGCTGGGAGGGGGTGCAGTCTGCGATGATGCCAGTACACTGATATGAACTCCGCCATTGCTAAACCAAGACTCCGTGACCTACTGGACCTCAGTGTAGGCCGGAGGCAGCGGCCAGCAGTAGCCCACAGCCACTTGTCGTTGGCTCACGATGTACAGAGTTAGTGACAACAGGGCAGTTGTTGGTAGTGTTCGATCACCTCCGGAATGATGATCCTATTCCCTCCGGACTGCAACACGTCATCCTCTTACGCCTCTCCTTGCGTGCAATGATATGTATTCTGCCTTTGAATAATCGATGTTCAGTTCCAATTCTGTGTCCTACTCGTGCGTAGCGTAGGCCGAGGGGAGTAGTCCGCGTAGGCACACAGATAAGTGTGTTTGTAATGCAACGCACCGACTTGGTGGCACCACATAGACGGGAGTGTAGTGACATAAACACTGCCTTAAATAATGTTCACTGCCATGGTGTAATCAAGACTCAGTTCCAAATGTGTGACCTACTTGTCTGTAATGTAGGCCGAAGGCAGTAGTCAGCAGGGGACAACAGACATGTGTCGTAAGAATGCCAAGCACAGAGTTGGTGGCACCACATCGAAGGGAGTACTCTGATATAAAATCTGCAATGAACATTTGTACTCTGCCATCGTGTAACCAAGACTCATTTCCAAATGTGTGCCCTACTTGACCGTAGTGTAGGAAGGATGCAGCAGTAGAGTACGTCAACGAGAAAGGAGTAAAGCGGGCCTGTGTCGTGGAGGCCGTGATGGTCTGAGGAGGCTGCCAAGGTTGCAGGCCTCGGGCTTGGAGCTTGCGCTGGCACATGGTGGGCCCTCCGTGGCACACGCCGGTGTCGGCAGGTGATCAGAGTCGCCTGTCTGCGTATGGGCGGGCATGATGAGTTTGGGGTCCAGCGGGCCGGGGTACGGCAGGCGCACAGAATTGCAGGCAACTCTGCTCATGACACCCGCCACCCTGGCAGAGACGATGGGCATTCCAGAAGAGGACAACGCCAAGGGCTACATGCTTTTTATTCACACCCGTACGCTGGCCTGGCATACGCCGGGCCATCCCACTCCGCTCACACTTATGGGGGGGACGTAACAGGCAACATTTCCGCAAACTCCCCCACTGGCTGGGGTGACATGGTTGCGTCCACCGTCCACTACACTCCATACACCAGCAGTGTATGTTGCCATGGATATGGGTGTGTTATGCATACTGCGGTCTGTCCAGCACATCGCTGCCACTCTTGGCATTGTGTACTTTCCCAATCATGGTTCTCCTGCCTCCTTCACACATGCCTGGTTCCCACCTCTCCCCACATTCAGCTATTGTGTGGCTGAGGTGCCATGCCGTTGATGGCTCATGTTCACGGCTTGCCCAGGTTACCATTGTAAGTTGTTCTGTCATGTCTGGTGGGTGGGCATGTTGTTTTGCATGTTGTATGTGATTTTGTGACATGTGCATTTGCCAGAGTTGTGAGTTGCATAGTTGTGAAGTTGTGGTGTGTGGGGTGTTCTTTTGGTACTTGACAACGGGCAGTGCATTTCCATTAGTGCCATCCTGGAAGCACTGGTTGATGATGGACTGTCGGAGGATGAAGGAATCATGTACACTGGCTGGGTATTTGGCGACGACGATGGTTGAGAGTCCACGGATTTCGGATGTTGTCTGCGCATTGATGTGAGACGTGTGCTTTCTGTTGCGGTGATTGTGTGCTGTGTCATCAGGGGGCACAAGTAGGACATGTGTGCTGTGGATTGCCCCCAACATGTGCGTGCATCCAGCTATGGCGTATGGTCCTTGCTTGGCCTCCAGCGGATCCTGCACATTGTGATGGACATATAGATAGTGGGGTACCAGGCTGATGATGGCATCCAGGACAGGTGTGAGAGACTTGGATGCGGCTGGCTGTGAGACTCCTCCGACTCTGGCGGGTGTTGGTTGTGGGGTACCAGAGGCCAACAGGTGCAGCACAGCCAGTAGCTTTGTGTGGGGTGGGATGTTGGTTGTCCGCTGTGTTGGTGCCGTCGGCCTGTTGGGGGATAATGGTCAGGATGTGTGGGATGGTTGTCCTTTTGAGCCTGTAGTGGGTATGACATCCTCTGGTGTTAGGTCTGTGAGGCTGGTGCATTTCCTATTGGTCCGCTGTCTTTGTCCATGCTGCCTCTGTGGTGGTCCGGGGGAGTTCCGGGGCGGGGGATTGTGGTCCTGGGTGTGGTGGCGGTGGGTGTTGTTGCCCTATTGGGGCTCTTGGCTTCATGTTCAGATGCTCTGGTGCATCTGTTGTTCTTCATGTTTGGCTTTGGGCTTTGCTCCCTTGGCTGCTGCTGGTTGTCGCCTGACTTTACACCAGATTAGAGAAGGTGTTAGTTTCCTGCTGCTAACACGCATTATCATATGTTTCGTGGTCTTTTCACAGATGTGGCTGGTTGATGAGAATGTTGAGGAGTGGTGTTGTTGCGGCTTTTTGCACGGGAACGCCTACTCTGCATCTCATTAGCGATAGTTGCCGGGGCCATCTGTGGCGATGTTTTTAGCGGCTGTTATCGCGGATAAACTGGTGTTGTGGGCTGTTGACACCAGCTTGTGAATGGGGTGATAAATATATCACATAGCTCCTTGAGAATATGGCCCTTAGGGCGCTAAAGTGATGGCTACAACTCGATTGAGGCAGCACTGCGTATCAAGAACGGATTTCATAAGAAGCATACAAAGGATTGACAGGTCAAAGAACAACACGCACTGGATTAAGGACATGAGTGCAAACGTTATGTAAAGCGGTGAGAAGGCGTTGCATTTTGACACATTCACCGGTCCACCCATGGGATGCCTCTCTGGGGCAGAGCAATGCAAGACAGTGCCTTGTGCCGCCTGGCATTAATACAGATTTACTAAGGCATGCAGGCTATGCAAGGTGGCCCTGTGTGTCTCGGTAAACCTCACTATAGGTTTTGCGCTACCCTGCATCCGCTTGCATGGTACAAGGGTGATGCAAAACCTTTAATAAATCTGCACCTTTGTATCTACTTGCAATTAGATGGGTCACGGGTACTCGCCCCGCCCCCCCCTCCCTCCTGGACCTCGCAGTTCTTGATCATGGCTTCGAGTCCCAACAGACCCAACAGAGGGATGGGAACTTAGTAAAAAAAAAAGCCTTGTGTACATAGACCTGCAGGAACCAGAGGAGCAGAGGCAATGTCGAGTCGTCTGGTGCTTTCAGTGAAGTTAGGAGAGCGTCAACTAAGCCTTAGGGGAGTTGCCTTTTTATGTATTGCATTGTGTTGTAATTGCATTTATATAGCACTTATATAGCACGTACTACCCCTGACGAGGCGTTGAAGTGCTTTTTCAGCGAGTAGCACGCTACTCCGGAATCCAAGAAGGATTACTGTTGAATTAGTATAATGAAATATGAAAGTAATTTGAGTGGTGGATAGGTTAGTCAGTTATGTGGATTCAGAAGGATAGAGGAGAGATAGCAGAGGGAAAAAGGTTTGCATTTATATAGCGCATGTCACTCCTGATGGGGTGACGAAGCGCTTTTTTTTTTTTTACGAGTAGCACGCTACTCCGGAACCCATAAAGGATTAGTGGTGAATTAGTATAGTGAAATATGAAAGTAATTTGAGTGGTGGATATTAATCAGTTATTTGGATTGAGAAGGATAGCCGAGGGATAGAAGAGGAAAAAAGGTTTGCATTTATGTGGCACTCGTTACCCCTAATGGGGTGTTGAGGCACTTTCTTAGTGAGTAGCACGCTACTCCGGAACCCATATGAATTAGTGGTGAATTAGAATAGTGAGAAATGAAAGTAATTTGTGTGGTGGATATTAATCAGTTACTTGGATTGAGAAGGATAGAGCAGGGATAGAGGAGGGAAAAAGGTTTGCATTTGTATAGCGCTTGTTACCCCTGTTGGTGTGTTGAAGTGTTTTTTTGGCGAGTAGCACGCTACTCCGGAACCCATTAAAGGATTAGTGTTGAATTAGTATAGTGAAATATGAGAGTAATTTGAGTGGCGGATGATATATTAGTTGGGTATGTGGATTGAGAAGGGTAGCAGAGGGATAAAAGAGGGAAAGAGGTTTGCATATATATCTAACGCTTTTTACCCATGATGGGGTGTTGAAGCGCTTTTTCGGCGAGTAGCACGCTACTCTGGAACCCATAAAGGATTAGTGGTGAATTAGTATGTTGAAATATTAAAGTAATTTGAGTGGTGGATATTAATCAGTTATTTGGATTGAGAAGGATAGCGTAGGGATAGAAGAGGGAAAAAGGGTTGCATTTATATAGTGCTTGCTACCCCTAATTAGGTGTTGAAGCGCATTTTACGGCGAGTAGCAAGCTACTCAGAACCCATAAAGGATTAGTGGTGAATTAGTATAGTGAAATATTAAATTTGATAAGTGGACATGTGTCTGTTATTTTGATTGAAAAGGATAGTGGAGGGTTAAAAGAGTGAAGGATTTAGAGATTTCTATTTTTGGGGGGGGGACATCATAGCAGTAGTGCGAGGTTTGAGATGAGTAAAAAAGGATGTGGAGGGGAAGAGTCAGAGGGAAGAGTTTAGAAAGGCTTGTTTTGGGGGATCAGCATAGTAAAAAAGTTGTCAAATGGTGCAAGGAGGGGTAGAGTAGGGGAGAGTCTAGAAAGGGCTATTTTGGGGGTCATAAGTGGTATGGGGTTTGAGATGAATGAGAGAGTGGATGTAGAGGGTATATTGATAGAGGTATAGGATGAGGAATAGGGTAGTGCATTGGATATGCTGGATTAGAAGAAAGTAATAAATATATAGATCCATAAGTACATGGAAAGTTTATAGATGCATAAAGGTAGTAAGTATATGTAGATTAAAGATATTGATAGAGGTATAGGTTGAGAAATAGGGTAGTGCATTTTGTTGTTGTTGGGGAAAGTAATAAATATATAGATCCAAGTACATGGAAGGTATATAGATGCATTAAGGAAGTACGTATAAGTAAATTAAAGATGCATTCAATAAACTCTGGATTTCAAGTGTTATACTTAAGAATGTATTTATTTATTCATTTTTTATTGGAGAAGCTAGATTAGTACTCTGCAGGGAAGGTTTTAACTTGGCAGTATAAATAACTTTAACAATATTCCTCCAAGCGCTTTGCCTCCTGTTGCCCTTTTAGAAGTAGCACCACCATGGAGCTTCTCCAAACTTCATTTTCATTTGTAAAAGTACACCCAATAAAATGTAGCTATTTCATTTGTTTTTATTATTGTAGTATAAGAACCTGTTCTCTTCCATGTAGTCCCCAGCAAACTGAACACAAATTCACAATGTGGAATCCCTTGGAGATGGTCCTATAGTGCATATACAGTGCCTCGACCTCCTAAATGGCAGGGGTCATACCAAATAACCACCAAATACATAGATATACACGACTGTTGAACATTTGACCCAGTTAATCCTCATTCATTTACCTACCTGACAAGTTATTTTACATGTGTCAGAAAGTGCACCCTGAGCATTCAAATGGCAGTAAAGCACTGTTCAAATAAATTCCTTCAAAATAATAAAGAACAGTTCAGCATGATCCACGACCGTGCCTTACAAATAGGGCTCCCGGTTGTATGGTATTTATTTTTCTAACATTTTTGTCTGTATTTATCCATATTTATTTTTTGGCCAACTTATTGGAATTTATCTATATTTATTTTGTGTTTTGAGGATAAACAGAGTCGTAAAATTGTATACTTCCATGTTTATTTACCTGATAAACATGCACTCATACTGTGCTGCCTGCCGCGTTTTAGCAAATTAAGCAGCCAAATATAGCAAAACACTACACCCACATGTAAATATGGCATTATATATATACAAATATATGTTAACTAATGCCTGTATTTAAGGACATTTTATCCTATTTTTTTTTAACTTCCCATGCTTTCGATCTGCTCAGCTGTTGACCTGCAATTCATGAAGGGCAGCATGGAGAGTCACTCACAAGAATCGTGATTTTTTGTATTTTGCCTCTTTCATAAATAAATACAGGCAGAAAACACATTGTTTTCTGTCTGTACATATCTGTAAAAATCAGTAAAAACAGAAAACTGGGAGCTTTACTTACAAACAACACAGGAAAACCATATTCCTTAGAAAAAGTTTAAAAAACAGTTATTATCTTCGAAGACAGGCAGGTTCCCCTCCTATCAGTAGCACAGTGATTAGAGCTGGGTCATCGATTAGAGTACAGCACAGAACTGGCATATTATACTAAGCAGATGGGTTGAGGAGGATTTGAGTTCTTGTGAAGTTGGAGAGGTTGGAGAAGAAGGAGGCCTCCTCTCCTGGGTCTAGCAGCAGTACATCATAACTGTGAGGCACAATGGAAGGCATTTAAGCTTGTTGTACATATAAGAGTACTGTTTTTGTCTCCTTAAAGTGCATTTAAAGCTACATCTTCCCACTCGCATCAAGAGTTTGCCCTTGAAGGGTTCTTATGATTG
The DNA here is from genome assembly GCF_964204655.1 of Triturus cristatus. Taxonomy (NCBI): domain Eukaryota; kingdom Metazoa; phylum Chordata; class Amphibia; order Caudata; family Salamandridae; genus Triturus; species Triturus cristatus. The sequence continues at coordinate 596,998,732 of NC_140592.1, read as the reverse complement.
CACCATTCATGTCCCTGATATCTGTATTTAAAGGACTTTTAAGCTCAATTTCATGGGGTACTCATGAGAGGATCAGACCCTGCTCCTTTCCTCTTTTACTCTTTCAATCTCTTTCCATTCATTCATCCATCTGTAGATCCTCTCTCTCTCTCTCTTCCTCTCTTTCCTAAAGCCATCACTATGCCTGCTAAAATTGACCCCATGAGGCTGGTGAAAATTACAGAGATGCCTCCAGCGGCACTGGGGCTTTAAAAACGGCATCCAATGGTTCCAGACCACTGGTGAAATTTCTGATCGATTAAAGGGTTAGTCCATCCGGAACCATCCAATGCATCCATGGAGCCATAGCTCCTACCAGTGATACTGTTGCTAATGTGGCCTGTACTGGGACCTAGACAGACCATTTCTGGCGAAAATGCAAACTTGTACCAAGTGCATACAAGTAAACCTATAAGAAGTGCAATGCAAAAGAGTGTGTGCTAAGAAGGCAGAAGTCTCACATTGACATGGGAGAGCACATTAGTGCACCCATTTTATTAAAAACCTATCACATCTGATTTGGGGCATCACATATCAAAAATGATTATTAAGTTGCATGTGCCATCGACCAAGCTGTCTCTATGTGATAAAATAATGAGTGTCGTCATCCCACTCTGTGATATTCACTTCATCAACTTGGAAAAGATGACAGACTGAATTATCCATGCTGAGGTTCAAACCTATGGAATCCATCTCTCATGGCAAAGGTTCAGCTCATTCTTATCATTTGATAGCCTCTGCTTCATGGCGTGACGTTTCCGTGAACAATATAACCTTCCTGAAGGCAATGTATAAAGGTTCAACTCTCTGTTACTGATCATTATCTGGTTCTACGACAATAGTAAGTAGGTCATTTTCATCACAGACAATTAGGATCTTTACAAAGAACAAAAATGATGCAACGTAGCTGTTAACTTACCACCTCATAAGATTGGCGTTAAAGTAACAGCACCAAGTTTTAGTTCATACACTGTGCTTGGTTCGGTAGGTTAAATAAATAGGACTGGCTCAAATTCACTCATCGTCAAATTAGGAATAGTATAGAATGTATTCCACAGCTGCAGAATTGTGGGACCCTATATATCCAATGCACTTCTAATACAGTGGACGGGCTATCCCTCACGTTTGTGACGGAGCAACCCATCTAATAAAAACGAAATCAGGTCTTCTGACATATGTTTGTATGTTTTCTTTTCATGAATTACATGCTTTTTTGCACAAATTACATGACTTGCCTTGTGCATGGGCTCTTATAGCCAAGCCAATATTTTTGCATGCATGAGACAAGTGTTGTTGCTGCTCAATTGTTTGCATAGAGAGAAAAGACTTCCTACTTTAAGATTCAAGATGAACTTGACAGTTGATGTAACTCTCTATCCATACTCTAATCCTTCTCTGCCTAAACATCCGCTACTCAGGCAACTGAGATGTGTACATCAAATAGCATCTGTTACCACACATGCCAAAACTATGCGTGGCTTAACAACACAGTCAATACCATGATTGTGTAGTTACCACAAGTTCCATTACAACGACTTGCTTTATGGAATAGCTGAACTTTGGAATAGTTTAAATTACTATTCCAACTCCAGTCATAGTATCAGTAGGAGAGGTGTTGGACTTAAAATCCAACACCAGTCCAACACCACATTCAGGAGCAGGAGATACAGGAGCTCTGGTGCAAGCTGCCTCCTGACGAGAGCTTACGTTTTTTTTAAACATATTAACCACTGTATCCCATGGAGTAGGGGAAGTACTGGCTTTCATCCTAGGTTAGGGCACAGAATTGCTAATTGTTCCCGCAGTGCAGAGCAGCATCCATATTTGCTGTACTGCATTTGGCAACTACGAAAGATAGTATCTGCAAATGTTGGCCTGCTGCTTATGTCATACCCTGCCCTGGCACTCAAACAACACTGCCTTTCGTGACACACAATCTCACACCATGGTGCAGAGAAGAGTGTCCACTGTCTAGCATAGGATTTGTATTTGAAGCATAACTTCTGAGTACACATTCCACTGATTAGACAAACTCTGAAGAATCTCCTGCATTGAATGTGTGTTGTGCACTGTTGTTTATAGTCTACAGGATGCTAATTCCTATTGGAGTTGATGCAGGTGTATCATTTAAGGATAATTTCACAGTACTAACGGTATCTGTGTGATTTGGAGGTAAGCGAGAAGCATGCAGTCTAGTATAGTATGCCCTACTGTATTTAGTAATCATCATGAACTTTGTTATTAAGTGAGTGTGGTCATGTTAGTGTTGTGATAAAGATCAAAGCAATTTGAGATGTCTATATGTATGTGAGTCATTGAAACCTGAGGGCATATTTACAAGCCCCTATCCCCACCAGAACGTCACTTTTCAGGACGTTGTGGTGGCGATAGAGGCTTCGCCTTATTCAAGAAGGCAGTGTTAAGCCACTTAACGTGGCTTAATGCCGCTGTGTGAATAAGGCCCCCTTTCACGCTGTACTCAGCATGAAAGGGGTGGGCAATGGGTTTTGCGGTTGGCGTTCCACCGCAACACCAATTGATTTTGACGCAGCCCCATATTTACAAGGCAGCATAAATATGGGGCAGCGCCAAAAATAAGACCAGGGAAAACCTGGTCTTAAACAGGAGCAGCGAAGAGAAATGTTTCATTTCTCCTCTTTTTTGCTGTTTCTATGTGTGCTGTGTTGTGCAGCACACACAGAAACAGCAAAAGGGCATTGATTGTTGATGTGCAGGAAGATCACCCTTCCTGCACATAAACAATCAATAAAAAAGGTGTTTTGCAACTGCATTAAGCAGCACACATAGAAGTTGTAAAATGCCATTCAAAGATTGTTTATGTGCAGGAAGGGAGGCTTTCAGCACATTAACAATCTTCCCCTCAACGCAGACACCCTTGCACTATGGTGCAAGGGTGCCTGAGTTAGCGCTAGGCACTTAAATTTAGTGCCAGCGCAGGGGGAAACACAGGGCTGCACAATATTGTTTTAAATATGGTGCAGCCCTGCGTTTCAGAAGTGGCGGAGTGTGGGGTTATGCCAAGGAGGCTAACGCCGTGCTCCGCCACTTCTTTGTAAATATGCCCCTTGGTGGAAGAATTCAGGAAGGCGTTACCAGGACAGAGGTAATATAGACAGAAGAGAGTTCAGGTTTATAAGTATAGGAACCAACCTGTTAGTTAATTAATGCATGTTTGGGAAGGTTCACATACAGTATAATGCAATGAGTTCAAGTGCTAGAATAAGTTATAGGACGGCAGAGATATGCAAAGAGTCGTATTTTGTTAATTAGTGTAGGATCAAGCCTTTGATTTAATTCATGCATGTTTGGGGAATGGTTTACATGCACTGTCATGCAATGAATACAGAGAGCAAGAGATATATTTTTGACACTAATTTCTAATTAATTGCATGTTTGCCATCAAATGTCTTAGTTTACTGAGAGTTGCCAGAGTTTCTATGGTTCTGTTCAAGATATTTGTTACAGGTGGCAATTAGAGACAGTTCTTTATCATCCTTCTTATTTTCAGGTGTAAGCCTGAATTCCATCTTGGTCAATATTTAGTGGTATATGATGTTTTGGGTCACTACAGTATTAGTTGAGGGTCAGAGGTATGCCATTTGTTAGACATGGGGTCTCTAGCTGACAGTGGCTTGCACTCTGTCCAAGTAGGGACCCTTCCTTCTAGTCAGGAGAAGGGGTTTAGACACCCAGATAACTCCTGATTACGCCCTTGGTAGCTTGGCATGACCAGACAGGCTTATCTCAGAGGCAATGTGTAAAGTATTTGTACATAACACACAGTAACAAAGTGAAAACACTACAAATGGAGAACATCAGTTTAGAAAAATAAAGTATCTTTATCTAAACCAAACAAGACCAAAACAACAATAATCCAACATAAACAGTTCAAAATATGACTTTTAAAAGGTTTCAAGCAATTCTGTCCATAGAACTCTATGGAGGTTTTGACTTTACACACACTACCTAAAATGTATCAAAATCCAGAAGGCAAATCAGCCACAGATGAGGGAAGCATCAGAAAACACAGCGATGCGCTGATTCCTCAGGCCTTGGGGAGGCGATGCGTCAGTTCTGCTGCAAGATTCTGGTCTGAGGGTGATATGTTGGAAAGACTTGGAGCACAGATGTGATGAATGGAAATATGGACATCGTGGAGGTTGATGCGGTGGCAAAACAGGCACTGCGTCGATTTCTTTAGCCGCGGTACCACGAAGCATCAATTCTTTCAGCTGTATAGCAGGGCTTGCATCGGAGTCAGTGTGGGGGTCATGGACTTCAGAGATATGATGTGCTGAACTCAGGCTGAGGCTGTTTCTTCGATCGCTGACGTGCGCTGTGGTGATTTCTTCAGCCGCATGGCAGTGGTGCGTGGAAACTTCTCCCTGCACGGCGGTGTTGCGTTGGAAAAACAGGCCCTGGAAGGGTGATGCATTGATTTTGATGGTTGCAAACAGGTGTTTGAAGTGAGGAACAACCCCAAGGGCCCAGAACTGGATTTTGCCTATGAAGTATTTGATGGCCCTAAGACTTCCAACATGAGGCAAGCACACACAAGTTCTTAGGGAAACTTCACTAGCAGGATACAAAGAAAAGTCATGTCCTTTTTCTCTCCAAAGCAGACGCAGCAACTGCAGGCCAACCTAGCAAAGCAACACACAGCAAAGGGGCAGTACTCCTCACAGCTCCTCAGGTCTTCTCCTTGGCAGAGGTTCCTCTTGATCCAGAAGTGTTCTAAAAGTCTGGGGTTTTAGGTCTAATACTTATACCCCTTTTGGCCCTTGAAGTAGTTCAAAGGATTGTCTTTGTCGCACACAAGTTCTTGTTCTGCCTGGTCTTGCCTCCAGTCACACTCCAGGGGGGTGGAGAGAGCATTGTGAAAGGCCATGCACAGCCCTATTTAGGTTCAGCTGACAGCTCTTCCCACCACTAGCTTAGGAAGACTCATCAGCCCAATGATGGGCCATAAGAATATGCAGGGAACACCTCAACTCCCTTTGTGTGACTGTCTAGAGTGAATGCAAAAACATTCCCCTGTCAGTCTGAACCAGACTTTGACTCCACAGGCAGGCAGATGCACAAGATGATTAAAAAAGAAAAGGCCTACTGAGGAACTTAGATTTTCGATCACGATCGAATCGACCCGCCATTTTGTGTTGCCATCACTCAGGCAGCACGGCGAACAAAGTCTATTCTGCTTTTTCTGTAGCCTGGTGTCGAAATATGTCCTCGGCCTCTATTTGCAAAGCTGGTGTTAGAACTAGCCGAGTACACTAATCCCTGTCTGGCTTTCCTAATCTGCGTCTCAACTATCTGTTGGCTCACACTATTCTTTCCTGACCTTATCTTATCGACTGGCCTTCACTGTCTCCTGCTAGCATTCTCTTGTGTCACGACTGTCCTCCAACACACACAAACGTATCTCGCCACCTGCAAGTTAGTTATGAATCTGTTAATGTATTAGTTTGAGGGTGGGGTGACAAACATAGTTGGAGGAGAGGTCTCTTCGAGTCATCTGATATTTCTGTTTTCAAACCTTTCCTATTGGTTCCGCCTTGTTTTCCAACTTTCCTTATTGGCTCTTTCTTGTATGCTCTGGGAGTGTATTTCGTCAATAATTGTATCATTGTATAGTATTTAACCTGATGCGCCACAGGGTGAAGTGGCAGTCTCCTGAGAACCTACTTTGTGAACTTTTAGGATAACTGTACTAGCTGCAGCTAAATAAATCTGATCTTCTAACGCCGACAGAGTGTCCCGTGTCTCTGCGTAGCGAAGCAGGAGAACTCCGGAGACTTTGGGCGTACCCTACGCCGCCAGGTCCAAAAGGTTCTGGTTCTTCAACTGGCGCCCATTGTTGGGCGGCTTCAGTGGTACCGGTTCTGCTCGAAGGTTGTGAGGAACCCCGCAAGAAAATTCAGGAGGATTCGCGAGCCACACTAAGCGACCCCTGTATGTCGAAAGTGGTCCGAAGGTCTTTTGCAGCGCGGTTACTCCTTCCTGACGGCTACTGGCGACCGCTGCCCTGACTGCCGCCCTGCTTTGGCCCTTCCTTTGATGATGTATGGTAAGGCGAGACGATAGACGGGCCTCTGTTGGTGGAAGAAGACGTCCTTAGTTAAGTATTTTCGTGGGTCGCGGCCACAATTTTTGTTCTTTGATTGATTTCCTTAGGTTCTTAGATTTATCTTTTGCAAAAGATAAAGCCGAGGGTAAGTGCATTTGTGCTGCGTAAACAGAGTTTTACTCCCTTGAAGTTTGTGAACAGTCCGGAGACATCTCGAGATGCCTGGTCTGACTAAGTTTGGAAGAATTTGTTGTCTTGGTTGTAATAGGGATTCCCGACTTGAGGACTCTTGTCCGATTCCTTCGGTTGGAACTCCCACATAGGAGTTCTATTCAAAACATGGTATCGGCCCCATTGCCTTTAACGAGACATGGACTCGATACACGAAGAAAGATGGTGTTCTGAAATGGCCAGAAAATGGTAGTTTTGATCCTGATGTGCTAGATAATTTAGCAGCAGTTTTATTCAAAAGAAAAGCCCGGCCAGCAATGTTTGACTCTTTTTGCCTTTGGCGTAAGGAAGCCAAACAGAAAGAAATTAAACAAGCAAAACGAGATAGGAAAGCACAGGGTATGACAATTATACAGGCTGCCCAACAGTTCAAAGATGATGAAATTGATAATGCGACTGAAATTTCAGAAAGACAGCATCGTATGGTGATAGATAAATGCTATCCGATGTTGCCTGTTTCTCCTTCTGATAATAAGAAAGATTTAGAAGAAGATCCCCTAATGTCCCATTTATTAAGGTTGCCTCCGCCCTATGCGCAAAATGCCAATGTACCTCAGCCGTTACAACCTGTTCAGCCGCCAATGGTAATTCCGCCTGTTCCGGCTCTTCAGCATTTGCCTCCTCCAGTATTACTGCCCTTGTCGGTTTTACCGTTAGTTTCAACTTCTTTGCCCTCATCTCCTGATCTTAGATCTCCTTTGCCTTCTGCTCCTCCTGCAGGTATCCATTCATCTCCTATCAGTTCTCCTAATACTCTGTCACCAATTCTTATGTCTAATTCTCCATCTGTGCGTAAGCGTCTCACAGACTCTGTCACTAGCATTCTATTGCCTTTCTTTGGAGCTTTAAATGTATCTCCGGCTTTTGTTCGAAGACAATCTCGTAGTCAGTTCCCAGATTTTGAGGAACAAGAGAAGTTAGACTCTCTTGCACGAAGATGGATCAAGAAGGGTCCACAATACAGTGTGCTTGATATTATGCCTACCTTTTTGCAATGGAATGCACCTACGCAAAGATATACTTTCAATGTATTGTGCAACATTCTCATTAAAGAATGGAAAGATGTGAGTTTGAGTCCGGTCTCACAACATCTGTTAAATGTTCAGGCTGATTTTGAAAAAGGACTTATTGTGGGTTCTAAGGTTGAGGAAGCTGTAAGGACGCTTATCTCTTATAGATCCTTATTGTTTTCTCAGATTTTCCATGATTCCGATCCGTCGGTTAGACTGACCTCGGAAAATTATCCTATGAGAGAGGTTCCTCCAGTATGGAAGGAGGCAGTTGCGGCAGTAGGTGCTAATGCACCTATTCCTGCTCATTTCCAACGTATATGGGTACATGTCCCTTGGAAGAGATCTGAAGTTTTGGCCCTTAAGCAGACTCTATCAGATCCTCGTAAGAACCCTGCAGGTTATTGTAAAGAATTATCGCAAACAGTTGACGCCTGTATTATGAACCTAGCAGATATTGACATGCTAATGGGTAACGTAGTCCCACAGACAATATGGGCTAAGATTCGTAGAGAGGATCATGCGCAGGAACTAGGTGCTACTTGGGATGTTATAACTAATACAGATAGAGACCAAGTGGGTGGCACAAAGCCTGACGCTCTGATCTCGGAACTTCCTGGTTGAATCATTACGTTAATTAAAACTATGATGCCTGCACTGAGAGTTAACTGGGATAAACTAGCAGCATGCAAACAAAAGAAAGATGAAAGTGTCTCTGACTTCTTTACTCGTTTCGAGGAGACATTTATCGACCACAGTGGTCAAGATATGGCTACAGAGGGTGGACAGCGATTATTCGTGGACAAATTTGTATTCAATTTTCTTCCCGAGCTGTCACACACATTAAAAGATTCAGAAAGTTCTTGGGCAGTTTCTTCTTCTGCTCAGATATTGGCTACTGCGCAATATTATGAGAATAGGGACAAAGAAGAAAGAGAAAAGCAAGAGAAAAAGACGAAAGAATAAAAAACGAAGGTTCTCTTGCAACAAGCCTATCCGCCACGTTATGCTCAGCCTCAAATTCAGCAGCCCCCGCAGTTTCAGAGGTTGTATCAAAAACCTGAGCCATACAATCCGCGACCTTTGTTAGGTCCTAATCAATGTGCCTATTGTAGAGAGGAAGGTCATTTTAAGAATAGTTGTCCGGTTTTATTGCAGCGCAATGGAGCATTATCTGCTCCACGAGGTCGTGCTGGCCTCCAGCCAGCAAACAGAGGTAGAGGTCGAGGTGTGTGGACTCAAGAACAGCGTGCCCTTCCTTCTCCCAATTCCGTTACCTACTTTGATCAACAGAATGTGAGGTCTGCACACTATTACAATGAAGACCATTATGTTGAAGGCGAGAATGAAAGTCTTCATGCTAACTAGGACAGCCATGGACAAAGTAAGGGAGTTGTGCCAATCCCAGTAGATTAAAATGGACCTTATTTTAACGTCACTACAATGGGTGTTTCAGAGCCATTTCTTCTGGATACTGGAGCAATGAGAAGTTCTATCATTCATTCTAAACTCCCTGGGGCACCTTTGTCTGGCTTAACGAATGTTTCCGTAGGATTTTCTGGCGCCCCTGTTCGCAATCCAGTTTCTTGCCCTTTGCCTATTTCAGTTGGTCCCTATGATTTGGAAGCTCAACTTCTGCTAACGAATGGTTGCGGTGAGAATCTGTTGGGTCTAGACCTATTGAAAAGAATGCATGCTACAATATATTGTTCTCCTTCTGGCGTACATCTTACTTTAGGACAGAAATTGGTCTCCCCAATGTATTTATCCAAAGATCAGTTTCCACCTGAATTACTTTCTCTTCCAACAGCACTTTGGGCCACGGGTCCGAACGATGTGGGTTGTCTTGAGATTCCACCTTATGTTGTCACTCTCAAGCCCAATGTTGAATTACCACGCATCCCACAATATAGAATCTCTGCAGAATGTGAGAAAGTGCTTTTGGGTATCATCCATGACTTAATACGGAAGGGTGTGGTTGAAGAAACAAGAGGTAACACATGCAATAGTCCTTTTCTTCCTTTCTCAAACGCACTGATCCTTCTCAGCCTCCTGTGTACCGTTTTGTAATTGATTTGCGGGAGGTAAACAAAATCGTTGTCCCACAATTTCCTGTTGTTCCAGATATCACTGCTTTGTTGACAATGATACCTTCCACAGCGACTTGGTTTTCTGTTATCGATCTAAAGAATGCTTTCTTTAGTATTCCCATTGCAGAAGAGAGTAGGGACATTTTTGGTTTCTCTCTTGGTGGCCGAAGCTTCCGGTTTAAGCGCGCACCCCAAGGCTATTGTGAAAGTCCCTCCATTTACAGCCAAGCTTTAAAATGTCATCTTGATACTTTTCACTTGCCGTCTGGTGCTGCTCTTATCCAATATATGGATGACCTATTAGTTGCCGCTGATTCAGAAGATATCTGCAAAGATGTCACTGTTGCATTGTTACGCCACTTGTTTAAACTGAATCACAAGGTTTCACCTTCCAAACTACAATATGTTTGTCGAGAGGTTACCTACTTGGGTCATCTCCTCTCAAAGGAGGGACGACGATGGACACCAGAACGAATCCAGGCGATTGCGCGAATGTCTGTACCATCCACACAAAGGGAAGTATGTACCTTTCTGGGTATCACTCCTTATTGTAGACAATGGATCCCTAACTTTTCTCTAATTGCTAAACCTTTGTTGGCACTCACTTTAAAAGATATGCCTCAGCCCCTTACATGGACTCATGCGTGCCAAAAGAGTTTCACCGACTTACATACCGCTCTGTGTTCTGCTCCTGTACTAGGCACTCCAGATTACACTAAGCCTTTTACGCTCTATGTGCATGAGAGAGAAGGTTGTGCATTGTCAGTCTTAACACAGCAATTTGGAGACAAACAGTGGCCATGTGCCTATTTTTCGGCTACGTTAGATCCTGTATCTAAAGCATTGCCCAGTTGTCTCAAAGCGACAGCAGCAGCAGCAATTTCTATCCGACAGTCTGCTGGAATGGTGTTGGATAACACTCTCATTGTCATGGTGCCGCATGCAGTGGATACTTTGCTAAACAGAACAAAAACACAGCATCTTACGAGTGCACGTCTAACTGGATACGAGCTGACGCTTTTGGCTAGTCACATACACATCAAGCGATGTAATACCCTAAATCCAGCCACTTTGTTGCCCCTTCCAAATGAGGAAAATGTTGAGGATCAGCATGATTGTTTCTTTCGTACTGAGGAAGAGACAAAAGGAAGAATTGACCTGAGAGACTCACCGCTAGAGAATCTGGATGGAACTCTATGGGTAGATGGTTCTTGTTTTAAAATGCCTAATGGAGATACAGTTTCAGCCTATGCTGTAACTACTTTACATACGGTTGTGGAAACTGCATGCATTAGACACAATTCAGCGCAAGCAGCAGAACTGATAGCATTAACGAGAGCTTGTGTATTATCGAAAGGGAAAAGAGTGAACGTATACCCTGACAGCCAATACGCCTTTGGTGTAGCGTTCAATTTTGGGCATCTCTGGAAGGAGAGGGGTTTCCTCACTTCACATGGCACCAAAATACAACATGGTCAGTTAGTGACTGATCTCCTCGAATCACTTGCCTTACCCACCTAAATAGCGATAGTGAAATGTAGTGCACACAAGAAGATTACGGATGATGTTGGTCGAGGAAATGCATTTGCAGACGAAATAGCGAAGAAGACAGTGAGAGACTCAACGAGTCGAATGTATGTGGCAGGTCCTGCGAATTGGGTCAGAGAGAGAGAAATGTGTGAGAATACAGTGGAAAGTGTAAAAGCGATTCAGAAAGAAGTTTCAGAAAAGGAGATGAGCAAGTGGAAAGAAAGTACGGGAATGTTAGATGAGATGGGTTGTTGGGTGGAATTATCTGAACATCAACGTTGGCTGTTACCAGATGCCTATGTTCTCCCAGTGGTTACTATGGCACATGGTCCAGCCCACTTAAGTGCAAAAGGCATTTGTAAACTTCTGGCTCCAGTGTGGCAGAATGAAAATATCCCAAAATGTGCAGACAATGTAGTAAAGCACTGTATTGTTTGTTTAATGTACAACCCGGATAACGGGAACCCCAACTCCAGGCGGTCACTTTGCTCCTCCGACATATCCGTTTGAGGTGTTGTAGATCGATTACATTCACATGGAGAGATGCAACAACCTCAAATATGTTCTGGTGGTAGTATGCGCCTTTTCAAGATGGATAGAAGCATACCCTCTAAAAGATAACACAGCCCTATCCACAGCTAAAATCCTTCTAAAAGAGTTCTTCCCCAGGTTTGGTTTGCCGCGCATTGTCTGGAGTGACAATGGGAGCGAATTGGTTGGCCAAGTCATGCAGAAAGTTTGTGCAGGTCTTGGTATCAAGCAAAAGTTCCACGCGGCAAATTATCCACAGTCAGCGGGTTTAGTAGGATGTTACAATGGAACCTTGAAGTTGAAATTAGCAAAGGTTCAAGCAAGTACAGGACTCAATTGGCCCGATGCTTTGCCGTTAGCTCTGCTATCCACCAGAACTGCAGTACACTCTTGTTTGGGACTTAGCCCATACGAAGTGGTATTTGGCCGTCCGGCCAACGTATGGGGAATATCTCGCCCTAAGAAATTCTCAGACTTGCCATATCCAATGCTGATTGATTATCTGCATGACCTTACGACTAAATTGCGTGTTCTTCATCAACAGGTTCAGAGTGCTCTGCCGGAGGCTTCCACAGACCCAGGTCACTCCATCCAACCAGGTGACTGGGTATGGGTGAAGAATTTTCAGAGGTCCAGCAATTTTCAACCCAGGTGGCGGGAGCCCCGAATGGTCTTGTTGACTACAAGGACAGCAGTTAAAGTTGAAGGAAAGAAAAATTGGATTCACGGTGTGCATTGTAAGAAAGTGCCTTTGCCTTACGATCAATGGATACGCAGAGGTGTTGGTGACTGTGAAAGCGAAAAGACTCCACGATTCGTACCCTTCAGCGATGCACACCTGAATGGGACACTGTCTGAGAAAGAGGACGACGACATTTTACAGAAAGCAATTCCATCACATCGTCGCTTGGTTACGACTGAACCACAAAGATTGTTCCAAAACCAGAATGTTCCGGGGAAAGAACACTATAATTTGAGACCTAGACTGAAGAACATTTAAGACTCTCTTCTCCCTTGTGTAGTATTCTGTCCCGGTTGCAGGGTCACGGTAGGAGTCTAGGTCACGACCTGAGTAGTGGCAATAGGCCTGCAGGATCTTCAGTGTCATAGGACGGTAGAGCATCGTGACTTCAGTGATTGAGGAAGATTGCCGTGAGCATCCATTAGTAAGATGGAAACTACACTAAGTAATAAAAATAGAAGAGATGAAATGAAGAAAGCATCCTGTAAAATAATGTACAGTCGTTTCAGTATAACTTTATGTGTTTTTATATCATTATGTATTGTTTTGGCGTTTATTAGTTGGATAATTTATGCTTTGCAGCCAAGAAATGCCTCCCCTTCTTCCTCTTTGCCTTCTTCTACTATCTCTCCACACCTCTTTCATACTCTTCCTTCACATGAACTCGTCAGAAGAACTGAGTATTATAACAATTCCTTTATCCAGCTATTACATCAGCACCAATTAGTGGTTAATACAACTAATTGTTGGGTGTGTGGTCTTATGCCACATACCACAGAGAAAGGAATGCCATACCTAGTTCTCCCTTTTTCTTATGAAGGTTCTGCTTGGGCTTACTTCGTCATCTTCTCCAACGCTTATCAAAGTAAATTCAGACGATCTGTTAGTTCACATATTAATTATCCGGATTTTAGTCATAGTTCTTTGATTAAAGGTATGGTAGTTATGGCTAAAATCATGGAAAATAGTAAAATCTCCATTGACGAAAGAAAAGCATACACTAATTGGAACGTCACTCAATATATGTCTAGTCTTAGTACTAAGGTTGGAAAAGGAAAGTCCTCGCCGATTTGGACTATACCACATCAGGGTAACTTCTGCTTACAGATAAATGATCGCCTTTCTGACACTACACAAAGGAATAACTGCTCCTACATGTACGTTTATTCCTCTCAGAACTCGCCTCCTCTACTGCCGTCTCAAGGCACCTATTTCTTCTGCTACAATAGAGTTTATACTTGGTTACCAACGGGTTTCTCTGGTACTTGTTATATAGCCTTTCTTCTTCCCCCTACCTACACTGCTTCCGCAAATCATCACCGAACCCGATACGGCAGAGGGATTTTTTATTCAAAGGACACAGCAGGATAAGAGGGAGGAGATTTCCTTAAAGGTTTTCTTCCCTTCTGGGGTCCAAGGGATAACAGCAGAAATATAAGGCAATTGGTCCGTGTCGTAGAGACTACAATAGACATCACTGAAGGAGCCTTAAGTAACATCACGGCAGAACTACAGGCGGATCGTCTTATGACTTTACAAAATCATAGACTTTGTTCTTGCCGATCGTGGTGGAGTGAGCAAATTGATCGGGTCAAGTTGCTGTATTTTCATTCCTAATGATGCTCCGACAGTATACCAAGCTATCTCCAAGTTGCACATAATCTCTGAGTCTATCCATCAGGACGAAGGAGATTGGTCTTTAACGGAATGGTTTTGGGGACTACTGTCCAAATGGGGTTGGAAAGCATTGACGTTCCTTGGTATAATCCTGACCATTATATTTTCCTTTTGTCTTTGTATGCACTGTGGTCCCGCTATCTGTGATCTTTGTGCTACTATGTGCATCCCAAAACCCAAACCACAAGTAACAGAAAACATAAGAATGATGTTACAGCAACAGCTCGATGACCTCATGGCTATTCACGTGGACTCGGATTAACATGAGTCTATCTTGCCTGAGTTCTGGCAAAAGGAGGGTCTGAGGAACTTCGATTTTCGATCACGATCGAATCGACCCGCCATTTTGTGGCCCGCCGCCATTTTGTGTTGCCATCACTCAGGCAGCATGGCGAACAAAGTCTATTCTGCTTTTTCTGTAGCCTGGTGTCGAAATACGTCCTCGGACTCTATTTGCAAAGCTGGTGTTAGAACTAGCTGAGTACACTAATCCCTGTCTGGCTTTCCTAAGCCGCGTCTCAACTATCTGTTGGCTCACACTATTCTTTCCTGACCTTATCTTATCGACTGGCCTTCACTGTATCCTGCTAGCATTCTCTCGTGTCACGACTGTCCTCCAACACACACAAACGTATCTCGCCACCTGCAAGTTAGTTATGAATCTGTTAATGTATTAGTTTGAGGGTGGGGTGACAAACATAGTTGGAGGACAGGTCTCTTCGAGTCATCTAATATTTCTGTTTTCAAACCTTTCCTATTGGTTCCACCTTGTTTTCCAACTTTCCTTATTGGCTCTTTCTTGTATGCTCTGGGAGTGTATTTCATCAATAATTGTATCATTGTATAGTATTTAACCTGATGCGCCACAGCGTGAAGTGGCAGTCTCCTGAGAACCTACTGTGTGTACTTCTAGGATAACTGTACTAGCTGCAGCTAAATAAATCTGATCTTCTTACGCCGACAGAGTGTCCCGTGTCTCTGTGTAGCGAAGCAGGAGAACTCCGGAGACTTTGGGTGTACCCTGCGCCACCAGGTCCAAAAGGTTCTGGTTCTTCACTACTTTCTAAAAGTGGCATTTTCAAACACACAATTTCAAAACCATCTTAAATAAAAAGGTGTGTTTTTGAACCCTGAGTTTAGAAAGCCTAAACTCAAAATCTCTAGCTGTTCCTAATTGAAAGTTACTTTTGTAAAATGTTACAAGGTAACTCCAATGATAGCCTAAGGTAGAGCTAATCCTTGCAATAGTGAAAAACGAAATTGGCAGAATTTCACTCTCAGGGCATGTAAAACAAATCAGTACATGCCCTACCTTTCAGATACACTGCACCTACCCATAGGGGTACTTTGGGCCTACCTTAGTGGTACCTTACCTGTAGATGAAGGGAAGGTTAGGTCACGGCAAGTGGGTGTACTTGCCAGATCAACATGGCAGTTTAAAACTGCCCTCACATACACTGCAATGGCAAGCTTGAGACAAGCTACTCATGTGGGTGGCACAGTCAGTTCTGCAGGCCCACTAGTAGCATTTGATTTACAGGCCCTGGGCACACATAGTGCACTTTACTAGCAACTTACCAGTAAATCGTATATGCCAATCATAGATAAACAATCATAATCACAATTTACACAGGGGGCACTTGCACTTCAGCACTGATCCATAGTAGTAAAGTGCCCATAGTGCATAAGCCAGCAAAAATAAAGTCCAACATAACAGTCAAAAATACAGGCGGTAAAGGCAAAAAGATTGGGGAAACCATGCCAAGGATGCCAGGTCTAACACCATTCTTCTAGTTTATTTGGGGTAAGGAAATGTCCTGTCTGTTGTTCATTGTAAGTTTCTTCTGAGATTCAAATGGTGAAGAGCCAAGAATTTGGAATCCTCCTAGACTCCAGACGATATTCGGTAGCATGTATGTTTGCCCGGAGTGAATTCCATAGTTTGGCAGATTGAACAGAGAAGATGCAGTGCCAAAAGTCTTAGATTGGAGAAATTAGTTGTAGTGACAAGCAACAGCGTAGCATCTTACTCTGGGAATATATCTTAACTTCATCTGTATTAATAATGATCCAAATCATGTATTGCAAGGTGAATTAAGCACAATACTTTGAAGGTATCATCTAACAACAGGTAGACAAAGCAAAATCTTCAGAGCTTGTGAGATGCCTATTTTAAGTCTTGCTGCGACATTTAAAAATTTAGAATTTCCTTCTTCAAGGAATTAGGTTACTGTTTGAGGGGGATGAAAACTCAAGCAAGCAGCAACCAAAATCCTTGCCAGGGTTAAGTCACAAGCAAATCCCAAATTAATCTGTACTCAACCCTCTAGTAGCTTGGCAGAGAGAAGTTAGGCTTAACATATAGGCAATGTGTAAAGTATTTATGCAGCAATCCACACAGTAATAAAGTGCAAAACTGCACAAGAAAATCCCACACCAATTTAGAAAAATAGAATAAAATGTAATAAATAATTTAACAATAAAAATCCAATCAGTGAAACCAGGGATAAGCAATTTTACAGATTTAAGTAAAAATAGTGCAAAAAAACACAAAATGCCAACTGTGATTATCAGGTGGCCGCGCCAGACTGGGACAAAGTATGGATTGACCGCAATGGAGTGTGAACTGGATACACAGACCAAGTTAGGCCCACTGGACAAGAATAAATTAAATACTGGTTGTGAGGGTTGTGAGATCCTATGTCAAGGATGCGTCATGCATCCAAGGTGATGAGAGATCCAGGAGTGGAGATGCATCGAGGTAGTTTTGGGAAGCTGCAAGTCTTCAAAGTGAGGTCCTGCACTGTCGTTGAGGATGCTGTCAATAAGAGGCTAGCAATGCAAAGTCCTGTGTCGAAGAAGGTCACGCACTGGCTGGCTCCAAAGAAGGTGAGTGGCTTGCAATGCTGAGTCCTGCGTTGTTGAGGATGCAGTCAATGAGGGGCTTGCGATGCGATGCCTGACACAAGGATGTGTCGCGCAGTAGCATTTCTAAGAAGACTGTGGGCAGTGATGCAAAGTCCTGCGTCTGTGATGCTACGTGCAGTGGTCCTGAGTTGAGTTTGTGTGAGGTAATGGCTTGTGCTACAGTTTCCATGAAGAGCTTTTGGGAGGCGATGTGCTGCACTGCATCCGTTCTGCTGGGATAAGAGCTGGGCCGGCAGAGCACCTTCAGGCCAACTTTCAAGGATCTAAGACTGAGGTAGCACCACTTGGGAGAGTAGGACTCACAGCTGGCATAGCCCAGATACTGGGTTCAACGTTTTTGGAGCATGTTCTGCCCCTGAGGCTCTGATCAGGAGGGAATCCAACTAGCCCTTGGAGTCACTCTGGTGGTCTGGGTTCAAGATGCAGGTCCAGTCCTTCTCACTCAGGTAGGAAGGTAGTAGGGCAGCAGAGTGGCAGTCCTTTTTTCAGCAAAGCAGCACAGCAATTCTTCTTCTGAGACTTTCACAGGCCCAGATATGTACTGAAGAGCTGGGTCTGAGGGTCCATTATTTATACATGGTGCCCACTTTAAAGTAAGTAAAGGTTTTGAAGGTTTCCAGCTCCTGAGGTATCAGGCAACCCCTTCTTCTCTGCCCTGTCCCTAGTTTGTCTGGGGACACAAAGGACTAGTGACAAATTATTTGTGAGTGTGTCCTGGCAGAACTTATGTGATGTGGAAGTGTGGTAGGTGAGAGCTCCTCCCCCTCATGAAATCAGAGTAGCCCATCCTGCCAACTCCTAGCCTCCCTTTATCTCACTGTCTGGGAGCAATACACAAAGACTAACTACCAATTACACATAGTCATGTGACCCAGGGATAGGCTGCAGGCACCAAATGGTTAGGAGAGATGTGGGTCATGCAGTAGTGAAAAACAATGTAATCGTTTTTCACAACCGGGACATGTAAAACCTTAATTGCATGTTCAACTCTTTAGATACACAGCACCCTGCCTTCTGTGATGTTTAGGGCCTTCTCTAGTGGTGACTTATATGTTTTCAAAGAAGGTTTGGGCCTGGGAACAGGTTTATTTTGCAGGTCGAAATGGAAGTTTGAAACTGTGCACACAGGTTGCAATGCCAGGCCTGGGATATGTTTTACACTTAAGTGGGTGAACAATCAGTGCTGCAGGCCCACTAGTACTTTAAACAAAAAAACAATAGGTGGCTGCGTAATTTGAATTCACTTTACTTAGGAGAAAGGTCACGTTAATCAATAGACATGGCCTTTGTAATAATTTTCCATTACTGCACAAATTATTCGAATTTGTAATGCATAGAAAAGAATATCACCTCTCATCTTATGCATGATTCATAAACATAAATATAAAACATAACTTGACATAAATAAATGCATTCAAAAAACATAAACAGGTGCATAACAAATAATATATTGCTGACCCAGTCCTATAATTGATATACAGAGGGATATATTTGCTTAGCCCTCTTGGAAGAAGCTGATGGGTTGTAATACCATATAATATGGTGCTAAAAAATTGATTCAAAAGAGTCTTAATCTCTATCCATATTTATGCAATTAGTATGGAATCCCCAATCTTTGTATCATCGATGCGTTTGCACCACTGATTATTGAGGATTCTCCTCAGGATCAGGGCTGGTGAAATTTGTATCTGAAAGTTAATATAAACAAAAGTGTATAACTATCTAATATTTTATTACACCTCCCTGTTAATGACAGTCTTAGCCGACATAGCATCCATATTAAGATTTTACCTTAAGCCATTTCAGAACAGCATATTCATTAGTGTAACTTGTGGACGCCTCAGAGTTCAATGTTCGGGTACTTTGTTGCAAGGCAAGAATGGCCCTGATGTGAAAATCACACGCGGAAAGGCCTTTAGCGTTATGTTGTTACAGCTGAAGGCATTAGCCGATTATCCACAAACAAGTCTTGTGCGCCTTGTAAAGTGTGCTGCGTGAGTTTGACTCTCATGTGTGAGGAAGCGCATATTCATTAGCGAAACATCATGTCCCCTGTCGAGTTCAATATTTGGTTACTTTGTTGCAGGGTAAGGAAGTCTGGAAAAGGAACCTCTATTACTGTCTCGTTACTGCTGGAGGCCGTATCTGGTTGTGAACGGACTAAACTCGAACACTTTGTAAAGTGTGCTGTGTAAATTTGACTCCCATTAGCAACGACCGGCGAAGGGAAACGGTTGTGTTAATTTCAACGTGAGGCAGTCGCAGCGCGGTCAAATCGATTGCGAGTGTAGACTAATCTTTAAAAGCGATTCTAACAGAGACAGCAAACGTTCTTTGAAGATTTCGAAGTCGGACTATACCGTTATGCTTCCAATGTTTCTCAATGGCGGCGGTCTCATACTCCCCAGTAAATACAGGCAGACCTAACTAGTCTATCGCAGAGTTTTTGACCAAGTGCATTCTGGTAGATGAAGAATAGCATTCAGCCTCATAGTGGAAAATCTTTACATTATAATTTATTCTATAACTTATTCACTTCAGACATCTCATTCAAACTCTGCTGACTGTATTAAACTTCAGAATTAAATATGCTTCTTTCCTTGGAAAATTCATTTCGATGCCACCCACTCTGTCATCGGGCTGGATAACACTGAGCACGGTCTATTGCAATTCTTTTTCAGAGTGTACCATTTCATTAAAATGATTTACCATTGGTGCAGAACTGGTATTTGTTCTAATTCGTGATTTGTGTTAGACAATGCGATGTTTTATTTCCTGGTTAGTTTTTCTACTGTAGATCTTTTTGCAAGGGCAAATCACTGCATACACTACATTTTTAGTCCGACAGTTGGAAAATTTATTATGTATCCATCGGATCTTGCCATCTCTACAGGTTCTTCCTTCAATTGTCTGGCTGCATGCAATGCAAATTGCCACATTTGTGGTGACCCTGTAGCGGCTTTAGGTTCCATCTAGACAAGATATCGCTTTTTTCTTTTGTTGGTTGAAACTTCCTCTCACAACTTGGGAACCAACACTTGCGTTTTTCTTCATTGCAAACAAAGGAAGTTCAAATACACATTCAGAGTTCTTAATCAGATGCCAATTGTTGCATACTATTTTCTTGAAGTTGTTAGTATGGGGACAATATGTCGAAACGCAGACCAATTTCTTGAGAAGTTATTTTGTTTTTTTAGTAAGTAGACTCTCCTGTGGTGTAAACCAGGCACGTTCATAGAATGTTTTAGAAGTTTACGCGGGTAGCCCCGTTTTGTCAATTTGTTTTGTAGGATTTGTGCATGCAGGAAATAATCATCTTTTTTGTACAATTCCTGCTTATATGTAAAAATTGCCCATACGGGAGGTTATCCCGTAGATTTCTTGAATGGAAACTTCTGTAGTGCAAAGCTTTATTTTGACCTGTGGGTTTTCTGTGTAGAATTGTGTGAAGTGTGTCATTGGACACTCTCACTTTAACATCCCAAAAAGTCAGGGAAGATTTAATTTTTGTCATTCTGAATTGTATGTCAGGACTTCTATGGTTCAACCAATCATGAAATGCTGTGAGTTGTTCTGCATTGCCCTTCCATAAGCACCACACATCATCGATATATCTTAACCATTGCAAAATATGATTTGAAAGTGGGTTATTATTATCGATGAATTTCTTATTGAACAAAGCCACGAAGGAGACAGCCATCTCCGGTGCAGAGGTACACTCCAAAGCGGTCCCTTTTGTTTGTAGGAAGAACCCTACTTCAAATCCAAATTAATTTATTTTCAGTGCTAGAGTAGCTAATTTGAGTATAAATGTAGTGGGGACTCTGTGAGGTCGAGGTCGTGTATTCAAAAAGACCTCCATATCTTCTAATCCTTCGTCTTCAGGAATCTATGTGTATAATGATAGTACATCAAATGGCACCGGCCAATGAATTTGTATGAAGCATTGTTGTCCTATTTTGTTGATAAAATCCATTTTATCTCTGAGGTATGAAGGGGCATCAATAAGGAATGGCTTTACAGAAAGTGTCAACATACTTGGCGACTGGTTCTAAAACTGAATCGCAACCCGATACGATCGGCCTGCCAGGAGGGGTATTGGCATCCTTGTGTAGTTTAGGTAGAAAATGTATCACTGGAATTCTTGGATGAACTTTCTTTAGATAATCAAATTCTTTGGATCCCAGGATGTCTTTGCTAAATCCCTCTTGCGGTACTCTAAAGATTTCTTCCTGAATTTCTTTTGTGGGATAGAAAGTTATGGCACAATACCAGTCTTTGTTCTTCAGATTCTTTTTGCTTCCAACACGTATTGGTCTTTCGACCATATCACAACCGCTCCTCCTTTATCGGCTCGTTTAATAACGACAGATGTATCTTGTCTGAGTTCTTGAACTGCTACTGCTTGTTTTTTGGTTATATTCTTTTGAAAAAGTGTTTCTTGTTGTTCAATTGGTTTAATTATGACAACACAACTTGTTCAAACATAATCAAATCTTTTGGAATAGTGTGGGCAGGCGGACAAAATGTAGATTTATTTCTTAGATCCGATGGTTCATCTCTGCTGTTGTCCTCTTTGTTAAAAAAAAAAACACTTTTATTTGAGTTTCCTAAAGAACCCCAGGGCTTCTCTTTTTAGTCTTGCAAAATCAGTAGGTTTTGTTGGTACAAATGACAGTCCTAACTCCAGAATTGTCTCTTGATCTGTTGTCAAAAAATTTTTTTTTTTTTTTTTTTGAAACCTTTATTACAGAATGCAATAGATATACAAGTATGGGCCTACAACCTTCAGGCCGGCCACTAGCAAGCAGTGGGACCATAAAACACAGTTATAAACACAAGCGGCAAGTGGTAAAGGTCCCAGAAGTCGAAGGAAGCATTCGCGGCCACACCGTCCAGACCTCCCAAATGGCGGTTCCATTTTTAAATGAAAAACTACAAACAAACCCACAAGGCAGCAGAAGTCTGTTGTCAAAAATTTTAATGATAAATTAATGATGCTTGAGTTGCTTATTGTTTATTGTACTGGCATCTGGTGCACATCTCCCATGGCTGGCGTTTGAAACAAACTCTGTTTTTTTGTTGACCTTTGTCTAAAAAAGAACTCTCTCTGGCTGAGTTGGAATTGGAAGAACTAGTGCCTTTGTCTGAGTCTCCAACCGACTCAGAAGATGAGGTGTCTGAAAATGTGAGGAACCGGTTTTTCGATCTACCTTGACAATCAACAAGGGCCCGCCTAGATTCAACTCTGAAGTAATAGTCCTCCTTCAAATATGGATATACTGTCTCAATATAAAAAGTTTTTTTATCCTTCTCCAATTTGTTAATCTTGAAGTTTATGGTATTATCTCTGAAGACCGTAATCCCTTTTTCAATTTTCTCTAAAAGTGTCTTTGCTTCTGCTGCCGCTTGATTATCCTTAATGGCTTGTTCTAGAGCTCCTATTTTATAAAGATGTTTCTTACAAATCCTTTGTGCGGTTTCTATAGAATGGACCGTCAGGTCCCTGCTGCACTTGGTGCTGGTGTAGCTGAAGCCTTTTTTATATTCCAGATTATCCCTAAATATCACTGGTGTTTTCTTTACTTGAAGACCCCAAGGGACCGTACCTGCTCTTAAATGTTCCAACAGGATATGTCCATGTAATTCTGTATGTATATGTTTTTTCCGGAATCTTGTTAGGTTTTCTGTTACATTATGTGTTTCGCCAATGAACTGAGTGAAATGGATGAAAAAATAGGCTCACTAATAGCATTTTGTTTGCAGTCCCTGGCTGCATGGGGTACCACTTTACTAAGGACTTACAAGTAAATTAAATGTGCCTTTTGAGTAAAAACTAATAGTACCATGTTTAGGGGAGAGAGCACAAGCACTTTATCCCAGAGTCTTAAGGCCAACAAAAATGAGATCAGCAAAAATAGGAGGGGTGAAGTTATAATGTTTGGCAGAAGACCACCATAAGGCTGACCGGTATGACACTCTCATAGTATATGCCCATGGGTTAGTCATTGTTATAGTCTAGGCATGATAAAATGAATAAGGTGGTTGCCTGGACTTTGTGCAAGTAACCCAGTTGAAGAAATATGTGTTGGGGTGTCCTCATGGTGTGCAATGTATATGCAGTCAACCGGTACACCTGTGGGATCACAGAGAGAGCTGATCCATGGTAATTCCTGTAGGAAGGTGGAATCTGACTGCATGGTTAGCCCCAATTTATGCCTGGTGTTTTGCTGGTTTTTGACTTAGTTTGATTGGGATCCTGCTAATCAGGACCCCAGTCTATCTGCTTTCTTCCTACATTGGTTGTTCATGTACTTTAGGTACACTTCAGATTCTGAGCTACCCTTATAAGTCCCTAGTACATGGTATACTATATTCCCAGCGTTACAACAAACAAATGATGGACGGAATGCTGACAATGCAGACATTCTCCCCCAGTCAAGAGATCTGGGTTAAATCCATCGTTCTTTTGCCCACTACGCCACCCCAGTTCAGACATGGCCATATGCAAATCAGTCTTGACCCTGAGCCTCATGGGAACAGTCCAGCCCGAACTGCCAAGCCATGTCTTCCCTGGACCGGAATCAAGCATCCTAGGACCGGTTTCTGGCTATCAGCCGTCATCAGCCAGGATAGCTTGACTCCAGTGGCGTAGTGAGCACGGGTCCCACGTCTGGGAATACCCATCCCACTTAGGGCGAAAAGCGTTACAACAAACAAATGATGGACGGAATGCTGACAATGCAGACATTCTCCCCCAGTCAAGAGATCTGGGTTAAATCCATCGTTCTTTTGCCCACTACGCCACCCCAGTTCAGACATGGCCATATGCAAATCAGTCTTGACCCTGTGCCTCATGGGAACAGTCCAGCCCGAACTGCCAAGCCATGTCTTCCCTGGACCGGAATCAAGCATCCTAGGACCGGTTTCTGGCTATCAGCCGTCATCAGCCAGGATACCTTGACTCCAGTGGCGTAGTGAGCACGGGTCCCACGTCTGGGAATACCCATCCCACTTAGGGCGAAAAGCATTACAACAAACAAATGATGGACGGAATGCTGACAATGCAGACATTCTCCCCCAGTCAAGAGATCTGGGTTAAATCCATCGTTCTTTTGCCCACTACGCCACCCCAGTTCAGACATGGCCATATGCAAATCAGTCTTGACCCTGTGCCTCATGGGAACAGTCCAGCCCGAACTGCCAAGCCATGTCTTCCCTGGACCGGAATCAAGCATCCTAGGACCGGTTTCTGGCTATCAGCCGTCATCAGCCAGGATAGCTTGACTCCAGTGGCGTAGTGAGCACGGGTCCCACGTCTGGGAATACCCATCCCACTTAGGGCGAAAAGCGTTACAACAAACAAATGATGGACGGAATGCTGACAATGCAGACATTCTCCCCCAGTCAAGAGATCTGGGTTAAATCCATCGTTCTTTTGCCCACTACGCCACCCCAGTTCAGACATGGCCATATGCAAATCAGTCTTGACCCTGTGCCTCATGGGAACAGTCCAGCCCGAACTGCCAAGCCATGTCTTCCCTGGACCGGAATCAAGCATCCTAGGACCGGTTTCTGGCTATCAGCCGTCATCAGCCAGGATAGCTTGACTCCAGTGGCATAGTGAGCACGGGTCCCACGTCTGGGAATACCCATCCCACTTAGGGCGAAAAGCGTTACAACAAACAAATGATGGACGGAATGCTGACAATGCAGACATTCTCCCCCAGTCAAGAGATCTGGGTTAAATCCATCGTTCTTTTGCCCACTACGCCACCCCAGTTCAGACATGGCCGTATGCAAATCAGTCTTGACCCTGTGCCTCATGGGAACAGTCCAGCCCGAACTGCCAAGCCATGTCTTCCCTGGACCGGAATCAAGCATCCTAGGACCGGTTTCTGGCTATCAGCCGTCATCAGCCAGGATAGCTTGACTCCAGTGGCGTAGTGAGCACGGGTCCCACGTCTGGGAATACCCATCCCACTTAGAGCGAAAAGCGTTACAACAAACAAATGATGGACGGAATGCTGACAATGCAGACATTCTCCCCCAGTCAAGAGATCTGGGTTAAATCCATCGTTCTTTTGCCCACTACGCCACCCCAGTTCAGACATGGCCATATGCAAATCAGTCTTGACCCTGTGCCTCATGGGAACAGTCCAGCCCGAACTGCCAAGCCATGTCTTCCCTGGACCGGAATCAAGCATCCTAGGACCGGTTTCTGGCTATCAGCCGTCATCAGCCAGGATAGCTTGACTCCAGTGGCGTAGTGAGCACGGGTCCCACGTCTGGGAATACCCATCCCACTTAGGGCGAAAAGCGTTACAACAAACAAATGATGGACGGAATGCTGACAATGCAGACATTCTCCCCCAGTCAAGAGATCTGGGTTAAATCCATCGTTCTTTTGCCCACTACGCCACCCCAGTTCAGACATGGCCATATGCAAATCAGTCTTGACCCTGTGCCTCATGGGAACAGTCCAGCCCGAACTGCCAAGCCATGTCTTCCCTGGACCGGAATCAAGCATCCTAGGACCGGTTTCTGGCTATCAGCCGTCATCAGCCAGGATAGCTTGACTCCAGTGGCGTAGTGAGCACGGGTCCCACGTCTGGGAATACCCATCCCACTTAGGGCGAAAAGCGTTACAACAAACAAATGATGGACGGAATGCTGACAATGCAGACATTCTCCCCCAGTCAAGAGATCTGGGTTAAATCCATTGTTCTTTTGCCCACTACGCCACCCCAGTTCAGACATGGCCATATGCAAATCAGTCTTGACCCTGTGCCTCATGGGAACAGTCCAGCCCGAACTGCCAAGCCATGTCTTCCCTGGACCGGAATCAAGCATCCTAGGACCGGTTTCTGGCTATCAGCCGTCATCAGCCAGGATAGCTTGACTCCAGTGGCGTAGTGAGCACGGGTCCCACGTCTGGGAATACCCATCCCACTTAGGGCGAAAAGCGTTACAACAAACAAATGATGGACGGAATGCTGACAATGCAGACATTCTCCCCCAGTCAAGAGATCTGGGTTAAATCCATCGTTCTTTTGCCCACTACGCCACCCCAGTTCAGACATGGCCATATGCAAATCAGTCTTGACCCTGTGCCTCATGGGAACAGTCCAGCCCGAACTGCCAAGCCATGTCTTCCCTGGACCGGAATCAAGCATCCTAGGACCGGTTTCTGGCTATCAGCCGTCATCAGCCAGGATAGCTTGACTCCAGTGGCGTAGTGAGCACGGGTCCCACGTCTGGGAATACCCATCCCACTTAGGGCGAAAAGCGTTACAACAAACAAATGATGGACGGAATGCTGACAATGCAGACATTCTCCCCCAGTCAAGAGATCTGGGTTAAATCCATCGTTCTTTTGCCCACTACGCCACCCCAGTTCAGACACGGCCATATGCAAATCAGTCTTGACCCTGTGCCTCATGGGAACAGTCCAGCCCGAACTGCCAAGCCATGTCTTCCCTGGACCGGAATCAAGCATCCTAGGACCGGTTTCTGGCTATCAGCCGTCATCAGCCAGGATAGCTTGACTCCAGTGGCGTAGTGAGCACGGGTCCCACGTCTGGGAATACCCATCCCACTTAGGGCGAAAAGCGTTACAACAAACAAATGATGGACGGAATGCTGACAATGCAGACATTCTCCCCCAGTCAAGAGATCTGGGTTAAATCCATCGTTCTTTTGCCCACTACGCCACCCCAGTTCAGACATGGCCATATGCAAATCAGTCTTGACCCTGAGCCTCATGGGAACAGTCCAGCCCGAACTGCCAAGCCATGTCTTCCCTGGACCGGAATCAAGCATCCTAGGACCGGTTTCTGGCTATCAGCCGTCATCAGCCAGGATAGCTTGACTCCAGTGGCGTAGTGAGCACGGGTCCCACGTCTGGGAATACCCATCCCACTTAGGGCGAAAAGCGTTACAACAAACAAATGATGGACGGAATGCTGACAATGCAGACATTCTCCCCCAGTCAAGAGATCTGGGTTAAATCCATTGTTCTTTTGCCCACTACGCCACCCCAGTTCAGACATGGCCATATGCAAATCAGTCTTGACCCTGTGCCTCATGGGAACAGTCCAGCCCGAACTGCCAAGCCATGTCTTCCCTGGACCGGAATCAAGCATCCTAGGACCGGTTTCTGGCTATCAGCCGTCATCAGCCAGGATAGCTTGACTCCAGTGGCGTCGTGAGCACGGGTCCCACGTCTGGGAATACCCATCCCACTTAGGGCGAAAAGCGTTACAACAAACAAATGATGGACGGAATGCTGACAATGCAGACATTCTCCCCCAGTCAAGAGATCTGGGTTAAATCCATCGTTCTTTTGCCCACTACGCCACCCCAGTTCAGACATGGCCATATGCAAATCAGTCTTGACCCTGTGCCTCATGGGAACAGTCCAGCCCGAACTGCCAAGCCATGTCTTCCCTGGACCGGAATCAAGCATCCTAGGACCGGTTTCTGGCTATCAGCCGTCATCAGCCAGGATAGCTTGACTCCAGTGGCGTAGTGAGCACGGGTCCCACGTCTGGGAATACCCATCCCACTTAGGGCGAAAAGCGTTACAACAAACAAATGATGGACGGAATGCTGACAATGCAGACATTCTCCCCCAGTCAAGAGATCTGGGTTAAATCCATCATTTTTTTGCCCACTACGCCACCCCAGTTCAGACATGGCCATATGCAAATCAGTCTTGACCCTGTGCCTCATGGGAACAGTCCAGCCCGAACTGCCAAGCCATGTCTTCCCTGGACCGGAATCAAGCATCCTAGGACCGGTTTCTGGCTATCAGCCGTCATCAGCCAGGATAGCTTGACTCCAGTGGCGTAGTGAGCACGGGTCCCACGTCTGGGAATACCCATCCCACTTAGGGCGAAAAGCGTTACAACAAACAAATGATGGACGGAATGCTGACAATGCAGACATTCTCCCCCAGTCAAGAGATCTGGGTTAAATCCATCGTTCTTTTGCCCACTACGCCACCCCAGTTCAGACATGGCCATATGCAAATCAGACTTGACCCTGTGCCTCATGGGAACAGTCCAGCCCGAACTGCCAAGCCATGTCTTCCCTGGACCGGAATCAAGCATCCTAGGACCGGTTTCTGGCTATCAGCCGTCATCAGCCAGGATAGCTTGACTCCAGTGGCGTAGTGAGCACGGGTCCCACGTCTGGGAATACCCATCCCACTTAGGGCGAAAAGCGTTACAACAAACAAATGATGGACGGAATGCTGACAATGCAGACATTCTCCCCCAGTCAAGAGATCTGGGTTAAATCCATCGTTCTTTTGCCCACTACGCCACCCCAGTTCAGACATGGCCATATGCAAATCAGTCTTGACCCTGTGCCTCATGGGAACAGTCCAGCCCGAACTGCCAAGCCATGTCTTCCCTGGACCGGAATCAAGCATCCTAGGACCGGTTTCTGGCTATCAGCCGTCATCAGCCAGGATAGCTTGACTCCAGTGGCATAGTGAGCACGGGTCCCACGTCTGGGAATACCCATCCCACTTAGGGCGAAAAGCGTTACAACAAACAAATGATGGACGGAATGCTGACAATGCAGACATTCTCCCCCAGTCAAGAGATCTGGGTTAAATCCATCGTTCTTTTGCCCACTACGCCACCCCAGTTCAGACATGGCCATATGCAAATCAGTCTTGACCCTGTACCTCATGGGAACAGTCCAGCCCGAACTGCCAAGCCATGTCTTCCCTGGACCGGAATCAAGCATCCTAGGACCGGTTTCTGGCTATCAGCCGTCATCAGCCAGGATAGCTTGACTCCAGTGGCGTAGTGAGCACGGGTCCCACGTCTGGGAATACCCATCCCACTTAGGGCGAAAAGCGTTACAACAAACAAATGATGGACGGAATGCTGACAATGCAGACATTCTCCCCCAGTCAAGAGATCTGGGTTAAATCCATCGTTCTTTTGCCCACTACGCCACCCCAGTTCAGACATGGCCATATGCAAATCAGTCTTGACCCTGTGCCTCATGGGAACAGTCCAGCCCGAACTGCCAAGCCATGTCTTCCCTGGACCGGAATCAAGCATCCTAGGACCGGTTTCTGGCTATCAGCCGTCATCAGCCAGGATAGCTTGACTCCAGTGGCGTAGTGAGCACGGGTCCCACGTCTGGGAATACCCATCCCACTTAGGGCGAAAAGCGTTACAACAAACAAATGATGGACTGAATGCTGACAATGCAGACATTCTCCCCCAGTCAAGAGATCTGGGTTAAATCCATCGTTCTTTTGCCCACTACGCCACCCCAGTTCAGACATGGCCATATGCAAATCAGTCTTGACCCTGTGCCTCATGGGAACAGTCCAGCCCGAACTGCCAAGCCATGTCTTCCCTGGACCGGAATCAAGCATCCTAGGACCGGTTTCTGGCTATCAGCCGTCATCAGCCAGGATAGCTTGACTCCAGTGGCGTAGTGAGCACGGGTCCCACGTCTGGGAATACCCATCCCACTTAGGGCGAAAAGCGTTACAACAAACAAATGATGGACGGAATGCTGACAATGCAGACATTCTCCCCCAGTCAAGAGATCTGGGTTAAATCCATCGTTCTTTTGCCCACTACGCCACCCCAGTTCAGACATGGCCATATGCAAATCAGTCTTGACCCTGTGCCTCATGGGAACAGTCCAGCCCGAACTGCCAAGCCATGTCTTCCCTGGACCGGAATCAAGCATCCTAGGACCGGTTTCTGGCTATCAGCCGTCATCAGCCAGGATAGCTTGACTCCAGTGGCGTAGTGAGCACGGGTCCCACGTCTGGGAATACCCATCCCACTTAGGGCGAAAAGCGTTACAACAAACAAATGATGGACGGAATGCTGACAATGCAGACATTCTCCCCCAGTCAAGAGATCTGGGTTAAATCCATCGTTCTTTTGCCCACTACGCCACCCCAGTTCAGACATGGCCATATGCAAATCAGTCTTGACCCTGTGCCTCATGGGAACAGTCCAGCCCGAACTGCCAAGCCATGTCTTCCCTGGACCGGAATCAAGCATCCTAGGACCGGTTTCTGGCTATCAGCCGTCATCAGCCAGGATAGCTTGACTCCAGTGGCGTAGTGAGCACGGGTCCCACGTCTGGGAATACCCATCCCACTTAGGGCGAAAAGCGTTACAACAAACAAATGATGGACGGAATGCTGACAATGCAGACATTCTCCCCCAGTCAAGAGATCTGGGTTAAATCCATCGTTCTTTTGCCCACTACGCCACCCCAGTTCAGACATGGCCATATGCAAATCAGTCTTGACCCTGTGCCTCATGGGAACAGTCCAGCCCGAACTGCCAAGCCATGTCTTCCCTGGACCGGAATCAAGCATCCTAGGACCGGTTTCTGGCTATCAGCCGTCATCAGCCAGGATAGCTTGACTCCAGTGGCGTAGTGAGCACGGGTCCCACGTCTGGGAATACCCATCCCACTTAGGGCGAAAAGCGTTACAACAAACAAATGATGGACTGAATGCTGACAATGCAGACATTCTCCCCCAGTCAAGAGATCTGGGTTAAATCCATCGTTCTTTTGCCCACTACGCCACCCCAGTTCAGACATGGCCATATGCAAATCAGTCTTGACCCTGTGCCTCATGGGAACAGTCCAGCCCGAACTGCCAAGCCATGTCTTCCCTGGACCGGAATCAAGCATCCTAGGACCGGTTTCTGGCTATCAGCCGTCATCAGCCAGGATAGCTTGACTCCAGTGGCGTAGTGAGCACGGGTCCCACGTCTGGGAATACCCATCCCACTTAGGGCGAAAAGCGTTACAACAAACAAATGATGGACGGAATGCTGACAATGCAGACATTCTCCCCCAGTCAAGAGATCTGGGTTAAATCCATCGTTCTTTTGCCCACTACGCCACCCCAGTTCAGACATGGCCATATGCAAATCAGTCTTGACCCTGTGCCTCATGGGAACAGTCCAGCCCGAACTGCCAAGCCATGTCTTCCCTGGACCGGAATCAAGCATCCTAGGACCGGTTTCTGGCTATCAGCCGTCATCAGCCAGGATAGCTTGACTCCAGTGGCGTAGTGAGCACGGGTCCCACGTCTGGGAATACCCATCCCACTTAGGGCGAAAAGCGTTACAACAAACAAATGATGGACGGAATGCTGACAATGCAGACATTCTCCCCCAGTCAAGAGATCTGGGTTAAATCCATCGTTCTTTTGCCCACTACGCCACCCCAGTTCAGACATGGCCATATGCAAATCAGTCTTGACCCTGTGCCTCATGGGAACAGTCCAGCCCGAACTGCCAAGCCATGTCTTCCCTGGACCGGAATCAAGCATCCTAGGACCGGTTTCTGGCTATCAGCCGTCATCAGCCAGGATAGCTTGACTCCAGTGGCGTAGTGAGCACGGGTCCCACGTCTGGGAATACCCATCCCACTTAGGGCGAAAAGCGTTACAACAAACAAATGATGGACGGAATGCTGACAATGCAGACATTCTCCCCCAGTCAAGAGATCTGGGTTAAATCCATCGTTCTTTTGCCCACTACGCCACCCCAGTTCAGACATGGCCATATGCAAATCAGTCTTGACCCTGTGCCTCATGGGAACAGTCCAGCCCGAACTGCCAAGCCATGTCTTCCCTGGACCGGAATCAAGCATCCTAGGACCGGTTTCTGGCTATCAGCCGTCATCAGCCAGGATAGCTTGACTCCAGTGGCGTAGTGAGCACGGGTCCCACGTCTGGGAATACCCATCCCACTTAGGGCGAAAAGCGTTACAACAAACAAATGATGGACGGAATGCTGACAATGCAGACATTCTCCCCCAGTCAAGAGATCTGGGTTAAATCCATTGTTCTTTTGCCCACTACGCCACCCCAGTTCAGACATGGCCATATGCTAATCAGTCTTGACCCTGTGCCTCATGGGAACAGTCCAGCCCGAACTGCCAAGCCATGTCTTCCCTGGACCGGAATCAAGCATCCTAGGACCGGTTTCTGGCTATCAGCCGTCATCAGCCAGGATAGCTTGACTCCAGTGGCGTCGTGAGCACGGGTCCCACGTCTGGGAATACCCATCCCACTTAGGGCGAAAAGCGTTAAAACAAACAAATGATGGACGGAATGCTGACAATGCAGACATTCTCCCCCAGTCAAGAGATCTGGGTTAAATCCATCGTTCTTTTGCCCACTACGCCACCCCAGTTCAGACATGGCCATATGCAAATCAGTCTTGACCCTGTGCCTCATGGGAACAGTCCAGCCCGAACTGCCAAGCCATGTCTAAGGACCGGTCCTAGGATGCTTGATTCCGGTCCAGGGAAGACATGGCTTGGCAGTTCGGGCTGGACTGTTCCCATGAGGCTCAGGGTCAAGACTGATTTGCATATGGCCATGTCTAAACTGGGGTGGCGTAGTGGGCAAAAGAACGATGGATTTAACCCAGATCTGTTGACTGGGGGAGAATGTCTGCATTGTCAGCATTCCGTCCATCACTTGTTTGTTGTAACGCTTTTCGCCCTAAGTGGGATGGGTATTCCCAGACGTGGGACCCGTGCTCACTACGCCACTAGAGTCAAGCTATCCTGACTGATGACGGCTGATAGCCAGAAACCGGTCCTAGGATGCTTGATTCTGGTCCAGGGAAGACATGGCTTGGCAGTTCGGGCTGGACTGTTCCCATGAGGCACAGGGTCAAGACTGATTTGCATATGGCCATGTCTAAACTGGGGTGGCGTAGTGGGCAAAAGAACGATGGATTTAACCCAGATCTGTTGACTGGGGGAGAATGTCTGCATTGTCAGCATTCTGTCCATCACTTGTTTGTTGTAATACTATATTCCCAGGACATAGGTACCCCAGAGACCTCTCAGGGGCTGCAGCATGTATTATGCCACCCCTGGGAGGCCATTCAAAATGACACAACAGGTCTGCTACAGCAGCCTGTGTAAGGTGGTGCATGCACCCCTTACTTAGATATAGGTTCACTATATCTATCCTTATCACTGCACAAATAAACCTATCAGTCACCCCTATAGCAGGCCTTATCAATCCTGAAGACAGGGTGCTGGGTTTTATGTGAGAGGGTGCCCATGCATGAGCAGAGCCCCTCTGCAGCTTTCGGAACCTATATTCCAGGGTTGTTTGTGATGCAGCCAACATATGTACTTAAGTGCATTATAACCTTGCGGTATATGCTAACTTTAAAATGGCTGGGTGGAAACATGTCGTGCTTGGTGTCAACCACTTTGGAATCATACCGCCACACCAGTAATTGGTGTGGGAGGTATGATTCCACCCTACTAGAAGGAGAAATATGACAGCACCTGTACACCCGGTACCAACTTCACAGACCCTGGCATCACAAAATAGATGCTGCTAGCCACAGACATGAGTCTGCCCTCCTGCTGCTGGACAAAACTCTGGCAGGGAAGGCTGGACAATCGATTTCCTGTCACAGGGAGGTGTGACCACCTCCCAGACAGGATTTAGTGTATTGGGGCTGGGTGGGTGCACTCTGAGAGTGCTTTGATGTCTGCACTGGGGGCGCATTTGGTGTCCCTGTGCATAGTCCAGCTCAAACCAGTTGCAGGGGCCATCAGCCCCTGCTCTGGCACAAAACTGGACAAAGGACATGGGTGTAGCCACCCCTCTGTCCTGACCCTCCCATAGGTGGGTCCCCAGAGTTTGTCCCACCCCTTCCTTGGGTATAAAGTAGGAACCCCTGGCTACAGGACTTTAGATTTACCTGGATGAAACTCTGCTACAGAAACTATCTACACTACATTGGATGACTGAAGAATCTCCCTAGGAGTAAAGGAGTTACTCCCCTGCAAGGCAGGCACCTGAAATGCATCTGACTGGTTTGCATCTAAGCAACTCCTGAAGGACTCCGAAGATTTAGCAACACAAGAGGTGGGTTCCCAAGCTTCCAGAGGCCGACCAGAGCTCTCAGGAAACCAGAAACCCGCAGCCCTTGTTGGGACCGTGCAACCTGTACCCCTGGACACCGTGCACATTTGCAGGAGCATATGCTTTTTGGCAATCCCTGAGGCTGTGCTTTGGGCTACTTGTAGTCCAGACCCCAAGCAGTGATTCCACTGAAGATTACCGGCCTCCACTCCACGACTGTTCCGTGGGCTGGTATTTTGCGATTCCTCTTGAGTTTCCTTTGCGATCCCAGGGCCGTCGACCTGTGGGTCCCTGAGAAGGGAACTTTAACTTTCAGTGGGCTTTCCTGGTTGTTCCAGTTGTGCCCTGAGTCTCCATTGCTTTGGGAGTCCCCAGGACCTTGCTGGTCCTCACCAAAGCATCTTTTCTCCAACCATGTGGGTTGCAGTTGCCCAGGCTTGTTGGTCTCCAATCTGGACACTGACCCCCCAGCACTCAAAAACCTTTGTGGGACACTTCACCTGTGGACTTTGGTTGTCGTCAATATCTCCTGGTCCCCGTGGCTGCAGAGTCAAGCTTCACATCATCTCACCTGAAACACCCTACATCGGTGGGGCATTCGTCTACCGGGCCCCTGGTCACCCTGAAGTGACCCAGACTCTGTCCCCTCTGCTTTCAGGTTCCTCTCAGCTCTGATCCAGGCTTGGATCACACCGGACACTTCTCATCTTCCCGGCAGCAGCACTTTGCAGCATCACGCCATTGAAAACGACGAAGATTCCCGGCACCATTTGACACCTATGCACCAGGCTTCCCTGGGTTAGGTAACATGAGTACTCTGGTGCTCACACAGGTGCTGGCCTTAGAATCTTCTACGTTTGAAAGGGTGTGCTCAAAGTCCTCTCCTAAATGTCCTTAATCTTTAAAATTCCAACCGCGACTTTCCCATAGGATTGTACGGAGCTCACGGCTGTGTTCTCACACTGCACGCGACCCCGTGGGTCCCCTGTGTCACTATCTTGGGTGGTTCCCTGGAGTCCCAGCGATTCTACGTGCTCTAGGCACTGTGTCTAGTCAAGTCGTGGTCGTTATACCACTT
Source organism: Triturus cristatus (assembly GCF_964204655.1). Classification (NCBI taxonomy): domain Eukaryota; kingdom Metazoa; phylum Chordata; class Amphibia; order Caudata; family Salamandridae; genus Triturus; species Triturus cristatus. The sequence continues at coordinate 596,963,870 of NC_140592.1, read as the reverse complement.
TCTTAATAAATGGTTTGGTCTCCCCCTGGGCCCGCTGTGTATTGTGCTATTTATTGTAGTTCTAGTGCTTTAATACTGTGGATCTTGTTGTCTAATCTCATAAAGAGGTTAGTAGAGAGTGTTTAGAAATAAATCCATATATTTTATATATACCTTGTGTGGTTCTCCTTTCATTTGGTCATTCAGGAGGTCATAATCTGGTAAACTAAGCTGCTTTACATTCCTTCAAGACTTAGCCTGAAGGTTGCTCTCCATAGCTAACACTAGGATAGCTTTCAATAAAGGTTGTCTTTAACCTAATCATCAATAAGGGTCATTTGGACTGGTGCAAGGTTACCACTTTAACTAGTGGACCGCATATACCAGGCCAACTTCTCACAATCTCTACATTCTTTACCTTGGTGTAGGCAGACGGGGGTTTTGTGGTACTGTAAATTTCGGAACTACATTGGAGGCATGGCCCCACCATGCCGATTTTGGTATCAACGAACCGCAAATGACAAATGCGGTATGTACGAGTGTTTTCGTCATGTTTCACCAATGAATTCACCGTGTATACGATACTACATATTGTATCCTCGGGTTCCATTTTATAACGGTAGCCATTTTGTGGTTGCCCTCACATAGGCTGCGCACTAAGGCCATGCCTAGGCCTAAAGGACACGTACACCTTCTGTGACTTCTTTGTGACCTGTGCAAACTGACTCCACTGCCCGAGATCAGTCCCGTCCGGCCGGTTGTTCTTACAGTGGCCAAATGGGATTAGCATTAGGGTTTGACACACCATAAAGTCGTTCTTCCCACACGAACTCTGACTAATCTCTTTCACACCTGACTGTTTCCTACTTTATGGCTTTCTTTACGAGGAGGAGGTGCCCATTTATTGGGGTCCGCTGAAATCTGATGAAGGTTCTGAGCTTCGCTGGGTAAATAATTGTGGGCTGACCAAGCTGAAATGTGGGATTATCATCATGACTTTGCGGTTCCTTTGAAGCAAAAATATGTGAACAACCACTTGTAAAATAGGGGCGGTGTTGCCCAGAGCGTAATATTTTGTATATAAGAAAAGACTGGGTTTTGGTTTGGGGCAGTCTCCTGAGAACATACACCGTGCTGTACTTCTCGGATACCTGTGATTGGTCTGCAGCCAATAAATACGATCTTTGACTTCACCTAGAAGACTCTGTGTTTCTGAAGTCTGAAACAGGAAGAACTCGAAGTCTTCGGGTGTGTCCCCTGGCACCGCTGGGTTGGTTCTGAAAAACCCAGTACTTCAGTTGGTGCCCAATGTGGGGCGATTTCAGCGGTACCGGTCCAAGCCAGAGGTTCGTGAGGAGCTTCGTGTGAAAACTCTGGAGGAAGGCCGCCACTTCATCGACCCCTGCATGTCGACGTGGTCCGAAAGTCTTTACTGCGAGGTTCTCCGCGTCCCGATGGCTACGAAGGACTGCTGCCCTGACTATCGCCCTGTTTTGGACCCTTGATGATTTGGTAGAGCGAAACAATTAAACGAGTCTTCTGGTGACGTCATCGATACCTCAGTTAAGTATAAGTGGAGCGTCTCCCAGTTCTTAGTTTGGTTCTTAGTTTGGTATCCCTTCGGGATCGCTTTGATTTAGAACTTGAAAGTGCCAAAGCCGAAGGACTCGTGTATTCACGAGACTATCGTACTCGATAATCCTTTGAAGTTTGAAACTAGACTAGTGAGCGAAGATGCCTGGTTCTAGTATATTTGGAAATTTGTTTTGTTTGGGTTGTAATAGGAACTCCCGATTAGAGGATTCGTGTCCGGTTCCTCCAATTGGAACTCCAACGTATGAGCTTTATCTGAAACATGGCATGGGCCCCATTGCGTATAATGAAGTATGGATCCGATACACCAGAAAGGATGGTGTTTTAAAATGGCCCCAAAATGGTAGTTTCGACACAGAAATCCTAGATAACTTAGAAGTTAAATTATTTAAAAAGAAAGCCCGGCCGGCGATGTTTGATTCTTTCCGCCTATGGCGAAAGGAAGCCAAACAGAAAGAAATTAAATTAGCAAAGAAAAATAAAAGAGAGAAAGGTATGTCGATAATGCAAGCAGCCTTGCAGTTTAAGGATAATGAAGAAGAACAAATGAATGAGCAGTTACGTAGGCAACGTGAATTATTGATTGATAAATGTTACCCAGTTTTGCCGCCCCTTCAGTAAGATGCGTCAAAAGAAAAGGAGAAAGATCCCCTAATGTCACATTTGCTGAGTTCGCCACCTCCGTATGCGCAGAGTGCTACAGCGCCTCCGCAACCTTTAAATGTACAGCCTCCAGTTAATTTCCCGCAAGCTTTCCCGCAGCCGCCAGCTTCTCCTCAGCCGGCTCCTATGCCTACAGCGCACCCCTCTCAAGGTCCGCCGGCTTCACTACCTATCTCTTCTGCGCTTCCTGCGACTTTACCTAGTACATCAGCTGCCTCCCTCGGCGCTCTTCCTGATGCGACCCCTGTACCTGTATCTGCACCCGTTTTTCTCCCCTCTGTCTTTCCCCCTGTTCTTGCCTCAACTTCACCCTCTACACGACAACGAATGGCTAGTGCGGTCACTAGTTTTTTATCGCCCCTCTTCGGGTTATCTAGTACGACTCCTGGTTCACAACGTAACCAGCTGCGTAGTCAGCTGCCTGGTTCTGAAGAGAAAGAAGTATTAGACCACATGGCACATAAATGGATTGTTTATCCTTCAAGATATGGTGTAAGGTCTGTTGTAAATGTTTTTCATCAATGGGAAGCACCGAAACAGAGATACGTTTTTGAAAAGATGTGTGTTTTCCTTTGTGAGGAATTGGAGGATAATGGTTTGGAAGCGAATCCGCAAGAGTTGTGCCGTGTGCGATTTGAATTTGACAAGGGTACGATTGTGGGTCCCGATGTTGAGAAAGCAGTTGCGATATTATTGTCTTACAGGATCGAGGGTCCTTCTCAGTCGCTGTTTGAACGTGGCTCCCCTGATGAAAAGGTTAAACAATACCCGATGAGAGAAGTCCCTCCGGTATGGAAGGACGCCGTTGCGGCTGATGCCGCTCACGGTATTGTTGCTATGCCAGCTCATTTTCAACGTGTTTGGGTACATGTGCCTTGGAAGCGATCGGAAGTTTTAGCCCTTAAGCAGACCTTGCCTGACCCCCATAAAAACCCTGCAGGGTATTATAAGGAGTTATCACAAACTGCTGAATCGTGTGTCATGAACCTAGCTGACATAGATATGTTGTTCGGGAACGTTGTTCCGCAGTCTTTGTGGGGGTTGATTCGTAATACGGATCATGTTGCAGAACTAGGTGGCACATGGGCTAATATCATTGTTACAGACACTGCACAAGTTGGTGGTGCAAAACCTGAGCCCTTAGTAGCAGAACTCCCTGGTAGAATTATTACCTACTTGAAGACGTTAATGCCGGCGATGTGTGTGAATTGGGATAAATTATCGGCATGCAAACAAAAGAAAGACGAAACAGTGTCTGATTTCTTCACCAGGTTTGAAGAAACATTTATCAACCACAGTGGTCAAGACATGAGTACGGAAGGTGGTCAACGGTTATTTGTTGATAAATTTGTGCATAATTTGCTTCCCGAGTTGTGTAAGAAATTAAAGGATTCAGAGAGTTCCTGGGCTGTTTCCTCATCAGCGCAAATACTGGCCACTGCACAGTATTACGAAAATAGGGATAAAGATGAGAAGGATAGAGCAGACAAGAAAACAAAAGAGTTAAAGACGAAGGTTCTTTTACAGCAGGCTTACCCGCCACTTGGAGATCAGAATAACTATAGACAAGGTCAGAGTAACAATCAACAACCCCAACAGTTTCAGAGTAACTCGCAAAGGTTCGGGTATTCCCAACCGCGTGTTCCCGTGGGTCCCAATCAGTGTTCGTATTGCAAACAAGAAGGTCACTTTAAGTATAGTTGTCCTAGATTGTTGCAGCGCACGAATAATGCTTATGGCGCGAGAGGTAGAGGTGGTCAGCAGGCTCCTAGAGGTAGGGGGCGTGGGAATGTTCCCCAGAATGCGCGTCCTCTTCCGCCTCAAAATACGATGAACAGTTTTGATCAGCAGGCCAATGTAACTGGTGGGACAGCCCAGTACTATAATAATGACTATTATGCAGAAGATGGAAATACGGAAGGTAATGATTACTAGGACAGCCGTAGACAAAGAGAGGGAGTTGTTTCAGTGCCAGTGGATCAGAGTGGACCGTATGTTAAGGTGACTACAGCGGTGTGTCAGAGCCCTTTTTGTTGGATACTGGTGCTGCAAAAAGTTCAATTATGCACTCAAAACTCCCTGGTGCACCTTTGTCTGGCGAAATGAATGTTTCAGTAGGTTTTTCTGGCGCCCCGGTTAGAAATCCGATCTCTAGTCCTATGTCCCTTTCTGTTGGACCTTGTGAGCTGAAAGCACCCCTTATCCTAACGACAGGATGTGGCGAAAATCTGTTAGGATTGGATTTGTTGAAGAGATTACATGCAACATTATATTGTTCCCCCTCGGGAGTACAACTTCCACTGGGTAGGGAAGTGATTTCTCCAATGTATTTGTCGAAGAATAAACTGACAGCTGAATTGTCGTCTCTTCCGGATGTCCTTTGGGCTACTGGTCCTAACGATGTGGGTCTCTTGGAAATACCGCCATATGTGGTCACTCTGAAAGCCAATGTTAAATTGCCACGCATTCCCCAGTACAAGATCTCTAATGAAGGTGAGACAGCGTTGTAAGCGATCATCTATGACTTGATTGAAAAGGATGTAATCGAAGAGACAAGAGGCAACGTTTGCAATAGTCCGGTTCTGCCTGTTTTAAAACGTACTGACCCTTCTCAGCCACCTGTTTACAGGTTTGTGATCGATCTTAGAGAGGTCAATAAGATAGTTGTGCCACAGTTTCCAGTTGTCCCTGATATAACTGCCTTGTTAACTATGATCCCAGCTTCCGCTGCTTGGTTCTCAGTGATTGATTTAAAGAATTCTTTCTTTAGCATCCCGATTGCACAGGAAAGCAGGGATATTTTTGGTTTTAGTTTAGGAGGTCACAGCTTCCGCTTAAAACGCTCTCCACAGGGCTACTGTGAAAGTCCATCTATATACAGTCAGGCTTTAAAAGCGCAGCTTGATGCAATTGTTTTACCTAGTGGTGCTACCCTTATTCAGAATGTTGACGATTTACTAATCGACGCGGATACTGAAGAGATTTGTAAAGAAGCTAAGTTGTCATTGTTGCGGCATTTGTCTGCCTTTCATCACAAAGTGTCTCTCTCAAACCTGCAATATTGTCGACAGGAGGTGACCTACTTAGGTCATCTCTTATCGAAGGAGGGAAGGAAACTGACCCCAGAAAGAATTCAGGCCATTGCACAATTGAGCATGCCAAGAACACAGAGAGAAGTGCGTGCTTTCTTGGGTATTACTTCATACTGTAGGCAGTGGATCCCGAGTTTTTCTTTGCTGGCAAAACCTTTGATAGCACTAACATGCAAAGATACACCGAATCCCGTCCCATGGTCTGAAGAGTGTCAGAAAAGTTTTTCGGAATTACGTAAGGCATTATGTTCGGCTCCTGTGTTTGGTACCCCTGACTACAGTAAACCTTTTACATTGTATGTCCACGAGAAAGAAGGTTGCGCGTTGTCAGTGCTGACACAGTCTTTTGGAGACAGACAGCGTCCGTGCGTGTATTTTTCGTCGATTTTTGATCCAGTAGCTAAGGCATTGCCAAGTTGCTTGAGAGCTACAGTGGCAGCAGCTGTGTCTATTCGACAGTCTGCTGGGTTAGTAATGAATAACACGTTGATCGTAATGGTTCCACATGCGGTGGACACATTGTTAAACAGAACCAAAACACAGCACTTAACTAGTGCTCGATTGTCAGGGTACGAGTTGACACTGCCAGCGAGTCATGTGCACATAAAGAGGTGCAATACGTTGAATCCAGCTACATTATTACCGATTTCAGCAGACACAGATGAGATTGAACAGCATGATTGTCTGTTCAGAACAGAAGAAGAAACAAAAGGGAGAGTGGATCTTAAAGATACTCCCCTGGTTGAGTGTGATGGTACCCTATGGGTGGATGGTTCGTGCTTCAAGCTTCTGAATGGTGATACGACTGCTGCATATGCTATCACGACTTTGCACACGATTGTTGAAACTGCACGTGTGCCACATAATTCGGCTCAAGCAGCAGAACTAATTGCACTTACAAGAGCATGCGTGTTGTCGCAAGGAATGAACGTGAACATATATACTGACAGTCAGTATGCCTTTGGCGTGGCCCACAGTTTTGGGCGCTTGTGGAAAGAACGTGGGTTCCTGACGTCGCATGGAACTAAGATTCAGAATGGTCAGTTGGTGAATGATCTCCTTGAATCACTGACCTTACCGTTACAAGTCGCGATTGTGAAATGCAGTGCACACAAGAAGATTATTGATGATGTTGGTCGTGGTAATGCATTTGCTGACGAAATCGCGAAAGAAACAGCAAAAGACGTGACGAATCGAATGTATGTCACAGGCCCTGCAAGATGGGTTGGTGATGTTGGAATGTGTGAAGACACGATAGAGAGTGTGAAGTCCCTTCAAGCTGAAGCCACAGAGAAAGAATTGAGCATGTGGGAAGAAAGTAAGGGTAAGTTGGATGAGAATGGTTGTTGGATTGATTTGTCAGAACACCGGCGATGGTTGTTACCTGATGCATATGTGCTTCTAGTGGTTACAATGGCACATGGAATGGCACATATCAGTGTGAAAGGGATTTGTAAGTTGTTAGCTCCAGTATGGCAGAATGCTGGAATCCCCAAGTGTGCGGAGAATGTGGCCAGAAATTGCATGGTATGTTTGAAATACAATCCTGGTAGGGGAACCCCAACTCCAGCTGGGCATTTTGCGCCTCCAACGTATCCGTTTGAGGTTTTGCAGCTAGATTTCATTTCATCCACATGGAAAGGTGCAACAATCTGAAATATGTACTTGTTGTTGTCTGCGCTTTCTCAAGGTGGATAGAAGCATATCCCCTAAAAGACAATACTGCCTTATCCACAGCTAAAACCCTTGTCAAGGAATTCTTCCCTAGGTTTGGAATGCCAAGAATGGTCTGGAGTGATAATGGGAGTGAATTTGTGGGACGAGTGATGAAGAATGTATGCGAAGGACTAGGCATTAAGCAGAAATTTCACGCTGCAAATCACCCCCAATCAGCTGGACTAGTAGAGTGCTATAATGGCACATTAAAGCTCAAATTAGCCAAGATCCAAGCGAGTTCTGGGCTTAAATGGCCTGACGCGCTACCCTTAGCACTCCTATCGACAAGAATGACTGTGCATTCACGAGTGGGACTTAGTCCGTATGAGATTGTGTTTGGCCGCCCGGCCAATATATGGGGAGTGCCAAGGCCGACAAAATTCAGTGAGATCGAACATCCAGTACTGCTTGATTATCTGTATGAATTGACGGCTAAATTGCGTGTCTTACACCAACAGGTCCATGATACTCTGCCTCAGGCCTCTGAAGCTCCAGGACATCCTATCAGTCCTGGATCGTGGGTGCTGGTCAGAAATTTCCAAAGGACGAAAAATGATGAGCCCCGTTGGACCGGCCCCCATCTCGTCCTCCTTTCGACAAGATCAGCTGTTCGAGTGAAAGGGAAAAAGAACTGGATTCACGGCGTACATTGTAAAAGAGTTCCTTTGCCTCTGCCGTATGACCGGTGGGTCCAGGAGAGTATCGCTGATTCTGAGACTGACACTGTGCCCTGTTTCGTGCCATTTAGCGATGTACGTGTAAAAGGAGCAATTTCAGAACAAGAGAACGACGACATTCTGCAGGAAGCTGTGCCGCCATCAAACCGATTGGACACCACTGAGCCTGAACTCTTGTTTCAAGACCAGACAGTACCTACAAGAAGCCGCTACAATTTGAGGCCGAGAACTATGGACAAATAAAAATTCCTTTTGGATATTTTTCTTAGTAGTGCAGGTCTCTCTTTCATCTGAAAGACTTTCTTATTTTTTGCTTTTTCGAACCACCATCCAGGTTCAGCTGTAGGGTCACAGTGCCAAGACTTTGGGGTACAAGCCGGAGACGTTAGGTCAACGGTTCTGGTTGGTCTAGGGCATTCCCTGGACTGACAAGTGTACTCATTAGCAGAAGACACTCATCCGCCGCGAACAGCACGGTTAGAGGATGGAGTTTTTCAAGATGAAGAGATCCGCTGAGGAAATGAATTTTAAGAGCAGAATATGAAAAAAAATGATGAGCAAACGTTTTGTAATATTGTGTCTGTTTGTCCTATTTAGCATGATGATGTTTTCTGTAGGTTATGTATTATTGTCTTTTCAAGTGCCGTTTGCATCCACTATACAGCCCATATCTCCTCCTACTGTTTCCTCACACTCTTTCCACCCTCTGCCTGAACACGAACAAGCTAGACGTTCTGAGTTCGTAAATAATTTGTTTATTCAACTTCTGCACCAACATCAACTAGTTATGAATACAACAAATTGCTGGGTGTGTGGTTTGATGACGCATACCATTAATAAGGGTATCCCATATCTAGTGCTGCCGTTTAGCTATAATGGGTCATCATGGGCATTCCAGACTATGTTTCTTTTTGCTCTTGAAACCTACTCCCCGTGACCACCGCGTTCCACTAGACCTAGCACGAACAATAAGGCCTTGATGAAAGGAGTTGCTGATATGAGCAGAGATATCGATGCATATTCATCTATTCCTAAGGATGAGTTGCGGGCTTATGTAGGTTGGAACGCGATGGGGTATAGCATTAGTCTGGGCGAGAAACAGCGTAAGAGTTCATCCCCAATTTGGGTCGTACCCCACATAGGTCGGTTCTGTTTACAAGGCAATGGTCAGAATCCAAGAGCTCAACTAGGGAGGAGTGACTGTACTGAAACGTACACTTTTCCATCACAGTTTTCCCCAGCGTTTTTGGCTGCCAAGGGTACATACTTTGTTTGCAGTGACCGAGCATATGCATGGTTGCCCCCGGATTTCTCGGGCACATGCTATGTCGCAAATTTACTGCCGCCGACATTTACTGCTGCCTCTGATTATCACAAGACTAGAGTTGTGAGAGGCGTTGTTAGTAAAGAGGATACTGCCGGTCAGGAAGCGGGAGACTTTTTCTTGGGTTTCCTGCCGTTTTGGTGACCAATGGTCAATAGCAAGAACCTGAGACAACTGACTCGTGTAGTTGAATCCACTGTTAATGTAACAGCTGGTGCCCTTGGTAACTTGACAGCTGAGCTTCAGGCGGATCGCCTCATGACGTTGCAGAACCGTATGGTTCTAGATGTAATACTTGCAGACCGTGGTGGAGTCTGTAAGGTCATCCAATCAAGCTGCTGTATTTTCATACCAGATAACGCTCCGACAGTTTATCAAGCCATCTCCAAACTGCATAAGATTTCCGAATCCATTCACGTGGATAAAGGAGACTGGTCGATGATAGGGTGGTTCTGGGGACTGATATCAGCCTGGGGATGGAAGACTCTAACAGCCACTGGGATGATCTTAGCCATTCTTTTCCTGTTCTGTCTATGTGTACAGTGTGCTCCTGTAATGTGTAGCCGCTGTGTTACATCATGTGTAGGGAAACCTGTATCAAGAGACGAGCTGAGCAATAGGATGATGCTACAGCAACATCTCCATGGCCTTATGAATATAGACCTGGACTCAGATTAATATGAGTATAGTTATTGCCCATGTAAGGGCAAAAGGAGGGTCTGTGGTACTGTAAATTTCGGAACCACATTGGAGGCATGGACCCACCATGCCGATTTTGGTATCAACGAACCGCAAATGACAAATGCGGTATGTACGAGTGTTTTCGTCATGTTTCACCGATGAATTCACCGTGTATACGATACTACATATTGTATCCTCGGGTTCCATTTTATAACGGTAGCCATTTTGTGGTTGCCCTCACATAGGCTGCGCACTAAGGCCATGCCTAGGCCTAAAGGACACGTACACCTTCTGTGACTTCTTTGTGACCTGTGCAAACTGACTCCACTGCTCGAGATCAGTCCCGTCCGGCCGGTTGTTCTTACAGCGGCGAAATGGGATTAGCATTAGGGTTTGACACACCATAAAGTCGTTCTTCCCACACGAACTCTGACTAATCTCTTTCACACCTGACTCTGTTTCCTACTTTATGGCTTTCTTTACGAGGAGGGGGTTCCCGTTTATTGGGGTCCGCTGAAATCTGATGAAGGTTCTGAGCCTCGCTGGGTAAATAATTGTGGGCTGACCAAGCTGAAATGTGGGATTATCATCATGACTTTGCGGTTCCTTTGAAGCGAAAATATGTGAACAACCACTTGTAAAATAGGGGCGGTGTTGCCCAGAGCGTAATATTTTGTATATAAGAAAAGACTGGGTTTTGGTTTGGGGCAGTCTCCTGAGAACATACACCGTGCTGTACTTCTCGGATACCTGTGATTGGTCTGCAGCCAATAAATACGATCTTTGACTTCACCTAGAAGACTCTGTGTTTCTGTAGTCTGAAACAGGAAGAACTCGAAGTCTTCGGGTGTGTCCCCTGGCACCGCTGGGTTGGTTCTGAAAAACCCAGTACTTCAGTTTTTGTACCTACACAGACAATTGTATTAGTGGTATTTTGCTTTTCCATTCACCACAGGTAAAGATTTTTTTGTTTTTGAGGCTAAGTTGGCTCTTAACACTAACTTTGAGGAGGGCAACCATTTTTATGTGTTCAAAGGTATTTTGTTGATACAGTTTGAGGAATATTAGTGTAGTTGTAGCAAGTAAGAGTGGAGGATTTGATGACATTTTGTGTAAATATTGAACAAAATCAGTATGATTATGGATTCCTGTGGTACTCTTGTTATGATGCTGTATGGGTTTGTAGAGAATGGGGCACTAGAGGTGATACTCAATCTGTTATTAAGACAAGAGGTTATCCAGTTGAGGATATTTCCTTTTAAACCAATACAATTTACCCTGCTAAGTATGGTTTGGTGATGTACAGTTTCGAGTGCTGCCACGAGTAGTAGTGCAGTCACTTTATCCAAGTATCCCCAAATAGAGATCAAAGTGGATTTGCTGCCTCTTCCTGAGTGGAAGCTAGTAGGCTGACATGCAAATAAGGAGATTCCCCCAGGAAATGTGATATCTGGGAGAAGGCAGCCATTTCCATCAGTTGTCCAAGAAACTGACCATCAGCGATTGGTTTATATTTGCTGGTGTTTGTTCTATCCAAACTGTCCTTCATAATTAGCGTAAAAATGTATGATGTTCTGATGGAAACATGTCTGTGGTTAGATACTTGTTGGTGATATTTAGTATTGGGATTGCTGCTGAAGTACATAGTAAGGTTTTCTTGAATAGTAGAGGTGTCAAGGGTCTGTCTGACGGTTCACTTGTATTTAGCACCTCATGAAATTCTGTGACAGTCAATTGTTGGAAGGACTAATTGAGTGTATTTCACTACAATGAGCTCCATTTAGGTTTTGTTTGAACTGTATACTTTTTCTTGTATTTCACAAGTATTCCTTTAGTGCTTCAGAGATTAAATGTTCAGTTATTTGATTTTAGAAACTCTGATCTTTATGAGTTGATGCTGTTGAACATTCTTGATTGCAGAAATCCAAGAGAATGTAATGTAGTTCTTTAATGAGGCATTTGGTCATACAGATCTTATTTGTGAAGTACATTTTATTTTCTTTGCTTTGATGTATGATTTGTATAACCAATTGAGCCATTGTATATGTGGTTCATCCTGTAGGTTGTTTGATCTGCATAAAGTTTCTTAAAATGTAAATGTAATCTTCTGTGGCCATCTTTGAGCTAGGAAATATAGAAGAGGTTGACAAAGCCAAGTCTAGGGAAGAAGACTGACTTTGACAAAATAGAGAATTACACCTTCATAAATAAAGAATGAGAGCTTTAACCCCAAAGGGCACTGTGTAAAGACCAAGAGAGACTTTCCTCCTATCCTAGCTTTTTTTTATCTTAGTATATTCAAAAGGAGAAGACTGTTTGATTGTAGCTTACCTGGTGAGGTATAACTATCAAAGCAAGAGTTCTAAGGATATTTTTCCACTCCATTAAACACCCTGCAAGTAAGGCACAATTTTTGATTCTTTGCAGCTAGTCTGTTGACATTATAGGAAGACTAAGATATAACTATCTGCGCGGAAGAGTATTTATCTGTGCTTTCCCATTTTAATGTCATCATTTAGCCCATGGTTTTTCTGCCACCTTTTTTCATTGTTTTGATGTTTTCAGGGTGATCATTTGGTGGAAGGCAGTCATACTTCAGTTGTAAAGCTTCTATATAGAGTTTATTTGGTCCGTGTATGATGTTGTGCATGTAAGGTTGGCTTCATGAGTCACCATTTTGCTCCTTTGTATGTATGCTATTCCACTAGACATAGAGTTGATTAAAGCTTTAGTGAGAACATTAGGGTTCAGTGAGATGAGATAATGGTCACTCCTAGTGGGGGGAACAATCACTGTAATGTACACTAGAACTGGAGTGCAGAAGACAGTGTCCAGTGTACTTCCAACTATTTGAGTCAGAACAACAAATGACTAGGATGAGTTTCAGAAAAGATAGTCCAGCGATGATTATATTTGGCTATGTCACTTTTTGTTCATCAAACCAATGTTTAGGTCAATGAGTGCATATAAGTTAGGGTAGTCAATGCAAACATGTAATATGTTGTCTGCTGTGGTATATATGAATGCTCCATTCATTGGTGGAGTTCTATCTTGTAATCAAGATGAAGGCGATATTGGTGGGCTAGATCTGAATTTTGTCAGTAGGGAGTCACATCCTAATATTGTTTAATGTTCCATCATCATTACCATTATATCTTCCATAAATATAAATGCTAGATTTGCTATGATTTCAAATGTTTTAAAAGCAAATAAGAGGCCTAGATTTAGTCAGATAGGAGTTAATCATACTTTATTTTTTAGGATAATGACCTTGCATTAAAAAGTAAGAAGGTAAGGTTGGACACACGATGTGAGCGATGTAAAGGGGATTTGGTGATAGTGGGCTTCTCATTTGAGTGTGTTGTGACCAGAATGATCTTGTATTAGAGCAATCCATCCTGTCACTGTCATGATCAAAGAGAGTCGTCAATGTTTTGTAGGCATTCCATTGGTATGGGATTTTGTATCTGGAATCAGTGGGAAACACAGAGTTCTCTGAGAGTCAGGCCTACAGAAATGTATTCATAGCCAGTTAGGACATTGTTTTTCGAAGTCCCTAACAAGTTACAGAGGTGGTATAAACATTCAGAGGCATGGAAGCGCTGAAAACAGTTTAGGGATACGGGAAAGTCCCTTTACAACTGGGGCTATGAAGCTCAAGTCTGAGGGATCAGCAATTGGTTTCAATGTCCAGGCTATGAGAGACTGTTATAGTTAAAAAGACAGCAAGCAGTGAGTTCTGTGGTTAGAACAGTAGTTGTTGGTCTTAATCCTCTGACTGCCCAGTTTACACTCATTTGGCGTTCCCTCATGTTTTTTGTGTTTTCCCTTCCCAAGTTTTCCTCTAGAGTGTTATCCCTTTAAGCATAGCTCTATTAGTTTTCCCTCTTCCCTCAATTCCCCTGCAGTTCCTTGTGAATTACTAGTTACCATTCTTTCATTGTTGCTGTTCCTTTTCTGATAGATCTAAGATGGAGGCTTCACATAACCAATGGCCCCGTCGTTTTTGGTTCTCTAGCTGTAATTTTTTGGTTGGGAGTTAGATAGAGGGACACATTTACTTTATTTGCATGAGCATCACATTACATCTGAGGTTTGGAGGGATGTATGCTTGTTAAAAACTGCTTCTAATGTATTATGTGATTTTTGCTCCAGAAACCCAAAGATATAGCAACCCTTCTTGCAGTGTGAGCCACATTACCATCTGCATATAGCCTCTCTCTCTCTCTCTCTCGCTCTCTCTCTCTCTCTCTCTCCCCCCTTCTCTCTCTCTCTCTCGCTCTCTCTCTCGCTCTCTCGCTCTCGCTCGCTCTCGCTCTCTCTCTCTCTCTCTCTCCCCCCTCTCTCTCTCTCTCCTGACACCTCTTTTTTTGGGGGTAGCATTATGTCCAGAGATTGTTTCCTCCCTCTGAGAGTGCAGTGTCTTAGGGAGAGAGACAGATTCTACCTTCTCCTGGGAAATCACAACCATTCTCAAGTTCTGATAGTGTGATGGTTTGCATTGTTGGGAACAATGAGTGTTTGGGCTGCTACTGCATTGTTGAGTATTGGTGTGCGGATTTTAGCGTGACCAGCTAAAGCACAATATCAGAAAAATGAGAGCATAAACAGAAGTTAGAAGTGTGTCTCTTTTCCTTTACTTCTCCAATAGGTGGATGTGTGTGTGTGCGTGCGTGTGTGTGTGTGTGTGTGTGCGTGCATGGGTGTGTGTGTGTGTGTGTGCATGGGTGTGTGTGTGTATGTGTTAAAAGAGTGTGGGAAGTCACCTTAAGATTTCTGAATGCTATTAAATATATACAAGGCCTTTTTGTGGGGTTTTATGTTGTGGAAGTGAGAACCAGTTTTGACGTAGTGTTCTGTTTTAAATATGAGTTATGTGTAATGGTAGAGCTACCTGTAAACATGTGGTTTGAAACATGAGGCTGCTTAATCATGGGACGTAAGTAGGCCTGGGCGAAGCACTACGCTACGCTCGCGTAGTTTGCGCTACTTCGCACTACGCGAACTGCACGTAGCACAGTGCGAACACGCGTAGCGTAGTGTTGCGTAGTGCTGCGGTCATTTTTTGCTTGCTCGCGACCGCGAGCAAGCAAAATGACATCCTGGCGAGACTTTTTCCTTGTTCGCGATCGCGAGCATGGAAAATAAACCTCCCGGCGAGATTCCCAACGCGAGAAGGTCAGGTTTCTCATTGCGAGGGGTCGCTTATGCTCGCGACCGCTCGCGATGAGAAACTACCAGTTCGCGTTGAGAAAGCTGCAGCTCGAGTAAAAATCTACTCGAGCAGCAGAAAACTACAGCTCGCACTGTGCAAGATGCCATTTTCAATGATTACACAGTGCCGGTTGCTTGTCCGCACTGTGCAATCATTGAAAACAACATCTTGCACAGTGCGAACATGTTACTTCGCAGTTCGCGAAGTGCTACGCGTAGCTCGCGTAGTGCGAACTTCACTTTGCGTAGCTTCGCGAAGTGCTACTTCGCGAACTACGCCCACCCTTAGACGTAAGTAGATGTATATGATTTAAAGGAGTAGTTGTTTTTACTGTGTTGTCGACTTCTGACAATAGATAAATTGAGGTGAGAAAACTAGCTTCAATTCTAGCAGCTGCTAGAATATACTTTACTAAAGTGTGAGGATTCTTGACGGGTTTAGGCACATTTGTAATGTTGAACTGTGAATGCCAAAAAGGTGGTGGGGCAGATTATTGGAAATGAATATAGGAGACCTAATGTGTTAAGAAGGTATGTGAGAGGAGGATAGACAAGATGTGTGAGTTTTAGAGGAGTTGGTAAAGAAGTTAGGAGAGTGGAATGGAGAGTGGAGGATGGTGCTTGAGAAGGGTTTGACCGTATGTGAGTAAGAAATGGAGGGAATCAGGAAATTTTTGTTACAAGCGCAGGATCTAGTGGATGAATTGGAGTGAGGAGACCTGGAGGAGAACAAAAGGAAATTTGGGAAAGAGATAGATTTCCTCCTTTTAGGAATGTCTTTTGGCGGAAGATGGACTGGAGAGGTCTGATAAGACAACTGCACTCTGTAAGGTGCCAGAGGTGAGGCAGGCATAAAAGGTTGAAGGCTATGATGTTATGGTGAGGTATTCTGGAATTGAGGGTGTTATGGTATAGAGGGTGGGGTAGGGAATGGGAGTAGGGTCAACCATGGATCTGATGAATGGAAATATCATATTGTAAATGGTTTACAGGCCAACCCAATACCATAACCCATGAGCAGGTAACCCCTAGAAAATGACTTCCCTGTCTCTAGGTAATTCAATATGAAGGTGATTAGTGATGCAACTTACCTGTGATGGATGAAATAGATGAAGGGCAATGGAGAGTTAGTGGCCCTAGACCCTACACAGGCGCAGAAAGGCAATGTGCCTATCATCATGTATCCCTTTACTTGGACACCCTATTGGGAAATGTTAAAGATGAGACCTATTGACTTTGGCAATGCTGCCTTTCGCATGCTATGTTTTATGCGCCTTTCATATTTTGTGAAAATTGTGTGTCACAAATAGAGAGAGTGTGCTCATATTTAAGTAGGATTCATCTGGGCCCTGGCTGCATTTATAGCTTACTAGTCCTTTCTTTGGAGATTTGGTTGCAATGATGGTTCCATTCAGCAGTAGTTGGCCAGGGGACAAACATACTTGTCATCTGTCTTCAATAGTATTTTTGTAGGGGAGAAGAGCAGGAAGCATTTCACGTATCTTTTCATATTTTAATTTACTTCTTATTTGATTACCTAATTCATTGTTATTATTAGATTATTAAATATCAATTAATCAATTAAAACTTTATTCGGCCACATGATGGCCATAAAAGTACATGTTACATTTTTTTAAAAAGACATTGATGTTGTAAGTTAAAATAGAGAAAGTTATAGAGACACAAAGGGCAGACATTTTCTAATGACCCAAATCATGAATGTAAGCCCACCATATTATTTAGTTTACGGATCGCCCTTGACAGAAAACATGCAACCCCATAACAAACGAAGGGGGAAGGAAGCATTTCTAGGTAGGTCAGTGCTGGCCTAACTTGTGCCAAATAGCAATCTTTAAAAAGTGGTAGAATATATTTAACTCTCAGTTCAGTATAAAAGACACAGAAGAACATAAAGTGCAAAATATCTTGTTCAGAGAAGTTGTCACATGCGCATGGTTGCAGAGAGCCTGACTTTGAGAAGCCTTTAGGTACAGTTAGGAGCCAGTGAATACAACTAGATCTAAACCTAGATAAAATAAAGCGGTGGTGCAGGTTATTTACAAAAGACCAAAATGGTTGACTTAAAATGCCAGGACTTAAAATCATAAAATATCTGCACGAAGGTTTCATAAGTTCTTTTGTTTCTCTATCTAATTGTCTACTAGTGAGAAATTGAGTTTTAAAAATTTTCACACTTTCAGGTTGCAGCTTCCTAGGATTCTTAAATAGCTCTGGTTGCCCAAGAGTTGAAAGCTGCTGTGAAATATAGTTTAACCATGGGATTTCCATGGCTCCATCCAAACTCATACAATCTTCTAAGATGGTCTGGTTTAGATTTGGTTTATCTTTCGACCAAATATTTAGCCACCATATAAGGGGTGCTGCAGTAATTTTGTCTGTCAAGTAGCCCTGTCTTAGTTCCTCATGGATCATAAAAGGTGGAATGCTAGGGGGAGCAGCCAAAGGTTTTTGTAAATAGTTATTTTCTACCCCCTGGAGTTCGCTACAATCCTTAAAACCCCACACTACCATACACTGTCATTGAGACACATTTCTCGTTATATATTTTTAGCAGTGGTTGTATTGGTTTACTACCTAATCTTCTAGCGAAATCCAGTGAGGCTGCAGTCGCTCTTGCCAAAATATTTTTCTTTAGAGCGCGCTGTGCTACCCAGGAGCCCCTGTCGTCAAATAATACTCCCAAGTATGGATAAGTGGGCACATTAGTTAGCACTCCACCTTTACAGGGAAGAGATTTATTCCCCCTTTTGGAGTAACCCATTGACATAATGTGTGATTTTTTTAAATTAACTGCAAGATCCGGGGCTACCATAAAATTAATAAGAGAGTTAACTAAAGATTTCAATGCATTTGGGGTCCTGGCAATTAAAACCGCGTCATCCGCATATAAAAGTGCTGGAATAGATTTAGAACCTACTTATTGATACATACTCACCCACAAAGACAGTAGCGGTTGTTTCTTCTTTCTTTGATGAATGCTATAACAATACAAGGATTTCTTTTCTAATTTGGAGGAAGGGTGGTTAGAACAAATATATTGGAGATGATCGTAAAATACCTCAGGATTGATTTTGATACTACCGTCTGGGATTCTCTCATAAACAACGCAAGGCAACATTAGAGAAGATACACCAAGTTTTGACCACTAACTTACAACCCTGATAAAGTCCACAAGGACGAAACACGTTGGCTGGGCTCATTGTATGTTTGCATCAACAAAAGAATAGCAATAAATCAAGTTTTTGCGCATCAAGACCACACAACTCCTGTGTATCAATAATGTGCACTCCCTTGATTTTGGGCTCAATAATTTATATATTTTGGCCATATTAATCATGATGTGTTGGTCCTATTGTTGATAATAATATGATGTTTACTAATTGTTCAAGGATACTATGATATGGTACTTCACTAAAAAAGAAAACAAATGTACAGATAATAGAAGCTCCTGTTATGTATATGCTTACTAGTCTTTTGAGGTGATTATGTGGTGGTGGGATCACAAACAGATGATCATCTAGTTCTTGTGAATAACAATACTAATTAATACTACTGCAACCGTTCTAATGCCTTACTGCCTGTTTTTGTCTCTATATTGTGATTTTGTTCATTATGTTTAAAAACCTGGATAATTATTAGGTGTTTTAAGAAAGTAGGGCTATTTTATTAATTTTCAAAAACCATTTCTTAAACATTAATTAGTGAAATTGTTTAATATTGTCATGGATTATGTGTTTAAATATTTGATATTGAGTTCATGTATTTTTATTTGCTTGGTTTTAATGTATTTATAATTGCTATTTGTAAAGTGTTTATTTATATTTTTAAATATGTTTTACTTTGTGAATTTAAATTGGCATTATTATTAATAACGAATATGTATATCATGAATTAATTATCATATTTTGTTTGACATGATTTAGTAGTAATAATCTTTTTATGTAATTTCAATATTTTTCTATTGCTTCGGATTGGGATTCTGATTTTTTAAAGTTCTACAAAATTTCTACTGCTGGTTACATTGGTTTGGGAATAGTAAGTGTCATTCCTCCAAAGTTTAACATGTTTCTTGCTGTTGCTCAATTTGGAGTGAGAATACAAAATCTCACCATTCCAAAGTCCATTACGTTCCTGACTATTGCTGGGTTTGGAGTGGAAATAGTAAATCTGACCCCTCTAAAATCTGATACTTTCACTATTGTTGCTCAGGATGGATTGGGAATAGTAAATGTAATTGCCTTCAATGCCTTCAATGCATTTTTTTTTTATTTAAATGGAGTGATAGTATTGTCAGACCTGATGTTCTTGATGTGGTGCTTCCTCAGACTTTTTGCCGTCATCTCTCTGGTTTTGCTGAATTTGTTT
Organism: Triturus cristatus; assembly: GCF_964204655.1. Lineage (NCBI taxonomy): Eukaryota > Metazoa > Chordata > Amphibia > Caudata > Salamandridae > Triturus > Triturus cristatus. Next base: position 596,944,545 of record NC_140592.1, on the reverse strand, counting down.
CTGTTGGCTTTAGGATTCTCTGCAGGTTCAACCCCAAATGTTTCGTCTTCACCCCTCCTGTTTTCTGAATTAGTTCTTGCTGGCATTACAACTACGTGCACTTTACCACTGCTAAGTAGTGCTAAAGTGATTGTGCTCTGTCCTTCATATATGGTAAAACTGGACTACTCCTATTTGGCGTATGTAATTTACTTGTAAGTCCCTAGTATATGGTACTATATGTACCCAGGACCTTTAAATTAAATACTACTAATGGGGCTGCAGCACTCATTGTGCCACTCACTAAAGTAACACTTTAAACCATATCTTGAGCCTGCCACAGCAGCCTGTATTCTTGTTCTAAACCGCCACTTTGACTTAGCTAAATAAACCATTTTTCAGGGCTAACCCTTCATTTTTAATCCTTTAAATTTGTGTATATATATATATGTTACATTATATTAACTGCAGAAGACAACAATGCATGCATTAATAGTAATTCTGCCTCACTATATTGAGGTCTCCTCACCCATTCACCTGATATGCCTTATGGCATTGCATCACTTTGTGGTGCAGATGTAGGGGGATATTTCCTGGGAGGGTAGTAACATTCAAAAAGATATGTAAGGGGGACCAGATATCCTTGAGTCAACTGGCTTGGGACAATATTGAGCAGTAACAGTCTTACTGTTCTTTGCAGTAGATCAAGTCAAGCAGCCAGGACTTAGCTGGCGGTGAACTGATTCCTGCACACACATATGCGATCCTCTTAGCTAGTTGGGGAGTCACAGATGCCAGTCGGCAAATCCCTTTTGGGACAGTGAATATGTAGTTCAACAGTACAGCGTTGAAGTCTGCATATGCACCTCAAGTATTATTGAAAACGGTGAAATATATCCCACCCAGAGAGTGTATATCAGAGGGGCAGACCAGGCTAGATAAGAAAAGTCTGCCTCAGGACCGCAACACCTCCGACAGGGAGAGTAATTTATCAGGTCTCCCTTCAAAGGGAGCACCAGAGTGCTGTAAAGCTGGTGTAGGAATTTAAAATGGATCAAATTCAGTCTATTATTAAGGGTGATCACCCCTTTCTGTGCACCTCAGTAGAGCCAAATCTTATCTGATAGAGGGATATAGAAATCGGATTCCCACTTCACTCTAGCTCAAGGAAGCAGGAGTCACTGTCAGTCTTTTTGTCACGGTTCAGACAACAAACCCACAAGTATTTGGCGGAGGATGTGCACCATGGGAGGGGAAATTCTAATGGTTGGGGGTGCGGCCTGGAGCTGAGAGGATATATAGTAGATTTGTTCCAATTGATGGAGACACCTGACAGACGTTGGAAAAAGGAAACTAACATAATACTGGGTCAAGATTGTGGCTAGGGTTGTGGAGGTACAACTCAGGGGCCGATTCCGATCCGGGTCGGAAAGCACTAAGACCGAGACGGATCCGGAGTGTTTTCCGACCGAGCCGGAGTCCTGCAGTCCGACTGAGTGAGTACGATGCGGCCGCATGCTGTCGGACTCGGTTCGGTCGGACTCCCATAGAAGTCAATGGGAGCCGGTCGAACAACGCGTACATGGGCTCCCATTGACTGAATGGGTACGTCGCGGACAAGTGCGCCCCCTACAGTAAATACGCGTTGGTACCATCCGCACCGTACACGCCTGTTTTGGGGGGACCCTTGGGTCTCACCCTTTGTCCGAGTCGTAGGACTGCGGGTGACAGGGGGTCCGACGCAGACTCCCAAAGGCAACCACCCGAATGATTTGCGAGCCAGACACTCCGTCTCGCACAGGCTGTCCGACGCTCACGTCGTACTTGCTCGCTCGTACAGCTGTACGAGTCGGGTGGAAAACATGTGTACGGCTCGTAGTTTTTCCGGCCGGATTGCGTTCGGTGCCCTTCTGACACGGATCAGAATCGGCCCCTCAGTGTATAAGGAGTTGACGAGGTTACGTGTGTTAAAGTTCAGGCCTCTATTCGCATTATCTAATGACCAAGGACAAATATTAGGGGAGACAGTGGGCACCCCTTTTGATGGAGATGGGGGGAATGCCCATTTGGACATATTCTAGACATTGGATCCACATAAAGGATATTAACCCCACCCAGGAAACCGGACAAAATCTCTAGTTTGTCCAGGACACCGAATTGGTGTAAGTTAAAGCCCTTCATGGTGTCTAGAAAGACCTCCGCTGCACAGAGGCTAGGGTCTTTTTGACGCATCAGTGCAAATATACATCTAAGTTTTTTGGACATCAATCTGACAGGGACAAAACCTGGCTGATCTGGGCGTACCATTTTGGGTAGGAGTAGCAGCAGCCTGTTAACCAAAACTTTGGCTACTATTTTTGCATCTGTATAGAAAATGGAGATGGGTTGATATGACTCAGAGAGGGCAGAGGCTTGCCAGGCTTTATAAGTGCAATGGATGTGGTCTTGCACATGGATTAAGGAAGGATAACCTTGCCTCAGGCCTCTTCATAGATCCGCAGTAGCTAGGGAGCTAGTAGGTCAGAGTATGCCTTACAAAATTCACTCGGGAGTCTGTTACTGCCAGGTGCTTTGCATGTGTGCAATGCACAAATAATCACCTTGATCTCTTCCTGATTCATTAGGGTGTTAAGAAATTGGTATTTGTCTCCCTCAAGCAAGAAGAGAGTAACTCTGTCCAAGAAGGCCAGGAGTGCTTTGGACGAGTTGAATTCCTGATTTGTGCACAGAGGGGTATGGTATGCATTGAATTCTGATTATGTGTGTTTTTTTTCATAACAGTGTGTCTCCATTCTCTCTTCGTAATTGTGCTATGTTGTGGGATGGACCGGGTGGGTGCAGAAGTTTTGCAAGTGTCCTTCCTGGCCCCTTGCATTCATCATAGACTCTAGCTTTGATGTAGCATCCCACATGGTTGATCTCCCTACCGCCTACCTCTGTGAATTAAGTACGTTTTTACTTAATGTTGTCCAGGATTCATTATTCATTATTAAGCGCAATATGTACCACCAGCGTGCTTATCTCCTTCTCTAGTTTGTTTAGGGGGTTACAAAGTGTTTTCTGTTCTGTTTCAAAATACAAACCATTTGAATTACTATCTTGAAGGCCTTCCATAGCGTGCCTACAATGTCAATAGAATGTTAATTTGTGATACAATAGCTAATAATTTATGATCTCACCTCATCCCTAAAGAGTTCCTCCTGAAGAGTCTGTGGGGATAAATGCCAGGCATATGTTCGGTGTTGGGGGCAGGCAACAGAAGCACAAGCTGCATCGGAGCGTGGTCAGAGAAGGAGGAAGGTGCGCAGGAGGTGTTCCACTGTCACAGCCTAAGCACATACCCCAGGGGTGCTGAGCCAAAACTCTAACCTGGACCAAGAGCCAAGGACTTAAGAGGTGTACTTCCCCCCTAATAGTGGGATGTTGTCTCCTCCAAATGTCTACCAGATTGTAAGATAGCAGTGGCATGGGGTAAGAGCAGGCCTGATGATGAGATCAGTCAAGAGCAGGGTCTGGAGATAAATTAATGTCCCAGCCTCATAGGCTAGTGTGACGTGCCAGCTTGAAGAACCAGAACCTTTTGGGCCTGGCGGCGCAGGGTACGCCTTAATCTCCTGGATTCACCTGCTCAGCTACACAGAGACACGGGACACTCTGTTAGGCGTTAGAAGATCAGATTTATTAGCTGAAGCTAGTACAGTTATCCCAGAAGTACACAAGGTAGGTTCTCAGGAGACTGCCACTTCACTCTGTGGCGCACAATCTTTTATACCATATAGATAACATATACATTAACCAAGTATACACCCAGAACATACAAGAAAGAGCCAATAAGGAAAGTTGGGAAACAGGACAGAACCAATAGAAGAGATTGGAAAACAAAGTGTCAGATGACTCGAAGAAACCTCTCCTCCAACTATGTTTGTCACCCTTTCCTCAAACTAATTCATTAACGGATTTGTAACTAACTTGCAGGTGGCGAGATAAGTTTGTATGTGTTGGAGGACAGTTGTGAAACGAGAGAATGCTAACAGAAGACAGTGAAGGCCAGACGATAAGATAAAGTCAGAAAAGAATACTGTGAACCAACAGATAGTTGAGACAGGGATTAGAAAAACCAGACAGGGATTAGTGTACTCGGCCAGTTCTAACATCAGCTTTGCAAACAGAGGCAGAAGGCGTATTTCGACACCAGGCTGCAGAAAAATCAAAATAGACTTTGTTCGCCGTGCTGCCTGAGTGATGGCAACACAAAATGGCGGCGGAGCACAAATTGGCGGGTCGATCCGATCGCGATCGGAAATCGAAGTTCCTCAGACCCTCCTTTTGCCAGAACTCAGGCAAGATAGACTCATGTTAATCTGAGTCAATGTCGATAGCCATGAGGTCATCGAGCTGTTGCTGTAACATCATTCTTATATTTTCTGTTATTTGTGGTTTAGGTTTACGGATGCACATAGTAGCACAAAGGTCACAGATGGCAGGACCACAGTGCATACAAAGACAACAGGAGAATATGATGGCTAATATTACTCCAAGAAACGTCAATGTTTTCCAACCCCATTTGGACAGTAGTCCCCAAAACCACTCCGTAAAAAACCAATCTCCTTTGTCCTGGTGTATCGACTCAGAGATTATATGCAACTTGGAGATAGCTTGGTATACTGTCGGAGCGTCATTAGGCATGAAAATTCAGCAACTTGACCCGATCAATTTGCACACTCCACCACGATCTGCAAAAACAAAATCTAAGGCAACTCGATTTTGTAAGGTCATAAGACGGTCCGCCTGTAGTTCTGCCGTGATATTACTTAAGACTCCTACAGTGATGTCTATTGTAGTTTCTACGACATGAACCAATTGCCTAAAATTTCTGCTGTTAGCCATTGGACCCCAGAAGGGAAGAAATCTTTTGAGGAAATCTCCGCCCTCTTGTCCTGCTGTATCTTTCGAATCAATAATCTCTCTGACATATCTGTTTCGATGATGATTTGTGAAAGCGGTGTATGTAGGGGGAAGAAGGAAAGCTATATAGCAAGTACCGGAGAAACCCGTTGGTAACCATGTGTAAGCTCGATTATAACAAATGAAATATGTGCCTTGAGACGGCACTAGAGGAGGCGAGTTCTGAGAGGAATAGAAAAATGTGTGGGAACAGCTATTTCTTTGTATTGTGTCAGCAGACTGACCATTTATCTGTAAGCAGAAATTGCCCTGATGTGGTATAGTCCAAATCGGTGAAGAGTTTCCTTTCTTAACTTTATCACTAAGGCTAGTGACATATTGGGTGACGTTCCAGTTAGTATACGCCTTTCTTTCGTCAATGGAGATCTTACTATTTTCCATGATCTACCATTCCCTTTATCAACGAACTATGACTAAAATCCGGATCACTAACACGTGAACTAACGGATCGTCTGAATTTGCTTCGATAGGCATTGGAGAAGATGACAAAATAAGCCCAAGCAGAACCCTCATAAGAGAACGGAAGAACTAAATATGGCATTCCTTTCTCTGAAGTATGTGGCATAAGCCCACACACCCAACAGTCAGTCATGTTGACCACTAACTGGTGTTGATGTAACCACTGGACAAAGGAATTGTTATAATGTTCAGTTCTTCTAATGAGTTCATGTTGAGGAAGGGTATGAAAGAGATGTGGAGAGACAGTAGAAGAAGACGAAGAGGAAGAAGGAGAAACAACTTTTTGCTGCAGAGCATAAATAATCCAACCTATAAACGCCAAAATAATACACAATTATATAATAATACATAGGGTTATATTAAAATGACTGTACATTAATTTACAGGATTCTTTCTTCATTTCATCCTTTCTCTCTCTTTTGCCTAGTGTAGTTTCCATCTTTCTAATGGATGCTCACGGCAATCTTCCTCGATCACTCAATTATGATTACCTGCCGTCCTATGACACTGCAAGTCCTGCAGGCCTATTGCCACTACTCAGGTCACAATTAAGACTCCTACCGTGACCCTGCAACCGGGACAGAATACTACACAAGAGAGAAAAAAATCTTAAATGTTCTTTGTTCTAGGTCTTAGATTATAGTGGTACAAAAGGGGGTGGTGATGGACGGAGCATCAGAACTGTTAGACTTGGGGGTCTCTGGTTGGCGCAAGGTTGCCCTTGTGTCAAGCAGGAACCCTCTCCTCTACGTCAGGGCGCAGGATAACCCCTTGTGAATGACCCTTGCTCACCCTCTAGGTGCGTGGCGTGAGCAGCCAAGGCGATTCCTCAGGCGTTGTTGGTTAAGAACTTACAATCACACACACAGTAAATACATCAATCCCCCCAGAAACGGACACCAGACTTGGATATGTAGAAAAATACGCTTCTTTATGTAAAAATAGGTATATATCTCTCAGCAGACTTATCACAAGACCAATAACGTTTTCGCTATGCCACCAGGTTGTAAAGCAGGCAAATGTTCTTTGTTCGTAGCTTCAAATAGATACTTTGCAGTCTCTTGCAAATGTTACTTGTGGTTCCAGTACTCACAGAGATCGGTTCCTTCGAACGGGGAAATAAGGCGTTGCGGGCCCCGAGCCCGATACTGGAACTTCTTTCGTGACGTGGAGGAGAGTCGGCACAGGTCAGTGCAACTCTCAGCTTGGGAAGTGTCTTGGGTCCTCGATCAGCGGGTGTGGGCAGGTAGGCAGGCGCGGCCAGCGACCCTCCGCACGGCGGTGCAGGGGGGTCTCCACAACGGGGGCGGCGCGGCCTGAGATGTCCGGGGATAGCGAAGCGGGGTCACAGGGCACGGTCAGTGCAGCTGGATGACCCGGCGTAGATCACAGTCGTCGGACGGTTTCCGGCGGGAGGGGTGATAGCGCGTTCAGCGCGCTCCAGTGGCAGGCGGTGACAGGGGTGCAGGCAACCTAGCCCGGGGACAGAGAGCGGCTCCGGACGGAGCGAGGCTCTCACAGGGTTGAGGCAGGCAAGCTCCTGAGTGTCACGGCCCTACGAGGGGCGATGAGGGGTGCAGTCTCTTTCCAGCGGGATGCACACACGGCTCGAATCGGAGGACGAGCAAAAGCACCGAGAACCCACTGGTCCTGGGGTTCAGTTCAGGGGGCAAGCTCAGATCAAGCCCTTGGAGAATGTTTAAAGCACAAAGTAGCAAAGTCTTTTCAGTAGTCTCTTCCACTCCTTTCTCAGCAAGGCAAGCAGCAGGCCAGCTCCTCCAGCGTCTCCTTCTCCTTCTAGTCGGGCAGAGGTTCTTTGTTGTAAAATAGGATTCCCATTTCTTAGGAGCCAGGCTCCTACTTTTATACCATGATTCTTTTGTTCTTTAGCGCCAGGGGGCCTGGGCCTGGCTCAGTCCAGTTCTGGAGCACTTTGTTATGGTGACTCTGCTCTTTCCTTTCAGCAGCAGGGCAGAGACATCAGCCGCCCCACAGGGGGCGGCGCCTGCTTTGTGGTGGCAGAGCACAGGTCTATTCAAGAGTCAAGGTGTACTCCTCCCACCCATCCTGGGGTCATCTCCCTACCCACCACCTGGCAGCCAACCTGTCTCTGGGGATTCCCCAACCCAGCTCCTTACTGTTGCTAGGCAGAACACACACACACAGCAGAGGCGAACTGAAATGGTCAGGTCAGTAAATACTAACTTTCTAAAAGTAGTATTTACAAACCCAGGATATTAAAATAAACTTGACTACAAGAAGTATTTTATTATTCTGAGTTCAGGCATACTAAACTTGACATTCTACCATGCTCTCTGAGTCCACTGGGGTCACAGCGTGTAGTGACTCCAGCAGCCCATTCTGGCCTATGGAGAGCAGGTAGCCTTCAATAGTGAAGAACGAAGATGGCTGTAATTCACTACTAGGACATGCCACACACATCAGGGCATGTCCTACCTTATGCCTACAATGCACCCTGCCCTTGGGCCTACCAGAGGGGTGGCTAATATGTAGGTAAGGGAAGGTTTAGGGACTGGCAAGTGGGGGCACTTGCGCAGTCAGCGCGACGGTCCCAGACCGCGCACAGGGTCTGCGGTGGCAGGCCCTAGACACATTTTACACGCCCGCTTTCCGTGGGTGGCGCAACCAGCGCTGCAAGCCCACCAGCAGCATTGGCATTCACAAGCCCTGGCACCCCTGGTGCACTTTACTGGGGACTGACAGTGAATCCAATAAACCAATCATGAACATCAATTACAGGTACACTTTACCTGGGGAGCACTTGCACTGCGGCACGGATTAGCCGTGGCGCAGTGCCCTGAGCGGACAACACCAGCAAAACAATCGAGGCACACCATCAAAAAGTGGAAGGGAAACTCACGCCAAGGTGCCAGGTCTAACACGTGTCCCCTCCAGCTGAAATGTGGGGAGAACTACCCTTGCCCAGGGGGTTCCTCGTCACTAAGGCGGAAATACCTGGACAGACCGTCAGCGTTGGCGTGATCTGTACCAGGACGGTGTTTCACCTTAAAGTCCATACCCTGTAGGGAGATGGACCACCTCAACAGCTTCGGGTTCTCACCCCTCATTTGCATCAACCATCTGAGGGGCCCGTGGTCCGTCTGAACCCGGAAGTGAGACCCAAACAAGTAGGGTCTTAGCTTCTTCAGACCACAGCAAATGCTTCTCGCTCAATTGCACTCCACCTACTTTCCCGTGGAAGTAACCTCCTACTGATGAAGGCTACGGGTTGGTCCCAGCCCTCCTCAGTCATCTGTGAGAGAACAGCCCCTACACCATGCTCTGAAGCGTCTGTCTGTACTAGGAATTCATTGGAGAAGTCAGGGGCCAAGAGCACGGGCGCCGTGCACATGGCAGTCTTCAGGGTGTCGAAAGCTTTCTGACAGGTGTCAGTCCAGATCACGTTCCTGGGCTGCTTCTTGGAAGTCAGCTCTGTCAAGGGGGCAACGATCGTTCCATAGCCCTTGACAAACCTTCTGTAGTACCCAGTGAGCCCCAGGAAGGCCCTCACTGCGGTCTGCGTCTTGGGGGGTTCCCAAGCCAGGATGGTCTCAATTTTGGGTTGCAAGGGTGCCACCTTGCCACTCCCCACTTGGTGTCCCAAGTACACCACGGAACCCTGCCCGATCTGGCACTTGCTTGCCTTGATCGTGAGGCCTGCTCGGCGCAGAGCCATCAACACTTCCCAGAGGTGGCACAGGTGTTCGGGCCAGGTGGCACTGAACACCGCGATGTCATCCAGGTAGGAGGCACTGAACGCATCCAGCCCAACCAGTACCTGGTTGACCAACCTCTGAAAGGTGGCAGGAGCATTCTTCATCCCAAATGGCATGACTCGGAACTGGAAGTGCCCATCTGGTGTAGAGAATGCTGACCTCTCTTTAGCCCCATCGGTCAAGGCGATCTGCCAGTACCCAGACGTTAAATCAAACGTGCTGAGGAACCGGGCAGCCCCCAGCCGATCAATGAGCTCATCAGCTCTGGGGATGAGGTGCGCGTCAGTCTTCGTTACTGAATTGAGTCCTCTGTAGTCCACACAGAACCGGAGTTCAGGTGTGGCTCCCGGCGCAGCAGCTTTGGGGACCAAGACCACGGGGCTGGACCAAGGACTGCTGGAGGACTCAACCACCCCTAGCGCAAGCATCTTGGAGACCTCCTCCTTGATGCAAGCTCTGACCCTGTCAGTTACCCTGTAAGCCTTGTGCTTCACAGGTAAGCTGTCTCCTGTGTCCACATCATGGACGCACCAATCTGTGACACCAGGAACCAGGGAGACCCTATCGGGAAACTGCCCCAGCAAGTGGCGGCAATCTTCCTGTTGTTCGGGCGTCAGGGTGGGTGAGAGGTTAACTCCATCCACTGACCCATCTTTCTCGGAGGCTACTAAGAGGTCAGGAAGAGGCTCGGTCTCCTCTTCCATTCCATCATCAGTGGCCAGCAGCATGCCCACTTCGGTCCTCTCTAAGTGGGGCTTAAGGCGGTTAACATGTAGGACCCTCAAAGGGTTCCTGGGAGACCGCATGTCCACCAAGTAGGTGATAGGACTTTTGTGCTCCACAACCTCAAATGGACCTGTCCACTTATCCTGAAGTGCACAAGGCTCCACTGGGGCCAGGACCCACACCTTTTGTCCAGGTTGAAGCTCTACCAGAGTGGCATTCTGGTCGTACCACCGCTTCATCTCCTCCTGGCTGGCTTCCAGATTTGCCTCAGCAAGTTGCCTGAAACGCCTAGTCTGGTTTCGGAAGGCCAGCATGTAACTGTATACATTCTGGGGAGGTTTCCTGGGAGATTGCTCCCAGCCTTCCTTTACCAAACTCAGAGGTCCTCTTACCGGGTGACCATACAGAAGCTCAAAGGGGCTGAACCCTAGAGACTTCTGTGGCACCTCTCGGTAAGCGAAGAGCAGGCATGGCAAGAGGACATCCCACTTACGCCTCATTGGACCGTCCAGGCCCATGATCATGCCTTTGAGGGTTCGGTTGAATCTCTCAACCAACCCATTTCCTTGGGGGTGGTAAGGAGTGGTGAACTTGTAAGTTACCCCACACTCCTTCCACAGGGATTTCATATATGTGGATATGAAATTGGTCCCCCTGTCACTCACCACCCCTAGAGGGAATCCCACTCGGGAGAAAATTCCCATCAGTGCCCGTCCCACCACGGGGGCCGTCACTGTTCTCAGAGGGATGGCTTCAGGGTACCGGGTGGCATGGTCCACCAAGACCAGGATGAACCTGTTGCCCAGGGCTGTCTTGGGGTCCAGAGGCCCCACAATATCAATACCCACTCGCTGGAATGGCGTACCGACCACGGGGAAGGGCTGCAGAGGAGCCTTGTGCTTCCCTCCACTCTTACCACTTGCCTGGCAAGTCTGACAGGTTCTGCAGTAGGAATCTGAATTCTTGTGCATTTGGGGCCAGTAAAAGTGGGTGACAAGCCTGTCATAGGTCTTGTCCATCCCCAAATGTCCTGCTAAAGGCACATCATGAGCCAGCCCCAGTAGGAAGGTTCTGAACTTCTGGGGTACCACCAGCACACGGGCTGACCCAGGTTCAGCAGCCTTAGGCTCGGAATACAGGAGGTCACTCTCCCAGTACACGTAGTGTGTTTTGGCCTGAACACCATTGGCCTGGTCTGCAGCCTGCTGCCGCATACCCACGAGAGAAGGGCCTTCTTTCTGCTCCCTGCAGAATTCCTCCCTGGAGGGACCTCCTTCTTGCTGCCAATGGGTCAGCTCAGGCAGGTCTCCCAGTTCGGCAATCTGTTCCCCGGTAGGCTCCAGAGCATCCCCCTCAGGGTCTACTTCCTCCTGGGCCGTGGGAACTTCGGGGGCCGGTTTCCCGCGCCTCCTGCGCCTTCTCCCTAAGGCCGGTTCCTGGACCTCTCCCTCAGGCTCCAGGACCCTCTCAACACCCCTACTGGCTGCCATGGACCGGGTGGTCACGCACGCCCAGTCGGGTAGACCCACCATCCTCAGATGCGTGGTCTTCTCCACCTTTTCCCAAGGGGAGCTCTCCAGGTCGTTCCCTAGCAGACAGTCTACAGGCATGTCAGTTCTCACAGCGACTTGTAGAGTACCAGAGACCTCCCCCCACTCAAAGGGAACTTGAGCCATTGGACAACGACTCTCTATGTTGTCAGCACTGACAACCCTACAGTAGGCATTGGGTACAATCTGCTCTTGAGACACCAGGTGTTGCCTCACCGAGGTCACGCTGGCTCCTGTATCTCTAAGAGCCTCAACCTTCCTTCCATTGATGGTCACTACTTGCCCATATTTCTTAGTGTTAGAGGGTAAGTAAGTTTCAGGGACCATCTCACTGTTTCCTAGCGAGACTAGGGTCATCTGCCCGGGACCCCCACCCTCCTGGACTGCTACCTCCTCCCCAAAGTTAACACTAGCTACTTGCCGGGGTGGAGCACCAGTGGGTGCGGTCTTACCAAACAGGCGACACTTAGGATCAGAGGCAATGTGACCCGGGTCACCACACCTATAACAATTGAAGGGCCCCTTTGGAACAGGTCTACCTGTCGGGGCCCCGTTCTGCTGCGGGGGTGGGGGAGGCTGAGAACCCTTCTGCTGGTTCCCTTGGGGATTACTTTGGGGGCCTTTTTGGAACCCTTTCTGTTTACCCTTGTCCCCCCCACTCTTCTGCTGGGGACCCTTCCCACCTTTGGCGGAGTCTCCCACTTGACCCTTGTGGACCCTGGTGCTGAGCCAGCGGTCCGCCTCCTCAGCAAGCTTCCTTGGGTTGGACAGCTTGCTATCAATCAGGTGCTGGCGTAGCTCAGGAAAACATTGACTGGCCAAGTGCTCCCATGCAATTAAATCAAGCAGCCCTTGATAATCATTCACTTTGCTACCCTTCACCCAACCATCCAGTGCTCTGCAGAAAAAGGTTACATACTCCACATACGTACTCTCAGGGATCTTCTTAGTCTCCCTGAACCACTGTCTATATAGCTCAGGAGTTAACCCATACCTGGTCATTAAAGCTTCCTTCATATGGGGGTATGAGGCTTGGAGATCTAAGGGTAAATCTAACAGTGTGTCACGCCCTTCAGCAAGGAACCTTCCCCACAACCCCGCTCCCCAGTCCTTCTCAGGGACCCGGTGTGAAGACATGGCCACCTCGTAGGCTCTAAACCACTGCCCTATGTCATCCTATCTAAAATACTCCTTTACGACATCTTTGGGGATGTACACCTTGGACTCTACCTGCACCGGTGGAGTGCTGCCACCAGAAGGAGCGGTGTCCAAACTTTTCGCCTTCAGCTCCAACTCCTTCAATCTTATATCATGATCCATTTGGCGTTGTTGTGCCTCCAGGGCCAACTTCTGCTTCTCCATTTCCATTTGTCCTGCCAACTTTGCCATCTCCATTGCATGCGCCCTGTCGGCTGCCCTGTCTGCCCGCTCCTCTGGCGACTGGACTCTGCTGGGCTCCTCAAGGTTGTCGGGTGGAACGATGTCCCCCGCATTCCGTGGGTCTCGTGACTCCTTCCAGGCTCTCAACGCCTTGGTGTACTGGACCTTCTTCTTGAATCCAGCATGGGGAACTCTGAATTTTACACTGTAGCCTTTCAATTGCTCTACCGTGTAGCCTCCCAGTCTCTCCCAATCCACCTCATCTATTCCAGAAATCACAGAGAGTGCTCTTCCAGCGGAGAGTGAGCCAGGCATGGTTGCAGTAATGGCAGATGTCTCAACAAAGTTCAAAAATGAAAACCTGTGGCTGCGTTACTTGGTCTGCTCTCACTATCTGGTGATTAATAATTCACTGTATGCAAATTACAAATGCAAATCCGAAATCCCACCGCTGCCACCAATGTTAGACTTGGGGGTCTCTGGTTGGCGCAAGGTTGCCCTTGTGTCAAGCAGGAACCCTCTCCTCTACGTCAGGGCGCAGGATAACCCCTTGTGAATGACCCTTGCTCACCCTCTAGGTGCGTGGCGTGAGCAGCCAAGGCGATTCCTCAGGCGTTGTTGGTTAAGCACTTACAATCACACACACAGTAAATACATCAATCCCCCCAGAAACGGACACCAGACTTGGATATGTAGAAAAATACGCTTCTTTATGTAAAAATAGGTATATATCTCTCAGCAGACTTATCACAAGACCAATAACGTTTTCGCTATGCCACCAGGTTGTAAAGCAGGCAAATGTTCTTTGTTCGTAGCTTCAAATAGATACTTTGCAGTCTCTTGCAAATGTTACTTGTGGTTCCAGTACTCACAGAGATCGGTTCCTTCGAACGGGGAAATAAGGCATTGCGGGCCCCGAGCCCGATACTGGAACTTCTTTCGTGACGTGGAGAGTCGGCACAGGTCAGTGCGACTCTCAGCTTGGGAAGTGTCTTGGGTCCTCGATCAGCGGGTGTGGGCAGGTAGGCAGGCGCGGCCAGCGACCCTCCGCACGTCGGTGCAGGGGGGTCTCCACAACGGGGGCGGCGCGGCCTGAGATGTCCGGGGATAGCGAAGCGGGGTCACAGGGCACGGTCAGTGCAGCTGGATGACCCGGCATAGATCACAGTCGTCGGACGGTTTCCGGCGGGAGGGGTGATAGCGCGTTCAGCGCGCTCCAGTGGCAGGTGGTGACAGGGGTGCAGGCAACCTAGCCCGGGGACAGAGAGCGGCTCCGGACGGAGCGAGGCTCTCACGGGGTTGAGGCAGGCAAGCTCCTGAGTGTCACGGCCCTACGAGGGGGGATGAGGGCGCAGTCTCTTTCCAGCGGGATGCACACACGGCTCGAATCGGAGGACGAGCAAAAGCACCGAGAACCCACTGGTCCTGGGGTTCAGTTCAGGGGGCAAGCTCAGATCAAGCCCTTGGAGAATGTTTAAAGCACAAAGTAGCAAAGTCTTTTCAGTAGTCTCTTCCTCTCCTTTCTCAGCAAGGCAAGCAGCAGGCCAGCTCCTCCAGCGTCTCCTTCTCCTTCTAGTCGGGCAGAGGTTCTTTGTGGTAAAACAGGATTCCCATTTCTTAGTAGCCAGGCTCCTACTTTTATACTATGATTCTTTCGTTCTTTAGCGCCAGGGGGCCTGGGCCTGGCTCAGTCCAGTTCTGGAGCACTTCGTTATGGTGACTCTGCTCTTTCCTTTCAGCAGCAGGGCAGAGACATCAGCCGCCCCACAGGGGGCGGCGCCGGCTTTGTGGTGGCAGAGCACAGGTCTATTCAAGAGTCAAGGTGTACTCCTCCCACCCATCCTGGGGTCATCTCCCTACCCACCACCTGGCAGCCAACCTGTCTCTGGGGATTCCCCAACCCTGCTCCTTACTGTTGCTAGGCAGAACACACACACACAGCAGAGGCGGACTGAAATGGTCAGGTCAGTAAATACTAACTTTCTAAAAGTAGTATTTACAAACCCAGGATATTAAAATAAACTTGACTACAAGAAGTATTTTATTATTCTGAGTTCAGGCATACTAAACTTGACATTCTACCATGCTCTCTGAGTCCACTGGGGTCACAGCGTGTAGTGACTCCAGCAGCCCATTCTGGCCTATGGAGAGCAGGTAGCCTTCAATAGTGAAGAACGAAGATGGCTGTAATTCACTACTAGGACATGCCACACACATCAGGGCATGTCCTACCTTATGCCTACAATGCACCCTGCCCTTGGGCCTACCAGAGGGGTGGCTAATATGTAGGTAAGGGAAGGTTTAGGGACTGGCAAGTGGGGGCACTTGCGCAGTCAGCGCGACGGTCCCAGACCGCGCACAGGGTCTGCGGTGGCAGGCCCTAGACACATTTTACACGGCCACTTTCCGTGGGTGGCGCAACCAGCGCTGCAAGCCCACCAGCAGCATTGGCATTCACAAGCCCTGGCCCCCCTGGTGCACTTTACTGGGGACTGACAGTGAAT
Source organism: Triturus cristatus (assembly GCF_964204655.1). Classification (NCBI taxonomy): domain Eukaryota; kingdom Metazoa; phylum Chordata; class Amphibia; order Caudata; family Salamandridae; genus Triturus; species Triturus cristatus. The sequence goes on along the minus strand of NC_140592.1, from coordinate 596,929,245 downwards.
CCAATAAACCAATCATGAACCTCAATTACAGGTACACTTTACCTAGGGAGCACTTGCACTGCGGCACGGATTAGCCATGGCGCAGTGCCCTGAGCGGACAACACCAGCAAAACAATCGAGGCACACCATCAAAAAGTGGAAGGGAAACTCACGCCAAGGTGCCAGGTCTAACAAGAACCAATCAAACACTCACACCCAGTCAACAGATCTGGGTTTAATCCATCACCGTTCTTTAGCCCACTCTGCCACCCCAGTTCAGACATGGCCATATGCAAATCAGTCTGACCCTGTGCCTCATGGGAACAGTCCAGCCCGAACTGCCAAGCCATGCCTTCCCTGGACCGGAAACAAGCTTCCTAGGACCGGTTTCTGGCATTTCAGCCATCTTCAGCCAGGCTTGCTTGAATCCAGTGGCAAAGTGAGCAAGAGACTCACGTCTGAGCATACCCTGCCAACTTATGGCGAACAAAGCGGTACAAAAGGGGGTGGTGATGGACGGAGCATCAGAACCAATCAAACACTCACACCCAGTCAACAGATCTGGGTTTAATCCATCACCGTTCTTCAGCCCACTCTGCCACCCCAGTTCAGACATGGCCATATGCAAATCAGTCTGACCCTGTGCCTCATGCGAACAGTCCAGCCCGAACTGCCAAGCCATGCCTTCCCTGGACCGGAAACAAGCTTCCTAGGACCGGTTTCTGGCATTTCAGCCGTCTTCAGCCAGGCTTGCTTGAATCCAGTGGCAAAGTGAGCAAGGGAGTCACGTCTGAGCATACCCTGCCAACTTATGGCGAACAAAGCGGTACAAAAGGGGGTGGTGATGGACGGAGCGTCAGAACCAATCAAACACTCACACCCAGTCAACAGATCTGGGTTTAATCCATCACTGTTCTTTAGCCCACTCTGCCACCCCAGTTCAGACATGGCCATATGCAAATCAGTCTGACCCTGTGCCTCATGGGAACAGTTCAGCCCGAACTGCCAAGCCATGCCTTCCCTGGACCGGAAACAAGCTTCCTAGGTCCGGTTTCTGGCATTTCAGCCGTCTTCAGCCAGGCTTGCTTGAATCCAGTGGCAAAGTGAGCAAGGGACTCACGTCTGAGCATACCCTGCCAACTTATGGCGAACAAAGCGGTAAGAAAGGGGTGGTGATGGACGGAGCATCAGAACCAATCAAACACTCACACCCAGTCAGTGTACTGCAGTTCTGGTGGACAGCAGAGCCAATGGTAAGGCATCAGGCCAATTGAGTCCTGTACTAGCTTGAACTTTTGCTAGTTTTAACTTCAAGGTTCCGTTGTAGCATTCTACTAAACCCGCTGACTGTGGATGATTTGCCGCATGGAACTTTTGCTTGATACCAAGACCCGCACAAACTTTTTGCATGACTTGGCCAACAAACTCGCTCCCATTGTCACTCCAGACAATGCGCGGCAAACCAAACCTGGGGAAGAATTCTTTTAATAGAACTTTAGCTGTGGATAAGGCTGTGTTGTCTTTTAAAGGGTATGCTTCTATCCATCTTGAAAAGGCGCATACTACCACCAGAACGTATTTAAGGTTGTTGCATCGCTCCATATGAATATAATCGATTTGCAACACCTCAAATGGATATGTTGGCGGAGCAAAGTGACCCGCTGGAGTTGGGGTTCCCTTTCCCGGGTTGTACATTAAACAAACAATACAATGTTTCACTATATTGTCTGCGCATTTTGGGATTTGTTCATTTTGCCACACTGGAGCCAGAAGTTTGCATATACCTTTTGCACTTAAGTGGGCTGGACCATGTGCCATAGTAACCACTGGGAGTACATAGGCATCTGGTAACAGCCAACGTTGGTGTTCAGATAATTTCACCCAACAAACCATCTCATCCAACAATCCCGTACTTTCTCTCCACTTGCTCAACTCTTTCTCTGAAGCCTCTTTCGGAATCGCTCTTACACTTTCCACTGTATCCTCATACATTCCTCTCTCTCTAACCCAATTCGCAGGACCCGCCACATACATTCGACTTGTTGCATCTCTCGCTGTCTTTTTCGCTATTTCGTCTGCAAATGCATTTCCTCGACCAACATCATCTGTAATCTTTTTGTGTGCACTACACTTCACAATCGCTATTTTTTTTTTTTTTTTAGTCCTCATTGTGTAATCCTGATAGTATAGGAGATCTCGGGGTCCCTTCTCCTCATCCCACTTTCGCCATCCTGGCAAGGTTGATTTTCCCGGAATTTTAAAGAGAATAGGAACCCCTTACTTCCAGATCCTTTAGGAAAGACTTCGTATAAAGTGGTGGGGGGGGGGGGGGGTGAGCTAGCTATTCTGGCTACTCAATATTGTGTTGCCCACACATAATCATCGGACTTTGTGATCACATTTCCAGAGGGGCGCCGACCCAACTAACAAGGTAGGTGTCACAACCAAATATATTTATAAAATAAAATTAGCCCATATGCAACTTTTCCCATATCTCCCAAAACGTATACTTCTTAGAGAATGCATTCTTTTTTTATCTAAATTATACACTTTTAAAACTGAAGATAGCCAATCCCTATGAAGTGGAGGAGAAGGACTTAGCCACTTTATACACACCTCTCTCCTGGCCAAGAGTATCAATAAAAAGATCAGGTTCTCCTGAGCCTTATTTACATTTCCCACTACATTTCCGTCCGACACCCCGAAGATAACTAAATCAATACTAACAGTTTGCTGTCTTCCTACTGCCTCTCCTAGAGTCTTACCCACATCCCTCCAGAAATCATCGAGGAGGGGGCACAGCCGGAACATGTGCAGGTCGTCTGCATTCTGCAGTCCACATTTCGGACAACTCTTCACTGCTGCTCCACTAAATTTAGATAACTTCTTCGGGGTCCAATATGCTCTATGAGTGGTAAATAAGTGGTTTCTTTTTAGTGCAGCAGAAGTTACAATGGACCAGCATTTGCTCATTGATACTTGCCAAAGATTATTCGTATCCAGCGTCGGCAGATCTTTCCCCCATATTCTCTCCGGGATCTGGAATACTTCCTCGCCAGCATCGATAAGGGACCAGTACCAGTATGATATTTCTTTCTCAAATGGAGCCTTCTCCAGAATCTTCATTTCTAAAGGACAATTACCCTTTCTGTTTTCTTTAAGAGACCTTGCCCAGCTTAATAGTTGGTAATATTTCAATTTTGATAGAGGGATGTTCATATTTTCAACTAATATCTCCCAGTCTAATATTTTGTTTCTAGACAACAGTTGCCCCCATTCTGTTATTCATGCTGATATTAGGGGGAGTGCAAGAGTGTCCTTAAGGCATTCTGGTGTACTTGGTGAATCCCAGATCGGGGCTTCATCACTGAAAAGAGGAATATCTACCGTAGATCTTACACAATACCACAATTTTGCTGCAGACTTCAAGACCTTCCGTTTTATTTTTTTGAAGTATTTTGGGTGACCGAACTTATATAAAAAATGGCTTGTATTATTTTCTGCAAGTATAATGGGTAGTGTACATATGGGCCTAACAAAGTCCTGCACGATTTAAATTGAAAGGCTCTACAATATTCGAAGAGGTCAGGGCTAGCAAGACCTCCTTGTTCTTTCTTTCTCCTAATTTTATTCCAGGCGATTCTTGGTTTTTTAGAGGACCAGATAAAACTCGACAGCTCTCCTTGGATTTTCTTTAGGGTGACCCTATTGAACTCCAGCGGGATAGCACCAAAAATAAAAGTGAACTTCGGCAGGACTGACATTTTGACAATGTTGGATTTACCCAGGATCGTTAATGGGAGACCACTCCATACTTTCAACAACTTTTTCACCTCAACCTCAATTCTATGGATGTTAATTTGAGATATTTTATCCAAGTTTTTAACTAGATCAATACCCAAGTATCTAATTTTATCCATACAGTAGGGACTCGAAAAGGGTTCGTTTCAAGTCATGATTTCAGTTTTGGCCTGGTTTATCTGATATCCCGAAACTTTTCCAAAGTTCAGTAAGGTCTCTTCTAATGCACCTAGGGCTACTTTCAAGTCTGACGTAAAGATCATAAGATCGTCGGCATAAAGAGCCACTTTTTTATTCCAGCCATGATAACAAAACGGAGGAATAAAAGGATGCATCCTGAGACTTTCGGCCACTGGCTCGATATAGAAGTCGAAGAGCAACGGAGAGAGAGGACACCCCTGACGAGTGCCTCTCTTTATATGGATGTTCTCAGTAAGGTTGCCGTTTATTAATATTTTAGCTTTTGGAGAATCATAGATATTAGTGACCATATTCAAAATATTATCTCCTAGATTAAACTTCTTCAAAACCTCAATTAAGTATGACCAGTTCACTCTATCAAAGGCTTTAGCTGCGTCAACGGTAATTATTGAGAGAGGTAACCTTTCACTAATGGCAATATCTATTGTTCCGATCAGCTCCTGTGTCAAATCCTGTAAATATCGTCCTGCCAAGAAGCCCTTTTGATTGGAGTTTATCAACATCCCTGCAATTCTTCCTAGTCTCTTTGCCATGATTTGAGTGAAGATTTTATAATCACAGTTCAAAATAGATATAGGGCGGTAAGACTCACACTTTTTAGGGTTTTTCCCTGGTTTTAACAAGATGGAGATCGTTGCATCTTTCCATGACTCAGGTATTTTACCCTTATGCAGAAAGATTTTATTAAAGAGCGTCGTTAGGGGGGGGACCAAAAATGTTTTTAATTTTATGTAGAACTCATTAGGGAAGGCATCCGGGCCTGCCGCCTTGCCTCTTTTTAAATTTTTTATGACACTTTCTACCTCATGCTTTGATATTTCTGCATTTAACTTTTCCTTCTCTTCTAACGAGAGACTAGGGATGTTTTAGGCATCTAAGAAGTTCTTTATTTCCCTGATAGTAGGGTTACCATCTTCCGTATAGAGGTCTGTAAAAAAGGCAGTGAACTCCTGTTTTATTATAGCCTCCTCTGAACCATTCTGGGATGTATTACGAGGGTCTATACACACGATTTTATTTCTCACTCGATCCGTTTTGGTTTTCCAGGCTAGCATTTTTCCACAACCTTCCCGATATTCATAATGGGCCAATTTGCTACATTCCCATTTCTCTCTAATACATACTTCCAATAGATCAGCTAACGAGTCTTTTTGCTTAGATCTTTCAGACTCTAGGTCCTGAGACGTGGGAGAGCATCTATCTAAGAATATCTGCTGGTCAAGTGCTTTGATATTACCCTCCAGTTTCTGGATCTCGTTCCTAAGCCCCCTAGATTTAAAAAAGGCTAAGCCGAAGACCTTCCCCCTTATCACCGCCTTGTATGCGTCCCATATAATTTGGGGAGCGACACCCTCACTGTTATTCTCAAAATACATGTCGGTCTCTTGGTTAAGTTGGTCAATAATTTGGGGGTCCAGAAGGATTGTGCGGTCTATTGTCCACCTTGGAGCTACCATATCAACTTTCAGATATAAAGTGACCTGAACTGCCGAATGATCCGAGAGATGGGCAGGAAGATGGACCACTGATTGGGTTTTTTCTAAAAGCCCAGCATCTAGTAGGAAATAATCAATTCTAGATTGTATTCCTAATTTCTTATTCCTGAAGGTACACTTAAGCTGCTTCTCTCCCTTATCTTTCCAAATGTCGATTAATCCCAGGTCCCTTTTATAGAATCCTAACCATTCTCTCATCTTAGGGAGATTATACATTCGACTTGTTGCATCTCTCACTGTCTTTTTCGCTATTTCGTCTGCAAATGCATTTCCTCGACCAACATCATCTGTAATCTTTTTTTGTGCACAACACTTCACAATCGCTATTTGGGCAGGTAAAGAAAGTGACTCAAGAAGATCAGTCACTAATTGGCCATGTTGTATTTTAGTTCCATTAGAAGTAAGGAAACCTCGTTCCTTCCAAAGACGTCCAAATATAAACGCTACACCAAAAACATATTGGCTGTCGGTGTACATGTTTACTCTCTTTCCTTTTGACAACACACATGCTCTCGTTAAAGCTATCAATTCTGCTGCTTGAGCTGAATTATGTCTAATACGTGCTGTTTCCACGACTGTATGCATAGGCTGAAACTGTATCTCCATTTGGCATTTTAAAACAAGAACCGTCTACCCATAGAGTTCCATCCGGATTCTCTAGCGGCATGTCTTTCAAGTCAATTCTTCCTTTTGTCTCTTCCTCAGTACGGAAGAAACAATCATGTTGCTCCTCAACACTTTTCTCATCTGGAAGGGGCAACAGAGTAGCTGGATTTAGGGTATTACATCGTTTGATGTGTACGTGACTAGCCAAAAGCGTCAGCTCGTATCCAGTTAGACGAGCACTCGTAAGATGCTGCGTTTTCGTTCTGTTTAGTAAAGTATCCACTGCATGTGGTACCATGACAATAAGAGTGTTATCCACCACCACTCCAGCAGACTGTCGAATAGAAATTGCTGCTGCTGCTGTCGCTTTGAGGCAACTAGGCAATGTTTTAGCTACAGGATCTCATTTAGCCGAAAAATAGGCACATGGCCACTGTTTGTCTCCGAATTGCTGTGTTAAAACTGACAACGCACAACCTTCTCTCTCATGAACATAGAGCGTAAAAGGTTTACTGTAATCGGGAGTACCCAATACAGGAGCAGAACACAGTGCAGTACGTAAGTCAGTAAAACTCTTTTGGCACTCATCAGTCCATGGAAGGGGCTGAGGCGTATCCTTCAAAGTGAGTGCCAACAAAGGCTTGGCCAACAAAGAGAAGTTAGGGATCCACTGCCTACAAAAAGACGTGATACCCAGAAAGGCACGTACCTCCCTTTGTGTGGATGGCACAGACATTTGCGTAATCGCCTGAATTCGTTCTGGGGTTAATCGTCGTCCCTCCTTTGATAGGAGATGACCCAAGTAGGTAAACTCTCTACGAACGTATTGTAATTTTGAGGTGAAACCTTATGATTCAGATTAAACAAATGGCGTAACAATGCAACAGTGACATTTTTGGAAATATCTTCTGAATCAGCAGCGACTAACAAGTCATCCATGTATTGGATAAGAGCTGCACCAGACGGCAAATGAAAATAATCAAGATGACATTTTAAAGCTTGGCTGTAAATGGAGGGACTTTCACAATAGCCCTGAGGTGCGCGCCGAAACCGGAAGCTTCGGCCTCCAAGAGAGAAGCCAAAAATGTCCCTACTCTCTTCTGCAATGGGAATACTAAAGAAGGCATAGAGCAGTGATATCTGGAACAACAGGAAATTGTGGTACAACAATTTTGTTTACCTCCCGCAGATCCATTACGAAACGATATACAGGTGGCTGAGAAGGATCAGTGCGTTTAAGAACAGGAAGAATAGGACTATTGCATGTGTTACCTCTTGTTTCCTCAACCACACCCTTCTGAATCAAATCATGAATGATTTCCAAAAGCGCTTTTTCACCTTCAGTGGAAATTCTATACTGCGGGATGCGCGGTAATTCAACATTGGGCTTAAGAGTGACAACATAAGGTGGAATCTCAAGACAACCCACATCATTCGGACCCGTGGCCCAAAGCGTTGCCGGAAGAGAAAGCAATTCAGGTGGAAACTGATCTTTGGACAAATACATTGGAGAAATCAATTTCTGTCCTAAAGTAAGATGTACACCAGAAGGAGAACAATATATCGTAGCATACATTCTTTTCAATAGGTCCAAACCCAGCAGATTCTCACTGCAACCATTCGTCAAAAGAAGTGGAGCTTCCAAATCATGAGGGCCAATTGAAATAGGCAAAGGGCAAGAAACTGGATTGCGAACAGGGGCACCAGAAAATCCTACAGAAACATTCGTTAAGCCAGACAAAGGTGCCCCAGGGAGTTTAAAATGAATGATAGAACACCTCATCGCCCCAGTATCTAGAAGAAATGGCTCTAAAACACCCATTGTAGTGACGTTAACATAAGGTCCATTCTGATCTACTGGAACCGACACAACTCCCTTACTTTGTCCATGACTGTCCTAGTTGGCATGAAGGCTTTCATTTCCGTTTTCAATATACTGATCTTCATTGTAATACTGTGTAGACCTAACATTTTGCTGGTCAAAGTAGTTCATGGAATTGGGAGAAGGAAGGGCACGCTGTTCTTGAGTCATCACGCCTCGACCTCTACCTCTGTTTGCTGACTGGAGGCCAGCACGACCTCGTGGAGCAGATAATGCTCCATTGCGCTGCAATAAAACCGGACAACTATTCTTAAAATGACCTTCTTCTCTACAATAGGCACATTGATTAGGTCCTAACAAAGGTCGGGGAATTTATGGTTCAGGTTTTTGATACAACCTCTGAAACTGCGGAGGCTGCTGTAACTGAGGCTGAACATAGCGAGGAGGATAAGCTTGTTGCAGGAGAACCTTCGTTTATAGCTCTTTCGTCATTTTCTCTTGCTTCTCTTTTTCTTCTTTATCCCTGTTTTCATAATATTGTGCAGTAGCCAATATCTGGGTAGAAGAAGAAACAGCCCATGAACTTTCTGAATCTTTCAATTTGTATGACAGCTCGTGAAGCAAATTGAATACAAATTTGTCCACAAATAATCGCTGTCCACCCTCTGTAGCCATGTCTTGACCACTGTGACCAATAAATGTCTCCTCGAAACGAGTGAAGAAATCAGAGACACTTTCATCTTTCTTTTGTTTGCATGCCGCTAGTTTATCCCAGTTAACTCTCAATGCAGGCATCATCGTCTTCATTAATGTAATAATCCTACCAGGGAGTTCCGAAATCAAAGCGTCAGGCTTTGCACCACCCACTTGGTCTCTATCTGTGGTAGTTATAACATTCCAAGTAGCACCTAGTTCCTGGGCGTGATCCTCCTTACGAATCTTAGCCCATATTGTCTGTGGGACTACATTTCCCATTAACATATCGATATCAGCTAGGTTCATGATGCAAGCATCAACTGTCTGCGATAATTCTTTATAATAACCTGCAGGGTTCTTACGAGGATCTGGTAGCGTCTGTTTAAGAGCCAAAACTTCAGATCTCTTCCAAGGGACATGTACCCATATACGCTGAAAATGAGCAGGAATAAGTGGTACGTTACCTGCTGCTGGAACCTCTTCCTTCCATACTGGAGGAACCTCTCTCATGGGATAATTTTTCAGTGTTAGTCTAACCGACGGATCAGAATCAAGGAAAGCCTGAGAGAACAATAAGGATCTATAAGAAATAAGTGTCCTTACAGCTTTCTCAACCGTAGAACCCACAATAAGTGCTTTATCAAAATCAGTCTGAACCTCTAACAGATATTGTGGGATCGGACTCAAATTCACATCTTCCCATTCTTTAATGAGAGTATCGCACATCGTATTAAAAACATATCTTTGCGTAGGCGCATTCCATTGTGAAAAAGTAGGCATAATATCAAGCACACTGTATTGAGGACCCTTTTTGATCCATTTACGTGCAAGGGAGTCCAACCTTTCTCGTTCTTCAAAATCTGGGAACTGACTACGAGACTGTCTTCGAGCAAAAGCCGGAGATACATTTAAAGCTCCAAAGAAAGGAGATAGAATACCAGTGACAGTGTCTGTGAGACGCTTGCCCACAGACGGAGAATTGGACATAAGAATTGGAGACAAAGTATTGGGAGAACTGACAGGAGGAGAACCGATGATTGCAGGAGGAGCAGAAGGCAAAGGAGATCTAAGATCAGGAGATGAAGGCAAAGAAGTTGAAGTTAATGGTAAAACCGGCAAATGCGGTAATACTGGAGGAGGTAAATGTGGAAGAGCCGGAACAGGCGGAGGTACCGCTGGCGGCTGAACAGGCAATTGGGGTGCATTGGCACTTTGTGCATAGGGCGGAGGCAACCTCAATAAGTGGGACATTAGGGGATCTTCTTCTAAATCTTTCTTATTATCAGAAGGGGAAACAGGCAACACCAGATAGCATTTATCTATCGCCATGCGATGCTGTCTCTCTGAAATCCCAGTCGCATTATCAATTTCATCATCTTTGAATTGTTGGGCAGCCTGTATAATGGTCATACCCTGTGCTTTTCTATCTCATTTTGCTTGCTTAATTTCTTTCTGTTTGGCTTCCTTATGCCAAAGGTGGAAAGAGTCAAACATTGCCGGCCGGGCTTTTCTTTTGAATAGAACTGCTTCTAAATTGTCTAACACATCAGGATCAAAACTACCATTTTCTGGCCATTTTAGAACACCATCTTTCTTCGTGTATCGGGTCCGTGTCTCGTTAAAGGCAATGGGGCCAATACCATGTTTCGAATAGAGCTCATATGTGGGAGTTCCAACCGAAGGAATCGGACTAGAGTCCTCAAGTCGGGAATCCCTATTACAACCTAAGCAACAAAATTCTACAAACTTAGTCAGACCAGGCATCTCGTGATTTCACCGGACTGTTCACAAACTTCAAGGGGGTAATATTCAGTTTATGCAGCACAAATGCACTTACCCTCGGCTTCGGCTATTGCAATAGTCGAATCTAAGGACCACAAATACTAAGAAAACAAAGGACAAAAATTGTGAGCGCGACCCACGAAGTTACTTAACTAAGGACGTCTTCTTACACAAACAGAGGCCTGTCTATCGTCTCGCCTTACCATACATCACCAAAGGAAGGGCCAAGGCAGGGCGGCAGTCAGGGCAGCGGTCGTCAGTAGCCGTCAGGAAGGAGTAACCGCGCAGCAAAAGACCTTCGGACCACTTTCGACATACAGGGGTCGCTTAACGTGGCTCGCGAACCCTCCGGAATTTTCTTGCGTGGTTCCTCACGACCTTCGGGCAGAACCGGTACCACTGAAGCCGCCCCACATTGGGCGCCAGTTGAAGAACCAGAACCTTTTGGGCCTGGAAGCGCAGGGTACGCCTTAATCTCCTGGATTCACCTGCTCAGCTACACAGAGACACGGGACACTCTGTTAGGCGTTAGAAGATCAGATTTATTAGCTGCAGCTAGTACAGTTATCCCAGAAGTACACAAGGTAGGTTCTCAGGAGACTGCCACTTCACTCTGTGGCGCACAATCTTTTATACCTTATAGATAACATATACATTAACCAAGTATACACCCAGAACATACAAGAAAGAGCCAATAAGGAAAGTTGGAAAACAGGACAGAACCAATAGAAGAGATTGGAAAACAAAGTGTCAGATGACTCGAGGAAACCTCTCCTCCAACTATGTTTGTCACCCTTTCCTCAAACTAATTCATTAACGGTGTAAGTACGAGAGCCGAACGGACCGGAAGCAGATTGGGACTGTGCCACTAAACTCCGCTCCGGAAGTAGGAGACGGTCTAGTAGTAAAGTCGGCCGAGGGGGAGGAGCAAATGACGGAAGGGGAAGCAGAACACCTGAAAAGAGGAAACACAGAGTCAGAAAGGGGCACGACCGGAGGAAGAGGAGAGAGAGAGATCAGGCGTGTGGCGGAGAAGGAGAGACGACAAGCGGAGGAGAACGGCGAACAAGAGGAGTGCAGGAGGGAGAGTCGGAAGACGACGGACCAAGAAGGGAGATCAAGATTTTTACGGCGACCAAACCCGGTGGGCTGAAGGGAGGAGAAGACGCCCCGGGTCCCAGCGCCGCGGTCCGGGGAACGGGCCGTGGCTCAAGGCAAGTGGCTCTCCGGGGACCTTTTGGGTGGGGTTGGTGGGGAGGTTGTGAAGGGCGGTAAGACACTAGTCAAAGGGTGAGACCCTCCCGGACTCCCTCACTTCCCTCCCTACACCCACCTTCGGTGATGGTAGCACGCATTGAAATATAAGGAGTAGCCTTGACTCAGACCTGTTTTTCTTTTTTTTTCTTCTTTTCCTCCCTCACTTCACCTACCGAGCACCTCCATTTGCGGACTCCGAATACAGAAGGCGAAAACCCCTCCAAGTAGCGGACAGCCCTCGCAAAGAAGAGCCCAGGGACAGTGACTGTATTTGTGTGCTGATTGCCTTTGACTATTCGATCATACCCCCCTGGTTATACCTGGATTTACTCTATCATACCTTCCAGACTTGGTACAATAAAGTCAGCCTCACTGCATTTGCATTCGGAGGGTTTCTTTCTGGCCAGCCTTCCCCGTTAGGGTCTCCAGAATAGCACAAACGGATTTGTAACTAACTTGCAGATGGCGAGATACTCTGTATGTGTTGGAGGACAGTTGTGAAACGAGAGAATGCTAGCAGAGGACAGTGAAGGCCAGACGATAAGATAAAGTCAGAAAAGAATAGTGTGAACCAACAGATAGTTGAGACGGGGATTAGAAAAACCAGACAGGGATTAGTGTGACTCCGGCGCGATGCCGGTCTTTTATTTATTTTATTTTTTTAAGAAGGAGGGCTGTGTGGCCCCCCTTCTTTTTCTAATTTACTGGCCCTGGAGACCCCATCCCCCAGGGCCTGCACCCTAACTTTTTTTGTTGAAAAAAATTAATTTGGCCCTCCCAAGGCCTTAATCGGCCATGGGGACCCCAACCCCCGGGTCATGGCCTTTTTAAAAAAAAAATCTTTAGGAGGGGGCTGCGTTGCCCCCCTCCTCAGGCCACTTATGGCCCCGGGGACCCCATCCCCCGGGGCCGACCTTTGTTTTTTATTATTTTTAAAAAATTGATATTTATAGAAACACCTAGGACATGCTGGACAAACCATATGTACCTATCACCATGACGATTTGCGTGATATTCATTAAAAGGCGACTATGCATAGAATGAATCCACATGGAATGTATTTACACCGCTAGTGAAGCTCTGACTTGTCTGACTCCCTACCGTGCCTAATCCCGGTGCCCCCGCCGGTGGGTACTCTCCAAGTAGACACCCTTGGCGTTCATTTATACAAATATGAGTAGCTATTGACGGGCACATTTAATATACATGCACACCAAGCCATTCAAAGGGGATTCGACAAAAATTCGACCAAACTATGCAAGAAACCCCCCTCACGGTTAATAAAACACACATCCACCGCCGGATGTGTAATACTTTTTATTTTACTCTCTGGAAAGGAGACGAGCCTCACTTGAGAGTCACAGCGTGCTCCTGGCTGTGTTACACCCACCAGTGCCCGCCGAGTGCCTCACACCTCTGTGTTGTATTTCACCAGCTAGTGCGTATGCCATGACACTCTCTAGCCCATGTGCACTGTAACACCACCCCGTGAATATGTCATACCACACTTGCCTTCACACGGGTTATATTGCCCCATCTAACATGCCTTCCTCGATGCCTATGTTATAACGCACAGTGCTATGCCATACATATTACAATCTGGGATCCATATCTTTGTCACAGTGCATATGCAACGTTACACTCCCCAACACATATTTTATATTACAACTTTAGAGACTAGTTAGGTTACACAACACTGCCCTGTGCATATTACACTCCAAGGTGCATATCGCATAGCACACGCTAGTACCTGTGCTATCTCGCGCTCTCCAATGAATCTGTCATTGCGCACAATGTATTGCATATTATATTTCACGCCCCGGTTCATCTTATATCACACTTTTTGGTGCATAGTTTATACCATATACTATATCTAGTATTCATTTTCAATCGTGCTCCCAGGACTATGTTCTATATAACACTGTGTCCACCTACCTTTTTCACGGGCATTACATTTTGCGATGGGGGTGGAGGGTCAGGGGGTGTTTCTGCCAAGTGAGCCCGGAGTCACAGTCACAAAACTCCTCTTCTTCCTGAATAAAAGTGAGATTATGCTGCATACTTGTTCATATTTTAAGGAGTTCGCACAGACACACATTTTAAAAACAATAAAGTTCCTAATACCCACCTTCTCTAAACAGTTAGCTTGCTGTCCCATCCACCTCCTCCCTATCCTATGTTGTCTGAATCCACGGACTTGCCTCCTCCCTCCTGCCATGCATGGTCTGATGTGCTGCCACTGCCCTCCATTTAGCATGATGTACCAGTCCACTCCTCCTGCCCTCCATTGCCCAATTCTATGGCCCATCATTGACCTCCTGCTTAGCCTCTGTGCTTAGCTTGCTGCCTCTATTCTCCTTCCCCCTGCCCTCTTTGTGCATGCCCCTGCTCCATCATTTTTGCCCAGCATGTTCCATGGACCTGCCACTCCTATCTACTCTGAGTGTTCTGTTGAGCTGCACTCCCCTCCCACCTGCCTAGCATTGTCAGATGACTGTAAACTGTCCCTGCCACCTCCACCCTGCCTGTCCACATGCCATGCCCCTATCCCCTTCCTCCTGTCCTCCATGGTTCATTTTACTGCCACACCCTTCTGCTCTCCCTGGTCTGTTGTGCTGCAACTGCTCCTCCTGCCTGCCCCGTGCGGTCAGTTGTGAGGCCCCTTCCCCTGAACTCTCTTGTGTGTGCCCAGGTCCTGACCCTCCCTTCTATCCTCCATGGTCCTTCATGCATGCCCCTGCACCCTCCTTCTTGCCCATCGTAGCCATTGTGCTGCCACTAACCCTCCCGCTTGCCATGCATGGTCTTCTGTGCTGCCATGGCCCCTCCCACCTTCCCTTCCCTGTGTGGTCAGCTAGCTGCCCCTGACCCCCTCCCACCTTCCCTCCATGGTCTGTGTGTATGCCATCATAGTCTCATTGTTGCTCTCCATGGTGTGTCTTGTTTCTAGTGCCCAACCTGCCTGACCTCCATGGTCATCTTGCTGCTCCTGCCCTGCCCCCTTGCCCCCAGCCCTCTGTTTCCATGTGCAGACCCCTATTCTCTCCCTCCTGGCTTGTCTGTTCCATTTTAATGCCCCTGATCCATCCCTCCTGCCCTTTATGGTCTGTTATGCTGCAGCTTTCTCTCCTGTCTGTCCATTATGGTCAGCTAGCTACCATTGCCTCTTTCCCCTCTGTTCTCTGTTGTCCATGTGCATGGTCCTTTCCCCTCCCTATTGCTTTCTATGGATTGTTGTGCTGCACTCCCATCCCGCATGCGCTGTGTGGTGTATTGTGCTGCTGCAAACCCTGATGCCTGCCCTGTAGGGTCAGTTTGGTGCACCTCTCCATGTCCCTCCTGTCCTCTGGTATCCGAGTCCATGTCCCTATCCCAATTCCTCCTGCCTACCATGGTCCAATGTACCATACTTGCGAACATTTTGAACTTGGTAAGAGGGAGATTTTGAAAAAAAACTGGGGTACTGATTTTCCCCTTTCAGTTACATTGAAAAAGAGGAGATTGTAGACAGGAGACAGATCAAATAAAGACCATTTGAGCTTAGAAACATTGGACGTTTCCTGGCTGAAACGGGTCTGTTGGCATGTATGGTTGTACTACCACTGTCTCTTCCTTCTGCCCACAATGGTCTATTATATTGCCACAGCCTCTCTTGCCAGTCCTGTATTGTTGGTTTGTTGCCCCTGCCCCTCTTTCCACTGCCCTCCATAGTCTGTTGTGCTGCCACTGCCCTTCCTGCCTGCCCAGTGTGGTCAAATTGTTGCATCTGCACTCTCCTACCTGCCTTCCATTTTCAGAGTCCGTGCCCCTGGTCTCTGCCTCTCAACAGTATCCCAATGAACAACTAGATTGCTAACATTGTATATTTATTACAAAAGTGTGAAACGCCTGACGTCATCTTGATGTAATCAAAACTGTAATACCTAGAGTATTTCCTTTAGAAATTACATAAATGAGAGGGTCTTATTTACATCAAAATTATGGTTAGTGCTCTAAAAAACTAAAATGAGGACATATTTTCTGAGTTTTCAAATAGCGACAAAGAACTTTTAAATTATTTCTAATCTTTATGTTTTTTTATCCAGTTGACCACTTGATTAAATGTTGCACCTAGGGGAGAGGATGTGGTGTTACTTCCAGAGCTGCAGACTTTGCAACTGGGGAACCAGGTTGGAGTTTCTGCTTCAGCTCAACATTCTGTGATTCTGGTCAAATCATTTAATCTCCCCATGTCTACAACCAAAATGAATTTGATCTTGTGTGATGTAACCAATGCTCATGTAAAGCATTCCAATACCGACAAGTCTGCACTATATAAAACTGCAAATACACAAAAAATAAGTGTTTTGCACACTTCTGTCATTGGGCTACATGTGGGCTACATCTGGGTGAGATTTTTGCTGCATTTGGGCTCTTTTGTCTCTGGTGGCCATCTTGGGAGATTTATTTGTTATGAAGTTTCCTAATTTCCTCATTTACTGCAGTCTCCTCAGTAGGAAATGCTTTCAGTTTTTTACTTTGATTCCATCAAGAAGGTATTCAGATATGTCACACATTTGCCATAAATTCTGAATGTTAGCACTCTAGTTGCTCATTAGATCACTGTAGTAAAGCTACTGCTCACCACGGAAGTCTGCTGCTGGTATTAAAAGTGCATGTTTCAGTCTGCATATCAGAATTTTTTTAATTAAATAGAAGAGGATTTGAGAAGTTACTCAAAATGTGCCCTAATTTTTCTTTCTGCAGAACTAATCATAATTTCTATGGCAAAATGACCCCCTCATTTTGTTCCTTTGTAAATTAAATGTTTTAAGTGTTACCACTTTATTCCAATCAAGATGGCTTCAGGTGTGCCATTCTTTTGTCATAAGTAAGACTGTTAGCGCTCTAGTTGTTCGCTAGAACACTCTGGGACATTCTGTCATTGGGCTATACTTGGGCTACATCTGGGTGATATTTCGGCTACATTTGGGCTCTTTTATCTCTGGTGGCCATCTTGGGAGATTTATTTGTTATGAAGTTTCCTAATTTCCTGCAGTCTCCTCAGTAGGAAATACTTTCAGTTTTTTACTTTGATTCCATCAAGAAGACATTCAGATGTGTCACACATTTGCCATAAATTCAGAATGTTAGCACTCTAGTTGCTTTTTAGATCACTGTAGTAAAGCTACTGCTCACCAGGGAAGTCTGCTGCTGGTATTGAAAGTGCATGTTTCAGTCTGCATGTCAGAATTTTTTTATGAAATAGAAGAGGATTTGAGAAGTCACTCAAAATGTGCCCTAATTTTTCTTTCTGCAGCACTAATCATACTTTCTATGGCAAAATGAACCCCCGCGTTTTGTTCCTTTTTAATTTATGTTTTAAGAGTTACCACTTTATTCCAACCAAGATGGCTTCAGGTGTGCCATTCTTTTGTCATAAGTAAGACTGTTAGCGCTCTAGTTGTTCGTTAGAACACTCTGGGACATTCTGTCATTGGGCTATACTTGGGCTACATCTGGGTGATATTTGGGCTACATTTGGGCTCGTTTGTCTCTGGTGGCCATTTTGGGAGACTTATTTGTTATGATGTTTCCTAATTTCCTCATTTACTACAGTCTCCTCAGTAGGAAATACTTTCAGTTTTTTACTTTGATTCCACCAACAAGACATTCAGATGTGTCACACATTTGCCATAAATTCTGAATGTTAGCACTCTAGTTGCTTATTAGAGCACTGTAGTAAAGCTACTGCTCACCAGGGAAGTCTGCTGCTGGTATTCAAAGTGCATGTTTCAGTCTGCATGTCAGAATTTTTTTACGAAATAGAAGAGGGTTTGAGAAGTCAAAAGGTGCCCTAATTTTTCTTTCTGCAGCACTAATCATAATTTCTATGGCAAAATGAAGCCCCTCATTTTGTGGCTTTGTAAATTAAATGTTTTAAATGTTACCACTTTATTCCAATCAAGATGGCTTCAGGTGTGCCATACTTTTGTCATAAGTAAGACTGTTAACGCTCTAGTTGTTCGTTAGAACACTCTGGGACATTCTGTCATTGGGCTATACTTGGGCTACATCTGGGTGATATTTGGGCTACATTTGGGCTCTTTTGTCTCTGGTGGCCATTTTGGGAGACTTATTTGAAATGATGTTTCCTAATTTCCTCATTTACTACAGTCTCCTCAGTAGGAAATACTTTCAGTTTTTTACTTTGATTCCATCAAGAAGGCATTCAGATGTGTCACACATTTGCCATAAATTCAGAATGTTAGCACTCTAGTTGCTTTTTAGATCACTGTAGTAAAGCTACTGCTCACCAGGGAAGTCTGCTGCTGGTATTGAAAGTGCATGTTTCAGTCTGCATGTCAGAATTTTTTAATGAAATAGAAGAGGATTTGAGAAGTCACTCAAAATGTGCCCTAATTTTTCTTTCTGCAGCACTAATCATACTTTCTATGGCAAAATGAACCCCCTCGTTTTGTTCCTTTTTAATTTATGTTTTAAGAGTTACCACTTTATTCCAACCAAGATGGCTTCAGGTGTGCCATTCTTTTGTCATAAGTAAGACTGTTAGCGCTCTAGTTGTTCGTTAGAACACTCTGGGACATTCTGTCATTGGGCTATACTTGGGCTACATCTGGGTGATATTTGGGCTACATTTGGGCTCGTTTGTCTCTGGTGGCCATTTTGGGAGACTTATTTGTTATGATGTTTCCTAATTTCCTCATTTACTACAGTCTCCTCAGTAGGAAATACTTTCAGTTTTTTACTTTGATTCCACCAACAAGGCATTCAGATGTGTCACACATTTGCCATAAATTCTGAATGTTAGCACTCTAGTTGCTTATTAGAGCACTGTAGTAAAGCTACTGCTCACCAGGGAAGTCTGCTGCTGGTATTGAAAGTGCATGTTTCAGTCTGCATGTCAGAATTTTTTAATGAAATAGAAGAGGATTTCAGAAGTCATTCAAAATGTGCCCTAATTTTTCTTTCTGCAGCACTAATCATACTTTCTATGGCAAAATGAACCCCCTCCTTTTGTTCCTTTTTAATTTATGTTTTAAGAGTTACCACTTTATTCCAACCAAGATGGCTTTAGGTGTGCCATACGTTTGTCTTAAGTAGGACTGTTAGCGCTCTAGTTGTTTTTTAGAACACTCTGGGAAGCTGCAGTAGAACACAAAGGAATCAACTGACAGTCTCTGCCCTAGTTGGATGTACATGTTTTACTGAGAATGTCAGACTTCATTCTCACATGACTGAGAAAGATAATGTGAATTTACAGAAAATATGCTCTCAGTTTAGCTTATAGATCACCTTCCAAACCTCTGTGGGAAAAGCATGAGAAAATAGTTTTCTCTCAAACATGATTCATGATATCACAGCAGAAGGCTTCTTCACATGGTAAAATCACCATAGAACACACCACAATTCCTAAAATGAGTATGGTACCATCAACAAATGATTTATAATGTAACTAAAGTCTTAAAACCTTCTATTAACTGCAATGCTTTTTAATGAGGTGCTATCATGTATATTGGTCCCAAGATGGCTGCCAACACTTCTTGGATGAAGTGCTGAGAGCCAATCAGATCTCACGGTGAGATGTGTGGTTAGGCTCCGCCTAGATATATATGTGATTTTACATTTGATTTTGTCAGGAACTACTGAACAGATTGACACCATATATGCAAAAGGCACATGCCTGACCTGAGGACTACCTCTTTGCCAAATTTCAAGTAATTCTGTTCAGCCGTTCGGGCTGTACCTTCGACTAAAGGTCCTATGGGAAAATGCAAGGGGAAAACGCGTTTTGGGACACCCCTCTTTTCTCAGCTCCTGCTTGATGAATCACCCCGAGACTTTCATGGTAGGAGGTGAGCGGAGCGCCCCATTAGTTTTGAAAATTTCATAAAGATAAGTCAACCGGCGCCAAAGTTATTCAAAATAGAATTTCCAGATTTCCTATAGGAACTAGGTCCTAACTATAACTATCTACTGGCGACCGCCAGTAGATAATATATATTTCCGTTTGTTACCGCTCTCCTTCAAGATAGTTGGCGTGCAGGAGTGCTCCAGGCGGAATCCTCGTCTCATATATATATATATATATATATATATATATATATATATATATATATTCACTCCAACGCTCACCTTTGCTACAAAGCAAGCAGGACACATGCTCCGGGTATGGTAGAAGGATTAATGAGCTCCCAGCTAATCACTTGAAACAGTCTGTGGAACGCTGTGGCAGACGCGTTTCTGGCCAACCATGGCCGTCATCAGTGCCGATTTCACAGGCTGATGGGTTCACCTGTAGGTTCAACGATCACTCCTGATAAGTAGTCTCTCGACTCCTCCCACTGCAGTCAGGTGTTGGTTTTATGTCGCTGGACTCCAGGAGAACTGCATGCTGGTACTTGCAGTCCAACGTGGTTCCCCATTAAGTGTTGAGGACTTCCAAACACAAGATAATGCCCCACATTTCGTGGCAGTGGACAGTCTACTGCAAATTCCTCCTGGATAAGATTCAGCTCCCATCCTTATCCGTATCCTTATCAGGCAGACACTCGCTGCCTCCTCTCTCCCCTCGCTAACATAACAGCCCAGTGGCAGTAGTTTTCGCTCGGGGGGGCGCTGCGTTTGTACTCTTCGTACTCGTCCACAAGTTTGCTGAAAGAACGCAGAGCTCCTGACCGAGAGGGCGTGTCCAAAGCCGGTATCAGCAGAACCGGCCAAATATTCACTCCAACGCTCACCTTTGCTACAAAGCAAGCAGGACACATGCTCCGGGTATGGTAGAAGGATTAATGAGCTCCCAGCTAATCACTTGAAACAGTCTGTGGAACGCTGTGGCAGACGCGTTTCTGGCCAACCATGGCCGTCATCAGTGCCGATTTCACAGGCTGATGGGTTCACCTGTAGGTTCAACGATCACTCCTGATAAGTAGTCTCTCGACTCCTCCCACTGCAGTCAGGTGTTGGTTTTATGTCGCTGGACTCCAGGAGAACTGCATGCTGGTACTTGCAGTCCAACGTGGTTCCCCATTAAGTGTTGAGGACTTCCAAACACAAGATAATGCCCCACATTTCGTGGCAGTGGACAGTCTACTGCAAATTCCTCCTGGATAAGATTCAGCTCCCATCCTTATCCGTATCCTTATCAGGCAGACACTCGCTGCCTCCTCTCTCCCCTCGCTAACATAACAGCCCAGTGGCAGTAGTTTTCGCTCGGGGGGGCGCTGCGTTTGTACTCTTCGTACTCGTCCACAAGTTTGCTGAAAGAACGCAGAGCTCCTGACCGAGAGGGCGTGTCCAAAGCCGGTATCAGCAGAACCGGCCAAATATTCACTCCAACGCTCACCTTTGCTACAAAGCAAGCAGGACACATGCTCCGGGTATGGTAGAAGGATTAATGAGCTCCCAGCTAATCACTTGAAACAGTCTGTGGAACGCTGTGGCAGACGCGTTTCTGGCCAACCATGGCCGTCATCAGTGCCGATTTCACAGGCTGATGGGTTCACCTGTAGGTTCAACGATCACTCCTGATAAGTAGTCTCTCGACTCCTCCCACTGCAGTCAGGTGTTGGTTTTATATCGCTGGACTCCAGGAGAACTGCATGCTGGTACTTGCAGTCCAACGAGGTTCCCCATTAAGTGTTGAGGACTTCCAAACACAAGATAATGCCCCACATTTCGTGGCAGTGGACAGTCTACTGCAAATTCCTCCTGGATAAGATTCAGCTCGCATCCTTATCCGTATCCTTATCAGGCAGACACTCGCTGCCTCCTCTCTCCCCTCGCTAACATAACAGCCCAGTGGCAGTAGTTTTCGCTCGGGGGGGGCGCTGCGTTTGTACTCTTCGTACTCGTCCACAAGTTTGCTGAAAGAACGCAGAGCTCCTGACCGAGAGGGCGTGTCCAAAGCCGGTATCAGCAGAACCGGCCAAATATTCACTCCAACGCTCACCTTTGCTACAAAGCAAGCAGGACACATGCTCCGGGTATGGTAGAAGGATTAATGAGCTCCCAGCTAATCACTTGAAACAGTCTGTGGAACGCTGTGGCAGACGCGTTTCTGGCCAACCATGGCCGTCATCAGTGCCGATTTCACAGGCTGATGGGTTCACCTGTAGGTTCAACGATCACTCCTGATAAGTAGTCTCTCGACTCCTCCCACTGCAGTCAGGTGTTGGTTTTATATCGCTGGACTCCAGGAGAACTGCATGCTGGTACTTGCAGTCCAACGTGGTTCCCCATTAAGTGTTGAGGACTTCCAAACACAAGATAATGCCCCACATTTCGTGGCAGTGGACAGTCTACTGCAAATTCCTCCTGGATAAGATTCAGCTCCCATCCTTATCCGTATCCTTATCAGGCAGACACTCGCTGCCTCCTCTCTCCCCTCGCTAACATAACAGCCCAGTGGCAGTAGTTTTCGCTCGGGGGGGCGCTGCGTTTGTACTCTTCGTACTCGTCCACAAGTTTGCTGAAAGAACGCAGAGCTCCTGACCGAGAGGGCGTGTCCAAAGCCGGTATCAGCAGAACCGGCCAAATATTCACTCCAACGCTCACCTTTGCTACAAAGCAAGCAGGACACATGCTCCGGGTATGGTAGAAGGATTAATGAGCTCCCAGCTAATCACTTGAAACAGTCTGTGGAACGCTGTGGCAGACGCGTTTCTGGCCAACCATGGCCGTCATCAGTGCCGATTTCACAGGCTGATGGGTTCACCTGTAGGTTCAACGATCACTCCTGATAAGTAGTCTCTCGACTCCTCCCACTGCAGTCAGGTGTTGGTTTTATATCGCTGGACTCCAGGAGAACTGCATGCTGGTACTTGCAGTCCAACGTGGTTCCCCATTAAGTGTTGAGGACTTCCAAACACAAGATAATGCCCCACATTTCATGGCAGTGGACAGTCTACTGCAAATTCCTCCTGGATAAGATTCAGCTCACATCCTTATCCGTATCCTTATCAGGCAGACACTCGCTGCCTCCTCTCTCCCCTCGCTAACATAACAGCCCAGTGGCAGTAGTTGGAGAGAGGAGGCAGTGAGTGTCTGCCTGATAAGGATACGGATAAGGATGCGAGCTGAATCTTATCCAGGAGGAATTTGCAGTAGACTGTCCACTGCCACGAAATGTGGGGCATTATCTTGTGTTTGGAAGTCCTCAACACTTAATGGGGAACCACGTTGGACTGCAAGTACCAGCATGCAGTTCTCCTGGAGTCCAGCGATATAAAACCAACACCTGACTGCAGTGGGAGGAGTCGAGAGACTACTTATCAGGAGTGATCGTTGAACCTACAGGTGAACCCATCAGCCTGTGAAATCGGCACTGATGACGGCCATGGTTGGCCAGAAACGCGTCTGCCACAGCGTTCCACAGACTGGTTCAAGTGATTAGCTGGGAGCTCATTAATCCTTCTACCATACCCGGAGCATGTGTCCTGCCTGCTTGCTTTGTAGCAAAGGTGAGCGTTGGAGTGAATATATATATATATATATATATATATATATATATATATATATATATATATATATGCGACAACTCGCCTTCACTTTCCTTCTTGATGAAACAAACGAGCGCGGACCCAGTAATTCTTGTGCTGTTATGTTTATTTAGCCAATTCCGCCATTACGCGTTTCGGGCGATCCCGCCCTTGATCACATGACATCTCATTAGCTGCAATCCACATTATTTAAAGTGCAAGTGCAATGGCTTAATTCATGGACACAGAGAAAACACTGCAATATATCGAAGAGGTACTGAGGCAAAATCACAAATGGTTACATAAATGTCAAAATTCAGATTACTCTTTTTTTTATTTTTAAAAAATATATACCCCAAGATTACAACAGAGGAAACTGTTTTCCTATGTTTCTTCTACATTACCATTGTTAAAAATACAAAGGTACTAATATCAGCATAAATGCATACATTCATTCTATGTTTCACTGTGTCCTTACTTTACATTCATCAAAGTGCTTACCAAAATAAAATAAAGTGCTAGTTATAATAACAAACAAAAAATTATATATATATGTAAACACTACACAATTTCAGGCTACACCAAGGTGACCAATCCAAGTCTCAATATCTTTTCAACCTCACGTATTACATCATGTATCTCTACTGTGGGTTGAAAGGTTGTGCAAACAGCAAGAGTATTTTAAAGTGCAAACAGTTTCAGGATGACAATAAATAAATATTTTAAATATACTAGGTAGATCCTGCCGAAAATCATTCCAAATTGAATTGAAGCATATAATGTGCTTTCCTTTGCTGATTTCTAAAATCAATCCTAAATCAATTATAAATAAATAAATACCATCCTAAAATTTGCCTTAAAAATTTCTTGTCTAGTGAAAATCATTGACGTGCACCTCTGAAAGAAGGACTAGTAGTTGAGGAAAAATCTTTTGTCCTATATGTTATGCTTGATTCCCCAAGAGGTGTTATTTATCTATTGCCCAATTGTTATAGAAATGTATATAAGTCTTCACTGTTATTTAAACCCCTGGGGTATTTGAAATGAAACTGCAGAATATACGTTGTTTCCAACCTTCTCAATTTAGATTCCCTATCCCCACCTCTTCTTTGGGGGGTAACAGTGTCTATAACATAGTATTTCAAATGTTTCGCGTCACTATTGTGGTTAGTCTTAAAATGCCTTGCAACTGGATAATTAACATCATTGTTGCAGATAGCCCGTATGTGTTGAAGGATTCTTTTGTGCACAGGCAGCTTTGTGCTACCTACATATTTCAAATTACAACTGCAGGTTAGCACGTAAACTGCAAAATCAGACTTACATGTAAGAAAATGTCAAATTTCACATGTTTTAGACCCAAATGCTGTAATATAGGTCTTAGTATTAATTCCGTATTTGCATGCCTTGCATGATGCACATTTAAAGAACCCCTTCCTTGTCGCAAGCCATGAACCTTTAACCCCCACCTCAAGGTTGCTTTTTACTAGTGCCATGCCCATGCTGTTAGTTTTCCTAAAGGTGACTGAAGGATTATTGGGTAATAATTCCCCAATTATTGGGTCATCCTTCACACTGTGCCAATTTTTTCTCACTATTGTCCTTATTTGTTTTTCTTGGCGTGAGAATCCTAGAATCAACCTGATGGGTTCTTCTCCTCCTTTATGGCCAGCTAGTGTATCTTTATACTTTAACAAATCATTTCTGGCCAAAGACTTGGATTTAATGATGGCAGATTCAATCACATCTGAGCTATATCCCCTATCCAGAAACCTAGTACGGCTTTCCTTATGGGGGGTATTGCATTCTTCCTCCTCATTACATATACGCCTAATACGGAGCATCTCCCCATAGGGGATGCTCTTAATAAGGTGTGGAGGGTGAGCACTGGAGGCATGAAGCAGTGTATTGCCTGCCGTAGGTTTTCTGAAGAGGGTAGTAGATAACCTGTTGTTTATTATCTGGATTTGTACGTCCAGAAATGTGACCTTTTCCTTACTTATATCAGAAGTAAATTTCAAATTGAGCGAATTGTCATTTAATACCTCAATGAAGGTTGTGGCACTTTCAACTTCACCATCCCACACTATAAACAGATCATCAATATAGCGGAGCCAGGTAACAACTCTCCTATTAAAAGGCTGCTCATGTTGTTGCATGAGGACCAGCTCCTCCCACCACCCCATGAATAAACAGGCGTAGCTAGGAGAGAAGCTGGCCCCCATAGCAACTCCCTGGATCTGTCCATACATCTTTCCATTAAACAGAAACAGATTATTTTCCAGGCAGAATAATAACATTTTAAGGAGCATGTTGTTATGCTGAAAGAGATCAATCGGTCTATTCATCAAAAAATATTCAACAACCCTCATACCATTGTTATTCCTAATACAAGTATATAGTGAGGACACATCGAGTGCTATCATTCAATAAGTGGATTTCCATGTTATATTCTGCACCTTTCTTAGGAAATCACTCGTATCCTGCACAAATGACTTCAGATTTCTTACAAATTCTTGCAAGGAAAAAATCAATATACCTAGACAGGTTCTCTAACAGGCCATCACATGCAGCAATAATGGGGCGTCCTGGAGGTTTGTTCATATCTTTATGCAGTTTGGGTATGAAATAAATCACAGGAATAATGGCATGCTCCTTCTTAAGATATTTAAATTCATCCCAGTTGAGTAACCCCATACTCCTCCAAGCTACAAGTTGAGAAAACAATGTCTCCTGTATGTCCTTAAATTTAATAGGTGAGACCCTTCTATAGCATGCTGTGTTATTTAGTTGACTGTATGCCTCTTCCAGATACTCCTTTAGCGGCCATAACACCAGATTGCCTCCTTTATCTGAGTTACGTATAATGATCTCATGATTTTCTCTCAATTTTTTGATGAGTTGCCAATGTCTTCTCTCATGATTGGTGAATTTCTTATTATTGGCATTATTGATAGCAATATTAAGTCTCTTAATTTGTGCCACAATCTGGTCATTAAAAACATCTATGGAGTCTCTTGCCATAATAGGAACAAATTTAGATTTTTGTTTAAATGGAGTCCGTGGTTTGACATCTGTTCCTTGAATTTGGGATGCTTGCACATTCATTGACCCTATCGCCCCTTGGGACTGGTTGGGGATACCTGTTGCCAATGTATCTCCTCTTTCCAAACTTCGCAGATCATTGAGTAGTTCATAGTCT
Organism: Triturus cristatus; assembly: GCF_964204655.1. NCBI lineage: Eukaryota > Metazoa > Chordata > Amphibia > Caudata > Salamandridae > Triturus > Triturus cristatus. The sequence continues at coordinate 596,902,923 of NC_140592.1, read as the reverse complement.
GACCCCAGCAGGCCATGCATCTCTGAGGTTTGAATTGCTCCTTCGGCTTCCTCCAATCCTCCCCTGGCACTGCGCTGATGGTGAAACTTTTTCAATTTTAGTTTACGTATGAACTTATAAATGCCTGCCCGAGTCTGGGTATAATTGAAATTGGATTCCGGACAGTAAGATAGTCCCAATGATAAAAGTTGCTTTTCTGCAGCAGAGAAATCAATTCCCGCATGGTTAACAATAGTGTTACTATTTTCTGAGGCAACGGGGTCAGCCTTTTGATTTCCCATTGCTGAATCCCCTACCATCGAGCCCTGCCTCTCCAGCGCCTCCTGGCGCCTTCTCCTTGCTTTCCTATGCTCCCTTCTCCGTCGGGTTGCCCTGTTTTGCTAGGTGCCTGGATGCGTGGTCTCAATGTTTCTCTCCGACTGCGTTTTAAAATCTCTAACTCTTCCCCCAACGTTAGTTTGATGTTACTTGCCTCTGATCTTGTTCCCAAATTGTCTGACTCAGACCCGCTTTCCACGGCTGAACTTAATACAGAGGCTGAGGGGGATGCATTGGCATTAACTTGATAATTTCTTCTGTCCTCCACATTCCCCATATGTTTTTTTGCCGTATCCACCATTGAGTCATATCTTTTCGCGAACGTAAATATCTGTCCGTTCGCATAATCATCCTGGTCACGTCTGCACTATATGTTTTGCGGTTCTTTATTGTTTCCTCCTCTTTCTTAAGACGCACATTCATTTCCTCCACCGTTTTCTGTTTATATTGTGGATCCCCTTGTGGTTCAATTTCTTTTCCAAGGAGCTCTATTTTTTCCTGAAGCGCCCCTCTATCGATATCCACATACTTCACTAAAATTTGAACAAGCCGTCTGGATGATTCTAAATTGCATTCCCCCCACTCTGCCATCAAAAGAGGGTTTGGGGATTCGTAGCTGGGGCAATCATTATGCAGAGACCCCTCGGGATCCTCCCCACATCCAGATATCTTTGGAGTGATCGGGCCTCCCACCACTTTGCTTGTTCCTGACGCTTCAGTTTCTCTAGTGCTCGAAAACTGTCCCTGAGCCCTTTACCCTTGCTTGGCTCCTCATTGGCCACCTTGCTGGCCCTCTGATTATCTTCTGGGGAATCGGGAAACCTCCCCTCAGCTGCCAATTCGCGGTCCTTGAGTATGTCTGCGAACATGATTGTGGCTTTTTTAGAAAATACTTTTGTTGCTGAGTCGTGAACTCTTATTAGTATATACTTTAAGCGCTCACGCTCTGCAATGCACACCTTCCCACCTGCAATTTGCCAATACGCGCTGTACCTTGTTGAAACTGCAGATGCCGACTGGCTGCCTCCGTTTCCCCACCGATGTAACTTCACAGGCCCCCACAGGAGCACCGGAGCAGGGAGAACACTTCAGCCGTCCGTATCAGGCAAATTCATGCACATGCGCATCCACTTCTGGCTCGCAGAGGGCTTCGCTTACTTCCGAACCGGAGATTCCTTTGAGTGCCCCGGGGGTCCCCGCCAGCACGCACCATGAGCCCGTAGTGCTGACTTCAGCCGGATGCAACGGGACAAGACTTGCCACGAACGAAGCCACTAACGGAAAGGTGGTCCACGAACCGGAGAAAGTCAGTCCGGTAAAATCTGCAACAACTCGCCTTCACTTTCCTTCTTGATGAAACAAACGAGCGCGGAGCCAGTAATTCTTGCGCTGTTATGTTTATTTAGCCAATTCCGCCATAACGCGTTTCGGGAGATCCCGCCCTTGATCACATGACATCTCATTAGCTGCAAACCACATTATTTAAAGTGCAAGTGCAATGGCTTAATTCATGGACACAGAGGAAACACTGCAATATATCGAAGAGGTACTGAGGCAAAATCAGAAATGGTTACATAAATGTAAAAATTCAGATTGCTCTTTTTTTTAATAATTGTTTTAAAAAAATATATATACCCCAAGATTACAACAGAGGAAACTGTTTTCCTATGTTTCTTCTACATTACCATTGTTAAAAATACAAAGGTACTAATATCAGCATGAATGCATACATTCATTTTATGTTTCACTGTGTCCTAACTTTACATTCATCAAAGTGCTTACCAAAATAAAATAAAGTGCTAGTTATAATAACAAACAAAAATTTTTATATATATGTAAACACTACACAATTTCAGGTTATATATATATATATAAAATTTTGAGTAATTCTGTTCAGCCGTTCGGGCTGTAGCTCGTTCTAAAGGTCCTATGGAAAAATGCATGGGAAAAACGCGTTTTGGGACCCCCCTTTTATCTCAGCCCCCGCTTGACGGATCCCCCCGAGACTTTCAGGGTAGGAGCGGAGCGTAGCGCCCCACCTATTTTGAGAAATTCGCGACGATTCGTCGACCGGCGCCAAAGTTATTCAAAATAGAATGTTGAGGTTTTCCTATGGAAACGTGGTCCTAACTATAACTACCTACTGGCGACCGCCAGTAGGTAATATATATATATATATATATATATATATATATATATATATATATATATATATATATCTACAGTCCATAAATCTCCATGATAGGCAGCCCGAGACTCTGCCAGGGCGGGTCGGCTAAAGGGGCACGGAGGACCCACTTTAAAATCCAACAACAACTTCTTAAACAAGAAGACGCCGACAACCACTTGGAGGAAAAGGGGTGCTTTAATATTTACACGGAGTATGCAGCAGTAGCTATCTTCATCCCTTACGCGTTTCAAGTCCCTCTGGAGTCTTGATCACAGGTGTGCTTCTTCTTTCAAAATGACCACGTGATGATATATATTCACTTAAAAAACCATAGGTTTCACACATGTCATAGTTAGCTGGACATTTCACTCGTAAAAAACCAATGAAATTCCCCCGTTATAGTTAGTACAGGCAACTATAACTCATGCGACCGCAATCCTCTGCTGATGACGTCAGATATTACATCACTGTATTTAGACACTTATTTACCCATGTCTTCTTCCATTAATCTTTAGCTATACATATATTACAAATATTTATTTTTCAGAAAGACACATATTTAATCAGTGATGTAATATCTGACGTCATCAGCAGAGGATTGCGGTCGCGTGAGTTATAGTTGCCTGCACTAACTATAACGGATGAATTTCATTGGTTTTTTACGAGTGAAATGTCCAGCTAACTATAACGTGTGAAACCTATGGATTTTTAAGTGAATTTGCAAGGTTTTTTAAATGCTAATTCGTAACTATAACGTGTGTGAAACCTATGGTTTTTTCAGTGAATTTGTACGGTTTTTTAAATGCTAAGTTATGTTTTTATAAAAAAAAAAATTCAGGTTTTTCACCATGCGCGCACCGTGCGATTTAAAAAAAAAAAAAACATTGTGTTTTTCTACCTTGGGGGTCCTTCTGTGACCCCCTGACCAAGGCTAGGGGGTCAGGAACTGTCCACTCTGCCCCCTTTTCACGTTCTCCACCTTTTTTTTCACCCCCTCAGACTGCGAGAGACAAAATGGCGGCTGACACTTCCTGGTTTCGACCGATTCAAATGTTTACCGACATCTAACAACCAATCAGAATTGCACTCGCGCACGGCAGGGTGCGTATAGATATTGATATGCTTTTAAAGGCTATTTTCTCAGGAAATACTGAACAGATTTACACCAGACCTGCAAAAGGCACTTCCTTGACCTTATGGCTACCTCTCTGGCAAATTCCACGTAATTCTGTTCAGCCGTTCGGGCTGTAGCTGCGACTAAAGGTCCTATGGAAAAATGCATGGGGAAAACACGTTTTGGGACCCCCCCTTTTTCTCGCCCCCCGCTTGACGAATCACCCCGAGACTTTCAGGGTAGGAGCTGAACGGAGCGCCCCATTTATTTTGAAAATTTCGCGAGGATTCGTCCACCGGCGCCAAAGTTATTCAAAATAGAATTTTGAGATTTCCTATGGAAACTAGGTTGTAACTATAACTATCTACTGGCGACCGCCAGTAGATAATATATATATACATATATATATATATATCAAAGCTACCAAGTACCCAACGTACGAGGAGCACTCGGGCCTCAGCTGCACACAAGGAGCCAATCATAGGTAAGCACGCCTCCACCACAACGATTCCTTTCACTGTTCAAACTGCCCTGGATGCCTGACGCGTTTCGAAATGTCCCCACTTCTCTTCAGAGGCTTTGGCAGTTCAAGAAGAGCGCGTAAGGCACCGCCCCTTAAATGCATGGATGCACGCCCTGGATGGGCTTATGGGACTTGTAGTGCCTTACGTTGCGCAAATGTTCAGCTGGCAACTTCTTCGAGCCCACAGATGGGCCTCGCTGTGCATGGTTCGTGCAAGATCCGTAGGCTGCTGTCCCACGATATCGGCCCAATGATAAGGCCGCGTGGCCCCCACTTCTCTAGGGTGGTGCTCCTCCCGCGGCTGGGTCGCCGCGTAAAAATCAAAGCTACCAAGTACCCAACGTACGAGGAGCACTCGGGCCTCAGCTGCACACATGGAGCCAATCATAGGTAATCACGCCTCCACCACAACGATTCCTTTCACTGTTCAAACTGCCCTGGATGCCTGACGCGTTTCGAAGTGTCCCCACTTCTCTTCAGAGGCTTTGGCAGTTCAAGAAGAGCGCGTAAGGCACCGCCCCTTAAATGCATGGATGCACGCCCTGGATGGGCTTATGGGACTTGTAGTGCCTTACGTTGCGCAAATGTTCAGCTGGCAACTTCTTCGAGCCCACAGATGGGCCTCGCTGTGCATGGTTCGTGCAAGATCCGTAGGCTGCTGCCCCAGCCGCGGGAGGAGCACCACCCTAGAGAAGTGGGGGCCACGCGGCCTTATCATTGGGCCGATATCGTGGGGCAGCAGCCTACGGATCTTGCACGAACCATGCACAGCGAGGCCCATCTGTGGGCTCGAAGAAGTTGCCAGCTGAACATTTGCACAACGTAAGGCACTACAAGTCCCATAAGCCCATCCAGGGCGTGCATCCATGCATTTAAGGGGCGGTGCCTTACGCGCTCTTCTTGAACTGCCAAAGCCTCTGAAGAGAAGTGGGGACACTTCGAAACGCGTCAGGCATCCAGGGCAGTTTGAACAGTGAAAGGAATCGTTGTGGTGGAGGCGTGCCTACCTATGATTGGCTCCTTGTGTGCAGCTGAGGCCCGAGTGCTCCTCGTACGTTGGGTACTTGGTAGCTTTGATATATATATATATATACATATATATATATATATACATATATATATATATATATATATATATATATATATATATATATATATATATATATAATTTTTTTAAAATTGTGAATAATTTTTAGTTAGGAAAACTATATTCATTCTTTTTTTTTGGTAATATTATACAGAAGTCGCACACCCTTCGCGCACCCTACACGATGGCTGCACGCATTCCGGTAGCCATCTTGAAAAGTCACGCTGGGGTTGCAACTTCGGCGTAATTTGTAAAGTATGAAATATCTTTAAATTAATTATAAATAAAAGTTTTCCTTTAAGTGTTTGTCTAAATGTATTAATAAAAGTATTTTTAAAGTATTATTTTCCATATATTTTCGACTAAAAATTATTCGATTATTATTGGATTCGGAGGTTAGGAGGGATGGCCATTTTGCTCAATCTGTTTTGCAAGATTTTTTGGTCTAGTCAGGTGGACACCCTCCTCCGGGTGAGGTACGGCTTGAGGATTCTATTCAAAAGGTGAGAAATCAACAGGCAGAATTATCCATCAGAAGAGCAAGTTACTTATCTTCGGTAACGCTTTTTCTGGTGGATACAGTATCTGCCTGTGGATTCCTCACTGTCCCACCCGCCTCCCTGTTGTCACACATGTTTCTACCAAAAAGATGCTTTTACTGTTTGGCATGAATGTTTTTAATATGTCTTATTTATGCTTATGTTTTAATAGTGAGAAATGCTTGATCTGTTGCTATTTCTTTATGCCTTTATTGGTTATGCATTTGTATATAAATATATTTAAATATATTTAGTAAACTATGTATACATGTGAAAATGTGTCGGTCCACCTGTTTGCCTCAGTGGCACGGAAAAAATGGGTGGAACTGACGTCAGCACACCGACAAGGTCCTCTTATGGCACCTATGACATCATACGGTGTCATGAGCAGAGCCATGCTATTATGACATCGTCATCGATGTGGGAGAGCTAGGAAAGAATTTCCGCTGAATGATGGCGCAGGGGATATTCACCTCAGTGTTCAGGCTAGTCCTTTGGGAGCAACTGTTTATGTTGCCACTTCAGAAAGCGAAACCAGTGATCCGAGGGCAGAAGCCCTGCAGATGGCAAACGAGGTGGGGAGCCCAATCGTGTGCACCGGCGGGGCAGCGAAGTGACAAGCACTACTACCCACAGAAAAGGTAACGAGGTCACTGAATAACACAGGATCTTCTCTTTGTATCTGGCAGGAACAACAAGGTTAAAATGCACTAGTTCCAAAATGTAGAATTAGTGGTACAACGGTCTTGAAGAGGACCTGCGATGGATGCCGCTTCTGCCTTCCGTACACCGGAGGCGGCACATGGGTCACGCGGTACAGTCATACTGTGGTGGAACGCACACTCGTTGACTCATGGTACTGCGCCACACTTCGGGGACAACGCTTTCCATTAGCTGTGTTTTCAGATGACGTGTCGCGCCGGCCCGTCCAACAGCAGAACCCCTTTAGATCCAAACAGACTCTTCCACTCTCTCACCGGAAGTGAAACCAGGCCACGCAGACATTTCACAATACAACAGCCGGGACTGCACTTTTCGGTAAAAAAAACCACATTCCTTCCTCCTAATTTATCAAATAAATGACACTCTACAGAACAGGAGCCAGCTTCGATCAGTAAACAGCTGTTACAACTACTTTTTTACTTCGTGATACCATTACAACGCATGCATTACAACGCATGCGTAGTACATCGCAAAGTCATTACTACGCATTATTTAGAACGCATGTTCATTTACCACGCATGCCTTTACAACAAATTTTGTTGTAAAGGTATGTATGGTAAATGACCATGAGTTGTAAAAAAATATGTAGACGATCCAAGTCGTTGTAAGGAAACAGAGGCTGTTCCATTTCCTCACAACGACGTGCACCGCCCCTCAGAGACGACATGAAGCAGGAACCACGAGTAGAGGGAGCCATGAGGAGTGAAAGGTAAGGGGGATTGGGCATAGGTGGTGGTTACTTTTCTAGGGTTTAGGGTAGTGCAGTGGTGTTTGGGTAGTGTAGGGGGTCGTGCTGAGGATAGTGTTTTAGGGTTTAGGGTAGTGCGTGGTGTTTGTGTAGTACAGGGGGTCATGCTGGGGGTAGTGTTTTAGGGTTAAGGGTAGTGCAGTGGTGTTTGTGTAGTGTAGGGGGTCGTGCTGGTGGTAGTGTTTTAGGGTTTGGGGAAGTGCAGTGATGTTTCTGTAGTGTAGGGGGTCGTGCTGGTGGTATTGTTTTAGGGTTTAGGGTAGTGCAGTGGTGTTTGGGTAGTGTAGGGGGCCGTGCTGGGGATAATGTTTTAGGGTTTAAGGTAGTGCAGTGGTGTTTGGGTATTGTAGGTGTAATGCTGGGGTAGTGTTTTAGGGTAGTGCAGTGGTGTTTGGGTAGCGTAGGGAGTCGTGCTGGGGGACTGTTTTAGGGTTTAGGGTAGTGCAGTGGTGTTTGGGTAGTGTAGTGGGTCGCGCTGGGGGTAGTGGTTTAGGGCTTAGGGCACTGCAGTGGTGTTTGTGTAGTGTAGGGGTCCTGCTGGGGGTAGTGTTTTAGGATTTAGGGCAGAGCAGTGGTGTTTGGGTAGTGTAGGGGGTCGTGCTGTGGGTAGGGTTTTAGGGTTTAGGGCAGGGCAGTGGTGTTCGGGTAGTGTAGGGGGTTGTGCTGGGTGTGGTGTTTTAGGGTTTAGGGCAGTGCAGTGGTGTTCAGGCAGTGTAGGGGTTCGTGCTGGGGCTGGTGTTTTAGGGTTTAGGGCAGTGCATTGGTGTTCGGCAGTGTAGGGGATCATGCAGAGGGTGGTGTTTTAGGGTTTACGGCAGTGCAGTGGTGTTCGGGCAGTGTAGGGGGTCGTCCTGGGTGTAGTGTTTTAGGGTTTAGGGCAGTGCAATGGTGTTCGGGTAGTGTAGGGGGTCGTGCTGGGGATAGTGTTTTAGGGTTTAGGGTAATGCATTTGTGTTTGTGTAGTGAAGGGGGTCATGCTGGGGGTAGTGTTTTAGGGTTTAGGGCAGTGCAGTGGTGTTTGTGTAGTGTAGGGGATCATGCTAAGGGTGGTCTTTTAGGGTTTACGGCAGTACAGTGGTGTTCGGGCAGTGTAGGGGTCGTGCTGGGGGTGGTGTTTCAGGGTTTAGGGCAGTGCAGTGGTGTTCAGGCAGTGTAGGGGGTCGTGCGGGGTGGTGTTTCAGAGTTATATGGCAGTGCAGTGGTGTTTGGACAGTGTAGGGGGTCGTGCAGGAGGTGGCATTTCAGAATTTAGGGCAGTGCAGTGGTGTTCGGGTAGTGTAGGGGGTCATGCAGGGGGCTGGTATTTCAGGGTTTAGGGCAGTGCAGTGATGTTAGGGCAGTGTAGGGGGTTGTGCAGGGAGCTGGTGTTTTAGGGTTTAGGGCAGTGCAGTGGTGTTTGGGCAGTGTAGGGGGTCGTGCAGGGGGCTGGTGTTTCAGGGATTAGGGCAGTGCAGTGGTGTTTGGGCAGTGTAGGGGGTCGTGCAGGGGGCTGGTGTTTCAGGGTTTAGGGCAGTGCAGTGGTGTTCGGGCAGTGTAGGGGGTCGTGCAGGGGGCTGGTGTTTCAGGGTTTAGGGCAGTGCAGTGGTGTTCGGGCAGTGTAGGGGGTCGTACTGGAAGTGGTGTTTCAGAGTTTAGGGAAGTGCAGTGGTGTTCGGGCAGTGTAGGGGGTCGTGCTGGGGGTGGTGTTTCAGGGTTTAGGGCAGTACAGAGGTGTTCAGGCAGTGTTGGGGTCATATAGGGGGTCGTGCTGGGGGTGGTGTTTTAGGCTTTATGGCAGTGCAGTGGTGTTCGGGCAGTGTAGGGGGTCGTGCAGGGATGGTGTTTCAGGGTTTAGGGCAGTGCAGTTGTGCTCGGGCAGTGTAGGGGGTGGTGCAGGGGGTGGTGTTTCAGAGTTTAGGGCAGTGCAGTGGTGTTCGGGCAGTATATGGGGTCTTGATAGGGGTGGTGTTTCAAGGTTTAGGGCAGTGGTGTTCGGGCAGTGTAGGGGGTTTTCCTGGGGGTTGGGTTTCAGGGTTTGGGACAGTTGTGTTCAGGCAGTATGGGGGGTCGTGCTGGGGGTGGTGTTTCAGGGTTTAGGGCAGTGCAGTGGTGTACAGGCAGTGTAGGGGGTCGTGCTGGGGCTGGTGTTTCAGGGTTTAGGGCAGTGCAGTGGTGTTCGGGCAGTGTAGGGGTTAATGCTGGGGCTGGTGTTTTAGAGTTTAGGGTAGTGCAGTGGTGTTTGTGTAGTGTAGGGGGTCATGCTGTTGCTAGTTTTTTAGGGTTTAGGCTAGAGCGGTGATGTTTGTGTAGTGTAGGGGGCGTGCTTGGGGTAGATTTAGGGTTTAGGGTAGTGCAGTGGTGTTTGGGTATTATAGGGGGTCGTGCTGGGGTAGTGTTTCAGGGTTTAGGGTAGTGCAGTGGTCTTTGGGTAGTGTAGTGGGTCATGCTGAGGGTAGATTTAGGGTTTAGGGTAGTGCAGTGGTGTTTGGGTAGTGTAGGGGTTGTGCTGGGGTAGATTTAGGGTTTAGGGTAGTGCAGTGGTGTTTGAGTAGTGTAGGGGGTCGTGCTGGGGTAGGCTTAGGGTAGTGCAGTGGTGTTTTGGTCGTGTAGGGAGTTGTGCTGCAGGGAGTGTTTTAGGGTTTAGGGTAGTGCACTGTTGTTTGGGTAGTGTAGGGGGTCGTTCTGGGGGTAGTGTTTTAGGATTTAGGGTAGAGCAGTGGTGTTTGGCTAGTGAAGGGTTCGTGCTGGGGTAATGGTTTATCGTTTAGGGAAGTGCAGTGGTGTTTGGGTAGTGTAGAGGGTACTGCTGGGGGTAGTGTTTTAGGGTTTAGGGCAGTGCAGTGGTGTTTGGGCAGTGTAGGGGGTCGTTCTGTGGCAGTGTAGCAGGGTTTAGGGCAGTGGTATTCAGGCAGTGTAGGGGGTCTTACTGGGGGTGGTGTTTCAGGTTTTAGGGCAGTGGATTGGTTTTCGGGAAGTGTAGGAGGTTATGCGGGGGTGGTGTTTCAGGGTTTATGGCACTGCAGTGGTGTTCGGGCAGTGTAGGGGGTCGTGCAGGGGGCTGGTGTTTCAGGGTTTAGGGTAGTGCTGTGGTGTTCGGGTAGTGTAGGGGGTTGTACTGAAAGTGGTGATTCAGGGTTTAGGGCAGTGCAGTGGTGTTCGGGCAGTGTAGGGGGTCGTGCTGGGGGTGGTGTTTCAGGGTTTAGGGCAGTGCAGTGGTGTTCGGGCAGTGTAGGGGGTCGTTCTGAGGTGGTGTTTCAGGTTTTAGGGCAGTACAGAGGTGCTCAGGCAGTGTTGGGGTGATGTAGGGGGTCGTGCTGGGGATGGTGTTTAGGGTTTATGGCAGGACAGTGGTGTTCGGGCAGTGTAGGGGGCCATGCAGGGATGGTGTTTCAGGGTCTACGGCTGTGCTGTTGTGCTTGGGCAGTGTAGGGGTTCGTGCTGGGGCTGGTGTTTTAGGGTTTAGGGCAGTGCAGTGGTGTTCGGCAGTGTAGGGGATCATGCAGGGGGTGGTGTTTTAGGGTTTACGGCAGTGCAGTGGTGTTCGGGCAGTGTAGGGGGTCATCCTGGGTATAGTGTTTTAGGGTTTAGGGCAGTGCAATGGTGTTCGGGTAGTGTAGGGGGTCGTGCTGGGGGTAGTGTTTTAGGGTTTAGGGTAATGCATTTGTGTTTGTGTAGTGAAGGGGGTCATGCTGGGGGTAGTGTTTTAGGGTTTAGGGCAGTGCAGTGGTGTTTGTGTAGTGTAGGGGATCATGCTAAGGGTGGTCTTTTAGGGTTTACGGCAGTACAGTGGTGTTCGGGCAGTGTAGGGGTCGTGCTGGGGGTGGTGTTTCAGGGTTTAGGGCAGTGCAGTGGTGTTCAGGCAGTGTAGGGGGTCGTGCGGGGTGGTGTTTCAGAGTTATATGGCAGTGCAGTGGTTTTCGGACAGTGTAGGGGGTCGTGCAGGGGGTAGCGTTTCAGAATTTAGGGCAGTGCAGTGGTGTTCGGGTAGTGTAGGGGGTCGTGCAGGGGGCTGGTGTTTCAGGGTTTAGGGCAGTGCAGTGATGTTAGGGCAGTGTAGGGGGTTGTGCAGGGGGCTGGTGTTTCAGGGTTTAGGGCAGTGCAGTGGTGTTTGGGCAGTGTAAGGGGTCGTGCAGGGGGCTGGTGTTTCAGGGTTTAGGGCAGTGCAGTGGTGTTCGGGCAGTGTAGGGGGTCGTGCAGGGGGCTGGTGTTTCAGGGTTTAGGGCAGTGCAGTGGTGTTCGGGCAGTGTAGGGGGTCGTACTGGAAGTGGTTTTTCAGAGTTTAGGGCAGTGCAGTGGTGTTCGGGCAGTGTAGGGGGTCGTGCTGGGGGTGGTGTTTCAGGGTTTAGGGCAGTACAGAGGTGTTCAGGCAGTGTTGGTGTCATATAGGGGGTCGTGCTGGGGGTGGTGTTTTAGGCTTTATGGCAGGACAGTGGTGTTCGGGCAGTGTAGGGGGTCGTGCAGGGATGGTGTTTCAGGGTTAAGGGCAGTGCATTTGTGCTCGGGCAGTGTAGGGGGTGGTGCAGGGGGTGGTGTTTCAGAGTTTAGGGCAGTGCAGTGGTGTTCGGGCAGTGTATGGGGTCTTGATAGGGGTGGTGTTTCAAGGTTTAGGGCAGTGGTGTTCGGGCAGTGTAGGGGGTTTTCCTGGGGGTTGGGTTTCAGGGTTTGGGACAGTTGTGTTACGGCAGTATAGGGGGTCGTGCTGGGGGTGGTGTTTCAGGGTTTAGTGCAGTGGTGTACAGGCAGTGTAGGGGGTCATGCTGGGGCTGGTGTTTCAGGGTTTAGGGCAGTGCAGTGGTGTTCGGGCAGTGTAGGGGTTCATGCTGGGGCTGGTGTTTTAGGGTTTAGGGTAGTGCAGTGGTGTTTGTGTAGTGTAGGGGGTCATGCTGTTGGTAGTTTTTTAGGGTTTAGGCTAGAGCGGTGATGTTTGTGTAGTGTAGGGGGGCGTGCTTGGGGTAGATTTAGGGTTTAGGGTAGTGCAGTGGTGTTTGTGTAGTGTAGGGGGTTGTGCTGGGGGTAGTGTTTAGGGTAGTGCAGTGGTGTTTGGGTATTATAGGGGGTCGTGCTGGGGTAGTGTTTCAGGGTTTAGGGTAGTGCAGTGGTCTTTGGGTAGTGTAGTGGGTCGTGCTGAGGGTAGATTTAGGGTTTAGGGTAGTGCAGTGGTGTTTGGGTAGTGTAGGGTTCGTGCTAGGATAGATTTAGGGTTTAGGGTAGTGCAGTGGTGTTTGGGTAGTGTAGGGGGTCGTGCTGGGGTGGGCTTAGGGTAGTGCAGTGGTGTTTTGGTCGTGTAGGGAGTTGTGCTGCGGGGGGTGTTTTAGGGTTTAGGGTAGTGCACTGGTGTTTGGGTAGTGTAGAGGGTCGTTCTGGGGGTAGTGTTTTAGGATTTAGGGTAGAGCAGTGGTGTTTGGCTAGTGAAGGGTTTGTGCTGGGGTAATGGTTTATCGTTTAGGGAAGTGCAGTGGTGTTTGGGTAGTGTAGAGGGTACTGCTGGGGGTAGTGTTTTAGGGTTCAGGGCAGTGCAGTGGTGTTTGGGCAGTGTAGGGGATCGTTCTGTGGCAGTGTTGCAGGGTTTAGGGCAGTGGTATTCAGGCAGTGTAGGGGGTCTTACTGGGCGTGGTGTTTCAGGTTTTAGGCAGTGGATTGGTGTTCAGGAAGTTTAGGAGGTTATGCGGGGGTGGTGTTTCAGGGTTTATGGCACTGCAGTGGTGTTCGGGCAGTGTAGGGGATCGTGCAGGGGGCTGGTGTTTCAGGGTTTAGGGTAGTGGAGTGGTGTTCGGGTAGTGTAGGGGGTCGTACTGGAAGTGGTGTTTCAGGGTTTAGGGCAGTGCAGTGGTGTTCGGGCAGTGTAGGGGGTCGTTCTGGGGGTGGTGTTTCAGGGTTTAGGGCAGTACAGAGGTGTTCAGGCAGTGTTGGAGGTGATGTAGGGGGTCGTGCTGGGGATGGTGTTTTAGGGTTTATGGCAGGACAGTGGTGTTCGGGCAGTGTAGGGGGCCGTGCAGGGATGGTGTTTCAGGGTCTAGGGCAGTGCTGTTGTGCTTGGGCAGTGTATGGGGTGGGGCAGGGGGTGGTGTTTCAGAGTTTAGGGCAGTGCAGTGGTGTTCAGGCAGTGTAGGGGGTCTTGATAGGGGTGGTGTTTCAAGGTTTAGGGCAGTGGTGTTCGGGCAGTGTAGCGGGTTTTCCTGGGGGTTGGGTTTCAGGGTTTAGGACACTTGTGTTTGGGCAGTATAGGGGGTCTTGCTGGGGGTGGTGTTTCAGGGTTTAGGGCAGTGCAGTGGTGTACGGGCAGTGTAGGGGGTCGTGCTGGGGCTGGTGTTTCAGGGTTTAGGGCAGTGCAGTGGTGTTCGGGCAGTGTAGGGGTTCATGCTGGGGCTGGTGTTTCAGGGTTTAGGGTAGTGCAGTGGTGTTTGTGTAGTGTAGGGGGTCATGCTGTTGGTAGTTTTTTAGGGTTTAGGCTAGTGTGGTGATGTTTGTGTAGTGTAGGGGGCGTGCTTAGGGTAGATTTAGGGTTTAGGGTAGCGCAGTTGTGTTTGTGTAGTGTAGGGGGTTGTGCTGGAGGAAGTGTTTAGGGTTTAGGGTAGTGCAGCGGTGTTTGGGTATTATAGCGGCTCGTGCTGGGGTAGTGTTTTAGGGTTTAGAGTAGTGCGGTGGTGTTTGGGTAGTGTAAGGGGTCATGCTGGGGTAGTGTTTCAGGGTTTAGGGTAGTGCAGTGGTCTTTGGGTAGTGTAGTGGGTCGTGCTGAGGGTAGATTTAGGGTTTAGGGTAGTGCAGTGGTGTTTGGGTAGTGTAGGGTTCGTGCTGGGATAGATTTAGGGTTTAGGGTAGTGCAGTGGTGTTTGGGTAGTGTAGGGGGTCGTGCTGGGGTGGGCTTAGGGTAGTGCAGTGGTGTTTTGGTCGTGTAGGGAGTTGTGCTGCGGGGGGTGTTTTAGGGTTTAGGGTAGTGCACTGGTGTTTGGGTAGTGTAGAGGGTCGTTCTGGGGGTAGTGTTTTAGGATTTAGGGTAGAGCAGTGGTGTTTGGCTAGTGAAGGGTTCGTGCTGGGGTAATGGTTTATCGTTTAGGGAAGTGCAGTGGTGTTTGGGTAGTGTAGAGGGTACTGCTGGGGGTAGTGTTTTAGGGTTCAGGGCAGTGCAGTGGTGTTTGGGCAGTGTAGGGGATCGTTCTGTGGCAGTGTTGCAGGGTTTAGGGCAGTGGTATTCAGGCAGTGTAGGGGGTCTTACTGGGCGTGGTGTTTCAGGTTTTAGGGCAGTGGATTGGTGTTCAGGAAGTTTAGGAGGTTATGCGGGGGTGGTGTTTCAGGGTTTATGGCACTGCAGTGGTGTTCGGGCAGTGTAGGGGATCGTGCAGGGGGCTGGTGTTTCAGGGTTTAGGGTAGTGGAGTGGTGTTCGGGTAGTGTAGGGGGTCGTACTGGAAGTGGTGTTTCAGGGTTTAGGGCAGTGCAGTGGTGTTCGGGCAGTGTAGGGGGTTGTTCTGGGGGTGGTGTTTCAGGGTTTCGGGCAGTACAGAGGTGTTCAGGCAGTGTTGGAGGTGATGTAGGGGGTCGTGCTGGGGATGGTGTTTTAGGGTTTATGGCAGGACAGTGGTGTTCGGGCAGTGTAGGGGGCCGTGCAGGGATGGTGTTTCAGGGTCTAGGGCAGTGCTGTTGTGCTTGGGCAGTGTATGGGGTGGGGCAGGGGGTGGTGTTTCAGAGTTTAGGGCAGTGCAGTGGTGTTCGGGCAGTGTAGGGGGTCTTGATAGGGGTGGTGTTTCAAGGTTTAGGGCAGTGGTGTTCGGGCAGTGTAGCGGGTTTTCCTGGGGGTTGGGTTTCAGGGTTTAGGACACTTGTGTTTGGGCAGTATAGGGGGTCTTGCTGGGGGTGGTGTTTCAGGGTTTAGGGCAGTGCAGTGGTGTACGGGCAGTGTAGGGGGTCGTGCTGGGGCTGGTGTTTCAGGGTTTAGGGCAGTGCAGTGGTGTTCGGGCAGTGTAGGGGTTCATGCTGGGGCTGGTGTTTCAGGGTTTAGGGTAGTGCAGTGGTGTTTGTGTAGTGTAGAGGGTCATGCTGTTGGTAGTTTTTTAGGGTTTAGGCTAGTGTGGTGATGTTTGTGTAGTGTAGGGGGGCATGCTTGGGGTAGATTTAGGGTTTAGGGTAGTGCAGTGGTGTTTGTGTTTGTGTACTGTAGTGTAGGGGGTTGTGCTGGGGGTAGTGTTTAGGGTTTAGGGAAGTGCAGTGGTGTTTGGGTAGTGTAGAGGGTACTGCTGGGGGTAGTGTTTTAGGGTTCAGGGCAGTGCAGTGGTGTTTGGGCAGTGTAGGGGATCGTTCTGTGGCAGTGTTGCAGGGTTTAGGGCAGTGGTATTCAGGCAGTGTAGGGGGTCTTACTGGGCGTGGTGTTTCAGGTTTTAGGGCAGTGGATTGGTGTTCAGGAAGTTTAGGAGGTTATGCGGGGGTGGTGTTTCAGGGTTTATGGCACTGCAGTGGTGTTCGGGCAGTGTAGGGGATCGTGCAGGGGGCTGGTGTTTCAGGGTTTAGGGTAGTGGAGTGGTGTTCGGGTAGTGTAGGGGGTCGTACTGGAAGTGGTGTTTCAGGGTTTAGGGCAGTGCAGTGGTGTTCGGGCAGTGTAGGGGGTTGTTCTGGGGGTGGTGTTTGAGGGTTTCGGGCAGTACAGAGGTGTTCAGGCAGTGTTGGAGGTGATGTAGGGGGTCGTGCTGGGGATGGTGTTTTAGGGTTTATGGCAGGACAGTGGTGTTCGGGCAGTGTAGGGGGCCGTGCAGGGATGGTGTTTCAGGGTCTAGGGCAGTGCTGTTGTGCTTGGGCAGTGTATGGGGTGGGGCAGGGGGTGGTGTTTCAGAGTTTAGGGCAGTGCAGTGGTGTTCGGGCAGTGTAGGGGGTCTTGATAGGGGTGGTGTTTCAAGGTTTAGGGCAGTGGTGTTCGGGCAGTGTAGCGGGTTTTCCTGGGGGTTGGGTTTCAGGGTTTAGGACACTTGTGTTTGGGCAGTATAGGGGGTCTTGCTGGGGGTGGTGTTTCAGGGTTTAGGGCAGTGCAGTGGTGTACGGGCAGTGTAGGGGGTCGTGCTGGGGCTGGTGTTTCAGGGTTTAGGGCAGTGCAGTGGTGTTCGGGCAGTGTAGGGGTTCATGCTGGGGCTGGTGTTTCAGGGTTTAGGGTAGTGCAGTGGTGTTTGTGTAGTGTAGAGGGTCATGCTGTTGGTAGTTTTTTAGGGTTTAGGCTAGTGTGGTGATGTTTGTGTAGTGTAGGGGGCGTGCTTAGGGTAGATTTAGGGTTTAGGGTAGCGCAGTTGTGTTTGTGTAGTGTAGGGGGTTGTGCTGGAGGAAGTGTTTAGGGTTTAGGGTAGTGCAGCGGTGTTTGGGTATTATAGGGGCTCGTGCTGGGGTAGTGTTTTAGGGTTTAGAGTAGTGCGGTGGTGTTTGGGTAGTGTAAGGGGTCATGCTGGGGTAGATTTAGGGTTTAGGGTAGTGCAGTGGTGTTTTGGTAGTGTAGGGAGTTGTGCTGCAGGGAGTGTTTTAGGGTTTAGGGTAGTGCACTGGTGTTTGGGTAGTGTAGGGGGTCGTTCTGGGGGTAGTGTTTTAGGGTTTAGGGTATTGCAGTGGTGTTTGGGTAGTGTAGTGGGTAGCGCTGGGGGTAGTTGTTTAGGGCTTAGGGCACTGCAGTGGTGTTTGTGTAGTGTAGGGGGTCCTGCTGGGGGTAGTGTTTTAGGATTTAGGGCAGAGCAGTGGTGTTTGGGTAGTGTAGAGGGTCGTGCTGTGGGTAGGGTTTTAGGGTTTAGGGCAGGGCTGTGGTGTTCGGGTAGTGTAGGGGGTTGTGCTGGGTGTGGTGTTTTAGGGTTTAGGGCAGTGCAGTGGGGTTCGGGCAGTGTAGGGGTTTGTGCTGGGGCTGGTGTTTTAGGGTTTAGGGCAGTGCAGTGGTGTTCGGCAGTGTAGGGGATCATGCAGGGGGTGGTGTTTTAGGGTTTACGGCAGTGCAGTGGTGTTCGGGCAGTGTAGGGGGTCATCCTGGGTGTAGTGTTTTAGGGTTTAGGGCAGTGCAATGGTGTTCGGGTAGTGTAGGGGGTCGTGCTGGGAGTAGTGTTTTAGGGTTTAGGGTAATGCATTTGTGTTTGTATAGTGAAGGGGGTCATGCTGGGGGTAGTGTTTTAGGGTTTAGGGCAGTGCAGTGTTGTTTGTGAAGTGTAGGGGATCATGCTAAGGGTGGTATTTTAGGGTTTATGGCAGTACAGTGGTGTTCGGGCAGTGTAGGGGTCGTGCTGGGGGTGGTGTTTCAGAGTTATATGGCAGTGCAGTGGTGTTCGGACAGTGTAGGGGGTCGTGCAGGGGGTGGTGTTTCAGAATTTAGGGCAGTGCAGTGGTGTTCGGGTAGTGTAGGGGGTTGTGCAGGGGGCTGGTGTTTCAGGGTTTAGGGCAGTGCAGTGGTGTTCGGGCAGTGTAGGGGGTCGTACTGGGAGTGGTGTTTCAGAGTTTAGGGCAGTGCAGTGGTGTTCGGGAAGTGTAGGGGGTCGTGCTGGGGGTGGTGTTTCAGGGTTTAGGGCAGTGCAGTGGTGTACGGGCAGTGTAGGGGGTCGTGCTGGGGCTGGTGTTTCAGGGTTTAGGGCAGTGCAGTGGTGTTCGGGCAGTGTAGGGGGTTCATGCTGGGGCTGGTGTTTCAGGGTTTAGGGTAGTGCAGTGGTGTTTGTGTAGTGTAGGGGGTCATGCTGTTGGTAGTTTTTTAGGGTTTAGGCTAGTGTGGTGATGTTTGTGTAGTGTAGGGGGCGTGCTTAGGGTAGATTTAGGATTTAGGGTAGTGCAGTTGTGTTTGTGTAGTGTAGGGGGTTGTGCTGGGGGAAGTGTTTAGGGTTTAGGGTAGTGCAGTGGTGTTTGGGTATTATAGGGGCTCGTGCTGGGGTAGTGTTTTAGGGTTTAGGGTAGTGCAGTGGTGTTTGGGTATTATAGGGGCTCGTGCTGGGGTAGTGCTTTAGGGTTTAGGGTAGTGCAGTGGTGTTTGGGTAGTGTAGGGGGTTGTGCTGGGGTAGTGTTTTAGGGTTTAGGGTAGTGTAGTGGTGTTTGGGTAGTGTAAGGGGTTGTGCTGGGGTAGATTTAGGGTTTAGGGTAGTGCAGTGGTGTTTTGGTAGTGTAGGGAGTTGTGCTGCAGGGAGTGTTTAAGGGTTTAGAGTAGTGCACTGGTGTTTCGGTAGTGTAGGGGGTCGTTCTGGGGGTAGTGTTTTAGGGTTTAGGGTAGTGCAGTGGTGTTTGGGTAGTGTAGTGGGTCGCGCTGGGGGTAGTGGTTTAGGGCTTAGGGCACTGCAGTGGTGTTTGTGTAGTGTAGGGGTCCTGCTGGGGGTAGTGTTTTAGGATTTAGGGCAGAGCAGTGGTGTTTGGGTAGTGTAGGGGGTCGTGCTGTGGGTAGGGTTTTAGAGTTTAGGGCAGGGCAGTGGTGTTTGGGTAGTGTAGGGGGTTGTGCTGGGTGTGGTGTTTTAGGGTTTAGGGCAGTGCAGTGGTGTTCGGGCAGTGTAGGGGCTCGTGCTGGGGCTGGTGTTTTAGGGTTTAGGGCAGTGCAGTGGTGTTCGGCAGTGTAGGGGATCATGCAGGGGGTGGTGTTTTAGGGTTTACGGCAGTGCAGTGGTGTTCGGGCAGTGTAGGGGGTCATCCTGGGTATAGTGTTTTAGGGTTTAGGGCAGTGCAATGGTGTTCGGGTAGTGTAGGGGGTCGTGCTGGGGGTAGTGTTTTAGGGTTTAGGGTAATGCATTTGTGTTTGTGTAGTGAAGGGGGTCATGCTGGGGGTAGTGTTTTAGGGTTTAGGGCAGTGCAGTGGTGTTTGTGTAGTGTAGGGGATCATGCTAAGGGTGGTCTTTTAGGGTTTACGGCAGTACAGTGGTGTTCGGGCAGTGTAGGGGTCGTGCTGGGGGTGGTGTTTCAGGGTTTAGGGCAGTGCAGTGGTGTTCAGGCAGTGTAGGGGGTCGTGCGGGGTGGTGTTTCAGAATTTAGGGCAGTGCAGTGGTGTTCGGGTAGTGTAGGGGGTCGTGCAGGGGGCTGGTGTTTCAGGGTTTAGGGCAGTGCAGTGATGTTAGGGCAGTGTAGGGGGTTGTGCAGGGGGCTGGTGTTTCAGGGTTTAGGGCAGTGCAGTGGTGTTTGGGCAGTGTAAGGGGTCGTGCAGGGGGCTGGTGTTTCAGGGTTTAGGGCAGTGCAGTGGTGTTTGGGCAGTGTAGGGGGTCGTGCAGGGGGCTGGCGTTTCAGGGTTTAGGGCAGTGCAGTGGTGTTCGGGCAGTGTAGGGGGTCGTGCAGGGGGTAGCGTTTCAGAATTTAGGGCAGTGCAGTGGTGTTCGGGTAGTGTAGGGGGTCGTGCAGGGGGCTGGTGTTTCAGGGTTTAGGGCAGTGCAGTGATGTTAGGGCAGTGTAGGGGGTTGTGCAGGGGGCTGGTGTTTCAGGGTTTAGGGCAGTGCAGTGGTGTTTGGGCAGTGTAAGGGGTCGTGCAGGGGGCTGGTGTTTCAGGGTTTAGGGCAGTGCAGTGGTGTTTGGGCAGTGTAGGGGGTCGTGCAGGGGGCTGGCGTTTCAGGGTTTAGGGCAGTGCAGTGGTGTTCGGGCAGTGTAGGGGGTCGTAATGGAAGTGGTTTTTCAGAGTTTAGGGCAGTGCAGTGGTGTTCGGGCAGTGTAGGGGGTCGTGCTGGGGGTGGTGTGTCAGGGTTTAGGGCAGTACAGAGGTGTTCAGCCAGTGTTGGGGTCATATAGGGGGTCGTGCTGGGGGTGGTGTTTTAGGCTTTATGGCAGGACAGTGGTGTTCGGGCAGTGTAGGGGGTCGTGCAGGGATGGTGTTTCAGTGTTAAGGGCAGTGCATTTGTGCTCGGGCAGAGTAGGGGGTGGTGCAGGGGGTGGTGTTTTAGAGTTTAGGGCAGTGCAGTGGTGTTCGGGCAGTGTATGGGGTCTTGATAGGGGTGGTGTTTCAAGGTTTAGGGCAGTGGTGTTCGGGCAGTGTAGGGGGTTTTCCTGGGGGTTGGGTTTCAGGGTTTGGGACAGTTGTGTTAAGGCAGTATAGGGGGTCGTGCTGGGGGTGGTGTTTCAGGGTTTAGTGCAGTGGTGTACAGGCAGTGTAGGGGGTCATGCTGGGGCTGGTGTTTCAGGGTTTAGGGCAGTGCAGTGGTGTTCGGGCAGTGTAGGGGTTCATGCTGGGGCTGGTGTTTCAGGGTTTAGGGTAGTGCAGTGGTGTTTGTGTAGTGTAGGGGGTCATGCTGTTGGTAGTTTTTTAGGGTTTAGGCTAGAACGGTGATGTTTGTGTAGTGTAGGGGGCGTGCTTGGGGTAGATTTAGGGTTTAGGGTAGTGCAGTGGTGTTTGTGTAGTGTAGGGGGTTGTGCTGGGGGTAGTGTTTAGGGTAGTGCAGTGGTGTTTGGGTATTATAGGGGGTCGTGCTGGGGTAGTGTTTCAGGGTTTAGGGTAGTGCAGTGGTCTTTGGGTAGTGTAGTGGTCGTGCTGAGGGTAGATTTAGGGTTTAGGGTAGTGCAGTGGTGTTTGGGTAGTGTAGGGTTCGTGCTGGGGTAGATTTAGGGTTTAGGGTAGTGCAGTGGTGTTTGGGTAGTGTAGGGGGTCGTGCTGGGGTGGGCTTAGGGTAGTGCAGTGGTGTTTTGGTCGTGTAGGGAGTTGTGCTGCGGGGGGTGTTTTAGGGTTTAGGGTAGTGCACTGGTGTTTGGGTAGTGTAGAGGGTCGTTCTGGGGGTAGTGTTTTAGGATTTAGGGTAGAGCAGTGGTGTTTGGCTAGTGAAGGGTTCGTGCTGGGGTAATGGTTTATCGTTTAGGGAAGTGCAGTGGTGTTTGGGTAGTGTAGAGGGTACTGCTGGGGGTAGTGTTTTAGGGTTCAGGGCAGTGCAGTGGTGTTTGGGCAGTGTAGGGGATCGTTCTGTGGCAGTGTTGCAGGGTTTAGGGCAGTGGTATTCAGGCAGTGTAGAGGGTCTTACTCGGGGTGGTGTTTCAGGTTTTAGGGCAGTGGATTGGTGTTCAGGAAGTTTAGGAGGTTATGCGGGGGTGGTGTTTCAGGGTTTATGGCACTGCAGTGGTGTTCGGGCAGTGTAGGGGATCGTGCAGGGGGCTGGTGTTTCAGGGTTTAGGGTAGTGGAGTGGTGTTCGGGTAGTGTAGGGGGTCGTACTGGAAGTGGTGTTTCAGGGTTTAGGGCAGTGCAGTGGTGTTCGGGCAGTGTAGGGGGTCGTGCTGGGGTGGTGTTTCAGGGTTTAGGGCAGTGCAGTGGTGTTCGGGCAGTGTAGGGGGTCGTTCTGGGGGTGGTGTTTCAGGGTTTAGGGCAGTACAGAGGTGTTCAGGCAGTGTTGGGGGTGATGTAGGGGGTCGTGCTGGGGATGGTGTTTTAGGGTTTATGGCAGGACAGTGGTGTTCGGGCAGTGTAGGGGGCCGTGCAGGGATGGTGTTTCAGGGTCTAGGGCAGTGCTGTTGTGCTTGGGCAGTATAGGGGGTGGGGCAGGGGGTGGTGTTTCAGAGTTTAGGGCAGTGCAGTGGTGTTCGGGCAGTGTAGGGGGTCTTGATAGGGGTGGTGTTTCAAGGTTTAGGGCAGTGGTGTTCGGGCAGTGTAGCGGGTTTTCCTGGGGGTTGGGTTTCAGGGTTTAGGACAGTTGTGTTTGGGCAGTATAGGGGGTCTTGCTGGGGGTGGTGTTTCAGGGTTTAGGGCAGTGCAGTGGTGTACGGGCAGTGTAGGGGGTCGTGCTGGGGCTGGTGTTTCAGGGTTTAGGGCAGTGCAGTGGTGTTCGGGCAGTTTAGGGGTTCATGCTGGGGCTGGTGTTTCAGGGTTTAGGGTAGTGCAGTGGTGTTTGTGTAGTGTAGGGGGTCATGCTGTTGGTAGTTTTTTAGGGTTTAGGCTAGTGTGGTGATGTTTGTGTAGTGTAGGGGGCGTGCTTAGGGTAGATTTAGGGTTTAGGGTAGTGCAGTTGTGTTTGTGTAGTGTAGGGGGTTGTGCCGGGGAAGGTGTTTAGGGTTTAGGGTAGTGCAGTGGTGTTTGGGTATTATAGGGGCTCGTGCTGGGGTAGTGTTTTAGGGTTTAGGGTAGTACAGTGGTGTTTGGGTAGTGTAGGGGGTTGTGCTGGGGTAGTGTTTTAGGGTTTAGGGTAGTGCAGTGGTGTTTGGGTAGTGTAAGGGGTCGTGCTGGGGTAGATTTAGGGTTTAGGGTAGTGCAGTGGTGTTTTGGTAGTATAGGGAGTTGTGCTGCAGGGAGTGTTTTAGGGTTTAGGGTAGTGCACTGGTGTTTGGGTAGTGTAGGGGGTACTGCTGGGGGTAGTGTTTTAGGGTTTAGGGCAGTGCAGTGGTGTTCGGGCAGTGTAGGGGGTCGTTCTGTGGCGGTGTTGCAGGGTTTAGGGCAGTGGTGTTCAGGCAGTGTAGGAGGTCTTACTGGGGGTGGTGTTTCAGGTTTTAGGGCAGTGCAGTGGTGTTCGGGTAGTGTAGGGGGTCGTACTGGAAGTGGTGTTTCGGGGTTTAGGGCAGTGCAGTGGTGTTCGGGCAGTGTAGGGGGTCGTGCTGTGGGTGGTGTTTCAGGGTTTAGGGCAGTGCAGTGGTGTTCGGGCAGTGTAGGGGGTCATTCTGGGGGTGGTGTTTCAGGGTTTAGGGCAGTACAGAGGTGTTCAGGCAGTGTTGGGGGTCATGTAGGGGGTCATGCTGGGGGTGGTGTTTTAGGGTTTATTGCAGGACAGTGGTGTTCGGGCAGTGTAGGGGGTCATGCAGGGATGGTGTTTCAGGGTTTAGGGCAGTGCATTTGTGCTCGGGCAGTGTAGGGGGTGGTGCAGAGGGTGGTGTTTCAGAGTTAAGGGCAGTGCAGTGGTGTTCGGGCAGTGTAGGGGGTCTTGATAGGGGTGGTGTTTCAAGGTTTAGGGCAGTGGTGTTCGGGCAGTGTAGGGGGTTTTCCTGGGGGTTGGGTTTCAGGGTTTGGGACAGTTGTGTTCGGGCAGTATAGGGGGTCTTGCTGGGGGTGGTGTTTCAGGGTTTAGGGCAGTGCAGTGGAGTACGGGCAGTGTAGGGGTCGTGCTGGGGCTGGTGTTTCAGAGTTTAGGGCAGTGCAGTGGTGTTCGGGCAGTGCAGGGGTTCATGCTGGGGCTGGTGTTTCAGGATTTAGGGTAGTGCAGTGGTGTTTGTGTATTGTAGGGGGTCATGCTGTTGGTAGTTTTTTAGGGTTTAGGCTAGTGTGGTGATGTTTGTGTAGTGTAGGGGGGCATGCTTGGGGTAGATTTAGGGTTTAGGGTAGTGCAGTGGTGTTTGTGTTTGTGTACTGTAGTGTAGGGGGTTGTGCTGGGGGTAGTGTTTAGGGTTTAGGGTAGTTCAGTGGTGCTTGGGTATTATAGAGGGTCGTGCTGGGGTAGTGTTTTAGGGTTTAGGGTAGTGAAGTGCTGTTTGAGTAGTGTAGGGGGTCATGCTGTGGTAGTGTTTTAGGGTTTAGGGTAGTGCAGTGGTGTTTTGGTAGTGTAAGGGGTCGTGCCGTGGGTAGATTTAGGGTTTAGGGTAGTGCAGTGGTGTTTTGGTAGTCTAGGGGTCATGCTAGGGTAGATTTAGGGTTTAGGGTAGTGCAGTGGTGTTTGGGTAGTGTAGGGGGGTCGTGCTGGGGGTGGGCTTAGGGTAGTGCAGTGGTGTTTTGGTAGTGTAGGGAGTTGTGCTGCGGGAGTGTTTTAGGGTTTAGGGTAGTGCACTGGTGTTTGGGTAGTGTAGGGGGTCGTTCTGGGGGTAGTGTTTTAGGATTTAGGGTAGAGCAGTGGTGTTTGGCTAGTGTAGGGTTCGTGCTGGGGTAATGGTTTATCGTTTAGGGAAGTGCAGTGGTGTTTGGGTAGTGTAGGGGGTACTGCTGGGGGTAGTGTTTTAGGGTTTAGGGCAGTGCAGTGTTGTTCGGGCAGTGTAGGGGTCGTTCTGTGGCGGTGTTGCAGGGTTTAGGGCAGTGGTGTTCAGGCAGTGTAGGGGGTCTTACTGGGGGTGGTGTTTCAGGTTTTAGGGCAGTGGATTGGTGTTTGGGAAGTGTAGGAGGTTGTGTGGGGGTGGTGTCTCAGGGTTTATGGCCCTGCAGTGGTGTTCAGGCAGTGTAGGGGTCGTGCGGGGGGTGGTGTTACAGGGTTTAGGGCAGTGCAGAGGTGTGCGGGCGTTGTATGGGGTCATGCGGGGGATGTTTCAGGTTTTAGGACAGCGCAGTTTTGTTCGGGCAATGTAGGGGGTCGTGCTGGAAGTGGTGTTTCAGGGTTTAGGGCAGAGCAGTGGTGTTCTGGCAGTGTAGGGGGTCGTGCTGGGGGTAGTGTTTTAGGGTTTAGGGCAGTGCAGTGGTGTTCGGGCAGTGTAGGGGGTCGTGCTGGGGTGGTGTTTCAGGGTTTAGTGCAGAGAAGTGGTATTTGGGCAGTGTAGGGGTCATGCTGGGGGTGGTGTTTTAGGGTTTAGGGCAGAGCAGTGGTGTTCAAGCAGAGTAGGGGGTTGTGCTGGGGTGGTGTTTAGGGTTTAGGGCAGTGCAGTGGTCTTCGGACAGCATAGAGGGTCATGCTGGGGGTGGTGTTTCAGGGTTAGGGCAGTGCAGTGGTGTTCGGGCAGTGTAGGCGGTTGTGCAGGGTTGGTGTTTCAGGGTTTAGGGCAGTGCAGTGGTGCTCAGGCAGTGTAGGGGGTCGTACTGGAAGTGGTGTTTCAGGGTTTAGGGCAGTGCAGTGGTGTTCGGGCAGTGTAGGGGGGTCATTCTGGGGGTGGTGTTTCAGGGTTTAGGGCAGTACAGAGGTGTTCAGGCAGTGTTGGGGGTCATGTAGGGGGTCATGCTGGGTGTGGTGTTTTAGGGTTTATGGCAGGACAGTGGTGTTCGGGCAGTGTAGGGGGTCATGCAGGGATGGTGTTTCAGGGTTTAGGGCAGTGCATTTGTGCTCGGGCAGTGTAGGGGGTGGTGCAGAGGGTGGTGTTTCAGAGTTTAGGGCAGTGCAGTGGTGTTCGGGCAGTGTAGGGGGTCTTGATAAGGGTGGTGTTTCAAGGTTTAGGGCAGTGGTGTTCGGGCAGTGTAGGGGGTTTTCCTGGGGGTTGGGTTTCAGGGTTTGGGACAGTTGTGTTCGGGCAGTATAGGGGGTCTTGCTGGGGGTGGTGTTTCAGGGTTTAGGGCAGTGCAGTGGTGCTCAGGCAGTGTAGGGGGTCGTACTGGAAGTGGTGTTTCAGGGTTTAGGGCAGTGCAGTGGTGTTCAGGCAGTGTAGGGGGTCGTGCTGGGGGTGGTGTTTCAGGGTTTAGGGCAGTGCAGTGGTGTTCGGGCAGTGTAGGGGGTCATTCTGCCGGTGGTGTTTCAGGGTTTAGGGCAGTACAGAGGTGTTCAGGCAGTGTTGGGGGTCATGTAGGGGTTCATGCTGGGTGTGGTGTTTTAGGGTTTATAGCAGGACAGTGGTGTTCGGGCAGTGTAGGGGGTCATGCAGGGATGGTGTTTCAGAGTTTAGGGTAGTGCAGTGGTGTTTGGGCAGTGTAGGGGGTCTTGATAAGGGTGGTGTTTCAAGGTTTAGGGCAGTGGTGTTCGGGCAGTGTAGGGGGTTTTCCTGGGGGTTGGGTTTCAGGGTTTGGGACAGTTGTGTTCGGGCAGTATAGGGGGTCTTGCTGGGGGTGGTGTTTCAGGGTTTAGGGCAGTGCAGTGGAGTACGGGCAGTGTAGGGGGTCGTGCTGGGGCTGGTGTTTCAGAGTTTAGGGCAGTGCAGTGGTGTTCGGGCAGTGTAGGGGTTCATGCTGGGCTGGTGTTTCAGGATTTAGGGTAGTGCAGTGGTGTTTGTGTAGTGTAGGGGGTCATGCTGTTGGTAGTTTTTTAGGGTTTAGGCTAGTGTGGTGATGTTTGTATAGTGTAGGGGGGCATGCTTGGGGTAGATTTAGGGTTTAGGGTAGTGCAGTGGTGTTTGTGTACTGTAGTGTAGGGGGTTGTGCTGGGGGTAGTGTTTAGGGTTTAGGGTAGTTCAGTGGTGTTTGGGTATTATAGAGGGTCATGCTGGGGTAGTGTTTTAGGGTTTAGTGTAGTGAAGTGGTGTTTGAGTAGTGTAGGGGGTCATGCTGTGGTAGTGTTTTAGGGTTTAGGATAGTGCAGTGGTGTTTTGGTAGTGTAAGGGGTCGTGCTGTGGGTAGATTTAGGGTTTAGGGTAGTGCAGTGGTGTTTGGGTAGTGTAGGGGTCATGCTAGGGTAGATTTAGGGTTTTTGGTACTGCAGTGGTGTTTGGGTAGTGTAGGGGGTCGTGCTGGGGGTGGGCTTAGGGTAGTGCAGTGGTGTTTTGGTAGTGTAGGGAGTTGTGCTGCGGGGAGTGTTTTAGGGTTTAGGGTAGTGCACTGGTGTTTGGGTAGTGTAGGGGGTCATTCTGGGGGTAGTGTTTTAGGATTTAGGGTAGAGCAGTGGTGTTTGGCTAGGGTAGGGTTCGTGCTGGGGTAATGGTTTATCGTTTAGGGAAGTGCAGTGGTGTTTGGGTAGTGTAGGGGGTACTGCTGGGGGTAGTGTTTTAGGGTTTAGGGCAGTGCAGTGGTGTTCGGGCAGTGTAGGGGGTCGTTCTGTGGCAGTGTTGCAGGGTTTAGGGCAGTGGTGTTCAGGCAGTGTAGGGGGTCTTACTGGGGGTGGTGTTTCAGGTTTTAGGGCAGTGGATTGGTGTTCAGGAAGTGTAGGAGGTTGTGCGGGGGTGGTGTCTCAGGGTTTATGGCCCTGCAGTGGTGTTCAGGCAGTGTAGGGGTCGTGCGGGGGGTGGTGTTACAGGGTTTAGGGCAGTGCAGAGGTGTGCGGGCGTTGTATGGGGTCATGCGGGGGGTGTTTCAGGTTTTAGGACAGCGCAGTTTTGTTCGGGCAATGTAGGGGGTCGTGCTGGGAGTGGTGTTTCAGGGTTTAGGGCAGAGCAGTGGTGTTCTGGCAGTGTAGGGGGTCGTGCTGGGGGTAGTGTTTTAGGGTTTAGGGCAGTGCAGTGGTGTTCGTGCAGTGTAGGGGGTCGTGCTGGGGGTGGTGTTTCAGGGTTTAGTGCAGAGAAGTGGTATTTGGGCAGTGTAGGGGTCATGCTGGGGGTGGTGTTTTAGGGTTTAGGGCAGAGCAGTGGTGTTCGGGCAGAGTAGGGGGTTGTGCTGGGGTGGTGTTTAGGGTTTAGGGCAGTGCAGTGGTCTTCGGACAGCATAGAGGGTCATGCTGGGGGTGGTGTTTCAGGGTTAGGGCAGTGCAGTGGTGTTCGGGCAGTGTAGGGGGTCGTGCGGGGGAGGTGTTTCAGGGTTTAGGGCAGTGCAGTGGTGCTCGGGCAGTGTAGGGGGTTGTGCAGGGGGTGATGTTTCAGAGTTTAGGGCAGTGCAGTGATGTTCGGGCAGTGTAGATGGTCTTAATGGGGTGGTGTTTCAGGGTTTAGGGCAGTGCAGTTGTGCTCGGCAGTGTAGGGGGTCGTGCAGGGGGTTGTGTTTCAGAGTTTAGGGCAGTGCAGTGGTGTTCAGGCAGTATAGGGGGTCTTGATGGGGGTGGTGTTTTAGGGTTTAGGGCAATGGTGTTCGGGCAGTGTAGGGGGTCTTCCTGGGGGTTGTGCTTCAGGGTTTGGGGCAGTTGTGATCGGGCAGTGTAGGTGGTCTTGCTGGGTGTGGTGTTTCAGGGTTTAGGGCAGTGCAGTGGTGTTGGGCAGTGTAGGCGGTCGTGCAGGGGTGGTGTTTCAGGGTTTAGAGCAGTGCAGTGGTGCTCAGGCAGTGTAGGGGGTCATGCAGTGGGTGTTGTCTAAGGGTTTAGGACAGTGCAGTGGTGCTCGGGCAGTGTAGGGAGTCTTGTTGGGGGTGGTGTTTCAGGGTTTAGGGCAGTGGTGTTCGGGCAGTGTAGAGGGTCTTGCTGGGGGTGGTAATTCAGGGTTTTGGGCAGTTATGTTCAGACAGGGTAGGGGGTCTTGCTGGGGGCGCTGTTTCAGGGTTTAGGGCAGTGCAGTAGTGTTTGGGCAGTGTAGGGGTCATGCTGGGGCTGGTGTTTCAGGGTTTAGGGCAGTGCAGTGGTGTTTGGGCAGTGTAGGGTGATGTGCTGGGGATGGTGTTTCAGGGTTTAGGGCAGAGCAGCGGTGTTCGGGCAGTGTAGGGGTTCACGCTGGGGCTGGTGTTTCAGGGTTTTGGGTAGAGCAGTGGTGTTCGGGGAGTGTAGGGGGCCGCGCTGGAGCTCGTTTTTCAGGGTTTTGGGCAGTGCAGTGGTGTTCGGGCAGTGATGGGGGTCTTGATGGGGGTAGTGTTTCAGGGTTTAGGGCAGTGGTGTTCAGGCAGTGTAGGGGGTCTTGCTGGGGGTGGTGTTTCAGGGTTTTTGGCAGTGCAGTAGTGTTTGGGCAGTGTAGGGGAGCTTGCCAAGGGTAGTGTTTCAGGGTTTAGGGCAGTGCAGTGGGTTTCGGGCAGTGTAGAGGGTTGGGCAGGGGGTGGTGTTTCAGGGTTTAGGGCAGTGTAGTGGTGTACGGGCAGTGTAGGGGGTCATGCAGCGGTGGTGTTTTGGGGTTTATGGCCGTACAGTGGTGTTCCGGCAGTGTAGGGTGTCATGTGGGGGTGGTGTTGCAGGGTTTAGGACAGTGCAGTGGTGTTCGGGAGTTGTATGGGGTCATGTGGGGGGTGGTGTTTCACGGTTTAGGGCAGTGCAGTGGTGTTCGGGCAGTGTAGGGGGTCATGCTGGGGGTGGTTTTTTAGGGTTTAGGGCAGTGCAGTGGTGTTTGGGCAGTGTAGGGGGTCGTGCAGGTGTGGTGTTTCAGGGTTTAGGGCAGTGCAGTGGTGCTCGGGCAGTGTAGGGGGTCGTGCAGGGGGTGGTGTTTCAGAGTTTACAGCAGTGCAGTGGTGTTCGGGCAGCATAGAGGGTCATGCTGGGGGTGGTGTTTCAGGGTTCAGGGCAGTGCAGTGGTGTTCGGGCAGTGTAGGGGGTTGTGCAGGGGTGGTGTTTCAGGGTTTAGGGCAGTGCAGTGGTGCTCCGGCAGTGTAGGGCGTCGTGCAGGGGGTGGTGTTTCAGAGTTTAGGGCAGTGCAGTTGTGTTCGGGCAGTGTAGAGGGTCTTGATGGGGTGGTTTTTCAGGGTTTAGGGCAGTGCACTTGTGCTCGGGCAGTGTAGGGGGTCGTGCAGGGGGTGGTGTTTCAGAGTTTAGGGCAGTGCAGTGGTGTTCGGGCAGTATAGGGGGTCTTGATGGGGGTGGTGTTTCAGGGTTTAGGGCAATGGTGTTCGGGCAGTGTAGGGGGTCTTCCTGGGGGTCGTGCTTCAGGGTTTGGGCCAGTTGTGATTGGGCAGTGTAGGTGGTCTTGCTGTGTGTGGTGTTTCAGGGTTTAGGGCAGTGCAGTGGTGTTCGGGCAGTGTATGTGGTCTTGCAGGGGTGGTGTTTCAGGGTTTAGAGCAGTGCAGTGGTGCCCAGGCAGTGTAGGGGGTCATGCAGGGGGTGGTGTCTCAGGGTTTAGGACAGTGCAGTGGTGCTCAGGCAGTGTAGGGAGTCTTGTTGGGGGTGGTGTTTTAGGGTTTAGGGCAGTGGTGTTTGGGCAGTGTAGAGGGTCTTGCTGGGGGTGGTAATTCAGTGTTTGGGGCAGTTAAGTTCAGGCAGAGTAGGGGGTCTTGCTGGGGGTGCTGTTTCAGGGTTTAGGGCAGTGCAGTAGTGTTCGGGCAGTGTAGGGGGTCATGCTGGGGCTGGTGTTTCAGGGTTTAGGGCAGTGCAGTGGTGTTCGGGTAGTGTAGGGGGCGTGCTGGGCCTGGTGTTTCAGGGTTTAGAGCAGTGCAGCGGTGTTTGGGCAGTGTAGGGGGATGTGCTGGGGATGGTATTTCACGGTTTAGGGCAGAGCAGCGGTGTTCGGGCAGTGTAGGGGGCCGTGCTGGGGCTGGTTTTTCAGGGTTTAGGGCAGTGCAGTGGTGTTCGGTCAGTGTTGGGGGTCTTGATGGGGGTAGTGTTTCAGGGTTTTGGGCAGTTGTGTTCAGGCAGCGTAGGGGGTCTTGCTGGGGGTGGTGTTTCAGGGTTTAGGGCAGTGCAGTAGTGTTCGGGCAGTGTAGGGGATCTTGCCGAGGGTAGTGTTTCAGGGTTTAGGGCAGTGCAGTGGTGTTCGGGCAGTGTAGAGGGTTCTGCAGGGGGTGATGTTTCAGGGTTTAGGGCAGTGTAGTGGTGTTCGGGCAGTGTAGGGGGTCGTGCAGCGGTGGTGTTTCGGGGTTTATGGCCGCACAGTGGTGTTCGGGCAGTGTAGGGGGTCTTGCGGGGGTGGTGTTTCAGGGTTTAGGGCAGTGCAGTGGTGTTCGGGCAGTATAGGGGGTCGTGGAGTGGTGGTGTTTCGGGGTTTATGGCCGTACAGTGGTGTTCAGGCAGTGTAGGGGGTCATGTGGGGGTGGTGTTGCAGGGTTTAGGACAGTGCAGTGGTGTTCAGTAGTTGTATGGGGTCATGTGGGGGGTGGTGTTTTAGGGTTTAGGGCAGTGCAGTGGTGTTCGGGCAGTATAGGGGGTCGTGCTGCGGTTGGTGTTTCAGGGTTTAGT
Source organism: Triturus cristatus (assembly GCF_964204655.1). Lineage (NCBI taxonomy): Eukaryota > Metazoa > Chordata > Amphibia > Caudata > Salamandridae > Triturus > Triturus cristatus. The sequence continues at coordinate 596,872,360 of NC_140592.1, read as the reverse complement.
GCAGTGGTGTTCGGGCAGAGTAGGGGGTCTTGCTGGGGTGGTGTTTCAGGGTTTAGGGCAGTGCAGTGGTGTTCGGGCAGTGGAGGGGGTCGTGCAGGGGTGGTGTTTTGGGGTTTATGGCAGTGCAGTGGTGTTCGGGTAGTGTAGGAGGTCATGTGGGGGTGGTGTTGCAGGGTTTAGGGCAGTGCAGTGGTGTTTGGGTGTTGTATGGGGTCATGTGGGGGGTGGTATTTCAGGGTTTATGGCAGTGCAGTTTTGTACAGGCAGTGTAGGGGGTCTTGCTGGGGGTGGAGTTTCAGGGTTTAGGGCAGTGCAGTAGTTTTCGGGCAGTGTAGGGGATCTTGCTGAGGGTAGTGTTTCAGGGTTTAGAGCAGTGCATTGGTGTTTGGGCAGTGTAGGGGGTTTTGTGGGGGTGGTGTTTCAGAGTTTAGGGCAGTGCATTGGTGTTCAGGCAATGTAGGGGTTCTTGCTGGGGGTGGTGTTTCAGGGTTTAGGGCAGTATAGTGGTGTTCGGACAGTGTAGAGGGTCATGCAGCGGTGGTATTTCAGAGTTTAGGGCAGTGCAGTGGTGTTCGGGCAGTGTAGGGGGTCATGTGGGGGGTGGTGTTTTAGGGTTTAGGGCAGTGCAGTGGTGTTCAGGCAGTGTAGGGGGCCGTGCTGGGGTTGGTGTTTCAGGGTTTAGGGCAGTGCAGTGGTGTTCGGGCAGAATAGGGTGTCATGCTGGGGTTGATGTTTCAGGATTTAGGGCAGTGGTGTTCGGGCACTGTAGGGGGTCTTGCTGGGGTGGTGTTTCAGGGTTTATGGCAGTGCAGTGGTGTTCGGGCAGTGGAGGGTTCATGTCGGTGTGGTGTTGCAGGGTTTAGGGCAGTGCAGTGGTGTTTGGGTGTTGTATGGGGTCGTGCAGGGGGTGGTGTTTCAGGGTTTAGGGAAATGCAGTGGTGTTCGGGCAGTGTAGGGGGTCGTGCTGGGGCTGGTGTTTCAGGGTTTAGGGCAGTGCAGTGGTGTTCGGGCAGTGTAGGAAGTCATGCTGGGGCTAGCGTTTCAGGGTTTAGGGCAGTGCAGTGGTGTTCGGGCAGTGTAGGGGGTCGTGCAGGGGGCTCGTGTTTCAGAATTTAGGACAGTGCAGTGGTGTTTGGGCAGTGCAGGGGGTCGTACTGGAAGTGGTGTTTCAGGGTTTAGGGCAGTGCAGTGGTGTTCAGGCAGTGTAGGGGGTCATGCAGGGATGGTGTTTCAGGGTTTAGGGCAGTGCAGTTTGTAGTAATCAAGTCCACTCAGTTGTGGTGATTTAAAGTAGGTTTATTGGAAGTTGGTACAAGATCACAGGTAGATAAAAAGAGGACCAGATGAGGATCTGTTCAGGTCCAGAGGGAGACCCCACCAGGAGCAGCCAGCAGGCAGCTCAGCCCAGTCAACTGTCATTACTCACTGCCATTTCCCAACATTCTGACAGCATCATCACCTTAACATTCCACTGGTGGTAGAATGGCATTGCATTAGCATTTGCAGGATATAACATATCCCCCTTCCTTATACGGGAAAACATAAAGCTAGAAACATAAGAGAAGAACCTGAGAAAGTGAAAGCAAAATGATTATACAAAAGCAGGGAAAACAACAACGAGAGAACAATGATCATAAGAAAAGCAGTGTGAGAACAACCATAGAGAAATTAAGAAACAGAGAAGAATCAAACATAGAAACCATCCTCCCTTCTTACACAACAGCGTAGAGGAAAAAACAACAACGTAAGAGAAACGGATAAAAGAAAACACGAAAGATTGCCCCAAAGCACACCCACTGGCCAGAACAGGAATGAAATGGAGGCTGAAAATGGAAAACGAAGAGAACACAGATCAACAGATACCGACGAAGGCAGAGGAAAAAACACGACAGAAAAACAAAAAAGAAATAAATCCAGAATCCACAAAAGACGCGAGAAGAAGACCTCAGAAGGAAACAGAAAAGAAGAAAGAAACAAGGAAGATGAGGAAAAATATAAGGGTAAATCCCCATCCAAACACCATTATCATAAAGCAATAACAAAATTGTAATGCAACGATAACAGTGCAAAAATAGCAATAAAAATAGAATATCAACAGAACATACTTAGCAATGAAACCACGAAAATCACCCAAATAGGGTATAAACCTAAGCTAAATATGTGAACTAGAATACATGGGTGAGAACCCATGACTGATCTATTGGGAAAGAGATAACTTGTGCACAAAACTGGGAAAGCTCCCCATACACATATAAGTGTAAGAACAAACTTTGTGTGGAAAACCCACACCGTGCACTGAAGTAATGTAGCACATATGAGTAGGTACACATGACATATTCCAAACAATGAAAGGAATATTTGGGTAAGACCCCTGGTAATGCAAAAGGACTGAAACCTTTGCATGAAATCCCTGTAAAAGGGTCGAACAGACAGTGTTTGGGTCAGAACCCACACTTATCCAATAGGACTGAAACCTTGCATGAGAATTGACAGTGCATGGGTAGGAACCCATATACTTAATGCAAACGGGCTACACCCTTGCATAGCTCCCAGGAGGGAGAATCGAGTTGTGCACAAAAAAAAATACACCCTATGTAGAGTAAAAAGACAAGCGAACTAAACACATGAGAATTATGCGTACAGTGAGCAAATGGGACTTAAACCCATTGCTGGCAAATGGGACTAAAACCCATTGCAATCCCGATGTTGGGAGACACATGGCATGCCAAAAGACAGTTAACAATGGACTAATTACGACGTGTACCCTGACGGTATGTACCTACGGGGTGAATACCTAGAGTCCATGAATAATATTGAGACATAAGCAATCAAGCGAAGCCATAGCGTTTGAAACACAACATAATGCCATAGAACTGTGACACACGCCGGTGAGCGATCTTTCACCCGAGTCGTGCTAGAAAAGAAACACACTTATGTAAGGGAACCAATAGCATGCACAGAAAACAAAAGTAACGAGGAGGTGGGAATACAACCCACGGTAATATGTAGGGAAACTCCAAACACAGAACATTTGAAAACGAAGCTTGGACTCGCTAAAACCATTAGTACAGGTAGATGAAAAATACCATGTTAAAATTACCCATTCCCCAAAAATGGAGAAACACTTATGGGAAACAAACAGGCTGAGTTAAAAATTGGTGTGCCTATCTTCGAATTAATAGACAAGCGTGGGACAGATCGTGACACTTCATGGAGACATGTCATAGAAGTCATCAAACAATAAACACGGCAGAAAAATGAAGAAACTAGCAGTAGATGAAAGTACTCGAAAACTTGAATGAAATCCACCTGTGTCCTCAGACCTAGACTCCATTTGTGCTGCTGAAAAAAAACATACAACGGCGATGCTTCGACAATGTACCTCAGTCCAACGAGAGTCTTAAAAGCAGAGCGTCACGAGAGTCTTAACTGCAGAGCGTCCCTTCCCTTTGGTAGGACACAGACTTCCGTAGTTGCAAGCATCTCCACGTTATCGATGCGTGATCAGGTTGGCAACTTGAAGGGAACACCTTCCGAAAAAGCAGGAAACAAAACGTAGCTGATCTGCCAATCCTAAAATGGCGGCACGCTTAAAGACGCCGCACCGGATGGCTTGCGGCAAAAACGTACACCAAACGTCATCCACAGCACGGAGAATGAAGAAAGCACACACGTCATGGGAGACATCACGGAGGGAACGAAGGTATGGAGAGGCTGCGCGTAATGTCAGTGTGCGCGTGCTGGGAGGCTCGTGTAGATTTTGAATGACCACGCTTCAACTGCCATGTCGCAGCACCAACCCCTGAAGTATCATAATTAAAAACAAAAGTCCCCCACTGACCAACTAATGTAAAAAAAAAATGATTTGCTGCAGGGTAAAAACGAACAGGGATTTAGCTGGAAATATCAAATGACAGAAAGTCAGAAGTTGTAAACGCTGCAGAAATAAACCCCAGGTGTCAGGGAAAACACACTCTCGATGATGGTGCCCACAGCAGAAGCAGGAGGAAGTGGCACAGCAAGGCTTTGAATGAGAAAGTAAGAAGGCTTACCCTCACTTAAAGTACAATACAAGTAGAGGTAGCAGTGAGCAAGTTGCACTATTCCTTTCCAGAGTGCAGACGTTGATAAATGGCAGGCTATGCAGATTAGAGTCAGACACACACTTCTTCCAAACAGTGCAGACGTTAATGAGTGGGAGGCTTACCCTCACGTTAGTGGGCTTACCCTCAGTTGAATGTACAGCACAGCCCACGTAGAATTAATGGGGAGTAGGCATGCCAAGTTGGAATGAGCAGCTCCAGAAGCAGCACTTCCCCAGATGCATAGGTACAACTGGCAGACTGTTGTGGGCGACAGATGGGAGGTCACTGGTGGGGTCCGGATGCCAGTTGGGGTACCTTGACTTGAGTTGCAGAAGGTTCTTTATTTCAAGTTGCTTGAAGTCCTTGAAGAGGTGACAGAAGTAGGTTCTTTAAAGATCGTCGCCAAAATACTGTAGTAATCAAGTCCACTCAGTTGTGGTGATTTAAAGTAGGTTTATTGGAAGTTGGTACAAGATCACAGGTAGATAAAAAGAGGACCAGATGAGGATCTGTTCAGGTCCAGAGGGAGACCCCACCAGGAGCAGCCAGCAGGCAGCTCAGCCCAGTCAACTGTCATTACTCACTGCCATTTTCCAACATTCTGACAGCATCATCACCTTAACATTCCACTGGTGGTAGAATGGCATTGCATTAGCATTTGCAGGATATAACACAGTTGTGCTCGGGCAGTGTAGGGGGTGGTGCAGGGGGTGGTGTTTTAGAGTTTAGGGCAGTGCAGTGGTGTTCGGGCAGTGTAGGGGGTCTTGTTAGGGGTGGTGTTTCAGGGTTTAGGGCAGTGGTGTTCGGGCAGTGTAGGGTGTTTTCCTGGTGGTTGGGTTTCAGGGTTTGGGACAGTTGTGTTCAGGCAGTATAGGGGGTCTTGCTGGGGGTGGTGTTTCAGGGTTTAGGGCAGTCAAGTGGTGTACGGGCAGTGTAAGGGGGCGTGCTTGGGGTAGATTTAGGGTTTAGGGTTGTGCTGTGGTGTTTGTGTAGTGTAGGGGGTCATGCTGGGAGTAGTGTTTAGGGATTAGGGTAGTGCAGTGGTGTTTGAGTATTGTAGGGGGTCGTGCTGGGGTAGTGTTTTACGGTTTAGGGTAGTGAAGTGGTGTTTAGGTAGTGTAAGGGGTCGTGCTGAGGGTAGATTTAGGGTTTAGGTTAGTGCAGTGGTGTTTGGGTAGTGTTGGGGTCGTGCTGGGGTAGATTTAGGGTTTAGGGTAGTGCAGTGGTGTTTGGGTAGTATAGGGGGTCGTGCTGGGGGTGGGCTTAGGGTTTAGGGTAGTGCACTGGTGTTTGGGTAGTGTTGGGGTCGTGCTGGGGTAGATTTAGGGTTTAGGGTAGTGCAGTGGTGTTTGGGTAGTATAGGGGGTCGTGCTGGGGGTGGGCTTAGGGTTTAGGGTAGTGCACTGGTGTTTGGGGAGTATAGGGGGTCGTGCTGGGGGTAGTGTTTTAGAATTTAGGGTAGAGCAGTGGTGTTTGGCTAGTGTAGGGTTCGTGCTGGGGTAGATTTAGGGTTTAGGGTAGTGCAGTGGTGTTTTGGTAGTGTAGGGAGTTGTGCTGCAGGGAGTGTTTTAGGATTTAGGGTAGTGCACTGGTGTTTGGGTAGTGTAGGGGGTCGTTCTGGGGTAGTGTTTTAGGATTTAGGGTAGAGCAGTGGTGTTTGGCTAGTGTAGGGTTCGTGCTGGGGTAATGGTTCATCATTTAGGGAAGTGCAGTGGTGTTTGGGTAGTGTAGGGGGTACTGCTGGGGATAGTGTTTTAGGGTTTAGGGGAGTGCAGTGGTGTTCAGGCAGTGTAGGGGGTTGTTCTGAGGGCGGTGTTGCAGGGTTTAGGGCAGTGGTGTTAAGGCAGTGTAGGGGGTCTTACTGGGGGTGGTGTTTCAGGTTTTAGGGCAGTGGATTGGTGTTCGGGAAGTGTAGGAGGTTGGCGGGGGTGGTGTTTCAGGGGTAATGCCACTGCAGTGGTGTTCAGGCAGTGTAGGGGTCGTGCGGGGGTGGTGTTACAGTGTTTAGGGCAGTGCAGTGGTGTTTTGGCGTTGTATGGGGTCATGCGGGTGTGTTTCAGGGTTTAGGACAGTGCAGTTTTGTTCGGGCAATGTAGGGGGTCGTGCTGGGAGTGGTGTTTCAGGGTTTAGGGCAGAGCAGTGGTGTTCTGGGAGTGTAGGGGGTCGTGCTGGGGGTAGTGTTTTAGGGTTTAGGGCAGTGCAGTGGTGTTCGGGAGTTGTATGGGGTCATGTGGGGGGTGGTGTTTCACGGTTTAGGGCAGTGCCGTGGTGTTCGGGCAGTGTAGGGGGTCATGCTGTGGGTGGTTTTTTAGGGTTTAGGGCAGAGCAGTGGTGTTTGGGCAGTGTAGGGGGTCGTGCAGGTGTGGTGTTTCAGGGTTTAGGGCAGTGCAGTTGTGTTCGGGCAGTGTAGAGGGTCTTGATGGGGTGGTGTTTCAGGGTTTAGGGCAGTGCACTTCTGCTCGGGCAGTGTAGGGGGTCGTGCAGGGGGTGGTGTTTCAGAGTTTAGGGCAGTGCAGTGGTGTTCGGGCAGTATAGGGGGTCTTGATGGGGGTGGTGTTTCAGGGTTTAGGGCAATGGTGTTCGGGCAGTGTAGGGGGGTCTTCCTGGGGGTTGTGCTTCAGGGTTTGGGCCAGTTGTGATCGGGCAGTGTAGGTGGTCTTGCTGTGTGTGGTGTTTCAGGGTTTAGGGCAGTGCAGTGGTGTTCGGGCAGTGTAGGTGGTCTTGCAGGGGTGGTGTTTCAGGGTTTAGAGCAGTGCAGTGGTGCTCGGGCAGTGTAGGGGGTCATGCAGGGGGTGGTGTCTCAGGGTTTAGGACAGTGCAGTGGTGCTCAGGCAGTGTAGGGAGTCTTGTTGGGGGTGGTGTTTCAGGGTTTAGGGCAGTGGTGTTCGGGCAGTGTAGAGGGTCTTGCTGGGGGTGGTAATTCAGTGTTTGGGGCAGTTATGTTCAGGCAGAGTAGGGGGTCTTGCTGGGGGTGCTGTTTCAGGGTTTAGGGCAGTGCAGTAGTGTTCGGGCAGTGTAGGGGGTCATGCTGGGGCTGGTGTTTCAGGGTTTAGGGCAGTGCAGTGGTGTTCGGGTAGTGTAGGTGGTCGTGCTGGGCCTGGTGTTTCAGGGTTTAGAGCAGTGCAGCGGTGTTTGGGCAGTGTAGGGGGATGTGCTGGGGATGGTGTTTCACGGTTTAGGGCAGAGCAGCGGTGTTCGGGTAGTGTAGGGGGCCGTGCTGGGGCTGGTTTTTCAGGGTTTAGGGCAGTGCAGTGGTGTTCGGTCAGTGTTGGGGGTCTTGATGGGGGTAGTGTTTCAGGGTTTCGGGCAGTGGTGTTCAGGCAGTGTAGGGGGTCTTGCTGGGGGTGGTGTTTCAGGGTTTAGGGCAGTGCAGTAGTGTTCGGGCAGTGTAGGGGATCTTGCCGAGGGTAGTGTTTCAGGGTTTAGGGCAGTGCAGTGGTGTTCGGGCAGTGTAGAGGGTTGTGCAGGGGGTGATGTTTCAGGGTTTAGGGCAGTGTAGTGGTGTTCGGGCAGTGTAGGGGGTCGTACAGCGGTGGTGTTTCGGGGTTTATGGCCGTACAGTGGTGTTCGGGCAGTGTAGGGGGTCTTGCGGGGGTGGTGTTTCAGGGTTTAGGGCAGTGCAGTGGTGTTCGGGCAGTATAGGGGGTCAGGGGGTCGTGGAGTGGTGGTGTTTCGGGGTTTATGGCCGTACAGTGGTGTTCAGGCAGTGTAGGGGGTCATGTGGGGGTGGTGTTGCAGGGTTTAGGACAGTGCAGTGGTGTTCGGTAGTTGTATGGGGTCATGTGGGGGGTGGTGTTTTAGGGTTTAGGGCAGTGCAGTGGTGTTCGGGCAGTATATGGGGTTGTGCTGCGGTTGGTGTTTCAGGGTTTAGTGCAGTGGTGTTCAGGCACAGTAGGGGGTCGTGCTGGGGGTGGTGGTTCAGGGTTTAGGGTAGTGGTGTTCGGGCAGTGTAGGGGGTCTTGCTGGGGTGGTGTTTCAGGGTTTAGGGCAGTGCAGTGGTGTTCGGGCAGTGGAGGGGGTCGTGCAGGGGTGGTGTTTTGGGGTTTATGGCAGTGCAGTTTTGTACAGGCAGTGTAGGGGGTCTTGCTGGGGGTGGAGTTTCTGGGTTTAGGGCAGTGCAGTAGTTTTCGGGCAGTGTAGGGGATCTTGCTGAGGGTAGTGTTTCAGGGTTTAGAGCAGTGCATTGGTGTTCGGGCAGTGTAGATGGTTGTGCAGGGGGTGGGCTTAGGGTTTAGGGTAGTGCACTGGTGTTTGGGGAGTATAGGGGGTCGTGCTGGGGGTAGTGTTTTAGAATTTAGGGTAGAGCAGTGGTGTTTGGCTAGTGTAGGGTTCGTGCTGGGGTAGATTTAGGGTTTAGGGTAGTGCAGTGGTGTTTTGGTAGTGTAGGGAGTTGTGCTGCAGGGAGTGTTTTAGGATTTAGGGTAGTGCACTGGTGTTTGGGTAGTGTTGGGGGTCGTTCTGGGGTAGTGTTTTAGGATTTAGGGTAGAGCAGTGGTGTTTGGCTAGTGTAGGGTTCGTGCTGGGGTAATGGTTCATCATTTAGGGAAGTGCAGTGGTGTTTGGGTAGTGTAGGGGGTACTGCTGGGGATAGTGTTTTAGGGTTTAGGGGAGTGCAGTGGTGTTCAGGCAGTGTAGGGGGTCGTTCTGAGGGCGGTGTTGCAGGGTTTAGGGCAGTGGTGTTAAGGCAGTGTAGGGGGTCTTACTGGGGGTGGTGTTTCAGGTTTTAGGGCAGTGGATTGGTGTTCGGGAAGTGTAGGAGGTTGTACGGGGGTGGTGTTTCAGGGGTAATGCCACTGCAGTGGTGTTCAGGCAGTGTAGGGGTCGTGCGGGGGTGGTGTTACAGTGTTTAGGGCAGTGCAGTGGTGTTTTGGCGTTGTATGGGGTCATGCGGGTGTGTTTCAGGGTTTAGGGCAGTGCAGTTTTGTTCGGGCAATGTAGGGGGTCATGCTGGGAGTGGTGTTTCAGGGTTTAGGGCAGAGCAGTGGTGTTCAGGCAGTGTAGGGGGTCATGTGGGGGTGGTGTTGCAGGGTTTAGGACAGTGCAGTGGTGTTCGGTAGTTGTATGGGGTCCTGTGGGGGGTGGTGTTTTAGGGTTTAGGGCAGTGCAGTGGTGTTCGGGCAGTATATGGGGTCGTGCTGCGGTTGGTGTTTCAGGGTTTAGTGCAGTGGTGTTCGGGCGGAGTAGGGGGTCGTGCTGGGGGTGGTGGTTCAGGGTTTAGGGTAGTGGTGTTCGGGCAGTGTAGGGGGTCTTGCTGGGGTGGTGTTTCAGGGTTTAGGGCAGTGCAGTGGTGTTCGGGCAGTGGAGGGGGTCGTGCAGGGGTGGTGTTTTGGGGTTTATGGCAGTTTAGTTTTGTACAGGCAGTGTAGGGGGTCTTGCTGGGGGTGGAGTTTCTGGGTTTAGGGCAGTGCAGTAGTTTTCGGGCAGTGTAGGGGATCTTGCTGAGGGTAGTGTTTCAGGGTTTAGAGCAGTGCATTGGTGTTCGGGCAGTGTAGATGGTTGTGCAGGGGGTGGTGTTTCAGGGTTTAGGGCAGTGCAGTGGTGTTTGGGCAGTGTAGAGGGTTTTGCGGGGGTGGTGTTTCAGAGTTTAGGGCAGTGCATTGGTGTTCAGGCAGTGTAGGGGTTCTTGCTGGGGGTGGTGTTTCAGGGTTTAGGGCAGTATAGTGGTGTTCGGACAGTGTAGAGGGTCATGCAGCGGTGGTATTTCAGGGTTGATGGCCATGCAGTGGTGTTCGGGCAGTGTAGGGGGTCGTGCAGGGGGCTCGTGTTTCAGGGTTTAGGGCAGTGCAGTGGTGTTTGGGCAGTGCAGGGGGTCGTACTGGAAGTGGTGTTTCAGGGTTTAGGGCAGTGCAGTGGTGTTCAGGCAGTGTAGGGGGTCATGCAGGGATGGTGTTTCAGGGTTTAGGGCAGTGCAGTTGTGCTCGGGCAGTGTAGGGGGTGGTGCAGGGGGTGGTGTTTTAGAGTTTAGGGCAGTGCAGTGGTGTTCGGGCAGTGTAGGGGGTCTTGTTAGGGGTGGTGTTTCAGGGTTTAGGGCAGTGGTGTTTGGGCAGTGTAGGGGGTTTTCCTGGTGGTTGGGTTTCAGGGTTTGGGACAGTTGTGTTCAGGCAGTATAGGGGGTCTTGCTGGGGGTGGTGTTTCAGGGTTTAGGGCAGTCAAGTGGTGTACGGGCAGTGTAAGGGGGCGTGCTTGGGGTAGATTTAGGGTTTAGGGTTGTGCTGTGGTGTTTGTGTAGTGTAGGGGGTCATGCTGGGAGTAGTGTTTAGGGATTAGGGTAGTGCAGTGGTGTTTGGGTATTGTAGGGGGTCATGCTGGGGTAGTGTTTTACGGTTTAGGGTAGTGAAGTGGTGTTTGGGTAGTGTAAGGGGTCGTGCTGAGGGTAGATTTAGGGTTTAGGTTAGTGCAGTGGTGTTTGGGTAGTGTTGGGGTCGTGCTGGGGTAGATTTAGGGTTTAGGGTAGTGCAGTGGTGTTTGGGTAGTATAGGGGGTCGTGCTGGGGGTGGGCTTAGGGTTTAGGGTAGTGCACTGGTGTTTGGGGAGTATAGGGGGTCGTGCTGGGGGTAGTGTTTTAGAATTTAGGGTAGAGCAGTGGTGTTTGGCTAGTGTAGGGTTCGTGCTGGGGTAGATTTAGGGTTTAGGGTAGTGCAGTGGTGTTTTGGTAGTGTAGGGAGTTGTGCTGCAGGGAGTGTTTTAGGATTTAGGGTAGTGCACTGGTGTTTGGGTAGTGTAGGGGGTCGTTCTAGGGTAGTGTTTTAGGATTTAGGGTAGAGCAGTGGTGTTTGGCTAGTGTAGGGTTCGTGCTGGGGTAATGGTTCATCATTCAGGGAAGTGCAGTGGTGTTTGGGTAGTGTAGGGGGTACTGCTGGGGATAGTGTTTTAGGGTTTAGGGGAGTGCAGTGGTGTTCAGGCAGTGTAGGGGGTCGTTCTGAGGGCGGTGTTGCAGGGTTTAGGGCAGTGGTGTTAAGGCAGTGTAGGGGGTCTTACTGGGGGTGGTGTTTCAGGTTTTAGGGCAGTGGATTGGTGTTCGGGAAGTGTAGGAGGTTGTGCGGGGGTGGTGTTTCAGGGGTAATGCCACTGCAGTGGTGTTCAGGCAGTGTAGGGGTCGTGCGGGGGTGGTGTTACAGTGTTTAGGGCAGTGCAGTGGTGTTTTGGCGTTGTATGGGGTCATGCGGGTGTGTTTCAGGGTTTAGGGCAGTCAAGTGGTGTACGGGCAGTGTAAGGGGGCGTGCTTGGGGTAGATTTAGGGTTTAGGGTTGTGCTGTGGTGTTTGTGTAGTGTAGGGGGTCATGCTGGGAGTAGTGTTTAGGGATTAGGGTAGTGCAGTGGTGTTTGGGTATTGTAGGGGGTCATGCTGGGGTAGTGTTTTACGGTTTAGGGTAGTGAAGTGGTGTTTGGGTAGTGTAAGGGTTCGTGCTGAGGGTAGATTTAGGGTTTAGGTTAGTGCAGTGGTGTTTGGGTAGTGTTGGGGTCGTGCTGGGGTAGATTTAGGGTTTAGGGTAGTGCAGTGGTGTTTGGGTAGTATAGGGGGTCGTGCTGGGGGTGGGCTTAGGGTTTAGGGTAGTGCACTGGTGTTTGGGGAGTATAGGGGGTCGTGCTGGGGGTAGTGTTTTAGAATTTAGGGTAGAGCAGTGGTGTTTGGCTAGTGTAGGGTTCGTGCTGGGGTAGATTTAGGGTTTAGGGTAGTGCAGTGGTGTTTTGGTAGTGTAGGGAGTTGTGCTGCAGGGAGTGTTTTAGGATTTAGGGTAGTGCACTGGTGTTTGGGTAGTGTAGGGGGTCGTTCTGGGGTAGTGTTTTAGGATTTAGGGTAGAGCAGTGGTGTTTGGCTAGTGTAGGGTTCGTGCTGGGGTAATGGTTCATCATTTAGGGAAGTGCAGTGGTGTTTGGGTAGTGTAGGGGGTACTGCTGGGGATAGTGTTTTAGGGTTTAGGGGAGTGCAGTGGTGTTCAGGCAGTGTAGGGGGTTGTTCTGAGGGCGGTGTTGCAGGGTTTAGGGCAGTGGTGTTAAGGCAGTGTAGGGGTCTTACTGGGGGTGGTGTTTCAGGTTTTAGGGCAGTGGATTGGTGTTCGGGAAGTGTAGGAGGTTGGCGGGGGTGGTGTTTCAGGGGTAATGCCACTGCAGTGGTGTTCAGGCAGTGTAGGGGTCGTGCGGGGGTGGTGTTACAGTGTTTAGGGCAGTGCAGTGGTGTTTTGGCGTTGTATGGGGTCATGCGGGTGTGTTTCAGGGTTTAGGACAGTGCAGTTTTGTTCGGGCAATGTAGGGGGTCGTGCTGGGAGTGGTGTTTCAGGGTTTAGGGCAGAGCAGTGGTGTTCTGGGAGTGTAGGGGGTCGTGCTGGGGGTAGTGTTTTAGGGTTTAGGGCAGTGCAGTGGTGTTCGGGAGTTGTATGGGGTCATGTGGGGGGTGGTGTTTCACGGTTTAGGGCAGTGCCGTGGTGTTCGGGCAGTGTAGGGGGTCATGCTGTGGGTGGTTTTTTAGGGTTTAGGGCAGAGCAGTGGTGTTTGGGCAGTGTAGGGGGTCGTGCAGGTGTGGTGTTTCAGGGTTTAGGGCAGTGCAGTTGTGTTCGGGCAGTGTAGAGGGTCTTGATGGGGTGGTGTTTCAGGGTTTAGGGCAGTGCACTTCTGCTCGGGCAGTGTAGGGGGTCGTGCAGGGGGTGGTGTTTCAGAGTTTAGGGCAGTGCAGTGGTGTTCGGGCAGTATAGGGGGTCTTGATGGGGGTGGTGTTTCAGGGTTTAGGGCAATGGTGTTCGGGCAGTGTAGGGGGTCTTCCTGGGGGTTGTGCTTCAGGGTTTGGGCCAGTTGTGATCGGGCAGTGTAGGTGGTCTTGCTGTGTGTGGTGTTTCAGGGTTTAGGGCAGTGCAGTGGTTTTCGGGCAGTGTAGGTGGTCTTGCAGGGGTGGTGTTTCAGGGTTTAGAGCAGTGCAGTGGTGCTCGGGCAGTGTAGGGGGTCATGCAGGGGGTGGTGTCTCAGGGTTTAGGACAGTGCAGTGGTGCTCAGGCAGTGTAGGGAGTCTTGTTGGGGGTGGTGTTTCAGGGTTTAGGGCAGTGGTGTTCGGGCAGTGTAGAGGGTCTTGCTGGGGGTGGTAATTCAGTGTTTGGGGCAGTTATGTTCAGGCAGAGTAGGGGGTCTTGCTGGGGGTGCTGTTTCAGGGTTTAGGGCAGTGCAGTAGTGTTCGGGCAGTGTAGGGGGTCATGCTGGGGCTGGTGTTTCAGGGTTTAGGGCAGTGCAGTGGTGTTCGGGTAGTGTAGGTGGTCGTGCTGGGCCTGGTGTTTCAGGGTTTAGAGCAGTGCAGCGGTGTTTGGGCAGTGTAGGGGGATGTGCTGGGGATGGTGTTTCACGGTTTAGGGCAGAGCAGCGGTGTTCGGGTAGTGTAGGGGGCCGTGCTGGGGCTGGTTTTTCAGGGTTTAGGGCAGTGCAGTGGTGTTCGGTCAGTGTTGGGGGTCTTGATGGGGGTAGTGTTTCAGGGTTTCGGGCAGTGGTGTTCAGGCAGTGTAGGGGGTCTTGCTGGGGGTGGTGTTTCAGGGTTTAGGGCAGTGCAGTAGTGTTCGGGCAGTGTAGGGGATCTTGCCGAGGGTAGTGTTTCAGGGTTTAGGGCAGTGCAGTGGTGTTCGGGCAGTGTAGAGGGTTGTGCAGGGGGTGATGTTTCAGGGTTTAGGGCAGTGTAGGGTGTTCGGGCAGTGTAGGGGATCGTACAGCGGTGGTGTTTCGGGGTTTATGGCCGTACAGTGGTGTTCGGGCAGTGTAGGGGGTCTTGCGGGGGTGGTGTTTCAGGGTTTAGGGCAGTGCAGTGGTGTTCGGGCAGTATAGGGGGTCAGGGGGTCGTGGAGTGGTGGTGTTTCGGGGTTTATGGCCGTACAGTGGTGTTCAGGCAGTGTAGGGGGTCATGTGGGGGTGGTGTTGCAGGGTTTAGGACAGTGCAGTGGTGTTCGGTAGTTGTATGGGGTCATGTGGGGGGTGGTGTTTTAGGGTTTAGGGCAGTGCAGTGGTGTTCGGGCAGTATATGGGGTCGTGCTGCGGTTGGTGTTTCAGGGTTTAGTGCAGTGGTGTTCAGGCAGAGTAGGGGGTCGTGCTGGGGGTGGTGGTTCAGGGTTTAGGGTAGTGGTGTTCGGGCAGTGTAGGGGGTCTTGCTGGGGTGGTGTTTCAGGGTTTAGGGCAGTGCAGTGGTGTTCGGGCAGTGGAGGGGGTCGTGCAGGGGTGGTGTTTTGGGGTTTATGGCAGTGCAGTTTTGTACAGGCAGTGTAGGGGGTCTTGCTGGGGGTGGAGTTTCTGGGTTTAGGGCAGTGCAGTAGTTTTCGGGCAGTGTAGGGGATCTTGCTGAGGGTAGTGTTTCAGGGTTTAGAGCAGTGCATTGGTGTTCGGGCAGTGTAGATGGTTGTGCAGGGGGTGGTGTTTCAGGGTTTAGGGCAGTGCAGTGGTGTTTGGGCAGTGTAGAGGGTTTTGCGGGGGTGGTGTTTCAGAGTTTAGGGCAGTGCATTGGTGTTCAGGCAGTGTAGGGGTTCTTGCTGGGGGTGGTGTTTCAGGGTTTAGGGCAGTATAGTGGTGTTCGGACAGTGTAGAGGGTCATGCAGCGGTGGTATTTCAGGGTTGATGGCCATGCAGTGGTGTTCGGGCAGTGTAGGGGGTCGTGCAGGGGGCTCGTGTTTCAGGGTTTAGGGCAGTGCAGTGGTGTTTGGGCAGTGCAGGGGGTCGTACTGGAAGTGGTGTTTCAGGGTTTAGGGCAGTGCAGTGGTGTTCAGGCAGTGTAGGGGGTCATGCAGGGATGGTGTTTCAGGGTTTAGGGCAGTGCAGTTGTGCTCGGGCAGTGTAGGGGGTGGTGCAGGGGGTGGTGTTTTAGAGTTTAGGGCAGTGCAGTGGTGTTCGGGCAGTGTAGGGGGTCTTGTTAGGGGTGGTGTTTCAGGGTTTAGGGCAGTGGTGTTTGGGCAGTGTAGGGGGTTTTCCTGGTGGTTGGGTTTCAGGGTTTGGGACAGTTGTGTTCAGGCAGTATAGGGGGTCTTGCTGGGGGTGGTGTTTCAGGGTTTAGGGCAGTCAAGTGGTGTACGGGCAGTGTAAGGGGGCGTGCTTGGGGTAGATTTAGGGTTTAGGGTTGTGCTGTGGTGTTTGTGTAGTGTAGGGGGTCATGCTGGGAGTAGTGTTTAGGGATTAGGGTAGTGCAGTGGTGTTTGGGTATTGTAGGGGGTCATGCTGGGGTAGTGTTTTACGGTTTAGGGTAGTGAAGTGGTGTTTGGGTAGTGTAAGGGGTCGTGCTGAGGGTAGATTTAGGGTTTAGGTTAGTGCAGTGGTGTTTGGGTAGTGTTGGGGTCGTGCTGGGGTAGATTTAGGGTTTAGGGTAGTGCAGTGGTGTTTGGGTAGTATAGGGGGTCGTGCTGGGGGTGGGCTTAGGGTTTAGGGTAGTGCACTGGTGTTTGGGGAGTATAGGGGGTCGTGCTGGGGGTAGTGTTTTAGAATTTAGGGTAGAGCAGTGGTGTTTGGCTAGTGTAGGGTTCGTGCTGGGGTAGATTTAGGGTTTAGGGTAGTGCAGTGGTGTTTTGGTAGTGTAGGGAGTTGTGCTGCAGGGAGTGTTTTAGGATTTAGGGTAGTGCACTGGTGTTTGGGTAGTGTAGGGGGTCGTTCTGGGGTAGTGTTTTAGGATTTAGGGTAGAGCAGTGGTGTTTGGCTAGTGTAGGGTTCGTGCTGGGGTAATGGTTCATCATTCAGGGAAGTGCAGTGGTGTTTGGGTAGTGTAGGGGGTACTGCTGGGGATAGTGTTTTAGGGTTTAGGGGAGTGCAGTGGTGTTCAGGCAGTGTAGGGGGTCGTTCTGAGGGCGGTGTTGCAGGGTTTAGGGCAGTGGTGTTAAGGCAGTGTAGGGGGTCTTACTGGGGGTGGTGTTTCAGGTTTTAGGGCAGTGGATTGGTGTTCGGGAAGTGTAGGAGGTTGTGCGGGGGTGGTGTTTCAGGGGTAATGCCACTGCAGTGGTGTTCAGGCAGTGTAGGGGTCGTGCGGGGGTGGTGTTACAGTGTTTAGGGCAGTGCAGTGGTGTTTTGGCGTTGTATGGGGTCATGCGGGTGTGTTTCAGGGTTTCGGGCAGTCAAGTGGTGTACGGGCAGTGTAAGGGGGCGTGCTTGGGGTAGATTTAGGGTTTAGGGTTGTGCTGTGGTGTTTGTGTAGTGTAGGGGGTCATGCTGGGAGTAGTGTTTAGGGATTAGGGTAGTGCAGTGGTGTTTGGGTATTGTAGGGGGTCATGCTGGGGTAGTGTTTTACGGTTTAGGGTAGTGAAGTGGTGTTTGGGTAGTGTAAGGGTTCGTGCTGAGGGTAGATTTAGGGTTTAGGTTAGTGCAGTGGTGTTTGGGTAGTGTTGGGGTCGTGCTGGGGTAGATTTAGGGTTTAGGGTAGTGCAGTGGTGTTTGGGTAGTATAGGGGGTCGTGCTGGGGGTGGGCTTAGGGTTTAGGGTAGTGCACTGGTGTTTGGGGAGTATAGGGGGTCGTGCTGGGGGTAGTGTTTTAGAATTTAGGGTAGAGCAGTGGTGTTTGGCTAGTGTAGGGTTCGTGCTGGGGTAGATTTAGGGTTTAGGGTAGTGCAGTGGTGTTTTGGTAGTGTAGGGAGTTGTGCTGCAGGGAGTGTTTTAGGATTTAGGGTAGTGCACTGGTGTTTGGGTAGTGTAGGGGGTCGTTCTGGGGTAGTGTTTTAGGATTTAGGGTAGAGCAGTGGTGTTTGGCTAGTGTAGGGTTCGTGCCGGGGTAATGGTTCATCATTTAGGGAAGTGCAGTGGTGTTTGGGTAGTGTAGGGGGTACTGCTGGGGATAGTGTTTTAGGGTTTAGGGGAGTGCAGTGGTGTTCAGGCAGTGTAGGGGGTCGTTCTGAGGGCGGTGTTGCAGGGTTTAGGGCAGTGGTGTTAAGGCAGTGTAGGGGGTCTTACTGGGGGTGGTGTTTCAGGTTTTAGGGCAGTGGATTGGTGTTCGGGAAGTGTAGGAGGTTGTGCGGGGGTGGTGTTTCAGGGGTAATGCCACTGCAGTGGTGTTCAGGCAGTGTAGGGGTCGTGCGGGGGTGGTGTTACAGTGTTTAGGGCAGTGCAGTGGTGTTTTGGCATTGTATGGGGTCATGCGGGTGTGTTTCAGGGTTTAGGGCAGTGCAGTTTTGTTCGGGCAATGTAGGGGGTCATGCTGGGAGTGGTGTTTCAGGGTTTAGGGCAGAGCAGTGGTGTTCAGGCAGTGTAGGGGGTCATGTGGGGGTGGTGTTGCAGGGTTTAGGACAGTGCAGTGGTGTTCGGTAGTTGTATGGGGTCATGTGGGGGGTGGTGTTTTAGGGTTTAGGGCAGTGCAGTGGTGTTCGGGCAGTATATGGGGTCGTGCTGCGGTTGGTGTTTCAGGGTTTAGTGCAGTGGTGTTCGGGCGGAGTAGGGGGTCGTGCTGGGGGTGGTGGTTCAGGGTTTAGGGTAGTGGTGTTCGGGCAGTGTAGGGGGTCTTGCTGGGGTGGTGTTTCAGGGTTTAGGGCATTGCAGTGGTGTTCGGGCAGTGGAGGGGGTCGTGCAGGGGTGGTGTTTTGGGGTTTATGGCAGTGCAGTTTTGTACAGGCAGTGTAGGGGGTCTTGCTGGGGGTGGAGTTTCTGGGTTTAGGGCAGTGCAGTAGTTTTCGGGCAGTGTAGGGGATCTTGCTGAGGGTAGTGTTTCAGGGTTTAGAGCAGTGCATTGGTGTTCGGGCAGTGTAGATGGTTGTGCAGGGGGTGGTGTTTCAGGGTTTAGGGCAGTGCAGTGGTGTTTGGGCAGTGTAGAGGGTTTTGCGGGGGTGGTGTTTCAGAGTTTAGGGCAGTGCATTGGTGTTCAGGCAGTGTAGGGGTTCTTGCTGGGGGTGGTGTTTCAGGGTTTAGGGCAGTATAGTGGTGTTCGGGCAGTGGAGGGGGTCGTGCAGGGGTGGTGTTTTGGGGTTTATGGCAGTGCAGTTTTGTACAGGCAGTGTAGGGGGTCTTGCTGGGGGTGGAGTTTCTGGGTGTAGGGCAGTGCAGTAGTTTTCGGGCAGTGTAGGGGATCTTGCTGAGGGTAGTGTTTCAGGGTTTAGAGCAGTGCATTGGTGTTCGGGCAGTGTAGATGGTTGTGCAGGGGGTGGTGTTTCAGGGTTTAGGGCAGTGCAGTGGTGTTTGGGCAGTGTAGAGGGTTTTGCGGGGGTGGTGTTTCAGAGTTTAGGGCAGTGCATTGGTGTTCAGGCAGTGTAGGGGTTCTTGCTGGGGGTGGTGTTTCAGGGTTTAGGGCAGTATAGTGGTGTTCGGACAGTGTAGAGGGTCATGCAGCGGTGGTATTTCAGGGTTGATGGCCATGCAGTGGTGTTCGGGCAGTGTAGGGGGTCGTGCAGGGGGCTCGTGTTTCAGGGTTTAGGGTAGTGGTGTTCGGGCAGTGTAGGGGGTCTTGCTGGGGTGGTGTTTCAGGGTTTAGGGCAGTGCAGTGGTGTTCGGGCAGTGGAGGGGGTCGTGCAGGGGTGGTGTTTTGGGGTTTATGGCAGTGCAGTTTTGTACAGGCAGTGTAGGGGGTCTTGCTGGGGGTGGAGTTTCTGGGTTTAGGGCAGTGCAGTAGTTTTCGGGCAGTGTAGGGGATCTTGCTGAGGGTAGTGTTTCAGGGTTTAGAGCAGTGCAGTGGTGTTCGGGCAGTGTAGATGGTTGTGCAGGGGGTGGTGTTTCAGGGTTTAGGGCAGTGCAGTGGTGTTTGGGCAGTGTAGAGGGTTTTGCGGGGGTGGTGTTTCAGAGTTTAGGGCAGTGCATTGGTGTTCAGGCAGTGTAGGGGTTCTTGCTGGGGGTGGTGTTTCAGGGTTTAGGGCAGTGCAGTGGTGTTCGGGCAGTGGAGGGGGTCGTGCAGGGGTGGTGTTTTGGGGTTTATGGCAGTGCAGTTTTGTACAGGCAGTGTAGGGGGTCTTGCTGGGGGTGGGGTTTCTGGGTTTAGGGCAGTGCAGTAGTTTTCGGGCAGTGTAGGGGATCTTGCTGAGGGTAGTGTTTCAGGGTTTAGAGCAGTGCATTGGTGTTCGGGCAGTGTAGATGGTTGTGCAGGGGGTGGTGTTTCAGGGTTTAGGGCAGTGCAGTGGTGTTTGGGCAGTGTAGAGGGTTTTGCGGGGGTGGTGTTTCAGAGTTTAGGGCAGTGCATTGGTGTTCAGGCAGTGTAGGGGTTCTTGCTGGGGGTGGTGTTTCAGGGTTTAGGGCAGTATAGTGGTGTTCGGACAGTGTAGAGGGTCATGCAGCGGTGGTATTTCAGGGTTGATGGCCATGCAGTGGTGTTCGGGCAGTGTAGGGGGTCGTGCAGGGGGCTCGTGTTTCAGGGTTTAGGGCAGTGCAGTGGTGTTTGGGCAGTGCAGGGGGTCGTACTGGAAGTGGTGTTTCAGGGTTTAGGGCAGTGCAGTGGTGTTCAGGCAGTGTAGGGGGTCATGCAGGGATGGTGTTTCAGGGTTTAGGGCAGTGCAGTTGTGCTCGGGCAGTGTAGGGGGTGGTGCAGGGGGTGGTGTTTTAGAGTTTAGGGCAGTGCAGTGGTGTTCGGGCAGTGTAGGGGGTCTTGTTAGGGGTGGTGTTTCAGGGTTTAGGGCAGTGGTGTTTGGGCAGTGTAGGGGGTTTTCCTGGTGGTTGGGTTTCAGGGTTTGGGACAGTTGTGTTCAGGCAGTATAGGGGGTCTTGCTGGGGGTGGTGTTTCAGGGTTTAGGGCAGTCAAGTGGTGTACGGGCAGTGTAAGGGGGCGTGCTTGGGGTAGATTTAGGGTTTAGGGTTGTGCTGTGGTGTTTGTGTAGTGTAGGGGGTCATGCTGGGAGTAGTGTTTAGGGATTAGGGTAGTGCAGTGGTGTTTGGGTATTGTAGGGGGTCATGCTGGGGTAGTGTTTTACGGTTTAGGGTAGTGAAGTGGTGTTTGGGTAGTGTAAGGGGTCGTGCTGAGGGTAGATTTAGGGTTTAGGTTAGTGCAGTGGTGTTTGGGTAGTGTTGGGGTCGTGCTGGGGTAGATTTAGGGTTTAGGGTAGTGCAGTGGTGTTTGGGTAGTATAGGGGGTCGTGCTGGGGGTGGGCTTAGGGTTTAGGGTAGTGCACTGGTGTTTGGGGAGTATAGGGGGTCGTACTGGGGGTAGTGTTTTAGAATTTAGGGTAGAGCAGTGGTGTTTGGCTAGTGTAGGGTTCGTGCTGGGGTAGATTTAGGGTTTAGGGTAGTGCAGTGGTGTTTTGGTAGTGTAGGGAGTTGTGCTGCAGGGAGTGTTTTAGGATTTAGGGTAGTGCACTGGTGTTTGGGTAGTGTAGGGGGTCGTTCTGGGGTAGTGTTTTAGGATTTAGGGTAGAGCAGTGGTGTTTGGCTAGTGTAGGGTTCGTGCTGGGGTAATGGTTCATCATTTAGGGAAGTGCAGTGGTGTTTGGGTAGTGTAGGGGGTACTGCTGGGGATAGTGTTTTAGGGTTTAGGGGAGTGCAGTGGTGTTCAGGCAGTGTAGGGGGTCGTTCTGAGGGCGGTGTTGCAGGGTTTAGGGCAGTGGTGTTAAGGCAGTGTAGGGGGTCTTACTGGGGGTGGTGTTTCAGGTTTTAGGGCAGTGGATTGGTGTTCGGGAAGTGTAGGAGGTTGTGCGGGGGTGGTGTTTCAGGGGTAATGCCACTGCAGTGGTGTTCAGGCAGTGTAGGGGTCGTGCGGGGGTGGTGTTACAGTGTTTAGG
Organism: Triturus cristatus; assembly: GCF_964204655.1. Classification (NCBI taxonomy): domain Eukaryota; kingdom Metazoa; phylum Chordata; class Amphibia; order Caudata; family Salamandridae; genus Triturus; species Triturus cristatus. The sequence continues at coordinate 596,851,659 of NC_140592.1, read as the reverse complement.
GCAGTGCAGTGGTGTTTTGGTGTTGTATGGGGTCATGCGGGTGTGTTTCAGGGTTTAGGGCAGTCAAGTGGTGTACGGGCAGTGTAAGGGGGCGTGCTTGGGGTAGATTTAGGGTTTAGGGTTGTGCTGTGGTGTTTGTGTAGTGTAGGGGGTCATGCTGGGAGTAGTGTTTAGGGATTAGGGTAGTGCAGTGGTGTTTGGGTATTGTAGGGGGTCATGCTGGGGTAGTGTTTTACGGTTTAGGGTAGTGAAGTGGTGTTTGGGTAGTGTAAGGGTTCGTGCTGAGGGTAGATTTAGGGTTTAGGTTAGTGCAGTGGTGTTTGGGTAGTGTTGGGGTCGTGCTGGGGTAGATTTAGGGTTTAGGGTAGTGCAGTGGTGTTTGGGTAGTATAGGGGGTCGTGCTGGGGGTGGGCTTAGGGTTTAGGGTAGTGCACTGGTGTTTGGGGAGTATAGGGGGTCGTGCTGGGGGTAGTGTTTTAGAATTTAGGGTAGAGCAGTGGTGTTTGGCTAGTGTAGGGTTCGTGCTGGGGTAGATTTAGGGTTTAGGGTAGTGGAGTGGTGTTTTGGTAGTGTAGGGAGTTGTGCTGCAGGGAGTGTTTTAGGATTTAGGGTAGTGCACTGGTGTTTGGGTAGTGTAGGGGGTCGTTCTGGGGTAGTGTTTTAGGATTTAGGGTAGAGCAGTGGTGTTTGGCTAGTGTAGGGTTCGTGCTGGGGTAATGGTTCATCATTTAGGGAAGTGCAGTGGTGTTTGGGTAGTGTAGGGGGTACTGCTGGGGATAGTGTTTTAGGGTTTAGGGGAGTGCAGTGGTGTTCAGGCAGTGTAGGGGGTCGTTCTGAGGGCGGTGTTGCAGGGTTTAGGGCAGTGGTGTTAAGGCAGTGTAGGGGGTCTTACTGGGGGTGGTGTTTCAGGTTTTAGGGCAGTGGATTGGTGTTCGGGAAGTGTAGGAGGTTGTGCGGGGGTGGTGTTTCAGGGGTAATGCCACTGCAGTGGTGTTCAGGCAGTGTAGGGGTCGTGCGGGGGTGGTGTTACAGTGTTTAGGGCAGTGCAGTGGTGTTTTGGCATTGTATGGGGTCATGCGGGTGTGTTTCAGGGTTTAGGACAGTGCAGTTTTGTTCGGGCAATGTAGGGGGTCGTGCTGGGAGTGGTGTTTCAGGGTTTAGGGCAGAGCAGTGGTGTTCTGGGAGTGTAGGGGGTCGTGCTGGGGATATTGTTTTAGGGTTTAGGGCAGTGCAGTGGTGTTCGGGAGTTGTATGGGGTCATGTGGGGGGTGGTGTTTCACGGTTTAGGGCAGTGCAGTGGTGTTCGGGCAGTGTAGGGGGTCATGCTGGGGGTGGTTTTTTAGGGTTTAGGGCAGAGCAGTGGTGTTTGGGCAGTGCAGGGGGTCGTGCAGGTGTGGTGTTTCAGGGTTTAGGGCAGTGCAGTTGTGTTCGGGCAGTGTAGAGGGTCTTGATGGGGTGGTGTTTCAGGGTTTAGGGCAGTGCACTTCTGCTCGGGCAGTGTAGGGGGTCGTGCAGGGGGTGGTGTTTCAGAGTTTAGGGCAGTGCAGTGGTGTTCGGGCAGTATAGGGGGTCTTGATGGGGGTGGTGTTTCAGGGTTTAGGGCAATGGTGTTCGGGCAGTGTAGGGGGTCTTCCTGGGGGTTGTGCTTCAGGGTTTGGGCCAGTTGTGATCGGGCAGTGTAGGTGGTCTTGCTGTGTGTGGTGTTTCAGGGTTTAGGGCAGTGCAGTGGTGTTCGGGCAGTGTAGGTGGTCTTGCAGGGGTGGTGTTTCAGGGTTTAGAGCAGTGCAGTGGTGCTCGGGCAGTGTAGGGGGTCATGCAGGGGGTGGTGTCTCAGGGTTTAGGACAGTGCAGTGGTGCTCAGGCAGTGTAGGGAGTCTTGTTGGGGGTGGTGTTTCAGGGTTTAGGGCAGTGGTGTTCGGGCAGTGTAGAGGGTCTTGCTGGGGGTGGTAATTCAGTGTTTGGGGCAGTTATGTTCAGGCAGTGTAGGGGGTCTTGCTGGGGGTGCTGTTTCAGGGTTTAGGGCAGTGCAGTAGTGTTTGGGCAGTGTAGGGGGATGTGCTGGGGATGGTGTTTCACGGTTTAGGGCAGAGCAGCGGTGTTCGGGTAGTGTAGGGGGCCGTGCTGGGGCTGGTTTTTCAGGGTTTAGGGCAGTGCAGTTGTGTTCGGTCAGTGTTGGGGGTCTTGATGGGGGTAGTGTTTCAGGGTTTCGGGCAGTGGTGTTCAGGCAGTGTAGGGGGTCTTGCTGGGGGTGGTGTTTCAGGGTTTAGGGCAGTGCAGTAGTGTTCGGGCAGTGTAGGGGATCTTGCCGAGGGTGGTGTTTCAGGGTTTAGGGCAGTGCAGTGGTGTTCGGGCAGTGTAGAGGGTTGTGCAGGGGGTGATGTTTCAGGGTTTAGGGCAGTGTAGTGGTGTTCGGGCAGTGTAGGGGGGCGTGCAGGGGGCTCATGTTTCAGGGTTTAGGGCAGTGCAGTGGTGTTTGGGCAGTGCAGGGGGTCGTACTGGAAGTGGTGTTTCAGGGTTTAGGGCAGTGCAGTGGTGTTCAGGCAGTGTAGGGGGTCATGCAGGGATGGTGTTTCAGGGTTTAGGGCAGTGCAGTTGTGCTCGGGCAGTGTAGGGGGTGGTGCAGGGGGTGGTGTTTTAGAGTTTAGGGCAGTGCAGTGGTGTTTGGGCAGTGTAGGGGGTCTTGTTAGGGGTGGTGTTTCAGGGTTTAGGGCAGTGGTGTTCGGGCAGTGTAGGGGGTTTTCCTGGTGGTTGGGTTTCAGGGTTTGGGACAGTTGTGTTCAGGCAGTATAGGGGGTCTTGCTGGAGTGGTGTTTCAGGGTTTAGGGCAGTCAAGTGGTGTACGGGCAGTGTAAGGGGGCGTGCTTGGGGTAGATTTAGGGTTTAGGGTTGTGCTGTGGTGTTTGTGTAGTGTAGGGGGTCATGCTGGGAGTAGTGTTTAGGGATTAGGGTAGTGCAGTGGAGTTTGGGTATTGTAGGGGGTCATGCTGGGGTAGTGTTTTACGGTTTAGGGTAGTGAAGTGGTGTTTGGGTAGTGTAAGGGGTCGTGCTGAGGGTAGATTTACGGTTTAGGTTAGTGCAGTGGTGTTTGGGTAGTGTTGGGGTCGTGCTGGGGTAGATTTAGGGTTTAGGGTAGTGCAGTGGTGTTTGGGTAGTATAGGGGGTCGTGCTGGGGGTGGGCTTAGGGTTTAGGGTAGTGCACTGGTGTTTGGGGAGTATAGGGGGTCGTGCTGGGGGTAGTGTTTTAGAATTTAGGGTAGAGCAGTGGAGTTTGGCTAGTGTAGGGTTCGTGCTGGGGTAGATTTAGGGTTTAGGGTAGTGCAGTGGTGTTTTGGTAGTGTAGGGAGTTGTGCTGCAGGGAGTGTTTTAGGATTTAGGGTAGTGCACTGGTGTTTGGGTAGTGTAGGGGGTCGTTCTGGGGTAGTGTTTTAGGATTAAGGGTAGAGCAGTGGTGTTTGGCTAGTGTAGGGTTCGTGCTGGGGTAATGGTTCATCATTTAGGGAAGTGCAGTGGTGTTTGGGTAGTGTAGGGGGTACTGCTGTCGATAGTGTTTTAGGGTTTAGGGGAGTGCAGTGGTGTTCAGGCAGTGTAGGGGGTCGTTCTGAGGGCGGTGTTGCAGGGTTTAGGGCAGTGGTGTTAAGGCAGTGTAGGGGGTCTTACTGGGGGTGGTGTTTCAGGTTTTAGGGCAGTGGATTGGTGTTCGGGAAGTGTAGGAGGTTGTGCGGGGGTGGTGTTTCAGGGGTAATGCCACTGCAGTGGTGTTCAGGCAGTGTAGGGGTCGTGCGGGGGTGGTGTTACAGTGTTTAGGGCAGTGCAGTGGTGTTTTGGCGTTGTATGGGGTCATGCGGGTGTGTTTCAGGGTTTAGGACAGTGCAGTTTTGTTCGGGCAATGTAGGGGGTCGTGCTGGGAGTGGTGTTTCAGGGTTTAGGGCAGAGCAGTGCTGTTCTGGGAGTGTAGGGGGTTGTGCTGGGGGTAGTGTTTTAGGGTTTAGGGCAGTGCAGTGGTGTTCGGGAGTTGTATGGGGTCATGTGGGGGGTGGTGTTTCACGGTTTAGGGCAGTGGTGTTCGGGCAGTGTAGGGGGTCATGCTGGGGGTGGTTTTTTAGGGTTTAGGGCAGAGCAGTGGTGTTTGGGCAGTGCAGGGGGTCGTGCAGGTGTGGTGTTTCAGGTTTTAGGGCAGTGCAGTTGTGTTCGGGCAGTGTAGAGGGTCTTGATGGGGTGGTGTTTCAGGGTTTAGGGCAGTGCACTTCTGCTCAGGCAGTGTAGGGGGTCGTGCAGGGGGTGGTGTTTCAGAGTTTAGGGCAGTGCAGTGGTGTTCGGGCAGTATAGGGGGTCTTGATGGGGGTGGTGTTTCAGGGTTTAGGGCAATGGTGTTCGGGCAGTGTAGGGGGTCTTCCTGGGGGTTGTGCTTCAGGGTTTTGGCCAGTTGTGATCGGGCAGTGTAGGTGGTCTTGCTGTGTGTGGTGTTTCAGGGTTTAGGGCAGTGCAGTGGTGTTCGGGCAGTGTAGGTGGTCTTGCAGGGGTGGTGTTTCAGGGTTTAGAGCAGTGCAGTGGTGCTCGGGCAGTGTAGGGGGTCATGCAGGGGGTGGTGTCTCAGGGTTTAGGACAGTGCAGTGGTGCTCAGGCAGTGTAGGGAGTCTTGTTGGGGGTGGTGTTTCAGGGTTTAGGGCAGTGGTGTTCGGGCAGTGTAGAGGGTCTTGCTGGGGGTGGTAATTTAGTGTTTGGGGCAGTTATGTTCAGGCAGAGTAGGGGGTCTTGCTGGGGGTGCTGTTTCAGGGTTTAGGGCAGTGCAGTAGTGTTTGGGCAGTGTAGGGGGATGTGCTGGGGATGGTGTTTCACGGTTTAGGGCAGAGCAGCGGTGTTCGGGTAGTGTAGGGGGCCGTGATGGGGCTGGTTTTTCAGGGTTTAGGGCAGTGCAGTGGTGTTCGGTCAGTGTTGGGGGTCTTGATGGGGGTAGTGTTTCAGGGTTTCGGGCAGTGGTGTTCAGGCAGTGTAGGGGGTCTTGCTGGGGGTGGTGTTTCAGGGTTTAGGGCAGTGCAGTAGTGTTCGGGCAGTGTAGGGGATCTTGCAGAGGGTAGTGTTTCAGGGTTTAGGGCAGTGCAGTGGTGTTCGGGCAGTGTAGAGGGTTGTGCAGGGGGTGATGTTTCAGGGTTTAGGGCAGTGTAGTGGTGTTCGGGCAGTGTAGGGGGTCGTGCAGCGGTGGTGTTTCGGGGTTTATGGACGTACAGTGGTGTTCGGGCAGTGTAGGGGGTCTTGCGGGGGTGGTGTTTCAGGGTTTAGGGCAGTGCAGTTGTGTTCGGGCAGTATAGGGGGTCAGGGGGTCGTGGAGTGGTGGTGTTTCGGGGTTTATGGCCGTACAGTGGTGTTCAGGCAGTGTAGGGGGTCATGTGGGGGTGGTGTTGCAGGGTTTAGGACAGTGCAGTGGTGTTCGGTAGTTGTATGGGGTCATGTGGGGGGTGGTGTTTTAGGGTTTAGGGCAGTGCAGTGGTGTTCGGGCAGTATATGGGGTCGTGCTGCGGTTGGTGTTTCAGGGTTTAGTGCAGTGGTGTTCGGGCAGAGTAGGGGGTCGTGCTGGGGGTGGTGTTTCAGGGTTTAGGGTAGTGGTGTTCGGGCAGTGTAGGGGGTCTTGCTGGGGTGGTGTTTCAGGGTTTAGGGCAGTGCAGTGGTGTTCGGGCAGTGGAGGGGGTTGTGCAGGGGTGGTGTTTTGGGGTTTATGGCAGTGCAGTGGTGTTCGGGTAGTGTAGGAGGTCATGTGGGGGTGGTGTTGCAGGGTTTAGGGCAGTGCAGTGGTGTTTGGGTGTTGTATGGGGTCATGTGGGGGGGTGGTGTTTCAGGGTTTATGGCAGTGCAGTTTTGTACAGGCAGTGTAGGGGGTCTTGCTGGGGGTGGAGTTTCTGGGTTTAGGGCAGTGCAGTAGTTTTCGGGCAGTGTAGGGGATCTTGCTGAGGGTAGTGTTTCAGGGTTTAGAGCAGTGCATTGGTGTTCGGGCAGTGTAGATTGTTGTGCAGGGGGTGGTGTTTCAAGGTTTAGGGCAGTGCAGTTGTGTTTGGGCAGTGTAGGGGGTTTTGCGGGGGTGGTGTTTCAGAGTTTAGGGCAGTGCATTGGTGTTCAGGCAGTGTAGGGGTTCTTGCTGGGGGTGGTGTTTCAGGGTTTAGGGCAGTATAGTGGTGTTCGGACAGTGTAGAGGGTCATGCAGCGGTGGTATTTCAGGGTTTATGGCCATGCAGTGGTGTTCGGGCAGTGTAGGGTGTCATGTGGTGGTGGTGTTGCAGGGTTTAGAACAGTGCAGTGGTGTTTGGGTGTTGTATGGGGTCATGTGGGGGGTGGTGTTTTAGGGTTTAGGGCAGTGCAGTGGTGTTCGGGCAGTGTAGGGGGCCGTGCTGGGGTTGGTGTTTCAGGGTTTAGGGCAGTGCAGTGGTGTTCGGGCAGTATAGGGTGTCATGCTGGGGTTGATGTTTCAGGATTTAGGGCAGTGGTGTTTGGGCACTGTAGGGGGTCTTGCTGGGGTGGTGTTTCAGGGTTTATGGCAGTGCAGTGGTGTTCGGGCAGTGGAGGGTTCATGTGGGTGTGGTGTTGCAGGGTTTAGGGCAGTGCAGTGGTGTTTGGGTGTTGTATGGGGTCATGCAGGGGGTGGTGTTTCAGGGTTTAGGGAAATGCAGTGGTGTTCAGGCAGTGTAGGGGGTCGTGCTGGGGCTGGTGTTTCAGGGTTTAGGGCAGTGCAGTGGTGTTCGGGCAGTGTAGGAAGTCATGCTGGGGCTAGCGTTTCAGGGTTTAGGGCAGTACAGTGGTGTTCGGGCAGTGTATGGGGTCGTGCAGGGGGCTCGTGTTTCAGGGTTTAGGGCAGTGCAGTGGTGTTTGGGCAGTGCAGGGGGTCGTACTGGAAGTGGTGTTTCAGGGTTTAGGGCAGTGCAGTGGTGTTCAGGCAGTGTAGGGGGTCATGCAGGGATGGTGTTTCAGGGTTTAGGGCAGTGCAGTGGTGTTCAGGCAGTGTAGGGGGTCATGCAGGGATGGTGTTTCAGGGTTTAGGGCAGTGCAGTGGTGTTCGGGCAGTGTAGGGGGTCTTGTTATGGGTGGTGTTTCAGGGTTTAGGGCAGTGGTGTTTGGGCAGTGTAGGGGGTTTTCCTGGTGGTTGGGTTTCAGGGTTTGGGACAGTTGTGTTCAGGCAGTATAGGGGGTCTTGCTGGGGGTGGTGTTTCAGGGTTTAGGGCAGTCAATTTGTGTACGGGCAGTGTAAGGGGGCGTGCTTGGGGTAGATTTAGGGTTTAGGGTTGTGCTGTGGTGTTTGTGTAGTGTAGGGGGTCATGCTGGGAGTAGTGTTTAGGGATTAGGGTAGTGCAGTGGTGTTTGGGTATTGTAGGGGGTCGTGCTGGGGTAGTGTTTTAGGGTTTAGGGTAGTGAAGTGGTGTTTGGGTAGTGTAAGGGGTCGTGCTGAGGGTTGATTTAGGGTTTAGGTTAGTGCAGTGGTGTTTGGGTAGTGTTGGGGTCGTGCTGGGGTAGATTTAGGGTTTAGGATAGTGCAGTGGTGTTTGGGTAGTATAGGGGGTCGTGCTGGGGGTGGGCTTAGGGTTTAGGGTAGTGCACTGGTGTTTGGGGAGTATAGGGGGTCGTGCTGGGGGTAGTGTTTTAGAATTTAGGGTAGAGCAGTGGTGTTTGGCTAGTGTAGGGTTCGTGCTGGGGTAGATTTAGGGTTTAGGGTAGTGCAGTGGTGTTTTGGTAGTGTAGGGAGTTGTGCTGCAGGGAGTGTTTTAGGATTTAGGGTAGTGCACTGGTGTTTGGGTAGTGTAGGGGGTCGTTCTGGGGTAGTGTTTTAGGATTTAGGGTAGAGCAGTGGTGTTTGGCTAGTGTAGGGTTCGTGCTGGGGTAATGGTTTATCGTTTAGGGAAGTGCAGTGGTGTTTGGGTAGTGTAGGGGGTACTGCTGGGGATAGTGTTTTAGGGTTTAGGGCAGTGCAGTGGTGTTCAGGCAGTGTAGGGGGTCGTTCTGAGGGCGGTGTTGCAGTGTTTAGGGCAGTGGTGTTAAGGCAGTGTAGGGGGTCTTACTGGGGGTGGTGTTTCAGGTTTTAGGGCAGTGGATTGGTGTTCGGGAAGTGTAGGAGGTTGTGCGGGGGTGGTGTTTCAGGGGTAATGCCACTGCAGTGGTGTTCAGGCAGTGTAGGGGTCGTGCGGGGGTGGTGTTACAGTGTTAAGGGCAGTGCAGTGGTGTTTTGGCATTGTATGGGGTCATGCGGGTGTGTTTCAGGGTTTAGGACAGTGCAGTTTTGTTCGGGCAATGTAGGGGGTCGTGCTGGGAGTGGTGTTTCAGGGTTTAGGGCAGAGCAGTGGTGTTCTGGGAGTGTAGGGGGTCGTGCTGGGGGTAGTGTTTTAGGGTTTAGGGCAGTGCAGTGGTGTTCGGGCAGTGTAGGGGGTCGTGCTTGGGGTAGTGTTTCAGGGATTAGGGCAGAGAAGTGGTGTTTGGGCAGTGTAGGGGTCATGCTGGGGGTGGTGTTTTAGGGTTTAGGGCATAGCAGTGGTGTTCGGGCAGAGTAGGGGGTTGTGCTATGGTGGTGTTTAGGGTTTAGGGCAGTTCAGTGGTCTTCGGGCAGCATAGGGGGTCATGCTGGGGGTGGTGTTTCAGGGTTTAGGGCAGTGCAGTTTTTTTCGGGCAGTGTAGGGGGTTGTGCTGGGGCTGGTGTTTCAGAGTTTAGGGCAGTGCAGCGGTGTTCGGGCAGTGTAGGGGTTCATGCTGGGGCTGGTGTTTCAGGGTTTAGGGTAGTGCAGTGGTGTTTGTGTAGTGTAGGGGGTTGTGCTGGGGGTAGTGTTTAGGGTTTAGGGTAGTGCAGTGGGGTTTGGGTATTATAGGGGGTCGTGCTGGGGTAGTGTTTTAGGGTCTATGGTAGTGCAGTGGTGTTTGCATAGTGTAGGGGGTCGTGCTGGGGTAATGTTTTAGGGTTTAGGGTAGTGCAGTGGTGTTTGGGTATTATTAGGGGTCGTGCTGGGGTAGTGTTTTAGGGTCTATGGTAGTGCAGTGGTGTTTGGGTAGTGTAGGGGGTCGTGCTGGGGTAGTGTTTTAGGGTTTAGGGTAGTGAAGTGGTGTTTGGGTAGTGTAGGGGGTCGTGCTGGGTTAGTGTTTTAGGGTTTAGGGTAGTGCAGTGGTGTTTGGGTAGTGTAAGGGGTCGTGCTGAGGGTAGATTTTGGGTTTAGGATAGTGCAGTGGTGTTTGGGTAGTGTAGGGGTCGTGCTGGGGTAGATTTAGGGTTTAGGGTAGTGTAGTGGTGTTTGGTTGGTGTAGGGGGTCGTGCTGGGGGTGGTCTTAGGGTAGTGCAGTGGTGTTTTGGTAGTGTAGAGAGTTGTGCTGCGGGGAGTGTTTTAGGGTTTAGGGTAGTGCACTGGTGTTTGGCTAGTGCAGGGGGTCGTTATGGGGGTAGTGTTTTAGGATTTAGGGTAGAGCAGTGGTGTTTGGCTAGTGTAGGGTTCGTGCTGGGGTAATTGTTTATCGTTTAGGGAAGTGCAGTGGTGTTTGGGTAGTGTAGGAGGTACTGCTGGGGGTAGTGGTTTAGGGCAGTGAAGTGGTGTTCGGGCAGTGTAGGGGGTCGTTCTGTGGCGGTGTTGCAGGGTTTAGGGCAGTGGTGTTCAGGCAGTGTGGGGGGTCTTACTGGGGGTGGTGTTTCAGGTTTTAGGGCAGTGGATTGGTGTTCGGGAAGTGTAGGAGGTTGTGCGGGGGTGGTGTCTCAGGGTTTATGGCACTGCAGTGGTGTTCAGGCAGTGTAGGGGTCGTGTTACCGGGTTTAGGGCAGTGCAGTGGTGTTCGGGCATTGTATGGGGTCATGCGGGGGGTGTTTCAGGTTTTAGGACAGCGCAGTTTTGTTTGGGCAATGTAGGGGGTCGTGCTGGGAGTGGTGTTTCAGGGTTTAGGGCAGAGCAGTGGTGTTCTGGCAGTGTAGGGGGTCAGGCTGGGGGTAGTGTTTTAGGGTTTAGGGCAGTGCAGTGGTGTTCGGGCAGTGTAGGGGGTCGTGCTGGGGGTGGTGTTTCAGGGTTTAGGGCAGAGAAGTGGTGTTTGGGCAGTGTAGGGGTCATGCTGGGGGTGGTGCTTTAGGGTTTAGGGCGAGCAGTGGTGTTCGGGCAGTGTAGGGGGTTGTGCTGGGGTAGTGTTTAGGGTTTAGGGCAGTACAATGGTCTTCGGGCAGCATAGAGGGTCATGCTGGGGGTGGTGTTTCAGGGTTAGGGCAGTGCAGTGGTGTTTGGGCAGTGTAGGGGGTCATGCAGGGGTGGTGTTTCAGGGTTTCGGGCAGTGCAGTGGTGCTCGGGCAGTGTAGGGGGTCGTGCAGGGGGTGGTGTTTCAGAGTTTAGGGCAGTGCAGTAGTGTTCGGGCAGTGTAGATGGTCTTGATGGGGTGGTGTTTCAGGGTTTAGGGCAGTGCAGTTGTGCTCGGCAGTGTAGGGGGTCGTGCAGGGGGTTGTGTTTCAGAGTTTAGGGCAGTGCAGTGGTGTTCAGGCAGTATAGGGGGTCTTGATGGGGGTGGTGTTTCAGGGTTTAGGGCAATGGTGTTTGGGCAGTGTAGGGGGTCCTTCTGGGGGTTGTGCTTCAGGGTTTGGGGCAGTTGTGATCGGGCAGTGTAGGTGGTCTTGCTGGGTGTGGTGTTTCAGGGTTTAGGGCAGTGCAGTGGTGTTCGGGCAGTGTAGGGGGTCGTGCAGGGGTGGTGTTTCAGGGTTTAGAGCAGTGCAGTGGTGCTCAGGCAGTGTAGGGGGTCATGCAGGGGGTGTTGTCTCAGGGTTTAGGACAGGGCAGTGGTGCTCGGGCAGTGTAGGGAGTCTTGTTGGGGGTGGTGTTTCAGGGTTTAGTGCAGTGGTGTTCTGGCAGTGTAGAGGGTCTTGCTGGGGGTGGAAATTCAGGGTTTGGGGCAGTTATGTTCAGGCAGGGTAGGGGGTCTTGCTGGGGGTGCTGTTTCAGTGTTTAGGGCAGTGCAGTAGTGTTCGGGCAGTGTAGGGGGTCATGCTGGGGCTGGTGTTTCAGGGTTTAGGGCAGTGCAGTGGTGTTTGGGCAGTGTAGGGGGATGTGCTGGGGATGGTGTTTCAGGGTTTAGGGCAGAGCAGCGGTGTTCGGGCAGTGTAGGGGATCACGCTGGGGCTGGTGTTTCAGGGTTTTGGGTAGAGCAGTGGTGTTTGGGCAGTGTAGGGGGCCGTGCTGGGGCTGGTTTTTCAGGGTTTAGGGCAGTGCAGTGGTGTTTGGGCAGTGATGGGCGTCTTGATGGGGGTAGTGTTTCAGGGTTTAGGGCAGTGGTGTTCAGGCAGTGTAGGGGGTCTTGCTGGGGGTGGTGTTTCAGGGTTTAGGGCAGTGCAGTAGTGTTCGGGCAGTGTAGGGGATCTTGCCAAGGGTAGTGTTTCAAGGTTTAGGGCAGTGCAGTGGTGTTCGGGCAGTGTAGAGGGTTGTGCAGGGGGTAGTGTTTCAGGGTTTAGGGCAGTGTAGTGGTGTACGGGCAGTGTAGGGGGTCGTGCAGCGGTGGTGTTTCGGGGTTTATGGCCGTACTGTGGTGTTCGGGCAGTGTAGGGGTCATGTGGAGTTGGTGTTGCAGGGTTTAGGACAGTGCAGTGGTGTTCGGGAGTTGTATGGGGTCATGTGGGGGGTGGTGTTTCAGGGTTTAGGGCAGTGCAGTGGTGTTCGGGCAGTGTAGGGCGTCATGCTGGTGGTGGTTTTTTAGGTTTTAGGGCAGAGCAGGGGTGTTTGGGCAGTGTAGGGGGTCGTGCAGGGGTGGTGTTTCAGGGTTTAGGGCAGTGCAGTGGTGCTCGGGCAGTGTAGGGGGTCGTGCAGGGGGTGGTTGTTAGACCTGGCGATTTCTGGTTGGCTAAGGCTTGCGCCAAAGTCAGGCAGAAACCACCACTCTAGTCAGGGCAAGGAAGTTACACGCCAAAGATAACCCCTGCTCACCCCCTTGGTAGCTTGGCACGAGCAGTCAGGCTTATCTCTGAGGCGATGTGTAAAGCGTTTGCGCGCGCACCCAGCAACAACACCCAAGGCCCACCACAAAGGAAACTCCACACAAGGTATTCTATAAAAATAACCTCTGTATTATACACAACACATTAGATAAAAACACACACTTTACAAGGTGCCAACAGGCACGGGCAGAATTTACAAGGGATTATGTACAAGACAGGGCCACCTGGACCACTGTCAGGAATTAGCACTTTTAGATATTTAGCACATAAAATATATAAAATCACTGTGCACCAAAATAATATGTATAGCACACAACCAGTACTTACTGGTATCAGGGAAGTACCACCTGCGTAACCCTAACTACCTTAGGAGACTGTCACGCAGGGAACTAGAACCTCACTAGCACCACCTGTACTAGGAGAAAGCAACAACCACCTAAGTATCACAATACCTGTAGGGGTAATAGAACGTTACACATGATGCATCACATTCAGAGGTGTAGGGAAGGAAAACACATGATGCCTAAAAACATTCAGAGGTGTAAAGCAATGGCACATGACGCATAAAAACACATTCAGAGGTGCAAGGAAGGAAAACACATGATGCCTAAAAACATTCAGAGGTGCAGGTAGGGACAACAGCGCAAAGCTCCACATGAGCCACCACCTGTGGCAGTCCCTGGGCCAACTGGCCTGTTAGGGGCTAGGACGCCCTGTGTTCAGTCAAGCTGCGCCAGCTGCGCAGACTAAAACGAAATTATCCCCAACCTAAACGTCGCAGCTGCCCACTAAGTGCTGGGCAGCTGTAGAACTGAGCGTGGGCACCACTATGCCCCTCAAAGCAAATCCGCCACTCTCGTGGAGCCTCTCCTGGGCTCTGGCCGCACAAACTGCCCCCTAGAGCCTTTGTGGCTCAAGATCAATGTGCCCCCTCGTTGGAGTCTCGCAGACTCTGGGACACTAGAATGCCCCCTCGTTGCGGGAGCCTTGCCGGTTCTTTTACAGAGGTGGGGGCCACGTGGGAGCGGCCCGCTGCCTTCCGGGGCCGCTCGTTCCTGTCCAACAAATGCCTCCTCTAGGCTGAAGCGCACTCGCTCTCTGGCACCCCAGAATGCGGTGATTTCGTCGGAGCCTCACAGGCTCGAGAAGCACTGCCTCCCCCCAGGTCAGAGCCCCACTCACCGGACCTCGTCGAGGGAGGCTCTCATTGGCCGGCAGTCCTTCTGGGTTGAGGGAGCGCGGGGTAGGCTCCCGCCCGCTCCCGCCCGCTCCCGCTGGCACCTTCTTTCAGCGGCGTTCCTTCTCCCAGCGCGGGGCTTCCCTCTGACCCACGGGAGCCCTGCGCGGCATCGAGTCGCTGGCGCCACTTCCTGATCTCCGTCACAGGAGCGCGGGGTAGGCTCCCGTCTGCTTCCTGTTTCTAGCAGTCCCGCCCACGTCGCAAGCAGGCTGCCTGACTTCCTTGTTCCTCGGCCGCGGCGGTGATTTCCCAAACGGCGGCAATGAGGGGTGGGCTCCCTCAATGAGGACACTACAATCAGCGGGGTGGGCACCCGCCCTCAATAATGATTACATAAGCGGGGTGGGCACCCGCCAACACACCACAATGCGGGGTGGGCTCCCGCCTGACCTGGCACACGAGGGGGGGAATCCCTATGCCGGGGATTCCCTCGTTTGCCCGGAGGATACACAGGAGCGCGCTAAAAGTGCCAGGCCACCAAATCAAGCGCTCCTAGCGCTATACAGCAGATCCAAGCGCTCCCAGGCGCTGCCAGCAAAAGTCCAGCAACCAAAAGTTCCTTCAGAGAGCAGGGGGGCAAAGGCTGGGCCCAGAGCCAGCTCACAGGGCCCTCCAGCAGGGAGGCAGTCCCCAGTGGCGGTCTCTCCTGGCGCCCAGCAGCAGCAGGCCCCCCCTCAAGTAGATCCTGCAAGAGAACACCATGTAAGGGGACACAGCCCCTTTTTATACAGTACAAGGCTTTGTCTAAGGTGCAGGGAAGGGGCGAACCAGTTCCAACAGGTTCCTGAGCACTTTGTTTTGCTCAGCCCCTCTCCCTATTCACTGGCAGGGCTAGGGTCATTAGACGCACCACAGGGGCCGGTGCCAGCATTGTGTGGGGGAAGCCCTGTCCTATTCAGGACCCAGGTATACTCCTCCCCAGCCATCAGCATGCTAACTCCCCATTCACCACTGGGTGACTCCTCCTGACCCTGGGGATTTCCCTAACCCGTCACATGACCTCACCAGCCAATCGCCAGACAAGCCACACATTTCATACTGCACACTGAAGTGCCCACTTCTAGAAGTGGCACTTCCACACCAGGTACATGCACGCCGCACACATCAACGCGCAGCATTCACTCACACGAGTCCGCACATACCAAACACGGGCCTGCACACCCCACGCATCAGGAACTACCGGGACACATACATTCCCCCATGCATTCCTATGGGAGGGCAGGCCAACCTCACAACACGCACGCACTTTACCCTGGGACACAGCGGTAAAGTGCGCAGAAGTCAATAAAATCACTAAACCAAGTCACAATATTAAGCAAAAAGTTTCGGGGTGAACCGGCCAGAAGGGCCAAGTCCAACAGTGGTGTTTCAGAGTTTACGGCAGTGCAGTGGTGTTCAGGCAGCATAGAGGGTCATGCTGGGGGTGGTGTTTCAGGGTTTAGGGCAGTGCAGTGGTGTTCGGGCAGTGTAGGGGGTCGTGCAGGGGTGGTGTTTCAGGGTTTAGGGCAGTGCAGTGGTGCTCGGGCAGTGTAGGGCGTCGTGCAGGGGGTGGTGTTTCAGAGTTTAGGGCAGTGCAGTGGTGTTCGGGCAGTGTAGAGGGTCTTGATGGGGTGGTGTTTCAGGGTTTAGGGCAGTGCAGTTGTGCTCGGGCAGTGTAGGGGTTCGTGCAGGGGGTGGTGTTTCAGAGTTTAGGGCAGTATAGTGGTGTTCGGACAGAGTAGGGGGTTGTGCAGCGGTGGTATTTCAGGGTTTATGGCCATGCAGTGGTGTTCGGGCAGTGTAGGGTGTCATGTGGTGGTGGTGTTGCAGGGTTTAGAACAGTGCAGTGGTGTTCGGGTGTTGTATGGGGTCATGTGGGGGGTGGTGTTTTAGGGTTTAGGGCAGTGCAGTGGTGTTCGGGCAGTGTAGGGGGCTGTGCTGTGGTTGGTGTTTCAGGGTTGTTGGACTTGGCCCTTCTGGCAGGTTCACCCCTGAACTTTTTTTGCTTTTTATTGGTGACTTGGTGTGGTGATTTTTCGCTTCTGCGCACTTTCCCTGTGTCCCAGGGTAAAGTGCATGCGCACTCTGAGTGCCTGTGGTGAGATAGGCCTGCTCTCCCATAGGAATGCATGGGGAATGTATGTGTCCCTAGTAGTTCCTGATGCGTGGGGTGTGCAGGCCCGAGTTTGGTATGTGCGGACTCGTGGGATTGAATGCTGCGCGATGATGTGTGCGGCGTGCATGTACCTAGTGTGGAAGTGCCACTTCTAGAAGTGGGCACTTCGGTGTGCAGTGTGAAATGTGTGCCTTGTCGCCTGATTGGCTGGTCATGTCATGTGACGGGCTAGGGATTCCCCAGAGTCAGGATGAGTCACCCAGTGGTGAATAGGGAGATCAGCAGCTAGATGGGTGGGAGGAGTACACCTGGGTCCTGAATAGGGCAGGGTCTTCCCCACACAATGCTGGCTCCGCCCCCTGTGGTGCGACTGATGACCCTAGCCCTGCCAGTGAATAGAGTGAGGGGCTGAGCACATCAAGGGTGCTCCCCAACCAGCTGCGACTGGTTTTCCCCCTCACCCTGAACCCAGAACAAAGGGTTTTACTGTATAAAAATGGGGCTGTGTCCCCACAGAAACTGTTCTCTGCCTGGATCTTACCTGAGGGGGGCTGCTGCTGCTGCTGGACCAGAGGACCGCCACTTGGACTACCTCCCTGCCTGGAGGCCCAGTGAGCTGGCTCTGGGTCCAGCCTTGCCCCCCACCCCTGCCCTGCTGCATGCAGGGAAGAACTTTGCTGGACTTTGTTGTTATCCTTCTTAAAGCGCTGGGAGCGCTTTATTTGCATCCCTAAGTGCCTGGAAGCGCTTTTATTTGTCCTAGCACTAGGAGCGCTTTATTGCTGCAAGCCGGTACCCACCCGGCATTTCCCCCATGCGGTGCCAATCCTGAAATCCCCTGGCAGGTGCCCACCCTGCCAGGGACCTTGCCGTGCTCGTTGGCGGGTGCCCACCCGGCTTATTTGTTTATTTCACGGCGGGTGCCCACCCCGCCGTACATCCACTGTAACGAGGGAGCCTACCCCTCTTATTGCCGAGTTTTGAAATCAGCGCCGCGGCCGGGCTCACAGGAAGTCAGGCAGGCTGCAGGCGGGACTCCGGGACAACTGGAAGTTGGAGGGCGGGAGCGTACCCCGCCTCCTTCCGAAGACTCGTGGCTGGTCTGGTATTCCCCTCGAGACCCAGGCGGGAGCCTACCCCGCGCTGGGCCAACCCGGAGAAGAAGCAGCACCCCCGCGACCCAGGCGGGAGCCTACCCCGCACTGGGCCGAGCGTCAGATCGAGTCCCCCGAGGAGGATCCTCGCCGGTCTGGATCAACCCGGTGAGTGAGGGGGCGGAGTGTTCCGGTCGCGAACCGGCAAAGGCTCTGACCAGCGGGAGCTTGGGGTGCTTGGTTTGAGCGCTCGAGCGCTCCCACGAGCGGGGCCCACCCGATTCAAGGAGCCTGCGAGGCTCCAACGCGCCCCCCCCAGCTATTTCAGAGCCTGCAAGGCTCAGGAGGGCAGCGGTGTCTTTAGAGAGTCCCCCGAGTGGGACTCCGCGGAAAGCAGTGTTCCCGAGCCCTGAGAGGCTCCAACGAAGCCCACATTGTGTTGGTAAGAGCCACGGAGGCTCTAGGGGGCATTTGTTGATCGGAGCCTGCGAGGCTCAGGAGGGCATTCTTCTGGTAGAGCCTGTGGGGCTCCAACACGTGGGCACATTGTTTTCAGAGCCCACGAGGCTCCAACGAAGGGGCAGAGTATTGGTTTAGAGCCCACGTGGTTCCTATGATGTCTTGGGGGCATTAGACATGCCCAGAGCCTGGTGAGGCTCCAGCGTTGGCCCCATCATTTGTCTAGAGTGACATACTGGTGTAAAAGGGCACAGTGGTCCCCATGCCCCTTTTCCCAGCTGCCCAGCACTTAGTGGGCAGCTGCAACGTTTAGGTTGTGCGCCCTGGTTTGCGCAGCCTGCGCAGGCGCGCCCTGACATTGGGACACAGGGCGTCCTTACCCCTTCAAGGCCAGTTGGCCTAGGGACTGCCACAGTGGTGGCTAATGTGAGTTTGGCGTTATTGTTCCTTTCCGGCACCTCTGAATGTGTTTATGCGTCATGTGCTTTGCTTTACACCACTGAATGTATTTTATGCATCATGTGTTTTCCTTCCCTACACCTCTGAATGTGATGCATCATGTGTAATGTGCGTTTACCCCTACAGGTATTGTGATACTAAGGTTGTCGGTTTTCTCCTAGTACAGGTGGTGCTAGTGAGGTCCTGATTCCCTGCGCAATATTTTCCTAAGGTGGTTAGGGTTGCGTAGGTGGTACTTACCTGATACCAGTAGTTACTGGTTGTGTGCTACATTTGCTATTTTGTACTACAGTATTATTCCTATGTTCCAAAAGTGCTAATTCCTGACAGTGGTCCATGTGGCCCTGTCCCCTGTACATATAATCCCTTGTAAATTCTGCCCGTGCCTGTTGGCACATTGTAGAGTGTGTGTTTTTATCTAATGTGTTGTGTATAATACAAAGGCTATTTTTATAGAATACCTTGTGTGGAGTTTCCTTTGTGGTGGGCCTTGGGTGTTGTTGCTGGGTGCGCGCGCAAACGCTTTACACATCGCCTCAGAGATAAGCCTGACTGCTCGTGCCAAGCTACCAAGGGGGTGAGCAGGGGTTATCTTTGGCGTGTAACTCCCCAACCCTGACTAGAGTGGCGGTTTCTGCCTGACTTTGGCGCAAGCCTTAGCCAACCAGAAATCGCCATTTCTAACATTGGTGATCAGCGGTGGGATTTGGACTTGCGTTTGCGCTGCACCGCAGCGGCAACTGGCCGCACTACAAAACTCTGCATTTAGATAAATCACATGGTATAGGGATTATTGTTCTAAGGTTGCTTTTAAATGTCATTTCTTTGGAAATGTGTTTCTTGTGCACTGTGAGTTAGGTGTCCCTAGCTCGGGAGGGTAGATCATCCCCCTAAGTGCATTGTGTTTTCTGGATTCACCAGAGGGTGGGATCCAGTGGTGGCAGCGTAATAGTGTCCAGTACATTTGTCCCCCGCCCTGCGCCCAGAGTTGGTACCTGTGTCATGTGGTGGTCAGGTTGAGGAATCAGGGGTGGTAGAAACTGCCTTACCAGTCCGAGGGGAGGGTTGTGTGTGTGGATGAATGGTGTGTGGCACTAGGCAAGTGAGTGTGAGTTCTCTGGGTTAGAGAGCTTGTTGAATCTTTTTGAGAATTGTGTACTCCTGTGTTAAACGCAGACCCCTAGGTTCTCTGTGTGATCTTTTCTCTAGAACGTCTGCCAGAATGGAGCCTGCTTGTGATCCCTATGAGCTAGCTTGGCGCCAGAGGCAGGAGTTAGAAAGGTCCTGTACAGGGGGAGAGTCCGACACTCTGTACGAACTTCAGGACCACCTGGTCCTATTGCAAAAGGGTCCATGGGATCTTGAGCACAGTATGGAAAGGGCCCGGGCCTCACACCTGGAGGGTGGTGGGTCTGTGGGGAGCCCTGAAGATTCAGAAGAGGAGGTAGAGGATGACAATACCTGGACGCCAGTAGAGAGTGAGGACCCCGTAGGTAGGGAGTCCCTTGCTGGGTCCAGAGTAGGAGGCAGCGCCTCATCCCTTTCCCTGTCCCCAGAGGAGTGGGAAGATAGGAGGAAAGAAAGGGAGCACCAGCTGACGTTAGCATGCCCAGGCGATGGCGCAGCTGGAGGTCAAAAGACAGATGGCGGAGGCTGAGAGGGCCTTTGCCAGAGAGAAACTAGCTCTGGAGGGTAGGTTATCCCCTGAGCGCAGTTGTGGTTTTCTGGACTCCCCAGGGAGGGTTGAGTCCAGTGGTAGCAGCCAGATAGATTCCAGTGTAGGAAATCCCAGTCCCAGTTCCCCCAGTCTGGTACCTGTTCCCCAGGAGGAGGAGTTAAGGTTGAAGTTCAGGGGCAGTAGGAAACTGTCCCACCAGTCTTGGGAGGAGTTTGTGGATGAATGTGAGGATGCACTGTTTGATTGGATAAGAGATCCCGCAGAATCTGATTATGATAAACTGTGTGATCTGATTCTCAGAGAACACCTGCTCAATTGTTGTGTGCCGGGGTTGCGCCAACACCTGTTGGGGTGTGGAGTGTCTGCACCATTTGAGCTTGGAGATGAAGCAGAGCGCTGGGAAAGGGCTAGAGGTTCTCTAGAGTCATTAGGGAGTGACTCCAAAAGTAGTGGGTCAGGTATCTTCCAGCCCAGCGTGGTGGAAGAGGCTCAGTGTAGCCCAGCTAGGTCCCAGGATAGCGAGGAGGGTGTAGGGGCTCACTGCCTGGCTCAGTGGAGCAGGAGTGAGAGGGTGACCGAGGGTCCCCGGACGTACAAAACCCTGCCTCAGGACTTGGATGGTTTCATGAGGGAACACCAAGTTGGGGACCTAGGCTGTCCTGTTAGCCCATTTGAGGAAGATCTCCTAGTGAGTAGAGGACCTAGAGCACCTGTAACCAGGGATCCTATGGTTCTAGAGGCTGGCAGTACAGCTCCGGTAGGGAGGGTACAGGAGTCCAGCGTGAGTGATTGGGGGATGAGTTCCCCAGGGGAAGAGCCTGTGGGTCAGGGACTACCCAGTTGGGCTAGGATCCCGTGTAGTGGCCAGGGTGGCACCACTTCTGTTCTGGGGGATCTCCGCGCACTGTCAGGTGGACAGGGGATGGGAGATCAGCGCCAGACAGACAGTCACTCGACATATGTGTCATTTAATAGCCTCAGGGGGATGGAGTGGAAATCCCCAGAAGTCCTGGAGTGCCAGGCAATTATTCCACCAAAGGTTCTAGGCCGGAGATTGGAAGGCCAGGTTCGGGATCAGCCTGACCTGAAGGGTGGGACGTCAGTAACCAGCGTCCCGACCAGTTCTTCTTCCAGAGGTACCGCCCCAGTTGGTAGGGAGCAGGGCTCTGGAAGGGGGTGCAGAGGGTGGGAGAGCCCACCTCTGGCCCCGGTACAACCTGAGGGGTTAAACCCTGGGTTGGAATGGCGTTCTAGGTGTACCCCTCGCCAGAGGAGGAGGAACCCTAGGAGAAGAGGTAGGGGGAGGTGAGCCTTCCCTGAGACTCCTGGTCCGCCTGAGGGTGTAGACCCTAGGCTGGAGAACCAGTGGCAGTCTAGTCCTGTCTTGCAGAGAGGAAGAGTGGAGAATGGCCGCTATGTGCCAGGGGTTACTACCCCCCACTCTGTGGTTAGGCAAGGACCGGTGGCACCTGGATGGCCTAGGGCCTGGTCTTGGCCGCAGACAGCTTGGGAGTACCAGTGGGGTAGCCCAGTTGGTCCAGACAGTGGTGTCAGAAAGAATTCCATGGGTTCACCGTGGCGTAGAACCGGAGGGTGTCCCTGCAGTTGCGGGCCCGCGTCCGTGTTCTATCGCCCCAAGCAGGGAAGTCCATCACGGTGGTGATTGGGCTGCCCTGCGTTTTGGCTGGAAGGGGGTTGTGTTGGACTTGGCCCTTCTGGCAGGTTCACCCCTGAACTTTTTTTGCTTTTTATTGGTGACTTGGTGTGGTGATTTTTTGTTTCTGCGCACTTTCCCTGTGTCCCAGGGTAAAGTGCGTGCGCACTCTGAGTGCCTGTGGTAAGATAGGCCTGCTCTTCCATAGGAATGCATGGGGAATGTATGTGTCCCTAGTAGTTCCTGATGCGTGGGGTGTGCAGGCCCAAGTTTGGTATGTGCGGACTCGTGGGATTGAATGCTGCGCGATGATGTGTGCGGCGTGCATGTACCTAGTGTGGAAGTGCCACTTCTAGAAGTGGGCACTTCGGTGTGCAGTGTGAAATGTGTGCCTTGTCGCGTGATTGGCTGGTCATGTCATGTGGCGGGCTAGGGATTCCCCAGAGTCAGGATGAGTCACCCAGTGGTGAATGGGGAGATCAGCAGCTAGATGGGTGGGAGGAGTACACCTGGGTCCTGAATAGGGCAGGGTCTTCCCCACACAATGCTGGCTCCGCCCCCTGTGGTGCGACTGACGACCCTAGCCCTGCCAGTGAATAGAGTGAGGGGCTGAGCACATCAAGGGTGCTCCCCAACCAGCTGCGACTGGTTTTCCCCCTCACCCTGAACCCAGAACAAAGGGTTTTACTGTATAAAAATGGGGCTGTGTCCCCACAGAAACTGTTCTCTGCCAGGATCTTACCTGAGGGGGGCTGCTGCTGCTGCTGGACCAGAGGACCGCCACTTGGACTACCTCCCTGCCTGGAGGCCCAGTGAGCTGGCTCTGGGTCCAGCCTTGCCCCCCACCCCTGCCCTGCTGCATGCAGGGAAGAACTTTGCTGGACTTTGTTGTTATCCTTCTTAAAGCGCTGGGAGCGCTTTATTTGCATCCCTAAGTGCCTGGAAGCGCTTTTATTTGTCCTAGCGCTAGGAGCACTTTATTGCTGCAAGCCGGTGCCCACCTGGCATTTCCCCCATGCGGTGCCAATCCTGAAATCCCCTGGCAGGTGCCCACCCTGCCAGGGACCTTGCCGTGCTCGTTGGCGGGTGCCCACCCCGCTTATTTGTTTATTTCACGGCGGGTGCCCACCCCGCCGTACATCCACTGTAACGAGGGAGCCTACCCCTCTTATTGCCGAGTTTTGAAATCACCGCCGCGGCCGGGCTCACAGGAAGTCAGGCAGGCTGCAGGCGGGACTCCGGGACAACCAGAAGTAGGAGGGCGGGAGCCTACCCCGCCTCCTTCCGAAGACTCGTGGCTGGTCTGGTATTCCCCTCGAGACCCAGGCGGGAGCCTACCCCGCGCTGGGCCAACCCGGAGAAGAAGCAGCACCCCCGCAACCCAGGCGGGAGCCTATCCCGCACTGGGCCGAGCATCGGATCGAGTCCCCCGAGGAGGATCCTCGCCGGTCTGGATCAACCCGGTGAGTGAGGGGGCAGAGTGTTCCGGTCGCGAGCCAGCAAAGGCTCTGACCAGCGGGAGCTTGGGGTGCTTGGTTTGAGCGCTCGAGCGCTCCCACGAGCGGGGCCCACCCGATTCAAGGAGCCTGCGAGGCTCCAACGCGCCCCCCCCCCCAGCTATTTCAGAGCCTGCAAGGCTCAGGAGGGCAGCGGTGGCAAGGCTCAGGAAGGCAGCGGTGTCTTTAGAGAGTCCCCCGAGTGGGACTCCGCGGAAAGCAGTGTTCCCGAGCCCCGAGAGGCTCCAACGAAGCCCACATTGTGTTGGTAAGAGCCACGGAGGCTCTAGGGGGCATTTGTTGATCGGAGCCTGCGAGGCTCAGGAGGGCATTCTTCTGGTAGAGCCTGTGGGGCTCCAACACGTGGGCACATTGTTTTCAGAGCCCACGAGGCTCCAATAAAGGGGCAGAGTATTGGTTTAGAGCCCACGTGGTTCCTACGACGTCTTGGGGGCATTAGACATGCCCAGAGCCTGGTGAGGCTCCAGCGTTGGCCCCATCATTTGTCTAGAGTGACATACTGGTGTAAAAGGGCACAGTGATGCCCATGCCCCTTTTCCCAGCTGCCCAGCACTTAGTGGGCAGCTGCAACGTTTAGGTTGTGCGCCCTGGTTTGCGCAGCCTGCGCAGGCGCGCCCTGACATTGGGACACAGGGCGTCCTTACCCCTTCAAGGCCAGTTGGCCTAGGGACTGCCACAATGGTGGCTAATGTGAGTTTGGCGTTATTGTTCCTTTCCGGCACCTCTGAATGTGTTTATGCATCATGTGCTTTGGTTTACACCACTGAATGTATTTTATGCATCATGTGTTTTCCTTCCCTACACCTCTGAATGTGATGCATCATGTGTAATGTGCGTTTACCCCTACAGGTATTGTGATACTAAGGTTGTCGGTTTTCTCCTAGTACAGGTGGTGCTAGTGAGGTCCTGATTCCCTGCGCAATATTTTCCTAAGGTGGTTAGGGTTGCGTAGGTGGTACTAACCTGATACCAGTAGTTACTGGTTGTGTGCTACATTTGCTATTTTGTACTACAGTATTATTCCTATGTTCCAAAAGTGCTAATTCCTGACAGTGGTCCATGTGGCCCTGTCCCCTGTACATATAATCCCTTGTAAATTCTGCCCGTGCCTGTTGGCACATTGTAGAGTGTGTGTTTTTATCTAATGTGTTGTGTATAATACAAAGGCTATTTTTATAGAATACCTTGTGTGGAGTTTCCTTTGTGGTGGGCCTTGGGTGTTGTTGCTGGGTGCGCGCACAAACGCTTTACACATCGCCTCAGAGATAAGCCTGACTGCTCGTGCCAAGCTACCAAGGGGGTGAGCAGGGGTTATCTTTGGCGTGTAACTCCCCAACCCTGACTAGAGTGGTGGTTTCTGCCTGACTTTGGCGCAAGCCTTAGCCAACCAGAAATCGCCATTTCTAACAAGGGTTTAGGGCAGTGCAGTGGTGTTCAGGCAGTATAGGGTGTCATGCTGGGTTTGATGTTTCAGGATTTAGGGCAGTGGTATTCGGGCAGTGTAGGGGGTCTTGCTGGGGTGGCTTTTCAGGGTTTAGGGCAGTGCAGTGTTGTTCGGGCAGTGTAGGGGGTTGTGCAGGGGTGGTGTTTTGGGGTTTATGGCAGTGCAGTGGTGTTCGGGCAGTGGAGGGTTCATGTGGGTGTGGTGTTGCAGGGTTTAGGGCAGTGCAGTAGTGTTTGGGTGTTGTAGGGTCTTGCAGGGGGTGGTGTTTCAGGGTTTAGGGAAATGCAGTGGTGTTCGGGCAGTGTAGGGGGTCGTGCTGGGGCTGGTGTTTCAGGGTTTAGGGCAGTGCAGTGGTGTTCGGGCAGTGTAGGAAGTCATGCTGGGGCTAGCGTTTCAGGGTTTATGGCAGTGCAGTGGTGTTCGGGCAGTGTAGGGGGTCGTGCAGGGGGCTCGTGTTTCAGGGTTTAGGGCAGTGCAGTGGTGTTTGGGCAGTGCAGGGGGTCGTACTGGAAGTGGTGTTTCAGGGTTTAGGGCAGTGCAGTGGTGTTCAGGCAGTGTAGGGGGTCGTGCAGGGATGGTGTTTCATTGTTTAGGGCAGTGCAGTGGTGTTTGGGCAGTGTAGGGGGTGGTGCAGGGGGTGGTGTTTTAGAGTTTAGGGCAGTGCAGTGGTGTTTGGGCAGTGTAGGGGGTCTTGTTAGGGGTGGTGTTTCAGGGTTTAGGGCAGTGGTGTTCGGGCAGTGTAGGGGGTTTTCCTGGTGGTTGGGTTTCAGGGTTTGGGACAGTTGTGTTCAGGCAGTATAGGGTTTCTTGCTGGGGGTGGTGTTTCAGGGTTTAGGGCAGTCAAGTGGTGTACGGGCAGTATAGGGGGTCGTGCTGGGGTTGGTGTTTCAGGGTTTAGGGTAGTGCAGTGGTGATTGTGTAGTGTAGGGGGTCATGCTGTTGGTAGTTTTTTAGGGTTTAGGCTAGTGCGGTGATGTTTGTGTAGTGTAGGGGGGTGTGCTTGGGGTAGATTTAGGGTTTAGGGTTGTGCTGTGGTGTTTGTGTAGTGTAGGGGGTCATGCTGGGAGTAGTGTTTAGGGATTAGGGTAGTGCAATGGTGTTTGGGTATTGTAGGGGGTCGTGCTGGGGTAGTGTTTAGGGTTTAGGGTAGTGCAGTGGTGTTTGGGTAGTGTAAGGGGTCGTGCTGAGGGTAGATTTAGGGTTTAGGGTGGTGCAGTGGTGTTTGGGTAGTGTTGGGGTCGTGCTGGGGTAGATTTAGGGGTTAGGGTAGTGCAGTGGTGTTTGGGGAGTCTAGGGGGTCGTGCTGGGGGTAGTGTTTTAGGATTTAGGGTAGAGCAGTGGTGTTTGGCTAGTGTAGGGTTCGTGCTGGGGTAGTGGTTTATCGTTTAGGGAAGTGCAGTGGTGTTTGGATAGTGTAGGGGGTACTGCTGGTGATAGTGTTTTAGGGTTTAGGGCAGTGCAGTGGTGTTCAGGCAGTGTAGGGGGTCGTTCTGGGGGCGGTGTTGCAGGGTTTAGGGCAGTGGTGTTAAGGCAGTTTAGAGTGTCTTACTGGGGGTGGTGTTTCAGGTTTTAGGGCAGTGGATTGGTGTTCAGGAAGTGTAGGAGGTTGTGTGGGGGTGGTGTTTCAGGGGTAATGCCACTGCAGTGGTGTTCAGGCAGTGTAGGGGTCATGCGGGGTGGTGTTACAGGGTTTAGGGCAGTGCAGTGGTGTTCGGGCGTTGTATGGGGTCATGCGGGGGTGTTTCAGGGTTTAGGACAGTGCAGTTTTGTAAGGGCAGTGTAGGGGGTCATGCTGGGAGTGGTGTTTCAGGGTTTAGGGCAGAGCAGTGGTGTTCTGGCAGTGTAGGGGGTCGTGCTGGGGGTAGTGTTTTAGGGTTTAGGGCAGTGCAGTGGTGTTCGGGCAGTGTAGGGGGTCGTGCTTGGGGTAGTGTTTCAGGGATTAGGGCAGAGAAGTAGTGTTTGGGCAGTGTAGGGGTCATGCTGGGGGTGGTGTTTTAGGGTTTAGGGCAGAGCAGTGGTGTTCAGGCAGAGTAGGGGGTTGTGCTGGGGTGGTGTTTAGGGTTTAGGGCAGTTCAGTGGTCTTCGGGCAGCATAGGGGGTCATACTGGGGGTGGTGTTTCAGGGTTTAGGGCAGTGCAGTTTTGTTCGGGCAGTGTAGGGGGTTGTGCTGGGGCTGGTGTTTCAGGGTTTAGGGCAGTGCTGTGGTGTTCGGACAGTGTAGGGGGTCGTGCAGCGGTGGTATTTCAGGGTTTATGGCCATGCAGTGGTGTTCGGGCAGTGTAGGGTGTCATGTGGTGGTGGTGTTGCAGGGTTTAGAACAGTGCAGTGGTGTTCGGGTGTTGTATGGGGTCATGTGGGGGGTGGTGTTTTAGGGTTTAGGAAAATGCAGTGGTGTTCGGGCAGTGTAGGGGGTCGTGCTGGGGCTGGTGTTTCAGGGTTTAGGGCAGTGCAGTGGTGTTCGGGCAGTGTAGGAAGTCATGCTGGGGCTAGCGTTTCAGGGATTAGGGCAGTGCAGTGGTGTTCGGGCAGTGTAGGGGGTCGTGCAGGGGGCTCGTGTTTCAGGGTTTAGGGCAGTGCAGTGGTGTTTGGGCAGTGCAGGGGGTCATACTGGAAGCAGTGTTTCAGGGTGTAGGGCAGTGCAGTGGTGTTCAGGCAGTGTAGGGGGTCGTGCAGGGATGGTGTTTCAGGGTTTAGGGCAGTGCAGTTGTGCTCGGGCAGTGTAGGGGGTGGTGCAGGGGGTGGTGTTTTAGAGTTTAGGGCAGTGCAGTGGTGTTCGGGCAGTGTAGGGGGTCTTGTTAGGGGTGGTGTTTCAGGGTTTAGGGCAGTAGTGTTCGGGCAGTGTAGGGGGTTTTCCTGGTGGTTGGGTTTCAGGGTTTGGGACAGTTGTGTTCAGGCAGTATAGGGGGTCTTGCTGGGGGTGGTGTTTCAGGGTTTAGGGCAGTCAAGTGGTGTACGGGCAGTATAGGGGGTCGTGCTGGGGTTGGTGTTTCAGGGTTTAGGGTAGTGCAGTGGTGATTGTGTAGTGTAGGGGGTCATGCTGTTGGTAGTTTTTTAGGGTTGAGGCTAGGGGTGGGCGGAATTTGCGTAATCGCGTCACGCAAATCTCCGCGAAATGGTAAAAAATCTCTGCGAACACGCAGAAATTCTGCGAACACGTGTATTGCTTGTTCGCGATGCTTTTTTCCTTTTCGCAATCGCTGTTTGCGTGCTCGGGGGGAAATATCTCGCGAACACGCATTTTGAGAACACGAACAAGCAAAAAATTTCGCGAAGTCGCGGAACGCAGATTTTGGGCAATTTCGCGTTCACCGCGGAACGGGAAATTACCCAAATTCCGCAAATTCTGCGAGCGGAACGGAATTTACCGCCCAGGCCTAGTTTAGGCTAGTGCGGTGATGTTTGTGTAGTGTAGGGGGGCGTGCTTGGGGTAGATTTAGGGTTTAGGGTTGTGCTGTGGTGTTTGTGTAGTGTAGGGGGTCATGCTGGGAGTAGTGTTTAGGGATTAGGGTAGTGCAGTGGTGTTAGGGTATTGTAGGGGGTCGTGCTGGGGTAGTGTTTTAGGGTTTAGGGTAGTGCAGTGGTGTTTGTGTAGTGTAAGGGGTCGTGCTGAGGGTAGATTTAGGGTTTAGGGTAGTGCAGTGGTGTTTGGGTAGTGTTGGGGTCGTGCTGGGGTAGATTTAGGGTTTAGGGTAGTGCAGTGGTGTTTGGGTAGTGTAGGGGGTCGTGCTGGGGGTGGGCTTAGGGTTTAGGGTAGTGCACTGGTGTTTGGGGAGTGTAGGGGGTCGTGCTGGGGGTAGTGTTTTAGGATTTAGGGTAGAGCAGTGGTGTTTGGCTAGTGTAGGGTTCGTGCTGGGGTAGTGGTTTATCGTTTAGGGAAGTGCAGTGGTGTTTGGGTAGTGTAGGGGGTACTGCTGGGGATAGTTTTTTAGGGTTTAGGGTAGTGCAGTGGTGTTCAGGCAGTGTAGGGGGTCGTTCTGGGGGCGGTGTTGCAGGGTTTAGGGCAGTGGTGTTAAGGCAGTGTAGGGGGTCTTACTGGGGGTGGTGTTTCAGGTTTTAGGGCAGTGGATTGGTGTTCGGGAAGTGTGGGAGGTTGTGCGGGGTGATGTTTCAGGGGTAATGCCACTGCAGTGGTGTTCAGGCAGTGTAGGGGTCGTGCGGGTGTGGTGCTACAGGGTTTAGGGCAGTGCAGTGGTGTTCGGGCGTTGTATGGGGTCATGCGGGGGTTTTTCAGGGTTTAGGACAGTGCAGTTTTGTTCGGGCAGTGTAGGGGGTCGTGCTGGGAGTGGTGTTTCAGGTCTTAGGGCAGAGCAGTTGTGTTCTGGCAGTGTAGGGGGTCATGCTGGGGGTAGTGTTTTAGGGTTTAGGGCAGTGCAGTGGTGTTCGGGCAGTGTAGGGGGTCGTGCTTGGGGTAGTGTTTCAGGGATTAGGGCAGAGAAGTGGTGTTTGGGCAGTGTAGGGGTCATGCTGGGGGTGGTGTTTTAGGGTTTAGGGCAGAGCAGTGGTGTTCGGGCAGAGAGGGGGTTGTGCTGGGGTGGTGTTTAGGGTTTAGGGCAGTTCAGTGGTCTTCGGGCAGCATAGGGGGTCATGCTGGGGGTGGTGTTTCAGGGTTTAGGGCAGTGCAGTTTTGTTCGGGCAGTGTAGGGGGTTGTGCTGGGGCTGGTGTTTCAGGGTTTAGGGAAGTGCAGTGGTGTTCGGGCAGTGTAGGGGTTCATGCTGGGGCTGGTGTTTCAGGGTTTAGGGTAGTGCAGTGGTTTTTGTGTAGTGTAGGGGTCATGCTGTTGGTAGTTTTTTAGGGTTTAGGCTAGTGTGGTGATGTTTGTGTAGTGTAGGGGGGCGTGCTTGGTGTAGATTTAGGGTTTAAGGTAGTGCAGTGGTGTTTGTGTAGTGTAGGGGGTTGTGCTGGGGGTAGTGTTTAGGGTTTAGGGTAGTGCAGTGGTGTTTGGGTATTATAGGGGGTCATGCTGGGGTAGTGTTTTAGGGTCTATGGTAGTGCAGTGGTGTTTGCGTAGTGTAGGGGTCATGCTGGGGTAGTGTCTTAGGGTTTAGGATAGTGCAGTGGTGTTTGGGTATTATTAGGGGTCGTGCTGGGGTAGTGTTTTATGGTCTATGGTAGTGCAGTGGTGTTTGGGTAGTGTAGGGGGTCGTGCTGGGGTAGTGTTTTAGGGTTTAGGGTAGTGAAGTGGTGTTTGGGTAGTGTAGGGGGTCGTTCTGGGGGTAGTGTTTTAGGGTTTAGGGTAGTGCAGTGGTGTTTGGGTAGTGTACGGGGTCGTGCTGAGGGTAGATTTTGGGTTTAGGGTAGTGCAGTGGTGTTTGGGTAGTGTAGGGGTCGTGCTGGGGTAGATTTAGGGTTTAGGGTAGTGCAGTGGTGTTTGGGCAGTGTAGGGAGTCTTGTTGGGGGTGGTGTTTCAGGGTTTAGGGCAGTGGTGTTCAGGCAGTGTAGAGGGTCTTGCTGGGGGTGGTAATTCAGGGTTTGGGGCAGTTATGTTCAGGCAGGGTAGGGGGTTTTGCTGGGGGTGCTGTTTCAGGGTTTAGGGCAGTGCAGTAGTGTTAGGGCAGTGTAGGGGGTCATGCTGGGGCTGGTGTTTCAGGGTTTAGGGCAGTGCAGTGGTGTTCGGGTAGTGTAGGGGGTCATGCTGGGGCTGGTGTTTCAGGGTTTAGGGCAGTGCAGCGGTGTTTGGGCAGTGTAGGGGGATGTGCTGGGGATGGTGTTTCAGGGTTTAGGGCAGAGAAGCGGTGTTCGGGCAGTGTAGGGGGTCACGCTGGGGCTGGTGTTTCAGGGTTTTGGGTAGAGCAGTGGTGTTCGGGCAGTGTAGGGGGCTGTGCTGTGGCTGGTTTTTCAGGGTTTAGGGCAGTGCAGTGGTGTTCGGGCAGTGTTGGGGGTCTTGATGGGGGTAGTGTTTCAGGGTTTAGGGCAGTGGTGTTCAGGCAGTGTAGGGGGTCTTGCTGGGGTGGTGTTTCAGGGTTTAGGGCAGTGCAGTAGTGTTCGGGCAGTGTAGGGGATCTTGCCAAGGGTAGTGTTTCAGGGTTTAGAGCAGTGCAGTGGTGTTCGGGCAGTGTAGAGGGTTGTGCAGGGGGTGGTGTTTCAGGGTTTAGGGCAGTGTAATGGTGCACGGGCAGTGTAGGGGGCTGTGCAGCGGTGGTGTTTCGGGGTTTATGGCCGTACAGTGGTGTTCGGGCAGTGTAGGGGGTCATGTGGGGGTGGTGTTGCAGGGTTTAGGACAGTGCAGTGGTGTTCGGGAGTTGTATGGGGTCATGTGGGGGGTGGTGTTTCAGGGTTTAGGGCAGTGCAGTGGTGTTCGGGCAGTGTAGGGGGTCGTGCTGGGAGTGGTGTTTCAGGGTTTAGGGCAGAGCAGTGGTGTTCTGGCAGTGTAGGGGGTCGTGCTGGGGGTAGTGTTTTAGGGTTTAGGGCAGTGCAGTGGTGTTCGGGCAGTGTAGGGGGTCGTGCTGGGGGTGGTGTTTCAGGGTTGAGGGCAGAGAAGTGGTGTTTGGGCAGTGTAGGGGTCATGCTGGGGGTGGTGTTTTAGGGTTTAGGGCAGAGCAGTGGTGTTCGGGCAGAGTAGGTGTTTGTGCTGGGGTGGTGTTTAGGGTTTAGGGCAATGCAGTGGTGCTCGGGCAGTGTAGGGGGTCGTGCAGGGGGTGGTGTTTCAGAGTTTAGGGCAGTGCAGTGGTGTTCAGGCAGCATAGAGGGTCATGCTGGGGGTGGTGTTTCAGGGTTTAGGGCAGTGCAGTGGTGTTCGGGCAGTGTAGGGGGTCGTGCAGGGGTGGTGTTTCAGGGTTTAGGGCAGTGCAGTGGTGCTCGGGCAGTGTAGGGCGTCGTGCAGGGGGTGGTGTTTCAGAGTTTAGGGCAGTGCAGTGGTGTTCGGGCAGTGTAGAGGGTCTTGATGGGGTGATGTTTCAGGGTTTAGGGCAGTGCAGTTGTGCTCGGGCAGTGTAGGGGGTCGTGCAGGGGTTGGTGTTTCAGAGTTTATGGCAGTGCAGTGGTGTTCGGGCAGTATAGGGGGTTTTGATGGGGGTGGTGTTTCAGGGTTTAGGGCAATGGTGTTCGGGCAGTGTAGGGGGTCTTCCTGGGGGTTGTGCTTCAGGGTTTGGGGCAGTTGTGATCGGGCAGTGTAGGTGGTCTTGCTGGGTGTGGTGTTTCAAGGTTTAGGACAGTGCAGTGGTGCTCAGGCAGTTTAGGGAGTCTTGTTGGGGGTGGTGTTTCAGGGTTTAGGGCAGTGGTGTTCGGGCAGTGTAGAGGGTCTTGCTGGAGGTGGTAATTCAGTGTTTGGGGCAGTTATGTTCAGGCAGGGTAGGGGGTCTTGCTGGGGGTGCTGTTTCAGGGTTTAGGGCAGTACAGTAGTGTTCAGGCAGTGTAGGGGGTCATGCTGGGGCTGGTGTTTCAGGGTTTAGGGCAGTGCAGTGGTGTTCGGGTAGTGTAGGGGGTCGTGCTGGGCCTGGTGTTTCAGGGTTTAGGGCAGTGCAGCGGTTTTTGGGCAGTGTAGGGGGATGTGCTGGGGATGGTGTTTCACGGTTTAGGGCAGAGCAGCGGTGTTCGGGCAGTGTAGGGGGTCACGCTGGGGCTGGTGTTTCAGGGTTTTGGATAGAGCACTGGTGTTCGGGCAGTGTAGGGGGTCTTGCTGGGGGTGGTGTTTCGGGGTTTTGGGCAGTGCAGTAGTGTTCGGGCAGTGTAGGGGATCTTGCTGAGGGTAGTGTTTCAGGGTTTAGGGCAGTGCAGTGGTGTTCGGGCAGTGTAGAGGGTTGTGCAGGGGGTGATGTTTCAGGGTTTAGGGCAGTGTAGTGGTGTTCTGGCAGTGTAGGGGGTCGTTCAGCGGTGGTGTTTCGGGGTTTATGGCCGTACAGTGGTGTTCGGGCAGTGGAGGGGGTCTTGCGGGGGTGGTGTTTCAGGGTTTAGGGCAGTGCAGTGGTGTTTGGGTGTTGTATGGGGTCGTGCAGGGGGTGGTGTTTCAGGGTTTAGGGAAATGCAGTGGTGTTCGGGCAGTGTAGGGAGTCATGCTGGGGCTCGCGTTTCAGGGTTTAGGGCAGTGCAGTGGTGTTCGGGCAGTGTAGGGGGTCATGCAGGGGGCTGGTGTTTCAGGTTTTAGGGCAGTGCAGTGGTGTTTGGGCAGTGCAGGGGGTTGTACTGGAAGTGGTGTTTCAGGGTTTAGGGCAGTGCAGTGGTGTTCAGGCAGTGTAGGGGGTCATGCAGGGATGGTGTTTCAGGGTTTTGGGCAGTGCAGTTGTGCTCGGGCAGTGTAGGGGGTGGTGCTTTAGAGTTTAGGGCAGTGCAGTGGTGTTCGGGCAGTGTAGGGGGTCTTGTTAGGGGTGGTGTTTCAGGGTTTAGGGCAGTGGTGTTCGGGCAGTGTAGGGGTTTTTCCTGGTGGTTGGGTTTCAGGGTTTGGGACAGTTGTGTTCAGGCAGTATAGGGGGTCTTGCTGGGGGTGGTGTTTCAGGGTTTAGGGCAGTCAAGTGGTGTACGGGCAGTATAAGGGGTCGTGCAGGGATGGTGTTTCAGGGTTTAGGGCAGTGCAGTTGAACTTGGGCAGTGTAGGCAGTGGTGCAGGGGGTGGTGTTTCAGAGTTTAGGGAAGTGCAGCTGTGTTCGGGCAGTGTAGGGGGTCTTGATAGGGGTGGTGTTTCAGGGTTTAGGGCAGTGGTGTTCAGGCAGTGTAGGGGGTTTTCCTGGTGGTTGGGTTTCAGGGTTTGGGACAGTTGTGTTCAGGCAGTATAGGGGGTCTTGCTGGGGGTGGTGTTTCAGGGTTTAGGGCAGTCAAGTGGTGTACGGGCAGTATAGGGGGTCGTGCTGGGGTTGGTGTTTCAGGGTTTAGGGTAGTGCAGTGGTGATTGTGTAGTGTAGGGGGTCATGCTGGGGCTGGTGTTTCAGGGTTTAGGGTAGTGCAGTGGTGATTGTGAAGTGTAGGGGGTCATGCTGTTGGTAGTTTTTTAGGGTTTAGGCTAGTGCGGTGATGTTTGTGTAGTGTAGGGCAGCGTGCTTGGGGTAGATTTAGGGTTTAGGGTTGTGCTGTGGTGTTTGTGTAGTGTAGCGGGTCGTGCTGGGGGTAGTGTTTAGGGATTAGGGTAGTGCAGTGGTGTTTGTGTATTGAAGGGGGTCATGCTGGGGTAGTTTTTTAGGGTTTAGGGTAGTGCAGTGGTGTTTGGGTAGTGTAAGGGGTCATGCTGAGGGTAGATTTAGGGTTTAGGGTAGTGCAGTGGTGTTTGGGTAGTGTTGGGGTCATGCTGGGGGTGGGCTTAGGGTTTAGGGTAGTGCACTGGTGTTTGGGAAGTGTAGGGGTCGTGCTGGGGGTAGTGTTTTAGGATTTAGGGTAGAGCAGTGGTGTTTGGCTAGTGTAGGGTTCGTGCTGGGGTAGTGGTTTATCGTTTAGGGAAGTGCAGTGGCGTTTGGGTAGTGTAGGGGGTACTGCTGGGGATAGTGTTTTAGGGTTTAGGGCAGTGCAGTGGTGTTCAGGCAGTGTAGGGGGTCGTTCTGGGGCGGTGTTGCAGGGTTTAGGGCAGTGGTGTTAAGGCAGTGTAGGGGGTCTTACTGGGGGTGGTGTTTCAGGTTTTAGGGCAGTGGATTGGTATTCAGTAAGGGTAGGATGTTGTGCGGGGGTGGTGTTTCAGGGGTAATGCCACTGCAGTGGTGTTCAGGCAGTGTAGGGGTCGTGCGGGGGTGGTGTTACAGGGTTTAGGGCAGTGCAGTGGTGTTCGGGCGTTGTATGGGGTCTTGCGGGGGTGTTTCAGGGTTTAGGACAGTGCAGTTTTGTTCGGGCAGTGTAGGGGGTCTTGCTGGGAGTGGTGTTTCAGGGTTTCGGGCAGAGCAGTGGTGTTCTGGCAGTGTAGGGGGTCATGCTGGGGGTAGTGTTTTAGGGTTTAGGGCAGTGCAGTGGTGTTCGGGCAGTGTAGGGGGTCGTGCTTGGGGTAGTGTTTCAGGGATTAGGGCAGAGAAGTGGTGTTTGGGCAGTGTAGGGGTCATGCTGGGGGTGGTGTTTTAGGGTTTAGGGCAGAGCAGTGGTGTTCGGGCAGGGTTGTGCTGGGGTGGTGTTTAGGGTTTAGGGCAGTTCAGTGGTCTTCGGGCAGCATAGGGGGTCATGCTGGGGGTGGTGTTTCAGGGTTTAGGGCAGTGCAGTTTTGTTCGGGCAGTGTAGGGGGTTGTGCTGGGGCTGGTGTTTCAGGGTTTAGGGCAGTGCAGTGGTGTTCGGGCAGTGTAGGGGTTCATGCTGGGGCTGGTGTTTCAGGGTTTAGGGTAGTGCAGTGGTTTTTGTGTAGTGTAGGGGTCATGCTGTTGGTAGTTTTTTAGGGTTTAGGCTAGTGTGGTGATGTTTATGTAGTGTAGGGGGGCGTGCTTGGTGTAGATTTAGGGTTTAGGGTAGTGCAGTGGTGTTTGTGTAGTGTAGGGGGTTGTGCTGGGGGTAGTGTTTAGGGTTTAGGGTAGTGCGGTGGTGTTTGGGTATTATAGGGGGTCGTGCTGGGGTAGTGTTTTAGGGTCTATGGTAGTACAGTGGTGTTTGGGTAGTGTAGGGGGTCGTGCTGGGGTAGTGTTTTAGGGTTTAGGGTAGTGCAGTGGTGTTTGGGTAGTGTAAGGGGTCGTGCTGAGGGTATACTTAGGGTTTAGGGTAGTGCAGTGGTGTTTGGGTAGTGTAGGGGTCGTGCTGGGGTAGATTTAGGGTTTAGGGTAGTGCTGTGGTGTTTGCGTAGTGTAGGGGGTCGTGCTGGGGGTGGGCTTAGGGTAGTGCAGTGGTGTTTTGGTAGAGTGGGGAGTTGTGCTGCGGGGAGTGTTTAGGGTAGTGCACTGGTGTTTGGGTAGTGTTGGGGGTCGTTCTGGGGGTAGTTGTTAGACCTGGCACCATTGGCGTGGGTCACCCTTCCATTTTTGTCTGTGCCTCAATGTGTTTTTGTGTTGGTGTTAGCTGCTCAGGGCACTGTGCCACTGCCATCCAGTGCCACAGTGCAAGTGCTCCCTATGGTAAAATGTATTATGTGAATTGACTTCCACGTTTGGTTTATTTGGTTTACTATCAGTCCCTAGTAGAGTGCACCAGGGGTGCCAAGGGCTTGTATATCCAAATGCTGCTAGTGGGCTTGCAGCACGGGTTGTGCCACCCACCGAAGCAGCGGGGTAAAATGCGTCTAGGGTCTGCCACTGCAGAACCTGCGCGCGGTCTGGTACCGTCGTGCTGACTGAGCAAGTGTCCCCACTTACCAGTCTCTAAACCTTCCCTTAACTACATGTTAGTCACCCCTCTGGTAGGCCTAAGCGCAGGGTGCATTGTAGGTATAAGGTAGGACATGCCCTGAGGTGTGTGGCATGTCTTAGTAGTGAATTACAGCCATTTTCGTTTTTCACTATTGAAGGCTACCTGCTCTCCATAGGCCAGGATGGGCTGCTGGGGTCGCTACACGCTGTGACCCCAGTGGACTCAGAGAGCATGGTAGAAAGTCATGTTTAGTATGCCTGAACTCGGGATAATAAAATACGTCTTTTAGTAAAGGTTATTTTAATATCCTGGGTTTGCAAATGCTACTTTTAGAAAGTTAGCCTTTGCGTGCCTAACCATCTCAGTCCGCCTCTGCTGTGTGTGTGTGTTCTGCCTAGCAACAGTACAGGAGCAGGGCTGGGGGATTCCAGGAGACAGGTTGGCTGCCAGGTGGTGGGTAGAGAGATTACACCAGGATGGGTGGGAGGAGTGCACCCTGACTCTTGAATAGACCTGTGCTCTGCCACCACAAAGCCGGCGCCGCCCCCTGTGGAGCGGCTGATGTCTCTGCCCTGCTGCTGAAAGGAACAAGCCGAGTCACCACAACAGAGTGCTCCAAAACTGGACTGAGCCAGGCCCAGGCCCCCTGGCGCTAAAGAACAAAAGAATCCCTGTATAAAAGTAGGAGCCTGGCTCCTAAGAAATCAGATCCAGATTGAACCACGAAGGAACTCTGCCTGACTAGAAGGACCTGGAAGAAGCTGAAGGAGGAGTAACTTTCCCTGACCTGAGGGACTGGCCTGCAGTAGGTGCCTTGCTAAGAAAGGAGAGGAAAAAGACTGAAAGAGACTTTTGCACTTTGTTCTTCAACTATCTCCAAGGGCTTGGAAGAAGAGCTTGCCCCCTGAACTGAACCCCAGGACCAGTGGGTTCACCGTGTCTCCGCTCGTCTGAGAATTCGAGCCGTGTGCTTTCTCCCGCCGGAGTGCCCTGCGCACCTTCGCATCCCTCCTAGGGCCGTGACACCCAGAAGCCTGGCCGCCTCCACTCGCCGAGAGCCCCGCTCTACCTGAGTCGCTCTGGACCCACGAGTCTGGCCGTCCCGCTTCCCTGTCACCTGCCTGCTACTGGAGCGCGCTTGGTGCCCTTTCGCCCTCCCGCCGGATTTCTAGTGGGGAAGTGAAATCCAGCCTCGGACGGCCGCCCGTACGTCGTAACGTATCCGGCCGCCCCGCTTCACCTCCCAGCCTGAGTCTGACCGTGCCGCCCTCCGCAGTGACCTCCCGCACAGTCCGTGTCGGAGGCCCTGGGCCGCACCTGTCTACCGAGAGCCGCCCGCTGAATTCTTGATCCGGAAGACCCACGAGGTGCAGAACCTGCATCTCTCCTGAAGACTCGTCCAAGCACATCGCACGTTCCCAGGTACAGTGAACTCTCTATCGGACTCGGGGTCCGCAACGTTCTGATTTCCCCGTATCACTGTACCCTGGGTGCCCTGCGCATCATCGTGACTGGACCGACTCAACCGAGCCCTGTGAAGCGCTCGTGATCGAATAAGTTACCAAAGACAAGAACAGTGCCTAATTATCATCTTGTGGCTTCCATTTCGCAACCGTTATTGATGGTCTTGTACATGCCTGCGTAACAAAGAATCTTTTATATAAAGCATCCGTATTTTTGATACAACTTACGCCTGGTGTCCGTTTGTGGGGGATCATTGTGGTTTACTGTGTGTGATCATAAATGCTTAACTGACTAGCGCCCTGAAGTTTAGCCCTGACTGCTCGCGCCACACTACCTATAGGGTGAGCAGGGGTTGTTCTGAAGGGGTAATTCCCTCGCCCTGAATAGAAGAAGGGACCGCTGCTTGTCACAAGTACCTACCTGTGCCAACCAGAGGTTCCCCATTCTAACATTGGTGGCAGCGGTGGGATCTCGAATTTGCATTTATGATTTACATACAGTGAATTATTGATCACCACGTAGAGCAGACCTATAACGCAGCCACAGATTGATTGACAGTTGTTGCTAAAGAAGAATCTCCACCTTAAGAAACCATGCCTAGCTCAGTCAACGGAGGCGGAGCGCCCTCTGTATTCTCTGGAGTGGATGACATCGATTGGGAACCCGAGGCACTGAGGAAGTGCACAAATGATGTCCTGAAGGGATATCTCTCCAAGTACAGAATCAAGCAAAGTGGACTAAGCACCAAGGATCAGTACGTGACCGCACTGAGAGCCTGGCACGAATCAAAGTTCCCAGAGAATGCCCGGGAGGTGGTACCCCCCGAAGGTGTGTTTGAGCCTAGCAGAAGCCTGTCGCCAGAGGAGTTGGCCGACAGGAGTGCCGCACGAGCACACGAGGTGGAGATGGCAAAACTGCAAATGGAGAGAGAAAGGCAGAAACTGGCCATGGAGCATGAGGTAAAAATGAGGGAGTTGGATCTCAAGGCCAGGAGTTTAGACAACTCACCCTCTGGTGGCAGCAATTCAACCGAGTCAAGGGTGCACATTCCTAAAGATGTAGTCAAAGAATATTATAAGCAGGATGATATTGGGCAGTGGTTTAGGGCCTATGAAGTAGCCATGTCCTCCCACCGGGTCCCTGAGAAGGATTGGGGAGCGGGGTTGTGGGGAAGGTTCCTAAGTGAGGGGCGGGACACACTGCTAGACCTCCCCTCTGATGTCCACACATCCTATCCACACATGAAGGAGGCTCTTATGACAAGGTATGGGTTGACTCCTGAATTGTACAGACAGAGATTTAGGGATTGCACCAAGAAACCTGGTACCACTTATGTAGAATATGTGACCTTTTTTTGCAGAGCGCTGGATGGTTGGGTGAAGGGTAGCAAAGTGAATGATTACCAAGGGCTGTTTGATTTAATTGCATGGGAGCACTTGTCGGATAATTGTTTTCCTGAGCTACGCCAACACCTGATCGATAGCAAGCTGTCCAACC
This sequence comes from Triturus cristatus, assembly GCF_964204655.1. Classification (NCBI taxonomy): domain Eukaryota; kingdom Metazoa; phylum Chordata; class Amphibia; order Caudata; family Salamandridae; genus Triturus; species Triturus cristatus. The sequence goes on along the minus strand of NC_140592.1, from coordinate 596,813,980 downwards.
CGAGGAAGCTTGCTGAGGAGGCGGACCGCTGGATCAGCACCAGGGTCCACAAGGGTCCCGTAGGAGGCCCCGCCAAGGGTGTTCAGGGTCCCCAGCAGAAGAGTGGGGGGGACAAGGGTAAACAGAGGGAGTTCTACAGAGGGCCCCAAAGTAATCCCCAAGGGAACCAAGGGAAAGGTTCTCAGCCACCCCCACCCCCGAAGCAGACCGGGGCCCCGACAGGTAACCCTGTTCAAAGAGGGCCCCTCCGATGTTACAAGTGTAACAACCTGGGGCACATTTCCGTGGATCCCAAGTGCCCCCTGTATGGTAAACCAGCACCCTCTGGTGCTCCACCCCCCAAGCAGGTGAATAGTGTAGCCTTGGGGAGGGAGATAGATGTCCAAGGGGCGGGGGATCCCGTACAGATGACCCTAGTCTCATTAGGAGACAGTGAGATGGTCGCTGAGGCCCAGCTGCCCCCCAATACTCAAAAGTATGGGCAGTGGGTGACCATAAATGGCAAGAGGGTGGGAGCTCTTCGAGATACAGGAGCCAGTGTGACTGCTGTCAAGCAACACCTGGTGTCTCAAGAGCAGGTTGTCCCGCACGCATTCTGCCGTGTTGTCAACGCTGACAACACAGAGAGTCAGTGTCCAATGGCTCAGGTTCCCTTTGAGTGGGGGGGGGTCTCTGGTACTCTGCAAGTGGCTGTGAGAGAGGCCATGCCTGTTGATTGTCTCCTAGGTAACGATTTGGAGAGCTCCCCTTGGGAAAAGGTGGAGAAGACAACTCACCTGCGGATGGTGGGCTTGCCTGATTGGGCGTGCGTGACCACCCGGTCGATGGCAGCCAGTAGGGGTGTTGAAGGAACCCTGGAGCCTGAGGGAGAGGCCCAGGAACCGGCCTTAGAGAGAGGGCAAGGGAGGCACGGGAATCCGGCTCCTGACGTTCCCACGGCCCAGGAGGAAGCAGACCTTGAGGGGAATGCCCTGGAGCCTACCGGGGAACAGATAGCCGAACTGGGGGACCTGCCTGAGCTGACCCATTGGCAGCAAGAAGGAGGCCCCACCAGGGAGGAATTCTGCAGGGAGCAGAAAGAGTGCCCCTCTCTAGAGGGTATGCGGCAGCAGGCTGCAGCCCAGGCCAATGGTGATCAGTCCGGAACTCACTTGATCTACTGGGAGAACGACCTCCTATACTCCGAGCCTAAGGTTGCTGAACCTGGGTCAGCCCGTGCGCTGGTGGTACCCCAGAAGTTCAGAGCCTTCCTACTGGGGCTGGCTCACGACGTACCGTTAGCAGGACATTTGGGGCAGGACAAGACCTTTGAAAGGCTTGTCACCCACTTTTATTGGCCCCAAATGCGCAGGAGTTCTGACACTCACTGCAGGACATGCCAGACTTGCCAGGCAAGTGGCAAGAGTGGAAGGAAGCTGAGAGCTCCACTCCAACCTTTCCCTGTGGTCAGTACCCCATTCCAGCGGGTGGGGATTGACATTGTGGGGCCACTGGACCCCAAGACAGCCATGGGCAACAGGTTTATCCTGGTCTTGGTGGACCATGCCACCCGGTACCCTGAAGCCATCCCTCTGAGGACAGTGACGGCCCCCGTGGTGGGACGGGCACTGATGGGAATTTTCTCACGAGTAGGATTCCCTCTAGAGGTGGTGTCTGACAGGGGGACCAACTTCATGTCGAAATATATGAAGTCCCTTTGGCAAGAGTGTGGTGTAACCTACAAGTTCACCACACCTTACCATCCCCAAGGAAACGGGTTGGTTGAGCGCTTCAACCGAACCCTGAAGGGCATGATTATGGGTCTCGAGGAACCCATGAGGCGTAAGTGGGACGTCCTCTTACCATGCCTTCTCTTTGCGTACCGCGAGGTGCCACAGAAGTCTCTAGGGTTCAGTCCCTTTGAGCTTTTGTACGGCCACCCAGTACGAGGACCTCTTAGTCTGGTCAAGGAAGGCTGGGAGCAATCTCCCAGGAAACCTCCCCAGAATGTATACAGTTACATGCTGGCCTTCCGGAACCAGACTAGGCGTTTCAGGCAACTTGCTGAGGCAAACCTGGAAGCCAGCCAGGAGGAGATGAAGCGGTGGTACGACCAGAATGCCACTCTGGTTGAGCTTCAACCTGGCCAAAAAGTGTGGGTCCTGGCCCCTGTGGAGCCTTGTGCACTCCAGGACAAGTGGACAGGACCCTTTGAGATTGTGGAGCGCAAGAGTTCTGTCACCTACTTGGTGGACTTGCGGTCTCCGAGGAACCCCTTAAGGGTCCTACATGTCAATCGACTGAAGCCCCACTTGGAGAGGTCCGAAGTGGGCATGCTCTTGGCCACCGATGATGGGACGGAAGAGGAGTCCGAGCCTCTTCCTGACCTCTTGGTAGCCTCAGAGCGAGACGGGTCAGTGGATGGGGTAAACCTCTCACCCACCCTGACCCCTGAGCAACAGGGTGACTGCCGCCAGCTGCTGGGGCAGTTTCCTGACCTGTTCTCCCTGGTTCCCGGTATCACAAATTGGTGCGTCCATGATGTGGATACGGGAGACAGCTTACCTGTGAAGCACAAGGCCTACCGGGTAACTGACAGGGTCAGAGCCTGCATCAAAGAGGAGGTCTCGAAGATGCTTGCTCTAGGGGTGGTTGAGTCCTCCAGCAGTCCTTGGGCCAGCCCAGTGGTCTTGGTCCCAAAGGCTGCAGCGCCGGGTGCCACGCCCGAACTCCGGTTCTGTGTGGACTACCGAGGACTCAACTCAGTCACGAAGACTGACGCGCATCCCATCCCCAGAGCTGATGAGCTCATCGATCGGTTAGGGGCTGCACGGTACCTCAGCACGTTTGATTTAACGTCTGGGTACTGGCAGATCGCCTTGACTGATGGGGCCAAAGAGAGGTCCGCATTCTCTACGCCAGATGGGCATTACCAGTTCCGGGTGATGCCCTTTGGGATGAAGAATGCCCCTGCCACCTTCCAGAGGTTGGTCAACCAGGTGTTGGCTGGGCTGACCGAGTTCAGCGCCGCCTACCTGGATGACATCGCAGTGTTCAGCGGCACATGGGAAGAACACCTGCAACATCTCTGGGAAGTGTTGATGGCGCTGCGCAAGGCAGGCCTCACGATCAAGGCAAGCAAGTGTCAGATCGGGCAGGGTTCAGTGGTGTATTTGGGACACCAAGTGGGGAGCGGCCAGGTGGCGCCCCTCCAACCCAAAGTGGAAACCATCCTGGCTTGGGAGCCCCCAAAGACCCAGACGGAGGTGAGGGCCTTTTTAGGACTCACCGGGTACTACAGGAGGTTTGTCAAGGGGTATGGCAGCATCGTTGCCCCCTTGACCGAGCTGACTTCGAAGAAGCAGCCCAGAAAAGTGATATGGACTGACACCTGTCAGAAAGCCTTCGACACCCTGAAAACTGCCATGTGCACGGCGCCCGTGCTCTTGGCTCCTGACTTCTCCAAAGAGTTCCTGGTGCAGACGGATGCATCAGAGCATGGTGTAGGGGCTGTTCTCTCACAGATCACTGAGGAGGGCTTTGACCAACCCGTAGCCTTTATTAGCAGGAGGCTACTTCCCCGGGAACAAAGGTGGAGTGCGATAGAACGAGAAGCATTTGCTGTGGTCTGGGCGCTGAAGAAGCTAAGACCCTACTTGTTTGGGTCTCACTTCCGGGTTCAGACCGACCACAGGCCCCTCAGATGGTTGATGCAAATGAGGGGTGAGAACCCAAAACTGTTGAGGTGGTCCATCTCCCTACAGGGTATGGACTTTACGGTGGAGCATCGCCCTGGCACAGATCACGCCAATGCTGACGGTCTGTCCAGGTTTTTCCGCCTTAGTGATGCAGAACTCCCTGGGGTAGGGTAGTTCTCCCCACTTTTCAGCTGGAGGGGACACGTGTTAGACCTGGCACCATTGGCGTGGGTCACCCTTCCATTTTTGTCTGTGCCTCAATGTGTTTTTGTGTTGGTGTTAGCTGCTCAGGGCACTGTGCCACTGCCATCCAGTGCCACAGTGCAAGTGCTCCCTATGGTAAAATGTATTATGTGAATTGACTTCCACGTTTGGTTTATTTGGTTTACTATCAGTCCCTAGTAGAGTGCACCAGGGGTGCCAAGGGCTTGTATATCCAAATGCTGCTAGTGGGCTTGCAGCACGGGTTGTGCCACCCACCGAAGCAGCGGGGTAAAATGCGTCTAGGGTCTGCCACTGCAGAACCTGCGCGCGGTCTGGTACCGTCGTGCTGACTGAGCAAGTGTCCCCACTTACCAGTCTCTAAACCTTCCCTTAACTACATGTTAGTCACCCCTCTGGTAGGCCTAAGCGCAGGGTGCATTGTAGGTATAAGGTAGGACATGCCCTGAGGTGTGTGGCATGTCTTAGTAGTGAATTACAGCCATTTTCGTTTTTCACTATTGAAGGCTACCTGCTCTCCATAGGCCAGGATGGGCTGCTGGGGTCGCTACACGCTGTGACCCCAGTGGACTCAGAGAGCATGGTAGAAAGTCATGTTTAGTATGCCTGAACTCGGGATAATAAAATACGTCTTTTAGTAAAGGTTATTTTAATATCCTGGGTTTGCAAATGCTACTTTTAGAAAGTTAGCCTTTGCGTGCCTAACCATCTCAGTCCGCCTCTGCTGTGTGTGTGTGTTCTGCCTAGCAACAGTACAGGAGCAGGGCTGGGGGATTCCAGGAGACAGGTTGGCTGCCAGGTGGTGGGTAGAGAGATTACACCAGGATGGGTGGGAGGAGTGCACCCTGACTCTTGAATAGACCTGTGCTCTGCCACCACAAAGCCGGCGCCGCCCCCTGTGGAGCGGCTGATGTCTCTGCCCTGCTGCTGAAAGGAACAAGCCGAGTCACCACAACAGAGTGCTCCAAAACTGGACTGAGCCAGGCCCAGGCCCCCTGGCGCTAAAGAACAAAAGAATCCCTGTATAAAAGTAGGAGCCTGGCTCCTAAGAAATCAGATCCAGATTGAACCACGAAGGAACTCTGCCTGACTAGAAGGACCTGGAAGAAGCTGAAGGAGGAGTAACTTTCCCTGACCTGAGGGACTGGCCTGCAGTAGGTGCCTTGCTAAGAAAGGAGAGGAAAAAGACTGAAAGAGACTTTTGCACTTTGTTCTTCAACTATCTCCAAGGGCTTGGAAGAAGAGCTTGCCCCCTGAACTGAACCCCAGGACCAGTGGGTTCACCGTGTCTCCGCTCGTCTGAGAATTCGAGCCGTGTGCTTTCTCCCGCCGGAGTGCCCTGCGCACCTTCGCATCCCTCCTAGGGCCGTGACACCCAGAAGCCTGGCCGCCTCCACTCGCCGAGAGCCCCGCTCTACCTGAGTCGCTCTGGACCCACGAGTCTGGCCGTCCCGCTTCCCTGTCACCTGCCTGCTACTGGAGCGCGCTTGGTGCCCTTTCGCCCTCCCGCCGGATTTCTAGTGGGGAAGTGAAATCCAGCCTCGGACGGCCGCCCGTACGTCGTAACGTATCCGGCCGCCCCGCTTCACCTCCCAGCCTGAGTCTGACCGTGCCGCCCTCCGCAGTGACCTCCCGCACAGTCCGTGTCGGAGGCCCTGGGCCGCACCTGTCTACCGAGAGCCGCCCGCTGAATTCTTGATCCGGAAGACCCATGAGGTGCAGAACCTGCATCTCTCCTGAAGACTCGTCCAAGCACATCGCACGTTCCCAGGTACAGTGAACTCTCTATCGGACTCGGGGTCCGCAACGTTCTGATTTCCCCGTATCACTGTACCCTGGGTGCCCTGCGCATCATCGTGACTGGACCGACTCAACCGAGCCCTGTGAAGCGCTCGTGATCGAATAAGTTACCAAAGACAAGAACAGTGCCTAATTATCATCTTGTGGCTTCCATTTCGCAACCGTTATTGATGGTCTTGTACATGCCTGCGTAACAAAGAATCTTTTATATAAAGCATCCGTATTTTTGATACAACTTACGCCTGGTGTCCGTTTGTGGGGGATCATTGTGGTTTACTGTGTGTGATCATAAATGCTTAACTGACTAGCGCCCTGAAGTTTAGCCCTGACTGCTCGCGCCACACTACCTATAGGGTGAGCAGGGGTTGTTCTGAAGGGGTAATTCCCTCGCCCTGAATAGAAGAAGGGACCGCTGCTTGTCACAAGTACCTACCTGTGCCAACCAGAGGTTCCCCATTCTAACAGTAGTGTTTTAGGATTTACGGTAGAGCAATGGTGTTTGGCTAGTGTAGGGTGCGTGCTGGGGTAATGGTTTATCGTTTAGGGAAGTGCAGTGGTGTTTGGGTAGTGTAGGGGTTACTGCTGGGAGTGGTGTTTCAGGGTTTAGGGCCGAGCAGTGGTGTTCTGGCAGTGTAGGGGGTCGTGCTGGGGGTAGTGTTTTAGCGTTTAGGGCAGAGCAGTGATGTTCTGGCAGTGTAGGGGGTCGTGCTGGGGGTAGTGTTTTAGGGTTTAGGGCAGTGCAGTGGTGTTCTGGCAGTGTAGGGGGTCGTGCTGGGGGTGGTGTTTCAGGGTTTAGGGCAGAGAAGTGGTGTTTGGGCAGTGTAGGGGTCATGCTGGGGGTGGTGTTTTAGGGTTTAGGGCAGAGCAGTGGTGTTCGGGCAGAGTAGGGGTTTGTGCCGGGGTGGTGTATAGGGTTTAGGGCAGTGCAGTGGTGTTCGGGCAGTGAAGGGGGTCGTGCAGGGGTGGTGTTTCAAGGTTTAGGGCAGAGCAGTGGTGCTCGGGCAGTGTGGGGGGTCGTGCAGGGGGTGGTGTTTCAGAGTTTAGGGCAGTGCAGTGGTGTTCGGGCAGCATAGAAGGTCATGCTGCGGGTGGTGTTTCAGGGTTTAGGGCAGAGCAGTGGTGTTCTGGCAGTGTAGGGGGTCGTGCTGGGGGTAGTGTTTTAGGATTTAGGGCAGTGCAGTGGTGCTCGGGCAGTGTAGGGCGTCGTGCAGGGGGTGGTGTTTCAGAGTTTAGGGCAGTGCAGTGGTGTTCGGGCAGTGTAGAGGGTCTGGATGGGGTGGTGTTTCAGGGTTTAGGGCAGTGCAGTTGTGCTCGGGCAGTGTAGGGGGTCATGCAGGGGGTGGTGTTTCAGAGTTTAGGGCAGTGCAGTGGTGTTCGGGCAGTATAGGGGGTCTTGATGGGGGTTGTCTTTCAGGGTTTAGGGCAATGGTGTTCGGGCAGTGTAGGGGGTCTTCCTGGGGGTTGTGCTTCAGGGTTTGGGGCAGTTGTGATCGGGCAGTGTAGGTGGTCTTGCTGTGAGTGGTGTTTCAGGGTTTAGGGCAGTGCAGTGGTGTTCGGGCAGTGTAGGCGGTCTTGCAGGGGTGGTGTTTCAGGGTTTAGAGCAGTGCAGTGGTGCTCGGGCAGTGTAGGGGGTCATGCAGGGGGTGGTGTCTCAGGGTTTAGGACAGTGCAGTGGTGCTCATGCAGTGTAGGGAGTCTTTTTGGGGTGGTGTTTCAGGGTTTAGGGCAGTGGTGTTCGGGCAGTGTAGAGGGTCTTGCTGGGGGTGGTAATTCAGTGTTTGGGGCAGTTATGTTTAGGCAGGGTAGGGGGTCTTGCTGGGGCTGGTGTTTCAGGGATTAGGGCAGTGCAGTGGTGTTCGGGTAGTGTAGGGGGTCGTGCTGGGCCTGGTGTTTCAGGGTTTAGGGCAGTGCAGCGGTGTTTGGGCAGTGTAGGGGGATGTGCTGGGGATGGTGTTTCACGGTTTAGGGCAGAGCAGCGGTGTTCAGGCAGTGTAGGGGGACACGCTGGGGCTGGTGTTTCAGGGTTTTGGATAGAGCAGTGGTGTTCGGGCAGTGTAGGGGCCGTGCTGGGGCTGGTTTTTCAGGGTTTAGGGCAGTGCAGTGGTTTTCGGTCAGTGTTGGGGGTCTTGATGGGGGTAGAGTTTCAGGGTTTAGGGCAGTGTTGTTCAGGCAGTGTAGGGGGTCTTGCTGGGGGTGGTGTTTCAGGGTTTAGGGCAGTGTAGTAGTTTTCGGGCAGTGTAGGGGATCTTGCCGAGGGTAGTGTTTCAGGGTTTAGGGCAGTGCAGTGGTGTTTGGGCAGTGTAGAGGGTTGTGCAGGGGGTGATGTTTCAGGGTTTAGGGCAGTGTAGTGGTGTTTGAGCAGTGTAGGGGGTCGTGCAGCGGTGGTGTTTCAGGGTTTAGGGCAGTGCAGTGGTGTTCGGGCAGTGTAGGGGGTTGTTCTGCTTGGGTTTTCGGATCAGATAGAACCCGCTCATCAGAGCCTCTCTAACCCAGCCAGAACGTTACCATCTCCCTAGGGCCTATTCACAACAAGTAACCACATATATATATACCACCTAAGGACAGGGAATTCCTACTATATATATATATATATATATATCTAGACCTCTTATAATACAAGTGGCGGCCTTTCGATCCCAGACAGACCCAGGACTTCCTACCCAGACGGCAGCCTCAGCCTCGCGGTCCCAGATGGACCCAGGACTTCCTACCCAGATGGCAGCCTCAGCCTCGCGACCCCAGACGGACCCAGGACTTCCTACCCAGACGGCAGCCTCAGCCTCGCGGTCCCAGACGGACCCAGGACTTTCTACCCAGACGGCAGCCTCAGCCTCGCGGTCCTCGACGGACCCAGGACTTCCTACCCAGACGGCAGCCTCAGCCTCGCGGTCCTCGACGAACCCAGGACTTCCTACCCAGACGGCAGCCTCAGCCTCGCGATCCTCGACGGACCCAGGACTTCCGACCCAGACGGCAGCCTCAGCCTCGCGGTCCCAGACGGACCCAGGACTTCCTACCCAGACGGCAGCCTCAGCCTCGCGGTCCCAAACGGACCCAGGACTTCCTGCCCAGACGGCAGCCTCAGTACAAGTTCATCCTATGATTACCATAACATACAACAAGGGAATCAGTTTTACTATTTATCAGATCACACAAGAACTGCCAGTTGGAGCACAACCTGTTCTCTGGTTCGAGGGGCTACTCTCTCCCTTATTCAGTTACCACTTACCTGATCAGGGTTAACATCTGTTCATGTCAAGTCACAGCTGAATAGAAGAATAGGCTACCCTCTTATACAAGAACACGCAGCACATGTTGATTCACTACAAACTGGGTACTTTATTACTCATTACATACGCAATCACCTAACATTACTATATAACACATAACCTGCAAAGAAAAGTGAAAGATTAGGTTGTACACTCTAATAAGAAAGGGGTCGACATCACCTTAGTCATGTGTAGCCTGCACTCAGTGGTCATCTAGGTTCCCTTCTCGTCTGTGCCTCGGCTCGCCTGGAAGTAACACCTCCGCAGTCACGGATCTGTTCCCTTCTCCCTTCTCCGAGTCACTGGGACCTCTTCCTCATCGGCTACTCTCTCCTCTCTGGCTATTCTGCTAGAAGAGTATCTGCCTCTCGGTTTTTCTCCGTCCTTAAGTTTGTCATCTGTCTTCCCTGGGATAAGTAGTAGCTTTACTGCTAACGGCTAGATGCCGCCTACGGATTGAAATAAGTGCCCCGTATCTGCCTCGGACTTTCACTAATATAGAGGTGCATTTCCTCATGGAAAATTCCGGCCCGTAACCTGCCGCCCACCAAATTCTTGTACCTCCCCGTACCAAGGACACGTTCCCAGCCGGCCGGCCTGATGTAGTGTCTTCGGCATGAAGAAAAATACAATCCTTCGATAAGGGCCGGCCTGAACCGGTTCTCTCCAAGCGAATAACACCTCATAACTAAAACATTACCCTTAACCTAGAAGCATCCCAAGCTGCCGGAGCAGAAAGAAAGATGGAGTCTCTCCCGTTTGAGGCCTACCAGGCCTGAATTCAGCACGGCTCCATGAAATACCCTCACTATAGGACAGGTTATCCCTAATACTAACGAATCTATCCCCTAGGCTATGCATGCTATGGGGAAGAACACAGGATCATGTCAAAGTGCCTAGTAAATAGGCTCCATTCACTATTCTAACCCTTAGACTTGGATGGTAAGAGACTGAAGTCACACTAGTCACCCTTTAACACAAAAAGGCCGGGAAAATCGAGCAGTACATTTCACCCTTGACTTCAGTCTATTATACATTCATTAAACAGAACTAACATCGGTGGAAGAATAATATGAAACAAAGCTAACTGATCTATGTCTAGTACCAAGTGTGCAGAATTGAAGTAGTGAAGGAATACACTGAATAAAGCAACAGATAGAAATCAAAACAGCGATAGTAATCAGAATACCTCCTAATATTTGACGTAACAGATACAAATCAGGCAACCAATTAAAGAGCCAGTCAAACCAGCCCTGATCAATGTGTTTTCTAACTTCTTCCGTCAAGTCATGTAACTTGTCAATATGAGCGCGAATGGATTGTGTATGATCAGACAAGTTAAAACAACAAAGACCCTCAAAATCAGAACAATCGTGTCCATGTTTAAGCAAAAGATAATCAATGGCCGCTCGATTTTGCAAGATAGCTCTGCGTTCACCCTGGGCGTCTAACAGCATGTCAGACAGGACTGTAGAAGTATGATTAATGGATTTTACCATCCAGCAGGCCATTTTCCCAATAGATTTGGCATTATAAACCGCCAAAGCAGGAACACCAATAATTGAAATAGCCAGGCTAAGGTATTCAGACTTGGAATATAAATGCAAAACGAGTCACAATCCTCCTGTAACATCACTGCATCTCGAATCACACGAGAATTGGCATTCGGATGTGATGAGAACATAAGTAAACTGAGTCTAGTAATGGCACACGGGCCTCCAGAAATATTTGCGGGGACATATTGCCAGGAAGTATTACCACATGAGAAAAGCCATCCGGCAGGTAGTAACATCGTGTGATAATGACTGGGGGTAACTACCAAACTCTTGCAAGTCATATTATTCTGAACAGAAGCACATGTTTTCGGTGTCCTTTGAAAGCACAAAGTTCGCTCATGAAAGGTAAAGGAAGTAGCACCTTTCAATTTTAGACGCAGACATTCAGAAATTGCACTAGGATTACACGTAAGGAAAAAACACAAATCACCTTGTGTGATATTATAGGTAACTATTTGGGACTGGATGGGGGGTATCTGGTCTGGTAGTTCAGTACACAAGGGGCAATACACATGGGTAGCAAAATCGCCCAGGAGAACATTGGGGCGAGCCTTTGAGATATTGAAAATATGAGTCAAAGTTTCTAGCGAAGCAGGGACAGCAACCAGACAGGTTGCCAAGATGTTGTGCACAGATCTCATCGGTGTCAAACAGAAGTGAGGGGCATCAGTCACCCTTTTTGCCAGTGAGGTCCAAAAGTTCGATGACGAATCCCACGCAGCGAAGGAACGCGACACTCGGGTTCGTAACTCATCCCGGGTCGACGGGATCCCTCCTCTCTCGTCGAACCAACCCAAAAATAGTCCGACGCCGACACATCCTGCAGCAACAGTCCAAAGAATGATCTGAAAGAGAATCAAATACAGGCATTATTCATTCTCGTAAGTAACATTTGTCAGCCGGGACCGCTTCCCAGCTATCTTTCCCTGGTCTCATAACTAAAATGGTATTGTCGTGACCGGTGGCAATGACCTCTGCTTGTTCAGGGGGATTCTTAGGCGACTGCACCCAAACCCTGGCCCCAGGGTTATCTGTGGAGCCAAAACCTTTCTGGCCTCGTACAGTTAGCAAAGTTGGGGCAGTGCCTTTCGTTATTGCACCACTGAAAACAGGCATTATGAGTAATTGAGCCACTCGGTCAGTTTGATGTATCAGTAAGTCCACCTCACTGCTATTCAGCAGGAGCACCTTAATCTCTCCCTGATAATCACTGTCAATGATTCCTCCAAGCACCTGAATGCCTTTTACAGCCAGCCCCGATCTAGGGGCGATTAATCCGAAATTCCCAGGTGGTATATGAACACCAACACTGGTTGCAATGATGACCCGATCTTTACCTTTTATAACGGTGTCATCCATGGCATGCAAGTCTAAACCTGCCGACCCTGGGGTCGCTCTACATGGAGCCAAAGCTCCGGGAGTAATTTCCCAGTACATCACAGTCTCTCTGATTTCATTGGGCTGAGCATTAACATTCGGAGGAAACAAACGCATAAGTGGAGATTCAGCATTTAGAAAAGGACGGTTATTCAAAATTAATAGCGCTTAGGGCAAAAAATCTCGCCAATTCTTATACTTGTCATCTGTCAATTTGCGCAGTTGCTCCTTCAGCAGGCCATTCAATCTCTCCACAAGACCCGAGGCCTGTGGATAATATGGGATATGAAATACCCATTCAATATTGTTTTCCACACAGAATTCCTGTACCAATCTTCCATGAAAATGGGATGCATTATCAGATTGAATTTGGAATGGCACACCATAATACATCATAATCAATTCCAATGTTTTAATGGTATTCAATTGGGTAGCTTGCTTACAGGGAAGGGCTACCAACAGGCCACTGTATGTATCAACAATAGTGCAAACATATTGACAATTCCTACTCATGGGAAGTGGACCGATGTAATCAATCTGCCAAATTTGAGCGGGCAGTTTCCCGCGATGTAAATGACCTTTAACAATTTGGGGCACTTTGCGCTGTCTGATATGCTGACAAACGGGACAATGTAAAATAACATTTTTGATTAAATCTAGGGGAATATAAATTCCTCGATCAGCAGCCCACCTGCTAGTGGCTTTCTCTCCAAAATGTCCTGCCTTCTGGTGGGCCCATTTCGCCAATCCCGCAATATCAGAATCTTGCCTGTCCACCACTGCCTCAGCAATTTTAGATTTCTCATCTGCAATGTTATGAAAAAATTTGTCAAGAGAATCTATCGGGGTGTGAGCATCCACATGGAAGATCGTAACAGTACTCTGTGGGAGCATCTCCCAAATCTCCTGCCATAATTCTTTTCCCCACAATTCTTTTGAATGCAATTTCCAACTATGGGAATGCCAAGTCGGTAACCAAACTGCCAGTCCATTGGCAGTAGACCAAGAATCGGTGAAGATATGACATGTGCCAGGTAACTCTTGTTTCAAAACTTGATAAACAGCATAAAGTTCAGCAAATTGACTGCTCTTACCCTCACCAGTTGTGCTCAGCAGTTTTTGTGTGATCGGATTATAGGACACCGCCTTCCAGTGCCGTTTCGTCCCTATGAACCTTGCTGAACCATCCGTAAACCAGACATGGTTTCTGTCCTCTGCGGACAAATCATCAAAAGGTCTGCCCCACTTGACAGGAGACTCCTGTACTAAAGGTACGGAACATTCACTCTCAGTCTCAGTCGATGGCGCTCGCGCCACCTGCTCATGTAAAGATGCAACTCCTTTTTGTTCCACACGTGCCCTGTCTTGTATATACCATTTCCATTTAATCACACTCGCCTCTTGAGCATGTCCAATTCGGTGAGTTTTCGGCGAACTCATAATCCACTGCATGATAGGAATTTCAGGTCGCAAAACTATATCATGTCCCAAAGTCAATTGCTCGGTATCCACCAGAGCCCAATAACATGCAAGTAACTGCTTTTCAAAAGGTGTATAACGCTCACCAGCATCAGGTAACTTTTTGGTCCAGAAACCTAACGGTACTCTACTCCTGCCTTGCTTCTGCCACAAACTCCAATTCGCATAAAGGCCCTGTACAGACACATTTAAATCCACATCACCATCACGTACGGGCCATAAATCCAAAGCATGCTGAATTGCCTCTTTTGCTAGGTTGAACGCATCTTGCTGTGGTTTATCCCATTCAAATGCATTCTTTTTACGAGTGACACGGTACAAGGGGGCCAATATTTGACTCAAATGAGGAATATGCTGACGCCAAAAACCAAACAAACCAATGAAGCTTTGGGCTTCTTTCCTATTCCTCGGAACTGCAAAATAAAGAATTTTCTGTTTAACCTGAGGGATCACTTCACGGTGCCCTTCATGCCAATAAATACCCAAAAATTTTACAGCCTGGGACGGGCCTTGTAATTTATCCGGGTTGATTTCCCAACCTTTCTCACGCAGGCACTCAATGACTCTGTCCAATTGGGTCTGAACTTCCTCTTGTGTTTCGCCTTGGATCAAAACATCATCAATATAGTGACACATCTGAATTTGTGGATGAACCGGTACCTCAGCCAAATGCTCTGCCACCAGCCGGTGACATATCGTAGGACTATGCACATAGCCCTGAGGAAGACTTCTAAACGTCATCTGACGCCCATTCCACGTAAAACTGAACTGTTCCTGACACTCAGGGGCAATCAGAATCGAAAAGAAAGCATTAGCAATATCAATGGACGCATACCATGTACCTGGATGTTTTTGGATTCTTTCAATTAGAGTAATGACATCCGGTACTGCAACAGTCAAAGAGGGTGTGTGTTTGTTCAATTCTCGATAATCAACAGTCATGCGCCAAGAATTATCACTCTTACGTACAGGCCAAACAGGATTATTCCAAGCAGAAGTAACTGGGGTTATAACACCTGCATCCACCAACTCCTGAATAGTGGTACTAATCTCCTCATGACCACCTGGAATACGATACTGCTTCTGACAAACCACTTTTGTCGCCTGAGGAACTTTTATGGGGGGCATTCTTAAACGACCAACCCGTATAGGCCTAGACGATATATAATGCGGAGTTCCAAATTGGTAACATCCATCATCTAAATGCAAAGTCATTCCTTCAAAATATCAATTCCAATTATGAATTCTAAGAGTGGCACCACTAGTACGGAGTATTCTTTTCTAGGGATTCTACCTATTCTCATTTCAAGTAAAGTTTTAACTGCAGGAGTTTCCTTTCCACCTAATCCGGTAATTGTAAAAGGCTGACCTGTAAACTTCTTTGATTTTCCATGAATAAGAGTGGCCTCCGCTCCTGTATCTACCAATGCTCGGGCCCTTTGGATATTACGATGTCTCCAATAAATATCAATATCTACATAGGGTCTATTATCTCTGTGAGCCCATCTGTGTACTGGAGCTTGACCTATTTCCTAGTCATTCTTACTGCATTCTGTGTACCAGGATAAATCAGGATAAAGACTCTCACGTTTCTTAGGTATCGGTACCTCCTGTTCATATCCATTCCCAGTACGAAATGGATTCGTGTCTTCTGCATTGTACTGCGGGTTTCGATCGGCCAAACTATGACGATCCTCTCTCCTCCTCAACTCAGGGGATTGATCCCTATCATCTCTACGTCTGCTGTAAACATAATCATTTCTCCCCCTTTCTCTTTCCTCCTCTCTCTCTCTGTCTCTCTCACGACGGGGGGACATATCACGTACATAACGTCGATCATCACGACGAACAGAGCGCCCACGGCGGTCGTCATCACCGCTACCGTCAGAACAACCACGATCACACTCAGTCGTCCGAACACGCCGGGCACCCTCCTTCCGATCCAAGCCACGTTTGCGAAACAACTCCCACAAACGAGCAGTAGTCTCACCGTCAATGTCCTCCCTCCGCACACCATCGGCCAGAAGACCAGAAAAGATATCACGTCTAGAAAGTTTATTGTCACCAGGAGTACGAGTGTCAGGCCGGGACTGACGTTCAAGTTTAAACCACTCACCCAACTCACCGAGTTGGCGTACCGATTCCAGTACCGTAGATAACACGTTACCAGTCTGATTAATCAATAAAGTCATCATGACCTGCTTATAGGCAACAGGGGAAGAACGAATAATACGATTCCGCACAGAAGATGTCAACGAACCATCAAGCAACCTGTCAGCAGTACCCAGAAAAATTGCCGTTTTCATCACCTCCTCTTTGAGACGTTGTGCAGCGTCGCGCAAAGTATACCACGGTTTGACATTCACAGGCCAATCAGACTCAGTAGGATACTTTTGATTACAACCCTCAGTCGCCAATTGAAGTAAAGAAATTTGACCACCACCATTATAGTTACGAAAATGATCCTGTACAGTAGAATCCGAACTCAAGGAACAAAACTTCAAACAATCGCCATTATCCAACATAATGCCAGCAGCACCCAGTTCATAAAGGCGCACCATCCATGTGAGCAAGGTCTCACCAGCTCGCTGCCGAAATCGCTGCAAAATATCACTAATTTCTTGTTGAGTAAAGTCCTCCAAAGAGTCTAAAGAAACACCCTGCGGAGCAGTGGGAGACTGCTGCAACTTCCGACGAAAAACTGGATGCACTGAGACCGCGGGACGAGCATCACAAGGAGCCCGATCAGTACTCGTAGAGGGACAATCAGTGTATGAGGCATCGACCCCACTCGAAGAACGAGCGCAATCACGGGGTGCACCATCAGAGGTGCGAGAAGCAGGCTTACAATCATGGCGGGAGCGAGAGGACTCGCGCTTGACAAACTCCTCACCCGAGGAACAAGAATCACTCGAGTTCCAGATATTACCATCCCATTCATCAGGATTCCAATCTAGTCCGGCTTTCGCCACGACCAGACGTACCTTTCGCGTCGAAACCCGACCGCGCCGATTCTTGTATTTATAACGAGCAATTCGCACAGCCGCCCTCTCGGCAATAGTTTGGTAAGTCTCAAGTTTGTCAGCAAGCAACTTATTTTGACACCGCAACAAAGTATGAGAATTCTGAATCTCAACAAAGTGCGCTTCCACATCCTTAAGAGATATCTGTAACTTCAACAACCTCTCATGTAGAATCCTGTACGCAGACAGAACAATCCAACCTCTGCGCCCCAAAATGGGAATCTCCTCACCCTTCGATACGGGTGCCTTCTGTAAACAAGTAATCACATTAGCCGGCTCCGCCAGCTCCAAAGAAGAATTCCAATTCTCACTCAAACCAGTAGAATCAGCCCACTCACGGGCTAAGGCTTCATAAGGCGTTGAATCCCATCCGGGAATATCAACGGGCAACTTAAAAGTAGATTTAGACTTTCTAGAAAACATCTTGGAAAAGAAAGAAGAAAAGAAAGAAAAAGAAAAGAAAGAAGAAGAAAAGCTAGACACACAAGTATACCACAAAGAATATACAAACAAAACCACGCACACGCCGAAAGCAAACACGATACAACACGACGCACACAGGTTTCGAAAACGGTTCGTGACGCCAAATGTTCTGCTTGGGTTTTCGGATCAGATAGAACCCGCTCATCAGAGCCTCTCTAACCCAGCCAGAACGTTACCATCTCCCTAGGGCCTATTCACAACAAGTAACCACATATATATATACCACCTAAGGACAGGGAATTCCTACTATATATATATATATATATATATATATATCTAGACCTCTAATAATACAAGTGGCGGCCTCGCGATCCCAGATGGACCCAGGACTTCCTACCCAGACGGCAGCCTCAGCCTCGCGACCCCAGACGGACCCAGGACTTCCTACCCAGACGGCAGCCTCAGCCTCGCGACCCCAGACGGACCCAGGACTTCCTACCCAGACGGCAGCCTCAGCCTCGCGGTCCCAGACGGACCCAGGACTTCCTACCCAGACGGCAGCCTCAGCCTCGCGGTCCTCGACGGACCCAGGACTTCCTACCCAGACGGCAGCCTCAGCCTCGCGGTCCTCGATGAACCCAGGACTTCCTACCCAGACGGCAGCCTCAGCCTCGCGATCCTCGACGGACCCAGGACTTCCTACCCAGACGGCAGTCTCAGCCTCGCGGTCCCAGACGGACCCAGGACTTCCTACCCAGATGGCAGCCTCAGCCTCGCGGTCCCAAACGGACCCAGGACTTCCTGCCCAGACGGCAGCCTCAGTACAAGTTCATCCTATGATTACCATAACATACAACAAGGGAATCAGTTTTACTATTTATCAGATCACACAAGAACTGCCAGTTGGAGCACAACCTGTTCTCTGGTTCGAGGGGCTCCTCTCTCCCTTATTCAGTTACCACTCACCTGATCAGGGTTAACATCTGTTCATGTCAAGTCACAGCTGACTAGAAGAATAGGCTACCCTCTTATACAAGAACACGCAGCACATGTTGATTCACTACAAACTGGGTACTTTATTACTCATTACATACGCAATCACCTAACATTACTATATAACACATAACCTGCAAAGAAAAGTGAAAGATTAGGTTGTACACTCTAATAAGAAAGGGGTCGACATCACCTTAGTCGTGTGTAGCCTGCACTCAATGGTCATCTAGGTTCCCTTCTCGTCTGTGCCTCGGCTCGCCTGGAAGTAACACCTCCGCAGTCACGGATCTGTTCCCTTCTCCCTTCTCCGAGTCACTGGGACCTCTTCCTCATCGGCTACTCTCTCCTCTCTGGCTATTCTGCTAGAAGAGTATCTGCCTCTCGGTTTTTCTCCGTCCTTAAGTTTGTCATCTGTCTTCCCTGGGATAAGTAGTAGCTTTACTGCTAACGGCTAGATGCCGCCTACGGATTGAAATAAGTGCCCCTTATCTGCCTCGGACTTTCACTAATATAGAGGTGCATTTCCTCATGGAAAATTCCGGCCCGTAACCTGCCGCCCACCAAATTCTTGTACCTCCCCGTACCAAGGACACGTTCCCAGCCGGCCGGCCTGATGTAGTGTCTTCGGCATGAAGAAAAATACAATACTTCGATAAGGGCCGGCCTGAACCAGTTCTCTCCAAGCGAATAACACCTCATAACTAAAACATTACCCTTAACCTAGAAGCATTCCAAGCTGCCGGAGCAGAAAGAAAGATGGAGTCTCTCCCGTTTGAGGCCTACCAGGCCTGAATTCAGCACGGCTCCATGAAATACCCTCACTACAGGACAGGTTATCCCTAATACTAACGAATCTATCCCCTAGGCTATGTGTGCTATGGGGAAGAACACAGGATCATGTCAAAGTGCCTAGTAAATAGGCTCCATTCACTATTCTAACCCTTAGACTTGGATGGTAAGAGACTGAAGTCACACTAGTCACCCTTTAACACAAAAAGGCCGGGAAAATCGAGCAGTACAGGGGTCTTGCTGGGTGTGGTGTTTCAGGGTTTAGGGCAGTGTAGTGGTGTTCGGGAGTTGTATGGGGTCATGTGGCGGGTGGTGTTTTAGGGTTAAGGGTAGTGCAGTGGTGTTCGGGCAGTGTAGTAGGTCGTGCTGGGGTTGGTGTTTCAGGGTTTAGTGCAGTGGTGTTTGGGCAGAGTAGGAGGTCATGCTGGGGCTGGTGTTTCAGGGTTTTGGATAGAGCAGTGGTGTTCGGGCAGTGTAGGGGTCTTGCTGGGGGTGGTGTTTCAGGGTTTAGGGCAGTGCAGTAGTGTTCGGGCAGTGTAGGGGATCTTGCCGAGGGTAGTGTTTCAGGGTTTAGGGCAGTGTAGAGGTGTTCGGGCAGTGTAGAGGGTTGTGCAGGGGGTGATGTTTCAGGGTTTAGGGCAGTGTAGTGGTCTGGCAGTGTAGGGGGTCGTGCAGCAGTGGTGTTTCGGGGTTTATGGCCGTACAGTGGTGTTTGGGCAGTGTAGGGGGTCTTGCGGGGGTGGTGTTTCAGGGTTTAGGGCAGTGCAGTGGTGTTTGGGTGTTGTATGGGGTCGTGCAGGGGGTGGTGTTTCAGGGTTTAGGGAAATGCAGTGGTGTTCGGGCAGTGTAGGGGGTCATGCTGGGGCTGGTGTTTCAGGGTTTAGGGCAGTGCAGTGGTGTTCGGGCAGTGTAGGGAGTCATGCTGGGGCTCGTGTTTTAGGGTTTAGGGCAGTGCAGTCGTGTTCGGGCAGTGTAGGGGGTCGTGCAGGGGGCTGGTGTTTCAGGGTTTAGGGCAGTGCAGTGGTGTTTGGGCGTGCAGGGGGTTGTACTAGAAGTGGTATTTCAGGGTTTAGGGCAGTGCAGTCGTGTTCAGGCAGTGTAGGGGGTCATGCAGGGATGGTGTTTCAGGGTTTTGGGCAGTGCCGTTGTGCTCGGGCAGTGTAGGGGGTGGTGCAGGGGGTGGTGCTTTAGAGTTTAAGGCAGTGCAGTGGTGTTCGGGCAGTGTAGGGGGTCTTTTAGGGGTGGTGTTTCAGGGTTTAGGGCAGTGGTGTTCGGGCAGTGTAGGGGGTTTTCCTGGTGGTTGGGGTTCAGGGTTTGGGACAGTTGTGTTCAGGCAGTATAGGGGGTCTTGCTGAGGGTGGTGTTTCAGGGTTTAGGGCAGTCAAGTGGTGTACGGACAGTATAGGGGGTCGTGCAGGGATGGTGTTTCAGGGTTTAGGGCAGTGCAGTTGTGCTTGGGCAGTGTAGGCGGTGGTGCAGGGGGTGGTGTTTCAGAGTTTAGGGAAGTGCAGCTGTGTTCGGGCCGTGTAGGGGGTCTTGATAGGGGTGGTGTTTCAGGGTTTAGGGCAGTGGTGTTCGGGCAGTGTAGGGGGTTTTCCTGGTGGTTGGGTTTCAGGGTTTGGGACAGTTGTGTTCAGGCAGTATAGGGGGTCTTGCTGGGGGTGGTGTTTCAGGGTTTAGGGCAGTCAAGTCGTGTACGGGCAGTATAGGGGGTCGTGCTGGGGTTGGTGTTTCAGGGTTTAGGGCAGTGCAGTGGTGTTCGGGCAGTGTAGGGGTTCATGCTGGGGCTGGTGTTTCAGGGTTTAGGGTAGTGCAGTGGTGATTGTGTAGTGTAGGGGGTCATGCTGTTGGTAGTTTTTTAGGGTTTAGGCTAGTGCGGTGATGTTTGTGTAGTGTAGGGCAGCGTGCTTGGGGTAGATTTAGGATTTAGGGTTGTGCTGTGGTGTTTGTGTAGTGTAGGGGTCGTGCTGGGGGTAGTGTTTATGGATTAGGGTAGTGCAGTGGTGTTTGTGTATTGAAGGGGGTCATGCTGGGGTAGTGTTTTAGGGTTTAGGGTAGTGCAGTGGTGTTTGGGTAGTGTAAGGGGTCGTGCTGAGGGTAGATTTAGGGTTTAGGGTAGTGCAGTGGTGTTTGGGTAGTGTTGGGGTCATGCTGGGGGTGGGCTTAGGGTTTAGGGTAGTGCACTGGTGTTTGGGAAGTGTAGGGGGTTGTGCTGGGGGTAGTGTTTTAGGATTTAGGGTAGAGCAGTGGTGTTTGGCTAGTGTAGGGTTCGTGCTGGGGTAGTGGTTTATCGTTTAGGGAAGTGCAGTGGTGTTTGGGTAGTGTAGGGGGTACTGCTGGGAGTGGTGTTTCAGGGTTTAGGGCCGAGCAGTGGTGTTCAGGCAGTGTAGGGGGTCGTTCTGGGGGCGGTGTTGCAGGGTTTAGGGCAGTGGTGCTAAGGCAGTGTAGGGGGTCTTACTGGGGGTGGTGTTTCAGGTTTTAGGGCAGTGGATTGGTGTTCGGTAAGGGTAGGAGGTTGTGCGGGGGTGGTGTTTCAGGGGTAATGCCACTGCAGTGGTGTTCAGGCAGTGTAGGGGTCGTGCGGGGGTGGTGTTACAGGGTTTAGGGCAGTGCAGTGGTGTTCGGGCATTGTATGGGGTCTTGCGGGGGTGTTTCAGGGTTTAGGACAGTGCAGTTATGTTCGGGCAGTGTAGGGGGTCGTGCTGGGAGTGGTGTTTCAGGGTTTAGGGCAGAGCAGTGGTGTTCTGGCAGTGTAGGGGGTCGTGCTGGGGGTAGTGTTTTAGGGTTTAGGGCAGTGCAGTGGTGTTCGGGCAGTGTAGGGGGTCGTGCTTGGGGTAGTGTTTCAGGGATTAGGGCAGAGAAGTGGTGTTTGGGCAGTGTAGGGGTCATGCTTGGGGTGGTGTTTTAGGGTTTAGGGCAGAGCAGTGGTGTTCGGGCAGAGTAGGGGGTTGTGCTGGGGTGGTGTTTAGGGTTTAGGGCAGTTCAGTGGTCTTCGGGCAGCATAGGGGGTCATGCTGGGGGTGGTGTTTCAGAGTTTAGGGAAGTGCAGCTGTGTTCGGGCAGTGTAGGGGGTCTTGATAGGGGTGGTGTTTCAGGGTTTAGGGCAGTGGTGTTCGGGCAGTGTAGGGGGTTTTCCTGGTGGTTGGGTTTCAGGGTTTGGGACAGTTGTGTTCAGGCAGTATAGGGGGTCTTGCTGGGGGTGGTGTTTCAGGGTTTAGGGCAGTCAAGTGGTGTACGGGCAGTATAGGGGGTCATGCTGGGGTTGGTGTTTCAGGGTTTAGGGCAGTGCAGTGGTGTTCGGGCAGTGTAGGGGTTCATGCTGGGGCTGGTGTTTCAGGGTTTAGGGTAGTGCAGTGGTGATTGTGTAGTGTAGGGGGTCATGCTGTTGGTAGTTTTTTAGGGTTTAGGCTAGTGTGGTGATGTTTGTGTAGTGTAGGGCAGCATGCTTGGGGTAGATTTAGGGTTTAGGGTTGTGCTGTGGTGTTTGTGTAGTGTAGGGGGTCGTGCTGGGGGTAGTGTTTAGGGATTAGGGTAGTGCAGTGGTGTTTGTGTATTGAAGGGGGTCATGCTGGGGTAGTGTTTTAGGGTTTAGGGTAGTGCAGTGGTGTTTGGGTAGTGTAAGGGGTCGTGCTGAGGGTAGATTTAGGGTTTAGGGTAGTGCAGTGGTGTTTGCGTAGTGTTGGGGTCATGCTGGG
Source organism: Triturus cristatus (assembly GCF_964204655.1). Classification (NCBI taxonomy): domain Eukaryota; kingdom Metazoa; phylum Chordata; class Amphibia; order Caudata; family Salamandridae; genus Triturus; species Triturus cristatus. The sequence continues at coordinate 596,791,677 of NC_140592.1, read as the reverse complement.
GGTGGGCTTAGGGTTTAGGGTAGTGCACTGGTGTTTGGGAAGTGTAGGGGTTCGTGCTGGGGGTAGTGTTTTAGGATTTAGGGTAGAGCAGTGGTGTTTGGCTAGTGTAGGGTTCGTGCTGGGGTAGTGGTTTATTGTTTAGGGAAGTGCAGTGGTGTTTGGGTAGTGTAGGGGGTACTGCTGGGAGTGGTGTTTCAGGGTTTAGGGCCGAGCAGTGGTGTTCAGGCAGTGTAGGGGGTCGTTCTGGGGGCGGTGTTGCAGGGTTTAGGGCAGTGGTGTTAAGGCAGTGTAGGGGGTCTTACTGGGGGTGGTGTTTCAGGTTTTAGGGCAGTGGATTGGTGTTCGGTAAGGGTAGGAGGTTGTGCGGGGGTGGTGTTTCAGGGGTAATGCCACTGCAGTGGTGTTCAGGCAGTGTAGGGGTCGTGCGGGGGTGGTGTTACAGGGTTTAGGGCAGTGCAGTGGTGTTCGGGCATTGTATGGGGTCTTGCGGGGGTGTTTCAGGGTTTAGGACAGTGCAGTTTTGTTCGGGCAGTGTAGGGGGTCGTGCTGGGAGTGGTGTTTCAGGGTTTAGGGCAGAGCAGTGGTGTTCTGGCAGTGTAGGGGGTCGTGCTGGGGGTAGTGTTTTAGGCTTTAGGGCAGTGCAGTGGTGTTCGGGCAGTGTAGGGGATCGTGCTTGGGGTAGTGTTTCAGGGATTAGGGCAGAGAAGTGGTGTTTGGGCAGTGTAGGGGTCATGCTTGGGGTGGTGTTTTAGAGTTTAGGGCAGAGCAGTGGTGTTCGGGCAGAGTAGGGGGTTGTGCTGGGGTGGTGTTTAGGGTTTAGGGCAGTTCAGTGGTCTTCGGGCAGCATAGGGGGTCATGCTGGGGGTGGTGTTTCAGGGTTTAGGGCAGTGCAGTTTTGTTCGGGCAGTGTAGGGGGTTGTGCTGGGGCTGGTGTTTCAGGGTTTAGGGCAGTGCAGTGGTGTTCGGGCAGTGTAGGGGTTCATGCTGGGGCTGGTGTTTCAGGGTTTAGGGTAGTGCAGTGGTTTTTGTGTAGTGTAGGGGTCATGCTGTTTGTGTTTTTTTAGGATTTAGGCTAGTGTGGTTTAGGGTAGTGCAGTGGTGTTTGTGTAGTGTAGGGGGTTGTGCTGGGGGTAGTGTTTAGGGTTTAGGGTAGTGCATTGGTGTTTGGGTATTAAAGGGGGTCGTGCTGGGGTAGTGTTTTAGGGTCTATGGTAGTGCAGTGGTGTTTGGGTAGTGTAGGGGGTCATGCTGGGGTAGTGTTTTAGGGTTTAGGGTAGTGCAGTGGTGTTTGGGTAGTGTAAGGGGTCGTGCTGACGGTATATTTAGGGTTTAGGGTAGTGCAGTGGTGTTTGGGTAGTGTAGGGGTCATGCTGGGGTAGAGTTCGGGTTTAGGGTAGTGCAGTGGTGTTTGCGTAGTGTAGGGGGTCGTGCTGGGGGTGGGCTTAGGGTAGTGCAGTGGTGTTTTGGTAGATTAGGGAGTTGTGCTGCTGGGAGTGTTTAGGTTTTAGGGTAGTGCACTGGTGTTTGGGTAGTGTAGGGGGTGGTTCTGGGGGTAGTGTTTTAGGATTTACGGTAGAGCAGTGGTGTTTGGCTAGTGTAAGGTTCATGCTGGGGTAATGGTTTATCGTTTAGGGAAGTGCAGTGGTGTTTGGGTAGTGTAGGGGGTACTGCTGGGAGTGGTGTTTCAGGGTTTAGGGCAGAGCAGTGGTGTTCTGGCAGTGTAGGGGTCGTGCTGGGGGTAGTGTTTTAGCGTTTAGGGCAGAGCAGTGGTGTTCTGGCAGTGTAGGGGGTCGTGCTGGGGGTAGTGTTTTAGGGTTTAGGGCAGTGCAGTGGTGTTCGGGCAGTGTAGGGGTTTGTGCTGGGGTGGTGTTTAGGGTTTAGGGCAGTGCAGTGGTGTTCGGGCAGTGAAGGGGGTCGTGCAGGGGTGGTGTTTCAAGGTTTAGGGCAGTGCAGTGGTGTTCGGGCAGTGTAGGGGGTCGTGCAGGGGGTGGTGTTTCAGAGTTTAGGGCAGCGCAGTGGTGTTCGGGCAGCATAGAGGGTCATGCTGCGGGTGGTGTTTCAGGGTTTAGGGCAGAGCAGTGGTGTTCTGGCAGTGTAGGGGGTCGTGCTGGGGGTAGTGTTTTAGGGTTTAGGGCAGTGCAGTGGTGCTCGGGCAGTGTACGGCGTCGTGCAGGGGGTGGTGTTTCAGAGTTTAGGGCAGTGCAGTGGTGTTCGGGCAGTGTAGAAGGTCTGGATGGGGTGGGATTTCAGGGTTTAGGGCAGTGCAGTTGTGCTCGGGCAGTGTAGGGGGTCGTGCAGGGGTGGTGTTTCAGAGTTTAGGGCAGTGCAGTGGTGTTTGGGCAGTGTAGGCGGTCTTGCAGGGGTGGTGTTTCAGGGTTTAGAGCAGTGCAGTGGTGTTCGGGCAGTGTAGGGGGTCATGCAGGGGGTGGTGTCTCAGGGTTTAGGACAGTGCAGTGGTGCTCAGGCAGTGTAGGGAGTCTTTTTGGGGGTGGTGTTTCAGGGTTTAGGGCAGTGGTGTTCGGGCAGTGTAGAGGGTCTTGCTGGGGGTGGTAATTCATTGTTTGGGGCAGTTATGTTCAGGCAGGGTAGGGGGTCTTGCTGGGGCTGGTGTTTCAGGGATTAGGGCAGTGCAGTGGTGTTCGGGTAGTGTAGGGGGTCGTGCTGGGCCTGGTATTTCAGGGTTTAGGGCAGTGCAGCGGTGTTTGGGCAGTGTAGGGGGATGTGCTGGGGATGGTGTTTCACGGTTTAGGGCAGAGCAGCAGTGTTCAGGCAGTGTAGGGGGACACGCTGGGGCTGGTGTTTCAGGGTTTTGGATAGAGCAGTGGTGTTCGGGCAGTGTAGGGGCCGTGCTGGGGCTGGTTTTTCAGGGTTTAGGGCAGTGCAGTGGTTTTCGGTCAGTGTTGGGGGTCTTGATGGGGGTAGAGTTTCAGGGTTTAGGGCAGTGTTGTTCAGGCAGTCTAGGGGGTCTTGCTGGGGGTGGTGTTTCAGGGTTTAGGGCAGTGTAGTAGTTTTCGGGCAGTGTAGGGGATCTTGCCGAGGGTAGTGTTTCAGGGTTTAGGGCAGTGCAGTGGTGTTTGGGCAGTGTAGAGGGTTGTGCAGGGGGTGATGTTTCAGGGTTTAGGGCAGTGTAGTGGTGTTTGAGCAGTGTAGGGGGTCGTGCAGCGGTGGTGTTTCAGGGTTTAGGGCAGTGCAGTGGTGTTCGGGCAGTGTAGGGGGTCTTGCTGGGTGTGGTGTTTCAGGGTTTAGGGCAGTGTAGTGGTGTTCAGGCAGTGTAGGGGGTCATGGAGCGGTGGTGTTTTGGGGTTTATGGCCGTACAGTGGTGTTCGGGCAGTGTAGGGGGTCATGTGGGGGTGGTGTTGCAGGGTTTAGGACAGTGCAGTGGTGTTCGGGAGTTGTATGGGGTCATGTGGCGGGTGGTGTTTTAGGGTTTAGGGCAGTGCAGTGGTGTTCGGGCAGTGTAGTAGGTCGTGCTGGGGTTGGTGTTTCAGGGTTTAGTGCAGTGGTGTTCGGGCAGAGTAGGGGGTCATGCTGGGGCTGGTGTTTCAGGGTTTTGGATAGAGCAGTGGTGTTCGGGCAGTGTAGGGGGTCTTGCTGGGGGTGGTGTTTCAGGGTTTAGGGCAGTGCAGTAGTGTTCGGGCAGTGTAGGGGATCTTGCCGAGGGTAGTGTTTCAGGGTTTAGGGCAGTGTAGTGGTCTGGCAGTGTAGGGGGTCATGCAGCGGTGGTGTTTCGGGGTTTATGGCCGTACAGTGGTGTTCGGGCAGTGTAGGGGGTCTTGCGGGGGTGGTGTTTCAGGGTTTAGGGCAGTGCAGTGGTGTTTGGGTGTTGTATGGGGTCGTGCAGGGGGTGGTGTTTCAGGGTTTAGGGAAATGCAGTGGTGTTCGGGCAGTGTAGGGGGTCATGCTGGGGCTGGTGTTTCAGGGTTTAGGGCAGTGCAGTGGTGTTCGGGCAGTGTAGGGAGTCATGCTGGGGCTCGTGTTTCAGGGTTTAGGGCAGTGCAGTCGTGTTCGGGCAGTGTAGGGGGTCGTGCAGGGGGCTTGTGTTTCAGGGTTTAGGGCAGTGCAGTGGTGTTTGGGCAGTGCAGGGGGTTGTACTGGAAGTGGTTTTCAGGGTTTAGGGCAGTGCAGTGGTGTTCAGGCAGTGTAGGGGGTCATGCAGGGATGGTGTTACAGGGTTTTGGGCAGTGCCGTTGTGCTCGGGCAGTGTAGGGGGTGGTGCAGGGGGTGGTGCTTTAGAGTTTAGGGCAGTGCAGTGGTGTTCGGGCAGTGTAGGGGGTCTTGTTAGGGGTGGTGTTTCAGGGTTTAGGGCAGTGGTGTTCGGGCAGTGTAGGGGGTTTTCCTGGTGGTTGGGTTTCAGGGTTTGGGACAGTTGTGTTCAGGCAGTATAGGGGGTCTTGCTGGGGGTGGTGTTTCAGGGTTTAGGGCAGTCAAGTGGTGTACGGGCAGTATAGGGGGTCGTGCAGGGATGGTGTTTTAGGGTTTAGGGCAGTGCAGTTGTGCTTGGGCAGAGTAGGCGGTGGTGCAGGGGGTGGTGTTTCAGAGTTTAGGGAAGTGCAGCTGTGTTCGGGCAGTGTAGGGGGTCTTGATAGGGGTGGTGTTTCAGGGTTTAGGGCAGTCAATTGGTGTACGGGCAGTATAGGGGGTCGTGCTGGGGTTGGTGTTTCAGGGTTTAGGGCCGTGCAGTGGTGTTCGGGCAGTGTAGGGGGTTTTCCTGGTGGTTGGGTTTCAGGGTTTGGGACAGTTGTGTTCAGGCAGTATAGGGGGTCTTGCTGGGGGTGGTGTTTCAGGGTTTAGGGCAGTCAAGTGGTGTACGGGCAGTATAGGGGGTCGTGCTGGGGTTGGTGTTTCAGGGTTTAGGGCCGTGCAGTGGTGTTCGGGCAGTGTAGGGGTTCATGCTGGGGCTGGTGTTTCAGGGTTTAGGGTAGTGCAGTGGTGATTGTGTAGTGTAGGGGGTCATGCTGTTGGTAGTTTTTTAGGGTTTAGGCTAGTGCGGTGATGTTTGTGTAGTGTAGGGCAGCGTGCTTGGGGTAGATTTAGGGTTTAGGGTTGTGCTGTGGTGTTTGTGTAGTGTAGGGGGTCGTGCTGGGGGTAGTGTTTAGGGATTAGGGTAGTGCAGTGGTGTTTGTGTATTGAAGGGGGTCATGCTGGGGTAGTGTTTTAGGGTTTAGGGTAGTGCAGTGGTGTTTGGGTAGTGTAAGTGGTCGTGCTGAGGGTAGATTTAGGGTTTAGGGTAGTGCAGTGGTGTTTGGGTAGTGTTGGGGTCATGCTGGGGGTGTGCTTAGGGTTTAGGGTAGTGCACTGGTGTTTGGGAAGTGTAGGGGGTCGTGCTGGGGGTAGTGTTTTAGGATTTAGGGTAGAGCAGTGGTGTTTGGCTAGTGTAGGGTTCGTGCTGGGGTAGTGGTTTATTGTTTAGGGAAGTGCAGTGGTGTTTGGGTAGTGTAGGGGGTACTGCTGGGAGTGGTGTTTCAGGGTTTAGGGCCGAGCAGTGGTGTTCAGGCAGTGTAGGGGGTCGTTCTGGGGGCGGTGTTGCCGGGTTTAGGGCAGTGGTGTTAAGGCAGTGTAGGGGGTCTTACTGGGGGTGGTGTTTCAGGTTTTAGGGCAGTGGATTGGTGTTCGGTAAGGGTAGGAGGTTGTGCGTTGGTGGTGTTTCAGGGGTAATGCCACTGCAGTGGTGTTCAGGCAGTGTAGGGGTCGTGCGGGGGTGGTGTTACAGGGTTTAGGGCAGTGCAGTGGTGTTCGGGCATTGTATGGGGTCTTGCGGGGGTGTTTCAGGGTTTAGGACAGTGCAGTTTTGTTCGGGCAGTGTAGGGGGTCGTGCTGGGAGTGGTGTTTCAGGGTTTAGGGCAGAGCAGTGGTGTTCTGGCAGTGTAGGGGGTCATGCTGGGGGTAGTGTTTTAGGGTTTAGGGCAGTGCAGTGGTGTTCGGGCAGTGTAGGGGGTCGTGCTTGGGGTAGTGTTTCAGGGATTAGAGCAGAGAAGTGGTGTTTGGGCAGTGTAGGGGTCATGCTTGGGGTGGTGTTTTAGGGTTTAGGGCAGAGCAGTGGTGTTCGGGCAGAGTAGGGGGTTGTGCTGGGGTGGTGTTTAGGGTTTAGGGCAGTTCAGTGGTCTTCGGGCAGCATAGGGGGTCATGCTGGGGGTGGTGTTTCAGGGTTTAGGGCAGTGCAGTTTTGTTCGGGCAGTGTAGGGGGTTGTGCTGGGGCTGGTGTTTCAGGGTTTAGGGCAGTGCAGTGGTGTTCGGGCAGTGTAGGGGTTCATGCTGGGGCTGGTGTTTCAGGGTTTAGGGTAGTGCAGTGGTTTTTGTGTAGTGTAGGGGTCATGCTGTTGGTAGTTTTTTAGGATTTAGGCTAGTGTGGTTTAGGGTAGTGCAGTGGTGTTTGTGTAGTGTAGGGGGTTGTGCTGGGGGTAGTGTTTAGGGTTTAGGGTAGTGCATTGGTGTTTGGGTATTAAAGGGGGTCGTGCTGGGGTAGTGTTTTAGGGTCTATGGTAGTGCAGTGGTGTTTGGGTAGTGTAGGGGGTCATGCTGGGGTAGTGTTTTAGGGTTTAGGGTAGTGCAGTGGTGTTTGGGTAGTGTAAGGGGTCGTGCTGACGGTATATTTAGGGTTTAGGGTAGTGCAGTGGTGTTTGGGTAGTGTAGGGGTCATGCTGGGGTAGATTTAGGGTTTAGGGTAGTGCAGTGGTGTTTGCGTAGTGTAGGGGGTCATGCTGGGGGTGGGCTTAGGGTAGTGCAGTGGTGTTTTGGTAGATTAGGGAGTTGTGCTGCGGGGAGTGTTTAGGGTTTAGGGTAGTGCACTGGTGTTTGGGTAGTGTAGGGGGTCGTTCTGGGGGTAGTGTTTTAGGATTTACTGTAGAGCAGTGGTGTTTGGCTAGTGTAGGGTTCGTGCTGGGGTAATGGTTTATCGTTTAGGGAAGTGCAGTGGTGTTTGGGTAGTGTAGGGGGTACTGCTGGGAGTGGTGTTTCAGGGTTTAGGGCAGAGCAGTGGTGTTCTGGCAGTGTAGGGGGTCGTGCTGGGGGTAGTGTTTTAGCATTTAGGGCAGAGCAGTGGTGTTCTTTCAGTGTAGGGGGTCGTGCTGGGGGTAGTGTTTTAGGGTTTAGGGCAGTGCAGTGGTGTTCGGGCAGTGTAGGGGGTCGTGCTGGGGGTGGTGTTTTAGGGTTTAGGGCAGAGCAGTGGTGTTCGGGCAGAGTAGGGGTTTGTGCTGGGGTGGTGTTTAGGGTTTAGGGCAGTGCAGTGGTGTTCGGGCAGTGAAGGGGGTCGTGCAGGGGTGGTGTTTCAAGGTTTAGGGCAGTGCAGTGGTGCTCGGGCAGTGTAGGGGGTCGTGCAGGGGGTGGTGTTTCAGAGTTTAGGGCAGCGCAGTGGTGTTCGGGCAGCATAGAGGGTCATGCTGCGGGTGGTGTTTCAGGGTTTAGGGCAGAGCAGTGGTGTTCTGGCAGTGTAGGGGGTCGTGCTGGGGGTAGTGTTTTAGGGTTTAGGGCAGTGCAGTGGTGCTCGGGCAGTGTACGGCATCGTGCAGGGGGTGGTGTTTCAGAGTTTAGGGCAGTGCAGTGGTGTTCGGGCAGTGTAGAGGGTCTGGATGGGGTGGTGTTTCAGGGTTTAGGGCAGTGCAGTTGTGCTCGGGCAGTGTAGGGGGTCGTGCAGGGGGTGGTGTTTCAGAGTTTAGGGCAGTGCAGTGGTGTTTGGGCAGTGTAGGCGGTCTTGCAGGGGTGGTGTTTCAGGGTTTAGAGCAGTGCAGTGGTGCTCGGGCAGTGTAGGGGGTCATGCAGGGGGTGGTGTCTCAGGGTTTAGGACAGTGCAGTGGTGCTCAGGCAGTGTAGGGAGTCTTTTTGGGGGTGGTGTTTCAGGGTTTAGGGCAGTGGTGTTCGGGCAGTGTAGAGGGTCTTGCTGGGGGTGGTAATTCAGTGTTTGGGGCAGTTATGTTCAGGCAGGGTAGGGGGTCTTGCTGGGGGTGATGTTTCAGGGTTTAGGGCAGTGCAGTAGTGTTCGGGCATTGTAGGGAGTCATGCTGGGGCTGGTGTTTCAGGGTTTAGGGCAGTGCAGTGGTGTTCGGGTAGTGTAGGGGGTCGTGCTGGGCCTGGTGTTTCAGAGTTTAGGGCAGTGCAGCGGTGTTTGGGCAGTGTAGGGGGATGTGCTGGGGATGGTGTTTGACGGTTTAGGGCTGAGCAGCGGTGTTCGGGCAGTGTAGGGGGTCACGCTGGGGCTGGTGTTTCAGGATTTTGGATAGAGCAGTGGTGTTCGGGCAGTGTAGGGGCCGTGCTGGGGCTGGTTTTTCAGGGTTTAGGGCAGTGCAGTGGTGTTCGGTAAGTGTTGGGGGTCTTGATGGGGGTAGTGTTTCAGGGTTTAGGGCAGTGGTGTTCAGGCAGTGTAGGGGGTCTTGCTGGGGGTGGTGTTTCAGGGTTTAGGGCAGTGTAGTAGTGTTCGGGCAGTGTAGGGGATCTTGCCGAGGGTAGTGTTTCAGGGTTTAGGGCAGTGCAGTGGTGTTTGGGCAGTGTAGAGGGTTGTGAAGGGGGTGATGTTTCAGGGTTTAGGGCAGTGTAGTGGTGTTTGAGCAGTGTAGGGGGTCGTGCAGCGGTGGTGTTTCAGGGTTTAGGGCAGTGCAGTGGTGTTCGGGCAGTGTAGGAGGTCTTGCTGGGGGTGGTGTTTCAGGGTTTAGGGCAGTGTAGTGGTGTTCGGGCAGTGTAGGGGGTCATGGAGCGGTGGTGTTTCGGGGTTTATGGCCGTACAGTGGTGTTCGGGCAGTGTAGGGGGTCATGTGGGGGTGGTGTTGCAGGGTTTAGGACAGTGCAGTGGTGTTCGGGAGTTGTATGGGGTCATGTGGGGGGTGGTGTTTTAGGGTTTAGGGCAGTGCAGTGGTGTTCGGGCAGTGTAGCGGGTCGTGCTGGGGTTGGTGTTTCAGGGTTTAGTGCAGTGGTGTTCGGGCAGAGTAGGGGGTCATGCTGGGGATGGTGTTTCAGGGTTTAGGGCAGTGGTGTTCGGGCCGTGTAGGGGGTCTGGCTGGGGTGGTGTTTCAGGGTTTAGGGCAGTGCAGTGGTGTTCGGGCAGTGTAGGGGGTCGTGCAGGGGGGGTGCTTCAGGATTTATGGCAGTGCAGTGGTGTTCGGGTAGTGTAGGAGGACATGTGGGGGTGGTGTTGCAGGGTTTAGGGCAGTGCAGTAGTTTTCGGGCAGTGTAGGGGATCTTGCTGAGGGTAGTGTTTCAGGGTTTAGAGCAGTGCATTGGTGTTTGGGCAGTGTAGGGGGTCTTGCTGGGGGTGGTGTTTCAGGGTTTAGGGCAGTGTAGTGGTGTTCGGACAGTGTAGGGGGTCGTGCAGAGGTGGTATTTCAGGGTTTATGGCCATGCAGTGGTGTTCGGGCAGTGTAGGGCGTCATATGGGAGTGGTGTTGCAGGGTTTAGAACAGTGCAGTGGTATTCGGGTATTGTATGGGGTCATGTGGGGGGTGGTGTTTTAGGGTTTAGGGCAGTGCATTGGTATTCGGGCAGTGTAGGGGGTCTTGCTGTGTGTGGTGTTTCAGGGTTTAGGGCAGTGCAGTGGTGTTCGGGCAGTGTAGGTGGTCTTGCAGGGGTGGTGTTTCAGGGTTTAGAGCAGTGCAGTGGTGCTCGGGCAGTGTAGGTGGTCATGAAGGGGGTGGTGTCTCAGGGTTTAGGACAGTGCAGTGGTGCTCAGGCAGTGTAGGGAGTCTTGTTGGGGGTGGTGTTACAGGGTTTAGGGCAGTGGTGTTCAGGCAGTGTAGAGGGTCTTGCTGGGGGTGGTAATTCAGTGTTTGGGGCAGTTATGTTCAGGCAGGGTAGGGGGTCTTGCTGGGGGTGCTGTTTCAGGGTTTAGGGCAGTGCAGTAGTGTTCGGGCAGTGTAGGGGGTCATGCTGGGGCTGGTGTTTCAGGGTTTAGGGCAGTGCAGTGGTGTTCGGGTAGTGTAGGGGGTCGTGCTGGGCCTGGTGTTTCAGGGTTTAGGGCAGTGCAGCGGTGTTTGGGCAGTGTAGGGGGATGTGCTGGGGATGGTGTTTCACGGTTTAGGGCAGAGCAGCGGTGTTCGGGCAGTGTAGGGGGTCACGCTGGGGCTGGTGTTTCAGGGTTTTGGATAGAGCAGTGGTGTTCAGGGTTTAGGGCAGTGCAGTGGTGTTCGGTCAGTGTTGGGGGTCTTGATGGGGGTAGTGTTTCAGGGTTTAGGGCAGTCGTGTTCAGGCAGTGTAGGGGGTCCTGCTGGGGGTGGTGTTTCAGGGTTTAGGGCAGTGTAGTAGTGTTCGGGCAGTGTAGGAGATCTTGCCGAGGGTAGTGTTCCAGGGTTTAGGGCAGTGCAGTGGTGTTTGGGCAGTGTAGAGGGTTGTGCAGGGGGTGATGTTTCAGGGTTTAGGGGAGTGTAGTGGTGTTTGAGCATTGTAGGGGGTCGTGCAGCAGTGGTGTTTCAGGGTTTAGGGCAGTGCAGTGGTGTTCGGGCAGTGTAGGGGGTCATGTGGGGGTGGTGTTGCAGGGTTTAGGACAGTGCAGTGGTGTTCGGGAGTTGTATGGGGTCATGTGGGGGGTGGTGTTTTAGGGTTCAGGGTAGTGCAGTGGTGTTCTGCAGTGTAGTGGTTCGTGCTGGGGTTGGTGTTTCAGGGTTTAGTGCAGTGGTGTTCGGGCAGAGTAGGGGGTCGTGCTGGGGATGGTGTTTCAGGGTTTAGGACAGTGGTGTTCGGGCCGTGTAGGGGGTCTGGCTGGGGTGGTGTTTCAGGGTTTAGGGCAGTGCAGTGGTGTTCGGGCAGTGTAGGGGGTCGTGCAGGGGGGGTGCTTCGGGATTTATGGCAGTGCAGTGGTGTTCGGGTAGTGTAGGAGGTCATGTGGGGGTGGTGTTGCAGGGTTTAGGGCAGTGCAGTAGTTTTCGGGCAGTGTAGGGGATCTTGCTGAGGGTAGTGTTTCAGGGTTTAGAGCAGTGCATTGGTGTTTGGGCAGTGTAGGGGGTCTTGCTGGGGGTGGTGTTTCAGGGTTTAGGGCAGTGTAGTGGTGTTCGGACAGTGTAGGGGGTCGTGCAGAGGTGGTATTTCAGGGTTTATGGCCATGCAGTGGTGTTCGGGCAGTGTAGGGCGTCATATGGGAGTGGTGTTGCAGGGTTTAGAACAGTGCAGTGGTATTCGGGTATTGTATGGGGTCATGTGGGGGGTGGTGTTTTAGGGTTTAGGGCCGTGCAGTGGTATTCGGGCAGTGTAGGGGGTCTTGCTGTGTGTGGTGTTTCAGGGTTTAGGGCAGTGCAGTGGTGTTCGGGCAGTGTAGGTGGTCTTGCAGGGGTGGTGTTTCAGGGTTTAGAGCAGTGCAGTGGTGCTCGGGCAGTGTAGGGGGTCATGCAGGGGGTGGTGTCTCAGGGTTTAGGACAGTGCAGTGGTGCTCAGGCAGTGTAGGGAGTCTTGTTGGGGGTGGTGTTACAGGGTTTAGGGCAGTGGTGTTCAGGCAGTGTAGAGGGTCTTGCTGGGGGTGGTAATTCAGTGTTTGGGGCAGTTATGTTCAGGCAGGGTAGGGGGTCTTGCTGGGGGTGCTGTTTCAGGGTTTAGGGCAGTGCAGTAGTGTTCGGGCAGTGTAGGGGGTCATGCTGGGGCTGGTGTTTCAGGGTTTAGGGCAGTGCAGTGGTGTTCGGGTAGTATAGGGGGTCGTGCTGGGCCTGGTGTTTCAGGGTTTAGGGCAGTGCAGCGGTGTTTGGGCAGTGTAGGGGGATGTGCTGGGGATGGTGTTTCACGGTTTAGGGCAGAGCAGCGGTGTTCGGGCAGTGTTGGGGGTCACGCTGGGGCTGGTGTTTCAGGGTTTTGGATAGAGCAGTGGTGTTCAGGGTTTAGGGCAGTGCAGTGGTGTTCGGTCAGTGTTGGGGGTCTTGATGGGGGTAGTGTTTCAGGGTTTAGGGCAGTCGTGTTCAGGCAGTGTAGGGGGTCTTGCTGGGGGTGGTGTTTCAGGGTTTAGGGCAGTGTAGTAGTGTTCGGGCAGTGTAGGAGATCTTGCCGAGGGTAGTGTTCCAGGGTTTAGGGCAGTGCAGTGGTGTTTGGGCAGTGTAGAGGGTTGTGCAGGGGGTGATGTTTCAGGGTTTAGGGGAGTGTAGTGGTGTTTGAGCAGTGTAGGGGGTCGTGCAGCAGTGGTGTTTCAGGGTTTAGGGCAGTGCAGTGGTGTTCGGGCAGTGTAGGGGGTCATGTGGGGATGGTGTTGCAGGGTTTAGGACAGTGCAGTGGTGTTCGGGAGTTGTATGGGGTCATGTGGGGGGTGGTGTTTTAGGGTTCAGGGTAGTGCAGTGGTGTTCGGGCAGTGTAGTGGTTCGTGCTGGGGTTGGTGTTTCAGGGTTTAGTGCAGTGGTGTTCGGGCAGAGTAGGGGGTCGTGCTGGGGATGGTGTTTCAGGGTTTAGTGCAGTGGTGTTCGGGCAGAGTAGGGGGTCGTGCTGGGGATGGTGTTTCAGGGTTTAGGGCAGTGGTGTTCGGGCAGTGTAGGGGGTCTGGCTGGGGTGGTGTTTCAGGGTTTAGGGGAGTGCAGTGGTGTTCGGGCAGTGTAGGGGGTCGTGCAGGGGGGGTGTTTCGGGATTTATGGCAGTGCAGTGGTGTTCGGGTAGTGTAGGAGGTCATGTGGGGGTGGTGTTGCAGGGTTTAGGGCAGTGCAGTGGTGTTTGGGTGTTGTATGGGGTCATGTGGGGGGTGGTGTTTCAGGGTTTATGGCAGTGCAGTTTTGTTCAGGCAGTGTAGGGGGTCGTGCAGGGGGTGGTGTTTCAGGGTTTAGGGCAGTGCAGTGGTGTTCAGGCAGTGTAGGGGGTCGTGCTGGGGCTGGTGTTTCAGGGTTTAGGGCAGTGCAGTGGTGTTCGGGCGGTGTAGGGAGTCATGCTGGGGGTAGTGTTTCAGGGTTTAGGGCAGTGGTGTTCAGGCAGTGTAGGGGGTCTTGCTGGGGGTGGTGTTTCAGGGTTTAGGGCAGTGCAGTAGTTTTTGGGCAGTGTAGGGGATCTTGCTGAGGGTAGTGTTTCAGGGTTTAGAGCAGTGCATTGGTGTTTGGGCAGTGTAGGGGGTCTTTCTGGGGGTGGTGTTTCAGGGTTTAGGGCAGTGTAGTGGTGTTCGGACAGTGTAGGGGGTCGTGCAGCGGTGGTATTTCAGGGTTTATGGCCATGCAGTGGTGTTCGGGCAGTGTAGGGCGTCATATGGGAGTGGTGTTGCAGGGTTTAGAACAGTGCAGTGGTATTCGGGTATTGTATGGGGTCATGTGGGGGGTGGTGTTTTAGGGTTTAGGGCAGTGCAGTGGTGTTCGGGCAGTGTAGGGGGTCTTGCTGTGTGTGGTGTTTCAGGGTTTAGGGCAGTGCAGTGGTGTTCGGGCAGTGTAGGCGGTCTTGCAGGGGTGGTGTTTCAGGGTTTAGAGCAGTGCAGTGGTGCTCGGGCAGTGTAGGGGGTCATGCAGGGGGTGGTGTCTCAAGGTTTAGGACAGCGCAGTGGTGCTCAGGTAGTGTAGGGAGTCTTGTTGGGGGTGGTGTTTCAGGGTTTAGGGCAGTGGTGTTCGGGCAGTGTAGAGGGTCTTGCTGGGGGTGGTAATTCAGTGTTTGGGGCAGTTATGTTCAGGCAGGGTAGGGGGTCTTGCTGGGGGTGCTGTTTCAGGGTTTAGGGCAGTGCAGTAGTGTTCGGGCAGTGTAGGGGTCATGCTGGGGCTGGTGTTTCAGGGTTTAGGGCAGTGCAGTGGTGTTCGGGTAGTGTAGGGGGTCGTGCTGGGCCTGGTGTTTCAGGGTTTAGGGCAGTGCAGTGGTGTTTGGGCAGTGTAGGGGGATGTGCTGGGGATGGTGTTTCACGGTTTAGGGCAGAGCAGCGGTGTTCGGGCAGTGTAGGGGGTCACGCTGGGGCTGGTGTTTCAGGGTTTTGGATAGAGCAGTGGTGTTCGGGCAGTGTAGGGGCCGTGCTGGGGCTGGTTTTTCAGGGTTTAGGGCAGTGCAGTGGTGTTCGGTCAGTGTTGGGGGTCTTGATGGGGGTAGTGTTTCAGGGTTTAGGGCAGTCGTGTTCAGGCAGTGTAGGGGGTCTTGCTGGGGGTGGTGTTTCAGGGTTTAGGGCAGTGTAGTAGTGTTCGGGCAGTGTAGGGGATCTTGCCGAGGGTAGTGTTTCAGGGTTTAGGGCAGTGCAGTGGTGTTTGGGCAGTGTAGAGGGTTGTGCAGGGGGTGATGTTTCAGGGTTTAGGGCAGTGTAGTGGTGTTTGAGCAGTGTAGGGGGTCGTGCAGCAGTGGTGTTTCAGGGTTTAGGGCAGTGCAGTGGAGTTCGGGCAGTGTAGGGGTTCTTGCTGGGGGTGGTGTTTCAGGGTTTAGGGCAGTGTAGTGGTGTTTGGGCAGTGTAGGGGGTCGTGGAGCGGTGGTGTTTCGGGCTTTATGGCCGTACAGTGGTGTTCGGGCAGTGTAGGGGGTCATGTGGGGGTGGTGTTGCAGGGTTTAGGACAGTGCAGTGGTGTTCGGGAGTTATATGGGGTCATGTGGGGGTTGGTGTTTTAGGGTTTAGGGCAGTGCAGTGGTGTTCGGGCAGTGTAGTGGGTCGTGCTGTGGTTGGTGTTTCAGGGTTTAGTGCAGTGGTGTTCGGGCAGAGTAGGGGGTCGTGCTGGGGATGGTGTTTCAGGGTTTAGGGCAGTGGTGTTCGGGCAGTGTAGGGGGTCTGGCTGGGGTGATGTTTCAGGGTTTAGGGCAGTGCAGTGGTGTTCGGGCAGTGTAGGGGGTCGTGCAGGGGGGGTGCTTCGGGATTTATGGCAGTGCAGTGGTGTTCGGGTAGTGTAGGAGGTCATGTGGGGGTGGAGTTGCAGGGTTTAGGGCAGTGCAGTGGTGTTTGGGTGTTGTATGGGGTCATGTGGGGGGTGGTGTTTCAGGGTTTATGGCAGTGCAGTTTTGTTCAGGCAGTGTAGGGGGTCGTGCAGGGGGTGGTGTTTCAGGGTTTAGGGCAGTGCAGTGGTGTTCAGGCAGTGTAGGGGGTCGTGCTGGGGCTGGTGTTTCAGGGTTTAGGGCAGTGCAGTGGTGTTCGGGCGGTGTAGGGAGTCATGCTGGGGGTAGTGTTTCAGGGTTTAGGGCAGTGGTGTTCAGGCAGTGTAGGGGGTCTTGCTGGGGGTGGTGTTTCAGGGTTTAGGGCAGTGCAGTAGTGTTCGGGCAGTGTAGGGGATCTTGCTGAGGGTAGTGTTTCAGGGTTTAGGGCAGTGCAGTGGTGTTCGGGCAGTATATGGGGTATTGTGGGGGTGTTTCAGGGTTTAGGACAGTGCAGTTTTGTTCGGGCAGTGTAGGGGGTCGTGCTGGGAGTGGTGTTTCAGGGTTTAGGGCAGAGCAGTGGTGTTCTGGCAGTGTAGGGGGTCGTGCTGGGGGCAGTGTTTTAGGGTTTAGGGCAGTGCAGTGGTGTTCGGACAGTGTAGGGAGTCATGCTGGGGCTAGCGTTTCAGGGTTTAGGGCAGTGCAGTGGTGTTTGGGCATTGTAGGGGGACGTGCTGGGGATGGTGTTTCAGGGTTTAGGGCAGAGCAGTGGTGTTCGGGCAGTGTAGGGCGTCACGCTGGGGCTGGTGTTTCAGGGCTTATGGCCGTGCAATGGTGTTCGGGCAGTGTAGGGGGTCATGTGGGGGTGGTGTTACAGGGTTTAGGACAGTGCAGTGGTGTTTGGGAGTTGTATGGGGTCATGTGGGGGGTGGTGTTTTAGGGTTTAGGGCGGTGCAGTGGTGTTCGGGCAGTGTAGGGGGTCGTGCTGTGGTTGGTGTTTCAGGGTTGAGGGAAGTGCAGTGGTATTCGGGCAGTGTAGGGGGTCGTGCTGGGGGTGGTGTTTCAGGGTTTAGGGCAGTGGTGTTCGGGTAGTGTAGGGGGTCTTGCTGGGGTGGTGTTTCAGGGTTTATGGCAGTGCAGTGGTGTTCGGCAGTGTAGGGGGTCATGTGGGGGTGGTGTTGCAGGGTTTAGGGCAGTGCAGTGGTGTTTGGGTGTTGAATGGGGTCATGTGGGGGGTGGTGTTTCAGGGTTTATGGCAGTGCAGTTTTGTTCGGGCAGTGTAGGGGGTCGTGCAGGGGGTGGTGTTTCAGGGTTTAGGGCAGTGCACTGGTGTTTGGGCAGTGTAGGGGGTCGTTCTGGGGCTGGTGTTTCAGGGTTTAGGGCAGTGCAGTGGTGTTCGGGCAGTGTAGGGAGTCATGCTGGGGTAGTGTTTCAGGGTTTAGGGCAGTGGTGTTCAGGCAGTGTAGGGGGTCTTGCTGGGGGTGGTGTTTCAGGGTTTAGGGCAGTGCAGTAGTGTTCGGGCAGTGTAGGGGATCTTGCTGAGGGTAGTGTTTCAGGGTTTAGGGCAGTGCAGTGGTGTTCAGGCAGTGTAGAGGGTTGTGCAGGGGTTGGTGTTTCAGGGTTTAGGGCAGTGCAGTGGTGTTCCGGCAGTGTAGGGGGTCTTGCTAGGGGTGGTGTTTCAGGGTTTATGGCAGTGTAGTGGTGTTCGGGCAGTGTAGGAGGTCATGCGGGGGTGGTGTTTTGGGGTTTATGGCCATGCAGTGGTGTTCGGGCAGTGTAGGGGGTCATGTGGGGGTGGTGTTGCAGGGTTTAGGGCAGTGCAGTGGTGTTCGGGCAGTGTAGGTGGTCATGCTGGGGTTGGTGTTTCAGGGTTTAGGGCAGTGCAGTGGTGTTCGGGCAGTGTAGGGGGTCATGCTGGGGTTGGTGTTTCAGGGTTTAGGGCAGTGGTGTTCGGGCAGTGTAGGGGGTCTTGCTGGGGTGGTGTTTCAGGGTTTAGGGCAGTGCAGTGGTGTTCGGGCAGTGTAGGGGGTCGTGCAGGGGTGGTGTTTCGGGGTTTAGGGCATGGCAGTAGTGTTCAGGCAGTGAAGGGGATCTTGCTGAGTGTAGTGTTTCAGGGGTTAGGGCAGCAAAGTGGTGTTCGGGCAGTGTAGAGGGTTGTGCAGGGGGTGGTGTTTCAGGGTTTAGGTCAGTGCAGTGGTGTTTGGGCAGTGTAGGGGGTCATGCAGCAGTGGTGTTTCGGGGTTTATGGCCATGCAGTGGTGTTTGGGCAGTGTAGGGGGTCATGTGAGGGTGGTGTTGCAGGGTTTAGGGCAGTGCAGTGGTGTTCAGGTGTTGTATGGGGTAATGTATGGGGTGGTGTTTCAGGGTTTAGGCCAGTGCAGTTTTGTTTGGGCAGTGTAGGGGGTCGTGCAGGGGGTGATGTGTGAGGGTTTAGGGCAGTGCAGTGGTGTTCGGGCAGTGTAGGGGTTGTGCTGGGGGTGGTGTTTCAGGGTTTAGGGCAGTGCAGCGGTGTTCGGGCAGTGTAGGGGGTCATGCTGAGGCTAGTGTTTCAGGGTTTTGGGTAGAGCAGTGGTGTTCCGGCAGTGTAGGGGTCGTGCTGGGGCTGGTATTTCAGGGTTTAGGGCAGTGCTGGGGTGTTCGGGCAGTGTAGGGGGTCTTTCTGAAGGTAGTGTTTCAGGGTTTAGGGCCGTGGTGTTCAGGCAGTGTAGGGGGTCTTGCTGGGGGTGGAGTTTCAGGGTTTAGGGCAGTGCAGTAGTGTTCGGGCAGTGTAGGGGGTCTTTCTGGGGCGAGTGTTTCAGGGTTTAGGGCAGTGCAGTGGTGTTCGTGCAGTGTAGGGGGTTGTGCAGGCGGTAGTGTTTCAGGGTTTAGGGCAGTGCAGTGGTGTTCAGGCAGTGTAGGGGGTCTTGCAGGGGGTGGTGTTTCAGGGTTTAGGGCAGTGCAGTTGTAATCGGGCAGTGTAGGGGGTCTTGCTGGGGGTGGTGTTTCAGGGTATAGGGCAGTAAAGTGGTGTACGGGCAGTATAGGGGGTCGTGCTGGGGCTGGTGTTTCAGGGTTTAGGGTAGTGCAGTGGTGTTTGTGTAGTGTAGGGGGTCATGCTGATGGTAGTTTTTTAGGGTTTAGGCTAGTGCGGTGATGTTTGTGTAGTGTAGGGGGCATGCTTGAGGTAGATTTAGGGTTTAGGGTAGTGCTGTGGTGTTTGTGTAGTGTAGGGAGTCGTGCTGGGGGTAGTGTTTCAGAGTTTAGGGCAGTGCAGTGGTGTTTGGGCAGTATAGGGGGTCTTGATGGGGGTGGTGTTTCAGGGTTTAGGGCAATGGTGTTCGGGCAGTGTAGGGGGTCTTCCTGGGGGATGTGCTTCAGGGTTTGGGGCAGTTGTGATCGGGCAGTGTAGGTGGTCTTGCTGTGTGTGGTGTTTCAGGGTTTAGGGCAGTGCAGTGGTGTTCGGGCAGTGTAGGGGGTCGTGCTGGGGGTGGTGTTTCAGGGTTTAGGGCAGTGCAGTGGTGTTCGGGCAGTGTAGGGGGTCATGCTGGAGGTAGTGTTTCAGGGTTTAGGGTAGTGCAGTGGTGTTTGGGCAGTGTAGGGGGTCATGCTGGGGTAGTGTTTCATGGTTTAGGGCAGTGCAGTGGTGTTTGTGTAGTGTGCAGCGCATGCGCTGCGTCGCTAGGCGAGACCTAAAAAGCAGTGCACCAAGATGGCTGCCAACACTTCCTGGATTGAAGTATTGGCAGCCAATTAGAGTCAAGCTTGTGCTTGTGTCGTTAGGTCCCGCTTAGATATATAGAGATTTTTACCTTTAAGATCTCGAAAACTACTGAATGGATTTACACCATTTAAAAAAAAGGTTCCTTTATGAACCAAGCACTACCGTTTTGCCAAATTTGGTGTAATTCCGTTCAGCAGTTTCAGTTGTAATTGTGTCTAAAGTTTCCTATGGGAAATTGATTTTTTGACCTCTATTTTTGGAATTTCTCAGGAACTACTGAACGGATTTACACCATTTTAAACAAAAGGTCTCTTTCTGAACCAAGGGCTACCTTTTTGCCAAATTTGGTGTAATTCCGTTCTGCAGTTCGGGCTGTAGTTTAGTTTAATAACATGGAGAAAAGGCATTTTGGGACCCCTTTTTTTCTCGGCCCCCACTTGTCGAATCACCCCGAAACTTTCTGGATAGGAGCTGACCGGAGCTGGACCAACGTTTTGGAAATTTCACAAAGATTCGTCAACCGGCGCCAAAGCTATTTGGAAAAGAAAGAACTCTTTTTGAATAGAAACAAGGTCCTAACTATAAATACCTACTGGCAACCACCAGTAGGTAATATATATATATATATATATATATATATATATATATATATATATATATATATATATATATATCTTCCAAAAGCACTCTCCGAACCTTCACACCGGCGAACAGAGAGAAACGGACCAAGATAATGATGGCAGGTAAGATGTTTATTATCCTCTCACTCTGTGAGCACCCTCTGCCCTTGTTCACACATGTATATATTATGGCTGGCTGTTGTTTTCTTGTGATCCTTCATCTTCAAGTATATATATATATATATATATATATATATATATATATATATATATATATATATATGAATGTAAATTCGTCTCTGATGCTGCCTTGGTTAGGAAGACGAAGAACGGACCCAGACTTCGGTGCCAATCCCTGAGATTTTTATTCAAATTTCTCTGTACCAGTCCGCCATGACGCGTTTCAGCCCCCACTCGGGCCTTGATCACATGACATGTTACAGAGGGGAATAGCAGTTTTTAAAGGGGAATCAACACCGGAAATTACCACACCATGGACATTGAGGAGTTACTGCATATCGACAGTTTCAATCTTGGTGTATAAAATACATGAGATATTATGCGCAATTGTGGATGATTTACAGTTCATACACATATTTACAAATAATTATATAAATATATTATGAATATATATACAAAATAGAAAAATATATATATACAATTCCATATCAAAAATAAATTCATGAAATATACAATATATATAAAAGTTCCCTTCTAGTACATACAGTGATATTGTTTAAATGTCCTAACTGCATAAAATGAATCTTCACTTCCAACAAGATTTAATTTGTTGATTCGTTGCGCACTACGATAATTCGTAATATCTTTACTAATCTTAAGGTGCCCCAATTAAGCCCCAGTGGGCCAATTAGTCTTAAATCTAATTTCCATCTTGATAACATCATCCAAATTGATCCCCTAATATCTTGCTAACAAATCAAACGGGTGTTAATGTATAAATACATAAACTACCACTTTTTCAGAAAAAGACAGGTAATTTCTACCCCATCTTATCATGGGTCCCCCACCTAACAGAGTTTCGAAGACTGTCAGTCAATTTTTTAAAATTCAAGATTGGAGTTCTTTTGCATAATTTTCCAATTTTTTCCTCATGTTTATATTTTCACAATTTGTTAAAAAATGTATGAAATTCTTTTCTATATTTACTTCATATTGATTTCATTGATTTCTCCCTTTTCCTGTTAAGATAATACCTATATCTACTATTTCCCATCTCCACATAGAAACGAAAAAGTAAAGAAACTCCTATTAAAAACTTGTCGCTGCATGCTCCCTACGGGAAAACACTATGAGCCCATACTGTGTCCCATCAGAGAGTACAAGATTGGAGAGATTTGAAGTAGAAAATAAATAGAGTTAATGCTGAAGGTGGTGATAGAGACATTGTCTGGTCATGTGGGAACTAGAGACATGTGAAAAAATCCCCACTAGAGTTAAGGCCATTCGGGTTCTTCGTATCTAATTCTATAATGTACCTGGTTTCAAGTAACCGAAGTTTGGCCTCCCGATTGCCACCACGTTTCAATGGTAAGATTGCATCAATGACATAATATTGAAGGAGGCCAGAATTGCTGTTGTGCTTCCCCTCAAAATGCCTAGCCACAGGATAGGTCTGATCTTTATTGGAAATTGCCCTGATATGCTGCAGAATCCTTTTGTGAGCTGGTAGCTTAGTGCTACCAACATATTTGAGTCCACAGGGACATTCCAAAATATAGATTGCAAATTCGGTTTTGCATGTAAGTCTTTTGTCAATTTCTATGGGCATGGTCTTAAAGGGACTTAAAAAGTGTGTTTTGCTGCATCCGAATTTGCAAGCTTTGCAGCTTGAACATTTCTTAAAACCTTTCACTTGTGACAACCACGTATTTGCTGGGGCCGATTCTGGACTGCTACTTACCAAGCCATCCTTTAAGGAAAATGCTTTCCTAAAAGTTATGGCCGGTTTAGGATTGATGGTACTCCCAATTACTGGGTCGCCCTGTATCAAATTCCAATTACGGCTGAAAATTCTTCTCAATTCCTGATGCTGTCTGCTATAGGTTAGGATGATTCTCGATTGGAACATAGGTGATTTATCCAATGTTTTCTCACTTCTAGTCTTCGGTAGCAGCGCATTTGGTCTAGGTATAAGTCGTGTTTTCTGGATTGCATCCTTGATTAATTTGAGGGGGTAACCTCTAGCTAGGAACCTCTGTTTGCTGGCCTCCTGAGCACTTTCACAATCAGAATCGGAGCTACATATGCGCCTAATGCGGAGCATCTCCCCGTAAGGGATGCTCCGAATGAGGTGTGAGGGATGGTGACTTGAGGCATGCAGAATGGTGTTGCCTGCAGTCAATTTTCTAAATAGTCTAGTGGAAAGTGTATTATTGTTGTTACTAATTTCCACATCTAGAAAGCAAACTGTCTTATCACTGATTGATGATGTGAATTCAAGATTAAGACAATTAGCATTTAATGCCTCCACAAAATCCTTTGCGCTTTGCTCCGTTCCCCTCCAGACAAAAAACAAATCATCAATATACCTCAGATACAGCACAACATGCTCCTTTGTGATGGCCATGTGTTCACTGTAGAGGACCTGCTCCTCCCATAAGCCCATATGCAAACATGCATAGCTAGGAGAGAAGCAGGCCCCCATCGCGACACCTCTAATCTGTTGATATATCTGGTTATCAAACATAAAGAAATTTTGCTCCAAACATGCAGAAATCATCATCCTGAGCATTTTGTTGTGTGCCGCATATGTCATAGGCCTCAAGTTCAAATAATGTTCTATTGCCTTTAGGCCATCACAATGTTTTACCGAGGTATATAAGGACTTCACATCCATAGTCATCAATAACATATCATCACCCCAAGATACAACCTCAATCTTGCGGAGAAAATCTGAAGTATCCTGTACATACGATGACAGATTGCGAACCCATTCCTGTAGGAAAAAATCTATATATTTGGAGGTATTTTCCATTATACTGTTAATTGCGGAAATTATCGGTCTCCCTGGTGGAGTAGTGGTACTCTTGTGCACCTTTGGGATTAAATAAAAAGTTGGAATAACTGGAAATTCCTTCTTCATAAACCGATATTCTGCCTCAGTAATTAATCCCCCACTCTTCCAAGCCAACAGTCTTAGGTAATGTTCTTGCCAGGATGCTTTCACCACGTTGATATTACTTTTGCGGTAGCACGCTGTATCATCCAATTGCGATTTTGCCACCTCCATGTATAGTCCGCGTGGCCATAGGACTATATTCCCGCCCTTGTCTGCCTGTCTCACAATAACATTCTTGTCCGCTCCCAGTTTATTAATGAGATTCCAGTAGATAAGGTTCTGTTTGTTCCTATTGCGAAATGTCCTATTGGTTATGGTGTATAGCTTCTTTAAGTCTTGGGTTACCAACTCGTGGTGTACATCCAAATTATCATGCAAGAAAATTGGCTGGAAGTTCGATTTCGGTTTGAATGGGGTTTCACAAATCCCTCTATCATCAATGAGTGCTGGCTCACCCGTTATATTACCCTCTGCTTGTTCTGCAATAAGGGACCAAGCATCTTGAAATAGGGATGCATCCCCCGCTGTGAGTAGGGGAAGGTTTGTTGATTCCGAGGTGCTCGGGATTGTGGCTTTCTTAGGTTGAAGGAGGTGAAATTTGTGTAGTTTCAGTTTCCTAACGAAGCGGTAAGTGTCCATTCTGGTATCTACAAAATTGAAATCACAGGGTGGGCAAAATGACAAGCCCAACCCCAGAATCTTCTCTTCAGTTGGGGACAGTTGCACATTGGTCAAATTAATTACCGCATTCGGATAGGTACTGTCACTCAGTTCTTGTTCTGAAAGCGATTCCATCTTCCCCTTGGCGCTTTCCTGCCTGCATTTTTGTTTTTGGTTTCTTTTGGCACATTTCCTTCTCTGGTTTCGCTTAAAGTTGCGTCTTTGTTCTTTGCTGCTTGAGGTCCACGGGGGTGTAGAGTTTCCCGTCTGTCCTGGCAAAGGCAGTCTACCTCCTCGGCGAGGGAAAATTTGGTAAACCCCAATTGCTGACCTCTGTTTTCTCCTTCAAGATCGCTCTCTGCAGCCGAACTCAGTTCAGAGGTCGATGTAGATGGCACCGTTATCTCACCTCCATTTCTCCGGGCCGGTTTTTTGCCCCTTGCTTTGACTGCATCGTATTTGCGTGCATAAGTAAAGATTTGGCCATTTTGGTAGTCCACGCGATCCCTTTCGAATTTGTACGCTTTCCTGCGTTTGATCACCTCTTCATCTTTATTCAAGCGGGCCAACATATCATCCCTCATTTTCTTCGTGTGTTCTCCTTTTTCCATCTTGTCTATCTCTCCTTCCAAAATTTCAATTTGCGCTTGTAGCTTGGCTCGATCACTCTCCGCATACTTGATTAATATCATCATTAATTTGCTCGAGAATGCCAAGTTTGTTTCCGCCCATTCAGCTAGCATCGCTGGGTCCGGATTCTCATAGCTGGGCGCTAGGGTGATTCTCAGACCTCTGGGAACTCTTCCTACATCCAAGTAGCGGGAAAGAGATCTGTGTTCCCACCACTTGGACTGCTCTGCCCGCATTCGTTTTTCAAGTTTTTTGTACTGCTCTCTGATGGGGGCAACCCCCGGTTGACTCGTAGAGTTTTCACCCCGTACCGACACACCAGCCGGTGTGTCTAGGAACATGGAGCTCGCAGCCTCCTCTCGGTGTCTCAACGTGTCAGCGGACATTTTGTTTTTTTTAGTTCAATATTTGTATTCCAGTGATTGTGGTCGTGGATTCTTGGTGTAGTGCCTCAATCCCACGCCGTGCACTTCCCCCACTGAGAATTCTGTCGTCTCCTACCTTCGCTCAACACCAGGCACACTCCTCCGGTCAGCCGACCTCGGACGTCCCAGCTTCCGTAGCAGAGGTAGGTAATGGATGCAGTTCCCAGGGGCTATGGCGGCTTACTCCTCTCCGGAGTATCCAAAAATGATCCCGGATCATAATATATATATATATATTATCTACTGGCAGTCGCCAGTAGGTAGTTATAGTTAGGACCCATTTTCCATAGGAGATCCACAACATTCTATTTGGAATAACGTTGATGCCGATTGACGAATCTTCGTGAAATTTTCCAAACTTTTGGCCAGCTCCGGTCCGCTCCTATCCTGAAACTGTCAAGGTGATTCGTCAAGCGGGGGCCGAGAAAAAAGGGGGGTCCCAAAGCGCGTTTTCCCCATGCATTTTTCCATAGAACCTGTTGACGCAGCTACAACTCGAACTGCTGAACGGAATTACACCAAATTTGGCAAAGAGGTAGTCCTCAGTTCAGACTTGTGCCTTTTGCTTAAATGGTGTAAATCCGTTCCGTAGTTCCTGAGAAAATTAAAGTTAAATAGATAGAAATATCTGGGTGGAGCCTAACCACACATCTCATCGTGAGATCTGATTGGCTGTCAGTACTTCATCCAAGAAGTGTTGGCAGCCATCTTGGGACCAATATACATGATAGCACTAGGCCTGGGCAGCAAATTCCGTTCCGCTCGCGGAATTTGCGGAATTTGCGTAATTTCGCGTTCCGCGGAGAACACGAAATTGCTCAAAAGTCTGCTTTCCGCTCTTTCGCGAAATTTTTGCTTGTTCGTGTTCTCAAAATGCATGTTCGCGAGATATTTCTCCTCGAGCACGCAAACAGCAATTGCGAACAGGAAAAAAGCATCGAGAACAAGCAATTCCGCGTGTTCGCGGAATTTCCGCGTGCTCGCGGAGATTTTTTACCGTTTCGCGGAGATTTGCGTAACGCAATTACGCAAATTCCGCCCACCCCTAGATAGCACCTCATTAAAAAGCATTGCAGTAAATAGAAGGTTTTAAGACTTTAGTTACATTATAAATCATTTGTTGATGGTACCATGCTCATTTTAGGAATTGTGGTGTGTTCTAAGGTGATTTTACCATGTGAAAAAGCCTTCTGCTGTGATATCATGAATCATGTTTGAGAGAAACTATTTTCTCATGCTTTTCCCACAGAGGTTTGGAAGGTGATCTATAAGCTAAAATGAGAGCATATTTTCTGTAAATTCACATTATCTTTCTCAGTCATGTGAGAATGAAGTCTGACATTGTCAGTAAAACATGTACATCCAACAAGGGCAGAGACTGTCAGTTGATTCCTTTGTGTTCTACTGCAGCTTCCCAGAGTGTTCTAAAGAACAACTAGAGTGCTAACAGTCCTACTTATGACAAACGTATTGCACACCTGAAGCCATCTTGATTGGAATAAAGTGGTAACTGTTAAAACATTTAATTTAGAAAGGAACAAAATGAGGGGCTTCATTTTGCCATAGAAAGTATGATTAGTGCTGCAGAAAGAAAAATTAGGGCACATTTTGAGTGACTTCTCAAATCCTCTTCTATTTCATAAAACAATTCTGACATGCAGACTGAAACATGCACTTTAAATACCAGCAGCAGACTTCCCTGGTGAGCAGTAGCTTTACTACAGTGATCTAATGAGCAACTAGAGTGCTAACATTCAGAATTTATGGCAAATGTGTGACATATCTGAATACCTTCTTGATGGAATCAAAGTAAAAAATTGAAAGCATTTCCTACTGAGGAGACTGCAGTAAATGAGGAAATTAGGAAACTTCATAACAAATAAAACTCCCAAGATGGCCACCAGAGACAAAAGAGCCCAAATGCAGCACATATATCACCCAGATGTAGCCCACATGTACCCCAATGACAGAAGTGTGCAAAACACTTATTTTTTGTGTTTTTGCAGTTTTATATAGTGCAGACTTGTCAGGTATTGGAGTGCTTTACATGAGCATTGGTTACATCACACAAGATCACATTCATTTTGGTTGTAGACATGGGGAGATTAAGTGATTTGTCCAGAATCACAGAATGTTGAGCAGAAGCAGAAACTTCAACCTGGTTCCCCAGTTGCAAAGTCTTCAGCTCTGGAAGTAACACAACATCCTCTCCCCTAGGTGCAACATTTAATCAAGTGGTCAACTGGATAAAAAATATAAAGATTACAAATAATTTAAAAGTTCTTTGTCGCTATTTGAAAACTCAGAAAATTTGTCCTCATTTTAGTTTTTTAGAGCACTAACCATAATTTTGATGCAAATAAGACCCTCTCATATATGTAATTTCTACAGGAAATGCTCTAGGTATTACAGTTTTGATTACATCAAGATGACGTCAGGCGTTCCACACTTCTGCAATAAATATAGAATGTTAGCAATCTAGTTGTTCATTGGGATACTGTTGAGAGGCACAGGCCAGGGGCACAGACTCTGAAAATTGAAGGCAAGTAGGAGAGTGCAGAGGCAACAATTTGACCACACTGGGCAGGCAGGAAGGGCAGTGGCAGCACAACAGACTATGAAGGGCAGTGGAAAGGGGGGCAGGGGCAACAAACCAACAATACAGGACTGGCAAGAGAGGCTGTGGCAATATAATAGACCATTGTGAACAGAAGGAAGAGGCAGTGGTAGTACAACCATACATGCCAACAGACCCGTTTCAGCCAGGAAACGTCCAATGTTTTTAAGCTCAAATGGGCTTTATTTGATCTGGCTCCTGTCTACAATCTCCTCTTTTTCAATGTAACTCAAAGGGGAAAATCAATACCCCAGTTGTTTTTTATCAAAATCTCCCTCTTACCAAGTTCAAAATGTTCACAAGTATGGTACATTGGATCATGGTAGGCAGGAGGAATTGGGGTAGGGGCATGGACTCGGATAACAGAGGACAGGAGGGACATGGAGAGGTGCACCAAACTGACCCTACAGGGCAGGCATCAGGGTTTGCAACAGCACAATACACCACACAGGGCATGCGGGATGAGAGTGCAGCACACCAATCCATAGAAAGCAATAGGGAGGGGACAGGACCATGCACATGGACAACAGAGAACAGAGGGGAAAGAGGCAATGGTAGCTAGCTGACCATAATGGACAGACAGGAGAGAAAGCTGCAGCATAACAGACCATAAAGGGCAGGAGGGACGGATCAGGGGCATTACAATGGAACAGACAAACCAGGAGGGAGGGAATAGGGGTCTGCACATGGAAACAGAGGGCAGGGGGCAAGGGGCAGGGCAGGAGCAGCTAGATGACCATGGAGGTCAGGCAGGATGGGCACTAGAAACAGGGAAATGGGCCTCACAACAGACCACGTTGGGCAGGCAGCAGGAGCAGTTGCAGCACAACAGACCAGGGAGGGCAGAAGGGTGTGGCAGAAAAAATGGACCATGGAGGACAGGAGGAAGGGGATAGGGGCATGGCATGTGGACAGGCAGGGTGGAGGTGGCAGGGACAGGTTACAGTCATCTGACAATGCTAGGCAGGTGGGAGGGGAGTGGCAGCTCAACAGCACACTCAGAGTAGATAGGAGTGGCAGGTCCATGGAACACGGTAGGCAAAAAGGATTGAGCAGGGGCATGCACAAAGACATCGGAGTGCAGGGGGAAGGAGAATAGGGGCAGCAAGCTAAGCACAGAGGCTAAGCAGGAGGTCAATGATGGGCCAAAAGATTTTGGCAATGGAGGGCAGGAGGAGTGGACTGGTACATTATGCTAAATGGAGGGCAGTGGCAACACATCAGAGCATGCATGGCAGGAGGGAGGAGACTAGTCCATGGATTCAGACAACAGAGGATAGGGAGGAGGTGGATGGGGCAGCAAGCTAACTGTTCAGAGAAGGTAGGTATTAGGAACGTTATTGTTTTTAAAATGTGTGTCTGTGCGAACTACTTAAAATATGAACAAGTATGCAGCATAATCTAACTTTTATTCAGGAAGAAGAGGACGTTTGTGACTGTGACTCTGGGCTCACTTGGCAGAAACACCCCCTGACCCTCCACCCCCATCGCAAAATGTAATGCCCATGAAAAGGGTAGGTGGACGCAGTGTTATATAGAACATAGTCCTGAGAGCACGATTGAAAATGAAAACTAGATATAGTATATGGTATAAGCTATGCACCAAAAAGTGTGATATAAGATGAACCGGGGCGTGAAATATAATATATAATACATTGTGCGCAATGACAAATTCATTGGAGAGCGCGAGATAGCACAGGCACTAGCGCGTGCTATGCAATATGCACCTTGGAGTGTAATATGCACAGGGCAGTGTTGTTTAACCTAACTAGTCTCTAAAGTTGTAATATAAAATATGCGCTGGGGAGTGTAACGTTGCATATGCACTGTGACAAAGATATGGATCCCAGATTGTAATATGTATGGCATAGCGCTGTGCGTTATAACATAGGCATCGAGGAAGGCACATTAGATGGGGCAATATAACCCGTGCGAAGGCAAGTGTGGCATGACATATTCACGGGGTGGTGTTACAGTGCACATGGGCTAGAGAGTGTCATAGCATACGCACTAGCTGGTGGAATACAACACAGAGGTGTGTGGCACTCAGCGGGCACTGATGGGTGTAACACAGCATTGGGCTCAGCCAGGAGCATGGTGTGACTCTCAAGTGAGGTTTGTCTCCTTTCCAAAGAGTAAAATAAAAAGTATTACACATCCGGAGGTGGATGTGTGTTTTTATAACCATGAGGGGGGTTTCTTGCATAGTTTGGTCGAATTTGTGTCGCAACCTCTTTGAATGGCTTGGTGTGCGTGTGTATTAAATGTGCCCGTCAATAGCTACCCATGTTTGTATAAATAAACGACAAGGGTGCCTACTTGGAGAGTACCCACCGGCGGGGGCGCCAGAATTAGGCACGGTAGGGCGTCAGACACGTCAGAGCTTCACTAGCAGTGTAAATACATTCCACGTGGATTCATTGTATGCATAGTCGCCTTTTAATGAATATCACGCAAATCGTCATGGTGATAGGTCTATAAATATATATTTTTTTAAATAATAAAAAACAAAGGCCGGCCCCGGGGGATAGGGTCCCCGGGGCCATAAGTGGCCTGAGGAGGGGGGCAATGCAGTCCCCCTACTAAAGAATAAAAAAAAAAAAAAAAAGGCCATGACCCGGGGGTTGGGGTCCCCGGGTCCGATTAAGGCCTTGGGAGGGCCAAATTTATTTTTATCAACAAAATGAATTAGGGTGCAGGCCCTGGGGGATGGGGTCCCCAGGGCCAATAAATTACATAAAGAAGGGGGGGCACACAGCCCACCTTCTTAAAAAAATAAAATAAATAAAAGACTGGCATTGTGCCGGAGGCCACTCCCCCTCCTTGCACCACTCTGCAAACACACCCCTTGGCCAGTTGTAAGTTGGGGAATTAATTCCCCTTCAATACTGAGGGTCCCTGAGGGCCAACTAGCCCAACAGGTATCTCCAGTATGCGCCATGGAGCTGCGTTGCAGACAGGTGTTCTAAGGCCACGCCCCTTTTTACACCTCTATGCAAAGGGCTAGTTTGACCCTAGGGACCCTTAGGATTCAAGGGGACTTAATCTCTCAATTTAGAACGGCCACAGGACGTGTTTACACAGTGGTGAAGGGAGGAGACGGGGCCTGACGTGACGTGTGCAAACACGCCCTGTGGCGCGTTTTAAGTTGGGGAAATAATTCCCTTTCAATCCTGAGGGACCCTGGGGGCCAACTAGCCCACCAGGTGCTTCCAGTAAGCGCCACTGCTCTGCGTTGCAGAGAGGTGGTGCAGGCCGTGCCCCTTTTGACACCTCTGCAATGGCGCTTACTGGACGTACCTAGTGGGCTATTTTGCCCCTAGGGACCCTCAGGATTCAAGGGGACTTAATCTCCCAACTTAAATAACGGCCACAGGGCGTGTTTGCACATTGTGGAAGGGAGGGGACGGGGCCTGAGGTGACGTGTGCAAACATGCCCTATGGCGCGTTTTAAGTTGGGGAAATAATTCCCATTCAATCCTGAGGGCAACTGGGGGCTAACTAGCCCACCAGGTGCTTCCAGTAAGAGCCCCTGAGCTGCGTTGCAGAGAGGTGGTCCAGGCTGTGCCACTTTTTACACCTCTCTGCAACGCAGCTCTGTGGCGCTTACTGGAGGTACCTAGTGGGCAAGTTGGACCCTAGGGACCCTCAGGATTCAAATTAACTTAATCTCCCAACTAAAAACGGCCACAGGGCGTGTTTACACAGTGGTGAAGGGAGGGGACGGGGCCTGAGTTAATGTGTGCAAACAAGCCCTGTGGCGCGTTTTAAGTTGGGGAAATAATTCCCCTTCAATCCTGAGGGACCCTGGGGGCCAACTAGCCCACCAGGTGCTTCCAGTAAGCGCCACTGAGCTGTGTTGCAGAGAGGTGGTCCAGGCCGAGCCACTTTTTACACCTCTCTGCAACGCAGCGCTGTGGCGCTTACTGGAGTTACCTAGTGGTCTAGTTGGACCATAGGGACCCTCAGGATTCAAGGGGACTTAATCTCCCAACTTAAAACGGCCACAGGGCGTGTTTACACAGTGGGGAAGGGAGGGGAAGGGGCCTGAGGTGACGTGTGCAAACACGCCCTGTGGTGCATTTTAAGAGGTAGTTTTAATCCCCTGCCCTATTATAGACTAGGGGCTTACAGAGGAGGTCATGCTAATCACAGGGGGACCCCAACGCATAGTGTTCCCTAGTGTAGTGTATGTAGGTGTTTTCACTGTATTCTGAGTGTCTTTTAACATAGCACTGGCTTAGGACTGGTTAGTCAGACTCAGTTACCACCAGTATCCGTCTGAAAAAGTTGAGGATACAGGATGATTTTGCAACAAAGCTTCTTTCTGCTCTTCTGTTTGTTATTTCTGTATGTTATCCTTCTTACTGCACTTTTCTTCGTCTTTGAGGACTTCTGTTGCTTCTTTCTGCATTTCTTTTTTTTCTTTCTGTGCGTTTTTTTCTTCTTTCTTCACATGTCCTATCTCTGTAGGCATAGTTAGAAATTAGCATTTAAAAAACCTTTGAAATTCACTGAAAAAACCATAGGTTTCAGGCACGTTATAGCTAGGAATTAGCATTTAAAAAACCTTATAGTTAGTTCAGCTAACTATAACTCGCGCACCCGCAATGCACTGCTGATGACGTCACATATTACATCACTCATGACATGATCACTGATGACATCATCCTTGTGATAGAGTGGCAGACCTCCTCTCCCCCTAATATAACCTTTGATACACACATTCAAAAATAGAAACACAAATTTTCAAAACAATGGACATACCAATACCAGTTACAACAATCTATTCAGTAATTCTAAGATCCACATACACATCCACTCATTCACCAACAGTCCTATACAGTCACTCATACATGTACTCACTCATCATATGTACTCATACACCTATACATCCTGTTACACAACGCCACTCATCCATAGAGTTGCTCACACACATAGTCACTCATGCTAATAAAGAATCAAACATCCATTTACTTGCATATACAGTTATACACACACCACCACACTTACTTCTACAGAAACGTACACATACTTAGTCTTTTAAACAATCACTTATAGAAACACATACTTATTCATACAGGAACTCTTTCAATCTCTCACTCTCACATATACTCACTTATATACACCAATAGTCACATATACTAGTTTAAAACATATGTAGTTACTCATAAAGACACTTTTGAGACAGTCATTCACTCACTAACACACCCATGCACACACTCATCCACCCATACAGTCCTGCACACATGCTGTCTTCAACACATACAGTGAGTCACAGATTCATGCACCTATGCACTACGTAATACCTCCTATGCAGACACTCATACTGATACTCAAAAAAACAACTAATAACCTATATAAACACTCATGTAGCTACTCACCAACCCATGCAGCCACTTATACACAAAGTGAGAGACTGATACAGATATTTACATATTTAAACATTACTCACTAAGCCATGTATTCACTAAGATACACTTAATCAGTCAGTTAAACAATCCATTTTTCAAAAACAAATCATCCATTTAGACACTTATATACCCATTTATTCTTCCATCGACCTTGAGATAAACATATATAAAACTTATGTAACTTTCAGAAAAACACACATTCACTGGATGATGTCATCAGTGATGTCATCAGTGATATCATGTCATGAGTGATGTAATATGTGATGTCATAAGCCGTGCATTGCGGGTGCGCGAGTTATAGTTAGCTGAACTAACTATAACGGGGGAATTTCAATGGTTTTGTACGAGTGAAAAGTCCAGCCCCTGAAACCTATGGTTTTTTCAGTGAATTTCTAAGGTTTTTTAAATGCTAATTCCTAACTATAACGTGCCTGAAACCTATGATTTTTTCAGCGAATTTATATATATATATATATATATATATATATATATATATATATATATATATATATATATATTACCTACTGGCGGTCGCCAGTAGGTAGATATAGTTAGGACCCTGTTTCCATAGGAAATCCGCAACATTCTATTTGGAATAACTTTGGCGCCGGTTGACGAATCCTCGCGAAATTTTCAAAATAGGTGGGGCGCTACGCTCCGCTCCTACCCTGAAAGTCTCGGGGGGATTCGTCAAGCAGGGGCCGAGAAAAAAGGGGGGTCCCAAAACACGTTTTCCCCATGCATTTTTCCATAGGACCTTTAGACACAGCTACAGCCCGAACGGCTGAACAGAATTACTTGAAATTTGGCAGAGAGGTAGCCATAAGGTCAAGGAAGTGCCTTTTGCAGGTCTGGTGTAAATCTGTTCAGTATTTCCTGAGAAAATAGCATTTAAAAGCATATATATATGTGGGCGGAGCCTAACCACACATCTCATCCTGAGATCTGATTGGCTGTCAGCACTTCATCCAAGAAGTGTTGGCAGCCATCTTGGGACCAATATACATGATAGCACCTCATTAAAAAGCATTGCAGTTAATAGGAGGTTTTAAGACTTTAGTTACATTATAAATCATTTGTTGATGGTACCATACTCATTTTAGGAATTGTGGTATGTTCTAAGGTGATTTCACCATGTGAAAAAGCCTTCTGCTGGGATATCATGATTGAGAGAAAAATATTTTCTCATGCTTTTACCACAGAGGTTTGGAAGGTGATCTATAGGCTAAACTGAGAGCTTATTTTCTGTAAATTCACATTATCTTTCTCAGTCATGTGAGAATGAAGTCTGACATTCTCAGTAAAACATGTACATCCAACAAGGGCAGAGACTGTCAGTTGATTCCTTTGTGTTCTACTGCAGCTTCCCAGAGTGTTCCAAAGAACTACTAGAGCGCTAACAGTCCTACTTATGATAAACGTATGGCACACCTTAAGCCATCTTGCTTGGATTAAAGTGGTAACTCTTAAAACATTTAATTTAAAAAGGAACAAAATGAGGGGGTTCATTTTTCCATAAAAAGTATGATTAGTGCTGCAGAAAGAAAAATTAGGGCACATTTTGAGTGACTTCTCAAATCCTCTTCTATTTCATTAAAAAATTCTGACATGCAGACTGAAACATGCACTTTCAATACCAGCAGCAGTTTTCCCTGGTGAGCAGTAGCTTTACTACAGTGATCTAATGAGCAAAAAGAGTGCTAACATTCTGAATTTATGGCAAATGTGTGACACATCTGAATGCCTTCTTGATGGAATCAAAGTTAAAAACTGAAAGTATTTCCTACTGAGGAGACTGCAGTAAATGAGGAAATTAGGAAACTTCATAACAAATAAGTCTCCCAAGATGGCCACCAGAGACAAAAGAGCCCAAATGTAGCCCAAATATCACCCAGATGTAGCCCAAGTATAGCCCAATGACAGAATGTCCCAGAATGTTCTTAAAAACAACTAGAGCGCTTACTGTCTTCATTATGACAAAAGTAAGGCACACCTGAAGCCATCTTGATTGGAATAAACTGGTAACACTTAAAACATTTAATTTAAAAAGGAACACAATGAGGAGGTTCATTTTGCCATAGAAATTATGATTAATGCTGAAGAAAGAAAATGAGGGCACATTTTGAGTGACTTCTCAAATCCTCTTCTATTTCATTAAAAAATTCTGACATGCAGACTGAAACATGCACTTTTAATACCAGGAGCAGACTTCCATGGTGCAGTAGTTTTACTACAGTGATCTAATGAGCAACTAGAGTGCTAACATTCAGAATTTATGGCAAATGTGTGACATATCTGAATACCTTCATGATGGAATCAAAGTAAAAAACTGAAAGCATTTCCTACTGAGGAGACTGCAGTACATGAGGAAATTAGGAAACTTCATAACAAATAAATCTCCCAAGATGGCCACCGGAGACAAAAGAGCCCAAATGTAGCCCAAAATCACCCAGATGTAGCCCAAATATAGCCCAATGACAGAAGTGTGCAAAACACTTATTATTTTGTGTTTTTGCAGTGTTATATAGTGCAGACTTGTCAGGTATTGGAGTGCTTTACATGAGCATTGGTTACATCACACAAGAACAAATTCATTTTGGTTGTAGACATGGGGAGACTAAGTGATTTGACCAGAATCACAGAATGTCGAGCTGAAGCAGAAACTTCAACCTGGTTCCCCAGTTGCAAAGTCTGCAGTTCTGGAAGTAACACCACATCCTCTCCCCTAAGTGCAACATTTAATCAAGTGGTCAACTGGATAAAAAAACATAAAGATAACAAATAATTTAAAAGTGCTTTGTCGCTATTTGAAAACTCAGAAAATATGTCCTTATTTTAGTCTTTTAGAGCACTAACCATAATTTTGATGCCAATAAGACCCTCTCATATATGTAATTTCTAAAGGAAATGCTCTAGGTATTACAGTTTTGATTACATCAAGATGATGTCAGGCGTTCCACACTTTTGTAATAAATATAGAATGTTAGCAATCTAGTTGTTCATTAGGATACTGTTGAGAGGCAGAGGCCAGGGGCACGGACTCTGAAAATTGAAGGCAGGTAGGAGGGTGCAAAGGCAACAATTTAACCACACTGAGCAGGCAGGAAGGGCCGTGGAAGCACAACAGACTATGGAGGGCAGTGGAAAGGGGGGCAGGGGCAACAAACCAACAATACAGGACTTGCAAGAGAGGCTGTTGGAGGGAAGATCTATTACGGGTCAAGGAAGCTAGGGGCGGTCCCCAGATCCCCGGGAGCCACCACAGAACTGAGCAGGAGAGTGAGTCAGGGACAAAAGGGGCACCTTAATTTGAGCCGGGGTGCCTAGGAACGCTTGCTCCAAAAATGAAGAAAACAGACATATGAGACATGGAATTGGAGGCAGAATACAATGGCAGTTTAATGAGAAGATGCAACTTCAAAGAAACCGCAGAATAGAGACAAAGTACAAAATACAGAATCCAGATAATCATACAGCTGTCATAATATTCTCTGTATCTCAATTAATGTACTGACAGAGAGAGAGAGAAAACA
This sequence comes from Triturus cristatus, assembly GCF_964204655.1. Lineage (NCBI taxonomy): Eukaryota > Metazoa > Chordata > Amphibia > Caudata > Salamandridae > Triturus > Triturus cristatus. Next base: position 596,756,331 of record NC_140592.1, on the reverse strand, counting down.
CATCTATAAATGCATCATGAGAAACAAGTTACACCAAGGAAAATGTTACCTAGGAACACTCACGTTTACTCTTAGAGCAAGCATTCCTGCAATTACAATACAAAATCTTTTAAATGCAAAAGTAAAGAGGACAATGGTTAAACATAACATGACATTTCATATAGGTAAAATAGAATAAGATACTTCAAGCAAAGCAGAGCAAGACATTTTAAGCAAAGGAAGACAAGAGCTCCCAGCTCTTGGGGAAAACCTGCACTGCCTGTTAACCTACATACAGACGGCGAGGTAGTCCGTCGATATCTGTGGGTGCTCCCTTTTTATATCATTTTGTGGGCTCCTTTGCACGCTACATCTACCTACGTATGCTACCCAAAAGCTTCGTCTGCAGATTTTACCAGACATTTCGTCATTTACCCACTTAATGCTGACAATGGACTGGGTGAAAAGGTCAGTCTCTCAGGCCAATCGCTTATCGTAAGTTCCATAGAGCAAGCAGAAAATAATGGGTATTGTACGGGAATTCAATATATTCATGTATAAAATCTCCTCAGTTCTCCTAACTTGACGCTCTGCGGTTGCCACTTCCTTAAAAGCGGGAAACCTGCCCAGGAAGCAAGTACCAGTCCAGGATGCAGCCTACTGTATGTCGACAGCTTCAGGGGGATGTTGAACTTTGATACCGAGCACGGAGCACTCGGGTAGGGTGGGGGCTACTAGTTTGGATCAGAAGGCCTCGCAGACCTGCCTTCAGACTGCTATACACTAAAATTGCAGAGCTATGGTCAATTTAACAAAGAGGCCTACATATTGAACAGAAGGGCCTACACAGGGGTTTTATGCTGGCTGAGTGGTAAGGATGTCTCAGGATAATTATATAGCAACACAGGACCCGCTGGTCAATTTAATACGGCCTACAAATGCAGCTGGCAGGGCAAGGACAAGGGTCTCATACTTCAGGTGTGGACAGAACGGGCCAGGGGCCCCCTGTGATACAAAATCTACCCTCCTTCAAGGCTGTGGCAATGTAATAGACCATTGTGGGCAGAAGGAAGAGGCAATGGTAGTACAACCATACATGCCAACAGACCCGATTCAGCCAGGAAACGTCCAATGTTTTTAAGCTCAAATGGGCTTTATTTGATCTGTCTCCTGTCTACAATATCCTCTTTTTCAATGTAACTCAAAGGGGAAAATCAATACCCAGTTTTTTTTCAAAATCTCCCTCTTACCAAGTTCAAAATGTTCGCAAGTATGGTACATTGGATCATGGAAGGAAATGGGATAGGGACATGGACTTGGATAACAGAGGACAGGAGGGACATGGAGAGGTGCACCAAACTGACCCTGCAGGGCAGGCATCAGGGTTTGCAGCAGCACAATACACCACACAGGGCATGCAGGACGGGAGTGCAGCACAACAATCCATAGAAAGCAAGAGGGAGGGGACAGGACCATGCACATGGACAACAGAGAACAGAGGGGCAAGAGGCAATGGTAGCTAGCTGACCATAATGGACAGACAGGAGAGAAAGCTGCAGTATAACAGACCATAAAGAGCAGGAGGGACGGATCAGGGGCATTACAATGGAACAGACAAGCCAGGAGGGAGGGAGTAGGGCTGGGGGCAAGGGGGCAGGGCAGGAGCAGCAAGATAGCCATGGAGGTCAGGCAGAATGGGCACTAGAAGCAAGACACACCATGAAGAGCAACAGTGAGACTGTGATGGCATACACACAGACCATGGAGGGAAGGTGGGAGGGGGTCAGGGGCAGCTAACTGACCACACAGGGAAGGTGGGAGGGGCCATGGCAGCACAGAAGACCATGCATGGCAAGTGGGAGGGTTAGTGGCAGCACAATGGCTATGATGGGCAAGAAGGAGGGTGGAGGGGCATGCACAAAGGACGATGGAGGATAGAAGGAAGGGTCAGGACCTGTGCACCGACAAGAAAGTTCAGGGGAAGGGACCTCACAACAGACCACACGGGGCAGGCAGGAGGAGCAGTTGCAGCACAACAGACCAGGGAGGGCAGAAGGGTGTGGCAGTACAATGGACCATGTAGGACAGGAGGAAGAGGATAGGGGCATGGCATGTGGACAGGCAGGGTGGAGGTGGCAGGGACAGGTTACAGTCATCTGACAATGCTAGGCAGGTGGGAGGGGAGTGGCAGCTCAACAGAACACTCAGAGTAGATGGGAGTGGCAGGTCCATGGGACATGGTGGGCAAAAAGGATGGAGCAGGGGCATGCACAAAGACATCGGAGGGCAGGGGGAAGGAGAATAGGGGCAGCAAGCTAAGCACAGAGTTTAAGCAGGAGGTCAATGATGGGGCATAGAATTGGGCAATGGAGGGCAGGAGGAGTGGACTGGTACATCATACTAAATTGAGGGCAGTGGCAGCACATCAGACCATGCATGGCAGGAGGGAGGAGGCTAGTCCATGGATTCACACAACAGAGGATAGGGAGGAAGGGGATGGGGCAGCAAGCTAACTGTTCAGAGAAGGCGGGTATTAGGAACTTTATTGTTTTTAAAACATTGTGTCTGTGCGAACTACTTAAAATATGAACAAGTATGCAGCATAATCTCACTTTTATTCAGGAAGAAGAGGACGTTTGTGACTGTGACTCCGGGCTCACTTGGCAGAAACACCCCCTGACCCTCCACCCCCTATTGCAAAATGTAATGCCCGTGAAAAGGGTAGGTGAACACAGTGTTATATAGAACATAGTCCTGAGAGCACGATTGAAAATGAAAACTAGATATAGTGTATGGTATAAACTATGCACCAAAAAGTGTGATATAAGATGAACCGGGCGTGAAATATAATATGCAATACATTGTGCGCAATGACAGATTCATGGGAGAGCGCGAGATAGCACAGGCACTAGCGCGTGCTATGCGATATGCGCCTTGGAGTGTAATATGCACAGGGCAGTGTTGTGTAACCTAACTAGTCTCTAAAGTTGTAATATAAAATATGTGCTGGGGAGTGTAACGTTGCATATGCACTGTGACAAAGATATGGATCCCAGATTGTAATATGTATGGCATAGCACTGTGCGTTATAACATAGGCATCGAGAAAGGCACGTTAGATGGGGCAATATAACCCGTGCGAAGACAAGTGTGGCATGACATATTCACGGGGTGGTGTTACAGTGCACATGGGCTAGAGAGTGTCATAGCATATGCACTAGCTAGTGGAATACAACACAGAGGTGTGTGGCACTCGGCAGGCAATGGTGGGTGTAACACAGCATTGGGCTCTGTCAGGAGCACGCTGTGACTCTCAAGTGATGTTCATCCCCTTTCCAGAGAGTAAAATAAAAAGTATTACACATCCGGCAGTGGATGTGTGTTTTATTAACCGTGAGGGGGGTTTCTTGCATAGTTTTGGTCGAATTTTTGTTGAATCCCCTTTGAATGGCTTGGTGTGCATGTGTCTTAAATGTGCCCGTCAATAGCTACCCATGTTTGTATAAATAAACGACAAGGGTGTCTACCGGGATTAGGCACGGTAGGGCATCAGACATGTCAGAGCTTCACTAGTGGTGTAAATACATTCCACGTGGATTCATTGCATGCATAGTCGCCTTTTAATGAATATCACGCAAATCGTCATGGTGATAGGTACGTACGGTTTGTCCAGCATGTCCTAGGTGTGTCTATAAATATATATTTTTTTAAAATAATAAAAAACAGTGGCCGGCCCTGGGGATTGGGGTCAAAAAAATATAATTAGGAGACTGGCCCTGGGGGATGGGGTCATCAGGGCCAATAAATTAGAATAAGAAGGGGAACCACACAGCCCCCCTTCTTAAAAAATTAAAATAAATAAAAGACTGGCATCGTGCCGGAGGCCATGCCCCCTCCGTGCAGCACTCTGCAAACGCGCCCCCAACAGGCATCTCCAGTATGCGCCAGGGAGCTGCGCTGCAGCCAGGTGTTCTGAGGCCAAGCCCCTTTTTACACCTCTCTGCAACGCAGCTCTGTGGCGCTTACTGGAGGTACCTAGTGGTCTAGTTTGACCCTAGGGACCCTTAGGATTCAGGGGGACTTAATCTCTCAACTTAGAACAGCCACAGGGCACGTTTACACAGTGGTGAAGGGAGGGGACGGGGCCTGAGGTGACGTGTGCAAACACGCACTATGGCACGTTTTAAATTGGGGATATAATTTCCCTTCAATACTGAGGGCCCCTGGGGGCGAACTAGCCCACCAAGTGCTTCCAGTAAGCGCCACTGAGCTGCATTGCAGAGAGGTGGTCCAGGCCGTGCCACTTTTTACACCTCTCTGCAACGCAGCTCTGTGGCACTTACTGGAGGTACCTAGTGGGCTAGTTGGACCCTAGGGACCCTCAGGATTCAAATGAACTTAATCTCCCAACTAAAAATGGACACAGGGCGTGTTTACACAGTGGTGAAGGGAGGGGACGAGGCCTGAGTTAACGTGTGCAAAAACGCCCTGTGGCCTGTTTTAAGAGGTAGTTTTAATCCCCATGCCCTATTATACACTAGGGGCTTACAGAGGAGGTCATGCTAATCACAGGGGGACCCCAACGCATAATGTTCCCTAGTGTATGTAGGTGTTTTCACTGTATTCTAAGTGTCTTTTAACATAGCACTGGCTCTAGGACTGGTTAGTCAGACTCAGTTACCACCAGTATCCGTCTGAAAAAGTTGAGGGTACAGGATGATTTTGCAACAAGGCTTCTTTCTGCTCTTCTTTTTGTTCTTTCTGCACGTTATCCTTCTTCCTGCACTTATCTTCGTATTTGAGGACTTCTGTTGCTTCTTTCTGCACTTCTTTTGTTTCTTTCTGTGCATTTTTTCTTCTTTCTTCACATGTCCTATCTCTGTAGGCATAGTTAGAAATTAGCATTTAAAAAACCTTTGAAATTCACAGAAAAAACCATAGGTTTCAGGCACGTTATAGTTAGGAATTAGCATTTAAAAAACCTCAGAAATTCACTGAAAAAACCATAGGTTTCAGGGGTGTTATAGTTAGCTGGACTTTTCACTTGTACAAAACCATTGAAATTCCCCCGTTATAGTTAGTTCAGCTAACTATAACTCGCGCGCCCGCAATGCACTGCTGATGACGTCACATATTACATCACTCATGACATGGTCAGTGACATCACTCATGACATCACTGATGACATCTCAAATGACATCACTGATGACATCATCCTTGTGATAGAGTGGCAGACCTCCTCTTCCCCTAATATAACCTTTGATACACACATTCAAAAATAGAGACTAAAAAATAAAACAATATTGGAAATTCCAATACCAGTTTCAACAATCTCTTCTGTAATTCTAAGATCCACATACACATCTACTCATTCACCAACAGTCCTATACAGTCACTCATACATGTACTCACTCATCATATGTACTCATACACCTATACATCCTGTTACACAATGCCACTCATCCATAGAGGTACTCACACACATAGTCACTCATGCTAATAAAGAATCAAACATACATTTACTTGCATATACAGTTATACACACACCACCACACTTACTTCTACGGAAACTTACACATACTTAGTCTTTTAAACAATCACTTATAGAAACACATACTTATTCATATAGGAACTCTTTCAATCTCTCACTGTCACATATACTCGCTTATATACACCAATAGTCACATATACTAGTTTAAAACATATGTAGTTACTCATAAAGACACTATTGAGACAGTCATTCACTCACTAACACACCCATACACTCACTCATCCACCCATAGAGTCCTGCACACATGCTGTCTTCAACACATACAAAGAGTGAGTCATTCATTCATGCACCTATGCACTACGTAATACCCCCACCGAACCATGCAGACACTCCGACTGATACTCATAAAACCAACTAATAACCTATATAAACACCCATGTAGCTACTCACCAACCCATGCAGCCACTTATACACAAAGTGAGAGACTGATACAGATATTTACATATTTAAACATTACTCACTAAGCCATGTATTCACTATGAAACACTTAATCAGTCAGTTACACAATCAATTTTTCAAAAACAAATCATCCATTTAGACACTTATATACCCATTTATTCTTCCATCGACCTTGAGATATACATATATAAAACATATTTAATTTTCAGAAACACACACATTCACTGGATGATGTCATCAGTGATGTCATCAGTGATGTCATTTGAGATGTCATCAGTGATGTCATGAGTGATGTCACTGACCATGTCATGAGTGATGTAATATGTGACGTCATCAGCAGTGCATTGCGGGCGCGCGAGTTATAGTTAGCTGAACTAACTATAACGGGGGAATTTCAATGGTTTTGTACAAGTGAAAAGTCCAGCTAACTATAACACCCCTGAAACCTATGGTTTTTTCAGTGAATATATATATATATATATATATATATATATATATATATATATATATATATATATATATATTCACTGAAAAAACCATAGGTTTCACACATGTTATAGTTAGCTGTACATTTCACTCGTAAAAAACCAATGAAATTCCCCCGTTATAGTTAGTGCAGGCAACTATAACTCACGCGACCGCAATCCTCTGCTGATGCTAATACTGTATTTAGACACTTATTTGCCCATGTCTTCTTCCATTAAATTTTAGCTATACATATATTACAAATATTTTTTTTTCATAAAGACACATATGTCATCAGCAGAAGATTGCGGTTGCGTGAGTTATAGTTGCCTGCACTAACTATAACGGGGGAATTTCATTGGTTTTTTACGAGTGAAATGTACAGCTAACTATAACATGTGTGAAACCTATGGTTTTTTCAGTGAATATGCAAGGTTTTTTAAATGCTAATTCCTAACTATAACGTGTGTGAAACCTATGGTTTTTTCAGTGAATGTGTACGGTTTTTTAAATGCTAAGTTACTTTACGCCATTTGTGGCGTGCGCGCCCACTTTACGCAGTTAGTGCCGTGCACGCACGATGGTCATGCGGTGCGCTGCGCGCACCGCGTGCCCACGTTATGCGGGATGGGCCATGTACGCACGATGCGCTTCGCGCACCGTGCGCACATGGGGGACATATTATGGGCATCGTTGTGAAATGTATTCTTTATTATTTTCATATGTTTGATATGCCATGCACAAATGGTCCACTTCGGGCACCATTTGCACACGGGGTGGGGAGAGTGTGGATAATTTTTTTTGTTTTTAAATTTTTTTACCGTACGCGTACGGTAAGCGTAATCGGCGATTATTCGAAAAAAAAAAAAAACAATTTTTGGCCTTGGGGGTTGTTTGGGGACCCGTATATCACTGCTGGGTGGTTATGATCTCAATATACTGCCCCTTTAGACATTTTTTGGCTTCATTTATGCTGCCCCACTCAGAGTGCGAGAGAGAAAATGGCGGCCGCCGCTTCCTGGTTTCAACCGATTCGAATGTTTACTAAGATCTAACGGCCAATCAGAATCGCGCTCGCGCACGTCACCGTACGCATACGGTAAGCGCACCGTAAGCGCACCGTAAGCTGGCTCAGATATATATATTGATTTAAAGGCTATTTTCTCAGAATCTACTGAACAGATTTACACCAAACCTACAAAAGGCACTTCCTTGACCTGAGGACTATCTCTCTGCCAAATTTCATTAAATTCTGTCAGCCGTTCGGGCTGTAGCTCTGTCTAAAGGTCCTATTGAAAAATGCATGGGAAAAACGCGTTTTGGGACCCCCCTTTTATCTCAGCCCCCGCTTGACGAATCCCCCCGAGACTTTCAGGGTACGAGCGGAGCTCAACGCCCCACCTATTTTGAAAATTTTGCGAGGATTCGTCGACCGGCGCCAAAGTTATTCAAAATAGAATGTTGCGGATTTCCTATGGAAACAGGGTCCTAACTATAACTATCTACTGGCGACCGCCAGTAGATAATATATATATATATATATATATATACACATATATATTTCAAATGTGCTCTGCCAGAACCGCCGCAGCTAAGGATAGAATGCATCTGCCAACAAGTAGTTGGAACATGACCACATGTTTGAGTGCAGATTACTGTAACCGGCACTCCCAGACTCAGGATATCGTGATGGAACAAATAGCGGCTGATGAAAGGGTTGAAAAACAAACATCGAGGCTCCCCAACCAACTGCTCAGTGGCACAATGTGACAAAAGAGGTATGTTCCGTTTCCCATTAGATAATGGAAGTTTACTTAAAAGAATGCACACCGCAAAATACACCACTATGGAATGTTAAACAAACGAACATACACTCAAAGATGGCGGCCAAAAACCGGGAGGGACTGTATTTCCAGCATAGTCCTTCCTCGCTGAACACTGGGCAGGAGGAGCCTAATGAGGCTTTTTAAGAAACTATGAAGCTACAGATCTACTTACTCACCGGACAGCATCTGAGGAAGTCATAGTAGACGAAACGCGTCATGCTGGGTGCAATAAAGGACTTCGAGGAACCCAAAGAGTGCTCCATGTTTGTTCCTGAAGGGGGGACACATTTGTTGAATCATTTTAAAGCGTGCATGCCACTTGCACGAAGGAGGCACCCATCAAGCAAAGTGTTCGGCAGAACAGGTGGCGTTTGTTGGAACTTTCAAATGTGCTCTGCCAGAACCGCCGCAGCTAAGGATAGAATGCATCTGCCAACAAGTAGTTGGAACATGACCACATGTTTGAGTGCAGATTACTGTAACCGGCACTCCCAGACTCAGGATATCGTGATGGAACAAATAGCGGCTGATAAAAGGGTTGAAAAACAAACATCGAGGATCCCCAACCAACTGCTCATTGGCACAATGTGACAAAAGAGGTATGTTCCGTTTCCCATTAGATAATGGAAGTTTACTTAAAAGAATGAACACCGCAAAATACACCACTATGGAATGTTAAACAAATGAACATACACTCAAAGATGGCGGCCAAAAACCGGGAGGGACTGTATTTCCAGAGTAGTCCTTCCTCGCTGAACACTGGGCAGGAGGAGCCTAATGAGGCTTTTTAAGAAACTATGAAGCTACAGATCTCCTTACTCACCGGACAGCATCTGAGGAAGTCATAGTAGACGAAACGCGTCATGCTGGGTGCAATAAAGGACTTCGAGGAACCCAAAGAGTGCTCCATGTTTGTTCCTGAAGGGGGGACACATTTGTTGAATCATTTTAAAGCGTGCATGCCACTTGCACGAAGGAGGCAACCATCAAGCAAAGTGTTCGGCAGAACAGGTGGCGTTTGTTGGAACTTTCAAATGTGCTCTGCCAGAACCGCCGCAGCTAAGGATAGAATGCATCTGCCAACAAGTAGTTGGAACATGACCACATGTTTGAGTGCAGATTACTGTAACCGGCACTCCCAGACTCAGGATATCGTGATGGAACAAATAGCGGCTGATGAAAGGGTTGAAAAACAAACATCGAGGCTCCCCAACCAACTGCTCAGTGGCACAATGTGACAAAAGAGGTATGTTCCTTTTCCCATTAGATAATGGAAGTTTACTTAAAAGAATGAACACAGCAAAATACACCACTATGGAATGTTAAACAAATGAACATACACTCAAAGATGGCGGCCAAAAAACGGGAGGGACTGTATTTCCAGCATAGTCCTTCCTCGCTGAACACTGGGCAGGAGGAGCATAATGAGGCTTTTTAAGAAACTATGAAGCTACAGATCTCCTTACTCACCGGACAGCATCTGAGGAAGTCATAGTAGACGAAACGCGTCATGCTGGGTGCAATAAAGGACTTCGAGGAACCCAAAGAGTGCTCCATGTTTGTTCCTGAAGGGGGGACACATTTGTTGAATCATTTTAAAGCGTGCATGCCACTTGCACGAAGGAGGCACCCATCAAGCAAAGTGTTCGGCAGAAAAGGTGGCGTTTGTTGGAACTTTCAAATGTGCTCTGCCAGAACCGCCGCAGCTAAGGATAGAATGCATCTGCCAACAAGTAGTTGTAACATGACCACATGTTTGAGTGCAGATTACTGTAACCGGCACTCCCAGACTCAGGATATCGTGATGGAACAAATAGCGGCTGATGAAAGGGTTGAAAAACAAACATCGAGGCTCCCCAACCAACTGCTCAGTGGCACAATGTGACAAAAGAGGTATGTTCCGTTTCCCATTAGATAATGCAAGTTTACTTAAAAGAATGAACACCGCAAAATACACCACTATGGAATGTTAAACAAACGAACATACACTCAAAGATGGCGGCCAAAAACCGGGAGGGACTGTATTTCCAGCATAGTCCTTCCTCGCTGAACACTGGGCAGGAGGAGCCTAATGAGGCTTTTTAAGAAACTATGAAGCTACAGATCTCCTTACTCACCGGACAGCATCTGAGGAAGTCATAGTAGACAAAACGCGTCATGCTGGGTGCAATAAAGGACTTCGAGGAACACAAAGAGTGCTCCATGTTTGTTCCTGAAGGGGGGACACATTTGTTGAATCATTTTAAAGCGTGCATGCCACTTGCACGAAGGAGGCACCCATCAAGCAAAGTGTTCGGCAGAACAGGTGGCGGTTGTTGGAACTTTCAAATGTGCTCTGCCAGAACCGCCGCAGCTAAGGATAGAATGCATCTGCCAACAAGTAGTTGGAACATGACCACATGTTTGAGTGCAGATTACTGTAACCGGCACTCCCAGACTCAGGATATCGTGATGGAACAAATAGCGGCTGATGAAAGGGTTGAAAAACAAACATCGAGTCTCCCCCACCAACTGCTCAGTGGCACAATGTGACAAAAGAGGTATGTTCCTTTTCCCATTAGATAATGGAAGTTTACTTAAAAGAATAAACACCGCAAAATACACCACTATGGAATGTTAAACAAACGAACATACACTCAAAGATGGCGGCCAAAAACCGGGAGGGACTGTATTTCCAGCATAGTCCTGCCTCGCTAAACACTGGGCAGGAGGAGCCTAATGAGGCTTTTTAAGAAACTATGAAGCTACAGATCTACTTACTCACCGGACAGCATCTGAGGAAGTCATAGTAGACGAAACGCGTCATGCTGGGTGCAATAAAGGACTTCGAGGAACCCAAAGAGTGCTCCATGTTTGTTCCTGAAGGGGGGACACATTTGTTGAATCATTTTAAAGCGTGCATGCCACTTGCACGAAGGAGGCACCCATCAAGCAAAGTGTTCGGCAGAACAGGTGGCGTATGTTGGAACTTTCAAATGTGCTCTGCCAGAACCGCCGCAGCTAAGGATAGAATGCATCTGCCAACAAGTAGTTGGAACATGACCACATATTTGAGTGCAGATTACTGTAACCAGCACTCCCAGACTCAGGATATCGTGATGGAACAAATAGCGGCTGATGAAAGGGTTGAAAAACAAACATCGAGGCTCCCCAACCAACTGCTCAGTGGCACAATGTGACAAAAGAGGTATGTTCCTTTTCCCATTAGATAATGGAAGTTTACTTAAAAGAATGAACACCGCAAAATACACCACTATGGAATGTTAAACAAACGAACAAACACTCAAAGATGGCGGCCAAAAACCGGGAGGGACTGTATTTCCAGCATAGTCCTTCCTCGCTGAACACTGGGCAGGAGGAGCCTAATGAGGCTTTTTAAGAAACTATGAAGCTACAGATCTACTTACTCACCGGACAGCATCTGAGGAAGTCATAGTAGACGAAACGTGTCATGCTGGGTGAAATAAAGGACTTCGAGGAACCCAAAGAGTGCTCCATGTTTGTTCCTGAAGGGGGGACACATTTGTTGAATCATTTTAAAGCGTGCATGTCACTTGCACAAAGGAGGCACCCATCAAGCAAAGTGTTCGGCAGAACATGTGGCGTTTGTTGGAACTTTCAAATGTGCTCTGCCTGAACCGCCACAGCTAAGGATAGAATGCATCTGCCAACAAGTAGTTGGAACATGACCACATGTTTGAGTGCAGATTACTGTAACCGGCACTCCCAGACTCAGGATATCGTGATGGAACAAATAGCGGCTGATGAAAGGGTTGAAAAACAAACATCGAGGCTCCCCAACCAACTGCTCAGTGGCACAATGTGACAAAAGAGGTATGTTCCGTTTCCAATTAGATAATGGAAGTTTACTTAAAAGAATGAACACCGCAAAATACACCACTATGGAATGTTAAACAAACGAACATACACTCAAAGATGGCCGCCAAAAACCGGGAGGGACTGTATTTCCAGCATAGTCCTTCCTCGCTGAACACTGGGCAGGAGGAGCCTAATGAGGCTTTTTAAGAAACTATGAAGCTACAGATCTCCTTACTCACCGGACAGCATCTGAGGAAGTCATAGTAGACTAAACGCGTCATGCTGGGTGCAATAAAGGACTTCGAGGAACCCAAAGAGTGCTCCATGTTTGCTCCTGAAGGGGCGACACATTTGTTGAATCATTTTAAAGCGTGCATGCCACTTGCACGAAGGAGGCACCCATCAAGCAAAGTGTTCGGCAGAACAGGTGGCATTTATTGGAACATATATATACACATATATATAGATTGATAGATAGATATATATCACCTACTGGCCTTCCTAGTTTCCATAGGAAAATCTTTTTTTGATTTGCCAATATCTTTGGCACCATTTGACGAATCTTCGCGAAATGTTCAAAACTAATGGGGTGCTCCGGTCTGCTCCTGTCTTGAAAGTATTGGGGTGATTTGTCAAGCGGGGGCCAAGAATAAAGGGGGGCCCAAAGCGCATTTTCCCCATGTTAATTTCCTTAGGAACTTTTGTCGCGGCTACAGCTCCAACTGCTGAACAGAATTACACCAGATTTGGCAGAGAGGTGGCGCTTGTTCCAGAGTGCACTCTTTCCTTTAAATGGTGTAAATCCATTCAGTAGTTACTGAGAAATTTAAAAATAAAAAATATTGATATCTGAGCACCAAGGATGATTTGCGAACCCTCCCGAGTACGAGCTTCATTCTGATTGGCTGCTAACACTCCAAACCAGGAAGTGTTGGCAGCCATCTTGTGACTCTGAAAAACTGAATCACAAGACAGTTAAAAAATAGATTAAAAAACAAGAAAAGGGGGCAGGGTACAAACACTCTGACACCCTAGGCTTGCTCAGGGGTCTCACAAGGATCCCCAGGGCCAAAAAAAGCATATTGTTTTAAAATAAATCGGCCAAATTCATGCTGGGTGCGCAAATCTGGCCGAGTAAATAAAAGAAATTAAATGAGGGCTCCCATGCTCCGTTGTCTATAAGCCCCCGGGTGGGCGAGGTCCCGGGGGCAATGTCAAATAAATTAGCAGGGGCCTGCAGGGATCCTGCAGCCCTGGGGACCGCCAACTCCCTCGGGCTTCATCCATAATCTGAGGGGGGCATGCAGCCCCCTGCAGCCCCGGGGACCGCCACCTCCCCGGTGTATTTAACAAAAACTGTGTGGGAGGCTCCTGCCCCACCACCTCCCCGGGCTTAAAACAAAAATGAATAAGTGTGGGGGACTCCTGCCCCCCACTCTGCACCGGGGACCACCTCCTCCCCGGGGCACTATTTAAGGTAATGCGGGGGTTCGTGCCCCGGGGACCACTACTTCCCTGGGGCTTTAAACACTAAGGGTGGGGGCTGCGTGGCCCCCCTCTTGGAGCTCTCCTTGGCTCTGGGACCGCCACCCCCAGGGCCGGCTCCAGCATTGTCCCGGGGTGCCTGACCGGGACATTGCAATTTACAAAGGCAGGGCAGGGCAGGAGCACAGCTCCCGATGTGCTATTGCAAATTCTGCTTCGCTTTATGGAAGCAAGAGCATAAAACCTGCTCTCGCTTCCGTGAAGCATAGCAGATTGCTTTTGGACAATGGAAGCTGCATGTTAGCAGCTCACCTTGTCCAAAACCAATGCCGGCTCCTGCAGGAGGCGGGGAGCCATCTGGGATCACGGGGGTATTGGGGCTCCCTGGTAGTCCCCAACTAGAGGCCATGCACCAGGGTATGGGGTCCCCGGGGCCAAAAATGGCCCGGGAGGGGGGCCACGCAGCCCCCTTCCTTTAAAAAATAAATAATCATTGGACATGCTCTGGGGGATAGGGGCCCCGGGGCCAAAAGTGGCCCAGGGAAGGGAGACCACGCAGCCCCCATCCTGAATATAAATATATATATATTTTTAAATAAGGCCGGGCCCCGGGAGATGGGGTCCCTCCCTGGGGCCAAAATTGGCCACATGAGGGGGCCACGCAGCCTCCTCCAATAGTAATAATAAAAAAGCAGGTCAGACCTTGGGGGATGAGGTCACCGAGGCCAAAAGAGGCCCAGGGAAGTGGGGCTACGCAGCCCTCTTCCTCTTTTTCTTTTTAAAGTAAAAGAAATGGCTACGGCCCTGGGGGGTGGGGTCACCAGGGCCTAGAAAATAGTAAGAGAAGAGGAGCCACACAGCCCCCCTTCTAAAAATATGAAAAGTATAGAAAAACTGGCATCTTCGCCAGAGGCCCATCCCCCTCTCTGTACCACTCTGCAAACGCGCCTCTTGGAGCGTTCTGGGTCGGGTGATTGATTACCCTCAAATCTTACTGGTCCTTAGGGACCAACTGCCCCACCAGGTACCTCCACTAAGCCGCACACAGTGGTATTACTGAGAGGTGGTCCGAGGCCATGCCCCTTTTTACACCACTATGCAAATGCGCCTCTTGGCGCACTGCTGGTAGGGTGATGAGGTCCTATTGCGTCCTGAGGACCTCAGGACTGAAGTAGACTTCATCCCCCGAGCAGCAGTGCGCCAGGTGGCGTGCTTGCAGAGTGGTGTAAAAGGGGGCGTGGCCTCGGACCACTCTCATCAATACAGCTGTGTGGGGCTTACTGGAGGTAAAAGAAGGGCTAGTTGGCCCCAGGTGCATTCAGGGTGTAAGGGGACTTCCTCCTCCAACCAAGAGTGTGCCAGGAGGTTCCTTTGCAGAGTGGTGGACAAAGGGGGCGTGGCCTGTTTGCACCAATCAGCAATCCCACTGTATGGGGCTGACTGGAGATAACAGGTAGTCTAGTTGGTCCCTAACCATCCCAGCAGCAAAGGAGACTTCACTCCCCATCCATGAGAGCACCAGGAAGTGCGTTTGCAGACTAGTATTCAAAGGGGGCATGGCCTGCTATGAGAACTTACCAATGCTGCTGTGTGGGACTTACTGGAGGGGTAGTTGGCCCCCAAGGTTGTCCTTGGGGGTCAACTACCCCTCCTGTTACCTCCAGTAAGTCCCACACAGTGGTATTGCTGAAAGAGGTCTTCGGGGGCCACACCCTCCCTTTCTCCACCAGTCAGCAAATGCACCTCCTGGCACACTACGGGTTGGGGGAAGAAATCCACTTAACTCCTGGGGGACTTTGGGGCCAAGAAGCCCTCCTTTTACCTCCTGTAAGTCCTATGCAGCGGAATTCTTGAGCAGTGGACGGAGGCCCAGCCCCCTTTCTCCAAACGCCACTCCTAGTTAAAGAAGCATTTGCAATGTAATAGGTTTCGCATTTGCGAGAGTTAGAGCTAATGGCGTTGTAAATGTGTTCTCTTGCCTCTTTCTGCACCCCTCTTGCCTCTTTCTGGACTTCTGTTGTTTCTTTTGCACTGCTCTTCCTTCTTTCTGCATCTCTCGTGGAAATTTCTGCACCCCTCTTGCCTTTTTCTTCACCCCTCTTCCCTCTTTCTGCACCTCTTTGGCCTGTTTCTGCAACTTTCTTGCCTCTGTCTGCAGTTATCTTGCCTCCTTCTGCACCGCTGTTGATTCTTTCTGCACTTCTTTTGCCTCTTTCTGTACCTCTCTTGCTTCTTTCTGCACCTCTGTTGTCTCTTTCTGTACTTGTCTTCCCTCTTTCTGCACCTCTCTTGCTTCTTTCTGCACCCTTCTTCCCTTGTTTGCATCCCTCTTGCCTCTATCTGCAGTTCTCTTGTCATTTTCTGCAAGTCTCTTGCCTATTTCTGCACCCCACTTGCCTCTTTCTGCACTTCTCTTTCTTCTTTTTACACCTCTGTTGCTTCTTTCAGCAATTCTCGTGCTTCTTTCTGCACTTCTCTGGCTTGTTTCTGCACCTCTCTTGTGTCTTTTTTCACCTCTGTTGCCTCTTTCTGCACCTCACTTGCTTTTGTCTGCACCACTCTTGCCACTTTCTACACCCCTTTACTCTTTCTGCACCTCTCTTGCCTTTTTCTACACCCCTGTTCCCTCTTTCTGCACCTTTCCTGCCTGTTTCTGTGGCTCTCTTGCCTCTATTTGTACCTCTGTTGCTTCATTCTGCACTTCTCATCCTTCTTTCTGCACCCCTCCTGCCTCTTCCTGTATCCCTCTTGCCTCTTTGTGCACCTGTCCTCTCTCTTTCTGCACCCCTCTTGCCTCTTTTTGCACCTCTGTTGGTAGTTCTTTCTGCACTGCTTGCTTATTTCTGAACCCCTGTTCCCTCTTTCTGCACCTTTCTTGCCTCTTTCTGCACCTCTCTTGTCTCTTTCCGCACCTCTGTTGCTTCTTTCTACACTTCTCTTGCCTCTTTCTACACCCCTCTTACTTCTTTCAGCACCTCTGTTGCTTCTTTCTGTACTTCTCTTACTTCTTTCTGTACCCCTCTTGCCTCTTTCTGTACCCCTTTTGCCTCTTTGTGCACCTCTCCTGCCTCTTTCTGCACCTCTCTTGCCTTTTTCTGCAGTTCTCTTGCTTCTTTCTGCACCTCTTTTGCTTCTTTCTGCACTTTTCTTGCCTCTTTCTGTATCCCACTTTCCTCTTTCTGCACATCTGTTGCTTCTTTCTGTACTTCTCTTCCTTATTTCTGTACCTCTCTTGATTCTTTCTGCACCTCTCTTGCCTCTTTCTGAAACCTTATTCCCTCTTTATGCTCCTCTCTTGCCTCTTTTTTGCACCTCTCTTGCCTCTTTCTGCGCACACAGGGTTACTTTTAAACTGACCTCAGGCTCAGCAGTGCACACATGCAAGTGCAGAAAAGGGCTGCTAGCCTCTAAACTGCCATGCCCTATTATATTCTAGGGACTTAGAGGTAGTTTTAATCCCCGTCCTCTATTATGTACTAGGGCCTTACAGGGGAGGTCATGTCAATCACAGGGGTACCCCAACAGATAGTGTACCCTAGTGTATATAGTTGCTTTCACTGTATTCTAAGTGTCTTTCAGCATAGCACTGGCTCAGGGCCTGGTTAGGTAGAGCCCAGGGTCAGTCAGAGGCCGTTACTACCAGTACCAGTCAGCAAAATGTTGGGGGGTACCCAGGGCACAGGATGACTTTGCAACAAGGACACTTTCGGCACCTCTGTTGGTTCTTTCTGCATATCTCTTGCTTCTTTCTGCACCTTTCTTCCTCTTTCTGCATGTCATACCTCTGTAGGCATAGTTAGAAATTAGCATTTAAAAAACCTTAGAAATTCACTGGAAAAAAATCATATGTTTCAGGGATGTTATAGTTAGGGATAAGCATTTAAAAGCCTTTGAAATTTGCTGAAAAAACACAGGTTCCAGGGACGTTATAGTTAAGGAGTAGCATTTAAAAACCATAAAATTTGACTTAAAAAACCAAAGGTTTCAGGGACGTTATAGTTAGTTGGACATTTCATTCGTACAAAACCAGAGAAATTCATCTTTTATAGTAAGTTGAGCTAACTATAACCCACGCCCCCGCAATGCACTGCTGATGATGTCACATATTACATCATTCATGACATGGTCGGTGACATCACTGATTACATCTCAAATGACATCACTGATGACATCATCCACATGATCATTTGATGCTCCCCCTCATACCCTAATATAACTTTTGATACACCCACTCTAAAATAAAGACTACCATTCTCAAAACCATAGACACACCAATACCAGTTACTACATACCCACTCACTGATTCCCAGGTCTACACACACATCCACTCATTCACTCATAAAGTCACTCATACATGCAGTCACTCATCAATACCGCACTATCATATGCACTCATACACCTATATAGACACTCACACACCGCCACTCATCCATAGAGTTACTCGCATACCTAGTCAGTCATGCAAAGAATCAATCACACTCCCATTTACTCACCTAAACAGTTATACACATTCTACCTCACTTATTCATACAGATACTAACACATACAATGGTGCCGATTACGATCCTGTAAAAACCGGGTACGAACCGTCGGACGGAGCATATTCTCCGTCCGACGCGTACCCGGTCGGAACAACATACAAACATGGAAGTACGATTCGCACGGAAATACTATTTCCGTACGATTCGTACAAAACACCGACCGACGAGAATATACATGCAAATGTGATCCGGGAAAGCGCCGACGTGACGTCGGGACGCACGCAGCCTACCATTCACAAACCAGGAAGTACGATTCGCACCGACGTCATCCCGCACGGAGAGTATTTTCCGGCAGCCAAAAACTGCCGGGAAATCAGGACGACGCGAACAAGGAGTACCTGCACGTGACGGACAGACATGGACCCGAACCTACGTGTCATCCCGGCCCTCATAGCAGTCGACCTCCTCTACAGGTTCCGACGCAGATGCCGCAGAAGGTCAGAACAACAAAAGGAGGGGGAAAAGGGGGGGGCAGGAGCAGGAGCAGAGGCAGGCCACAAAACCCCCACCCAAGTCACACAGCACACATGCCCTGGACATACCTGACCCCCAGGCCCTGGTCACTACGAGGGGGTGAGGGCGTGTCCAGCAAAGCCAGCGTCCGCCACAACGGAAGTGGTTGACGACGCGAACCGGTAACACAACAATACAGGTACGTCCCGTACCCACGCCTTAAGAGCGTGGGTACGAGTTGTCCCATGCCCACACCTACGTCACCCCAACAATGGCGGGACGGCTCGTACCCACGTGGCAAAGGCCTGGGTACATCCCGCACAAGCATTCCACAGCGTGGTTACGGATATGTACGGACTGTATCCCCACCCCCTTATGCATGGAGCGTACCCCCATCCCAACAGTGTACGTACGGACCGTACCCCCACCCCCGTATGCATGGAGCGTACCCCCCATGCCAACAGTGTACGTACGACCCGTACCCTCACCCGCGTATGTATGGAGCGTACCCCCACCCCAACAGTGTATGTGCGGCCCGTACCCTCACCCGTGTATGTATGGAGCGTACCCCCACCCCAACAATGTATGTATGACCCGTACCCTCACCCGCGTATGTATGGAGCGTACCCCCACCCCAACAGTGTATGTGCGGCCCGTACCCTCACCCGCGTATGTATGGAGCGTACCCCCACCCCAACAGTGTATGTACGGACCGTACCCCCACCCGCGTATGTATGGAGCGTACCCCCACCCCAACAGTGTATGTACGGACCGTACCCCCACCAGTGTATGTATGGAGCGTACCCCCACCCCAACAGTGTATGTACGACCCGTACCCTCACCCCCGTATGTATGGAGCGTACCCCCACCCCAACAGTGTATGTACGGCCCGTACCCCCACCCCAACCGTGCATGTCCGGCCCGTACCCTCACCCGCGTATGTATGGAGTGTACCCCCACCCCAACAGTGTATGTACGGACCATACCCTCACCCGCGTATGTATGGAGCGTACCCCCACCCCAACCGTGTATGTACGACCCGTACTCTCACCCGCGTATGTATGGAGCCTACCCCCACCCCAACAGTGTATGTGCGGCCCGCACCCTCACCCACGTATGTATGGAGCGTACCCCCACCCTAACAGTGTATGTACGGGCCGTACCCTCACCCGCGTATGTATGGAGCGTACCCCCACCCCAACAGTGTATGTGCGGCCCGTACCCTCACCCGCATATGTATGGAGCGTACCCCCACCCCAACAGTGTATGTACGGCCCGTACCCTCACCCACGTATGTATGGAGCGTACATCCACCCCAACAGTGTATGTGCGGCCCGTACCCTCACCCGCGTATGTATGGAGCGAACCCACACCCGTGTATGTTCTAAGCGTACATATCCTGAAATAGGAGGGTTGGGTGCAGAGTCCTCCCAGCAGTGCCCAGTCATAAGAGGGGTGTGTGCAGAGTCCTCCCAGCAGTGCCCAGACACAGGAGGGGTGTGTGCAGAGTCCTCCCAGCAGTTCCCAGTCATAAGAGGGGTGTGTGCAGAGTCCTCCCAGCAGTGCCCAGTCATAAGAGGGGTGTGTGCAGAGTCCTCCCAGCAGTGCCCAATCATAAGAGGGATGTGTGCAGAGTCCTCCCAGCAGTGCCCAGTCATAAGAGGGGTGTGTGCAGAGTCCTCCCAGCAGTGCCCAGTCATAAGAGGGGTGTGTGCAGAGTCCTCCCAGCAGTGCCCAGACACAGGAGGGGTGGGTGCCTAACACTCACAGCAGTGCCCAGACACAGGAGGGCTGTGTGCCTAACACTCACAGCAGTGCCCAGACACAGGAGGGGTGTGTGCAGAGTCCTCCCAGCAGTGCCCAGTCATGAGGGGTGTGTGCAGAGTCCTCCCAGCACTGCCCAGACACAGGAGGGGTGGGTGCCTAACACTCACAACAGTGCCCCTGCAAAGAACACGGTGGAGTACCCACAGATCCAATGCCCACAAATGTCAGTCAGGTGCACAAAGATCCTGCAGTACATGTACCACATGTGTGCGAGGCTGGGAGTATACACATGCATAGCGCCGAAAAGAAAACATGTCCACATGAAGTCATGACAACAGTCTACATACACAAGTACAGTGACCACCAAGGAAGCCACAAATGATGCAGGTGGTGACATCGCTCAGCATGCATGGCCAAAGTCTAACGAGTCCGTCACACACCCAGCCAATGTATGTAGACACAGCTCAGCACCACATATTGGAATGACCCTGCAGGGAAGATGTCAGGTTACAGAGAGGAAGGAACACACCTTGGGACGATGTCACCATGCAGTAACTGCTTACATGAACAAAGTTATGTAGCCAACAGCTTGTGATGGCACACAGATACCAGGGTCCACCCTATGACCAGCACAAGACTACAATTCCCACACACCCAACACATTATCACCACCCAAAATAATGGAGCAGGTCCACCAACAGCAATACCAGATAGACAGTAGTGTACAAAGGAAAAAGAAATTGCTTTATTCAGCATCCAAAAATCTGTTTGTCGCTTGAAAGTTCAAAGTGTACAATGCCCATAGGGCAATCCAAAGTTCAAATCCAGGTGGAGGACACAGTGGGACGCGTGTCCCCTAGCTTGCCTGCACAGTCAGACTCCTTTGTCTTCCAGAGGGGGGGGCATCATATGGGGGGGAAGGACCAGGCACCGCAGGGACATGAGGGCGAAGGGTAGGGGTCGTGGGTGCAGGGACGGAGGACTCCACCACAGGGGGTGGGGCAGCGCCAAAGGCGGAGGTCAGGATGGCGCTGCACACCTTAGCAAGGTCCTCCAGTGACTCCCCTGCACCCGAAGGAACCACAGGCCCCAAGGAGGGGGGTGGTCGGAGGGATGGGTCGCAGCGCCACTGGGGGAGGGTGTGGACAGGGGGGGGACTCAACCACCCTGACCGGGGACTCCTTTGACCGCTTGCGGGGTGGTGACACTGTGGGGCTCAGGGACAGAGCGGCCATGAAGGAGTCTTTGCTGGATTTGTGGCCAGGAGAGCTGAGGGGAGGGGATTTGGAGGGAGTGGATTTTGTGGAATGCGGACTCCCACTCTGGCTGCGCGTCTTACGTTTGCCCCCCGACCCAGTGGGTGTGCCTACTTCACCCTGTGTGTGCGTGCCAGGAGGTGTGCGTTTGACCTTCCCTGCTGGTGTGGTGCCTGTGTCTGTTGTGGTGGGTGCATGCTGACGTCTGGGTGTACGTGGGACAGGCATGGGAGTGGGAAGTGTGGATGGGTCAGGGGTAGGGGGTTGGACGAAGCGCTGCAGGAGACCCACTGCTGCAGTCAGTGTCGAGTCAATGGACCTCAGCAAGTTGCGTTGGTCAGCCTGCGATGAGAAAATGCCCTCCAAGTATGCCTCCATGTTGTTCAGCACTTGGCTGTGGCCATGGAGGACATTAAGCATCGCAGCCTGACCAGCCTGCAACTGCCTCTGGATGTCCACAGACTCGGCATTGGTGGCAGCAGTGGAGACAGGGGCAGGGGGTGCAGTGCCTGGCAGGAAGGAGACATGTGGTGACTGGGCACACTGGGAAGGGACACGAGCAAGTGGGAGGCGGCTAATGGCAATGGAGGGGGCGGGGAGAGATGTTGTGCCGTTGTCAGCTGGTGGTGCAGCCTCCGCCCACTCGGAGAGCTCAGCCTCGGACCCGTCAGCTTCATATTCTGTGGTGGCAGTGGACAGGTCCTCCACCTCACTCCCCTCCGCCTCAGTTCCACTCGATGTGCCAGCCAAGATGTCACTGCTGGCACTGGTGCTCGGTCCCTCCGCTAGGTCTGTGCTGATGTCTCCCTCCGTGTCCCCCGACGATGCTGTGGGCAAGGTGAAGAGACAGGAATTAATCATACACCTGTATACATATGTCACATGAGTCCAATCTACATAGGTTACAGTGCATAGCCTGAAAAGAAAGATGAGTAATATCTACAAAACAAGGTACATATGTAGGCCCTGCAACACACAGTTGGTTGACCCACCATGCCACTGAAAAACTATGGAGAGCATGACACAATAGCAAATGACATGAAATGGATTTTGACAGAAGGGCCAGGCCCTGGGGACAATCGAGCACTGCATCTGCACTACACAGCGTTGCCGAAAATAGGGATGAGCAGGGACCATATCCATGAACTTTAGGCACATGCTGCATAGGTAATACTGAAAACATGCCCACCATGACTGGCTCACTGCACCTTGAGTGTATGTCCAGACAAACATCACACACTGGCCAGACCTAGCAAGGAGATTTCAGGTTTTGACATGTAGGCTTTGCCCGCACCAACCACCCCCTACATGAGACAATTTGTTGAGACACAGGAAGCACTTACATCTCTTAGTCTGGGTGAAATACACATGGGCTGGAAAAATGCTAGATTGGACACAAAATACCCAAGGTGCGCCTGTCCAAATAATCATGTACAAATGGGCATCATCAGATGATTGTAACAAGACACACAGGCACTGGCCACCGTGAGTATGAACAAGGAAAATCAGGTCATGCTGTACAGTGGACACTTGTACTACATATTACGTCAATGTACATGGTGCCAGAGGACAATGGCACAGAGCACAACCTATGCTGTAGTCACTGAGAGTGCCCACATTTTGTGATGTCACACATGACACCTAGGAAAATATGCCCCAGGGGACAGTAGTGGCCACACAACTCCATGGTCCTGAATGGGAATGACTGCAACACACGCCACCATCCCTGCACTATGCGTATCGCACACTCATGCACATCATGTAACAGGCCACAACATAGGACATGCGTGCTGTAAGGCATGACACTTGAGAGACTAACTCCCATGTCTGGACTCAGCATCAGTGCCAACTGACATGGATCCCACAAGTACTGAACTGGACAGGGCACAGGCAAGGTCCCAAAACCTGTCACACACCACCCCCACACATGATGCTACAGGCATTGTTCACATGGATAAACTGCCAGCCTAGATAACCTTGTGAAGGAGTGACTACACACAGACCAGGGAACACATTGCAAGGAGGGGAAGGGAGGCAGGCGAGCACCCCTATACTGTGGGTAACAGGATCTGCACAGCACCTTTAGACCCTGGCAGTGTATCCATGCAACTGCGCACTTACAAATGCTGGTGACACACAACAAACACACATGTACCTACCCCCTTCCTGCTGCTGCTTCTCCTGTAAGCACCTGTCCAAGTCTGGAATGACCACCGCCAGCACACGCTTGTGGATGTGGGTCAGACGGCGGCGCCCACGGTTCTTATGGGTCTCAGGTGAGTCCCTCAGCAGGACCCGTGCGATCCTCCGCGTCCAGCACCGGATATCCTGCCAGCGTTTTCTCACCTGGGCCAGGCGCCGCTTGCGACCATCCGTCCTCCTCACGGACTGACGGCGTTCATCCAGATCTGCTTCTTGGCAGAGGCGCCTACCTGTGAGGATGAACAAGTGAAACTACGTCAATACACCTGGCACATGTCACAGAGACACATATTAGAACAAATTTGCTGGTTACAACAAGGCATAGTATGCATCCAACGCATTGCACCTTTGTCATAGGGACATTATCCTCTGGGGAAGGGCAAAAGCAGTACGTGCCATTGAAAGTACACAGGTGGAATGAGGGCAACGACACAATCAAGGATCCAGGCTCACACTGTGCATCACAAGCTACACCAGGATTATGTGCAGCACCTCAAAGCAGTCACATGCCACAGGCCACTGACGCTACCTCAGCAGAGTACACAGACACACACAAGCACAGGACATTCACCTGCCATTGCCAAATGCAGCTACAAACCTCACTCTGCACATGTGCCACTAGACGGGGGGGGGCTCACAGGTGTGGGGCTGGCTCTGCACGTCAGACACACAGCACTGCTCCCTGCTCACATCAGATGGGCAGGGTATATCCATCCCTCATGCAGCTTGGGTGCTACACTCCACATATGCACCCGTCCACATGACAGGGGACTTACACACACACCGATGTCCAGGGTACGAACACATCATGTGGACACTCTCAGCACAGGTACACAGAACTAACACACATCTGTGGGTACAGTCACCTGTCACACTGGGCTGACCACATAATCACATGAAGACTGTAGAGGCGACATTCCCAGGAGGATAAGACAGGCAGAATGTGGCATGCACCATGCAGTGATTGTCACAGTCAACACAATGCAAGTGAGGACGGCAAACATGCACCACAGCTTGCTCTGGCTGGGAGACATCAGGCATTCCCCCCCCTGGGACCCCCCCTACAGTCCATTGCATGTGTGTCACACCTGGACACAATGCCAGAAGTCACAGTCACAAAAAGGGACTCAGTCTGTGCTAGTGGACTCTGCACTCACCTGATACCCTGGTCGCCCATACAGCAGGGGGTACTGTGAGAGGATCACATACAGCAATGCCAGGTTCTCCTCCAGGGTGAAAGGCTGCGCCCTCTCCACAGACCTTGACATGGTTCCAGGGAATCACGAGCAGCAGCTGGGACGTAGAATCCAAAGATGTGCAGGCAAGTGCTCTCTCATGGGACCTGGCTGCCTTAAATCTGCCTTGCTGGCCTGTTTCATGCACAGGAGTACAGAGTGATTGGTCACTCACATTTGCATCCTATATTTCCTCCAATCCCTTTAAACCTAGCACAGTCAGTGGGTTTTCATAGTTTTTTTCGTGAGCATGATGTCAACTCCACAACCACTCTGCAACAAAGTAGATTCATTCAAACTGACTTTTGCTGTGCACCTGCAGAAACAAAATCATACTTTAAACTTGGTCTCCATGACAACCAGCATGCATGTAGGCCTTCATACTTGTCCCTCATGTGTCCCCTATGTAATTTGGAGATCCACACACAGGTACGGTGCGTTCCGGGGCCCTAGGGCACCCCAAATGCATAGCAACGGCCCGTACAGGCGTGTGTACGGTCCGTATCACTATGGGTACGCATACGCGAGCACACCCATAGTGATAGTGAGCGTACAGGCGTGTGTACGGTCCGTATCACTATGGGTACGCATACGCGAGCACACCCATAGTGATAGTGAGCATACAGGCATGTGTACGGTCCGTATCACTATGGGTGTGCTCGCGTATGCGTACCCATAGTGATACGGACCGTACACACGCGCATACGCTCACTATCTCTATGGGTGTGCTCGCGTATGCGTACCCATAGTGATACGGACCGTACACACGCGCGTACGCTCACTATCACTATGGGTGTGCTCGTGTATGCGTACCCATAGTGATACAGACTGTACACACGCGCGTACGCTCACTATCACCATGGGTAGGCCTACGGCAGCACTCCCATAGTGATAGGGAACGTACACAGGCCCTCAGAGCGAATGTACGGTGCCTTTCACACATCACAGTGGTGACAGGCAGCACACAGGAAGGAATAGAGCTGACATACTTGTCCATGGATGGACATCAAGGCATTGTCTGGGCAGTACTACATGTGTGGGGCACAGGTGTGAAAGGCTGTGATGTGGCACATTACTCCTGAGTCGAGAAGGCAATAGATGTATGATGAGATGTGTACAGATGTTACGTGTGATGGTGCAATATGTGCCAGGCATGCCCTTAACTCCTTTGACAAGTGTGCATGTCGTACTGCACACTTGGGATGAGCGTCACTGGCATGGCACAGTCAACAACACACGCAAGTGTCCCCTGATGCCCGCTACAGGGGTTACCACACCAGACATGTGACTACCCACTGTGCACGATGTGTCTATGTCATGTATGTGTGGTGTGTTCCCATTAGCTTGATGTTGGTGTTCCCTCAAAAGCATCAGCTGTTGCAGCAACCAACATGTGTCTGTGTGTAGATGGACATAGCACACTGTTACGCACACCAGGCCACATGTGGTATTGGATGTGAGGTGCCTATGTATGCATGGGACACGGAGTAGCGTAACAAGGACCTGTCTGCATCCTCTCAATGTATGTGTGGTGAGTCATTACATGTACACCTTAATGGCAAGGTGTGTGGGCTGTCCTAGTGTAATGTCATGTGACCTGTGGCTCTAGTGTTCCGCTACCTGTCTCTGCAATCGACATCCTACTTCTGCTCATGTATGTCACTCCTGTGTTGCGTCTGGCTGTTCACTTACACTGGGACACAGCTAGTCCCATGCCATGGCATGTGGAGGTTCACAATCTCCGTGTGTAGCTGGGTCTTGGTAGGAGTGTCACCTGGCAGCCATACGTGTCCAGGGCATGTAGCACATACCTGACTCCGTATGTAGCATATGTGTATTGACAGATTAACATGTGCTCAGTACATATAAATTGTGGTTGTAGTGCACTCACTCTTCCTTGTCACTTCCAAATTACTGCAGAGCGCCGCCTCTTCCCCGACCAATTCCGGACTTGGCTGACATGCGGGAGAATGACTGTATACGCTGCTACTGCTTCCCCCAACTGTTGATTAAGGAGTTGACGGCAAGGCTGGCACCACACCTGCAACCGCTGCACAGGTATCCTACGGCACTGACACCCAAGCTGAAGGTAATGGCAGCCCTACATTTTCTTGCCACGGGTACCTTTCAATATACCATAGCTCATGTTGGTGGCATGTCCCAGAGCATGTTCAGCCGTGTGCTGCATGATTTCTTAGAGGCCATGTTGCTTCACCTGGATGAGTTCATCCATTTCCCAACTCCTGACCAGTTGACTGGGGTCAAGAGTGGATTCTATGCCCTGGGAGGGATGCCCCATGTCATTGGGTCCATAGATGGGACACATGTGGCTTTGGTACCACCACAGGCAAAGGAGGTAGCGTACAGGAATCGCAAACACCACCACTCCATCAATGCCCTTGTGGTGTGTCTGTCCAACATGGTGATTTCACATGTCTGTGCTCGTTTTCCAGGATCAGCACACGATGCCTACATCATGAGGCGTAGCAGGGTGCCTGAAATGATGACGCAGCTGCGCAACGAACGAGCATGTGTTGTTGGTGGGTACACTCTGTCTGTCCTGTATTTTGCGTAGACTTCCAGCACGACCGCTTCTCCTGTCCTACTTATGTCCATGTGGTTTCCATGTAGGGGACACTGGCTATCCCAACATGCCATGGCTGATCACACCTCTCCGCAGCCCCAGCATGCCGGCCCAGCTCCGCTACAACACCGCCCATGGCCGGACAAGACGAGTGATAGAGAGGACATTTGGCCTCCTGAAGAGCCGATTCAGATGCCTCCACAAGACCGATGGCGCACTCCCATATGCCCCGGCGAAGGTCTGCAAAATCTTCATGGTCTGCTGCATGCTGCACAACATGGCAGTTGAGAATGCTGTGCCATTCATCCTGGATCAAGATGATCAGGACCCTCCACCCGTGGAGGACGAAGGGCTTGGCAATGGGGCTAGTGATGTGGAGGATGTGGTTCCGCAAGAGGACATTCGGAGTCGGCTCATACGCGACTTCTTTGCTTAGTGGTCAGTACCAGTGTCTGAGTGTGCACGCATTGGTCCCCGTGTGGCATGTGTTGCGATGTGTATGTCCATCTGCATGTATGCCACGTGAGTCAGAGGTGTGTGTGGATGTGTCACTCGAGTGATGGTGCCAGTGATGAGTGTATTTCCACAGTCATAATTGTGACCTAGCATGTTGTCATCCTTACATGTGTCGAGTACATGCACATGCAAGTGGCTGTGCTTTCTGTGGCTGACTTCTTGTGTGTCTCTCATCCCCAGGTACTTGCGTTGCATTGTTGTGGCACTGCTATTCCTCATGGACACGTCATCATGTGCTGACTCAGCGTTACACGCACGGACAAATTTGGAAGTCTCCTTAGGGTAAGGGATGCATCAGGGGTGTATTGGGTGTGGCAGTTGTTTACGATGTGTGCACACTGCCCCTGTCGATGTTTGGTTCCTCTGCAGACATGTCGCATCAACATGGGACACATTACATGTAGCTGGGTACACCTGAATAGATGGTCAGACTTGTTGACAGTCATCTGTGATGGGATAGTGGATTGTGATGATGGCATCAATGTGTGTGACACTGCCCTCGGACACATACGGTTTGCATTGGCTTGACATGGTGTGGGACTTCCACATCAGAGGATCAATGGTGTATAGCAGCCTCTCCGTGACCAGCAGGGGGTGTTTAGATGTTACCCGACACTTGTGTGCCAGTTCCATGGCTATCACGCATTTGTGCTGCAGAAGGGGGGTTCCAGTGTTGGACCCACATGTTACTCCACATGACCTGTGTATGTGTACTCCGAGTTGCCTCTGCATTCCCGAATACATGACTAATAAAGGTGTCCCTATGCCTCCAAGGTGCCTCTTCTCAGTCAATGCTGGTGTGTTGCCACGGTGCATATGGCACCTCTGGCATGGTTTTCCGTGATAGTGGCTATGTGTCTATGTGTAGAGTAGCAAGATGCAAGCTGTTTGTGTGGGATTAGACTCTGTATTGTGCATGATGTCTATGACTGTGTGGGTATTGTGACATGTGCCATCCCCATGCATCCAACGTTGGCCAGGCCACCATTCTCTGCATCCACCTGACTCAAGCTTGCAGGACATGGTTCTGCCACCTGTCTACACATACCTGGGTGCCCCCCAGGACACTCCACATGATCCCTGACCTCTGCGCATGACTGTCGCAGTACTCAATATGTCTATCGGCACGGTTGTGCAGCCACCTCCTCAGCTGGTTGGGCCCATCACTGGTGTGTATGGTGCTCCATGTCTGTCTTGCCTAATACATTGTGACCCATGTGTGTCCTGTGCCAGACTCAGGCCCCAGGGTATAGATGGTTGAAGTCATATGAGAACTCAGGCATGGTTAGACTTTACAAGACACATGTAAGGTAATAATGCAAAATGTAGGCATCATCTCTTTATCATGTAACTTTTTATTTGTGTTGGGGTACGTTGGGGGGGGGGGGTATGACATGAGGGGCTTTCCGGGTGTGTGGAATCCAAAGTTCACTGGGGGAGTTGGTGTCCTTGCCATTGGAAATCATCAGAGTCCATGCCACAGTCTTTGTCAACATTGGTCAGACAGTGACCAGCAAGTCCAAGTGGCAGAGAATGTCTTTTGCTGATGTGCTGCTGTTGGTCCAGTGGGCCAGGTGCCAGGCCAGGTGTCCTGGGAGATGGTGCTGTTGCGCCGACCCTCACGGTCTTTTCTGTGGACGACCCGCCCTCCTGCGGGAACCCTCAGAAGCAGGCTGTGACGATGTTTGGGATGCTCCGTCGGATGTCTCCTCCTCCTCCTAATCCCTCCCTGTGGGTGGTGATGTTCTTCGCCTGGTGGCACAGGGAGGGTTGCCAATGTTGTCGGCCATCTGACGGAGTGTACGGTGAATTCCCGTGAACACCGTCACGAGCTCAGCCTGTCTGTCCTCCATCCGCCCTTGGTGTCGCAGTAGACAGGCATGTTGCTCCGCATGTTGCTGGGCCTGCTGGGTCTTGATCTCCTCGAGGGTCCCCTTCATCTCGTTGAGGGTGGACACAACCTGGGCCATGCCCGTGGTGTCCTGCCGGTATGTGTCCAGGATGTTTCTGACATGGGAATATACCGGTTCCGCAGCCAACTGGTCAGGCTCGCGCCTCCGCCGTCCTCCACTCCCACCACCCCTGCCCACTTGCACCTGGCCTGCCCTCGTGGGCACATCGGGTCTCCGGGACCCCTGAGGGGTGGCATTAGCGTTGTCGCCTGCCCCCTCCTGGGTGCCCAGTACACCGTGTCCCTCCTGGTCAGCCTGGCTGCATTGTGGTGGTGGGGCAGGGATCCTGGGTGTCTCCTGGGATGTGGCTGGAGTGGGGGTGGTGGTTGGCCCAGTTGTACCTGACGCAGGTGCTGCAGGTGGTTGGACACCAGAGGGGCCAGGTTGGTCGGGGTCGTCCACAGAGTGGTGAGAGTCGTCGCTGCCGGTGGGATCGTCATCCCGCAGAGCCGGGTCCTGTGAGTCTTCCACCCCAGTGTTGGGGGGTGATCCACGACGTTGACCTGTGTGTGAGAGAGACAATGTTATTTTTGTTCCATGCAACATCCATGTTTCATTAGTTTCTAAGTTGGCACATTTTCTCTGGGTATTTGGATATGTCTTACATTCCACTCACAGTGCACTTGTGCATGGGTATGTCCCTTGGCCACAACTTTTGAGACTTTACCTATGTGTGGCACAGTCTTACTTGCTGCATCAATTGTGACTGCAGTCAGCAGTGGAGTGAGCAGGTGTGGCAAGCCATGCATTGGCGCCTTCCGTGTTGCACTGTACGTGGGCACATGGAGTTGTTCCACACACTTATATAATGCAGGTAGCTGGCGTTGTGCTTGTGCACAGGTTGAGACATGGCCCAGTGTTTTGCCATGGTGAAGAGAGGGGGATTCAGGCACTGGCCACCCTTGTCCACATGCACGCAGTCCACCTGCTGACGAGCAGACATTCCCACACCCCCCAAGGCTGAATTGGTCTCCCTGTGTCTCCCTTTCTCACTCCCTCTCTGTCCCCCTCTCCCTCCCTACCTGTGTAAGCCTCCTCCCTCTGTCCGTCTCCCTGTGTCTCCCTCCCTCTCTCTCCCCCTCTCCCTCCCTCTGTGTGTCACCCTCTGTCACCTCAGCCCAGCTTCCTAAGCACACACTTTTTGCAGATCTTTGAATGGCCCTTGGCTTGTTCATGTGAGTTTGTTTCTGATCTCCAGGCACCCATTGGGTGTAGTGTCTGTGTCTGCGCTGCTGCTGTGGTGGTGTGTGCTGCCACTCTTTCACAGTGTTGGCTGTTCATTAGCTGCTGTCATGTGCAAAAACGTGCCTTCACCCCCATGTCTTAATGCAAGGCGTCCGCCATTTGCTGGCAAGTCTTTCCTGTGTGGGGACACACTGTTTGTCTGGCTGTGACCTAGGCCATATGGGCAGAGGGCATTGTTGTCTGCTTCTGAGTTGCACTATGTGATTTTTGGGGCCCACACTCCCGCCATCCGGCTTACCGTGTCTTGTGTTGGTTTTTTCTGTGGCCTGTGACTTGGCATTGTCCAGCTGGGTGCATGGGGCATGGTGGCGCTAGTGGCATGTGCGTGTTCATGGAGTGTGGTTGAGTCATGCGATAGCTTGGGGTGGTTGCGTGCATGATTGTGAGTTTGGTTTTGGATGGCGTTCCCCCCATGTGAGGTGAGTTGTTTGTGTACTCACCCGGCTCTCGGAGTCCATCTACTCCGTCCACTGCCACCACCGGCAGTATGGCCATCATCCTCTCCTCCCAGGAATGGTATTGTACGCGTCTGCGGGGCGGCCCTCCTCCAGTGATGTTGGCCTGGTTGTGGTCGTCGGTCATTTTGGCTCGGACCCTCCTCCGCAGATCGTACCACCTGGCTTGGCATTCATGCCTGGTCCTTCAGGTGGACGCAACAGCATTCACAGCATCGACAATCGTCTGCCACATGGCTGTTTTTTCGGAAATGCTGGTCTGTCTGACCAATGTTCCAAAGAGGTGTGGCTCGACTCTGAGGATTTCGTCGACAAGGACCTCCAACTCTTGGCTAGTGAACTTTGGATTCTTGTTAGTGGGCATGGTGAGGGGTGTGGGTGTGGATGGTTGTGGGGGGTGTGGGTGTGGATGGTTGTGGGTGTGTGGGTGTGGTTGTGCAGGTGTGTGTATAAATGTGATGAGGGGGTGTTTGTGAAGGTGGGTGTGTGAAGGTGTGCAAGTGTAAGGTGTAGTAAAGGTTCAAGTATGATGCTGTGGGTTGTCTGTGGGTTCTGGCAGCAGTGAGTCTGTTGCAAAGGCTCATGGTTTGTGTCTGTGGGCCCTTTTTATTGGTCCATTGGTTGGTGTGGCTGTGTTTGAACTTTCGGTGGGTGTGTTATAAGGAGTGGTTGTGTTTTGGGCCTCTGTTTGGGAGTTTGGCAGTTGCAGGTGAGTGAATGTGTTGTATTTGTGCTTGTTGGACATGTTTTGTGGCTTTGTGCGATTCGAATAGAGTATTCTTGTGTTGTTTTGCTTTGTCCTGGTTGTGTACGTGTGTTTTTAGCATGTGTACGGTGTGTACATAGGCCATTTTGTTGTTCAGTGCTGTCCTTGTCTCTGGCTTGGTACGACTCGTACATGCGCGATGTTGGGTGAAGGTGCTGGTGTTGGGGCCTGGGGTGCGCTCCGTACTTAGACTGTTGGGGTCGGGGTACGCTCAATACATACGCGGGTGGGGGTACGGGCCGTAACATACACTGTTGGGGTGGGGGTACACTCCATACATACGCGGGTGAGGGTACAACCCGTACATACACTGTTGGGGTGGGGGTACGCTCCATATATACGCGGGTGAGGGTACGGGTCGTACATACATGGTTGGGGTGGGGGTATGCTCCATACATACACGGGTGAGGGTACGGGTCGTACATACACGGTTGGGGTGGGGGTACGCTCCATAAATACGCGGGTGAGGGTACGGGTCGTGCATACACGGTTGGGGTGGGGGTACGCTCACGGTTGGGGTGGGGGTACGGGCCATACATACACTGTTGGGGTGGGGGTACGCTCCATTCATACGCGGGTGAGGGTACGGGTCATACATACACGGTTGGGGTGGGGGTACGCTCCATACATACGCGTGTGAGGGTACGGGTCATACATACACGGTTGGGGTGGGGGTACGGGCCGAACATACACTGTTGGGGTGGGGGTACGCTCCATACATACGCGGGTGAGGGTACGGGTTGTATATACACGGTTGGGGTGGGGGTACGCTCCATACACACGCGGGTGAGGGTACGGGCCGTACATACACTGTTGGGGTGGGGGTACGCTCCATACATACGCGGGTGAGGGTACGGGTCGTACATACACTTTGGGGTGGGGGTACACTCCATACATACGCAGGTGAGGGTACGGGTCGTACATACACGGTTGGGGTGGGGGTACGCTCCATACATACGCGGGTGAGGGTACGGGTCATACATACACGGTTGGGGTGGGGGTACGCTCCATACATACGCGGGTGAGGGTACGGGCCATACATACACTGTTGGGGTGGTGGTACGCTCCATACATACATGGGTGAGGGTACGGGTAGTATATACACGGTTGGGGTGGGGGTACGCTCCATACATACGCGGGTGAGGGTCGTACATAAACGGTTGAGGTGGGGGTACGGGCCGTATATACACTGTTGGGGTGGGGGTACGCTCCATACATACGCGGGTGAGGGTACGGGTCGTACATACACGGTTGGGGTGGGGGTACGATCCATACATACACGGCTGAGGGTACGGGTCGTACATACACGGTTGGGGTGTGGGTACGCTCCATACATACGCGGGTGAGGGTACGCTCCATACATACGTGGGTGGGGGTACGGGCCATACGTACGGGGGTGTACATACACGGGTGTACATACACGGGTGTACATTCACGGGTGGGGGTACGTCTCGTACATACACGGGTGTACATACACGGGTGGGGGTTCGACTCGTACGTACACGGGTGTACATACATGGGTGGGGATTCGACTCGTACATAGGAGGGCTGGGGGGTGGTTGGGCGCGTATATATGGGGTCTGGGGGGAGTGTTGGGCGCGTATGCGGGCACAAGTCTCCATGGTTGCTATGGGAGTTCGGTGCGGACTGTGTTTTTTCCATCCGGTTGTAACATCGGACGCACGGGATGGATCGTACTTGCGCGGTCGGACTTCACTTTTCACATTTGTATGGTAACTTGTCCGAGCATGTGTCGGACACATTTTCCGACCCGAGGACGTGTGGGGAATTATTCCCAATGCGATTCGTATGGACTTTTTCCCATGCGAATCGTACTTGGCAGTTTGTATGGCACTTGTACGATTCGTACGGTAAAAAGACCGGATACGAGTCGTACGGGGATTTTTTTTACAGGATTGTAATCGGCACCTTACTCTCTTATACTATCACTGATTCAAGCACCCACTCATCCATACAGCCACTCTCACAATCACTCACTCTCACATATAGTCATTTATATGCTCCAACACTCACATATACTGCTTTTCACATATGTAGTTACTCATACATGTACCACTGAGACATCCATTCACTCACCAACACACCCATACACACTCACCCACCCATACAGCCCTTCACAGATGCACTCTTGAACCCATTCACCCAGTGAATCACCCACTCACACATATATACACATAGTCACAAACCTCCACCCACCCACACAGACACTCAGGTACCCATACAGATATTCAGCCAACCAATCCATAACCCATATAGACACTCATGTAGCTACTTCCCAACCCATGCAGCCGCTTACATACCAACTGACAGACTTATACAGACATTCACACAGTTTAACCTCTAACCCAGGTATCCAGTAAGACACGTTTATTCACTCACTTATAGGGTCAGTCACGCATCTACTAAATCATCCATTCAGACACTTATACACCCACTCATTCTTCAATACACCTTGGCATATATATTTATAAAACATATTTGAACGTTACAGAAACACACAGTCACTGGATAATGTCATCAGTAATGTCATCAGTGTTGTCATTTGAGATGTCATCAGTGATGTCACTGACCATGTCATGAATGATGTAATATGTGTCGTCATCAGCAGTGCATTGCAGGGGCATGCGTTATAGTTAGCTCAACTAACTATAACAGCCGTATTTCTCTGGTTTTAGAGGAGTGAAATGTCCAACTGTCCAACTAATTATAACGTCTCTGAAACCTGTGTTTTTTAAGTATATATATATATATATATATATATATATATATATATATATATATATATATATATATATATATATATATATATATATATATATATATATATATATATATATTCACTGAAAAAACCATGGGTTTCATACACGTTATAGTTAGGAATTAGCATTTAAAAAACCTTAGAAATTCAGTGAAAAAACCATAGGTTTCACACATGTTATAGTTAGCTGGACATTTTACTCGTAAAAAACCAATGAAATTGCCCCGTTATAGTTAGTTCAGCTAACTATAACTCGCGCGCCCGCAATGCACTGCTGATGACGTCACATATTGCATCACTCATGACATGGTCAGTGACATCACTCATGACATCACTGATGACATCTCAAATGACATCACTGATGACATCATCCAGTGAATGTCTGTTTTTCTGAAAATTACATATGTTTTATATATGTATATCTCAAGGTCGACGGAAGAATAAATGGGTATATAAGTGTCTAAATGGATGATTTGTTTTTGAAAAGTTGATTGTATAACTGACTGATTAAGTGTATCTTAGTGAATACATGGCTTAGTGAGTAATGTTTAAATGTGTAAATATCTGTATCAGTCTCTCACTTTGTGTATAAGTGGCTGCATGGTTTGGTGAGTAGCTACATGGGTGTCTATATAGGTTATTAGTTGGTTTTTTGAGTATCAGTACGAGTGTCTGAGTGCCTGTATGGTTCGGTGGGGGGTATTACATAGTGCATAGGTGCATGAATGAGTGACTCACTGTTTGTATGTGTTGAAGACAGCATGTGTGCAGGACTGTATGGGTGGATGAGTGTGTGCATGGGTGTGTTAGTGAGTGAATGACTGTCTCAATAGTGTCTTTATGAGTAACTACATATGTTTTAAACTAGTATATGTGACTATTGGTGTATATAAGTGAGTATATGTGAGAGTGAGAGATTGAAAGAGTTCCTGTATGAATAAGTATGTGTTTCTATAAGTGATTGTTTAAAAGACTAAGTATGTGTAAGTTTCTGTAGAAGTAAGTGTGGTGGTGTGTGTATAACTGTATATGCAAGTAAATGGATGTTTGATTCTTTATTAACATGAGTGACTATGTGTGTGAGTAACTCTATGGATGAGTGGCATTGTGTAACAGGATGTATAGGTGTGTGAGTACATATGATGAGTGAGTACATGTATGAGTGACTGTATTGGACTGTTGGTGAATGAGTGGATGTGTATGTGGATCTTAGAATTACTGAAGAGGTTGTTGTAACTGTTATTGGTATGTCCTTTGTTTTGTAAATTTTAGTCTCTATTTTTGAATGTGTGTGTCAAAGGTTATATTAGGGGAAGAGGAGGTCTGCCACTCTATCACAAGGATGATGTCATCAGTGATGTCATCAGTGATGTCATTTGAGATGTCATCAGTGATGTCATGAGTGATGTCACTGACCATGTCATGAGTGATGCAATATGTGACGTCATCAGCAGTGCATTGCGGGCGCGCAAGTTATAGTTAGCTGAACTAACTATAACGGGGCAATTTCATTGGTTTTTTACGAGTAAAATGTCCAGCTAACTATAACATGTGTGAAACCTATGGTTTTTTCACTGAATTTCTAAGGTTTTTTAAATGCTAATTCCTAACTATAACGTGTATGAAACCCATGGTTTTTTCAGTGAATTTGCAAGGTTTTTTAAATGCTAATTTTTTTTTTTTCTTCTATTTTTTCTAACATATTTTTAATTTAATTATCTTACCTTTTATAAAGAGTATGCTTAAATTTTTAAAATTCTTTAATATGTTTTTTTTTATATATTTTTTAAAATAAACATGTAAAATTTATTTGCAGTACTTTTTTTTTTTTTTAATTTTTTTTTAGTACGCGTACGGTAAGCTTACGGTAAGCGTACGGTTTACGCAACGTCCGTAATCTATCTACGCTGCTTGCTTATAGTTACGCACTTTGCGTAGCCGCGCGTACTGCGCGTGGGACGCGTGCGCGCTTACGCCACACGCGCACGTTACGCGGAAGCGAAGGGGCGTGCCAGTTTTGCGCATGTGCGCGTGAGCGTGTCTTTTTTACGCGCATGCGCACTTTTGCCGTAAGCGTACCGTAAGCGTACCGTAAGCGTACGGTAGGTCATGTGATCATGAAACACAACTTTTGATTGGTTGAAACTACTTTCAGTTCTAGAACTCTCCTACACCACACCCATTCCCCTCATTTCTGCTTGTGATCCCTTGGGAGAAGGAGCTGGTTTGTCTTTGGGATACGATGGCAGAACAGCAGAGCCCTTCTGAGAGTGAGGCTAGCACCAGCAGCACTGTCTTGAGGCAGAGAGCGAGGAAACAAAAGCCCTCTTATGTTTGGGATTATTTTACTTTTCCTGAAGGCCAGCAAAAGGTGAATGCACCCTTAGTTACTTGCTGTCTGTGTAAGCGTGTACTTTCTAGAGGTAATCCTGACAGGAAGTATTCCTTTGGGAATCACACCATGAAGAGACACCTCCAGGATGTACACAGAAGGACACATGGTCATCTTTTTGGAGGTAACTCTTCAGAAAGACGAGCCAGTACATCCACAGCAGCTCAGCCTGGACCATCATCTGCAGGGCTGACTCCTTCTTCTGCAGGTCAGGTGAGCCCTTCATCTGTGGGGGGAGAATCTCCTTTTGCTGGCCCTCTGGAAATTAACCCTCGGTTTGCGAGGGTTGAAGTACGGTGCGCCCATTGTCATGATCTAATTACTTATAGGGAGACCAGTGTTTCCCTGGTGAACAGTAAAATAGATCAGCACACTTGTCGTACCGTCTAATATTCCCAATCTTTCTTTCCTCTGTCCCTGCATGAACACAACGGTTCTTTTAAGAGCCAACCTTATCTTTCATCTTTTTTTTACATATGTTTTTAAAAACTTTTTTTAATTTTTTTTTACCGTACGCGTACGGTGCGCGTACTTTTTTTTTATTTTTAAAAAAAACCACTAAAAATCATTTATCACATTACCTTGTCCTTGAGAGACTACAATTATTATTATTGACTTACCATACTCACTGAAAAAATATTTATTCATTTGTTTTTTTAAAAAATAGTTTTAAAAATGTTTGTAGTTTTCGAAAATTTTCTATATCTATCTGGAAAAAAAGAAAAAAGTATTAATATTTTTAAAACATTTTATAATACAGTACACATATTTACATTTTTTTCCCAAAAATATTTTTGCCTTATTTTTGCTGTTTTCAGAATATATTGCATTTCACTATAAATTGTGAAAGCAATTGCATTCATCATTTTACAGCGGGCAAAAAAAAATACCAATCACAAAGATTGTATTAAAAAAGCCCTGATTCTTTTTTTACTTAAACTTAACATTATAGAAATGCATAATATTGTAAAAAAATATCATCTAATACCAATACTTATTTCTTTAAAATACCGTCTGATATGTTTGTTTCAGAAGTATAATCACAATATTATATCTCAAATAACTCCAAAATACATCTGATTTCATTTCCTTTAGACCAAATAGTAATTTTAAATTTTTTTTGGGAATAAATTTCCAACGGTAATCCAATAAAATTCTAAAGTTTAATTTGTCCAGATCTCACCGATTCTCTGTAACATTTTGGTTCACGAAAATTTTTTGAATAATTTATTAAGTCCACAATAGAATTGGTTACTTTTCCACATGGCCAAATAGTAATTTTTTAAATCATTTTTGAAAAAATTTCCAATGGCAGTCCAATAACATTCCAAAATTTAAAATGTGCAGAAGTTACCGATAATCTCTAAATTATTGGTTTTTCAAAGTTTCATTAAAAATTAAAAAAGTCCACATTACAATTGGTTATCTTTCCATTAGGCCAAATGATAATTTAAAAAATCTTTTTTTTACAAAATTGCAATGGTAATCCAGTAAAATGGTAAAATTGTTTTGTCCAGATCTTGCCAAGTCTCTCTAAAATTTAGGTTTCAGGAAGATTAGATAGGAATTTGCTAAATCAAAAGGCAAACGTTGTTTGAAAATCAATTGGGAATCATTACACAGTGTCCAGCCTTTTTCACATTTAAGATAAACTGTGTAATGTCCAGAAGTAACAGTAGGTCCATCATGGAAAATTATTGCAACAGTTACAAAA
Organism: Triturus cristatus; assembly: GCF_964204655.1. NCBI lineage: Eukaryota > Metazoa > Chordata > Amphibia > Caudata > Salamandridae > Triturus > Triturus cristatus. The sequence goes on along the minus strand of NC_140592.1, from coordinate 596,716,951 downwards.
GTTTTTCCTGAAATTGATAATTGCTGTCCTGTAAACTTCTTTATTAAAGTATCCAATTTTGAACCATCAGCTCTACATCGTTGCATCATTAAAATTACATACTGTCCGTATTCCTTTAAAATTAATGTTGAAAACATGTCAGAATTACACTCACCACATTTCATGCTATGATTAGCATCTTTAACTAATTGAGCAAAAGTGACTGTTTTACTCTCTGGCAATGTCAAATAAATAAACCTTTCATTATCAACAATAGAGCCACATATATTATAACAATTATCACAACTATGTTCCCATTTATAAGAGAGACCAAAAAAAATGTCAATGGGAACTCCTTCTTCTTCCACTACCTGAAGAAAATACATCAAAAATTCATGTGCATCTTGCTGTTCATTTTGAGAAAACTGTGTTCGTCCTGAACATACATCTAAAAGTTTTCTAATGTCAGTAGCACTTTCTATTTGAGTTTTATCTTTACTCATCTTTTGAAAAAGGAGACTCAGCTCTGAACAGAATCTTTTTCCCTGATTTACTATTATCTGCTCTTGCAAACTTTCCAGATAAAATGCAACATTCAGCACTACATTTGCGTAGCAGTTGACACCAGAGCTATTTTCAAAATGACATCCTACAACCTGTTCTTCATTTTCCTTTTTCTTTTTGCTTGCAATTACATCACTCCTCTTTTTTTTCCTCTTCTCTACATCTTCACTACAGATATTCTCATTTTTTCTTTTACGAGAAACTGCACGTTTCTCCAACACAGGATACTGACCTAAATGAGGAGCATAGCTTCTTCTTAATCTATTATACTCCTTTACACAGTTTGTATCAGCACTAACTTTTGATTCTTCAAAGTCTATCATGAATAAACCTGATAATGTTTTGACTCGTGACAAAGCAACATATGCCATACCTTCTTTGAACACAGTTGAACCAATGTTCACAAATGCACAATCTACAGTCAATCCTTGAGACTTGTGAATAGTTACAGCATATGCTAGAGAAAACGGAAACTGCTTCCTACGTACATATAAGTCTTTCACAAGCATAAAACGAACTGTACAACGACAAATATCTTTAACTTCATCTATCTGATCAAATTTTATTTTTAAACATTCAATTCCTTCTTTTTTCTGATAATTAATAAAACCCACAACTCTTCCCATCGCTCCATTAACTAAACCTTTCTCAACATCCAAATTTCTCCTTAAAAACACTCTACAGTTCATGCAAACATATAGATTTTTTTCTAATCCAGCTGTTTTGGAGATGTTCTTCTCTAGAGAGTCCAATTTATTTTTCAATTTGCCTGTTACTGTGACAGTAATTCTTCCATCCTCAATTTTGTCCACTGCTTCCAATTTCCTGATCTCTTCCTTTTCCAATTTCAAAAGCTCCTCATTGAATATTGAGCATTCACGTAGAGTTGGCATTAAGCAGATGACGCTTTTGTTTTCTGCAATGTTCTTGTATATCTTCTCTGCAACTATTTCTTCCTTTGGAAATAAATTATGTAGCAGCCGACTCTGTAATGCTTTTTTGCCAACTTCTGTCAGTAGTCCAATCCTGATATCTTTCAGAATACTTCCATATTCTTCATCGTTTGCTTGCCTCATATTAGTAGTAAGTTCCTTGTACTCAAAGAAGGACCAAATATTTGTATTTCCGATGCTTCCCAATGACTTCTTCGTGTCTTCATGTGTCACAGTATTAAACACTGGTTGTCCTTTACCTGGAGTAAGTTGCAAAAGATCGCCAAAAACTATGACGTGTTTTCCACCAAATAACATGTCATAGTCTGTCTTCAAAATTTGCTGCATTCTTAAATGTACAAAGGCAAGCATTAAGTTTGATACCATGCTCACCTCATCAATAATGAGAACTTGCATCTTCTTCAATACTCGTGAAACTTCCAAGGATGCTTCTCCAGTTAGTTTGTTGAATTGTATTTTGTTCTCATGCTCCACTGGTAACATTAGCAAACGATGTAAGGTGATTACTTTTATGTTATATGCTGCTAACCCAGTTGGAACAGTAACCACACAAGACAAAGTAGAATCCGTTTTTTGCTTTAGGTAGCTTCTGATGACTTTTATTAGGAAACTTTTTCCAGTGCCAGCTTGTCCGCTTACATACATCCTGATTGGATGAAATGATGTGCATGAGCACTCTTTTTTTACATGTAGAAATCCGTGATCAATTTTGTTTTTGATCTCTTCATAAATTTGTTGCTGCTCTTGATTCAGTTCTCTTTCCAAATTTTCTAAGTCTACAAATTCTTCTTGAGCTTGATTCATAGCCGTTTCCACTTCATTCATGGCTATTGATGCTTCATTTTCAACGATTGGTTGTCCTAGGGGATCTTGACTGTGTGTTCCTGAACTTTGGCTGTCCTGAGAACTGTCTCTAGCTATTTCTGCTGCAATTGTAGTTTCCTGTTCAATTTCTTCATTTAACATTTGCAGATAAGTTGTGAATGTATTGCATTGTATGCTGTCTTTGCAAGCATTAAATGAATCCTCATAGCTTTGAAATTCTCCCAGTAGTTCATCCTCTGTACGCCATGGTTTAAACAACTGTAAAAGAGCCAAGTAGTAAAATTCTTTCTTGTCAGTAGTGTCGCAACTCACCTTCCGGTGATTTATCAAACTTCCTTTTGTTTGCTTCACCAAACATCCTTCTTCACCAACGACTTTATATTTTCCATTATTAATGTCTTCTGTGGCTTTCCTTGAATAAATGTAGTTCTGCAGCACTTCAGAGAGACACATGTTCTCCAGATGTTGACTTCTCTTGGGATAATATGTGTCCAACATGTTTGTTTTCAATATATCTGTACTTTCTGGGTCATTCTCGACCAAATATTCAATTTCTCCTACAGATTTTAGTACCCGATTTCTCATTGCTGCAAGGCCTAAACTTGCCCAAATTATTCTTCTTGACTTCGAGTAGAGACTTGCAGAAGATAACCTATCTGAACATTCGTAGGATCCAATTTCTCGATGCGATAACATCTTCAAACTCAAACTGTACAGCTTCTTACTGACAGTCTTCTCGTGAGAAATCTCTTCCCACATTTCCTTCAATTCTGTTTTTTCTGATTTTGTAATGTAAGACGTTACATATCGTGCAACAGCAATGGAATTGTCAGCTACATACTGTATATCCATGTTAGCGTTCCACATGGATAAAATGACTGGGTTGTAGTCATTTATATTTTTTGATTCTTCTTTTCTTTTAAGGTTGTAGGTATTCTTAGGTGATTTTCTTGTGATAGTATGTCTCACAGATGACATAAAACTGTTTACTCTTCCATTTTAAAGAACAGGCCTAGGAAATCCAAAACGACATTTAGTGTAGTATTTGTCTTTGCTCTTGTATTTCCTTCGACAGTATTTTCCACACCGATGACTTTGGAAACGTAAAACTTGCTCCTTTAACTTGTTCTCTTCTGTGCTTTTTGGTATAGCACATGTTGCATATTCTTCAATGTAAGATAACACTGCTTCATCAGTATCTGTTCCAAACTTTGGGGCATCCTTGATCCACAACAGCATATGAATATGAGGAGCACCTCTTGCCTGGTACTCTTTTCTCCAAAAGAAATCCACTACTTCTCCAAGGGGTGGATTTTTTTTATTGCAGATGAAGGACATCATAGCCTCAAATCTATGATTGAAATATCTGCAAACATTAACAGGATCCAATGAGCACAGTTCTCCTGCTGTCTTGTATTCGATGTTTTTAATGTTTGAATTGGCCTCTCGTAGAAAATCCAGTAAATCATCCCAAGCGTACTCGGCACAGCTTAGGGTAAGGAACCATGTTGGTGTTCCTAAATTCCGTAACATGCATTTTAGTTCACCATGGCGTCGGTACCAATATTCATTTGTCCCACGCTGACAAGCCATCAGATTGATCAGTTGTGTTTCCAAATGATCATCTCGGTGCTGCACTTTCTCCATAAAATCCTTAGCAGACACATTTTGTAAATGTACTCCACTTTTTAAAATGTGATTTACTGCATAAGACAGTGCAGACAAGTCGCTTTCAAATAAAAGATGGAACAAATAAGGAATACTTTGTCGAAATCTGGGATCTTCAGCATATAGTCTTGTAGTCCGATACTCTGAAGCTGGAATCTGTTCTGGTCGTTCATCGTATCGTCCTCCTTTTCCTTTAGGAAACAGCTGGGGAAAACATCGAGCTTCCAAGCTCTCCTCCCATACACTCACAGGAGTTCCTTTTGCTTTCTTCATCTGAAAGAGATCAATATTGTCTCCCATAACTTCTTTCGAATGAAGAGGATGTATGCTAAAATGTTCATAAATTTCTTCTTCCTTTGTCTTGTCCACTTTTTCAATTTGTCCAGTTGGTGTTTCTGTGTCTTCTTGAAAATCTTCGTCTTCTTCTTCTTCTTCTATATAAATTGATTCATACCATTTGTTATTTTTTTTCAAAAACAAATTTGCTCTTTGTACTTTCCGCACATCTACCAGCTCCTGCCAAATCTTCTTATTCTTTGTAGGTACACCATTAACCAGAATAATTAATGGTTCAGTTTCCGAAGTATCCGCATCAATAGTTTCCATATTTTTTTTCAAATCCAAGGGCAAATACACCACTCTACCTTTTAAACCTCTCAGTAAATCTGAAGGAGGTAATTTACCAGTTTTGGGCTCCATACGTACTATGGTCTGGAACGGATGAACACATTGAATGAGTATAGACTCATATGTATTTAATTCAGAAAGTTCAGCAGGAATAGCATCCAATTCTAAATTATTATGTACAGCTCTGGTCGGCATTCTATTTTCCTCTAACTTGTTGTAACAGTATTTACAAATACGCTGATCTTCACCCAATTCAAAACAATTTTCAAGAAATATATATGTGGCAAAATCCTTCCACTTATAATTATCTTCATTTTCACTCTTTCTGTAGAGATCAACATTCCTAGTTTGTTTTCTATAATGAGTTCTGCGGCAACAAATACAAGTAACATTTGGTCTTTCATTAGAGACTATTGCAAATTTTGCTATGTGATCATTAAATGTCTTACTTACAGAGGGTTCTACATTCTCTTCCACTTCTTCCTCATTTACTGTGTCCTTCTCTGCACTGTTTTGTTCAGGACCAAAGTAACAAAACTGAATTTCATCAACAACCTTCTCTACATCTGATACCGTTCCTCGGAACAGAGCCCTATTCAATTCATTTAACTTTATTGCTGGACTTTTGGCAAAATACAACCGTCTCACAAACTTTCTCATTTCAGTATGATGAACAGCCAGCATCCTAAAATGATGGAAAACACTATTGCACACTTTTCTAGATAGACAAGCCAGAGAATGACCCTGCAAACCAGTATTCTCTCTCACTCTGCATGGATCCAGACTTTGAAGCACCTTAATCTTCTGTTTTACACTTTTTTTACTATATTCTCTTAGAAACTCTCGAAATCTGTCAATAGATTCCTGACGCACAGTGCAAATACTACTACAATTCCAAGTGTACACTGGGGCTTTAGGACGTCTCCCCATTGCCTCATCTGCCATCACTTGTACCTCATCTCTTGGAACCATTATCTCCTTCTCCATTATGCAACCATTTTTCACTTCGTAAGCACGACCTCTGGTGTCAACTGCATGCAGCAAACTATTACTTTGAAAATAGCTCTCTTCATTAAAAAAAGGTTCACTACTTGAACTATGCATCCACTTTCCTAAAAACACTTTACAAAAGTTTGTTCTGTTCACTACTCTTTTGCTTTTGCTTTGTGATTTCAGTACATTAACCATTTTATCTAATGTACGCATCCTATTCAAAATTAATATGAATAGTTTCCTTTTTAATTCTAATGCCTTTGCTGCAATGGCTTCAATTTCTTTTTTTCTCTTATAATATTTTGCCTTTTGCTTATATTTCTTCACATCCTTTATCAAATTGGACATAACTCTTCTCTGAAACATTTTTCTACGTATCTCTTTAAACGCTGTTTTTCTGTTTATGTAAAACTTTTCAGTTGCAGAAGGTATATTTGCATTAACTAAATTCTCAATTTTTTCCTGTTCTCTTCGTTTTGTTACATTCTTTCCAGGACAGACATTTTGTACATTTTTCTTTGTTTTGAATATATTTTTAATAAATTGTTTTTTCTGCTTACCAGAAGATTTTTTCTTTTTCCCAACATGAGCATCTTCTACTAACTTTGGTCCTCCAGTTGTCTTCAAATATAGTTTTTTTTTTAGCGTTTTTTGAACTCTGGATTTTGTAGGCATCTTAAATTTTGTTCACTGTTCTTCAGCAATACCTGAAAAAAACTAAAAAAAAAATCCTTTATTGTATTTAAATATATTACTACATTTCTTTTCACAAGAGTCACAAAACGAAATTTCTTTGCCAATTTGAATGCACACAAACTGCTCTTTTTTTTGGGCAAGTGAAAATCACTTTTACAAACTGTCACATTATGAAACCACTTTTCAGATTTTTTAAAAAGCACATGTCCAGAGTGCTACACTCCAGCAAGGGCAACCAGCCTTAGTGATGCTGAATGTATTTGCATTACAGACTAAAACCTGAAAACCCCACTCGCTTGTAAATACTGTGCATGACTATACATGGCAAGCACATAGGTGTGTGCTAAGACTCTGCTTCTTCCCCCAAAAATTCGCTCCCCCTTTCCATCTAATGCAACTGTGAAATCACCAGAGCAAGACGCAATCAATCTCTGCCTATAATTCCTCTATGCACACAGAGTCATGTTTTCACATTAGTCCCAAAACGAAATTTCTTTGCCAATTTGAAAGCACACTTACTGCTCTTTTTTTTTTCGGGGCAAGTGAAAATCACTTTTTACAATTGGAAATCACTTTTACAGACTGACACACTATGAAACCACTTTTTTTGATTTATTTAAATGCACATGTCCAAGCTGTTTTTTCAGACCACCTCCATGTGTATTCTCGGTGACTGCCTACACTCCAGCAAGGGCAACCAGCCTTAGTGATGCTGAATGTATTTGCATTACAGACTGAAACCTGAAAACCCCATTCGCTTGTAAATACTGTGCATGACTATACATGGCAAGCACATGGGTGTGTGCTAAGACTCTGCTTCTTCCCCCAAAAATTCGCTCCCCCTTTCCATCTAATGCAACTGTGAAATCACCAGAGCAAGACGCAATAAATCTCTGCCTATAATTCCTCTATGCACACAGAGTCATGTTTTCACATTAGTCCCAAAACGAAATTTCTTTGCCAATTTGAAAGCACACTTACTGCTCTCTTTTTTTCCGGGCCAAGTGAAAATCACTTTTTACAATTGGAAATCACTTTTACAGACTGACACATTATGAAACCACTTTTTTTGATTTATTTAAATGCACATGTCCAAGCTGTTTTTTCAGACCACCTCCATGTGTATTCTCGGTGACTGCCTACACTCCAGCAAGGGCAACCAGCCTTAGTGATGCTGAATGTATTTGCATTACAGACTGAAACTTGAAAACCCCACTCGCTTGTAAATACTGTGCATGACTATACATGGCAAGCACATGGGTGTGTGCTAAGACTCTGCTTCTTCCCCCAAAAATTCGCTCCCCCTTTCCATCTAATGCAACTGTAAAATCACCAGAGCAAGACGCAATAAATCTCTGCCTATAATTCCTCTATGCACACAGAGTCATGTTTTCACATTAGTCCCAAAACGAAATTTCTTTGCCAATTTGAAAGCACACTTACTGCTCTCTTTTTTTCCGGGGCAAGTGAAAATCACTTTTTACAATTGGAAATCACTTTTACAGACTGACACATTATGAAACCACTTTTTTTGATTTATTTAAATGCACATGTCCAAGCTGTTTTTTCAGACCACCTCCATGTGTATTCTCGGTGACTGCCTACACTCCAGCAAGGGCAACCAGCCTTAGTGATGCTGAATGTATTTGCATTACAGACTGAAACCTGAAAACCCCACTCGCTTGTAAATACTGTGCATGACTATACATGGCAAGCACATGGGTGTGTGCTAAGACTCTGCTTCTTCCCCCAAAAATTCGCTCCCCCTTTCCATCTAATGCAACTGTGAAATCACCAGAGCAAGACGCTATAAATCTCTGCCTATAATTCCTCTCTGCACACAGAGTCATGTTTTCACATTAGTCCCAAAACGAAATTTCTTTGCCAATTTGAAAGCACACTTACTGCTCTCTTTTTTTCCGGGCCAAGTGAAAATCACTTTTTACAATTGGAAATCACTTTTACAGACTGACACATTATGAAACCACTTTTTTTGATTTATTTAAATGCACATGTCCAAGCTGTTTTTTCAGACCACCTCCATGTGTATTCTCGGTGACTGCCTACACTCCAGCAAGGGCAACCAGCCTTAGTGATGCTGAATGTATTTGCATTACAGACTGAAACCTGAAAACCCCATTCGCTTGTAAATACTGTGCATGACTATACATGGCAAGCACATGGGTGTGTGCTAAGACTCTGCTTCTTCCCCCAAAAATTCGCTCCCCCTTTCCATCTAATGCAACTGTGAAATCACCAGAGCAAGACGCAATAAATCTCTGCCTATAATTCCTCTATGCACACAGAGTCATGTTTTCACATTAGTCCCAAAACGAAATTTCTTTGCCAATTTGAAAGCACACTTACTGCTCTCTTTTTTTCCGGGGCAAGTGAAAATCACTTTTTACAATTGGAAATTACTTTTACAGACTGACACATTATGAAACCACTTTTTTTGATTTATTTAAATGCACATGTCCAAGCTGTTTTTTCAGACCACCTCCATGTGTATTCTCGGTGACTGCCTACACTCCAGCAAGGGCAACCAGCCTTAGTCATGCTGAATGTATTTGCATTACAGACTGAAACCTGAAAACCCCACTCGCTTGTAAATACTGTGCATGACTATACATGGCAAGCACATGGGTGTGTGCTAAGACTCTGCTTCTTCCCCCAAAAATTCGCTCCCCCTTTCCATCTAATGCAACTGTGAAATCACCAGAGCAAGACGCTATAAATCTCTGCCTATAATTCCTCTATGCACACAGAGTCATGTTTTCACATTAGTCCCAAAACGAAATTTCTTTGCCAATTTGAAAGCACACTTACTGCTCTTTTTTTTTGGGCAAGTGAAAATCACTTTTTACAGTTGGAAATCACTTTTACAGACTGACACATTATGAAACCACTTTTTTTGATTTATTTAAATGCACATGTCCAAGCTGTTTTTTCAGACCACCTCCATGTGTATTCTCGGTGACTGCCTACACTCCAGCAAGGGCAACCAGCCTTAGTGATGCTGAATGTATTTGCATTACAGACTGAAACCTGAAAACCCCACTCACTTGTAAATACTGTGCATGACTATACATGGCAAGCACATGGGTGTGTGCTAAGACTCTGCTTCTTCCCCCAAAAATTCGCTCCCCCTTTCCATCTAATGCAACTGTGAAATCACCAGAGCAAGACGCTATAAATCTCTGCCTATAATTCCTCTATGCACACAGAGTCATGTTTTCACATTAGTCCCAAAACGAAATTTCTTTGCCAATTTGAAAGCACACTTACTGCTCTCTTTTTTTCCGGGCCAAGTGAAAATCACTTTTACAGACTGACACATTATGAAACCACCATGTGTAACTACAACAAAAACAATTCCCATTTCTATTATTCATTTCTTAAGATACCACATACATCCCCTCTCAAACTGTAAACTCACCTTTAAAATTAGTTAGTTGTGAAAGAAATGTGACACTCAAACAGCAAATTATCAGAGCCAGGATCTCTGTTGTGTTCACCTCTCTCCTCTCAGCAGAACCAGATAATGGCAAACTTTCCCTCTTTTTTTCCACACAAATACTTGTAAGTTTCAAATCTCAGTGCTTCCCCCTTTTTTTCAAATGTAATCACACATTTCTATTGGTTGAAAACCAACCCTTTTCCAAAAGTACCCTTCCCCCAACTTGACTTCTGCCTAGTACCCTTCCCCCAACTTGACTTCTGCCTGCTACCATAGCAACAGCTCATGGAACACTGCTGTGTTGAGTTAGGTCAGAAGTTCGCCAAACAATGTTTCAATTCCACAGAGCAAGAGTGCTTGACTTTTCAAACCTAACTGCAAATCCATAGTACTGTTCTTTGGTTACACATTTTTTTGTACCAATACAAAACATGCTTCTATTAATTTACACATACAGCCTAGTTTTTTTTCTAGAATGGTATGAAACAGCCAATCAGTTCTTTTTGTTTTGAAAAAAATATGTATGCCTCCATTTCCAAACTGTCTTTCTTTTCATATTGCCATTCTACTGAAAGACACCTCCTGAGTGCATCCAGTTCTCCTTTGAAGATGTTCACAGTGTGGATTGTAGGGCACAGCTATGTCTTCTGGAGTGAAAAGTTTGCAGAGAAAACAGGTATGGTGAAAGACCTTGCTTTGCCAAATGTAGACATTAAATGGATTGGTCAGAGAGGGTTAAAGTGGCACCAATTTTTGCCATTGGTGAAATCCTTCATTCAAATCCAACACCCTGACCTCATAATAGTGCACTGTGGTGGCAATGACCTAGGCACTTTGACTGGGGTAGGTCTGGAAATGCTTATGAAGGACACCTTTGCACAACTGTTTACACTTTTCCCTAAAACTGCCTTTGTGTTTTCCAACATATGCCAAAGGCAAAAATGGAACTGGTCCAATCATTTCTGTCCGCAGATTGACAAAGCAAGAAAGCACGTCAACAAATCTGTTTCTGCTTTCCTCCGTGACTATGGTATGGGTGCCATTTACCACAACAACTTGCGTTATGACATGCAAGACATTTATAGAGGAGATGGTGTGCACTTCAATGATGAAGGGAACAGAGTCTTCCTCTTGAACCTTAGACTCTGCATCGGTACTTACTTGTAGGTACCACTAAAAAAATGACTTCATAAACACAACAGCTCTTTTTAGAGCTCCCTAATATCTAAACTCTTAAATCTGCTTTTTTTTTATTTATTTTTATTTTTTTACCGTACGCTTACCGTAAGCTTACCGTACGCGTACCCCGTGATTTTTTTTAAAATCAAAAAATGTTTTTTTTGTACTTTTCTGTCCTTCTTTGACCCCCTTACAAATGTTAGGGGGTCTGTAACTCTCCTCATTGCCCCCTTTCCTTGTTTTCACTCTTTTTTTTCTGAGTGAAACACACGAAATGGCGGCCGCCGCTTCCTGGTTTCGACCGATTCGAATGTTTACTAAGATCTAACAGCCAATCAGAATCGCGCTCGCGCACGCCACCGTACGCTTACCGTAAGCGTACGGTAAGCGGGCTCAGATATATATATTGATTTAAAGGCTATTTTCTCAGAATCTACTGAACAGATTTACACCAGACCTACAAAAGGCACTTCCTTGACCTAGGGACTACCTCTCTGCCAAATTTCTAGTAATTCTGTTCAGCCGTTCGGGCTGTAGCTCGTTCTAAAGGTCCTATGGAAAAATGCATGGGAAAAACGCGTTTTGGGACCCCCCTTTTATCTCAGCCCCCGCTTGACGGATCCCCCCGAGACTTTCAGGGTAGGAGCGGAGCATAGCGCCCCACCTATTTTGAGAAATTCGCGAGGATTCATCGACCGGCGCCAAAGTTATTCAAAATAGAATGTTGAGGTTTTCCTATGGAAACGTGGTCCTAACTATAACTACCTACTGGCGACCGCCAGTAGGTAATATATATATATATATATATATATATATTTATACATATATATATTCACTGAAAAGACCATAGGTTTCACACATGTTATAGTTAGCTGGACATTTTACTGATAAAAAACCAATGAAATTCCCCCGTTATAGTTACTGTAGGCAACTATAACTCACGCGACCGTAATCCTCTGCTGATGCTAATACTATATTTAGACACTTATTTGCCCATGTCTTCTTCCATTAAATTTTAGCTATACATATATTACAAATATTTTTTTTTCATAAAGACACATATGTCATCAGCAGAGGATTACGGTCGCGTGAGTTATAGTTGCCTACAGTAACTATAACGGGGGAATTTCATTGGTTTTTTATCAGTAAAATGTCCAGCTAACTATAACATGTGTGAAACCTATGGTTTTTTCAGTGAATTTGCAAGGTTTTTTTAAATGCTAATTCCTAACAATAACGTGTGTGAAACCTATGGTTTTTTCAGTGAATTTGTACGGTTTTTTAAATGCTAAGTTACTTTACGCCATTTGTGGCGTGCGCGCCCACTTAACGCAGTTCGTTCCGTGCGCGCACGGTGCGCTTCGCGCACCGTGCGCCCACGTTACGCTACATGGGCCATGAACACACGATGCGCTTTGCGCACCGTGCGCACATGGAGGAAATATGATGAGCATCGCTGTGATAGGTAAAATATGTTTTGTGTTCACTAAGAAATAAGCCATACACAAAAGCTGCCCTTCGGGCACCTTTTCCACACGGGGTGGGGAGAATGTGGATATTATTTTTTTTTTTGTTTTTAGTTTTTTACCGTACGCGTACGGTAAGCCTTATCGGCGAAATTTTCGAAAAAATTAAAATTGCCTTTTTTCCCTTGGGGGATCGTTGGGGACTCCCTGGACATGGCTAGGTGCTTGTTAGCTGTCTAAACAGCCCCTTTACATGTTTTGGGGCTTTGTTTTTCAACCTCCTGTCAGAGTGCGAGAGAGAAAATGGCGGCCGCCGCTTCCTGGTTTCGACCGATTCGAATGTTTACTAAGATCTAAGGGCCAATCAGAATCGCGATCGCGCACGTCACCGTACGCGTACGGTAAGCGCACCGTAAGCGCACCGTAAGCTGCCACAGATATATATATTGATTTAAAGGCTATTTTCTCAGAATCTACTGAACAGATTTACACCAAACCTACAAAAGGCACTTCCTTGACCTGAGGACTACCTCTCTGCCAAATTTCAAGTAATTCTGTTCAGCCGTTCGGGCTGTAGCTGTGTCTAAAGGTCCTATGGGAAAAACGCGTTTTGGGACCCCCCTTTTATCTCAGCCCCGCTTGACGAATCCCCCCGAGACTTTCAGGGTAGGAGCGGAGCGTAGCGCCCCACCTATTTTGAAAAATTCGCGAGGATTCGTCAACCGGCAACAAAGTTATTCAAAATAGAATGTTGCGGATTTCCTATGGAAACGTGGTCCTAACTATAACTATCTACTGGCGACCGCCAGTAGATAATATATATATATATATATATATATATATATATATATATATATATATATATATATATATTACCTACTGGCGGTCGCCAGTAGGTAGTTATAGTTAGGACCCTGTTTCCATAGGAAATCCGCAACATTCTATTTGGAATAACTTTGGCGCCGGTCGACGAATCCTCGCGAAATTTTCAAAATAGGTGGGGCGCTACGCTCCGCTCCTACCCTGAAAGTCTCGGGGGGATTCGTCAAGCAGGGGCCGAGAAAAAAGGTGGGTCCCAAAACGCGTTTTCCCCATGCATTTTTCCATAGGACCTTTAGACACAGCTACAGCCCGAACGGCTGAACAGAATTACTTGAAATTTGGCAGAGAGGTAGCCATAAGGTCAAGGAAGTGCCTTTTGCAGGTCTGGTGTAAATCTGTTCAGTATTTCCTGAGAAAATAGCATTTAAAAGCATATATATATGTGGGCGGAGCCTAACCACACATCTCATCCTGAGATCTGATTGGCTGTCAGCACTTCATCCAAGAAGTGTTGGCAGCCATCTTGGGACCAATATACATGATAGCACCTCATTAAAAAGCATTGCAGTTAATAGAAGGTTTTAAGACTTTAGTTACATTATAAATCATTTGTTGATGGTACCATACTCATTTTAGGAATTGTGGTATGTTCTAAGATGATTTCACCATGTGAAAAAGCCTTCTGCTGGGATATCATGATTGAGAGAAAAATATTTCCTCATGCTTTTACCACAGAGGTTTGGAAGGTGATCTATAGGCTAAACTGAGAGCTTATTTTCTGTAAATTCACATTATCTTTCTCAGTCATGTGAGAATGAAGTCTGACATTCTCAGTAAAACATGTACATCCAACAAGGGCAGAGACTGTCAGTTGATTCCTTTGTGTTCTACTGCAGCTTCCCAGAGTGTTCCAAAGAACTACTAGAGCGCTAACAGTCCTACTTATGATAAACGTATGGCACACCTGAAGCCATCTTGCTTGGATTAAAGTGGTAACTCTTAAAACATTTAATTTAAAAAGGAACAAAATGAGGGGGTTCATTTTTCCATAAAAAGTATGATTAGTGCTGCAGAAAGAAAAATTAGGGCACATTTTGAGTGACTTCTCAAATCCTCTTCTATTTCATTAAAAAATTCTGACATGCAGACTGAAACATGCACTTTCAATACCAGCAGCAGTTTTCCCTGGTGAGCAGTAGCTTTACTACAGTGATCTAATGAGCAAAAAGAGTGCTAACATTCTGAATTTATGGCAAATGTGTGACACATCTGAATGCCTTCTTGATGGAATCAAAGTAAAAAACTGAAAGTATTTCCTACTGAGGAGACTGCAGTAAATGAGGAAATTAGGAAACTTCATAACAAATAAGTCTCCCAAGATGGCCACCAGAGACAAAAGAGCCCAAATGTAGCCCAAATATCACCCAGATGTAGCCCAAGTATAGCCCAATGACAGAATGTCCCAGAATGTTCTTAAAAACAACTAGAGCGCTTACTGTCTTCATTATGACAAAAGTATGGCACACCTGAAGCCATCTTGATTGGAATAAACTGGTAACACTTAAAACATTTAATTTAAAAAGGAACACAATGAGGAGGTTCATTTTGCCATAGAAATTATGATTAATGCTGAAGAAAGAAAATGAGGGCACATTTTGAGTGACTTCTCAAATCCTCTTCTATTTCATTAAAACATTCTGACATGCAGACTGAAACATGCACTTTTAATACCAGGAGCAGACTTCCATGGTGCAGTAGTTTTACTACAGTGATCTAATGAGCAACTAGAGTGCTAACATTCAGAATTTATGGCAAATGTGTGACATATCTGAATACCTTCATGATGGAATCAAAGTAAAAAACTGAAAGCATTTCCTACTGAGGAGACTGCAGTACATGAGGAAATTAGGAAACTTCATAACAAATAAATCTCCCAAGATGGCCACCGGAGACAAAAGAGCCCAAATGTAGCCCAAAATCACCCAGATGTAGCCCAAATATAGCCCAATGACAGAAGTGTGCAAAACACTTATTATTTTGTGTTTTTGCAGTGTTATATAGTGCAGACTTGTCAGGTATTGGAGTGCTTTACATGAGCATTGGTTACATCACACAAGAACAAATTCATTTTGGTTGTAGACATGGGGAGACTAAGTGATTTGACCAGAATCACAGAATGTCGAGCTGAAGCAGAAACTGCAACCTGGTTCCCCAGTTGCAAAGTCTGCAGTTCTGGAAGTAACACCACATCCTCTCCCCTAAGTGCAACATTTAATCAAGTGGTCAACTGGATAAAAAAACATAAAGATAACAAATAATTTAAAAGTGCTTTGTCGCTACTTGAAAACCCAGAAAATATGTCCTTATTTTAGTCTTTTAGAGCACTAACCATAATTTTGATGCCAATAAGACCCTCTCATATATGTAATTTCTAAAGGAAATGCTCTAGGTATTACAGTTTTGATTACATCAAGATGATGTCAGGCGTTCCACACTTTTGTAATAAATATAGAATGTTAGCAATCTAGTTGTTCATTAGGATACTGTTGAGAGGCAGAGGCCAGGGGCACGGACTCTGAAAATTGAAGGCAGGTAGGAGGGTGCAAAGGCAACAATTTAACCACACTGAGCAGGCAGGAAGGGCCGTGGAAGCACAACAGACTATGGAGGGCAGTGGAAAGGGGGGCAGGGGCAACAAACCAACAATACAGGACTTGCAAGAGAGGCTGTTGGAGGGAAGATCTATTACGGGTCAAGGAAGCTAGGGGCGGTCCCCAGATCCCCGGGAGCCACCACAGAACTGAGCAGGAGAGTGAGTCAGGGACAAAAGGGGCACCTTAATTTGAGCCGGGGTGCCTAGGAACGCTTGCTCCAAAAATGAAGAAAACAGACATATGAGACATGGAATTGGAGGCAGAATACAATGGCAGTTTAATGAGAAGATGCAACTTCAAAGAAACCGCAGAATAGAGACATAAAGTACAAAATACAGAATCCAGATAATCATACAGCTGTCATAATATTCTCTGTATCTCAATTAATGTACTGACAGAGAGAGAGAGAAAACACATCTATAAATGCATCATGAGAAACAAGTTACACCAAGGAAAATGTTACCTAGGAACACTCACGTTTACTCTTAGAGCAAGCATTCCTGCAATTACAATACAAAATCTTTTAAATGCAAAAGTAAAGAGAACAATGGTTAAACATAACATGACATTTCATATAGGTAAAATAGAATAAGATACTTCAAGCAAAGCAGAGCAAGACATTTTAAGCAAAGGAAGACAAGAGCTCCCAGCTCTTGGGGAAAACCTGCACTGCCTGTTAACCTACATACAGACGGCGAGGTAGTCCGTCGATATCTGTGGGTGCTCCCTTTTTATATCATTTTGTGGGCTCCTTTGCACGCTACATCTACCTACGTATGCTACCCAAAAGCTTCGTCTGCAGATTTTACCAGACATTTCGTCATTTACCCACTTAATGCTGACAATGGACTGGGTGAAAAGGTCAGTCTCTCAGGCCAATCGCTTATCGTAAGTTCCATAGAGCAAGCAGAAAATAATGGGTATTGTACGGGAATTCAATATATTCATGTATAAAATCTCCTCAGTTCTCCTAACTTGACGCTCTGCGGTTGCCACTTCCTTAAAAGCGGGAAACCTGCCCAGGAAGCAAGTACCAGTCCAGGATGCAGCCTACTGTATGTCGACAGCTTCAGGGGGATGTTGAACTTTGATACCGAGCACGGAGCACTCGGGTAGGGTGGGGGCTACTAGTTTGGATCAGAAGGCCTCACAGACCTGCCTTCAGACTGCTATACACTAAAATTGCAGAGCTATGGTCAATTTAACAAAGAGGCCTACATATTGAACAGAAGGGCCTACACAGGGGTTTATGCTGGCTGAGTGGTAAGGATGTCTCAGGATAATTATATAGCAACACAGGACCCGCTGGTCAATTTAATACGGCCTACAAATGCAGCTGGCAGGGCAAGGACAAGGGTCTCATACTTCAGGTGTGGACAGAACGGGCCAGGGGCCCCTGTGATACAAAATCTACCCTCCTTCAAGGCTGTGGCAATGTAATAGACCATTGTGGGCAGAAGGAAGAGGCAATGGTAGTACAACCATACATGCCAACAGACCCGATTCAGCCAGGAAACGTCCAATGTTTTTAAGCTCAAATGGGCTTTATTTGATCTGTCTCCTGTCTACAATATCCTCTTTTTCAATGTAACTCAAAGGGGAAAATCAATACCCCAGTTTTTTTTCAAAATCTCCCTCTTACCAAGTTCAAAATGTTCGCAAGTATGGTACATTGGATCATGGAAGGAAATGGGATAGGGACATGGACTTGGATAACAGAGGACAGGAGGGACATGGAGAGGTGCACCAAACTGACCCTGCAGGGCAGGCATCAGGGTTTGCAGCAGCACAATACACCACACAGGGCATGCAGGACGGGAGTGCAGCACAACAATCCATAGAAAGCAAGAGGGAGGGGACAGGACCATGCACATGGACAACAGAGAACAGAGGGGCAAGAGGCAATGGTAGCTAGCTGACCATAATGGACAGACAGGAGAGAAAGCTGCAGCATAACAGACCATAAAGGGCAGGAGGGACGGATCAGGGGCATTAAAATGGAACAGACAAGCCAGGAGGGAGGGAGTAGGGCTGGGGGCAAGGGGGCAGGGCAGGAGCAGCAAGATAGCCATGGAGGTCAGGCAGGATGGGCACTAGAAGCAAGACACACCATGAAGAGCAACAGTGAGACTGTGATGGCATACACACAGACCATGGAGGGAAGGTGGGAGGGGGTCAGGGGCAGCTAACTGACCACACAGGGAAGGTGGGAGGGGCCATGGCAGCACAGAAGACCATGCATGGCAAGTGGGAGGGTTAGTGGCAGCACAATGGCTATGATGGGCAAGAAGGAGGGTGGAGGGGCATGCACAAAGGACGATGGAGGATAGAAGGGAGGGTCAGGACCTGTGCACAGACAAGAAAGTTCAGGGGAAGGGACCTCACAACAGACCACACGTGGCAGGCAGGAGGAGCAGTTGCAGCACAACAGACCAGGGAGGGCAGAAGGGTGTGGCAGTACAATGGACCATGTAGGACAGGAGGAAGAGGATAGGGGCATGGCATGTGGACAGGCAGGGTGGAGGTGGCAGGGACAGGTTACAGTCATCTGACAATGCTAGGCAGGTGGGAGGGGAGTGGCAGCTCAACAGAACACTCAGAGTAGATAGGAGTGGCAGGTCCATGGGACATGGTGGGCAAAAAGGATGGAGCAGGGGCATGCACAAAGACATCGGAGGGCAGGGGGAAGGAGAATAGGGGCAGCAAGCTAAGCACATAGTTTAAGCAGGAGGTCAATGATGGGGCATAGAATTGGGCAATGGAGGGCAGGAGGAGTGGACTGGTACATCATACTAAACTGAGGGCAGTGGCAGCACATCAGACCATGCATGGCAGGAGGGAGTAGGCTAGTCCATGGATTCACACAACAGAAGATAGGGAGGAAGGGGATGGGGCAGCAAGCTAACTGTTCAGAGAAGGCGGGTATTAGGAACTTTATTGTTTTTAAAACATTGTGTCTGTGCGAACTACTTAAAATATGAACAAGTATGCAGCATAATCTCACTTTTATTCAGGAAGAAGAGGACGTTTGTGACTGTGACTCCGGGCTCACTTGGCAGAAACACCCCCTGACCCTCCACCCCCTATCGCAAAATGTAATGCCCGTGAAAAGGGTAGGTGAACACAGTGTTATATAGAACATAGTCCTGAGAGCACGATTGAAAATGAAAACTAGATATAGTGTATGGTATAAACTATGCACCAAAAAGTGTGATATAAGATGAACCGGGCGTGAAATATAATATGCAATACATTGTGCGCAATGACAGATTCATTGGAGAGCGCGAGATAGCACAGGCACTAGCGCGTGCTATGCGATATGCGCCTTGGAGTGTAATATGCACAGGGCAGTGTTGTGTAACCTAACTAGTCTCTAAAGTTGTAATATAAAATATGTGCTGGGGAGTGTAACGTTGCATATGTACTGTGACAAAGATATGGATCCCAGATTGTAATATGTATGGCATAGCACTGTGCGTTATAACATAGGCATCGAGAAAGGCACGTTAGATGGGGCAATATAACCCGTGCGAAGACAAGTGTGGCATGACATATTCACGGGGTGGTGTTACAGTGCACATGGGCTAGAGAGTGTCATAGCATATGCACTAGCTAGTGGAATACAACACAGAGGTGTGTGGCACTCGGCAGGCAATGGTGGGTGTAACACAGCATTGGGCTCTGTCAGGAGCACGCTGTGACTCTCAAGTGATGTTCGTCCCCTTTCCAGAGAGTAAAATAAAAAGTATTACACATCCGGCAGTGGATGTGTGTTTTATTAACCGTGAGGGGGGTTTCTTGCATAGTTTTGGTCGAATTTTTGTCGAATCCCCTTTGAATGGCTTGGTGTGCATGTGTATTAAATGTGCCCGTCAATAGCTACCCATGTTTGTATAAATAAACGACAAGGGTGTCTACCAGGATTAGGCACGGTAGGGCATCGGACATGTCAGAGCTTCACTAGTGGTGTAAATACATTCCACGTGGATTCATTGCATGCATAGTCGCCTTTTAATGAATATCACGCAAATCGTCATGGTGATAGGTACGTACGGTTTGTCCAGCATGTCCTAGGTGTGTCTATGAATATATATTTTTTAAAAATAATAAAAAACAGTGGCCGGCCCTGGGGATTGGGGTCAAAAAAATATAATTAGGAGACTGGCCCTGGGGGATGGGGTCATCAGGGCCAATAAATTAGAATAAGAAGGGGAACCAAACAGCCCCCCTTCTTAAAAAACTAAAATAAATAAAAGACTGGCATCGTGCCGGAGGCCATGCCCCCTCCGTGCAGCACTCTGCAAACGCGCCCCCAACAGGCATCTCCAGTATGCGCCAGGGAGCTGCGCTGCAGCCAGGTGTTCTGAGGCCAAGCCCCTTTTTACACCTCTCTGCAACGCAGCTCTGTGGCGCTTACTGGAGGTACCTAGTGGTCTAGTTTGACCCTAGGGACCCTTAGGATTCAAGGGGACTTAATCTCTCAACTTAGAACAGCCACAGGGCGCGTTTACACAGTGGTGAAGGGAGGGGACGGGGCCTGAGGTGACGTGTGCAAACACGCACTATGGCACGTTTTAAATTGGGGATATAATTTCCCTTCAATACTGAGGGCCCCTGGGGGCTAACTAGCCCACCAAGTGCTTCCAGTAAGCGCCACTGAGCTGCATTGCAGAGAGGTGGTCCAGGCCGTGCCACTTTTTACACCTCTCTGCAACGCAGCTCTGTGGCACTTACTGGAGGTACCTAGTGGGCTAGTTGGACCCTAGGGACCCTGAGGATTCAAATGAACTTAATCTCCCAACTAAAAATGGACACAGGGCGTGTTTACACAGTGGTGAATGGAGGGGACGGGGCCTGAGTTAACGTGTGCAAAAACGCCCTGTGGCCTGTTTTAAGAGGTAGTTTTAATCCCCATGCCCTATTATATACTAGGGGCTTACAGAGGAGGTCATGCTAATCACAGGGGGACCCCAACGCATAATGTTCCCTAGTGTATGTAGGTGTTTTCACTGTATTCTAAGTGTCTTTTAACACAGCACTGGCTCTAGGACTGGTTAGTCAGACTCAGTTACCACCAGTATCCGTCTGAAAAAGTTGAGGGTACAGGATGATTTTGCAACAAGGCTTCTTTCTGCTCTTCTTTTTGTTCTTTCTGCACGTTATCCTTCTTCCTGCACTTATCTTCGTATTTGAGGACTTCTGTTGCTTCTTTCTGCACTTCTTTTGTTTCTTTCTGTGCATTTTTTCTTCTTTCTTCACATGTCCTATCTTTGTAGGCATAGTTAGAAATTAGCATTTAAAAAACCTTTGAAATTCACAGAAAAAACCATAGGTTTCAGGCACGTTATAGTTAGGAATTAGCATTTAAAAAACCTCAGAAATTCACTGAAAAAACCATAGGTTTCAGGGGTGTTATAGTTAGCTGGACTTTTCACTTGTACAAAACCATTGAAATTCCCCCGTTATAGTTAGTTCAGCTAACTATAACTCGCGCGCCCGCAATGCACTGCTGATGACGTCACATATTACATCACTCATGACATGGTCAGTGACATCACTCATGACATCACTGATGACATCTCAAATGACATCACTGATGACATCACTGATGACATCATCCTTGTGATAGAGTGGCAGACCTCCTCTCACCCTAATATAACCTTTGATACACACATTCAAAAATAGAGACTAAAATGTTCAAAACAATGGACATACCAATACCAGTTACAACAACCTCTTCAGTAATTCTAAGATCCACATACACATCCACTCATTCACCAACAGTCCTATACAGTCACTCATACATGTACTCACTCATCATATGTACTCATACACCTATACATCCTGTTACACAATGCCACTCA
This sequence comes from Triturus cristatus, assembly GCF_964204655.1. Taxonomy (NCBI): domain Eukaryota; kingdom Metazoa; phylum Chordata; class Amphibia; order Caudata; family Salamandridae; genus Triturus; species Triturus cristatus. The sequence continues at coordinate 596,695,201 of NC_140592.1, read as the reverse complement.
TCCATAGAGTTACTCACACACATAGTCACTCATGCTAATAAAGAATCAAACATACATTTACTTGCATATACAGTTATACACACACCACCATACTTACTTCTACGGAAACTTACACATACTTAGTCTTTTAAACAATCACTTATAGAAACACATACTTATTCATACAGGAACTCTTTCAATCTCTCACTCTCACATATACTCACATATATACACCAATAGTCACATATACTAGTTTAAAACATATGTAGTTACTCATAAAGACACTATTGAGACAGTCATTCACTCACTAACACACCCATACACACACTCATCCACCCATACAGTCCTGCACACATGCTGTGTTCAACCCATACAAACAGTGAGTCACTCATTCATGCACCTATGCACTACGTAATACCCCCCACCGAACCATGCAGACACTCAGACTGATAGTCAAAAAACCAACTAATAACCTATATAGACACCCATGTAGCTACTCACCAACCCATGCAGCCACTTATACACAAAGTGAGAGACTGATACAGATATTTACATATTTAAACATTACTCACTAAGCCATGTATTCACTATGATACACTTAATCAGTCAGTTACACAATCAATTTTTCAAAAACAAATCATCCATTTAGACACTTATATACCCATTTATTCTTCCATCGACCTTGAGATATACATATATAAAACATATTTAATTTTCAGAAAAACACACATTCACTGGATGATGTCATCAGTGATGTCATCAGTGATGTCATTTGAGATGTCATCAATGATGTCATGAGTGATGTCACTGACCATGTCATGAGTGATGTAATATGTGACGTCATCAGCAGTGCATTGCGGGCGCGCGAGTTATAGTTAGCTGAACTAACTATAACGGGGGAATTTCAATGGTTTTGTACAAGTGAAAAGTCCAGCTAACTATAACACCCCTGAAACCTATGGTTTTTTCAGTGAATATATATATATATATATACACACTTACTGTGTACTTTCAATATTTTTGTCAATTATATTTCTGCAACTGATATTTTTTCCTTTTTTAAAGTGCAAATTTTTGTCCTTGATATTTTAGCACAACATTATGTCATAGAAGCCCTTGAAGTACAGGGCACGTCTAACCTTCAAGTCTGGATCTACGTCAGTATTAAGGGGACCAACACGCTTCTCTACCTGGCTCCTCATTGGGACTCATGGCTAGCTGGTTCCAATGTCAGATTCCTGCTCTGTTGTTGGCCTGGAGGCTTTGAATGGCTAGCAAAGGAAGAAAGGTAAGGTAAAAATTACAGTCTTGTTAATCTGTGCATGGGTGTTTTTAACCCTCTGAGTGAATGAGAAAGAATGAGATGTAATGAGAGTTCATGTGTTAATTCAGTGTGTTTGAATGAGGGTAAAAGAGTGTGAGAAATATTTTTTGAGTGTGAGTATGAACAAGTGAAAGCAAGGGAGTGATTAAAGCAGTGCAAGTGAGTTGGGTTGAGTGAGAGTGGGAGATTGTGAGAGGGAGTGGGAGTTAGTAAGGGGTGTCGCTATTAATGGTGTAGCAGATGCAGTTGAACCAGGACTCAGAGGGATGAGGAGCCTACGGAAAACTATTTATTAAGGCAGAGTACCTGTACCCCAGCAGTTCAAATCAGAGACCCTGTACACCAGTAGTTGGTAGTGAGGGTCAGTTATTCAGAAAGAGTGATAGTGAATAAGTGTGCTTGTGAGTGAGAGTTAGTGAGAATCACTGAGTGTGAGTGTATGGGTACATTAGTGTGTGAGTGACAGTGAGTCAGAGTGAGTATGAATCAGAAAGAGCATTAGTTAGAGTGGGTGAGGAACAGAGAGTGAATGAGACAGAGAGTTTGAGTGCAATGAGTGTAAGCGAGAAAGAGTGTGTTTATTAACAGGTTCTAAGCTTGTGACTCTACTGCTGGTCACTGTATACTCAAGATAATTATTGGCATATGGGACACCAAAGATAATGTGCTGTTGCTGGCATATTGAAGGTAATTCTTGGCATAAGCAAGGGCACGCATTGACAAATGTGGGCCTCACATACTGCGTGTAATTCTTGCTATATGGGGGGTAGACATATGGCAAAAATTATAATGCTAGCATACTGGAGATGATACTTGGCAATCATGGCACATTGGGATTGAGAGATCTGGTTTTGAGAAGCAAACTACATACTAGGGGTAATTTCTGAAATATGGGGCTCCCATGCTATGTGGGCGGTATCAATAGCAAACATTTGGTACTGACTTATTGCATGTAATTCTTGGCATAAGGGAGTACTCATGACCACATTTTGGAATTGGCATACTGGAGGCAATTCTTAGCTTATAGGGAGGGACACCCAAGACAAAGTTTTAAAACAATGTTGTGAACCCATAGTTCACCCCACCACTTTCAGGGATCACCACTCACCTCCTAGAGGAAGTTTGTGGGTGCCATGAGCTTTTAGCTAAATTACATCTATATCTGGATAGTAAACTCTGCATGGTAGGTGAATTAATCTTGGATGTAATGATTATACATTCTCTATGAGGATGGTTGCTAAGCTGCACCACAAGATTGCCTTGGTGTCTTTCCCAAAGAAGCGGGGTCAATGGCAAATGTGGATATGTATTTAGTGCACCTGGCTTTGAGCTGTTGTTGGAACCAAGTTAGTGCATATAGAGTTACCAGGAGGAGTAGATATATAACAACTAACCCGGGGCAAAGTACTATGCTACGCTCGCGTAGTTTGCAAAGTTTGCTCTACTTCGCACTATGCAAATTGCACATAGCACAGTGCAAACACGCATAGCGTAGCGTAGCGTAGCAGTCCTTTTTTGCTTGCTCGTGGTCCTCAACGTAAAGTTGGCAACCGCGAGCGAGCAAAATGACATCCCGGCGAGACTTTTTCCTCATTCCCGATCAGCAACATCAAGTTGCCGATCGCGAGCGTGGAAAATAAACCTCCCGACGAGATTCTCAACGTGGGGAAGTCAGGTTTCTCATTGGGAGTGGTCGCGTATGTTTGCGAGAAAGCTGCCGCTCGAGTAGAAATCTACTCGAGCGGCAGAAAACGACCGCTTGCACCGTGTAAGATGCGGTTTGCACTGATTGCATAGTGCAGACAAGCATCCGGCACTGTGCAATTAGTGCGAACAGCCTTTTGCACAGTGCACTATGCAGTTCGCGTAGCTCGCGTAGTACTAAGTGCACTTCGCATAGCTACGTGTTGTGCTACTATGCAAACTACACCCAGGGTTAACAACATATCCTTGCATTTCTGGTGTCTTTGTCCAGTGTAGTGTCAGTGAATCGAAAAGGTTGGAACTGGCATAAAGAAAGATTTGAAAGATTTTGTTTGCCACTGTTAACAAAGTTTCCAATGGTTGCTAGGTTAGGGTTGGAGGTTTTGCTGCTATGTTTGGGATAAGAAAATCATATTCATTGAAAGACACCTGGTAGGAGTAATTAAGATCACACTGATTAAAACAGGAAGCAAAGGAAATTCTAGATTCCGTAGAACATATAAAAGCAGGCCTTCAGAAGGCAGTACTTTCGCACACTAGCCTAGAAGCACTTCAATCAATCGATCTGAATTTATAGAGCGCGTGGCTACCTCAACAGAGGTGTCCTTGCGCTAAGTTGCAGATTCGTGGTGGGGGTAAAAAGAGGGTCAAACTAAGTCAAGCTGAAAAGCCAGGTTTTTAAGGCCTTCCTAAAGGCCTGTTCTGACTCCATCATGCGGAGGTAGGTGGGCATTGTATTCCAGAGTTTCACCGCTTTCACCGCAAAAGCTCTGCCCCTATCCTGGCCTTAATGAAGCAGGGAACCTTGAGTAGTCGCAGGTGGTTTGATCTCAGGGTCTTTTTGGTATCTGTGCAATCTTTGCCTCAGATAGCCTGGACCCTGCTCTCTGGTGGCTCTGTAGACCAAGGTGAGTGCCTTGAACTCGACCCTCCTATTAACTGGAAGCCAATGGCGGTGCCGTAAATGTGGGGAAATATGATGGCAAAATGTCACTTTCCTAATTAAACTGGCCACTGTGTTTTGAATCATTTGCAATCTGCGAACCAGGTAAGCTGGAAGTCCTAGGTAGAGACTATTAGAATAGTCCTGCTGGTAAGTTACCAGGGCATGGACAGTAGTCTTCCTGCAGACCTCTGGCAGGATGTGAAGACATTTTCTCAATGCTCTTACCTTCCAGAAGCATAGAGAGGAGACATGGCACACCGGTGTCTTACAGGAGGGGTCGTTGTCAAATTTAAACCCCAGATTTCTGGCTGAATCCACTAGGGTAGGTGGTGGGTTCAGTTCTGAGAGCCACCACAGATTAGAGGGTGGTGGTGCCGTCTAGCTGAAAAATAAGACCTCAGTTTTCTCAGTGTTTAACTTTAATTAATTCTCCATCATCCAGGCCGAGATATTTTTCAGGCATTGCTTAAAATTGAGAAAGGTAGCCTCTGAGTGTTCTTTCATCAGTGTAGGAGATTACACTCACACCCCATGTCTTGACTAAGGTTCCCAGTGGAGCCAGGTATACAATGAAAAGAAGCGGGCTCAGCACTGAACCCTGAGGTACCACACAGACTAAGGGTTTCTGGGTGGAAATGAATGATTGGAGCCCGGACAAGGCACTACCCCGCACTTCTACCTGTCTCAGTCTCTCCAAAAGAATTGGGTGGGCCACAGTGTTGAAAGCTGCCGACAGGTCAAGCAATACCAGCATAGCTGAGGCAACCCAGTCCACAGATTCTTGAATGGTTTCAGAGACTTCAAAAAGTGTGGTCTCCGTGCTGTACCCAGCTCAAAAACCCAATTGCGAGTCATGAAAGCAGTCATTTGATTTGCGAAAATCAGCCAGTTGCTTCTGGACTTTATTTCCAGGATTTTTGCTGGAGCTGGCAGGAGGGAGATAGGCCTGAAATTCTAGTGCTCCACAGGATCCCCGTCAGGTTTCTTAAGCAGCAGCAGCAATAATGCTTGTTTTCAGGTGGCTGGGTAGATACCAGATGTCAGGGAGGAGTTCCAGATCTGGTTTAAGAGCGGTTTAAGCCTAGGGGCCAGTAGTTTAAAAAAACGAGCGGGGACAGATCTCCCAGGGATCCCGACTTACACTTGTGCAGTTCCTTTAGTGACTTCTCAGGTGGCAACAGGTGAAATTCAGTCAAGGTGCCGGGGGGGGGGGGCTGGGGTGAGAGAGGGTAAATGAGAGGGCGAGCAGGTTGATAGAGGGAAGGCAGAGTAAATCAATTGAATTTTCTCCTCTAAATAGTCGGACAGGTCAGCACCACTGTGCTGTCCAGAGCCGTGGGATTCATAAAGCTTTGGACTATTTTGAACATCTCTCAAACCGAGTTGTCAGATTGTTTAATATGGCTTGAGAAAAATTCCCTCCTAGTACTACGCTTGAGCCTGTGATTTTTTTTATTGCCTCTTTGTAGAGGCCTTTAGCCACCGGATCATAGGATTTACGCCAGGAACGTTCTAATTTCTTGCTAAGGCTTTTCTCTTTACGGAATTCCATGGAAAACCAGGGGGCAGAGGGTTTCTCTCTTACGTATATCACTGTTCTGAGTGGGGCAACACTGGCCAAAGCAGAGGTGATGCAGCAATTAAAGCTGGATACATCGCTGTTGGGATCACCCTCTAGCTGGGCAGAGCGTGTAGGAGCGCCGGTCCCATAGCTTCTGCGGTGACCCACTTCCAGTTTCTCCTCCTGTCAGAGATCGGCCAGGAATTGGACTGTTTGGATTCAAGCCAAAGATTGAACGGTACCAAAAAATGGTTCATCCAGGTCAGGTGTACAGGGGCCTCCGCTGTGAGGTTAGGTTTGTCAGAAGAAATAAGATCAAGTATGTGGCCCGCCGGATGCCTAGGGTTGGTCACCAATTGAGTGAGATTTAGGCCCTCTAGCGTTACTACCAGCAATAATGCTTGGGAATTTTTGTAATCATCCACATGGACATTGAAGTCGCCTAGAGCAATAAAATTGGCATGCTTCAGAGAAAGTTGAGCGAAGATCTCACAGAGATCTACCAGGTGGCAAGGAGGACTGTCAGGAGGTCTATATACTAACATTCCGGCAACCGAAGAGGAGGGTTAAATTCTGATACAAAAGGTCAGGGCCTCAATGCTCCCAATGTGCTTTATTCTCCTAGTACAGATCTCCCAACCCTCCCTCAGAATAACAGCCACACCCCCTTTTATCCTGTTGCCCCCCCCCAATTGGCACCAAGTAGGAATTACTCCAGGGAAAACCAAATGTCCTCAGCATGTTTGGGTAGGGGTCTACACCTGATCAAACAGGCCCTAATGTTGGTGCTATTGGCCAAGGGGGGCACCATCGGGGGCGTCAAAGTGATCTTACTGCCACTCACCCCACCTCCGTTAATCATCAGTTTAAAGAGGCATGTGCTGCGTCAGTGATCAGAGTCAACTGTCCCCAGATCTACCTTGGCCTTTGTCAAGCAGACCAATTTGTCCAAATTGAGCAGTTGCTCTCTAGACCAAATAATGAGGGTCAAATTAGAAATTCAAGCATCGTGGCTGGCGCTGACCGCGGTCCGGACACAGACGGGCGCAGACGGGCAGTCTTGCGCCCGCTACGTGCGTCCACATCAAGGCTCCCATTTAAATAGGGGGTTTAGGCCGGCCGTTCGACAACTAGACCACCGACACTAGATGGCGCTCAAAAATGTCCCAACTAGGACGACTGAAAATGACCGCACGCAAAGCGGCAAGCAGCTAAGTCAAGAGCCCCTCTTCACCAGCACTACCCAGGTGAGAGGGCTAGTGCAAATTTTAGCTTTGGAAAACGTGAGGAATGCAAAATAAGAGGTCAGAGCTCCTGCACCCTGCAACACGCAGCAGTGCAGGAGCTACACTCATACCTTAATGAAGTTTACCCCTGTAATGAAGCAATAGAGAATTGTTCAAAAAAATTAAAGCAAATTAAATAGCAGTTTTAAAATAATGAATCACATAGGTAGGCAACAGGAATAGAAAAATGGGGCAGTACGGCCCACAATTACCCCCACTGCAGTCTGCCACTTGGAAGAGGAGCAAGAAACAGGAGGGATCATGGTTGATTACAAAAAAAGTAGTCAAAAGAAATCTGCCCCTTTTCGGCACACGTACAAATAACCTCACAAACACATACAAGTATCAGACTGAATCAATCACCAGAACAAGACACTAAATTCTGAACCTTAGTCACACATTGTTGTATGTACAAAATACTCTATTTTATTAAAAACATCACATAATAAAAATTGTAAGACAGTTACAAACCAATAAAATCAAACATTGAGCTTGTTGTGCAATAAGCAGACAGTACAAATTACAGTAAAAAACAATTGAAAACAAAGGGAGAACACAGGTAAGAAAAAATATTTATTTATCAAGCGGAATGCGCTGAATGTAGCGGAGGAATGAGGCCTTTTATTCTGCCTTACTGCCTTCTACTGTATGATACCATTTGGGTTCCGAAGGTATATAGGCAGGTTTATATACTATATTGCTCTTCTGTAGGATACGACTGATGCTGTGCTTGTTAAAAAAAAACCTTCATGAGGAGCCGTTACATAGATCCCCGATGAATAAGGAAGCTCTCGATGACGCTTCGATTTTAGAGATTCTACGATTTCTGGTTCCAAGAACGTGGATACCTTTACCTCATCTTGGGAGCGACGTATGTCAGTCGTATCCTACAGAAGAGCAATATAGTATATAAACCTGCCTATATACCTTCGGAACCCAAATGGTATCATACAGTAGAAGGCAGTAAGGCAGAATAAAAGGCCTCATGCCTCCGCTACATTCAGCGCATTCCGCTTGATAATTATAAAGAAAGAAGTCTACTAATACCTACCTCTTGGATGTATTAGCCAACTTATAAGATTTTCTGTACCGTGGGAGATTAGAATAACATTGTCCTGAAGAAGGTGGTCCTATATCTCTAGCCCTCCACCGAAACACGTCGACGCAAGTTCAAAAGGCAGACTGTAGACTGGAGTGACATCTGTTTTCGATAAAAATAATTAACAGTATCTATACTGCAGCGGCGGTTTTCTGTAACGGGCGGGCGGGCGGCGCCCTCCCTTTCGTGATCGCTGCCCGCCCGTCGCCTCGCTCGGCAGCTGCGCTGCATTTCAATTATTTAAAATCAGAAGCGGAACGGTGCGCACGCGCCCAGCCTACCTGCCAGTGCCCAATTACAGCGAAGTCCTGCTGCTGCCTGCTTGCGACGCTCGGAGTCAGACTCCAGCATCATTGCATCACGCAGGCCAGGCAGCAGGGCAGGCACAGAATTCATGGAGTGTGTGGGGCAAGTTTGTGACACATGCGCTCTGCGCATGTGTCACAAAAAGAAACTTTCGATCTACCGGGCGGACATAATGTCAGCCCGGTAGTTATATTGACAGCCCAGTTAGGGCCCGCGGCCCCTCCCACTTATGACGCCAGTAAGGTGTCAATTCCAGAGCAGCCTCGGGCGGGTACTGTATAAGCCCGAGGCTGCATTAGTCACCACGTTGCCCTGCCTCACCCCTCCCTTTCACCAGTCGTCACTGGATGGGGTGGGGTCAAGCATAACTGATCCCACCCATCTCTATGACGAGTTGGGAAAGGTAGGGTTTTTTTTATTTTTCGTTATTACAATAATGATTTCCAGCATTATTGTAATAACTTAATATAAAGTGATTAAAAAAATAATAAACTCACACACATTTCCTTGTGTCACAGAGTCATGAGACTTAACTCATGACCCTGTGAGGTGGAGTCACATGATACATGCTGCTTTCACTTTCAGTTCCACTGAACCAGCAGCAGCTCTGATTTGAAGGTGGCAGGAGCAGGTCCAGAGACGCACAAAGCACACAGCAACCAGCATCGAGGCCATCAACTAGCTGACTAAGACAGAAGCAGCTGCCTGATAAGGTAAGTGTGAAATAATAATTTTGTACTTTTAATTTTTTGTGCAATGTTTGCATTGTTTAAATATGCTGCTTTATATAATTATTTTAGCATATTGCCCAGTTGGTTGACCAGGTCTAGTATAATGCTCATGAGTGCATTAAAAAAATATAGCAAGGGTTAAATATGATATTAACCCTTGCAAGTTTTTTAAATGCACTCTATGGGGCAGATTTATGAGGGACTTGCGCCCCTTTTACGCCGCTGCAGCGGCGGCGTAAACCCTGCGCCACGTTGCGCCACATTTACATCGTGACGCATCTATGGAGATGCATCACGGTGTAAAGCCCTGCGCCACGTGAAACCTGCGTCAGGTTTCACGTGGGCGTTTCGACTCAGGGGGGGGCGTTCCGTCGCAGGAACGCCCCTGAAAAGTGACTCAGCGAAATCTATAAGATTTCACTGAGTCACTTTCCCAACGCTGATGCGTCAAAACCCTGCACCTGCTTGAAGCAGGCGTAAGGCTTGACGCACCATGTTAGGGATAGGGTAGGTTGGAACAGTGCTGGAGTTGCGTCGCGCTTGCGACGCAACTTCATCACTGCGCCAACCTTACGCTGGCAGATGCGTCACGTATCTGCTTGCCCTTGCGCCACGATGCACCGCATTGTAAATGCGGCGCATCTGCGGTGGCGCATGGGCAAACTTGCGTGACGCATCTTCCCTGGCGCATCCATGCTGATTTGCAGGGATGCGCCAGGGAACATAAATCTGCCCCTATGTCTGATGCAAAGCGGATCATGTAATATGCAGGTGACAATATTTTTACTTTATGTTGCCAGATAAGTGGGTCACTGCTTTTAACACAGAGATAGTTGTTATCGACAGTTCATAAATCGTAATCCTTCTAATATAGCACAGTGAGCTATAAACAACATGCAACTCTTACACCTTGTGTCCCTCACTCACTTATGTAACACAACCTGTACATTCATTTACACACTCATTTTCATAAAGCGCAACTCCTTACCCATAAGTGTTTCAAGCAGTTTGGGGGTGAGGGGAGCGGGTGAGAGGAGCTGCGGTTCAGTCGAAGAGCCAGGTCTTGAGGTCCTTCCTGAATTGGTCCTTCCTGAATTGCGGACGTAATGGTGATTGCCGGAAGTGGACAGGCAGGGAGTTCCAGGAGTTAGGAGAAGGATCTTTCTCCAGCAGTGGTCTTGCTGATACGTGGTATGGTGGCCTGGCCCAGTTGGATGGAGTGGAGATGTCTGGTGTATGTGTAGAAGGAGAAGTGGTTGTTGAGGTATCAATCCATCATGTGTTTGTTAAACGCGACTACTCAGCAGTAAGGGTCTCAAGGAGGAGGGGATGTGCAGGTTCCAGTCCATCAAGGAGGGGGTCTGTCGAAAAGCCAAGATTTTTAGGTTTCGCGTGAAGATGGGAGTGATAGTGTCTAAGGTGGAGCGGTAAGGCATTCCAGGCTCTGGCCGCGAGGAAGAAGAAGGAGCGGCTTCCCGATCTGGTTTTTCTGGCACGGGGGACAATGGCGTAGGAGAGCTGGGCTGATCGTAGGGCACTTTTGGGTGAGTGGAATTTGAGTCGGCTGTTTAGGTATGCTGGTCCGGTGTTGTGGCGGGCTTTATGTGCGTAGGTGAGAATCTTGAAGGTGATTCTAGCCTCGATGGGGAGACAGTGGCGTGTGAGCAGGTGCTGGGAGATATGGCAGTGTCTTGGCAGGTTGAGGACCAATCTTGCGGCGGCATTCTAGATGTTTTATAGTTTGCGGGAAAGGTATTTGTTTATTCCGGCGTAGAGTGCGTTGCCGTAGTAGTATCTGCTGGTGATGAGGGCGTGAGTGACGGTATTTCTGTGCTTGAGGGGGATCTATTGGAAGGTCTTAGATAGGAGGCAGAGGGTGTGAAAGGAGAATGCAACGGAGTTGACCTGGCGGTCCATTTTGAGCTCGGAGTCCAGGATGATCCCAAGGTTGCGTGCGTGGTCCATGGGTGGGTGGGCTTCCGAGGGCGGGAGCCACTAGGTGTCGTTCCAGGCGTCGGGGTGTGGGCCCATGATGAGTACTTCTGATTTGTCAGTGTTGAGTTGTAGGCAGCTGCTTTTCATCCATTTTGCAACAGCTTTCATGCCTTCTTGAAAGTTGTGTTTGGCTGCATTGGGTTCGCTGGATAGGGATAGAATGAGTTGGGTGTCGTCTGTGTATGAAACAATGTTAAGTCCATGGGTTCTGACGATGGGGCGAGCGGAGCTATCTAAACGTTGAAGAGCCTTGGGCTGAGGGAGGACTCCTGGGGGACTCCGCAGGTGGTTGGTGTAGGGTCCGAGACGAAAGGTAGGAGTCTGACCCGCTGTGTTCTGCCGGAGAGGAAAGAGTGGATCCAGTCGAGGGCCTTGTCCCGGATCTCTAAGTCATGGTGGGGATGCACTGCAAGATCTTATGAAGTAGATGGAGCGTGCGGAAATAGGAGGTTGAAACGGCGTTGATTTGGGGGTTTATTGAGAGCGAGGAGTCCAGGAAGATGCCAGGGTTTTGCGCGTGGTCAGTGGGTAGTGGTCATTGTGGGCCCCCTCTGTGTGTATAGGGAGGTGCACTGGGGGGTACCATGAGTTCCATGCACCAAATGGCAGGCACTGCACGGTGCCTGCCACGTGGTGCAGAGATATGCTGGGCATGCTCTTTTGACATTGCAGACGGTGCTGCAGCCAGCAGCACCGTCCGCAATGTTAAAAGGCCAGGATGCACCCGCAGTATGGCTGACACATCCTAATTGCACTGGTGGGAATGCCGCACGTCTGGCGGGTGGTCAAAACCATCATAATGAGCCCCTTAGGTCTTGTTTGAGCTAAGCTTGAGGCAGCTGTCCTTCATCCAGGTGGAGACTGCTTTATCTCCTTGTGGAAGTTGCTCTTGGTGGCTGTGGGTTCTTCTGTGAGGGAGAGAATCAGCTAAGTATTGTCGATATAGGAGACAATGTTGAGACTGCGGTTTCTGATGATGGCTGCAAGTGGAGCCCTGTAGATGCTGAAGAGGGTGAGGCTCAGGGAGTATCCCTGAGGCCCTTTGCAGCTGATCTCAGTGGGTTTTGAGTTTAATGGTGGAAGTCTGACTCTCTATGTTCGGCCGGTGAAGGAGTTGATCCATCCAGGGCTTTATCGCGGATGCCAGCGACGTGGAGTCTTGCTCAGAGGGTTTGGTGGGAAACGGTGTTGAAGGAGGCTGAGAGGTCCAGGAGGATAAGGGCAGCTGCTTCACCTCGGTCGAGGCATTTGCATCTAGGTGTGAAGCTCTAGATAGCTCCCTGGAACAAAAGAATGCCAATGGCCCTTTAAATTTGGCCTGATAGAATCTGATAAGCCCCCCCACCCCCTTTGCACGTTGCTGCTTGGAATGAAAGCAGACAACCTGGAGACGCTGCTGAATGTGTACCTCTTACAAATGGGGAGTTTGGTTGGCTAGGGTATACACCTAATCCAGCAATAACCCACCATTATAGTCAGATTAATTCAGATACACATGTAAGATTACCTCTGGTCATCATCTGGTAGCTTGGCGAAGAGCAGGCAGGCTTATCAAAGAGGCAATGTGTAAAGTATTAGTGCAACACATAGTAAAGTAACACAGTAAAAGACACCACAAAAAAACTTCACACCAGTTGTAGAAAAAGAGGCCATCTTTATCTAATTAAAGCTAAGCCTAAAGGACAACAGTCTAATAAGTGTATTAAGAATTATGCCAGTAGTAAAGTTAATTGCTCATTCTCCAGGGCCATCACAAAGCAAAGATGCAGGTGCTCCCTTTGAGGGAGTAATAGTAACATAGTATCCTCAAATGAGTCCACTGGTCACCTCCGCCTCGGAAAGGTCTTCAATGCAATGGGGGTTGAAGTCAGGCCGTGGGCCCTCGAGAGAGTACCTGGGGCTTGGAGTCGCTGCTCTGGCTGTCTGCGGTCTCGCACACGGAGTCCACGGGGCGGGAAGTTGAGTTGGGTACCAGCATGGCCGAAGGAGCACAGTCAGGTCTATGGCCCCATCCTGCTGTGTTGGAAGGCCTCACACATGGAGCCAATGTTGGTAAGAGGCACAGAGGCAGGCAGGGCTAGGGTTCAGCCACAGTAGAGTCACATGAGGTGTTCCCATGACTCTGCTCACTAAACCAACAGGATTCTAGAGTTCATGCACAGCACCACAGGCACTCACTGCAATGCACACATACTAAAACATACACACACATTGTTCCACATATATTCGTTTAAACGTGTATGCACTTCTTTGCAGAAACCAGCAACTTTACACAAAATTACACAAATCACAATGCTTGCAGAGACCCAGGATCTCACTTGCACTCATGCACATTCTATTAAAACCACCTGAATTTATTATCTTAAATGTTTGTGTTTATTTGTTTTGTGTAAAAGAGTATTGTACAGGTAGCACATTTGCTAGAAACATTACATGAATACAGTGCAGTAATTGTTGGTAATAATTCTTGTTTTAATTCTTTTAGCACATGAGAAATTGGAGTTAAGACTGATCGTAATATAATCACATTCAAGATCGGTACTGCGAGATATCGAAAGAAGACACGTGGTGGCTCCGGCCCTGCGGCGACAGAACCTTTATCGAAACTCAGCTTCCTGGTCCTAGACCTCAGGCCAGAAGGTAGGACATGCTTTTGTATTTCCCGCAAAGGTCCACATTCAGCTATGTATGGGTGCCAAGTGTGTGGTCTTTAGGTGTGGAGGCCTGTTGGTTTATCCTAGCAAAACAGTGCAGAGAGTATGAGGTTGAATTTTAAGGGGATAATTTTGTGTTTTTTCATGATTGACTATGAGAAGTTCAAAAATGTTGATTTTTAAATCTTTTATTATTGTATGCTCTCTTTCATTTATCTAACTAGCCTAATAATCCCTTACTATCCCTTAATGCTTACCGTCCCTAAAGATATTAAACCCCAAACTGCCCATACATTCTGTCGTTTCTTGATGCATAATAAATGGACTACTCTTTAATGCTACCCTGATTCATAATAGCCCTGAACTACTCCTTAGTGCTACCCTAAAATCCCGTAATTATCCATTAACGCTAACTTGACCTGAATCATTACAATTCATTGCTAGTCTCCTGACCCTTATTTTAGATGCTCCTGTCTACTTTGGGAGGATGGCCCTTAGCCCTGCTACCAGTACACTTATGTTTCTTGTATAATGCATGAAAGCCACTACTTATTTTCATTCTATTTTTTCAGTCAACAATGTTTTTCACACCAATGTTTTTCAGTCTACTTTTTCCGTACCATGGGGCAGATTTACGTTTCCTGGCGCATCCCTGCAAATCAGCAGGGATGCGCCAGGGAAGATGCGTCACGCAAGTTTGCCCATGCGCTATTGCAGATGCGCCGCATTTGCAATGTGGTGCATCATGGCGCAAAGACAAGCAGATGCGTGACGCATCTGCTGGCGTAAGGTTGGCGCAGTGCTGAAGTTGTGTCGCAAGCGTGACGCAACTCCAGCACTGTTCCAACCTGCCCTATCCCTAACATGGTGCGTCACGTCTTACGCCTGCTTGAAGCAGGCATAAGGATTTGACGCACCAGCGTCGGAAAAGTGACTGCGTGAAATCTCGTAGATTTCACTGCGTCACTTTTCCGAGGGTTTTGTCGACGTAACGCCCACCCTGCATACATTAAACCTGACTCAGGTTTAATGTGGCGCAGGGCTTTACAACGTGACGCATCTCCCTAGATGCGTCACGTTGCAAATCTGTCGCAGCATGGCGCTAGCTTTGCGCCGCCGCTGCGTCACAAATGTGATGCAACGGCAGCGCAAAAGTGGCGCACAGGGCTTGTAAATCTGCCCCAGAGTTTGTACAGTGAGTAGGATATATAAAATCTATCTAATGTGTTGTGACAGTGTGACTCCTGTCCATTTAGTAATAGGATCACTAATATGACTAGCACTGTCTAAAGGATGTAATTATAGTCTGTCTTGTGTGTAGAATACCTCCATCCATATATTTTTTGAATTTGGAAATAGTCTAACTGCAATGGTAAACTCTTAATTGGAAAAATATACATTTATTTTGCTGTGCTTGGTACAGACGGCTGCTGGATATATCAGAGATCTGCCTAGAACTCTTTTAAAGGGTATTGCTCAATGCAAGTCGTATGCTTTTTACAGAAAATTTCAACATGTTTTGTATTATTTGCCATCAGATGTCAAGTCCAAATGTATAAGTACTTTGTTTTAGGTTTACTCCTAACATATACTGATTTTATCCTTCTAATAGTAATTCAAGGACCCCATAATTGGAATATACCCTTTAAATTCTAGGCAGATCACTGAATTGACATGCTTAAGCTTTTCAATCGCCACTGGTGTTGTGCATGCAATGGCACCTAGCCTCAAAGCTTACATCATATTTTAATTATTAACAGGATCCCAGGAGGAATTCTGAACTAGTTACAAGGCTATACCGCTTGGGGGACAGCTGTACGTGCTGCTGCAGTTGCATTCCTGTCAGAATGAGGATGGATGACTAATTGCTGTTACTATTGTGTGCATGACAATTCATATTAGTGTATTCATTATTTTGCTTGATATAGTTTTTGTGTCTTCAACCTAGGGAATATTTAAAAACAGGTTAGGTTTTCTATTTCCAGTCTGATCTATTGCTAGATACAATGAACACAGTTGACAGTTTACTCGTACACCCCTTTTTGGGCTTGACACATGCTGATAAACTGCAAGTGAAAACATTAGGAGCTGATAAACCTGAAATTAAAATTGAGCAGTCTGCAAAAGATAGGGGACAGGGTTATACACGTCGGTTTACCAGAACATGGTATGATAGGATAGAGTGGCTTACTGGTAGCGCTTCTAAAAATGCTTTATTCTGTTTCCCTTGCTTACTTTTTGGAGGTGAAGTTGCCTGGACAAAAACAGGAGTTACTGACCTAAAGCATCTGGCTGAAAAAATAAAAAAACATGATTCCTGTAAATCTCATTTGACAAATATGTTGAAATTATCTCTTTTCGGAAAATCGGACATTGTACAGCAATTGAACGAAGCATACCGTGTGGGAGTAAGAAAACATAATGCAGAAGTGGATAAAAACCGATACATTTTATCAAAATTGATTGACTGTATTCGTTTTTGTGGTGCCTTTGAATTGGCATTACGGGGCCATGATGAAACTAAAGAGTCTCTAAATCCTGGCGTGTTCGGGGGCCTTGTTGATTTTGTCTCCAGCATTGACAGTGCTATGGAAACACATTTAAGAACAGCCACAGTGTTTAAAGGCACGTCTAAAACTATTCAGAATGAATTGCTGGACTGTATGCTGGAAGTGATAAGAGAATATATTACACAGCAGTTGAGAAGCACTGATTATGTAGCTATCCAAGCTGACGATACAACTGATGTCTCTACTAAGACACAGTCAGTTCTAGTCTTCCGCTACATTGATGGAAATTGCAAGGTAGCTGAACGATTTTATTGTTTCACACATCTAAAAGACTCATCTGCAGAAACAATTGCCTCAGCCATTCTTAATGAATTAAACATTGTTTTCCCTGAACAATGTGCTAAAGGAAAACTAATTGCTCAAAGCTACGATGGGGCCTGCGTCATGCGTGGTGCAACAGGTGGGGTGCAAAAGAAAATCAGGGATGTTTACCCAAATGCACATTATATTCATTGCCATGCCCACCAACTTAACCTAATTATGGAACAGGCTTCCTCCAAAATATCTAGAGTTAAAATTTTCTTTTCAGAGATTGGAGGTATAACAGCATTTTTTGCACGTTCCCCGAAAAGGACTGAAATTCTTGAACAAATAGTTTCAAGAAGACTTCCAAGAGGGTCTGCAACTCGCTGGAACTTCAATATTCGAGCAATATTGATAATTTATGAATACAGAGACGATCTTCTTGAATGCATGTCAACCATTGCAAACAGTGGTGATTTTGAGTCAAATACTATATGTGAAGCTAAGGGATTTAGTAGAACATTAGATGATAGAGAGTTTATATTCTTTCTGTTTCTTTTTCACCGTATAATGCCCCAGGTAGACATTTTATATAATCAATTGCAAAAGCGAGACATTGACACTGTATATGTCCAGAAAGCTACTACAGACTTTGTGACAAGCATCACCAAAGTACGGGAATCCATTGACAGTTTGGATTCTACACTGCCACAAGAATGTACATTTGTAAACCGAAGACTGCAAATAAATACTTTGACCCAAGAAGCAAAAGAAGTCTGTGACATTATTGTGGTCCATGCCAGAGAGCGCTTTGCATTCACAAAGCATCTTGTAAGTGCAACACTATTGCGAAGTGACCTTTTTGAAAGACATGACAAATCTTTCCCAGCTGAGGCACTCGCAGAAACGATAGAAGCCTATCCTATGTTAGACAAGGCTAGATTGCGTACAGAACTTTCGGTCCTGTATGGAAGACGTGACTTCCGTCAAACTACTGGTGGTGCCATGGCTTTATTTAGCTTTTTGTGTGAAAACAACTTAGAGAAATCTTTTTCTGAGACCATAAAGCTTTTAAGAGTTGTCATTACTACACCCATGACAACAGCAGAGTCTGAGAGATGTTTTTCCACACTAAAGAGGGTAAAAACGTTTTTGCGAAACACTATGACTCAAGCTAGACTTAATGCATTGGCTATGCTGTCAATGGAAAAGGAGCTAATAAAGGAAATACCAGAATTCAACAAAAGAACAATTGAAAAGTTTGTTCATATTAAAGATCGACGAGCAAACTTTCTATATAAATAGAAAATATTAATCTGATGTGTAATCATAGTTTCAGGTGTTTATAGCTCGGTTTGTTTTGTTTGATAACATTAGGAAGTACTGTTGGACATGTACTCATTCCATTTAATATTCATAAAACTCCTGTACAGTTGATATGTGTTTATATATGTGTGTTTATGTATCTGTGAATTTATAGATATTTGTTTTCATATTTTATTATTTTTAAAAATATTTTTGTTGTTAGTGTCTAAAAATATGTTGGTTTTGAGGGTATATGTCTTTATATGTACAACATTTAGTTATTTTCGTAATTTATTTTTATTTAACTGTTTTCTACTGTACTAACAGGGACAAGAACCCTTCTACCTGTGATTGACATGCAAAGTATTTAAATATTATTATTATTTTTTTAATTGTTTAAAAATATCATATTGGTTTTGAAAGTTCTTAAAATGTACATTTATTTATTTTCATAATTTCTTTTAATTCAATTTTTTCTGCTGTGCTGGCTGAAGAGCACAAGGACCTGAGTGTGGCATGCAAAGAATTTATATAGTATTATTTAAAATAATTGTGTTTGTGTTTACAAATATCATATTGGTTTTGAAGGGATATTTCTTAAAATATACATTTATTTATTTTCATATTTTATTTTTATGTAGCCATTTTCTACTGTACTGACAGGCACAAGGGACTGAGAGTGGCATGCAAAGTATTTAAAAATAAAGTAAAACGTTTTTACCAAGCCTGCTTATACATATAAAGTTTGTGTTGTTTCTTTCTAAAATAAATTAAAGATTGTTGATGGATATTTCTTATATTTTAAGCAATGCATATTACACTCATTTCATAACTCATTTTTATTTAGTGGTTTTCTAAAATACTGATGGACCCAAGGGCCTCAGAGCGCTATATGAACTATTTTAAGTACAATATTTACTTCATTTTGCAAAATTGCCTCGCTCAAAAATGCAAAGCTTTTGCTGACTTCCTAAGAATTAAATGTTTGTTTCGAATGGATATTTCTTATACTTGTAGCTATTTAATGTCATGAAGATTACTGGGCAATCAACATTGAATAGCTGATGCAGAAAAGGAAGTGGCCAGCCTTCATTTTGGGTAGGATCAAAATTACAAGTGTGTTTCTTTGCGGATGTTTATGCACCTATGTTAGGTGTTTTCTATTGGAATGGGTAGAGACAAAGCGGTTTTGCTTAGTACCCCTAGCCATCTTCAGAAGTCAGACTTGCTTGGCAACACAGAAATTCTCTGAAATTATGTATGAGTTTTCTTTTATGAATGCCTAGAAGAACTGATTTTTCAGTCCATTTATCACATAAATAGTGCTGAAAATTGCACCAAAAAATGCCAATTTTTTAAAAATTTCTTCACGGGGGGAGAACCCCCCCGAACCCCCCTTATTGCCGTCGGGCTCGCTCCCGTACGTTCATGCCTTTTGAAATACGCCCCACCAGTATAAAATTCCACCAGCCGCCACTGCTATACTGTGGAGAATAGTTGATTTGGGTCTTTTGTCTTCCTTTACATTTGGGATTGGAAAATATTTTTTCTTACCTGTGTTCTCCCTTTGTTTTCAATTGTTTCAATTGTTTTTTACTGTAATTTGTACTGTCTGCTTATTGCACAACAAGCTCAATGTCAAACACTGATTTTATTGGTTTGTAACTGTCTTACAATTTTTATTATGTGATGTTTTTAATAAAATAGAGTATTTTGTACATACAACAATGTGTGACTAAGGTTCAGAATTTAGTGTCTTGTTCTGGTGATTGATTAAGTCTGATACTTGTTTGTGAGGTTATTTGTACATGTGCCGAAAAGAGGCATATTTCTTTTGACTACTGTCATTTGGTACTCTACCCCCTTTTTGTGGCATATAGCCCCTCTCTTTTATTTTACGCGTGATTACAAAAAAAGTGCAGGGAAAATATATTTATGCAGCTTTAGGGAAGAGAGTAGCAACATCCATGAATTGAAGAGGCTTTGAAATTATAAGGAGTCAGCAGGAGAACTGAGCAACTGGTTGATGGGCATATGGCAATGAAAAACAGTAGAAGGTCAATCCTATATATAATCGTGATGAAGCTATCAGATTAACTGGGTACGTTTATTGCTTGACGTTCTATGAGATGCTTTTGAGGACAATATTCACATGGTAACTTGTGGGGTTTTTAGAGTGTCTGAGTTGGTAGGTGAGTAGGCTTCAGGGGTTGTAGTTGTGTCTGAGAGAGCTATGTGCATGTAGCTCATGTTTGATATTTGATATTTGATATTTGTGGGGTATTTATAGAGCGCGACGTTCGCTCCGAAGGGAGCATCTTGGCGCTAATGAGTGAGAGAAAGCTGGTCCAGGAGGGGTTTAGATAGGAGGAAATTAGATGGAAGCCTTAGAGTGTTCTTCCGGGAGTTTGAAAATCCATGTTTTCAGGAGTTTTCTGAAGGGTTTTTCCTGGGTTTGATGTCTGAGGGTATTGGGTAGTTTATTCCAAGCTTTGGTAGCAAGGAAGCTAAGGGTTTTTGCGCCTTTCGTTTTCAGGTTGTATTTAGGAAGAATGATAAGATTGTCATTGCTTGAACGAAGGTGACGGCTGGGCAAATAGTGGGGAAAGCGTCTTGTGAGGTATTTGGGGCCTGTTTTATTGTATGCACGAAAAGCCAAGATCAGGATTTTGAAAAGAATCCTTTTGTGGAGGGGGAGCCAATGAAGCGAACGGAGAGCTGCAGAAATAGAGGACCTGCGGGGGAGACCTAGGACTAGACGGGCGGCTGTGTGAAGTACGCTCTGCAGTTTAAGGATGGTGCTCTTCTTAGCTCCTGCGAGCAAGCCGTTGCAGTAATCCAGTCGCGAGATTATGAGTGCGACTGTCACCGTCTTTCTGGCATCGATGGGGAGAAGGGCGAAAAATTTCCTCAGGGATCTAATAGTTCCAAAGCATTTGCCAGCGACGATTCTGGCATGCTGATCAAAGGAAAGTTCGGAGTCAAAGATTACACCGAGATTCCTAGCTGACGACACCGTCTGGGGGGGAGCAGCAGAGTCGTCAGGCCACCAAAGTGCTGGACAGAAAGTATTATTGGTGCCGATCGGGAGGATCTCCGTTTTACTTGAGTTACATTTCAAGTGGTTATTTGTCATCCAGGAGAATACTTCGGTCAAGCAGAGTTTCAGGTTGCGTTCAGCTTTGGTAGATAGCTTGTCCAGGGGTACAATGAGTTGTGTATCATCGGCATACGAGGTGACAGGTATGCCGAATGATTCTATCAGATTAAGGAGAGGAATGAGATATATATTGAAGAGGAGAGGGCTTAGGATAGATCCCTGTGGGACACCCGAAAGGACGAGTTTGTCTTTGGAGTGGAAAGGACCAAGAGTGATGGATTGGGAACGGTCGGACAGGAAAGACGTAATCCAGGAAAGGGCGGAGTCGGAGATACCAATGTCCCTGAGTCTACCGATGAGGATGGTGTGGGAGACGGTGTCAAACGCCGCAGTGAGGTCGAGTAGGATTAGAATGGAATTTTTTCTCTGGTCTTGTAGAGTTTTTATGGTGTCCGAGAGTTCGATGAGAGCAGTTTCTGTCGAGTGTTTCGAGCGGAAACCTGATTGTTGAGGGTGAAGAAGGTTGTGATCATCCAAATAGCGTTTTAGCTCGCAGTGTACCAGGTGTTCCGTAATTTTTCCCAAAGCCGGGAGTAACGAAATGGGGCGGAGATTGGTAAGTTCCGTCGGGGGTTTGTTGGCCTTCTTCATAAGGGGCTTAACAATGCCCTTTTTCCAGTGGCTAGGTACAGTCCCTGACCTGAGCGAGGAGTTGATCAAGTGGTTAATGATAGGGTTAACCTCATCAATTAATTGGTGAAGAATCTTGGGGGGGCAGGGGTCTGAGGGGGCGCCAGATCTGCAGGCCAGGATCGCTTTTTTCGACTGCTCCAGAGTGATAAATGGAAAGCAACTGAGCGTGCAGTCTGGGGGGGCCAATGAAGGGGGCGCTGTAGAGATGGTGGGGGGAGGGAAAGTGCTTTGGATAGAGGTAATTTTTTCCTCGAAATAGTCAGAGATTTGATCACAGAGCTTCTGGGAGGGGGGGATTTCAGGCTGGAGTGCTTTAGGATGCGTAAATGATTTGACAATCGTGAACAGGGCCTTCTGTTTTTGGCCTGCATTGTTTATAGCATTGACGTAATAGTTTTTTTTTAGCAAGTTTGATTTTTGAAAGGTAGTTTTTCCTAATCGCGATGTAGGAGGTGCGGTTAATGACTTCATAGGTCGTCCGCCATTTTCTTTCTGCCTTTTTGCATAGCAGATGCGCATTTGTAAGATCTGGAGTGAACCAGGGGGCATTGATTTTGGTTTTGCCTCGGGAGGTGCGGGGGCGCGAGGGCGGGATTCTGAATTTGATTTCTTGGGTGATCCAGTTGTGAAAAAGATCAACGTCAGTCTCGACGTTGCCGGAAAGGATGGGGGCTTGAGTTTGCATTGTAGGGTTGAGGGTGATGTTGTCCTGGATCTTTTTCCAATTAATGTAATTGTCACGGTTTGAAACAGTTTTGTTGCGCCTGGATAAGTTTTCTCTTGGAATGTGAAATGGGATCAGGAAGTGGTCAGACCAGATCTGAGGTAAGGGGGGTAGGGTGATCAGAAGGGGGGAATTTGTGCAGACACCATCGAGGGTATGACCAAGGGAATGGGTGGGTGAGGAAACGAGTTGCCTAAAGTTGAACATCTCGAGAGTTTGTGTGAAGTTAATGGTGTGAGTGTCTGTTTTCGATTCTAAATGAAGGTTAAAATCGCCGAGGAGGGTGAAGAAAGGGTATCTAAGTGAGAATAGGCCTAAAGAGTCGTACAGTGAGTCAAGAAACTCAGAAGCGTTCCCAGGTGGGCGATAAATAAGTCCACCTGAGAATGAGGTGTGCTCACTCAGTTTAATAGAGAAACCTAGTCCTTCGGTCTTTTTTAGAGGCTCTAGGCTGAAAGTGTGACAAGGAAAGGAGTCTTTAATGATGATTGCCACACCTCCGCCTCGGCCCTTGGCTCTGTCAGCCCTGAAAAGGGAGTAGCCCGGGGGGAGAGCAACAGCAATATCAGGGTTGCTGTCTGTTGTTAGCCATGTCTCGGTAATCATGAGGCAGTCGACGTCGGACTCCAAGATCAGATCGTGTAGATCTTGGTTATGCCTGCACATAGAACGTGCATTGATCAGACCACCTTTAAAAAGAGGTAAAGAAGCCAGTGGAGTGTAGGCCGCAGGGGCAGCAGAGTAGAGTTTAGTGGACCATTGGCAGAATTTGCAACTGACTGGGCCTAATATAGACGTTGGGTCAAATGAAGCAGGACAGTGCTTGGGGACTTGTAGCTGGCGGAGGTCGTTGGGGTGATAGGAGATGCGAGAGGTATGTTGGGCAGAGTGTCCTGCGCCTGTCGCGGTCTTGTCGCGGACGGGCGCAGACGGGCTTGCCTTAGGCGCGCCTTCGGCGCGCAGACGGCGCTCCCGCTGCGCTCGTCCGCTGCGCGTCCTCTGTACACACATTTATGTTGGAAGGCGGGGGCGTGGCCTGCAAAGGGGGGCGGAGCCTGCGCGCACGCCGGAGGCTATGGCGGCTGCAGGTAAATTAGCAAGAAGGGCGCGATACAGCCCAAGTGAACAACTAAGCGCTACGTTGTGCTTAGATTACATGCAGTCTTAAAGTGACATCCGACGAAGAAAAACAATGTAGGTTAAAAATACAATTTGGATTAAAAGTACAGCAGAGTACCACCAGTGCCCGGCTTCCGCCTCAGGCCTGGGACCAGTTTATCACGTTGCCGCTGTTTAACAGCGGTTTAAGTAGACGAGGATAAGGGGGCGTGGCCTGCAAAGGGGGGCGGAGCCTGCGCGCACGCCGGAGGCTATGGCGGCTGCAGGTAAATTAGCAAGAAGGGCGCGATACAGCCCAAGTGAACAACTAAGCGCTACGTTGTGCTTAGATTACATGCAGTCTTAAAGTGACATCCGACGAAGAAAAACAATGTAGGTTAAAAATACAATTTGGATTAAAAGTACAGCAGAGTACCACCAGTGCCCGGCTTCCGCCTCAGGCCTGGGACCAGTTTATCATGTTTGATTAGTAAGGTTGATAATGGGCCCGAGAAGGATGGTCTTTTCAGGAACAGGAGGTAATAGGGTGTTTTTGCCAGTCACGCTGGTAAAGGATTTCTTGATTGTGCAGGTGGAGCAAGACCTCAGCGTGGATGGTTGGGTTTATGGCCAACAGCAACTACTAATGGATAGTGGTCATGAGACATGGCCCGGGTAAACTTGTAAACAACTGAATGATGGGGTGCTAGGGGCTGGGCTACCAAGATGGCCGCACAGTACTGAGGCTCCATCTGCCAGGGAAAACTATTCAACATTATCCTGTGCCTAATGGTGTGAATTCACTGCAAAAATTAAGCTGAAGTGGCGGAGGGGACGATGCATTGGAGGAAGTGCTTATTTGAAAGACAGGAGCTGGCACGGCAGAAATACACGCTGCAAGGAGACGCAGACTGAGCGTGGCTGGGTGGAGAAGACGCGCGGGTCCAAGGGCGGAAGAAAATCGCGGGCGTAGAAGAAGACTACCCACTGAGCTGAGGTACACGTAGGAGAAGAGAAAATAGATGGCTACAACACTGTAAAGCTGCTGACACAGCACGACAGAAAACCCATCACACCAAGTAAGGCACAGCAGCTGCATTGCGGGGAAGGGGGAGGAGGCGATCCCGCAATATGAGACGCGAAGCTGAGAGTGTTGGCGGTGGGCAAACCGCTCTCCCCTACCTATTGCTAATCTGTGCTGCAGGTGCGACTCACAGTCCGTCGGCTCGGGGGAAGCATAGCGTGCTGAGAGGCACCGACGCAGACAGTTCAGAGTCATTAGTAAATGACCTCACTACAAGCGCCCATCATTAGCTGCAGGAACATGCACGGTCCAAGTGTGAAAACGACATAACAGCCTGACAGAGGAAAGGAAAGCCCACCATTATACACTCACGCAGAGCAGCGTTAGAGAAAGGCAGCCCTTCTCCCATCGGAGTGTTGGACTGTAGGGTTGCAACCAGGACTATATAATTGCAAGTCATTCACAGCGCGAAGGAAAGTCCCACGGATCGATGCAGCCGGGGAGCCAACACTGAAAATAAACTAGAGGGTATAAAGCAATATAGGAAAACAATCGCCTGCCATTTTGCTTTAACAGGCAATGATAGCCTGCGCCTGGGGAAGCTGCTAAACTGCAACCCTAAAAGAAGACACAGCGTTACAGTAGGGGCGAGACGCAAGTAGCAGCAGTCCCACAACATTGAGAATTAGCAGAGGTGCTATCCCCCTAAAAAACATACTGCACACGCCTCAAATAAGTGAAATCAGTCAATGTGACAGGTGAGCAACGTGAAAATTACAGAAGAGAAGAACACGCCAGACCTGCGGGGAAAGCACCAGTCTGGCTGTCTGTGTAACTAAGCGCAAGGGGTGAAGCACATATACCACTCCTAAACACTCACTGCTGCTGTATCAAAGTCGACGGTATAGCTGAGTTAAGGCTAACTGTGCTCAGGCAGAGCAAAGCCGGAACTAGGTGTCAAACTACTGAGGTAGACCACACATAATACATGATGGGCAAAAAAGATGGAAAACAAGCCAAGTGGCCATTTGAGGCTCACAAGACGACGAGGGGTCAGGCACAAGACTCAGAGCTGGAAGTGGGGACCAACTGGCACACATATCTGATGCGATCGAACTGAAAGCACTGCTACTCACAATGAAAAATAGCCTCTCGTCTATTGAAGGAAAAATGGACATGATGTGCAACAGAATTGACCTCCTAATACAAAGGCTGGAAAAACAAGATGGGCGACTAGGGGAAGCGGAACACACAATATCAACGCTGGAAGCTAATCAAGCACAAGCAGCTGGACAAATCACGGAAATGGACAAACTTCTTAAAGTTATAGCAGCTAAAAATGAAGACCTTGACGCAAGATCAAGACGGAACAACATAAGAATTCTAGGCTTCCCGGAAATCACCAACACGGGTAAGATGGAAGAGTTTATCGAAAAAAGGATATCCACGTGTTTTGGCAGAGAGTGCTCCTCCAGTCTACTAATCATCGAGAGGGTGCATAGAACACTGGCGCTGAGGCTCCCGACGGGCTTGCCGCCAAGGCCGATTGTCGCAAGATTACTAAAATATAGAGACCCTTGACACAGCTCTGCGAAAGGCAAGAGAGAAGAAGACAGTGCTATTCAAGAACAATACTATATCCCTGTACCCGGATTTCACTCTAGCTGTCCAAGAAGCACAAAAAAGTTCCTGCCGGTCAAGATAAACCTGCAACAGGAAGGGGTGGAATATACCAATCTATACCCGGCAAAACTGTGCCTCACCTATAAAGGTAAACAAGACTTCTGCGCCACTCCACAGCAGGCGGCAAAGTTTTAAAATCAACAGTAAAGCAATCCAAGAGACTGGAACACTCGCCCCCAAGTAGTAGAGGAACATCGCCACATCACGATGACGATCACTGACCGTATGAAGACGCAGTTCTGGAAGATACGACAGGAGGCAACGTGTAACTCTCCCCCACTTCCAATAAAGAAACACTTCCTAATGTAACCACCCAACAAAGACAAATGCAAGTTTGAACGAGAAAGTAATCTGACATACAGAGCACCCTTAAGGCACTGAACTTGCACTCCTGGGTACCCTCCTGTACAGGAATAATGGTACAGGAGGCACGGCCTTTGCCCCTGGAGAACACACCCCCAAAGGAGATCCCTACACATCTCCCTGAGTGGAGAAAGTCAATGTTCTATTTTTGTTTTAGTTCCCCTCAAGTTGAGCGATTGCTGACTGCTTTGGTAGTGAGCCATATGGCCACAGAGAAAAATGGTGCATTTACGGACTCACATGCTATAATGTCAGAATGCCATGATAGTCCTATAATTCTGAGGCATTATGTATACAATAATGAGGCACACACCAGTGGTTGGATCCAGAAGCACAAAAGGCACATATGGTGTACACGTTTGTTTTGGAATGTGAAGGGAGGGAGGGTCTACTTCACGGCAAGTTAGGGATGCCGTTGTGGGAGGGGTATTGGGAAAGAGAAACAACTAGCAGTAGACGTAAAGCACAAAAAAGACATGTCAGGCATAGTATTCATTTTACACAGGCACCCACTGTCACCCCAATTAAAGAATCTACCATCAATTGATGGCTAGTGGAAGAAACGAAGAGCAGCACAATGCAAGTTTTGGTTTACTGACCTGGAATGTGAGAGGGCTGGAGGATCAGCGTAATAAGTAACACATATTAGTCTACATGGATAGACATCATATTAATATAGCAATGATTCAAGAAACCCACACAATACCCTCTAGCATGACCCAATTCGCTGCAAGGTGGGCCTCGTATCGATACTTTTCCTCATGCTCTGCGTATTCGAGAGGCACCGCAATACTCATAAAAAAAACACACCATGCGTATAAGAGGGATCGATAGTGGACCCGCAAGGGAGATACTGTATAGCCTGGGGAAGGCTAGCGGCAGAATCAATCACACTGGTGAATAGCTATGGCCCCAACATAGACGATGAGGAATGTTTTATCAAACTCTCAGCGTTAATAGTAAATAGAAGTTCTGAGCACATACTGTGGGGAGGAGATTTTAACCTAACGATCTGTCCACCTCTGGACCACTCGCACCCCTAGTCACATCACTGCTCAAATGCGCAGCGACAAATGCAACAGATTATAGTAGAACATCAGCTAGTAGACACCTGGCGACACCATCACCCCAACCAGAAGGAATGGACATTTCATTCGGCTGTACATGGGAGTTGGTCTAGGTTGGATTTATGGCTTGTCTCCAAAGAAATTGGGATTTGCAGTACCTCCACACGCCATTTAGCATGAACATACTCACACCACTCCCCAGTTCATATGCAGCTTAACCCCCCAGGCATGCTAAACAAACCCAGTATGTGATGATTGAATGCCACTTCCCTGATGGACGAGGCATTTAAACCTGAACTCGAGAAAGAAATTGAAGAATTTCTGAGAATTAATATGGACTCAGTCCAATTGCTGGCCACAGTCTGGGAAACACTGAAAGTTACAGTAAGAGGAATATGCATGGCTAGGGTGGGAAGTATCATTAGAGATATCAGGAAGGCATTGTCCCAGCTTGAGGTAAAACTAAAAGAACAAGAAAAACAAACGCACAAGACAAAGACATACTATGCCCTGGCAAGCATCAGGGAAACACTCTCTGAGTATAGCGACACGGCAGAGAGAGAATGTCTGTTTCGGGGTAAATACCACAAAGCCAGAACATTTTGTGAGAGGGAAAGACCAGGAAAAGTGCTAGCTGAGATCACACGACCCCCCCCACCCCCAAAGCCAATAGTTACATGGAGAGACACATAGGGACACTGCAGCAATAATAAACACATTCACTGCACACTACAAAGCATTGTACTCTTCTCGCACTTCCAGGCAAGCAGAAACAGGGGAATATCTTGAAAAGATAGAGTTAGCCTGACTAAGTAATGGGCACAGAGAATTTTTGGCAGCTGATATTGAGGAAGAGGAAATTAGAGCTGCTATAATGCAAATGGGGAATGGTAAAGCCCCAGGACCTGACGGTCTCTTTATCGAATTTTATAAGGCATATATCGATATTCTAGTACCATTTCTGAAGCGTATGTACGAAGAGGCAGGGCAAACAGGGGAATTGCCTCCATCAATGCGAGAAGCCCTAATAGTGTCTCTCTTGAAACCAGGCAAACCATCAGACTGCATAGATTCATACAGACCATTATCACTGATCAATTGAGACGCCAAAATCTTAGCCAAGGTCCTGGACAACTGACTCAGTTTATTGATGGAAAAACTGATCCGCCGGCCGGATCAAGTGGGATTCATGCCTGGGAGATTCACATAGCATAACCTGCATACATTGTTCTCCATGTTACATGATATAGATCAGGACGACAAAGCTGTGGCAGTCTTTTTAGATGCCATGAAAGCTTTGGATTTGTTGGAATGGGAGCATCTGTTTAAAGTAATGATATACATGGGGTTCCCTCCAGGATATTTAGCATGGGTAACATTTCTATACCAAAAGCCACAGGCCACGTTATTACTGAATGGGGAGCGTACTTCCACATTTAATATATCTAGATGTACCAGACAGGGGTGTCCTCTATTGCCCTTGTTATTTGCGATAGTAATGGAGCCCCTAGCAGCCATGCTAAGAAGGCACAACAAAACGCATGCACTAGACTACCCAACAAGGCCGGAACTGGTTTTGCTGTACACGGACGACATCACGCTATATATACGAGGCCCAGAATCAGGATTGAACAAAATAATATGCGAGGTGATTACGTTTGGAGCACATTCAGGGATCACCATAAACTGGGGAAAATTCCAGATCTTGCTGCTTATCCAAAATACTTTTCCAATCTCATTGGATTATCCCCTACAATGGTTCGACACGGAGATTCGATATTTAGCGATCAATATTGTTACAGATAAGGGAGAACTAATGAGAGCCAATTATGTGAAAGGTCTTGAGTCCATCACTAGGTGGATCTCCATGCCACTATCACTAGCCGGCCGAATTGCATTGATGAAAATGGCCATAATGCCCAATTGTTTTTTACTTATTTCTAAATATTCCGTATTCACCTGGCCGCCCTTTTTTTACAAGGCTCAAAAGTCAATTAATTATATTAGCTTGGGGAGGGAAGCAACCTCGGATTAAATTAAGCACACTCACCTTGCCCTTTGAACAGGGAGGGTTTGAAGCACCAGATCCTGAATTGTAATTTCTTAATGCACAGGCTCAGTGTGCTGTGTACTGGTTTAAACCTCTGCCGTTTATGACTCATCTAGCAGTGGAGCAGGGGTATATGGCGCCCATAGCTCTAGCATGGTTCCTGAGCACAGGGGATAAGATAACCAGGGGGGAAAAGTCCACAGTAGCATGTATCAATGTTGCCTGGTGCGCTATCGCAGAGAAATCGCAAAACCCCCATGATATACTCCCCGCTGCTCCCACTAGTGCATCAACAGGCATTACCAGTTACACAGGAAGGAATGTGCAGGCATATGCTTTTAAAATCGGTATGAATGTGTGGGGTGATATGTATGAGCAAGGGGAATTTAAGCGAGGAGACATTTTTTGGGGGGGAAACACTCCCACAATAATGGAACGCTTCCAATACATTAGACTCAGGCCAAATGTCAAAGCTGCCTCTCCAAATTTCTCAGAAGAACCTCCCACATTGATGCCATTGCATTTGCTATTACAAGGAGGGGTATCCCATGCAGTATCACGCATGTACAGATCGACTATAGGGACGGGAACACAGAACACACTAAAGGCAAAAGAAGGGTGGGAACTAGAATTAGGATACCCATTAGCAGAGGATGCTTGGACGAATTGTTGTCAGCAAACAAAGAGAATCACCGCAAGTAGTAGATTAAGGATAATACATTTTAAGTTTTTACATAGGATGTACTACACTCCTGCAAAAATTTAAAGATTCAGGATGAGGGAAAATGACGAGTGTGACAGGTGTGGGCAAGAAGGGGCCAATTTCTTGTACCTCGCTTGGGGATGTTGAACCATAGCAAGCTACTGGGGGGAAGTGGGAAAAGCGCTGAGTGAGATGGCAGACGTGCAACTAGACTTGACCACGTGGATGGGACTTTTAGGCTATACAAACAGGATTGAAGGGCAAGTGAAACGGTTGGTAGCGTTGGGACTCCTAGTG
The DNA here is from genome assembly GCF_964204655.1 of Triturus cristatus. Classification (NCBI taxonomy): domain Eukaryota; kingdom Metazoa; phylum Chordata; class Amphibia; order Caudata; family Salamandridae; genus Triturus; species Triturus cristatus. The sequence goes on along the minus strand of NC_140592.1, from coordinate 596,664,696 downwards.
GCAAAGTGTAGAATAGCATGCAGATGGGGAAGAGGCAGAGCTCCCAAGTTCAAGGACTGGCTCACCGACATGAAATACTGTCAGGAGAAAAGTAGTATATATGCCGAGTTACGCCCTCTCAGGTCCCGACGTTGTGATATTTGGGAGCCTTTTAAAAATTACCTCCAGCGAGTGGGTAGCGCTGAGGAGAGCGATTAAGGAATACTGGATAACTGATGTAAAGTCAATAAGAATGTAAGAAGGGAGGCTGATAGGGGCACGGAATTGCATAATGAACGAAGATGAATTATGGGGTCAACTTGAGAATTCTGCAGGCTCGGGGAGTAGACATGTGGGACAGAACAAGCGATGACATGTGTACATTACGTAAGCAACAGTGTATTAGTGTTATAATTGTGATATATTACTTGTACTGAGGATGTTTTATTGGTAAGATCAGTATTTAAGAAGAATATAAATCCTAACATATGTATGTATTGTATATTTGAAAACGCCAATAAACAAATCTTTAAAAAAAATAAACTGAATGATGCATTCATTTAAGACTGGGACCCCCACAAATGCTTCAGAAAGATGAATCTGAGCTTGGAGTAGATACAAAGGTTAGTAAATGAAAATGAAATAGGTTCAATAACTTGTTAAACTGTGAGCAGTTAGGAGTTCAGCGAAAAAGTGTTTGTTTTTCCACTAAATAATTCCCTACCAGGAGATTGATGAGTTGGAGATTGGCATTGATAGGACACTACTCAATAGAGAAATAGGCTGAAGTGCAAGAAAATGCCTTTTTTGGCAGGCATCGAATATTCAGTTATGCTTGGTGGAAGTAGTATGAGTGAGCAGACACAGGTTTGTTCATAGCAAGCAAATACAATGGGATTTAAAAGAAACTGGGATGAGATCTATGATCACAAGAGTGTAGTTATAGGAGCATGGAAAGATGCAAAGTAATCAGCAGCACCGAGTAGGGTTAGAAACTAAGGATGGGAGCAGAGATGTGGTGGATGGTCATCTAATGTTGGCTGCCAGCTGCCTAGACTTCTGCAGACAGGAAAGAGCATTTGTGCCATTAGTAGGAATGAAGGTTCTTTTAACTGCACTCAGGGTGGTGACACATAATTTCTTCAAGATATAATGTGGCATTTAGGGATAAAAAATAACACCATCTGAGGAGGATTGTTTATGTCACCAACAACATTACCGCAGAATGGTTTAGTCAGGGTAAGCAGTTCAAACTGAAGGGCAAGCGAGAGAGGGGTGGGCAGTACCCATTCCCTTGAGTGTGGTGGGAAGGTGTTTGAAATGGACAATATAGTGACATCAATCAAAATGTAAGATTTTAGTTAGAACTGATTTAAATTATAGGTGACCATGATAGAGGTGCCTACAAAACATTATTACCTTTAGCCATTTTTATTTACTGGGGGAACTGCCCAACAACTCCACCTGCAATAAACCTTTACAAAAGCCATGGCAAGACAAATCAAGCATTGACAAAGCCAAAAGGCTAGCCACCACTGCCAGACCTATTGGCTGTGTAAATGTTTGTGTGTTCATCCAACTAAATAACACACTCAAGGAAGCTAATCGTATGTCTTCAGGCATACTATCCACTCCCTGAAAAAAGGTGTGAATCGCAGAGCCTACCACAACACTCACAGTCACCGTTATCAGTTAAAAGTTGAAAATGATTGCCTTGCTGCCTTGGTGCTTTGAAGCAACCTTCCATTCAGACAAGCATTTTTCCAAGTCCCAAATAAATAAATAATATATGTCAGCCTGTTCTCTAACCTCCGGCATGGTCACAGATCGGTGCTTTCCATTAAAAGCCCTGCATGTCAATATTGCATTTTCACATGATATGAAATTCCTCATTGCCACATCTGCTTCCATTTGCACCTTTTCTATGCCGATATGAATTACAGCCTCTGCAGAGAGCTGCGGTAAAATGGCTGCACCTGTACGAATTTCGACTCTCATTGTACACTGATCATTATCTAATGGATTCCTTCCTTAAACTCGTGTTGAAATCACTGTTAGGAAAATGAGGTATTACATTCTTAACGCTTTTATTCTGCTAGCTATAATTCACTGGATTGCTTTGGCATTTACAATGGCCTATAATTACTCAGATGGCCATTTCTTTTCCTATTTTCAGTGGCGACGAAGTTGTGAGGGGAATGGTAATATGTGCAGAATCCTCCGCAGGCAGAGGATTGGAAAGCAAACCATTTATGCAAAATATGATTTTCAAAACTCCGTTCTTGCATACAATTATACGCCCCCCTCCCTGTACAGTCAATTATTAGATACGCAATTAAAAATTTTCTATTCCAAAGTTACTCAGTACAAAATGACTCCACTAGCAGATCGTTTAGCAAGTTCTCCAAATTGAAAGTTTGTCGCTTTGGTCTAAAAACAGAACAATTTCACACTTATCAAAAATCCTTGCAAAATCCTAGGTCAGCATTTTAACTGGTTATTCTGAACTTTTTTCCAGCTCAAATGTAATATCTTGCTTCCACCTGTTGCTTAATTTGCAACAGTGTTTGTTTCACGCATTTCACATTTTGTTTCAGCTGAACATCGCTTAGCCCTTCAGAAGCAACCCACTGTCCTCAAACCCACCCTCCTGACCAACCACAACTCACTGTCCCAGCTTCCACTCAATCATTCCCTCACACCTGTCACCTACTGGCCTACTGAAGCAGCACCCCTGTAGACTGGAATATTTAGCATTATTTTATAGAAGCTTTGATTGTTTTTTAGTTCTTCATTGCACCTTTTATGATTCATTTCTGACCGAGGAACATCTCCTGCTTATTGAGGTTTTTTGACCTATTGGTTTCTTTATTTCAGCTTTTGCCAGTAGTTTTGATCTGATCTGCTCTTTAAAACGAGAATCATCTTAATATCATTCACGTCAGGGTTGATTTGATCATACACTCAGTAGATATATCTCTTGGATGTATTTGATGACCAATGAATCAACATCCTGCGTTATGAGTTCACCATAACCCTCAGCCTTTTCCCACCATTTAAAGCATGAACTATACAGACTTTTTAGGCTAGTCTTCCCCGGGTCCAGACCCACTGCTTTTCCTGGGTAAACCAACGGGCTCTGCCCTGATGAAGATGGCAAGAAGACACTGCCTCAGAAGGGCGTTGTCTTTTGCCATTAGAATATAGAGGAAAACATATTGTGGAGTCTAATTGTCAAGGCTTCAATATTAAGGACAAAACTAACATGAAATATATGCAGATATTTATAGATGTACTATACATCACATGTATATCATACCGTCTTGAGATATATGTATATATTTTCAATGATGTTTCTTGACAGCTTTGTTCAATTTTCACTGCACACCAAGTAACTTGGATTTTCCCTGGACTCCAATTTTATCCTTAAGGAACACGTTGTCACCCAGATGTCTAGAGCCCGCTGCCTCGTTTATACACATGTTTTGGGATTGCCCAACACTTCACAGTTACTGGCACACGATCCACACCGCTCTTCGCACGGTCACGGGGTTACAGGACCTGTACACATGGGAGGCGAGCGCCCTGGGTATACACGGGCGGCACAAACACAAGAAGGTAGAAAGACGTTATGCCTCCCTGGTGCTTCTCCTAGCCAAACGGTGCATCGCCATGCACTGGAAGACACCGGAGGGCCCCCCCCCTAGCGGCATGGGTAGGCGCAGTCAAAAAATGGGGTAAGGCGGAGGAAACAGTACTCAGAACCGAGGAAGCCCAAGGGATCCGCAAACACCCGACATCCCTGCCATGGGCCATGTTAATGCATTGCTTCGCACAAGAAACAACAGCTGTGATGGGCCCGCGAACGGTCGATCCCACAGGGACGTCCACGAGCCAGGAGCCCACCCAGGGAGACACACGAGGAGACCAGGCATCCGGCAGGTCGCAGAGGTAGATAACACCTGTCCCATTATCATGCCTCCATATAGGCGGTCACAGGCGCCCCCGCTCCCCCTCCTCCTCCAACTCTCCTCCCCCCTCCCCTTCCCACACCTGCGCAACCCCCGACATCATCCCACGCGACGGTCCAGCTCCCAGGCACAAGACTACTGTTACTCATCATCCGCGACATAGTGCACCCCCCCCCAGTTTATATATCCCCAGTTTGTTGAAGGTTAGTTCATGGCTGCACCCCATAACTTGATGATACACCTCACAGGGGAACAGACACACTACAGGGCCCTCATGCGGCGCGGTGACCACCACGCGCACTGGTAGGGCATGCCCAGACGCAGACCCCGGACACCTGTCTGCAGCTTAGCAAGAGTAAAGACACGCGCCCCCACTGGTCCCCGAGATCAGGAGCCCGCTTGGGGGCGCGAATGGGCGTTCCTGCCTGTACATTTACACACCAGTAGTATTACCAAATGTGCCTATGTATGTAATGTTAATGCAAATGCCAATAAAAAGAACATTTTGAAAAAAGGAACACGTTGTCACAAAAACAAGGATGGCCTAGTGCCGGCTCTCACTTCTAAAGAAGATGAAACTGTTTCTTCCAGCAAGTGACCCACAACTCCTGTTAAAGCCCGCATGCTCTCACACCTGGATGATGGTAACACCCTGCTCCAAGGGCTCCCAGACTCCACCTTAAAGGCATCCCACATGTATCAGCACATCTTATCCAGGGTTTGAAGACATTTAGTCAAACCACCCCATCCTGATGGAATTCCATGGGCTCCACTTGCCAGCTCACACCATAAGAAAACCAGCTGCATCTTTTACAAGCCATCATGGCCAGCACCCCTACGGACCTTTCAGACACGCTTACCATCTCTGGTGGGTTTCAGTACACCCACAACCACGAAACCATCAGACTGCAAACTAAGACGTGTGTAATAATCAAGAAGAAACCGAGGTGAGGAATCAACTGCTTTAATCAGGCCAACCGCTGTCGCACTGGCGAGCAGTATGTCAACATTCTACGGTAAGCTTCAGGAGATACCAAGGTGAGTGTTGATTCCTCACCTCGGTTTCTTCTTTATTATTACACTGGCAAAGAGAGTGGGATTAAAGGGAAGATACAACAACGTGTTAATAAGAACACAGTCAGCAGGCCTCTATTCACCAAGGATCTGGGCCAATATTCCTGTATCCATCAGACTACCCAAGGTTGCTACAATTTAGGAAAGAGTAGAATATGCATGTTTTTGAATAATACTACATCACAATGCATTAACAGCTCACAAACCACCTTTGTTATCATTTGTTGTCTTAGCCCATGCACAAATATATAGCTTTAATTTGCGTATATGTGAAGCTAAGAATGGCAAATATATATGTTCTTGCACTAAATCTTCACAAAATGTTGGTTCTCTCTATTTTGTTCTAAAACTTTGGCCCCAGGATATTTTACCAAACGTGTTTGGCATTCAATGCATGGGATGGGAATCCTTCAAATCTATGATAGCTTCACAGACATGCAGACACTTGACGGCCTGAAATGGACTGTAGGTTAAAACCCCTTGCTATAAATGATTTTGCTTGAATGTCTGGGTCCGGCACGGAGCACACTATTTTCAGAGATTAACCTAGGCCACACAGGAAAAGAAAAGAATCACAGATATTTTGGAGTACTCTTGTTTTAATTGATTAACTCATATTTTTCTGAATGAAGGATTCTGTACTGGATAGTTGGATCTGGAAGAAAATGTCCTCCAATGCACATACATGATTTTTATGGTTTGCGGAAATATTGATTCTAGCTATTTTAGTTTAATATAACCTACTGAACAATTCATCAGTTACGTCCAGAATTTCCTATAAAGCATATGGATCTTTGGTAAAATTAGTGAAATATTATACTGTAAATTGAAAACGCCTTGGAAGAGTCACCCCCACTTGGAGAGGATCAAATATGCTCATTGTGTTCACTAGAATAGTATCATATGGGGCTTGGTCAACATATTTGCCAGGAAAAAAATGTTCTTTACAATCTTCCCTGCCACTGATGGTTACTTACGTGGGTTAACACACAGTTCTGGTTTAAGTTCGTTGCAACAAAGTCTATTCTCTTAGGAATCGACATGTCGATTTCGCCATAAAAATAATTCATTCTTTTTATATGCAGTGCTCCTTACCTTTATACGAAGGTGTTGCATTATTGTGTCACTTTAATACATAGGGGCATATCAGCAACAACCGGCGATAATTATCGCTAAGCGCACTTAGCGCTAGGATAATTATCGCCGGCTAGTGTGGATTTTTATCGCTGAGATAGCGTGCTATTAGCAACGCTTATCTCAAAAGCGATAAAAATCCTCACGCTAACTGCCTAACGTAAGATTATCGCTGGAAACCCAGTGATAATCTCACGCAATGTGGCGTTAGCTTGATGATAGGGACTCACAAACTTAGCCATGATATCCACCTTCCATAGGATATCATGGCTAAATCAGTCCTGAAGCAGGCGAAAGGAAAGTAGCGATAATAGGGGTTATCGCTACTTTTCTTGCGGCTATGCTTCATAGCGTGGGGCTTGATGATAGGAGAAATGTCGCTTAGCGACATTTCTCCTGTCATGTCAGGTCAGGAACGCCCACTTTGCATCTCATTAGAGATGCAAAGCTGGGCGTTAAGAATTCCTACGCTAACGCAAGTTTTCACGCGTTAGCGGGAGCTTGCTAATTAGGCGATAAAATTATCGCCACTTTTCGGCTGAAAACGGCCGCAAAAGCGGCGATAATTCTATCGCCTCGTCTTGCTGATATGCCCCATAGCACTTTAATGATAGTTCACTTTGGATATCACTGAAGTGCACTGCCCACCTTTTATTGTGAATGAAACAACAATGCTGTGTGGAGTGCCAGATATAGTCTGATTATTGCTCACAGATACTCCAGTTCCATCCCTACAAAACTAACTCTTGTGAATTTCCAAACCTAATAAATGTATGTGCAATTGAAACCTCGGTTGAAGCAAAGTCAACCAAAGCTATTCGAAAAGATGTGTACATAATTTCACAGAAAGATCACCTACATCTAATCCTGGTGTTTTTCTTTTCTATTTCAGTTTTTTGCACTGTAACCACTACCTACAACCGTATTTACTGTACCCATGGACCCAGGGGCAGTTATTCCTAATAGGTGCACAGGATTATTGTAAATGTGTCTTGGTTGGGCTTCCAGTCAATAAAATGGCGATGCTCTATCGGAGGCACAACTATGAACTCCCACTCATATTTTACCTTACCTAATCCACTCACACCACACTAGCTTTACTGGGACTCAACTGGCTAAGGTCAATCAAAGAGCCTGGTTGTAAATTCTAAGTCCCTGTGTCGAATGGGTTCAGTTATGTGATAACAGTTTTACCCTGACTAATTATTGTAGGGAAAAGCTGGAAAAACATACCAAGGGAAATGCTAGTAAAATGGGCAAAAACATGTAGATTTTGGGTCAATAAATATTGTGTCAGTATGTCATGCCTCAATCCCAGGGCATACATTGTATAATAGTAGGTTTACCGCTCTCATTAAATACCTCACTTGGAAAAGCTGCATTAGCTCCATGTACCTGACACCCCCAGTTTCACCCACCCTGTAACTGGGCCACTCGATCCTTGTTTAAAAAGCCCTCCAGGTCTGCGCTTCTGGCATCATTGGATTCCATATTACTGACCAGAAGCCTAAGTGGGATTAACAATAAGGTGCCGATTACGATCCGGTAAAAAATTTCCCCGTGCGACTCGTATCCGGTCTTTTTACCGTACGAATCGTACAAGTGCCGTACGAACTGGCAATCACGATTCGCATGGTAAAAAGTCCATCCGAACCGCATTGGGAATCATTCCCCACACGTCCTCGGGTCGGAAAATGTGTCCAACACGTCCTCGTACGATTTACCGTACAAATGTGAAAGGTGAAGTCCGACCGAGGAATCACGATCCATCCCGTGCGTCCGAGGTTACAACCGGATGGAAAAAACACCGTCCGCACCGAACTCCCATAGCAACCATGGAGACGTGCCCGCATACGCGCCGACCCCCCCTCCAGCCCCTGTACGTACGCGCCGACCCCCCCAGCCCCCGTACGTACGTGCCGCCCCCCCCCAGCCCCCGTACGTACGCGCCGAACCCCCCTGTATGTACACCCGTGTACGTGTCGAACCCCCCGTGTACGTTCGAGTCGAACCCCCCGTGTACGTTCGAGTTGAACCTTTCGTGTATGTTCGAGTCGAACCCCCCCGTGTACGTTCGAGTCGAAACCCCCCCTGTGTACGTTCGAGTCGAACCCCCCCGTGTACGTTCGAGTCGAACCCCCCCGTGTACGTTCGAGTCGAACCCCCCCGTGTACGTTCGAGTCGTACCCCCACCCGTGTATGTACGGTGCGTACCCCCAGCGCATAGCTACACGTACACGGGGGGGTTCGACTCGAACGTACACGGGGGTTCGACTCGAACGTACACGGGGGGTTCAACTCGAACGTACACGGGGGGGGTTCGACTCGAACGTACACGGGGGGTTCAACTCGAACGTACACGGGGGGGTTCGACTTGAACGTACACGGGGGTTCGACTCGAACGTACACGGGGGGTTCGACTCGAAAGTACACGGGGGTACGCACCGTACATACACGGGTGGGGGTACGACTCGAAAGTACACGGGGGGTACGCACCGTACATACACGGGTGGGGGTACGACTCGAACATACACGGGGGGTTCGACACGTACACGGGTGTACATACAGGGGGGTTCAGCGCGTACGTACGGGGGCTGGGGGGGGGTCGGCGCGTACGTACGGGGGCTGGGGGGGGTCGGCGCGTACGTACGGGGGCTGGGGGGGTCGGCGCGTACGTACGGGGGCTGGGGGGGGTACAGTGCGTACCGGGCCACCTACTCTGGTCGATTCGCGCCGTACTTCGCTTTTCCGGCACTTTTTGGGTGCCGTGAAAATATTGCCGTCCGGACTGCTGTCGGTTCGAATCGTAATTCTTGGGTCGTGAAACGCTGCCTGAAAGCGTCCCGACGTCACGTCGCAGCATTCCCGGATCACATTCGTTTGTATATTTTCGTCGGTCGGTGTTTTTTACGATTCGTACGGAAATGGTGTTTCCGTGCGAATCGTAATTCCATGTTTGTAAAGTTTTACGACCGGGTACGAGTCGGACGGGGAAAACGCTCCGACCGACGGTTCGTACCCGGTTTTTACCGGATCGTAATCGGCACCTATGAGTCTATTTCTGCGCGCTGTGCAAAGCATATGTGTTGGTAGTCATTTCACTTTCCAGGCTTATCTCTCTGGAATCCCAGCTGGTGAAAATATGCCTCAAGGTGGTCTTCGGAGAGTTCTGGAAAGGACTGAAAGCCTACCTCTTCCGCCTATTGGCCTTGTCACATATAATCTACATGTAACTTTTGACGGTGATGCTTACGTCCAGGGGCGTAGCTTCAGGGTGGTGTTACAGCCTGCGCCCCTCCCCCCCCCATAAATATTATTTTCGATAAATGGTGGGACAGAGGTGCTTTAAATCGGGTATGGTTAGGTGTCTGTCGGAGGTCAAAAACGCACGAGAAGTAAAAAATGTTGGTTATTTCACAAATAATGTGTTTTCTCACATTTAGTACCCTTAACAATCCGCATCCCTCTCCCTTTACACCGCCCCTCAAGCCCCTTGTGTGCACTCTGCTTGTGGTATAATGTATTTTAACATTATGCGCCAGCATGATTATTGGGGAATCTAAACCTCACACTCCCAAGTCTTACCACGCCCCCGCTTACTTCTGCTCTGTTTGCGCTCTCCCTCCCTCCCTGTTTCTGGGTTCTGATTCAGCATCGAGGGTGAAATATCAAAAATACAACAACAAAAATCGAAAACTAGGAACCATTTGCTTTCGAATAGTTTTAATGCTCTGCTCTTTCCGCTTTGCAGCCCGAATCCCCCTCCCAAGAAGACAGCTTGTGATTGCTTTAGAATAGACGGCGTTCATTGCTCCTTGTCCTTTTGAATGGTTTTGCACACCACGTCAGATTAAAGCACTAGGTTATTGGGGGCGTGGTTAACGCCTTACGAAGATGGCGGCTTCTCCCTGACGCTCCCGGGGTCGGGAGGATAACGCCGATTTTTTCTCTCGTAACTACGAGTACGAGGATGCCACAAAGTGAGGACAGGCTGTCTGAACATCCGGAGCGCCGAATTTTGCAGTCGCTATGTCAGTAAGCTACATTTAATCTTCTTTAATTCCCTCGGAGGCCCCGTTTTCGGAACGGCCGCCATTTTGTTTTTTCGCCTGAGGAGAATGTAAGCTAATGACTTGAAGAAGCATGCTGCAAAAGTGGTTTTTCCCCCTTTTGGCTATTATTTCTGCTCACCTCTGGCTTTTTGTTCATTTTTTCACCAACTTTGGACAATCTTAATGATACATATCTGGAGGATACGGAAGGTGCGTAGTTTGTGCAGCGTTTTCTTCTCCGAATCAGCCGCCATTTTATGCATGCACCTCACGAGAGTGTTTTTCTGTGCTGTTCTCCTCAGATAACACAGTTCTTCCTCACTCATGGCTGTTCTTGACAAGTATTCTTGTCTCAGATATTGAAACAGTTTTATGGAACTGCCTCATTTTTTTGGATACGTCAATTCAATGACTATTTCTTTAATTCCGTTTCAACACACGCTTCAATGAGGCTTGTTGATACTTGCTGGATCTGTCAGTGATGTTAACCATTTAACCAGTGCTACTCTCCTTCTGGGCCACGTCTCTGCTCCTCTCACTCACTTGGACTGTTGGACTTGCCTCTTATGGGGAGAACGAAAGGCTCACTTGCTAAACACCCTACGCCTAAGCATACCCTCATCAAAAATTCAAAAGTTTTTACTGCCTTCTCCAAACTAGAGGATTCACTGTTATTCTCACAAGACCCTACGGAGAATATGGATCCCTCTCCCTCGCCAGTGCCTGCTGTGAAGTCTGTCACCAAGCGTTTAAAGCACAACCCGCCTTCTCCTCCTAAATCGACCTCGCCTGTCTCCATGGAAACACTACTGGAAGAAATTAAGGCCCTTCGTCCCTTTATGGAGGAAACAAATAATAAACTACAAGCTCTCACTGACACTTGGGCTCAACTTGATTCACGAATTACTGCAGTTGAAAGTCATATGTCTTCCTTTACAGACACTAACACCAATGTCTCTCACCTTCAATCTCAAGTGTCTGCCCTCCAACGCCAAGTCGAGGATCTTGAAAACCGTAATAGGCGGAACAACCTGCGTATTTATGGTCTGGTGGAGGGATCAGAGGGGTCGGATCCTCCTACCTTCTTTAAAACTTTTCTACCCAAGATTCTCCATATGCCGGAAGGCACCGCTCTCAACATTCAACGAGCCCATAGGTTAGGACGTCTTCCATCGAGTGCATCTTCTTCTCAGAGGCCGAGAGGTGTCATTTTGTACTTTTTGGAGTACACGGACTTGCTAAAGGTTTTGTCAGCGGCTAAATCCTCTCAACGAGTCACCTGGTCCGGCGCCACTTTGTTTTTCGCTCAAGATTATGCCAAGTCCACAGCCAACAGACGTAAGGCCTTTCTTGATATGAGACCTACTCTTCGTGCCATGGGAGCGCGTTATGGTCTTTTTCACCCCTGCCTCTTTAAGGTCACGTTTAATAACAAGACGACATCCTATGAAGATCCGCAGCAGTTACAGAGTTTCATAAACTTTCACAGGACGGAGACCAGGGAAGCTTCGGGACCCTCGTCTTCAAATGTTACTTGATGCTCTGATGACTTTTCTTATGGTTCTTTCATTCATTGCTTCTCTTTATCACCGTCCCTCATGTATTCTTTGGTGTTCTTTTGTAGCTTGGATGGTCTTCTTAATTTGAGTTGGTACCTAATCGTTTTGTTCTGTTTTAACTCTCCTATTCTTCATCGCTTACTGTGCTAAATAGTTTTTTCGTTTTTGTTTTTTGTTCTCTCTCGCATCCGTAGATATCCTATTTTATTGGCGTTTTCCCCCTCGTCCTCCGTCTGGTCAGCCTGGATGGGCTGTCTGTCTCGTGTGGCTTCTTCCCCTCCCCCTTGTTCTCTTGGATCTTCTTCATGTAAGTATGCCTTTTGTTCATATTCTACTTTTATGCTTTTTTTGCTGTCTTCTACCATTGTTCCTCTCCTCTTTTTCTTTTTCTTTTTTCCTTTTCTTTTCTTCCCGCTTACACCTCCCTCATTCTATCCTCTTCTCCCTTTCTTTGGTCATTCGCAAATCCGTATTCCTTGCTTATGTTTCTTATCCCTTATCGAATTTCTTAATATTATTGTTTTTAATCTCTTCCTCTCTTATCTTCTTCTTTGTACATTTCTGAGTTCTCATTTCTCTACTCTTCTCATTCTCAACCCTATTTATCGCATTGTATGTTCATGGTTTTTGACTTCAATCTCATCCAGTCAAGTTCAGAGTTATCACATGGAATGTTAAAGGATTGAACAATCCCATTAAAAGACAACGAGTTCTTTCCCACTTAGCAAAGTTAAAAACTGATGTTGCTTTCCTTCAGGAAACCCACCTTCCTGAGGCTGAAGCATCTAAATTAAAAAGATGTTGGGTAGGTAATGTGTTTTCTTCTCCAGCTTTAGGTAAGAAAAATGGTGTTCTTATTCTCACTCATAAAAAGTTTAATGTATCGGTGATCCCTCAAGAAACTGATTCTGAAGGTCGTTGGTTAATTGTTAAATTACTTATTGACAAAATACCAGTGGTTTTCTTCAACGTTTATGCTCCAGTTTCAGTTGACAATGTTTTTTGGTTACATATTTCTGATAAGTTGCTCTCCCTTACAGACGATTATATTGTTTTTGGGGGTGATTGTAATCAAGTTTGTGATCCCATTTTAGATAGGAATTCCCCAGTCAGATTTGTAAACAACAAAATGCACTCACAATTTGCTTCCACCATTCGTCAAAAGTCTTTAGTTGACATCTGGAGACTGTGTCACCCTGATCTCCGTGAATATAGCTTTTTCTCCCCCCCACACAAATCACAATCTCGTATTGACTACCTCTTTTTAAGTAAACCTCTAACGCAACACGTACTTCAATCAGAAATAGGGTCCATTTTAATTTCAGACCATGCCCCGGTTTCTGTTGATTTTGACCTTCTTCCTCACACCCCATGTGCTGGACGTTGGCGTTTTAATAATTCGCTGCTTGCAGATCCTAATTTTTCCAGCCAGTTCAGTTCTTTTGCGTCGGAATTCTTCACCATAAACACTACTCATGATTCCTCCCCTGCTATGATTTGGGATTCTTTTAAGGCAGCTGCCAGAGGCTTTATTATTAACTTTGTTTCTCGGAAGAAAAAAGTTTTTGAGAAACATTCGGCTCAATTGCTTACCAAAATTAAAAAATTAGAATACGCCTATTACCACTCGTACTCTGAAGCTTCTTTGAAAGATCTTATCACTGCCAAAATTACCTTCAACAAAGCATCCACAGAAGCGGCCTCTTCTTATCTTCTGAAGAGTAGTGCTCGTTACTATGGAGGTCAGAATAAAATGGGGAAAGTACTGGCCACCTATCTAAAATCTCGGCGGGACAGAACTAGGATAGAGTCTCTGAAGGATTCCAATGGTGACATTCTTCTCAAGGATGAAGATATCTTAAATGAGTTTGTCTCCTTTTATAAAACTCTCTACACCCCTGAGGCCCAACCTCTTCAATCTGATCTTTCCTCCTACTTTCAATCCATCCCTTCTCCTCCCTCGCAACATATTGATTTTGATTCACTGCAGCTAGATATCACATTAGCAGAAATTTCTCATGCCGTATCGGTTTTGAGGCGAGGGAAAACCCCTGGCCCTGATGGATTTACCATTGAATTTTATGAACACTTTTCGAAACTCCTCCTTCCACAACTTCTTCTTTTGTTTACTTCTTTTATCGCAAACGGAACATCTCAAGGTACCTTCCAAGATGCTATGATCTGCCTAATCCCCAAAGAAGGCAAAGATCCCTCTTTCTGTAAAAATTATCGCCCGATATCTTTAGTGAACACGGATTATAAAATTTTTGCTAAAATTCTTGCCTTACGTATTGACCCAATCTTACCTGAGCTTCTTGGTTCGGAACAATCGGGCTTTGTAAAAGGTCGCTTATCCTCTGATAATTCTAGAGTCTTTTTTAACATTCTTAGCAAGGCCTCTTCCTTAGACTACCCGCTTGCTGCCATAGCTTTAGACGCCGAAAAGGCTTTTGATAGGATTGGTTGGGACTTTATGTTCCATGCTCTTCAGTGGATAGGGTTTCCCTCTAAGTTAATTTCCTTGATTTCTCTCTTGTACTCTGGTCCTAAGGCGTCTATTTTTGCTAATGGTAAGGTCTCCGATTATTTTTCTCTTTCAAGAGGTGTACGGCAGGGTTGCCCCCTATCCCCTCTCCTATTTGTAGTGGCATTAGAGCCTTTCCTTACCAAAATTAGACAGGACTCCCTAATTACAGGATTCCATTTAGGCTCCCGCCAAGTCAAAATGTCTGTTTATGCAGATGATATTCTTTTATACTGTTCCAATCCCGATACTTCTCTTCCTCCTTTCCTTTCCCAAGTAGATGCGTTTTCAAAACTTTCAGGATACCGCCTAAATCGTGATAAATGTGAAGTCTTACCCCTCAATGTTTTGTGTCTCAAACACTATTTTGATCATACCGGTTTTTCCTGGCAATCCTCTAAATTAAAATATTTAGGATTATGGTTCTCCCCGTCTATCTCCGAAACTCTTAAACACAATTTTGATTACATTACTAAGAAGCTAAAAGATTCTATTACCAAGTGGCGCCCTCTTTTTCTCTCTTGGTGGGGTAGGTTAGACTCTATTAAGATGATGCTTGCTCCCGTCATTTTATATTCTCTCTCAATGATTCCTGTACACATCCCAGATTATTACTTTAAGATATTAGATCGCACTTTACTAAAATTCCTCTGGAAAGGTAAGCACCCTCGGATAGCCTTATCTACTCTCAAAAAAGATAAATTAAATGGTGGGCTTAAATTTCCTGACTTTAAATCTTATCACCACGCATTTTCCCTAAAACAAGCCTCTTCATGGCTTTCCTCGGACCTTCCTACCTATCCTCCAATTTGGCTTAGCATCGAGAAGTTTTTCACTTCCCCCTTCGCCTTTTTGGAATCCCTTGCTTTCTCTGCGCACACTTCTTCTTTGCGTCATCCTGTTATCTCTCACACGCGAAAACTTTTAACTCCTCTCCTACCAGCCTCTTATCCCTCACTTAACTCACTTTCTCAACAACCTATTTGGCACAATAAATTACTACGTATTAAAAATCGTGCTTTCTACTGGAAGATATGGCACTCCAAGGGCTTGAAGTGGATCTCCCAACTCTTGATGGATGGTGCACCTCTATCCTTCTCAGTCCTCAAATCTAACTTTGCCCTTCCTAATTCCTGTAAGAAGCAATATGACCTTCTGCTTCCCTCTCTTCGCCAATATCTTTCATCGCTCCCACCTTCTCCAAATCTCCCTACCACTTGCTCTACATTGTTTCCATTGATAGACGCTTCCCCTTCTGCATCTTCCCTCTACAATGGTCTCTTATCTCTTGCAACGCGGTGCAAAACAAGGACTGAGCTGGCATGGGAAAAAGATTTATTACAATCCTGGTCTGTCTCTTTGTGGGATAAGCTGTGGTTAAAGATCCATAAAACTTCACGAGCGGCCAATACCACTCAGACTCTTTATTTTGTATACCAGCGTGCATTATATTCACCCGCACAATTGGCTTCCTTTTCTTCCACCACTTCATCACACTGCTGGTCCTGCTCATGTTTAAAGGCTGACTTAAAACACATGCTATTTGATTGCCCTAACATTGCTAAATTCTGGCTCTTAGTTTGGTCTCAAATTAACAAGATATTTAACACTAAAGTTCCTTTTTCCCTCTCAAATATATTCCTTGGTTCCTTATCCCCCTCATGGCCTCAACCTTCGCCACACTGTCAGTTAATAGATTTGTTAATTGCTATAGCCTTACATCTAATCACCTTGAATTGGAAACACGCGGATAAAGTCACTTACAGAGCCTGGTGGAACGCCATCTGTTTTAATCACAGACTTGACACCAACTATGTTACCCCTATATCACTAGCAATTAAAAGGGATTTGTTATGGCTCCCTCTCACTACATATTTATCTGCTTCCCCCCCTTCGAATACTTCCATTACTGCTATTGTCAGAACATCGGACGATGTCCGCAAACCGCCTTGATTTAGTTTCGTTGTCTTTTGTTTGAATAATTTATTATTGTTTCTTGCATACTGTACTCCTCCCATTATATCACTATATGCGTTTTAGAGTTTTAAAATACATGCAATGTAATGCTTCATTTTACCTCTTTTGTTGCCCTCGATTCCTCTGAACTCTCTCCAATGAAATTCATATTGCTCCCCCCCCCCCTTTTTTTCTTCCTCTTTCTCCCCTTTTTCTTTTCTAGGACACCGTGTTTATTGTACCCTTTATGCTTAATATCCTTTATTGTTCATATCATAATTACTCATGTTGTCTGACCGGATTTTGATTGTACATTGTATTTTCTTGCTGGTCTCAATAAACTTAAACTTAAAAAAAAAAAGCACTAGGTTATTCCTCCGCTATTTGAGTTTTGTACCAGGGACCTATTTTAATCAGGACTATGCATTTTCAGTGCTGGCATGGCTCCTGCCCTAGAGATTAAAAGATGAGACCCAAGCTTTAGACAATCAGCCTTTTTATGGTCTTTTTTCCCCGATGAACGTTCCACATTTCAGTCATTTTAATAAAAGTGAAGCTGTTCTCTGAGGGTATAGGAGAGAGAATCAATGTACATATTTTGTGGAAAGCATCCTCTTCTGTCCAGAAGCTTTAACTGTCCCCAGTGGCTGATGTGAACTTGGACAGAAAATCTATTTTGAAGCAGTACAGATCTACTGATAGTGCAACATCTTTCTTTGTAATTTTATTTTTAATCTACGTTTATGAAAAAACATTGTGAACATGTAAGTGTATTCAAATAATTTTGTTTTCATTGCCTTTTGTGTTTGTGAGAATAAAGCACTTCAGAGAAAAAGTAATTAATGCATTATGAAAAAAATTACATATATTTTGACCGCCCTTTTCAGGGTCTCTTTGTGTTAATATGATAACCAAACAGAGGGTACTTCCTAAGAGATTGAGGGGCCTATTAACAAGCAGAGTTGCATGCTCTTGCACCACACAAGGTGGTGCAAGAGTGACGCAAGTTCTCGATTAGGTTTATGAAGCCAGGCAAGGCCACTTAACATGGCCCCGAGTGGCGCCATAAGTCTGGAGTAAAGCAATGCAGCGCAAATCGCTGCGTTGCCTTAATCTGCCCTGGAAAGGCGTTCTATTGCTGTTGCATGGGTGTTACCATGCAACTCCTATGATTTTGACGCATTCCTAGTTTACCAGAAATGGTTAACATGGGAATGCACCAAAAATATATGCCTTCCCAGGGGAGGCTTAATGAGGAGATGATTGCTATGAATGGGACAGTTGTAAGCCAATGTGTAATATGCTCAGCGGTGCCACAACAGCACAGCCAGCATATTACAGCTTCCTGACCACTGCGCGACAACCATGGTATCCTGGTTATCTGGCGGAAGCAGCTGTTCTGTGGTAGTCGGACCGCCACACTTGTAATACAGCAGGCAGGCTCGCAGTGTGGCGGTAGTCGGACTGCCACCGTGAGTACAGTGTTCCTACAGACCACCGTACTCATAATAAGCACTTAAAGAAACACATCGCTTTCAGCTCAATTCTCCATCTAGCCGGCAATCATAGTAAAAGTAGAAGGATTCTTCCCTTCTTCAGTGAATTTAGCAGCTACCTTGTTTCTAACAAAGGGCCAGATGTACAAATTAGTCAGTTTGTGATGAGTTAATTGCGATTTTTTTGCAATTCGCAATTGAAAATCGCAAACACCTATGTACAACAGTGTCTCAGACACTGTTTGTGATTTCCAATGGGTCACAAATGGACCTGCCTCATCAATATTCATGAGGCAGGTCACAATTTGCGACCCACTGGGAATGGACAATAACAGGGATGGTGGTAAGCTGGGGTCAGCAGACCACCATGTCTGTGATTGCATTTTAAATAAAGCTAAATTTTTTTTGTACTGCAGCCCAGTTTATTTAAAGGAAAATGGACTGCATTAAAATGAAAAGTTTTCTTTCCATTATTAAGAGCAGGCAGTGGTCCATGGGACCACTGCCTGCTCTGAAAAAATGATTTCACCCACATTCACAAAGGGTGAGGGTCCTTGGGGACCGCCTCACTTCTGCGAATGGGTTACTGCCTCCTCTACGGAGTGGGTAAACTATGAATATCTTGCGACCGCATTCCATTCACAAAGCAATTATACATACCAATGCTATTTGGTATTAGGAAGGGACGCCCTAAACACCTCCTTTCTAATACTGAATCACAAAAGCAAAATGCGATTCGGTAGCAACTTACCAAGTTACATTTTGCCTTATGTACATGGCATAATGCATTTTACCTGTCGCAAACGGCCCATCAACTAAAATGTTTCTTCCATCTTGCCCATAGAGTTCATTGGCTAATTCTTCTGCTTTCATTAAAGAATTGTTAAACCAGAGTGTGAAAGTGTATGCATATTAGATAGCTCTGCCCCAGCCTTTTGCACAAAATAAAATAAAACGCTCAATACATTAGTACTTTTGGACTTTTTCACAGAGCCAACCATGCGTTAGAAGATCATAATTAAATGGCTTGGGAGCATTATACAAGTGTACACAACTTCCCATCTCCAAATTGCTGGTTCTTGCCACCAACCTTTAGCAACAATTTGCTAAAAAGTGTGGAATTACTTAGAGTTATAATTTACAGCTCTGAATATGTAGATTGTATATTGCTAAAGACATAAGTTTTTTCTTAATTATCCTTGTTAACAGTATCAGTGAAAGAGGCATAAGAAATATGTCCGTCTATCACATGGTTCAGTGATGGAGTAGTAGAGTACCAAGGTGGTTGTTTAGACCCTGGCAAGTTGACTGTTGTGCTTGTTGTCATGGTGAAGATCTCACCTCCCCCCACTCTTCAGTTGACCATCCACCCTATTTTGAGTTAACTGTGCACTAGCAAGCAGTTAATGTCTGCTAAAAGTGCTTCCACAAACAAGATGGGAAATAGCAGGGGTTTATTTCTGAAACGCAAACATAAAGATTGGCCTGGATGTGCAGGGAGTTTTCTCCCACCTCATGCATGCCTACAAATTCTCATGTCATTATTCATTCTTATTGCCTCGTTGACTATAGCTTGGTGTGTGACCTGCACAGGGAAAACCTGCTTTGATTGCAGCTCCCTTAATTGGGGCAGATATTCCTATGCATTGAAGGTGAATGCCCTGGAGATGATCGGGATTGTACAGCTGCGAGCTGTCAGAGGGACTAAATGCATACATCTCCATTTAAGATAAAGGACTATAGGTTTGGTGGGGTGGAGGACCCTGATTAGTAATAGCTACATCAAATGGTAAAACAGGTCTGAAAAGGCTTATTTGGCTGTATTGTGACTCAATATATGAATCTGTTGGCATATACATTGGTAGTGGCTGCAGCGGCAATAGATTTATAATACCTGGGATTCTGTAATCCCTGTATAAACAGCATTCTCAAATTTCTTTACGATAAAACTTGAGACACACCAGTCACCGATTATAAAGAAAAGAGGTCAGAACTCGACTATTATAAGATATTACAGTGGAGATCTGATGTTGCAATGCCTGATGCCAGGGGGAAAGGGAGGTGAGGTCACGGAGCAGCTGTTTAAAGAAACGAAAATAAAATGTTTCTTTTCTTTCTTCTCCTCTGTTTATAATAGCTTACAATTATAAGCAGAGAGAATAAGTTTATTCTTTGCATTCCTTATATAGAGAAAAGCTAGAATGTTTCTGTTTATATATTTCTACACATTCTGAGCTACTACAGCTTTTTTTTAAAGAAAAACTAACTTATATTTAACCCTGGGTGGAGTTCGCGGAGTTGCCCTACGCGGAACTCTGCGAAGTGCAAAAAAAATTCAGCAACGGAGTACAATAGAAAAATGCAGTTCGTGGTGATTGCACAGTGTGGACAAGCATCTGGCACTGTGCAATCATTGCACAGCGAAAGCTTTCCTTTTCTGCCACACAAGTAGATTTTTACTCAAGCAGCTACTTTCTCAATGCAAACGGGCCGTTTCTCAAATCGAGCGGTCGCGAGCATACGCGACCACTTGCAATGAGAAACCTGACCCCCGTGTGTTGAAAAATCTTGCCGGTAGGTTGATTTTCCTCGCTCGCGCTCGCTAACTTGATGTTGACGATCGCGAATGAGGAAAAATCTCGCCGGGAGGTTGATTTTCCTCGCTCGTGCTCCACAACTTGATGTTGACGAAAGCGAGCGAGGAAAAAGACTCTGCTCCGCTGACGATCAAGAACGAGGAAAAATCTTGCCGGGAGGTTGATTTTACTCACTCACGCTCGCCAACTTCATGTTGAGGATCGTGAACAAGGAAAAATCTCGCCGAGAGGTTGATTTTCCTTGCTTGCGCTCGCCAACTTGATGGGACGATCGCGAACGAGAAAGAATCTCGCTGGGAGGTTGATTTTTTTCACTCCCGCTCCACAACTTGATGTTGACGAACGCGAGCGAGGAAAAAACTCCACTCCGCTACGTTGACGAACGCAAGCGAGGAAAAATCTCGCCGGGAGGTTGATTTTCCTCACTCGCGCACACCAACTTGATGTTGATGATCGCAAACGAGGAAAAATCTGACCGGGAGGTTGATTTTTCTTGCTCACGCTCGCTTGACGTTGACGAGCGCTAGCGAGGAAAAAAACTCCGTTCCGCTACTTTGACGATTGAGAACGAGGAAAAATCTTGCCGGAAGGTTGATTTTCCTCGCTCGCGCTAGCCAATGTCATGCTGACGATCGCGAACGAGGAAAGGTCTCACCGGGAGGTTGATTTTCCTTGCTCGAGCTCGCCAACTTGACGCTCAGTGTAACGTGGAGTGCGGATGTTAGACCTGGCACCATTGGCGTGAGTCTCCCTTCCATTTTTTCGCTGTGTCTCCTCTGTTTTTGCTGGTTATAGATGCTCTGGGCACTGTGCCACTGCCATTCAGTGCCACAGCGCAAATGCTCCCTTTGTAAAGATGACATATGAATTGGTACATCCATGATTGGCTTATTTGGTTTACCTGTTAGTCCCTAGTAGCGTGGCCTTTGTGTGCCCAGGGCTGGTAGCTTGTAAAGTGTGTCTCAGACCTGCCACTGCAGTGTCTGCGTGCAGTCCAGAACTGCCATCTTGGCTGTGAAGTACACCCACTTCCCAGCCCCTAAACCTTCCCTTGGCATCCTGTAAGCCCCCCTTATGATAGGGCGCATTGTATGTGTAAGGTAGGACATGCCCTGATGTATGTAGCATGTCCTAGTAGTGAATTACACCCCATTTAGTTTTTCACTACTGTAAGGCTACCTGTTCTCCATAGGCCAGAATGGGAGGTCTGGGCTATTACATTCTATAGTCCTAACTGACCCACAGAACATGGTAGAAAAACGAATCTAGTATGCCTGAGCTCAGAATATTAAAATACATCTTTTAGTGAAGGTTATTTTTATATTCTGTGTTTGAAACTACCACTTTTAGAGTATAGGTACTTTCTTGCCTAAGCCTTCCAGTTTGCTCTGCTATGATGTGTATTGGCTGTCTGGTTTTGGAGGGACAGGGCAGGCTGAGTCAGACCTGGGTTGAATAGAGCGACCTGCCTTGGTGTGAGGGGAGGGGTAGCTCCTGCACTTGAATAGGACTGTGCCTGGCAAGGTGAATGCTGGCTCCACCTCCCACTGTGCGTCTGAGGCAGACCCCCTCTTTGTGAAAGGAAGGATGCAGCCTGATCAACAAAGTGCTCCAGGGCTGGGCAGAACTGGTTCTGGCTGGGTTCAGAGACTTGGGACCCCTAAGAACAAAGACTTTGGGGGTATAAATATTTGTGCACAAACCCCTACAAATGGTATTGCTCCTGGATAACAAGAAGAACCTCTGTCCGTGGGACTACAAGAATCTACAGGAGAAGGACTGTCCTTGTGCTTGTGTGCTGTTTCTGGGACTGGCCTGCAGCTGTTACTACTGGACTTCAAGAAAAGGAAAAGAACTTTGATTGGACTTTTATTTTTGTGCTACAGCAATCACCCAAGGGCTAGGAGAGAGCTAGCCTCCTGCTGGAGTCTCAGGCACATCAGACTCCACCATCAGCCTCCTGTTTCCTCCCAGCGAGGATTACTATCTGCAGGTGAGGCTCCTGTGTGTTCCAGGGCCTCTAGTTCTACTGCTGAGAAGAGAGCGCTGAAAATCGTCGCTAACCTCCGTTAGCGAGCCGCTGCAGCTGGTGAGCGTGAGAAAAATCGCTGCTCCGCTGTCGCCGAGTGCTCGCTAACCCCGAAGATCGTCGCAGCACCTGTCTGCGGGCCTGAAAACGCCCGCTATCCGAAGATCGTCGCAGCACCTGTCTGCGGGCCTGAAAACGCCCGCTATCTGGAAATCATCGCAACAGGATCATAGCAGCGTGGACGCCGAGTGTTCACCATTTTCCCCGCATCGAATCCGGATCGTCGCTTCCTCGCGGAGCGCCATCTTTGTCAACGCAGCAAGATCGCACACGCAACAGGCTCGGTGCATCATCCTCCCTTCGCGGCAAGGATTTCATCGCATCACCGGCTTAGCGTGAGCAAGTTTGTCGCTTTGTCCTGCCCGCAACCCAGCGCATCATCCTCCCTTGTGGTAAGGATTCAACGCATCGCTGGTTAGCGTGAGGAAATTTATCGCTACAACGCCTTAGCGACATTTTTGTTGCTTTGCTCCAGGAACCAGATACTTTGTGAGTAAAAGGGTCGCAGAGACCACTGCCTTGAACCAAACATCATTTTGTGCTTCCTGAACTATTTTTCCTTGCAGCATTTCTAAAGTAATTATATTTTTATAGTATTGTGGATTTTTACTGTTATTGGTCTTGTGATTAAGTCTATATAAAAATACCTATTTTTCATAACTACTTGAGTGGTGTCCATTTGTAGTGTTCCTCATTATATTACTGTGTATGGTCATAAATGCTTCACACACTGCCTCTGAGATAAGCCTAGCTGCTCGTGCTACGTTACCACAGGGTTGAGCAGGGGTTGTCAAAGGGTGTAGGCTGCTTACTCTGACTTAGGAAGAAGGGTCCCTACTTGGACAGTGGCCAGCCCTTGCCAACTAGAGACCCCCATTTCTAACATTGGTGGTCAGCGGTGAGGATCTGGACTTGCATTTATGATTGCATACAGTAAGTATAGTGTACACTACTAGTGAGTGCAGACCATAACATAACCACGTACGTTTTTGAGATTTTTGATTCTATGTTTGATCGTTATTGCCAGTTATTGCCACAATGGGCAAGCCCAGATCCAATGCCTTTGAGGATCTCTCTTGGGAAGAAGAGAAATTAGACACCTACAATGCCAAGCAGCTCAAATATTTTTGCAAACGCTTCACAGTCCCTATCACAGGTCTCACTAGAAGGGAAGAGTATTACAAGGCACTGAAGGCCTGGTTAGAAGCCAGGGATGCCCCTAGGAATATGGAAGAGCCTGTGGAGGGGGGAGAGAATGCAGGAGAGCAGCAGGACGAAATTGTAGATTTGGTAGGGGATAAAGCAGTTTCCAGCCCGGGCACTAGTGTGTCCTCAAGGGGCTTGACTCCAGAAGAGATGGAGGACAGGGAGAGAGATAGGCGGCATAATATGGAGATGGCCAAGCTTAAATTGGATGGTCAGAAGGACCTAGAGAATAAGAAGTTAGAAGTTGAGATAATGAAGATGAAATTTGAACATGAGAGAATTTTGAGGGAGTTGGAGATTAAGGCCAAGAGTATTGAGATCTCCCCCTCTGGTGGCAGCATACCAGTAGTGCATACTGAGAGTAGAGTGTATATACCTAAAGAGGTTATTAAGGATTTTCATAAAAGTGAGGATATTGGGCAATGGTTTGCCGCTTATGAATTAGCTATGGTGTCCCACCGGGTCCCTGAGAAGGATTGGGGAGCGGGGTTGTGGGGACGCTTTTTGTGTGAGGGGAGGGATACCTTGTTGGACCTACCCCCAGAAAGTAGGATGATTTATGCACACATGAAGGAAGCTTTGATTACCCGCTATGGTTTGACCCCTGAAATGTACAGGCAGAGATTTAGAACCTGCAAGAAGATAGAGGGTACCACGTGGGTAGAATATGTGTCTTTTTTTGGCAGAGCAATGGAGCGCTGGGTAAAAGGCAGCAAAGTAGAAACTTTTGAGCAACTGTATGACTTGATTGCATGGGAGCATTTTTCTAGTAACTGTTTTCCTGAGCTACGCCAGCATCTGATAGACTGCAAGCTCACTAATCCTAGGAAGCTTGCTGAGGAGGCGGACCGCTGGGTGAGCACCCGTGTTCGCAAGGGTCCAGTGGGAGACTTCGCCAAAGGTGGGCAGGGTCCCCAGCAGAGAGGTGGGGGGACCGGGGTAAACCAAGGGAGTTCCACCGAGGGCCCCAAGATAATTCCCAAGGGAACCAGGCAGTGGTATCCCAGCCTCCCCCAGATAAGAAGCCAGTGCCTCCCACAGGTAATCCTGTTCCAAGGAGGCCCCCTACTTGTTTCAAGTGTGGCCAGGTGGGCCACAGATACTTTGACCCCCAGTGTCCCCAAAAGGATACTCCTGCACCACCCCGTGCACCGCCCCGCCAGCTTGCTAGTGTAGCCCTGGGGGAGGAGGAGATGGGTGCCCCAGGTGGGTGGGACCCCGTAGAGTTGACCCTTGTCTCACTAGGAGACTTTGAAATGGTTCCTAAGCCTGCACTGCCTGATAACACTAAAAAATACAGGCAGTGGTTAACCATCAATGGCCATAGAGTGGAGGCTCTGAGGGACACAGTAGCCAGTGTAACTGCTGTCAGCTCCCGGTTGGTGTCCAAAGAGCAGGTTGTGCCCCATGCATTCTACCCAGTAGTGTCTGCAGACAACACAGAGAGCCAATGTGAGGTGGCTCAGGTTCCCTTTGAGTGGGGGGGGGTCTCAGGAACTCTTCAGGTGGCTGTGAGGCCCGCCATGCCTGTGGACTGTCTGTTGGGCAATTATTTAGAGAACTCACTGTGGGCTACAGTGGAGAGGAGAGCTCACTTGCAAATGTTGGGACTGCCTGAGTGGGCATGTGCTACCACTCGGTCCATGGCAGACAAAGAGAGTGTTGAGAAAGACCTGGAGCCTGAGAATATGGCCCAGATCCCTGCCTTAGAGGGAGGGGGTAGGGGGCGTGGGAAACCGGCTCCCTTGGTTCCCACAGCCCAGGAGGGAGCAGACCCTGAGGGGGATGCCCTGGAGCCTACGGGGGAACAGAGTACCGACCTGGGGGACCTGCCTGAGCTGACCCAGTGGCAGCAGGAAGGGGGGCCCACCAGGGAGGAGTTTTGTGAACAGCAGAGAACTTGCCCCTCTCTTGAGGGTATGCGGCAACAGGCTGCAGCCCAGGCAGCAGGTGATATGTCCGGTTCACATCTGATTTATTGGGAGAACAGTCTCCTGTATAGCGAGCCTAAGGTTGCTGAGCCGGGATCAGCCCGTGTGCCGGTGGTACCCGAGTGCTTCAGAACCTTCCTACTGGGGTTGGCTCATGACATTCCATTGGCAGGACATCTGGGGCAGACCAAGACCTTTGAAAGGCTGGTCACCCACTTTTATTGGCCCCAGGTGCGCAAGAGTTCAGATACGTATTGTAGGACCTGTGAGACTTGCCAGGCAAGTGGGAAGAGTGGAAGATCAAGGCCCCACTCCAACCCTTCCCAGTTGTTAGCACCCCATTTGAGCGAGTGGGCATTGACATTGTGGGGCCTCTGGACCCCAAGACAGCCATGGGCAACAGGTACATCCTGGTCTTGGGGGACCATGCCACCCGGTACCCTGAAGCCATCCCGCTCAGGACAGTGACGGCCCCCGTGGTGGGACGTGCACTGATGGGGATCTTCTCCCATGTGGGGTTCCCCAGAGAGGTGGTGAGCGACAGGAGGACCAACTTCATCTCCCAGTATATGAAGTCTCTGTGGAAGGAGTGTGGGGTGACTTACAAGTTCACCACTCCTTACCACCCCTAGGGTAATGGTCTGGTTGAGAGATTCAACCGGACCTTGAAGGGCATGATCATGGGCCTAGAGGAGCCCCTGAAGCGTAAGTGGGACGTCCTCTTGCCATGCCTGTTGTTTGCATACCGTGAAGTGCCACAGAAGTCCTTAGGGTTCAGCCCCTTTGAACTGCTCTATGGCCATCCGGTAAGAGGGCCTCTGAGTTTGGTCAAGGAAGGCTGGGAGCAATCTCCCAGGAAACCTCCCCAGGATGTGTTTAGCTACATCCTGGCCTTCAGGAACCAAACTCGGCGTTTCAGAAACATTGCTGAGGCAAATCTGGAAGCCAGCCAGGAGGAGATGAAACGTTGGCACGACCAGAATGCCACTCTGGTCGAGTTTCAACCTGGTCAAAAGGTTTGGGTACTGGCCCCAGTGGAGCCCTGCGCGCTCCAAGATAAGTGGACCGGTCCATTTGAGGTGGTGGAGCGAAAAAGTCAAGTTACCTATTTGGTGGACTTTAAATCTCCCAGGAACCCCCTGCGGGTCCTGCATGTGATTCGCCTAAAGCCCCACTTTGAGAGGTCTGAAGTGGGCATGCTTCTTGCCACAGATGCAGGGATGGAGGAGGAGAGTGAGCCTCTTCCTGACCTCCTGTGTGCAGGAGAGAAGGATGGGTCAGTGGAGGGTGTGGTCCTCTCCACCACACTGACCCCAGAACAGCAGAGAGATTGCCACCAGCTGTTGGGGCAATTTCCAGATTTATTTTCCCTGGTACCTGGTGTCACTGACTGGTGCGTCCATGAGGTAGACACCGGGGACAGTCCTCCTGTCAAGCACAAGGCTTACAGGGTGACCGACAGGGTAAGGGCCTGCATTAAGGAGGAGGTCTCCAAAATGTTTGCCCTGGGGGTGATTGAGTCCTCTAGCAGCCCTTGGTCCAGCCCCGTGGTCTTGGTACCAAAGGCTGCAGCGCCTGGTGACACTCCAGAACTTAGGTTCTGTGTGGACTACCGAGGTCTCAATTCGGTCACGAGGACCGACGCGCACCCCATCCCCAGAGCTGATGAGCTCATAGATCGTTTGGGGGCTGCCCGGTACCTCAGTACGTTTGATCTAACGTCTGGGTACTGGCAGATCGCCTTAACTGATGGGGCAAAGGAGAGGTCCGCATTCTCCACCCCAGATGGGCACTACCAGTTCCGTGTGATGCCCTTTGGGATGAAGAATGCCCCTGCCACCTTTCAGAGGTTGGTCAACCAGGTGTTGGCTGGGCTGGACGATTTCAGTGCCGCCTACCTGGACGACATTGCCGTATTTAGTTCCTCATGGGAGGACCACTTAGGCCACCTCTGGGAAGTGTTGATGGCGCTGCGCAGAGCAGGCCTCACAATCAAGGCCAGTAAGTGCCAGATTGGGCAGGGTTCGGTGGTGTACTTAGGACACCGGGTAGGGAGTGGCCAGGTGCCCCCTCTACAGCCCAAGATTGAGACCATCCTGGCTTGAGAGCCCCCAAGAACCTAGACCCAGGTGAGGGCCTTCTTAGGACTCACGGGTTATTACAGGAGGTTTGTCAAGGGGTATGGCAGCATTGTTGCCCCCTTGACTGAGCTGACTTCCAAGAAGCAGCCCAAGATTGTGAACTGGACTGACACCTGTCAGAAAGCTTTTGATGCTCTCAAGACTGCCATGTGTACCGCACCCGTACTCCAGGCGCCCAACTTTGCTAAGGAATTTATTGTCCAGACAGACGCTTCAGAGCATGGGGTGGGGGCTGTTCTGTCACAGATGAATGAGGAGTGATTAGACCAACCTGTAGCCTTCATCAGTAGGAGGTTACTTCCACGGGAACAGAGGTGGAGTGCGATCGAGCGAGAGGCATTTGCTGTGGTCTGGGCGCTGAAGAAGCTGAGACCATACCTGTTTGGGACTCACTTCCGGGTTCAGACCGACCACAGGCCCCTCAGGTGGTTAATGCAGATGAGGGGTGAGAATCCCAAGTTGTTAAGGTGGTCCATTTCCCTACAGTGTATGGACTTTACGGTGGAACACCGCCCTGGTACAGAACACGCCAATGCTGATGGTCTGTCCAGATTTTTCCGCCTTAGTGATGAGAACCTCCCCACATTTCAGCTGGAGGGGACGTGTGTTAGACCTGGCACCATTGGCGTGAGTCTCCCTTCCATTTTTTCGCTGTGTCTCCTCTGTTTTTGCTGGTTATAGATGCTCTGGGCACTGTGCCACTGCCATTCAGTGCCACAGCGCGAATGCTCCCTTTGTAAAGATGACATATGAATTGGTACATCCATGATTGGCTTATTTGGTTTACCTGTTAGTCCCTAGTAGCGTGGCCTGTGTGTGCCCAGGGCTGGTAAACCGAATGCTGCTGGTGGGCCTGCAGCACTGGTTTGTGCCACCCACAGAAGCAGCTTGTAAAGTGTGTCTCAGACCTGCCACTGCAGTGTCTGCGTGCAGTCCAGAACTGCCATCTTGGCTGTGAAGTACACCCACTTCCCAGCCCCTAAACCTTCCCTTGGCATCCTGTAAGCCCCCCTTATGATAGGGCGCATTGTATGTGTAAGGTAGGACATGCCCTGATGTATGTAGCATGTCCTAGTAGTGAATTACACCCCATTTCGTTTTTCACTACTGTAAGGCTACCTGTTCTCCCTAGGCCAGAATGGGAGGTCTGGGCTATTACATTCTATAGTCCTAACTGACCCACAGAACATGGTAGAAAAAAGAATCTAGTATGCCTGAGCTCAGAATATTAAAATACATCTTTTAGGTTATATTTAT
The DNA here is from genome assembly GCF_964204655.1 of Triturus cristatus. Classification (NCBI taxonomy): domain Eukaryota; kingdom Metazoa; phylum Chordata; class Amphibia; order Caudata; family Salamandridae; genus Triturus; species Triturus cristatus. The sequence continues at coordinate 596,635,730 of NC_140592.1, read as the reverse complement.
ATTCTGTGTTTGAAACTACCACTTTAAGAGTATAGGTACTTTCTTGCCTAAGCCTTCCAGTTTGCTCTGCTATGATGTGTATTGGCTGTCTGGTTTTGGAGGGACAGGGCAGGCTGAGTTAGACCTGGGTTGAATAGAGCGACCTGCCTTGGTGTGAGGGGAGAGGTAGCTCCTGCACTTGAATAGGACTGTGCCTGGCAAGGTGAATGCTGGCTCCACCTCCCACTGTGCGTCTGAGGCAGACCCCCTCTTTCTGAAAGGAAGGATGCAGCCTGATCAAAAAAGTGCTCCAGGGCTGGGCAGAACTGGTTCTGGCTGGGTTCAGAGACTTGGGACCCCTAAGAACAAAGACTTTGGGGTTATAAATATTTGTGCACAAACCCCTACAAATGGTATAGCTCCTGGATAACAAGAAGAACCTCTGTCCGTGTGACTAAAAGAATCTGCAGGAGAAGGACTGTCCTTGTGCTTGTGTGCTGTTTCTGGGACTGGCCTGCAGCTGTTACTACTGGACTTCAAGAAGAGGAAAAGAACTTTGATTGGACTTTTATTTTTGTGCTACAGCAATCACCCAAGGGCTAGGAGAGAGCTAGCCTCCTGCTGGAGTCTAAGGCACATCAGACTCCACCATCAGCATCCTGTTTCCTCCCAGCGAGGATTACTATCTGCAGGTGAGGCTCCTGTGTGTTCCAGGGCCTCTAGTTCTACTGCTGAGAAGAGAGCGCTGAAAATCGTCGCTAACCTCCGTTAGCGAGCCGCTGCAGCTGGTGAGCGTGAGAAAAATCGCTGCTCCGCTGTCGCCGAGTGCTCGCTAACCCCGAAGATCGTCGCAGCACCTGTCGCGGGCCTGAAAACGCCCGCTATCCGAAGATCATCGCAGCACCTGTCTGCGGGCCTGAAAACGCCCGCTATCTGGAAATCATCGCAACAGGATCATCGCAGCGCGGACGCCGAGCGTTCACCATTTTCCCCGCATCGAATCCGGATCGTCGCTTCCTCGCGGAGCGCCATCTTTGTCAACGCAGCAAGATCGCACACGCAACAGGCTCGGTGCATCATCCTCCCTTCGCGGCAAGGATTTCACCGCATCACCGGCTTAGCGTGAGGAAGTTTGTCGCTTTGTCCTGCCCGCAACCCAGCGCATCATCCTCCCTTGCGGTAAGGATTCAACGCATCGCTGGTTAGCGTGAGGAAATTTATCGCTACAACGCCTTAGCGACATTTTTGTTGCTGTGCTCCAGGAACCAGATACTTTGTGAGTAAAAGGGTCGCAGAGACCACTGCCTTGAACCAAACATAATTTTGTGCATCCTGAACTATTTTTCCTTGCAGCATTTCTAAAGTAATTATATTTTTATAGTATTGTGGATTTTTACTGTTATTGGTCTTGTGATTAAGTCTATATAAAAATACCTATTTTTCATAACTACTTGAGTGGTGTCCATTTGTAGTGTTCCTCATTATATTACTGTGTATGGTCATAAATGCTTCACACACTGCCTCTGAGATAAGCCTAGCTGCTCGTGCTACGTTACCAGAGGGTTGAGCAGGGGTTGTCAAAGGGTGTAGGCTGCTTACTCTGACTTAGGAAGAAGGGTCCCTACTTGGACAGTGGCCAGCCCTTGCCAACTAGAGACCTCCATTTCTAACATTGGTGGTCAGCGGTGAGGATCTGGACTTGCATTTATGATTGCATACAGTAATTATAGTGTACACTACTAGTGAGTGCAGACCATAACATAACCACGTACGTTTTTGAGATTTTTGATTCTATGTTTGATCGTTGTTGCCAGTTATTGCCACAATGGGCAAGCCCAGATCCAATGCCTTTGAGGATCTCTCTTGGGAAGAAGAGAAATTAGACACCTACAATGCCAAGCAGCTCAAATATTTTTGCAAACGCTTCACAGTCCCTATCACAGGTCTCACTGGAAGGGAAGAGTATTACAAGGAACTGAAGGTCTGGTTAGAAGCCAGGGATGCCCCTAGGAATATGGAAGAGCCCGTGGAGGGGGGAGAGAATGCAGGAGAGCAGCAGGACGAAATTGTAGATTTGGTAGGGGATAAAGCAGTTTCCAGCCCGGGCACTAGTGTGTCCTCAAGGGGCCTGACTCCAGAAGAGATGGAGGACAGGGAGAGAGATAGGCGGCATAATATGGAGATGGCCAAGCTTAAATTGGATGGTCAGAAGGACCTAGAGAATAAGAAGTTAGAAGTTGAGATAATGAAGATGAAATTTGAACATGAGAGAATTTTGAGGGAGTTGGAGATTAAGGCCAAGAGTATTGAGATCTCCTCCTCTGGTGGCAGCATACCAGTAGTGCATACTGAGAGTAGAGTGTATATACCTAAAGAGGTTATTAAGGATTTTCATAAAAGTGAGGATATTGGGCAATGGTTTGCCGCTTATGAATTAGCTATGGTGTCCCACCGGGTCCCTGAGAAGGATTGGGGAGCGGGGTTGTGGGGACGCTTTGTGAGTGAGGGGAGGGATACCTTGTTGGACCTACCCCCAGAAAGTAGGATGATTTATGCACACATGAAGGAAGCTTTGATTACCCGCTATGGTTTGACCCCTGAAATGTACAGGCAGAGATTTAGAACCTGCAAGAAGATAGAGGGTACCACGTGGGTAGAATATGTGTCTTTTTTTGGCAGAGCAATGGAGCGCTGGGTAAAAGGCAGCAAAGTAGAAACTTTTGAGCAACTGTATGACTTGATTGCATGGGAGCATTTTTCTAGTAACTGTTTTCCTGAGCTACGCCAGCATCTGATAGACTGCAAGCTCACTAATCCTAGGAAGCTTGCTGAGGAGGCGGACCGCTGGGTGAGCACCCGTGTTCGCAAGGGTCCAGTGGGAGACTTCGCCAAAGGTGGGCAGGGTCCCCAGCAGAGAGGTGGGGGAGACCGGGGTAAACCAAGGGAGTTCCACCAAGGGCCCCAAGATAATTCCCAAGGGAACCAGGCAGTGGTATCCCAGCCTCCCCCAGATAAGAAGCCAGTGCCTCCCACAGGTAATCCTGTTCCAAGGAGGCCCCCTACTTGTTTCAAGTGTGGCCAGGTGGGCCACAGATACTTTGACCCCCAGTGTCCCCAAAAGGATACTCCTGCACCACCCCGTGCACCGCCCCGCCAGCTTGCTAGTGTAGCCCTGGGGGAGGAGGAGATGGGTGCCCCAGGTGGGTGGGACCCCGTAGAGTTGACCCTTGTCTCACTAGGAGACTTTGAAATGGTTCCTAAGCCTGCACTGCCTGATAACACTAAACAATACAGGCAGTGGGTAACCATCAATGGCCATAGAGTGGAGGCTCTGAGGGACACAGTAGCCAGTGTAACTGCTGTCAGCTCCCGGTTGGTGTCCAAAGAGCAGGTTGTGCCCCATGCATTCTACCCAGTAGTGTCTGCAGACAACACAGAGAGCCAATGTGAGGTGGCTCAGGTTCCCTTTGAGTGGGGGGGGGTCTCAGGAACTTTTCAGGTGGCTGTGAGGCCCGCCATGCCTGTGGACTGTCTGTTGGGCAATGATTTAGAGAACTCACCGTGGGCTACAGTGGAGAGGAGAGCTCACTTGCAAATGTTGGGACTGCCTGAGTGGGCATGTGCTACCACTCGGTCCATGGCAGCCAAAGAGAGTGTTGAGAAAGACCTGGAGCCTGAGAATATGGCCCAGATCCCTGCCTTAGAGGGAGGGGGCAGGGGGCGTGGGAAACCGGCCCCCTTGGTTCCCACAGCCCAGGAGGGAGCAGACCCTGAGGGGGATGCCCTGGAGCCTACGGGGGAACAGAGTACCGACCTGGGGGACCTGCCTGAGCTGACCCAGTGGCAGCAGGAAGGGGGGCCCACCAGGGAGGAGTTTTGTGAACAGCAGAGAACTTGCCCCTCTCTTGAGGGTATGCGGCAACAGGCTGCAGCCCAGGCAGCAGGTGATATGCCCGGTTCACATCTGATTTATTGGGAGAACAGTCTCCTGTATAGCGAGCCTAAGGTTGCTGAGCCGGGGTCAGCCCGTGTGCCGGTGGTACCCGAGTGCTTCAGAACCTTCCTACTGGGGTTGGCTCATGACATTCCATTGGCAGGACATCTGGGGCAGACCAAGACCTTTGAAAGGCTGGTCACCCACTTTTATTGGCCCCAGGTGCGCAAGAGTTCAGATACGTATTGTAGGACCTGTGAGACTTGCCAGGCAAGTGGGAAGAGTGGAAGATCAAGGCCCCAATCCAACCCTTCCCAGTTGTTAGCACCCCATTTGAGCGAGTGGGCATTGACATTGTGGGGCCTCTGGACCCCAAGACAGCCATGGGCAACAGGTACATCCTGGTCTTGGGGCACCATGCCACCCGGTACCCTGAAGCCATCCCGCTCAGGACAGTGACGGCCCCCGTGGTGGGACGTGCACTGATGGGGACCTTCTCCCATGTGGGGTTCCCCAGAGAGGTGGTGAGCGACAGGGGGACCAACTTCATCTCCCAGTATATGAAGTCTCTGTGGAAGGAGTGTGGGGTGACTTACAAGTTCACCACTCCTTACCACCCCCAGGGTAATGGTCTGGTTGAGAGATTCAACCGGACCTTGAAGGGCATGATCATGGGCCTAGAGGAGCCCCTGAAGCGTAAGTGGGACGTCCTCTTGCCATGCCTGTTGTTTGCATACCGTGAAGTGCCACAGAAGTCCTTAGGGTTCAGCCCCTTTGAACTGCTCTATGGCCATCCGGTAAGAGGGCCTCTGAGTTTGGTCAAGGAAGGCTGGGAGCAATCTCCCAGGAAACCTCCCCAGGATGTGTTTAGCTACATCCTGGCCTTCAGGAACCAAACTCGGCGTTTCAGAAACATTGCTGAGGCAAATCTGGAAGCCAGCCAGGAGGAGATGAAACGTTGGCACGACCAGAATGCCACTCTGGTCGAGTTTCAACCTGGTCAAAAGGTTTGGGTACTGGCCCCAGTGGAGCCCTGCGCGCTCCAAGATAAGTGGACCGGTCCATTTGAGGTGGTGGAGCGAAAAAGTCAAGTTACCTATTTGGTGGACTTTAAATCTCCCAGGAACCCCCTGCGGGTCTTGCATGTGATTCGCCTAAAGCCCCACTTTGAGAGGTCTGAAGTGGGCACGCTTCTTTCCACAGATGCAGGGATGGAGGAGGAGAGTGAGCCTCTTCCTGACCTCCTGTGTGCAGGAGAGAAGGATGGGTCAGTGGAGGGTGTGGTCCTCTCCACCACACTGACCCCAGAACAGCAGAGAGATTGCCACCAGCTGTTGGGGCAATTTCCAGATTTATTTTCCCTGGTACCTGGTGTCACTGACTGGTGCGTCCATGAGGTAGACACCGGGGACAGTCCTCCTGTCAAGCACAAGGCTTACAGGGTGACCGACAGGGTAAGGGCCTGCATTAAGGAGGAGGTCTCCAAAATGTTTGCCCTGGGGGTGATTGAGTCCTCTAGCAGCCCTTGGTCCAGCCCCGTGGTCTTGGTACCAAAGGCTGCAGCGCCTGGTGACACTCCAGAACTTAGGTTCTGTGTGGACTACCGAGGTCTCAATTCGGTCACGAGGACCGACGCGCACCCCATCCCCAGAGCTGATGAGCTCATAGATCGTTTGGGGGCTGCCCGGTACCTCAGCACGTTTGATCTAACGTCTGGGTACTGGTAGATCGCCTTAACTGATGGGGCAAAGGAGAGGTCCGCATTCTCCACCCCAGATGGGCACTACCAGTTCCGTGTGATGCCCTTTGGGATGAAGAATGCCCCTGTCACCTTTCAGAGGTTGGTCAACCAGGTGTTGGCTGGGCTGGATGATTTCAGTGCCGCCTACCTGGACGACATTGCCGTATTTAGTTCCTCATGGGAGGACCACTTACGCCACCTCTGGGAAGTGTTGATGGCGCTGCGCAAAGCAGGCCTCACAATCAAGGCCAGTAAGTGCCAGATTGGGCAGGGTTCGGTGGTGTACTTAGGACACCGGGTAGGGAGTGGCCAGGTGCCCCCTCTACAGCCCAAGATTGAGACCATACTGGCTTGGGAGCCCCCAAGGACCCAGACCCAGGTGAGTGCCTTCTTAGGACTCACGGGTTATTACAGGAGGTTTGTCAAGGGGTATGGCAGCATTGTTGCCCCCTTGACTGAGCTGACTTCCAAGAAGCAGCCTAAGATTGTGAACTGGACTGACACCTGTCAGAAAGCTTTTGATGCTCTCAAGACTGCCATGTGTACCGCACCCGTACTCCAGGAGCCCAACTTTGCTAAGGAATTTATTGTCCAGACAGACGCTTCAGAGCATGGGGTGGGGGCTGTTCTGTCACAGATGAATGAGGAGTGATTAGACCAACCTGTAGCCTTCATCAGTAGGAGGTTACTTGCACGGGAACAGAGGTGGAGTGCGATCGAGCGAGAGGCATTTGCTGTGGTCTGGGCGCTGAAGAAGCTGAGACCATACCTGTTTGGGACTCACTTCCGGGTTCAGACCGACCACAGGCCCCTCAGGTGGTTAATGCAGATGAGGGGTGAGATTCCCAAGTTGTTAAGGTGGTCCATTTCCCTACAGTGTATGGACTTTACGGTGGAACACCGCCCTGGTACAGAACACGCCAATGCTGATGGTCTGTCCAGATTTTTCCGCCTTAGTGATGAGAACCTCCCAGGGGATGGGTAGTTCTCCCCACATTTCAGCTGGAGGGGACGTGTGTTAGACCTGGCACCATTGGCGTGAGTCTCCCTTCCATTTTTTCGCTGTGTCTCCTCTGTTTTTGCTGGTTATAGATGCTCTGGGCACTGTGCCACTGCCATTCAGTGCCACAGCGCGAATGCTCCCTTTGTAAAGATGACATATGAATTGGTACATCCATGATTGGCTTATTTGGTTTACCTGTTAGTCCCTAGTAGCGTGGCCTGTGTGTGCCCAGGGCTGGTAAACCGAATGCTGCTGGTGGGCCTGCAGCACTGGTTTGTGCCACCCACAGAAGCAGCTTGTAAAGTGTGTCTCAGACCTGCCACTGCAGTGTCTGCGTGCAGTCCAGAACTGCCATCTTGGCTGTGAAGTACACCCACTTCCCAGCCCCTAAACCTTCCCTTGGCATCCTGTAAGCCCCCCTTATGATAGGGCGCATTGTATGTGTAAGGTAGGACATGCCCTGATGTATGTAGCATGTCCTAGTAGTGAATTACACCCCATTTCGTTTTTCACTACTGTAAGGCTACCTGTTCTCCCTAGGCCAGAATGGGAGGTCTGGGCTATTACATTCTATAGTCCTAACTGACCCACAGAACATGGTAGAAAAACGAATCTAGTATGCCTGAGCTCAGAATATTAAAATACATCTTTTAGGTTATTTTTATATTCTGTGTTTGAAACTACCACTAGAGTATAGGTACTTTCTTGCCTAAGCCTTCCAGTTTGCTCTGCTATGATGTGTATTGGCTGTCTGGTTTTGGAGGGACAGGGTAGGCTGAGTTAGACCTGGGTTGAATAGAGTGACCTGCCTTGGTGTGAGGGGAGAGGTAGCTCCTGCACTTGAATAGGACTGTGCCTGGCAAGGTGAATGCTGGCTCCACTTCCCACTGTGCGTCTGAGGCAGACCCCCTCTTTCTGAAAGGAAGGATGCAGCCTGATCAACAAAGTGCTCCAGGGCTGGGCAGAACTGGTTCTGGCTGGGTTCAGAGACTTGGGACCCCTAAGAACAAAGACTTTGGGCGTACAAATATTTGTGCACAAACCCCTACAAATGGTATTGCTCCTGGATAACAAGAAGAACCTCTGTCCGTGGGACTAAAAGAATCTGCAGGAGAAGGACTGTCCTTGTGCTTGTGTGCTGTTTCTGGGACTGGCCTGCAGCTGTTACTACTGGACTTCAAGAAGAGGAAAAGAACTTTGATTGGACTTTTATTTTTGTGCTACAGCAATCACCCAAGGGCTAGGAGAGAGCTAGCCTCCTGCTGGAGTCTCAGGCACATCAGACTCCACCATCAGCCTCCTGTTTCCTCCCAGCGAGGATTACTATCTGCAGGTGAGGCTCCTGTGTGTTCCAGGGCCTCTAGTTCTACTGCTGAGAAGAGAGCGCTGAAAATCGTCGCTAACCTCCGTTAGCGAGCCGCTGCAGCTGGTGAGCGTGAGAAAAATCGCTGCTCCGCTGTTGCCGAGTGCTCGCTAACCCCGAAGATCGTCGCAGCACCTGTCGCGGGCCTGAAAACGCCCGCTATCCGAAGATCATCGCAGCACCTGTCTGCGGGCCTGAAGACGCCCGCTATCTGGAAATCATCGCAACAGGATCATCGCAGCGCGGACGCCGAGCGTTCACCATTTTCCCCTTATCGAATCTGGATCGTCGCTTCCTCGCGGAGCGCCATCTTTGTCAACGCAGCAAGATCGCACACGCAACAGGCTCGGTGCATCATCCTCCCTTCGCGGCAAGGATTTCATCGCATCACCGGCTTAGCGTGAGGAAGTTTGTCGCTTTGTCCTGCCCGCAACCCAGCGCATCATCCTCCCTTGCGGTAAGGATTCAACGCATCGCTGGTTAGCGTGAGGAAATTTATCGCTACAACGCCTTAGCGACATTTTTGTTGCTGTGCTCCAGGAACCAGATACTTTGTGAGTAAAAGGGTCGCAGAGACCACTGCCTTGAACCAAACATCATTTTGTGCATCCTGAACTATTTTTCCTTGCAGCATTTCTAAAGTAATTATATTTTTATAGTATTGTGGATTTTTACTGTTATTGGTCTTGTGATTAAGTCTATATAAAAATACCTATTTTTCATAACTACTTGAGTGGTGTCCATTTTTAGTGTTCCTCATTATATTACTGTGTATGGTCATAAATGCTTCACACACTGCCTCTGAGATAAGCCTAGCTGCTTGTGCTACGTTACCACAGGGTTGAGCAGGGGTTGTCAAAGGGTGTAGGCTGCTTACTCTGACTTAGGAAGAAGGGTCCCTACTTGGACAGTGGCCAGCCATTGCCAACTAGAGACCCCCATTTCTAACAGCGGAAAACTTCGCAAACTCAGCCAGCGGAGCGGAGTTCGCCGCCCAGGGTTACTTATATTAAGCTGTTTCTAATAGCTCCCTACGACAATTATCTAACAAGTTTTGAATGCGTTTAATTTTGCACTAAAGGTTTTAATTTTTTTTTCTTCATGTTTGAAAACATGCTTGCTCTTTCATATGAACGAGCTAAGCAGCAATGTATCAAGTTGTGTGTGGGAAAGATGATAGAGTGATGTACATGATAAGGATATTGCAAGTCACCTTGAAGTTCCATCACCTTATAAAGGAAGTCAGCCTTCTGCCTCTTTCCCCTATATGGTTATGGAACTCGTCTTTGGCTTTCAATATCTTTATAATGTATGCTGGGGGTACTTTATTCTTTATATCAGCACCACCTTTCGCTGTTCCTAAAGGATGCCCATTCATTTTTGGGAAAGGCTGGTGGTAAAATGTTACAGCTGGGTGTTGCTGCATCCTTATTCAGCAACTTTTATGTCATAGAGGATATGCAGACCAGATATTGTGTAGTGTTACCATTACACATCACAGTAATTTCCAGAGATTCCACAAATGTTGTATTGAATTGGGATGGAAAAATGTTCAGTGGCCCTGGTCTTCATACCGAAACGTGATCAGTAATACCATTATTTTTAAGATGCCATCCGTAAGGTCACAGACAATGCATGCCCATGGATTGTGGGTTAAGGTTTGACTAACTTGCATTTTTAGGGAATTCCTGAGGTTTTTAAAAATGTATGTTTACATATAAGTATTAAAACCATAAGTTACCCTCAAAATAGTTTTCTAAGTGAATTTTTGTTTATTTTATGAGACGCTACATAAAACGCCCATGTTTTTATAGTCCACTCCTTCCAACACTGTGCTGCCAACTGCCACATAGTTGTCTTCAACTTTCAAATCTAGAATTAAATACAGTGCTTAAGTGGGGGTTTGCTTCAGGGCCTAAACTGTGGCTAGGTCTTGTGCAATCCCTACCAACCAATTTCCTAAGCACCCATTCTCATGTGCAGCCAAACCCCAAACCTTAGAAGTAAGCAGCGTGGTCTGGCCTTTGTCCAAGTCCTGCTTGCACCTGACCGCAAATCCATCCCCACTGTCTAAGACCCTGGACTGTCTTCAGCACCCAGGCTCAATGCTCAGCCCACAATGTGGCCAACCCAGCTGTTTATAGTCTTCAGAAATGCATGAAACCTCCCAATGTAGCCAGTAATTCCAGGACTCATACTCAACCTCTTATGCAGGAAGCTTGCTGAAGACACTGTGGCCAATCCACTGTGTGGCTAACCTACCATAAGGCCAGCACTGCTCTGATCCACATTTGGTCATGCGCGCCACAGTTTGTGATACATGACATAATATTGACATAAAGAATATCAGCATCAGAAAATATTATCAAACAAATATTGAGAACTTAAATATCAGCATCCTCTACATCATTGGTTCTGAACCTGTAGTGTGCAGACCCCTTGGGGCATTGAAGCCTATCAGGGGTTCCACTACTTCTTAGAATATTTAATAATGTTTGCAGATTCTTAAAGTGTACATGAATAAAGTATCAAAATGTGAATTTTAATATCTTAAAACATTCTGTAGATGTGTAGGAATTTGAAATAGGAGGCTAAAGATTAAGTTAATATCCTAGGGTCATTCATGGAAGCAGTGCAAGTACATTAAACAGAATGCAGTATGGATTATGGTTGGATGGAATGTTTCATTCCGCCCCTGGACTTTGTGCAATTTCGTGACTCCATGTTACTCTTGTAACGCGGAGGTCCAGCTAAATTCGGCCAATCGCTGTGTGGCAAATTATTATCTTGTGAGGCTCCAGAAATGCAATTGAGATTTGGCATCACCTTGCACCATTTTTGAACTCCAGCAGTTAAGGGCAGTCGTAAGATTTTGTGGTCATGGGGGTGCTTCTCGAGTAGATTTGCAGCCACTCAAATAGATTTTCTACTCAAGCGTCAGCAAAGTTAACTCAATTACCCACGCTTCGATTGAATTTCGAAAAGCTCAATCCTTACCATTGAAATTAATATTTTGATTTGTTTTATATTTTTTTGTAAATTAAATTAAATATTTCATCATTTGTGTATATTTTTGATGAATAGCAAGCAGTTTCTTGACAGACAAGGACTACTTCACTGCACCACCAATAAGTTTCCTTTTAAAATTAATCTACTGGTTGACCATCTCCCTGGGTTAGCTGCCCAACACCCCAATCCTTAACATAACCTAGCAAATAGAGTGGTAAAATCCAACATTTAAGCCTCCAAACATCTTATGATGATGAAATATCAATTCTTTATTTTCCTTTCAAATCCCTTTACTGCATGCAGCCAATAATCTGAGACACTGCAGCAAGGCTACTGTCCCACACTGAATGGACATCTGCCTCTTCATAAAGCAATTTGTCTTCCTAACTTTTCCACAGAAACAAAAAAAAAAGGAAAATGAATGATAAACAACACCCTTTTTTTGGTGAATTCACCAAGGGCAGAAAACATGAAGTGATAAATTGGCGTGCCATCTTATGGAGATACAGACATATCTGAAAATTCCACAGAACACAGTACTGAAAAATCAAAAAGAAAGCAAACCAGAGAAGCTGGTGCAAAAACAATTACTGAGCATGGATTCCATCAAACAGTAAGCAGGATGCTGAAATGAGAATTTATTTCATAAGGAATAGTTTGAATTGCTGGGAGAGTCAAGGAATGGAAACTAACTTGAGGCATTTTTCAAATGATTCTTCGTGTTACCTTTCTTCACCTTTCAGTGTTCACATATATTAGGATGATGAAATTCCCATTGATATTGGGTGGAGCTGTTATTATTTGTATCTGATATATAGATGACCATAAACAGTTGGTCTGAAGACTATTCGTGGATTAAAAGTCCTGATGAAGCTCGAAGTGATTGAGCCAAATGTGTTGGCTGATTGGCTGTATTTTATGAAGAGATGTGGAAGAATGATAAAGAATTTACTAATAACATCTTAAGACATTCAGAGGCTTCATTTTTGGACTTAGAAAATTACTCATGTAACTGATCGAGGGATGTTGCCTCTCCATTTGTTAGACTGTCTGATAAATGCTTGTTTCTGTATATTTTGCATATTGCTTGGGTCTCTAATCATCAAAAAAGTGTAGATTTGGGTACCAAGCTTCTAGTAATGACTCATTGGGGGTCCCGATTTTCCAATAATAGTTTAGAGGGGGTCCCCAGTTTCCAAAAAGGATTAAGGAGCAGTTCACAGAAGTCAAAATATTAGGAACCACTGCTCTACATAAAACCCAAAAATATAGTATTAACTACAACACGTTTGCCATAAAATATCATACATTTTTTCTTTACAATTATTTATTTATTTTCTTTATGAAGTTTCCACTTTACGATGTGTAATGGTCATAACTACATATATATAACAGAAGTCACAGGAGAAAAAATCATATAATGGTAAAAGAGTAGATAAATCGTAACAATACTTTTAGTTGCACTCCATACATTTAGGAGCCTAAGAAAAACAAATGAAAGGCAGATGTCATTGTATGGAAGGCAAAAACATTACTGACACAAAGCAAACCTGAGAAACTGGTGGCTCTTTAGGAACATTCTGCTTCAGGCCTAACCCCTTAAACTCCCTGATGGCCAATGCAGTTTTTAAGCGCCTCATTTGTTGATTTGTCATCTGCCCTGACCAAGTACGCCTGATACAGGCCCCATATACTTTAAAGTCTATGTTTAAATGACAGCAGCAGAAGTCTAAAATATTTAAAAACAGAGATATACTAAATATAGAGATTGTAATAAAACATAAGAAACATGACCAAAACCATGAAAACAAAAGTATCATCAAGCAAAATATCACAAAAAATCCTGCAACATTATATAGATATTCTTTAAATGAACGGAAATATATGTAGATAAACAAAACAGACATGAATAGCAGAAAAAAACATAATGAGCATATACCATATTTTGTACAAAATACACAAACTACTAACCCAACAGCCAATTAAATTAAACTTAAAAATGGTTAACAAAGAGAAATAGATTCCAATTAAAAAATATTATACAAAGGAAACAAAAATGTGAAGTTTACTGTAGCTGAAGAAGCCACCTAAGCTGAAAAGTGTGACTGACTTAAGCTACCACCTGGTAGGCTGTTACAATCAACAGAAATAAAGCTTTTACATTTACAAAGTAAGTTCCGAAATACAACATAAAAAACTTCACTACAAAAATAAGTTATATTTTTTAATACAGACAAATAAACAATTGTTCAAAAAGTATATCTTCAAAACATAAGCATGAGGGCTGGCAAAAGACAGCAATAAACATTGCACAAACAAAACCAAGCCACAAAAATATTGTAAAAATATGAGAAAGTCAAAAAGAAATGTAATCATAACTGTAAAAATAAACTATAGAATGTAATCACTAAAGCTAATAAATAAAAAAATATATTTACAAATAGGTATAAAAACACGCAAAGCAACTAAATTGATAAACAACATCTGAAACAACTCTTTCTCCCTAATCCCAAATACTTTTACTTATAAAAAATAAAATGAATCCACTATCCAAAAACAGACACTCAGTTTCAAATAAAAATAATGATAAAGAAAAAAAAGCCCACCTTTAAAGTAAACATACACTATGTAAATACTAACAAACAAATGAACATAACTACAAATACTTAAAATATGACATACTTTGTAACATTAAAAATACATATACAGTAATAACGATGTACACCAGGGGGCCGATACCGATCCGGGTCAGAAAGCACTCTGACCGAGTCGGATCCGGAGTGTTTTCCGACCGAGCTGGACCACTACAGTCCAACCGAGCGAGTACGATGCGCACGTATGCTGTCGGACTCGGTTCGGTCGGACTCCCATAGAAGTCAATGGGAGCCAGTTGTACGACACGTACATGCGTTCTCATTGACTGAATGGGTACGTCTCGAACAAGTGCGCCCCCTACAGTGGGTACGCGTCGGTGCCATCTGCGCCGTACATGCCTGTGTGGGGGAGACCCATGTGTCTCCCCCTGTGTGCGAGTCGTATGGCTGTGGGTGTCGGGAGGTCCGACGCGGACCCCCGAAGTCCGACTCTGGGAGCTTTTGCGAGCCGGACACTCCAGCTCGCACAGGCTGTCCGACACGTGCATCATACTGGCTCGGTCGTGAATCGCATCCATTGCACACCACGGTTAGCTTACGACCGAGATGTGCGGAGCGGCTCGGACCCGAAAACAACTCGGTTGGTGAATTTTATGTAGCTCGCATCGTACTGGCTTACCTGTACAGCTGTACGAGTCGGGCAGAAAACACGCGTACAGCTCGTAGTTTTTCCGGCCAGATCGCGTTCGGTGCCCTTCCAACCCAGATCTGAATCGGCCCCATTGTGTATGCACCTCAAACAACTAACAGAAATACCCACTATAACTCCTAAAAATTGCTTAAAAATACGGATATTACCGCCATGCCACTTCCCCCTTACATATTGATCATAGAAAATAGATTTAACTTACCTTTAAAAGAGAACAGAAACAAAAAAACACTAACCTTCAGCATCCAAATACATCTAAGCAGGTCTACAAACTAAAGCAAGCAGTCCAAATAGTGGAAAATGGAAATGAAAAAGAAAGTTCTTACTTCATAAACCAATGCAATAAATAACTGAAAAATAATGTTTTTAGTTCTAAAAAAATGTAAACAATTTGTGAAAAATCTAAATATATGTAAAAACATTTAAAAAGTTTAAATGTATAGTACAAATACTCGAAAAAAACAATTGAAAACAATGTATTTCCAGTATTTTTCATCTACAAACAGAACAAATGAAAATATAAATTAAAACATGTAAAAGCTTTTTGGTTAATAAGCTGAGCAACAAAATGCATATAAATGTCAATGATTATTTTGATGATTACTAACTTGAAAATTGTTCATTTTAAAAAGAAATGTATGAAGTTCAATGCTGATGGTTACTAATGAGGACTAACACATACTGGTGGTTTCAGTTTGTTACAACAAAGACACTTCTGTGGTGGATTTTCTTCAAACCTGCTTACTTTTCCTGTGGCATTCCTAAGGAAATCAGCATGTCAATTTCACCATAAAAAATATTCTTTTCTTTTTCTATGCACTACTGCTTACTTTTACACCAAGCTGTTGCATTAGTTATTCACTTTACCTATAAGGCACTTTAATGATGGTGTACCTGGGATATCACTTTTTTATGATTTTGTACTTGACAAATCTGCAAACCATACAGGTAGAGCGGTTGACCTCGAAGCTGGGAAACCGGGTTCAATTCTCGACTGGGACGGTCAACATCCTATGATTCTGGGAAAATCACTTAATCTCCCCATGGCTGTTTTCCCAGGCATATGAGTAAGCGAATTGTCCCATCGATGCCGCCTCCCCTTTCCTCTCAGCGCCATGAAACCGTTTGGTGTACGCGTGCTTAATAAATACTTTTAACATTTAACATAAAATGCCTGACAAAAATGAATGTGTCCGTCTGTAACACAACTGGTGCTCATCATGTAAAGTGATCTAATACCTTCGGGTAGAGTCGTGATAAATAAAACTCAACTAAAAGAAAAGTGTGCATTTCAATAAAGACTGTGACAATACACTGCCTTTTATTGAAAACATTTTTAGAATTGAAAACATGAAAGATTGGAAACAAAGTTTATATAATTATAAAATAAAATAAAACTGTTCTGGCCCACAACTTGCCAATGTAACTGAAATAAATGCTATTTATTTAACTTATATTAGGTATCCCCACACCAAATTAAAGCATATCAGAGAACATGTGTGGCTTTGATGGGGGTAAGGGTGGTCAGATTCACTAGTCCCACTCCAAAGTTAGCCACATTGGGGGGAGTGGTGGACTTTCAGGGTGTTCAGGTTTACTATTCCCACTCCAAACCTAATCACATTAGGGGAGAGTTATGGACTTTAGGTGGCAGATATACTATTCCCATTCCAAAGTTAATTACATTTGGGAAACTTTGGGATTTTTGGTGGGTGGTCACATATTCTCCATTCACATTCCAAATTAACCACTTTGGGGAAAGTGTTGGACTTTGGAGGGTCTAGATTTACTATTCCTACTTCAGACTTAAGGCCTTATTATGACGTTGGTTGTCCTACAGCGTGCAGTGCAATGCACCGTCCACTGAAGGACTGCGCAAGCCATGATGTTGCCGCTCGGCAGATTTGGATTTCAACCCTGGTCTGGTGGACAGTCCTGCAGTGGTCCTTCAGCGGCTGTTAGGTGAGAGGCGTGGACCATACGACGTTTGTAAAAACGCGAATACTGAGCTATTGAGCCTAATCCAGGACTCCGGGTAGAACAGAAAATCACCCTCCCGCCCAATAAAGACGGCTTTTCAGATGATGTACGGCCACTCTAACTAATGAATTGAAAGTTTTTTTAAATTGAGGACCGTGTCACTCTTGAAGCGCAACTTATTAATACGATCCCTCTTATGGAGTGAGTCTCTACCTGATTATTTTAAGACATATATCACCTTTATAACGTTGGCTACCCTCTATCTCTGAAGCCATCTGCCAGTGATTTTTATTGCGACATGATTGAAGGTACCCACACTACATGACTATATAATTGAGTTATGGTTAGTGATAGAGAAACCACACAATATTATATTGGTTCTCTACATAAGAAATATTTGTACATAAGCTATGTCGTATGATGGGTGTCTCTTTGATTAATTGTGCTAGTATGACACTGTGACGATTGAGGAATGATCTTTCTTTTGACTAGAGTGTTCCCAATGGGATGTTGGAAATTTTAGGTTACAATACAAGGAGTCATGTTGATATCAGCTTTGCATTGTTCAAATAGTGATGCTTCAATCAATTGGAATTTTAAAAAAGTGTGTATATATACTGTCTTTGTATTATTTTTCTGTTTTTAATGTTTATATTATGTTTTATGTTTAGGAATGATTACTAAATCTATTTAACAGAGGACAAATATTGCCAGTCCTGAGGAAGGTGGTCTTTATTATCTTATACCACCGAAACACGTCGACGCATATGCTTTTGGGTTGAATTTGTTTTGGAACAGAACCTTAGGAAACTAGGGTGAATTGTCACCAGTTTGTTTCTGTCTACCGAAGCTACAAATTTACACAGCTGAGACACAATTTTGGTGTCTGTTATTGTTCCTCCTATTGAATAAATGTTCAAATGTTTAACTGTCATTCCTGTATGAGATAAGAATTATATATTTTTTATTTTATTATATAAAAACAATTTTTTAGTTGTTATTACACTGTAGGCTTGGTCTATGCCCATTGATCTGTGATTGTCCTGTTTGACCCATTATTATAACGGGACTTTTTAATATGCCAATAAACTTTAATTGATGCTTTTTAACTAATGCTAATCTCCCTACTGATAACTTTACAACATTTCATCTGGAGTGGTTATAATTGAGTGTGATAGTGTGTAATTGGATGAATGGAATAAGTGGTTTCTATATGGTGTAATTCTCTATACTAGTCGAAAGAGAAAAATATTTTTAACTACAAGGCTCATAGAAGAGCCAAACATGCAGACTGACACTGTTAGAGTGCCGACTGCACCTCTTGCTCACCTGCAGGAAATAGGGGTGCAAATCCAGGAGGACACTACATGTACCACACCCGCATGCACCCCCACGCACAGGAGTGTTAGTTGCCTTAGTTGCCTCACTGCCACCCTATTGATGGTGGGCTCACCGCCCTGGAAAGTGTGGTGGTTTGGCAACTCCTAATATACTTGGCGGTGCCCCAGCAGTTTTGCCAGCATATTACTATGCCTGACCGCTGCATGACTGCCGCAGGATCCTTGATCCCTGGTGGTCGTAGCGGTCCTGTGGCAGTCTGACTGCCACAAACAAAATTCTGCAGGCGGGCCTGCAGTACGGTGGTGGTCGGACCGCCACCACGGGTTCGTCAGTCCTATGGACAGCTGAACTCATAACAAGATCCTTAACAACTTTGGAGAAAGCGCTGACTTTTGGGGAGCAATGATATTATTCCCACTATAAAGCCAATAACCACACTGGAAAAAGTTTTGGACTTTGGATTTACGATTTCCAATCCAAACCTAACCACATTGAGGAAAGTCTTGGACTTTGGAAGGGCTTGCTTTATTATTCTGACTCCAAAGTTAACTTGATGCTGAAAAATGATAATATTTGAAGGGAAGATTTACAATTCCCATTCCAAACTTAACCACATTGGAGAAAGTGTAAGACTTTGGCGGGTCAGATTTACTATTTCTTAACCAGTCCATACAACACTAGGGAACATGTTGTACTGGTTACAATAAAATGTCTCTCCAAAGCTAACCACATTGTGGAAAGTGTTACACTTTTGGAGGTACATCTAATACTCATGTTCCAATCTTAACTACATTATGCCAAAACAAAAAATAGATTACAAATACATTTACATTAAGAGCTAACCAATTTCTCCAAATTTTAAACATCTGAAACACATATACTATCAAATACAATGCAAACAAAATTAAATTAAAAAAACAACAATTACTAAAAAGATAATTACAACTATAGGAGGAAATTTAATAAAAAAGAAACAATATAAACACATTAATTTGATTTGACATGATTCAAAAATCTAAATTCTAAATTAAAAGGCAACTTCAAAGCAAACTCCTAAAATGTATTTCATTGATGTTTAATAATTAATTAAAAAAAGCTGAAAAATTGCTCAGCAATGCAAAATAAACATTTAGAAACTATTAGAATATAAAATAAAATATGTTTCAAATATTCTAAAAACAAAAGTTGAATAAATAACAAGTGAAATGGAAAAAGTTAAACACTTCCGATACAATTCCTCTTCTAAACCTACAACTCACTCCTAAAACATTTAAAAGCAAAATAAAAACGTAATAAAAGTTTAAAAAACTTACACACTAACGGCCTTATTACGATGTGGGTCGAACGCAAAACCACTGCAGACTGGAACAGCCCGACAGTAGGTTAGCAGTTCCACCCACAGAATGTTGATGCAACAGCGCTATAAAATGGATCTCTGTAAACATCCGTGCTTCGTGAAGCAGGCAACATGCGGTGCATGCCACATGGTGCAGTGATGTTTAGGGGGGCATAACAGAGGGCAGGGAGGAAGGGTCCCTGCTAGGGGCCCACACGGTCCCTTTCCGACAGCGTTTACATGTCAGAAAGGCCAAAATGGAAAGGCTGTGGGAAAGTAACATCATAATCCCACCACAGTGGAGTCGAGGCTGGCTCCGCCGTCAGTATGGGATTATGTGGGATTCCAAAGCTCCGACGGGCTCAAGGAGCTCACCGGAAATGCAGTGGAATCCCCCCTCGGGTTTCCCTCTGACCACCAGTATTTTAATACGGCAGTCGGAGGGAAACCATTAACGTCGGGCGGAAAGCCTCTGACAAGCTGTTGGATGGGTTTCTGCCCAAAATCAAAATTAGGCCCTAAATAACTGCAACAATATAATAAATGATATTACATGCAACAATATTTACATGCATAATATGATTGAATGAATGAGCATAATTTATAGAGCACAAACAGCTCCTCTGCTGGGCAACCTGGCGCTATCAGAAAAAGAGGAAGGCTATTTCAAAATTACCAGAGGATTTAATTGTGGTAAGATCATTTTAAGCCTTTGCAGCTATAAAAACAAATGACCTGCAACTATCCTTTGGTGTTTGAACCTTGGAATCTGGAACAAGATACATTTGAAAGAGCCTAGATCATTGACTGCAGTGTTATGGTTGAACCTAGACATGAGATAATTTGGGCCAGTTTCAAAAAAGCCTTTATGAGCATAATTAAAGATCTTAAAAAGAATGCATATTTACACTGGGGACAGGAGTTGTCTTAAGTTGGCAGCTACTGAAGCATAACGGGAGAGTTTCAGGACTGCCTGAGCTGCTACATTCTGAGGCACCTGAAGATGGTTTATTAACTTTTTAGGAAGTCCACGGTCAAATCTCAGTGTAATTAATGCATGTACTACCATTTCCATTGAATCTACCAGAAGCAAATCCAAAAATTCTCTGAGTGCTCTTAATATGGAAAAACAGATTCTTGTAACTGAACTTATTTGAGATCGAAAAGATAAATCTAAGTGTACTTTAACTTCCAACATCTTTAACATGGTGTGGGAGGTTGTAACCAAACTGGCCACCTGTCCAAGGTGGAAAAGTTATTGTTTTTATACATATAACCATATTTCCATCTTCTCTGTGTTGCATTTAAGGTGGCTATCATTCACTCTATGACCATTGAAAAATTAAATTTTACATTTTGTTCAGTCCCAATCATGTTTTTTTCCTAAGATAGTATTAACTTGGTGTCTTCTGCAAAAGACATCACTTTGACCCCAAATGATTCCAGCAAAATGGCCAAAGATGCAATATAAACAATGAATAGTAAAAGGCTCAATGAAGAACCTTTTGGGCCCCTGTATTTGAGATCTTATTTTCTGAATGATATGTACCAATTGCTACAGTCTGTTTCCTATTAGAGAAGACAGATTGTATCTAACCCAAAGAAGTGCCACATATTCCTATTTCAGCCAGACATTGAACCAATAGTGTATGGGACACAGTGTTGAATGCCATCTACAAATCCAATTTAATGAGGGAAATGTTCTGTCCATCAACTAGGGCTATTTTGATTGGCTCTGATACTTTTAACATCACGGACTACGTGCCATATGGGGTCTGAAACCCAATTGATGTGTGTATGAAAGCTTGTTATGATCCAGATAATCAATTAATTGAATGCTCATAATTTTCTCTAGGTTTTTGAGATTGCTGGACGCAACAACATGGGCCAGAAATTAGAGAGGGCATCTGGGTCAACAGAGTTTCTTTTCAAAACAGGCTTAAACTGTGCTTGCTTTCAGACACTTGGGATTAAAGCCTGGTATAATGAGGCATTTACTAGACAATTAATAATTGGATTAATTATCTGAGTGTTTTTTTTCATCATATCTGGGGGGCATGGATCTTCAGGCAATCCTAATGTAAAGTGTAGGATCACATGTTAAGACTTTGCTAAAATAATACTACTAAATTTGGAAAGGGTAGTATTCATTTTTGATGATGATTCTGTCAGCAAATCCCAGTTCTATCACCTTGATAAATTGTGTTACATTTTGCCAGAATGTTCTAGATCTTTTCCTCAAAGAAGTCAGTAATCTTTTAACAGAGCTCCAAATTATGTTTTACCTCTATAGTTCATGCCATGGGATTGAGAAACATTTTCATTAGCTTAAATATTGCACGGGGGGTTAACAAATTCAATTTTATTAGTGTAATATTCCACTTGTGTTCTTTTAGTGCCTTATTGAGAACTTTTAATTGCCATTTTATATCGCTCTTTTGATTAATATAAAATAGGTTTCGCTGTGATTTCCTTTCTAGATTTTTGTATATTTTTTTTCTTTGAAGGAGTGGCTTTGAATCTCAGTCAATTGAAAAGCCATTCTTTCTTTTTTGTCTTGGAGTTGTAATTGGAGCTAGTGGGCTCATTTGCCAAAATTTGCCAGTTATTAAACAAGTCGATATCTGCATCTAGAGAGCCTTTCAAAGGGAATGATATATTTGCTAGAGCATTTCCTACTGCATTGACTGAATTTCCTATTGACGTCTGGCCCAAAAATGCTGCATCTTTTTCTTCTCTGTCCAACTGAAAGTGATAAGTGAATGGTCTGACCAAACTACAACCTCAGGTTCTTTTACTGACATTAACCGATGGCTAGTACAAATTATGTCCAGGGTATGGCTAGCTCAGTGAGTGGGGAAATTAACCTGTTGATTGAGATTAAAGATCGAGGATGTGTCAAGGAAATGTTGGGCGGGTGAATTATTATGAGCGGCTACGTGGAAATTGAAATCTCCAAATACATTGAAATTGCCATAGTTCAAACAGTAGACTGAAATCATTTTGTTGAATGAGTTGGAAAATCCAGTTCCTTGTTCCAGAGGATGGTAAAGCAGTGCACCTGCGAATGAGGTTTCATCTGCAGTCTTGATACAGAAGTCCATTCTTTCTCAGACTATTTAGTTTTCATGGGAAATGTTATGCAATGCAAAGTGTTTAAAAAAATAATGCTAGGCCTCCCACATTTTACCTATCCCATCTTGATGTAGGATAGAGTAGCTTTGAGGTATGGCTATGGCTATATATCGATATCAATGTTTTCTTTCTGTAATAAGAGCAAAAACCTTCATGAGCATGCTTAGGTAGTGATCTTACAAATAAAAAAAATTGTAATAATGTATTTATGTGCTGTCCCTTTTTCCTCTGACTACTCATATATTTATTGGGGTTTATGGCGTTATCCGTCACTCTTGAATTTTGTATTAGGTTCTGCCAGGAAAGACACAAACATGTACCCACAGTGTCATTTATGGGTATTACCCCACAGTTATTACCATTAATCTTCAGTTCCATAAGCTGCTGCGAGGTACAAGAGAGCCTTTGATTAAATACTGTGTTGAGTTTGACAGCGTGGCTGGAGCTGAATGTGAAATGGATGCCGACGGGAGCAGATGCGCACAGACAGGCTTGCTTTTGGTGCATGAGTGACAGGTCTTCCAATGTGTCCGTGTCTTGTTAACTGGCAACTGGTTCATCATGACCCAAAGGGTAAAAATTACTATTCCCACTCCAGTGAGTGCAACAGTAGGGAAAGTGCTGGATAGCAAAGGGGTAAAAATTACTATTCCCACTCCAGTGAGTGCAACAGTAGGGAAAGTGCCGGATAGCAAAAGGGTAAAAAATTCTATTCCCACTCCAGTGAGTGCAACAGTAGGGAAAAGCTGGATAGCAAATGAGTGAAAATTACTATTCCCACTCCAGTGAGTGCAACACTAGGGAGAGTGCTGAATAGCAGCGGGTTAAAAATTACTATTCCTACTCCTGTGAGTGCAACAGTAGAGAAAGTGCTGGATTGCGGAGATGTAAAAATTACTATTCTCAATCCAGTGAGTAAAGCAGTAGGGAAAGTGCTGGATAGCAAAGGGGTAAAAATTACTATTCCCACTCCAGTGAGTGCAACAGTAGGGAAAGAGCTGGATGCCGGAGGGTTAAAAATTACTATTCCTACTCCAGTGAGTGCAACAGTAGGGGAAAGTGCTGGATGGTAGAGGGGTAAAAATGACTATTCCCATTCCAGTGAGTGCAACAGTAATGAAAGTGTTGGATAGCAGAGAAACAACAATTAATAATAAGATTTAAATATTTTACAAAATGTAAACAATACAAAAAATAAATAAACAATATTTTAAAAATAGCAGATTAAATATATTAAACATTAACAATAAATATATTAATTACATATATCAAAAAGGTAGAACTGTTATCTAAAATAAATACATTTATAAACAGATTTATTTAAAATAAGCAAATATTAAACAACATGTTTTTAAACTATAATATATTTATTCAATTCCCTATCCTATAACACCACACCAATAAAAAAAACTTCAACATCCTCATTATATTTTTTTCATAATTACCATAATCATTAATCATTTCACAATGTATTATTAATAACAATAATTAATAAACATTGCTTTAATATGCATTCTTTAACACTATAATATTCACAACACACACCTAAAATAAAGTACACAAATACCATAATTAATTACTAATTAATTATGTTTAATTAATTAACTAATATTTATTAATAAATTACTAACCACCCTTTCCACCATTTTCTCCTATCAACACCACAACACACCTAAATAACGTACACAATTATCAGAATTAATTGCCAATTTATTAATTACAATTTATTAACAACTAATTATTTAATCATCAATTAAAAACTAAATTACTTCCCACCATTCCCACCATTTTCAACTATAAACAGCACAACACACATACAAATATTTACACAATTAATTGCCAATTAATTAATTAAAATGAATTAACAACTAATTATTAAATCATCAATTAAAAACTAAGGGGCCCATTATGATGGTGGGCGGAGGCACCACTGCGGTGCTGGCAGTGGCGGAAAATGCTTTTTTCGGCATGTCAGCAGCGGTCCTCATGCCTGCCATATTAGTATGGCCAAACATAGCCCATTTCCCATTTGCCGCGGTGCGACGTGAACCACCATCAAAGTGAGCCCGCCACCGTGGCAGTGTGAGCCAATGGAGACTCGCTGCCATGCAGAATGACGTCCCGTCCGCTGTACAAATCAGGATGCCTCAAACAGCCAGGCGCACCACAGCTAAAAAAAACGCCCAACCAGAGACGGCAGAAGCTCGACAGCGGAGCGCGAAACCTGCTTCCCGGTCCCTTCCACCCAGTCACAACCTCAATGGATCCAGCTCTGCATGTCTTCCCGGTGCTGTACCTGATACACTACCAGCAACTCATGCACCGTGGCGGACGCTGCCGCAGGTATGCAATCACATAACTCTGCACACAACAACAACACATCATCCATGGGCCGATATAGGGTTCCTGTCCACACCAGACCCCCTGGTGGGGACAGGAACACATCTACAAGTGTACCCACACATGCCCTACCTGTCACCAAATCACGCCTCCGCATCCAGGTCACCCATCTACCGCAAACTTGAAGTAATGTCCTGGTCACTGCAGCGCTGAAGACGCGGGAAAACATGCGCACAATGCAGAAGGCAGGGCCAGCGCCAGGCATGGGCAGTCCACAAAGATCACAGGACCACACCTCCACCCTCCACACACTAGGCCCCTCCCACATAAAGGGACATGCTATGTGCCCTCCTTTGCTCCCCCATGCACAATAACCGGCCAGGTGAACCCACACCCTGCACCACACACCAAACAACTAGGCAGGTGTGGCTGTAGAGGAATACACAGCACAGAAGTACTGGGCCAGGGCAACCCACACACCACAACAACAGCACACTCATGGCAAGAAAACTGAGTCAAAGCACAAAATGAACACATACACAGATGATGAACAATCACTCAACTGGGCACACAGCCTGCCAAGTCACACAGACATACCCCACACTGACACACAGCCACATACACAGACAACATGCCAGCAGCAATGGAGGACAACAAATAGGAAACCTAAAGTGAGATGCACACATATGGAAGGCCATGTAGATAACCACCAAGCATGTGTTCATCACATGCAAGAGAAGGAACATTTAACAACACCCTCAGCCCATCAAATCACACATGGCTGGCACAGTGAGTTAAGACAAACTACAGTCACCTTAGTGCAACAACTCAGGGAGGCAGCAAGGCACCCATGTACAGGCACAGGGATGAAAGGAAGGCCCTGAAGTCAAACAGTGAACAGCCACACATCTTTATCCAACTACTTGACAGGAGTATGCCAGCGGCACTACGCACAGGGCACATTGACATACTCCATGACTGTCAAACACAAGTAGGAACCTTCACACATACCCCACCACCCCACACCTGTAGCATACAACACCAGTGTCAAACACACAGAAGGGTGCCAATAATGTCCAGTCAATACAATCACACTCCCTGGGGGGCATCCACAAACATCACACACACTCAGGGATGCCTGAACCAATGTTTGCATAAAAACAACAGCCAAACACATAACTCTATAAAAAACACGCACATAACTACAACAAGACCAGACATGACCTATGCAGCAAAACTGTGGAAAGGCAATGGGAGCACCAACAGAACAGGAGTACACAAGCTCATCAGTCAGGAACAATGCACAGACAACATACCACAACACAGACAAGAAGTGTGTCATCACAAAACAATCATGGACACAAACAGGGAGCAATGGGCCAATAAGAAAACACAGACAGACATACCACACCAGCCCATCAAGTCAACATGGTGTCATAGTGTACCACATGCTTGCACATGCACAATCCTGACAAGTGACAGGTCAAATATGAGAGGACATAGCACAAGTGTGCAGTTGAGGCTATTTGGTGCTCCACATGTTGTGGTAAGTCTCAGAGTGGGAGTGAGAGTGCAGGGGGCACACATGACGTAGATCTGCTGCAGTATGTGCCTGAGAGTGTGGGGTTGTGTGATGCACTGCCTAGCATGCTGTCTCCAGGGGAAAAGGGTGTGTAGCCTATTTCACACGTTTCCCTGCCTGCACATCAAGATTGGAGAAACATGTATTGTCTTGTCAGCCATACAGTGACGCAGCAACTTGGCAATGCAGGAGTCAGGACAGTGATTGCTTGGGTGAAAGGCTGTGTGTGCAGAGCAGTTACATGAGATCCTGCACAGGCAAGTGGCAAACAGCAGGGGACAACAAGGCCAGTGGCCAATCCAAGTTGCAGAGTACGTCCATGAGAAGTTGCACAGGCAATGGGCAAACAGCAGGGAACAACAAGGCCAGTGCCCAGTCCAAGGTGCAGAGTAAGTCCATGAGAAGCTGCACAGGCAAGGGGCAAACAGCAGGGAACAACAAGGCCAGTGGCCAGTCCAAGGTGCAGAGTAAGTCAATGAGAATCTGCACATGCAAAGGGGCAAACATCAGTGAAAAACAAGGCCAGTGGCCAGTCCAAGGTGCAGAGTAAGTCCATGAGAAGCTGCGCAGGCAAGTGGGAAACAGCAGGGAACAACAAGGCCAGTGGTCAGTCCAATGTGCAGAGTAACTCCATGAGACGCTGCACAGGCAAGGGGCAAACATCAGTGAACAACAAGGTCAGTGGCCAGTCCCAGGTGCAGAGCAGTTACATGTGACCCTGCACAGGCAAGTGGCAAACATCAGTGAACACAAAGGCCAGTGGCCAGCACAAAGTGCAGAGTAGTTACATGAGATCCTGCACAGGCAAGGGGCAAACATCAGTGAACAACAAGGCCAGTGGCCAGTCCAAGCTGCAGTGTAAGTCCATGAGAAGCTGCACAGGCAAGTGGGAAACAGCAGGGAACAACAAGGCCAGTGGTCAGTCCAATGTGCAGTGTATGTCCATGAGAAGCTGCACAGGCAAGGGGAAAACAGCAGGATACAACACGGCCAGTGGCCAGTCCAATGTGCAGAGTAAGTGCATGAGAAGCTGCACAGGGAATGTGTGTGACTGTACCCTGTGTCAACAAAAGGGAGGAGAGAAAGGGGTGGGCTATTTTTATTGAGGTCCTGCACATAGGCCCTAAGCTATGACAACAAAGAAAGATGTGCAGTTCCTACAAAGTGGAAGGTCCTGGGGGAGAAGGGTTATCCAAAACCAGACTCTCACCAATGGAATGTGAGTGCACAAGGGATGGGGGTCCCTTAAGGGTGGAACTGAAACCCTCACACACCCAGCAAGCTAGGTGTCTTGCTTCATCATCTGGGTTTGCTCCTCGTCGGGTCGGCGGTGCAATACCCGACGGACACCCATAAAGGGGCTCTTTACCGGAGATCTTTTGTTCCCTGCCGTTTGGTGCATGCGTGTGAGGGCCCGTGCATGTAGATGTGTGTGAGTGAGTAAAAAAGGTTGGTTAGTCTGAAATACGACTTTATTGACTCAGTAAACCACCTTATTAAAAAGGTTGAGTGGCGTTAAAGCTAAAGTGCTCACAAAGGGAGGAGTGGCTAGCTACGCTCTACTCTTCTGGTCAACATATTTCGCGCCCAAATGGGTCAGGAGGATCCCTTGGCGCTTCGTCAGGACCGGTGATACAATAGTGATATGTGCAAGAACTATCTACAGTGTGGTGTGCTAGGGTGGGTGTAAATTGACTACCCACCCACTACTGGTTCCCCTATTTGTCTGTATTCTGATATCAATGGGGTAACCTAGAAAAATAGAAAAAAATGAGAAAGGGACATAGTGAAAAACCCCATTCCTTGAGATCTGTACAAAAATTGCACCAGTTCATAATCAACCGGTATTGCAGTTTTACACATTCTAGACAACAAGCAGGCAGTCTTAATGTCCATGTATCAATGAATCAATACTTGTGATTATTGCAAAAAGGATTAAAATTAATTTTAAGGAAGCATAGCAACATCTGGTTAAAAAACAGCTGTGGTTAGACAGTTGTGATAGGGTGCCATGGTTAAGTATGGACTCACCTAATCCTAATTTAAAAACCTCATCATCTGGTACATGGCGCGTCGTCAAGGGGAGAAACACATTCGTTTCCTGTGGGACAGTAATGCAAAATAGGTGATGGCAAGTGTGAGCGTACAGGATACCATCAAGCATAGTCATTGTTCTAATCCCGTATGCCTCTTAAAATATAGCCGGAATGTATGTCGGCAAGTATCAGTATGTAGAGGGAAACAAAGTAGTTTCATGCGGGACAGAAAATGTAAAAACAGGTGATGGCAGAGGAGTGTACCCCGGTTAAACATCAAGCACAGTCACTGGTCTAATCCCAATGTTTTATGTTTAGGAATGATTACTAAATCTATTTAACAGAGGACAAATATTGCCAGTCCTGAGGAAGGTGGTCTTTATTATCTTATACCACCGAAACGCGTCAACGCATATGCTTTTGGGTTGAATTTGTTTTGGAACAGAACCTTAAGAAACTAGTGTGAATTGTCACCAGTTTGTTTCTGTCTACCGAAGATACAAATTTACACAGCTGAGACACAATTTTGGTGTCTGTTATTGTTCCTCCTATTGAATAAATGTTCAAATGTTTAACTGTCATTCCTGTATGAGATAAGAATTATATATTTTTTTATTTTATTATATAAAAAAGTTTTTTTAGTTGTTATTACGCAGTAGGCTTGGTCTATGCCCATTGATCTGTGATTGTCCTGTTTGACCCATTATTATAACGGGACTTTTTAATATGCCAATAAACTTTAATTGATGCTTTTTAACTAATGATAATCTCCCTACTGATAACTTTACAACATTTCATCTGGAGTGGTTATAATTGAGTGTGATAGTGTGTAATTGGATGAATGGAATAAGTGGTTTCTATATGGTGTAATTCTCTATACTAGTCCAAAGAGAAAAATATTTTTAACTACAAGGCTCATAGAAGAGCCAAACGTGCAGACTGACACTGTTAGAGTGCCGACTGCACCTCTTGCTCACCTGCAGGAAATAGGGGTGCAAATCCAGGAGGACACCACATGTACCACACCCGCATGCACCCCCACGCACAGGAGTGTTAGTTGCCTTAGTTGCCTCACTGCCACCCTATTGATGGTGGGCTCACCGCCCTGGAAAGTGTTGTGGTTTGGCAACTCCTAATATACTTGGCGGTGCCCCAGCAGTTTTGCCAGCATATTACTATGCCTGACCGCTGCATGACTGCCGCAGGATCCTTGATCCCTGGTGGTCGTAGCGGTCCTGTGGCAGTCTGACTGCCACAAACAAAATTCTGCAGGCGGGCCTGCAGTACGGTGGTGGTCGGACCGCCACCACGGGTTCGTCAGTCCTATGGACAGCTGAACTCATAACAAGATCCTTAACAACTTTGGAGAAAGCGCTGACTTTTGGGGAGCAATAATATTATTCCCACTATAAAGCCAATAACCACACTGGAAAAAGTTTTGGACTTTGGATTTACGATTTCCAATCCAAACCTAACCACATTGAGGAAGTCTTGGACTTTGGAAGGGCTTGCTTTATTATTCTGACTCCAAAGTTAACTTGATGCTGAAAAATGATATTATTTGAAGGGAAGATTTACAATTCCCATTCCAAACTTAACCACATTGGAGAAAGTGTAAGACTTTGGCGGGTCAGATTTACTATTTCTTAACCAGTCCATACAACACTAGGGAACATGTTGTACTGGTTACAATAAAATGTCTCTCCAAAGCTAACCACATTGTGGAAAGTGTTACACTTTAGGAGGTACATCTAATACTCATGTTCCAATCTTAACTACATTATGCCAAAACAAAAAATAGATTACAAATACATTTACATTAAGAGCTAACCAATGTCTCCAAATTTTAAACATCTGAAACACATATACTATCAAATACAATGCAAGCAAAATTAAATTAAAAAAACAACAATTACTAAAAAGATAATTACAACTATAGGAGGAAATTTAATAAAAAAGAAACAATATAAACACATTAATTTGATTTAACATGATTCCAAAATCTAAATTCTAAATTAAAAGGCAACTTCAAAGCAAACTCCTAAAACTTATTTCATTGATGTTTAATAATTAATTAAAAAATGCTGAAAAATTGCTCAGCAATGCAAAATAAACATTTAGAAACTATTAGAATATAAAATAAAATATGTTTCAAATATTCTAAAAACAAAAGTTGAATACATATAATTTTTTTTAACAAATATTTAAAACAAGTGAAATGGAAAAAACACTTCCGATACAATTCCTCTTCTAAACCTACAACTCACTCCTAAAACATTTAAAAGCAAAATAAAAACGTAATAAAAGTTAAAAAAAGTTACACACTAACGGCCTTATTACGATGTGGGTCGAACGCAAAACCACTGCAGACTGGAACAGCCCGACAGTAGGTTAGCAGTTCCACCCACAGAATGTTGATGCAACAGCGCTATAAAATGGATCTCTGTAAACATCCCTGCTTCGTGAAGCAGGCAACATGCGGTGCATGCCACATGGTGCATTGATGTTTAGGGGGGCATAACAGAGGGCAGGGGGAAGGGTCCCTGCTAGGGGCCCACACGGTCCCTTTCCGACAGCGTTTGCATGTCAGAAAGGCCAAAATGGAAAGGCTGTGGGAAAGTGACATCATAATCCCACCACAGCGGAGTCGAGGCTGGCTCCGCCGTCAGTATGGGATTATGTGGGATTCCAAAGCTCCGACGGGCTCAAGGAGCTCATCGGAAATGCAGTGGAATCCCCCCTCGGGTTTCCCTCTGACCACCAGTATTTTAATACGGCAGTCGGAGGGAAACCATTAACGTCGGGCGGAAAGCCTCTGACAAGCTGTTGGATGGGTTTCTGCCCAAAATCAAAATTAGGCCCTAAATAACTGCAACAATATAATAAATGATATTACATGCAACAATATTTACATGCATAATATGATTGAATGAATGAGCATAATTTATAGAGCACAAACAGCTCCTCTGCTGGGCAACCTGGCGCTATCAGAAAAAGAGGAAGGCTATTTCAAAATTACCAGAGGATTTAATTGTGGTAAGATCATTTTAAGCCTTTGCAGCTATAAAAACAAATGACCTGCAACTATCCTTTGGTGTTTGAACCTTGGAATCTGGAACAAGATACATTTGGAAGAGCCTAGATCATTGACTGCAGTGTTATGGTTGAACCTAGACATGAGATAATTTGGGCCAGTTTCAAAAAATCCTTTATGAGCATAATTAAAGATTTTAAAAAGAATGCATATTTACACTGGGGACAGGAGTTGTCTTAAGTTGGCAGCTACTGAAGCATAACGGGAGAGTTTCAGGACTGCCTGAGCTGCTACATTCTGAGGCACCTGAAGATGGTTTATTAACTTTTTAGGAAGTCCACGGTCAAATCTCAGTGTAATTAATGCATGTACTACCATTTCCATTGAATCTACCAGAAGCAAATCCAAAAATTCTCTGAGTGCTCTTAATATGGAAAAACAGATTCTTGTAACTGAACTTATTTGAGATCGAAAAGATAAATCAAAGTGTACTTTAACTTCCAACATCTTTAACATGGTGTGGGAGGTTGTAACCAAACTGGCCACCTGTCCAAGGTGGAAAAGTTATTGTTTTTATACATATAACCATATTTCCATCTTCTCTGTGTTGCATTTAAGGTGGCTATCATTCACTCTATGACCATTGAAAAATTAAATTTGACATTTTGTTCAGTCCCGATCATGTTTTTTTCCTAAGATAGTATTAACTGGGTGTCTTCTGCAAAAGACATCACTTTAACCCCAAATGATTCCAGCAAAATGGCCAAAGATGCAATATAAACAATGAATAGTAAAAGGCTCAATGAAGAACCTTTTGGGCCCCTGTATTTGAGATCTTATTTTCTGAATGATATGTACCAATTGCTACAGTCTGTTTCCTATTAGAGAAGACAGATTGTATCTAACCCAAAGAAGTGCCACTTATTCCTATATCAGCCAGCCGTTGAAGCAATAGTGTATTGGACACAGTGTTGAATGCCATCTACAAATCCAATTTAATGAGGGAAATGTTCTGTCCATCAACTAGGGCTATTTTGATTGGCTCTGATACTTTTAACATCACGGACTATGTGCCATATGGGGTCTGAAACCCAATTGATGTGTGTATGAAAGCTTGTTATGATCCAGATAATCAATTAATTGAATGCTCATAATTTTCTCTAGGTTTTTGAGATTGCTGGACGCAACAACATGGGCCAGAAATTAGAGAGGGCATCTGGGTCAACAGAGTTTCTTTTCAAAACAGGCTTAAACTGTGCTTGCTTTCAGACACTTGGGATTAAAGCCTGGTATAATGAGGCATTTAATAGACAATTAATAATTGGATTAATTATCTGAGAGTTTTTTTTCATCATATCTGGGGGGCATGGATCTTCAGGCAATCCTAATGTAAAGTGTAGGATCACATGTTAAGACTTTGCTAAAATAATACTACGAAATTTGGAAAGGGTAGTATTCCATTTTTGATGATGATTCTGTCAGCAAATCTCAGTTCTATCACCTTGATAAATTGTGTTACATTTTGCCAGAATGTTCTAGATCTTTTCCTCAAAGAAGTCAGTAATCTTTTAACAGAGCTCCAAATTATGTTTTACCTCTATAGTTCATGCCATGGGATTGAGAAACATTTTCATTAGCTTAAATATTGCACGGGGGTTAACACATTTTATTAGTGTAATATTCCACTCGTGTTCTTTTAGTGCCTTATTGAGAACTTTTAATTGCCATTTTATATCGCTCTTTTGATTAATATAAAATAGGTTTCACTGTGATTTCCTTTCTATATTTTTGTATATTTTTTTTCTTTGAAGGAGTGGCTTTGAATCTCAGTCAATTGAAAAGCCATTCTTTCTTTTTTGTCTTGGAATTGTAATTGGAGCTAGTGGGCTCATTTGCCAAACTTTGCCAGTTATTAAACAAGTCGATATCTGCATCTAGAGAGCCTTTCAAAGGGAATGATATATTTGCTAGAGCATTTTCTACTGCATTGACTGAATTTGCTATTGACGTCTGGCCCAAAAATGCTGCATCTTTTTCTTCTCTGTCCAACTGAAAGTGATAAGTGAATGGTCTGACCAAACTACAACCTCAGGTTCTTTTACTGACATTAACCGATGGCTAGTACAAATTATGTCCAGGGTATGGCTAGCTCAGTGAGTGGGGAAATTAACCTGTTGATTGAGATTAAAGATCGAGGATGTGTCAAGGAAATGTTGGGCGGGTGAATTATTATGAGCGGCTACGTGGAAATTGAAATCTCCAAATACATTGAAATTGCCATAGTTCAAACAGTAGACTGAAATCATTTTGTTGAATGAGTTGGAAAATCCAGTTTCTTCTTCCAGAGGATGGTAAAGCAGTGCACCTGAGAATGAGGTTTCATCTGAAGTCTTGATACAGAAGTCCATTCTTTCTCAGCCTATTTAGTTTTCATGGGAAATGTTATGCAATGCAAAGTGTTTAAAAAAATAATGCTAGGCCTCCCACATTTTACCTATCCCATCTTGATGTAGGATAGAATAGCTTTGAGGTAGGGCTATGGCTATATATCGATATCAATGTTTTCTTTCTGTAATAAGAGCACAAACCTTCATGAGCATGCTTAGGTAGTGATCTTACAATTGACAAAAATTGTAATAATGTATTTATGTGCTGTCCCTTTTTCCTCTGACTACTCATATATTTATTGGGGTTTATGGCGTTATCCGTCACTCTTGAAATTTGTATTAGGTTCTGCCAGGAAAGACACAAACATGTACCCACAGTTATTACCATTAATCTTCAGTTCCATAAGCTGCTGCGAGGTACAAGAGAGCCTTTGATTAAATTCTGTGTTGAGTTTGACAGCGTGGCTGGAGCTGGATGTGAAATGGATGCCGACGGGAGCAGATGCGCACAGACAGGCTTGCCTTTGGTGCATGAGTGACAGGTCTTCCAATGTGTCCGTGTCTTGTTAACTGGCAACTGGTTCATCATGACCCAGCACACTCCCAGCCAATAGAACTCCATTAAAAGGACTCTCCTCTAACTAAGCGGGCTAGAGAGATTCAAAGAAGGAATTGTCCGAAACAGTACAATTTCCTAAAGATTGAATCAAAATGATTTAAAATATGTCTCCCGAAGTACAAAACTGCTAAGTGCAAGGCAGTCACTTTAAATTCCTCTTTCACCCCCTTGAATATGATGTAAAAATATCTTACCTGCGAAAAAAGATCCAACAATATGAGTGACATCATAGCAATACAGTGATATTATAGTAACAGTACTATTAACTGATTATATTTTTGACATGATAATAAAGTCATGTACCTTTGTCACACGGCCTGGCCCTCAAACAGGCCCTGCATGCAGCACGCGATGCTGCATCCACCCCTCTGTGTGGCCCATGCACTGCAGGGTTTGCCTGTAAGTCCTGTGCTCAGTTTCCAGTGCATCCAACTCAAAATGCAGCCACATTTTCCCTGTACAGAGCCACTGTGGAGCCACAGTGCTTGCTTAGTTAACGGTTCAGTGATAGAATATTGATGTAACAAGCATCAATGTTCTAAATATTGAAGTAAAATTATAGAATACAAAAATATCGACTCCCTATATTTAAACAGGTAAAAAATTGAAGTAAAAATATAGATGTACAAAATATTGACTTAAAAATATATATAACATAAAACAAACATATTAAATATTATTAATATTTTTAACAAAAATAAATTACATTTAATATATAGTTTAACTAAATATAACAAATAAACCTAATAAAAAAGTATAAAAATACAAACATAAAAATGTATACATCTACATATATTTACTTAAATATAATGTATTAACTATTATCTTTATTTAATTTATACAAGTTTAAATATATAAAAATTAAATAGATACAGATATCAATAATTTAAAATCGAGAAACCACCATTTTACAATTAATTCAAACATTTCACTAAAAAACTAAAGAAACATACATTTTGCATTACAATAAATACAACAGTAGGGAAAGAGCTGGATAGTGGATGAATACAAATTACTATTCCCACTCCAGTGAGTGCAACAGTAGGGAAAGTGCAGGATAGTGGATGGATAAAAAACCCTATTACCACTCCAGTGAGTGAAACAGTAGGGAAAGAGCTGGATAGCAGATGAGTAAAAAATACTATTCCCACTCCAGTTAGTGCAACAGTAGGGAAAGTTCTGGATAGCAAAACTCAGTTGGATTGAATCCTTCCTCACAGGACGCACGTTCCAAGTGTGGGACAACAATCACCACTCGTCCACCCTTCCACTTACAAGCGGTGTCCCTCAGGGCTCTTCCCTGAGCCCGACGCTTTTTAATGCTTACATGGCCCCCCTTGAGGACGTAGTTACACCTTTTGACATAAAAATGGTAAGCTATGCCGACGACACTCAGCTGGTCGTCTCTTTAGCCCAACTGATCGACCACCCAGGAAACCTGACCAATTGTCTCATAGAAATCCACAATTGGATGAGTAACTCATCATTAAAACTTAATGGGTCAAAGACGGAGGTGATGCTCCTGGGGAAACAATGGACGACCATCCCCCCAGCACTCTGGCCCGACGTGTTCGGGGAAATTCCCCCCCCCCGAAACGTGAAATTAAGACACTCGGGGTGTGGCTCGAACCAGAGCTGTCTATGAAGACTCAAGCAGCTAAAACTTCGGGCACCTGCTTCGGGCTTATGAGCACGACCCGCAAGATTCTCCCCTTACTGCCACCTACTTCCAGGAAACTGCTCATCCAGGGACTGGTATTGTCTCGCCTAGACTACAGCAATTTGGTCTACCTGGGAGCCCCTGAGGCCACCCTGACGAAACTCCAGTGGACACAGAACGCTGCAGCACGCATGCTAGCCAACCTCCCCCCCAGAATGTCCGCCAAGCCGGCCCTCAAAGCTCTGCACTGGCTCCCTGTGCGCCAAAGGGTGCAATTCAAAGCCATGTGCACGACGCATAAGCTGATCAACGGATCTGGCCCGGCGATCCTTAGCAACATGATCACCCCCTACACAGCATCCAGATCCCTACGATCCCAGAATGAGAACCTGGCCAACACCCCTAGATTCAAAAAGACTCGTACAGGAGGTCGACGATTTCCCGTTCAAGCAGCTGCTCGATGGAACGCTCTTCCTCGCCCCCTCAGACTGGAACCCAACTACATGGAATTCCGAAAAAAATTAAAAACTCATTTATTCCCGAAATAGAGTCCCTCAATATATGTCTCTCCCCTCTCTCTTCCCCTCTACAGGATCACAATTCTCACAGCGCGGGGATGCCCTTGGGTCACCAGGCGCTTTAGAAATCGTTATTAAATTAAAATTAAATTAAAAAGGGTAAAAATTGCTATTCCCACTCCAGTGAGTGCAACAGTAGGGAAAGAGCTGGATAGCAAATGAGTGAAAATTAATATTCCCACTCCAGTGAGTGCAACACTAGGGAGAGTGCTGAATAGCAGCAGGTTAAAAAGTACTATTCCCACTCCTGTGAGTGCAACAGTAGAGAAAGTGCTGGATAGCGGAGATGTAAAAATTACTATTCTCAATCCAGTGAGTAAAACAGTAGGGAAAGTGCTGGATAGCAAAGGGGTAAAAATTACTATTCCCACTCCAGTGAGTGCAACAGTAGGGAAAGTGCAGGATAGCAAAGGGGTAAAAATTACTATTTCCACTCCAGTGAGTGCAACAGTAGGGAAAGTGCAGGATAGCAAAAGGGTAACAATTGCTATTCCCACTCCAGTGAGTGCAACAGTAGGGAAAGAGCTGGATAGCAAATGAGTGAAAATTACTATTCCCACTCCAGTGAGTGCAACACTAGGGAGAGTGCTGAATACCAGCGGGTTAAAAATTACTATTCCCACTCCTGTGAGTGCAACAGTAATGAAAGTGTTGGATAGCAGAGAAACAACAATTAATAATAAGATTTAAATAAGTGCTGGATAGCGGAGATGTAAAAATTACTATTCTCAATCCAGTCAGTAAAGCAGTAGGGAAAGTGCTGGATAGCAAAGGGGTAAAAATTACTATTCCCACTCCAGTGAGTGCAACAGTAGGGGAAAGTGCTGGATAGTAGAGGGGTAAAAATGACTATTCCCATTCCAGTGAGTGCAACAGTAATGAAAGTGTTGGATAGCAGAGAAACAACAATTAATAATAAGATTTAAATATTTTACAAAATGTAAACAATACAAAAAATAAATAAACAATATTTTAAAAATAGCAGATTAAATATATTAAACATTAACATTAAATATATTAATTACATATATCAAAAAGGTAGAACTGTTATCTAAAATAAATACATTTATAAACAGATTTATTTAAAATAGGCAAATATTAAACAACATGTTTTTAAACTATAATATATTTATTCAATTCCCTATCCTATAACACCACACCAATAAAAAAAACTTCAACATCCTCATTATATTTTTTTCATAATTAACATAATCATTAATCATTTCACAATGTATTATTAATAACAATAATTAATAAACATTGCTTTAACATGCATTCTTTAACACTATAATATTCACAACACACACCTAAAATGAAGTACACAAATAGCATAATTAATTACTAATTAATTATGTTTAATTAATTAACTAATATTTATTAATAAATTACTAACCACCCTTCCCACCATTTTCTCCTATCAACACCACAACACACCTAAATAACGTACACAATTATCAGAATTAATTGCCAATTTATTAATTTCAATTTATTAACAACTAATTATTTAATCAGCAATTAAAAACTAAATTACTTCCCACCATTCCCACCATTTTCAACTATAAACAGCACAACACACATACCAATAATTACACAATTAATTGCCAATTAATTAATTAAAATTAATTAACAACTAATTATTAAATCATCAATTAAAAACTAAGGGGCCCAT
The DNA here is from genome assembly GCF_964204655.1 of Triturus cristatus. Taxonomy (NCBI): domain Eukaryota; kingdom Metazoa; phylum Chordata; class Amphibia; order Caudata; family Salamandridae; genus Triturus; species Triturus cristatus. Next base: position 596,597,701 of record NC_140592.1, on the reverse strand, counting down.
TATGATGGTGGGCGGAGGCACCACTGCGGTGCTGGCAGTGGCGGAAAATGCTTTTTTCCGCATGCCAGCAGCGGTCCTCATGCCTGCCTGCCATATTAGTATGGCCAAACATAGCCCATTTCCCATCTGCCGCGGTGCGACGTGAACCGCCGTCAAAGTGAGCCCGCCACCGTGGCAGTGTGAGCCAATGGAGAATGACGTCCCGTCCGCTGTACAAATCAGGATGCCTCAAACAGCCAGGCGCACCGCAGCTGAGAAACCACCCAACCAGAGACGGCAGAAGCTCGACAGCGGAGCGCAAAACCTGATTCCCGGTCCCCTCCACCCAGTCCCGACCTCAATGGAACCAGCTCTACATGTCTTCCCGGTGCTGTACCTGATACACTACCAGCAACTCATGCACCGTGGCGGATGCTGCCGCAGGTACGCAATCACATAACTCTGCACACAACAACAACACATCATCCATGGGCAGATATAGGGTTCTTGTCCACACCAGACCCCCTGGTGGGGACAGGAACATATCTACAAGTGTACCCACACATGCTCTACCTGTCACCAAATCACGCCTCCGCATCCAGGTCACCCATCTACCGCAAACTTGAAGTAATGTCCTGGTCACCGCAGGGTTAAAGACGCGGGAAAACATGCGCACAATGCAGAAGGCAGAGCCAGCGCCAGGCATGGGCAGTCCACAAAGATCACAGGGCCACACCTCCACCCTCCACACACTAGGCCCCTCCCACATAAAGGGACATGCAACGTGCCCCTCCTGTGCTCCCCCATGCACAATAACCATCCAGGTGAACCCACACCCTGCACCACACACCAAACAACTAGGGAGACAGCCTCAGCAGGTGTGGCTGCAGAGGAACACACAGCACAGAAGTACTGGGCCAGGGCAACCCACAAACCACAACAACAGCACACTCATGGCAAGAAAACTGAGTCAAAGCACAAAATGAACACATACACAGATGATGCACAATCACTCAACTGGGCACCCAGCCTGCCAAGTCACACAGACATACCCCACACTGACACACAGCCACATACACAGACAACATGCCAGCAGCAATGGAGGACAACAAATAGGAAACCTAAAGTGAGATGCACACATATGGAAGGCCAAGTAGATAACCACCAAGCATGTGTTCATCACATGCAAGAGAAGGAACATATAACAACACCCTCAGCCCATCAAATCACACATGGCTGGCACAGTGAGTTAAGTCAAACTACAGTCACCTTAGTGCAACAACTCAGGGAGACAGCAAGGCAACCCATGTACATGCACAGGGATGAAAGGAAGGCCCTGAAGTCAAACAGTGAACAGCCACACATCTTTATCCAACTACTTGACAGGAGTATGCCAGCGGCACTACGCACAGGGCACATTGACACACTCCATGACTGTCAAACACAAGTAGGAACCTTCACACATACCCCACCACCTCACACCTGTAGCATACAACACCAGTGTCAAACACACAGAAGGGTGCCAATAATGTCCAGTCAATACAATCACACTCCCTGGGGGGTATCCACAAACATCACACACACTCAGGGATGCCTGAACCAATGTTTGCATAAAAACAACAGCCAAACACATAACTCAATAAAAAACATGCACATAACTACAACAAGACCAGACATGACCTGTGCAGCAAAACTGTGGAAAAGCAATGGAAGCACCAACAGAACAGGAGAACACAAGCTCATCAGTCAGGAACAATGCACAGACAACATACCACAACACAGACAAGAAGTGTGTCATCACAAAACAATCATGGACACAAACTGGGAGCAATGGGCCAATAAGAAAACACAGACAGACATACCACACCAGCCCATCCACATGCTTGCACATGCACAATCCTGACAAGTGACAGGTCAAATATGAGAGGCTATATGGTGCTCCACATGTTGTGGTAAGTCTCAGAGTGTGAGTGAGAGTGCAGGGGGCACACACGAAGTAGATCTGCTGCAGTATGTGCCTGAGAGTGTGGGGTTGTGTGATGCACTGCCTAGCATGCTGTCTCCAGGGGAAAGGGGTGTGTAGCCTATTTCACACGTTTCCCTGCCTGCACATCAAGATTGGAGAAACATGTATTGTCTTGTCAGCCATACAGTGACGCAGCAACTTGGCAATGCAGGAGTCAGGAGAGTCATTGCTTGGGTGAATGGCTGTGTGGGTCCCTGATGTCCTTCACAGGTCCATCTGTGGCCTTAGCTGCGGTTTTCATCCAGAGGGTAGTGATGTAATTGTGTCTGGCTAGAAATGTACATCATCTCCAGTTCAGCACTATGCTCGGGACTACATTACCCAAGGATGACACTCTTGGTGGGAAGGCACCTATGACGCAGCATGTTGCCGTACTATTGTGCGCAGCACCCTACATTTCCACCAGCATGTTTACGGACTTGCATGTGTAGGCACTGTTTCCGCTCACAAATTGTCCCTCCATGTGACATTTCTGATGCACCACGTTGGACCTCAGTGTGAGCCCACCTGGCCTGCACAGTCACCGCTCAATCTGACAAGGACACATCACTGAATGTACAGTGTGTTTTTTGTGGGACTCTCCATCAATGAGCCATATCAGCCCTGTAGATTGCACACGACAGGCCTTTGTGAGGAGGGTGTGGGTTTGTAAGATCATGTCCCTCAATGTAACATCCATGATACAGTGAGCTATTCACAGGGCAAGGACATTGAGGGCTGCGCAGTGTTGGACACAGTGAGTCTTCCTCCAAACATATATTGATATGTAATGTATATCTTGCTCAACCTAAAAATGGGCAGTAGATGTGGGCAGACTACACAGAGCTTTATGTGCTGGCATCCTGCATCTGTATGAGATGGGCAGGTACTGTGTCCACCCTCATTCCTGCATGCATTTTCATGTGATTCTCCCATGCTGAGTTAGTATCATGCGCCTGTACTGAGAGATATAGGTACATAACACTGTGTCACTGATTTTTCACCCTCTTGTCTTCCATGCCTGCAGCTCAAAGTCCACCAGCGTAAGGCCGTGTGGAGGGCCATTGCATGCAAGGTCCGGGCTCTGGGTGTCTCAAACCGACAGCGCACACACTGCCACAAGAGGTGGGATGACATCTGCCGGCTCAGCAAGAACGTGACGGCAGACTGGCAGGTTGGTGTGGCAAAGCATGACACCACAAATGGCCCGCATCTTGGCCGTGACACAGCCTGAGCTGGATGCACGTTTGAAGGAGCATCAGCAGCAAGCTTGGGTGACTTTGGCTGTGAGTGGCTGCATGTATTCACAGCCTAGGCCAGCGCTGGGCTACTTGATGTTGGTAGTGTGATGCAGTGGCTTGTAAGTGGCTTCTGTGTTGGTTGCCACTGTCATGCATTTGCCCTACGTGTACTTCCTAATGTGGTTTGAGTAATGGGCCTTGACATTGCATTCGGAGTCATGGGCTTCAGGTATCGTCTGCATTGGGTTACTCTGGGAAATCCCATGAAAGGGAACGGAAGTGTCCATCATCTGAGTGTGCGTCCATCAATGTGTGCATTGCCTGACCTCAGAATTGTGAGGCTAAGACATCTGACACCAATGTGCAACAGTAGTTGTGCCCCAAAGTACAACATGGTGGATGGCATTAGCTCATGGCCATTGTGGACTGTAATGTTGTAGTCTGTATCTGTGTTGTCCCCTTCTGCTCCCTCCAGATATGACAGTGGCAACATGTCGTGGGTTACATCTTTGCCCCCATGAGGGCCCTAGATGTGCTCAGAGGTATTTGTGTGCCTGGTTGAACGGAGCCACCAGCAGGATATTGTGCTGTTTGGGCATCACATGGCTCACTTATGCCCCGTTTGCTTGATGACATGCAAAATTCTAGTTAAAAATTGAGGTCGCACAATGTTATTGCACAGGGTGGTGTGCAACATGGAGATTTCATCATCTTTAGTGATGCTTTGCTTGCATATGATTGTTCTGTTGATGCCACTGGACTGACCATACATCTCTCTCTCTCATGCAGCATCTCCCATGGGCACAGAAGGCATGGTCCATGGCGGTGACACGCAGCAGGGGCAAGGCGGGTGCTATCGTGGTGGTGCATATTTCAATTACAGCCAATGACCGTCACCACGGTGGCGGAGCACGACTACCGCGATTTTCAAAACTTGCATTGTGCTACCACGATTGCGTTCCCCATTGGCTGTAAGGGCATGGTCCATGGTGGTGACACACCGCAAGGGCCAGGCGGGTGCTACCGCGGTGGTGCATCTTTCAATTACAGCCAATGACTGGCACCGCGGTGGCAGAGCACGCCTACCGCGATTTTCTAAGCTTGCATCGTGCTACCGCAATTGTGGTTCCCATTGGCTGTAAGGGCATGGACCATGGCGGTGACACACCGCAGGGGCCAGGCAGTAGCTACCACGATATGGGTGCCATGCATTGCTATAGTGACCATGATTTGGGTGGCGGAGCATGTCAACCGCCATTTGACTATGTGTATATGCCTATCACTACCGCGATTGTGTCTTGGGCATTGGCGGTGACACACCACAGGGGACAGGCAGTAGCTACCGCGATATGTGTGCCATGCATCACAATATATGACCGTGATTTGGGTGGTGGAGCCCTTTGACAGCGCCTATGGACACGTGTAAAAGGCCAATGTGCAGTTCTCAACTTAACACAGTGGCTACATGATCAATGGCACATGATTGTGCACACAATGCCAATGTCACATTTACCTCAATGCTGACTACACATGCCATGTTTGTGTTTATGCCTTTGAACATTGGCATGCTGATGACTAATCTGCTTCCTGAGAATGCATGGATTGTGGGTGAGTATGTAGAGTCAATTAGCGTGCTGTATGTGTGACATGCTGTCCTCTGCAACAGTAACATTACAAGGTTTCTCTGTGCTTCTCACACCTAGGTGACTCTGCATATCCCAACTGTCCTTGGTATCTGAGCCCACTGCGGAATCCAAGGACACCTGCTGAAGTCCGCTACAATGATGCCCATGGGAGGACACGTCGTGTGGTGGAGCGTACTTTTGGTCTCGCCCAGGAAGGTGTGTCAGATTGTAATTCCATGCTGCATGCACCACAATCTGGCCATTTGCAAGGAGATCCCCCTGCTCCTGGATGCTGATGAGCAGCCAAGGCCCCCGCCTGCAAACCAACCCGTGTCAAGTGACGAGGATAGTGGAGAGGAGGAAGGTGTCGACTGCGTCAGCAGCTCATCAACCGCTACTTCACTTGAAGGTGAGTGATGATGTACAACGGACCCATTGTCTGATGATGTCGCTGCTGTTGGCAAGGTGTATGTGAGCTTTGTGATTGCAGCCGGTTGTTGACTCAGTGGGGGCTGACAATGTTTCTGGATCAGGGTAGTTTGGCACATCTACAGGAAGTGTATGTTGGCACTGTTGCTCATTGTGATGTGTGCATGATTGAGTAGCTTGATGGTACAGTGTTGTGTGATGTCTGTGATGCCACCCCCTAACTAGTGAATTTTGTTCTGTTGTGTTTTTCTAGGCCCCTTCAGCCTCTCCTTGCCTACATAAATTCCATACTCCTGGTACATTGTAATCATGGCGAAGACTGCACATCCTGGCATAAACATGGAGCAGAAACAAAGACATATGTGTAAGGAGTATTTATTTACAATGCTGACATGTGAGGGGGCTGAACATTTACTTTGAGGTGATTAGTGAACTAGTGAGTTGACAGGTATGGTAAATGAGAGAATTGAGTAGTCACCACATTGATGTGGTGACCCAGTCCAACAGACATATGCCATTCACAAGGCCGTGTGGGTAAGGAGAGTCCAAAAAGTCAATGCAGTAGTAAAGAGTGTTGCCATCATGACTGGCTCTGTGACTGGCGTTTGGCAGGTGCTTTGCCATGGGATACTCCCAGGGATTTCTTGGGACGGCCCCTTCATCGCTTGGCAGGGGGTGCCTCTGCTATATGGCCAGTGGTGTCTGAGGACTCACCTCTCTCTGTGGCCGGAGGGAGGTGGGGGTGTTGGTTGTGGCACAGGCCTGTCCCTCAGTACCACCACTAGCTGGCCCAGGAGATCCACAATTTGGCCCATGCCGGTATCCATGGACCTCATCAGCAGGAGGAGCTTGCGTGAATCTTCTTCTGACTGGCCCGTTCGTCCCTGGGCCTGTTCATAGGCCCCAATGACTCAGTTGAGGTTGTCCAGGGCTTCGGTCCCAGGGTCTGGTTATCTGTGTCTGACCCTGCCCCTCCCGCCTGCCCTGCTGCCACAGACCTGTTGCCTCACCACTGTGGGCCCCCGCATCCTCTCCCTGCCCTCCTCAGTTGGTGGTGTGGGCTGGTCATCCTCTGGGACAGGGAGAGTGTTGCATGCTGCAATGGTGGTGGTGGTGGTGGGGGACGCACAGGCTGTAACAGCAGGGGTCTGCCTATCGGTTGGTGTTGATGCAGATGTGGTGGGGGGACGATGGGCTCCTGGGACCTGTTGCGCCCTGGCACACCAGATGGGCAGGCTCCGTGCTCCTCGTCCTCTGAATCCTGGGAGTCAACATCCGAGAGTCCATGTTCCGTGGGGGGGACGACTGGTTCTTCAGGTTGCTAGTGTTGTCCTCTGCAGTCAGTTCTTGGTCACCTGTGGGACAGATGGGAAATGGTCATTGTAGTGCACCCGCAAGCTTTGTGTTATATGGGTATTATTCACTGTTTGTACACCACACAGTTGACTATTCATCACCTTGTTTGTATGCACACTACTGTGCCTCCTGACATGATGTTGAGGTACATGCATTACTTGTCCATGCTGTGACGTATTGAAACATAACATGCTCCACATGCATATTTTGTGATTACAGGGACATGTTGCCATCTAGCGACTAGTGCAACCAAGAGTTTATGTGAAGGCTCTTTGTTGATTACTCTGCCTGACAGACGTTACATCTGAGCATGAACTGGTCAATGTCATCTCATGCATACCTTTGTCATGTCATGTGCAAATCTCAATTTGTACCACTAACCATGCTCTCTTTGTTTTCATATGGTCGTTGCTGCTCTGGCCACATGGCACTTACACATGGCATTCAGTGCTGTGCATGATTGTACACAGACTTTCCTCTACATGTGAATTGGTGTTTCACACTTTGGTTGCTGTGACAGTTACATTTGCTTAGCTGTCTGCACATTGTGAGTGCCAATAGGACCTGTGTGTATGTTTGTGTGCTGAGAGGGCTGGTGTTGTCATATGTCACCATGCTTTTTGAGAGGAATGGCTGGGTGCATGTACTGGCTACTTACCTGTTCTGTTTTCACATTTGGGTTGGATTTGTGACACATCTGTATGAGTGTGTGTGGTTGAGGCTTCTATCCTGCTCAGGGGTGGGACAATAGAGCATAAGATGGCAACCTATCTGTTAGTTTGAAGTGTACAATGCAATGTCTGACATATGCATCTGGTTTGGAGGGAGTGCTCCACCTTCATGATTTGTGGTACAAGGGGGCATGGTGGTATTATTAGTGCAGGCCTCACACCCACAAACAGAACAACCTTGGTAACTGGCTGCCTACCTGTAAGTTTGGTTAGTGTACAATGATGGCTGACACATGCTTCATGGTGCGTGGTGAGTCTCACATCCTGCTCAGGGGTGGGACAGGGTGGCCTGGTGGGAGTTGTGGTGCAGGCCTCACACCCCCAAACAGCCCTCCCTGGGAAGATGGCTACCTACCCGTTAGTTTGTAGTGATACAATGGCTTCCAAATGCCTCAGGGGGGAGTGCTCCATCCTGCTCAGGTGTGTGACAGGGCTTGGTGTGAGTTGTAGTGCAGGCCTCCCAACCCCAAACAGCCCTCCCAGGGAAGATGGCTACCTATCTGTTAGGTGAGTGGGAACCATACAATGGCTGGCACATGCTTCTGGGTGGGGGGTGCTCCATCTGCTCAGGGGTGGGACAGGGGGCCTGGTGTGAGTTGTTGTTAAGGCATCCCACCCAACCTGTGAAGATGACGTCCTACCTGTTAGTTTGTTTGTAGTGATACCATGGTGTCTAAATGCTTTGGGGGTGCTCCATCCTGCTCAGGGGTGGGACAGGGGGCCTGGTCGGAGTTGTAGTGCAGGACTCCCACCCCCACACAGCCATCCCTGTGAAGATGGCTACCTACCTGTTAGTTGTAAGTGTACAATGCAATGGCTGACACATGCATCTGGGTGGGAGGGAGTGCTCCATCTTGATGAGCTGGGGAAAAGGAGTGCCTGGTGGTAGTATTACTGCAGTTTTTCCACCCCAGATGCCCTCCCTGTTAAGAAGGCTACCTACCTGTTAGTTGGATTTGAGCACTGCAATCTCTGCCACATGCCTCTGGGGGGGGATGCTCCATCCTGCTCAGGTGTGTGACAGGGTGCCTGGTGGGAGTTGTAGTGCAGGCCTCCCACCCACATACAGTCCTCCCTGGGAAGATGGCTACCTACCTGTTAGTCGTAAGTGTACAATGCAATGGCTGAAATATGCATCTTGATGAGCTGGGGAACAAGGGTGCCTGGTGGGAGTAGTACTGCAGTCTTCCCACCCCCAAGCCCCCTCCCTGTGAAGATGGCTGACTACCTGTTTGTTTGTTTGTAGTGATACAATGGCTTCCAAATGCTTCTGGGGTGGGAGTGCTCCATCCTGCTCAGGTGTGTGACGGGGGCCTGGTGGGAGTTGTAGTGCAGGCGTCCCAACCTCAAACAGCCCTCCCAGGGAAGGAGGCTACCTATCTGTTAGGTGAGTGGGAACCATACAATGGCTGGCACATGCCTCTGGCTGGGGGGGGAGTGCTACATTCTGCTCAGGGGTGGGGCAGGGGGCATGGTGGGAGTTGTAGTGCTGGTTGCCTGGACACATACAAACCCTGTAAATGTTGGCTACCTTTGTGATGATTCAAATGGAGTGAATGTTACATCTGTGGGACATGTGTTGGATATTGTGGTGCATATGAATATACTTGAGCCTCTGAGATGTAGTTGTGCTGGACAGTAGATATCAGTGTTATGGTCTAAATTTGTTTGTACTTACCAGCCTGCACTCCCACGGCTATTCCTGTGAGACTCTTTGGATGCAGTATGGCAAGCACCTTTTCCTCCCATGCAGTGAATGATCTTAGTGGAACGGGAGGGCCACTGCCAGTCCTCTGAGCCAACTCACGGTTCTTGCTCCTCTTCTTTTTGACAACACTGTTCAGGTCATGCTACCGCTTCATGATTTCCTGTCTGTTGCGCGGGGTGGTCCCTACTGCATTGATCTTGTCAACTATCCTTACCCACATTTGATTTATTGTGGTTAATGGTGTCTGCTGGACCAGGTTACCAAACAGTTGTGGTTCTACTCTGATTATCTCATCTACCATGACTGTAAACTCACTCTCTGAATTTGGGCATTTTCTGTGGTGCCATGGTGTGTGATGTGCAAAGGGGTTAGAGGTGCAGGTGTGTAAGTGGTGGGAGTGGGGGTGATGTGTATGGTGAGTGATGTGCAGAGGGGTTAGAGGTACAGGTGTGGAAGTGGTGGTGGTGCTGTGTGTGGTGTGAGTAGTGATGGTGTGTTGATCTGCCTCTTCATTGTGCTCTGGTGTTGGGCCCTTCAATTGTAGAGTAGTGCAAAGGATTCTGGTCAGGGAAGAGGCTGGTTTAATACTCAGCTATGTGGGTGTGTCCAAATGGGGTATTGCTGTCAGGTGTGTTGTGTGGGTTGTCCTGGGATTGGTATTTTTGTAGTTCCCATGTGGGTGCGTCATTGGGGTGTGTTAGGTGTGTTTGGGGGCAGGGCTAATTTGATGTGTGCACTTTGTGGCCTTGTTGTGATTTTTTTGGGTCGACCGCCATATTTGTCACGGAGCGTCCGCAGTGGTGGCTATACTACAGCTATTCCGCCGGCTCTCCCATTCATCACTGTTTGCGACTGTGGTGGTTGCATCGAGGATATCCTAATTTTCAGGGCGGTGTCTCCGCTGTCATGGCGGCGGTTTGGTGATTTTCTGCCACGAATCCGACCTCCACCGGACGGATTTTCGCCTTCTCCTCCCGCTACGGGTGATTTTTCGTTGCCTCGTACCGCCGCGGTCGGATTATTTTGACGGTTGATCCTAATTGCACCGCCGGTTTTTCCCCTGTACTGACGTGCGGTTGATTTCCACTACCATGGCGGTCGGGGTGGTTTTCCGACCGCCATGCTTATAGACCCCTTTATTACTTCCCACCATTTCCACCTATAAACAGCACAATACACGCATAAAATTAATTACATAATTAATTGTCAAATAATTAATTAAACTGATAATACAAAATTGATACAAAATTAATGTACACATTTAACACTATAATATCTCAATTCAACAATTAATAAGAAACAAAAAAGATTTTATAAATATTATATAATCAAAGTACTTCCCACCCTATTCCCCTATAAACCCAAGACCTGCGTCGGTACAAAAAACACAAAATTCAATGTTTTTTTATATATCTACTCAAGACATTCAATACATTTTATATAATTAAATTACTTCCCACCCTATTCCCCTATAAACCCACAACCTGCTACAGAACTAAAAATGCAAAATTCAAACCCCAAAAATGTCATAACTACTAACATTTTTACACATATGATAAAAATACAAAAAAATCTTGTACATAAAATACATGCATCACACACATATAAAATATGTACTAACATACATAACATTAATAAAAAAATCGATATTTTTAACATCTATATTTTTACAAATGATATTAAACACTTCAATATTTTTTACATTTTTATTACTTACCCAAAGTCGATATTCTGTACCTTGATATTCTTGAGCCACGATATTTTTGCAACTGTCCTCAGGTAAGTCGATACTAGTGATTCGATATTTAGTCACTGCACCTTAGTTGACTGCTTTTAAAAACGAATTCTGCATGCACAGAAGGATCTGGGCAAATGGCCTGCATCAGCTCCATGCAACTGGACAAGCTGTGCATGGCCTTCGACCACGTTCAGCACACTCTGATATAAGAGACTAAGCTAAACACTATGCAAAACAGCCTCTATACCATCTAGCTATCTGAAAAAACCCTTTGAATGTGTGCAGATGACTCTGAGCACAGGGTAAGGCATAAAGCCAGACTCAGCATCCCTCCTTGTGCCACTTAACCAGCTGTGCATGGCTTTTAACCATGCACAGATGACTCTGAATGCAGGGCTTGTACTGTGCATTTTGCACTGAACCAGCTGCCCATGGTTATTGGATTTGTGCAGTGGGCTGTGGGCATAGGGCCTACCTACAGATAGACCTTGCACTAAACTGCAGGAATACATTGCTCACTATGCATGGTCTTTGACCAGTCATGGTTGTTCTGTGATTTTGTGTTGTATTCATTTGTTTTTCAGAATTCTAAACAGAAAACGATTTTTCCAAACGGTGGTAAATTCACCCACAGATATATGAATCTGCAGACTTAGAACCGGGTCCATGAATCCTATATCAAAATTATTTTATATTTATTTTTGGAAGCAGTTTTCCCCCCTTGACACCGACCACATGCTCTTTCTATATGTTTATACTACCTGACAGTTTTTTCAGGAAACATGGGGGCAGATTTACAAGGAACTAACGCATCTGCATAGATGCATCAGTTTCCTTGCATCAGTGCCGAATGCCCTTGCACCACTATGGATGCACTGTATTTACAATACAGTGCTCCATGGCGCAAGGATTAAAAGATGCATCAGAAATTCTGATGCATCTGTTGGCACAAAAGTGACGCATTGCTGGAGTTGCTCATGAAAGTGACACAACTCCAGCAATGCGCCACAACAGATAGGTGAGTACCATTCAAAAAGCCCTGCTTCATTCCTTACACCTGGTCTGAGCAGGCGTAGGGATTTTGACGCAGTGAAGGCATAGAGTGACGCAGTGAAATCTTGAAGATTTTACTGCGTCAGCTCTACATGGCATTTTGTGTGGGAACGCCCATCCTGCAAACATTATACCAGACGCAGGTATAATGTGACGCAGGGCTTTACAATGTGACACATCTCCCTAGATGCGTCACATTGTAAATTGACTGCATTATTTGCGCTGCCGTTGCATCAAAAAAAGTGATGCAATGGCGGCGCAAGGAGGTGCAAGGGGCTTGTAAATCTGCCCCATGGTTCTTTGCTTGGGATCCTGCAATGGCAGTCTCCACTACAGATTTCAGTTGCTGTCAGCCAATACGATTGCCCGAATGCCTTAATTCTCATTTAGGATTTGAGATTTGTTTATTTTTCCAAATTGCAGTGCTCAAAACTTCTGCAAATGTAGTTTGCAGAGACACACAAAATAGATTTTACAACACAGGTGTCAAAAAAGGAATGCCAATATCCAATGAGTTGTCATATTCAAGTTTAAATTTATTTTGAAAGAAAGATTTTTGCTTTGGTAATAACTTTGGCACAGTTTGGCAAATTTGCACAAAGGTTTCTGATCAAGTAGTGTTAAGTTCGGCACGCTTAGTTTCCTGCAGATCCGTCAAGTGGGGGGAAAATGAAATGATGGTCAAAAAAAGAGCATTTTACTTTTTGACTCCCTTGGGGAATTTTACTCTATGTTATAACAAAGATAGTATGCCAAATTTGGCATGAAAGTTAAACTTTGCTTAGAAATGTACCTACGCTTACCATAAAATAAATATATTTAGTATCACAAAAATGTGTTGGGTGGGCTTTAATAGGTTACTTATAAAGATGTCTGGGTCTAGGTCCTTGAAATACACTGAGGATAATACATGTGCTAAACAAATAAATCACATTTGGAGAGGGAGTATTTGTATTCCCTTGTCCAATGTGGAATAAGGAGATCCTTGCAAGATAAGAGGATCGGCCCATCTGATTGGCTGGCAACAACTGAAAACGGTGATGTTGCAAGTCACTAAAGCCTGTGTTATGATAAAATAATGAGATAAGAGAGAGGGGGAGCATGCCGTGACCCCAATGTGGATATGGTGTTACCTGAGGGGCAGACACTGCACCTAAAAATTAAAAAAAGCATCCTTTTTTTCTTGCAGAAATCGGAAATCAACATTTATGTTTACAGATCTGCAAACTCATAGGGGGATAATCTCAAGAACGGGCAATAACCTAGGTTAACGCAACGTTACATAATGCCACCTATCGCGGGAAACTAACGCCCTGTTAATGGCGTATTCTCAACATGCCGGCAACAGGCGATAGTTCCCCGCTAACCCGTCAAATGCCTGCATTAAATTTACCAGGATGCCAATAAAAAAGGAAACCCGAACATGAAAAAAGTTGCGATGGGCCCAACAGCGAAAAAAAATCAGCGATAAGCAGCGCCAGGCTTGCTATTCCCACGCCAGGCAGGAAAAATCACCATAAAAGCTGCAACAAAAATAAATAGATAAATAAATAAAACCCAAAGAACCAAGAAGCACCATGGAGGAAGCTGGAGCAACTACAGATGCCAACCATAACCCCACAAACCCCCAGCCAGGGACCTCGGAGAAGGAGAAGGGCAAGGAGAAGAAGAAGAGGAACCCGTGATTCAGTTCGCAGGAAAATAATAACCTGATTATGGAGGTGATAGAACACCACCAACAACTGTTCATCACCTCTACTGTGTCATTGGCAACTAAAAATGCAATATGGAAGTCCATCTTGTCCAAGGTGAATGCAGTCGGAGTAAAGGGCCAAGAAGCGCTGGAATGATGTGAAGCGCAAAATCAAGCTGAAACTCGCTAACAACCGGAAAGCAGCAATGCAGACTGGAGGTGGGAGTCCAGCGCCACAGCAGGAGCAGGATGAGATGGAGGAAATGGTGTCCACAGTCATCAGTGGGGAGACGGTGGCAGGAGCTGGGGGACCGGACACTGCTCAACATGACCTGACCCAACAGCAACAGGGTAAATAACGACCAGGGACGGGGGGAGATGGGCACAATGGCACACATGCACAATTACGTATAGCACAGTGCACACCCACAATGACTCTGGATCATGTCCCTGATCTCCATGGCACACCGCAGCACACATAGAAACAGCAAGTTGGCCCCCGTCGACAATGTGCCCAGAAGGGGCCCTCCCCACACATCACTAATTTCACAACAAACCCAGGCATATGTGCTGAACCAAGCAAAGCAGCGGGTCCATGAGCCACACTGACAATGCAAGTGACACTGCATGACGATTAGCATGGCTGCAGTCCAATTATTATGACATGGTGCATGCCACGACACTGAGGTGGCTGAGTGTGGACCACATCCGTAAAAGAGCAGGTCACACTTTGACACATCCACGTGCACAAACAACCCCAGACATCATCCCCCTTACGCCCATGTTGCTCATGTTGTGGGACTTGAGTCACAGGGTGCATCTCTGCATCAGGGTGGTTCATATTTGACCCTAAATAAAGCCCGGAATTTCATATCTGACCCCAAATGACACCCTGTTGTCTTTTTTTGAACACCAATTACAGCCTTCATGTCATGTTTTTGTACACTTGTGATACGCTGGTGAGTGGGATTACGTATTACATTTGAAACCCTGAAATGGCATTTTGAATGTGTGACACCCTAAACAGGTGACATTCCCACCATCTATTTGCTATTTGTGAGATTGTTAGCACTTAATGTTGCACTTGCACTTGTCGGACTGATTTGCTAATGCAGAGGACTGACATGCACACAGGGAATGTGTGTTGCAATGAATTTATTTGCACATGCTGTTCATGTGGTCATTTTGTACTGTTCCATGATTGCTAGGGACAGTCACAATGTGACATGCTCATGCAAAGAAATTGTTAATGATTGTGTTCCTTCGGGCTATTCCTGCTGCAACTGCAGTGGGGTTTGGTACACCTGCCTCATCTTCCTCATCATCGTCCGGTGCATCTGGCACTTGGATCCATGAGGCATTGGTGAGTACACATATGCTGTGCAATACACAATATGCAATGATCATCTTTCACACTATTTCTGTGCTGTACAGGAGTCTTCCACCTGTGATGTCCAGGAACCTGAAACGTGACTTTAACACACCAAATGTGCGCTCAACAATGCCCCTGGTGCATTTGTGGGCCACATTGTACTGCCTCTGGGCCGAGGTGCTCAGGGCTCGGAGGGGTGTCATCATCCACGGGCAGAGTACATATCCTTGATCACCTGTGAGAGGTAAATGAAATTAGTGTAAATTGATGGTTCTGCATGCTGTGTTGGCAGACTCACAAGTTGTGTGGCATATGATTTGTGCAACTTTGGGATTCATGTTTGCCATGTATTGCTTCTGGCAAATGTGCGGGATCAATGTGTGTTACGTAGCCTCAAAGCTCCTCCCCCAAGCCTATTTCTTGTGTGCGCTGCACGGTTACATCACTTGCACTCCTACGGCACACCATTGTCATGCCTGTCTGCGCATGTCCGCAAGCCTGAGAACAACACTGTAATGTGGGCGGTTGAAGGTGGGCGGCCTATGGTCAGGGAATGGCGGACACAGAGACACACGCAGTGTTTACTTTGGTGGCCATCACGGAAGTGAACCACGCCCAGAGCCCCAGGCTATTTATTCACACTCCTACGCTGGACTGGCGTACGCCGGCCCAGCCCACTACAGGGGGGTGACATATCTACATGTCCAAAGTCTTCCCCACTGCCTGAGGTAACATCGCTGGGTCCACTGTCCACAACACTACAAACACCAGCAGTATATGTCCACATGGACATGTCTGTGCTCTGCATACTCAAGACTGTCCAGCACATCACCGCCACACTTGGCATTGTGTACATTGTTATTCATGGGTCACTTGCCTCCTTCGCACATTCTTGGTTCCCACCTCTCACCACATTATGCAATTGTGTGGCAGAGGGGCTTTGCCTTTGTGGATGGTTTGTCTACATGTCTGGCCCCTGTTACCACAGTTACTTGTGTTGTCATGTCTGGTAGGAGGGCATGTTGTTTGGCATGTTGTATGTGATTTTGTTACGTATGCATTCCCACAGTTGTGAGTTGTATGATTGTGGAGTTGAGTTGTGTGGTGTGTTCCGTTGAGAAGTCCATTTCCATAGGTGCCATCCTGAAAACGCTGGTTGATGATGGACTGTTGGAAGATGTAGGAATCATGCACACTGCCTGGGAAGTTGGCGATGACATTGGTGAACAGTCCCCGGTGGTCCACTATTGCCTGCACATTGATGGAATGCATGTGCTTTCTGTTGCAGTAATTGTGTGCAGTGTCGGCAGGGGGCACAAGTAGGACCTGTGTGCAATCAATTGCCCCCAACACGTGCGGGAAGCCAGCTATGGCATAAAAGCCTTGCTTGGTCTCCAGCTGTTCCTGCGCAGTGTGGGGGAAGTGAAGGTGCTGGGGTATCAAGCTGATGATGGCATCCAAGACAGGATTGAGGAACTTTGATAGGGCTGTCTGTGAGACTCCTCCAACTCTGGCAGTTGTTGGTTGGAAGGTACCAGAGGCCAACAAGTGCAGCACAGCCAGCAGCTTTGTCTGCGAAGGGATGTTGGTTGTCCGCTGTGTTGTCAGCCTGTGGGCAATGTGGGTCAGGATGCAGAGGATGGTTGTCCTTTTGAGCCTGTAGTGGGCAATGACATTAAGTGTCTGAGGCTGGTGCGTTTTGAGAAGGTCTGCTGTCTTGTTCTGCACTGCCTTGGTGGTAGTTAGGGGGGGTTCCTGGGGGTGGGGGTGGGGGTGGTGGCGGTGGGTGTTGTGGCCATCTTGGGTCTCCAAGCTGCATGATTAGTAGCTCCATGGCATCTGTTATTCTTCAGATCTGGCTCATGGCTGGGCTTCCTTTCTACTGCAAGTTTTCATCCTACTTAAGACCAGAAAAAAGCAGGTCTAAAGTCCCTGCTGCAAACGTGCCTTATCACCTGGTTTTGGACCGCATCGCTGATTTGGCTGGTCGTTGTGAATATCGCGAAGAGGGGTTATCGTGAGTTTTTGGAAGGGAACGCCTACTGTGCATATGATTAGGGTTAGTTGTCGCTGTCAGCCTTGGCGATGTTTTTAGCGCCAGCTATAGCAGGTAAACTGACTATGTCAGCTGTTAGCGCAGGCTTGTGAATAGGGCGATAAATCTATCGCCACTTTCATGGTGGAAAAGTGCTGCTAAATCCGCGAAGTGTCCTTGAGAATATGCCCCCTAAAGTCTTAAATATGTTTTTAACAATGCAATATCCATTTACAAATCCTCAAAAAGGTACCATTATAATAATAATTCACAGAGCAAATATATGTGTCAAAGGCCGTGCAGAATGCACTCTGTGGACCCCAACGTTGTTTCAGAGGCTGTCTAAAGGCTTCTTAGCTGCCTGAAGGGGACTATCCATACGACCTGAATGTTTCCTGGGCCCCGCCGCCAATCACACCTGCACAAAGACAATAGCTATGTCCTGGAGCGTTCCTCATTGCTCCTGGCCTTGTGCATGGAGCTTGGCCATCAGTGGAGTGGTGGGAACAGTGTTTGGTTGTAGGTAAGAACCTGTGGCCAACCCCCACCCTGCACTGCCACAGGTGGTCCTTAGTAGGGGTGACTTGCAATGGAGCGATGGGAGCAAAGATTTACTGGAGGGAAGGCCGTGCAATCAATGCCCACTGCGTTCATTCATAGGATGTGTGCAGCAGGGTTTACGTTCTTAGACTATTGACACAGTATATAATTAAAAATAACAGATATTTACTGAAAGTATTTGCTAAAGGGAAGGTATTGTTTCTTCCATTTCCTCTGTGACTAACACCATAACCTATGTTTAAAAAAAACCTCTGTAGTTCAAATACAAAACTATAGTTAAACTGTAGGTTTGTATACAAAATAAAACACAAAGGGGGATATGTACAAGGAAGTGGCTAGCGGGTTGTTTTAAGCTTGGCTTAACGACACACTCCGCCACTTCTGAAACACAAGGCTGCACCATATTTACAAGGATATGGTGCAGCCTTGCGTTTCCCCCTGCGATGGCGCTAAGTTTAGCCTCTTAGCACCAACGCAGTCACCCTTACACCAGAGTGCAAGGGTGTCTGCTTGCAGGGCAGGACTGTATGTGTTGGAAGGTGTCCCTTCCTGCACATAAACAATCCTAAAATGCCATTCTGTCACGTTCATGTGTGCTGCTTTATGCAGCGCACATAAAAGTGATAACATTTGAATTTTTTTTAAAGGTTTGGTTATGTGAAGGAAGGGATAACTTCCTCTACATAAACAAACCATGGCATTTTGCTTTTTCCACGTTTGCTGCACAAGGCAGCACACATGGAAAAAGCAAAAATGAGGAGGAATAATGCATTTCTCCTCATTTCGCCAAGTTAAGACCAGGGTATTCCTGGTCTTAATTTTAGTGCCACCCTCGTAAACAGGGGGAAGTGTCAAATAAAATGGGTGTTGTGGTGGAACTCCCACCACAACACCCACTGCACGCCCCTTTCATGCTAACCATAGCGTGAAAGGGGGCCTTATGTACAAGGCAATGTTAAACCACGTTAAGTGGTTTAACGCTGCCTTGTACATAAGGCACAGCCTCTATCGCCAACATAACGTCACTATAGGTGATGTTATGGGGGCTATTGGGGCTTATATATGCCCCAAAATCATGTAAAATCTGCCCTACCATGAAAACAAAATAGAAATATGAAAGTGAACTTTATTAGCCCCTATATTTATCCCTCTGCAGCATCGACAAAATCTTCTATATCGCCTAATAGCATAGTTAATAAAAGTAATACTACACAAAAAAAACAAAGCTAAGTAATTGTCTTGTTTCCTCCTCCTTTTTATGACCTTGATGGGTAGCAGGGATTTTTTCACTCTGAAACTATCAGTTTGGGAGAAATGAATGCTACCATTTTAATTCTTCAGCAGTTATAGCAACCATTTGTGAGCTACTGAGCACTACATCAGTAATAAAAACATGTTTTTCAAGCAGTGCAGGATATTTGTAGCACACATTAGTGTGGTCATTCCAAACTTTACAGCTCATAAAATGTATGTGAAAGAGATTAAATTTAAATACGCTGAACAGTAAATTCAAAGCGATTATTATTCAAACAAGATTGTCTGTAATTGCGTCATCAATGTAAGCTTTAAAGTAAACACGGTTTTGTCGAAAATAAACAGAAGGATTTTAGTTGTTTAGTTTTTGGAACTGCTCTGTAAGCATGTGATTCATGCTTCGGACTCACACTTCCAAAAGAGCACGTCTGCTTTTGTTTTACTTTCTGATAATGGAAGCTACGCATGTTCCTTATTTGTGGTTCAAAAAGTACTGGTCATTCTAAAAACGCAAGAGTATGCTGAGCTCCTTCTGGAGCAAAGGTCACGGTAATACCAATGGAAAGACTGTGACGAGTAGGTGCAGGAACATGAGTATCATATGTAAGTAGGAAAACCATATATACATATATATTACCTACTGTCGGTCGTCAGTAGGTAGCTACAGTTAGGACCATGTTTCCATAGGAAAAATGTTTTTTGACTTTGCTGCCGTTTGATGAATCTTCACAAAATGTTCTCCAAAAAATGTCATAGTGTGTTTTGGTGTGCATGGACAGTTCGAGGACCAAGAATAAGGGTAAAAAAGTGTGTTTCCCCATGTTATAGTAGCTTTGAACACGATTAGCCAGAACCGCTGGATGGAATTACACCGAATTTGGCAGAAAGGTAGATTTGGTTACACAGATCAGGCTTTCACTTATTTGGTGTAAATTTGTTCAGTCGTTGTTGAGACCCTTAAGGAAATCCAAATTTGTATATCTACAATCACAGCTAATTTGTGAATAATAACGAAGTCCGTTAAGAGAACTGCAGAGCTCTGATTGGCTGCCAACTCTTCAATCAGGAAGTGTTGGCAGACATCTTGGGATGCGGGTTCAGCCGGGTCTCAAAAAAAGAATACGAAGACAAAGAAAAGGGGACAAGGATGGAATACCCTGACACCAAAGCATGGGCTTGGGGTTCCTGAGGGAACTTGGCAGGATAGAAAAGCAAGTAAAATAATTTCTGTATCAAATTCACAAAATTGTTTTGAAAAGGTCCCCAGGGTTGGCCAGGTTATGGGGGTATTTTGTAAAATAGGAGGGGAGGCACGGGGTCCCAACCCATGAACTCAAATGAGCCCTGGAGACCACCACCTCCCCGGGGCTACTTCAACAATATAGCGGGGGACTCACAGTCCCCCCGCTGCCCGGGGACCACAACTTCCCCAGGGCCAAGATAACACTGTAAAGTGTTGAAGGGGGCAATATACGGCCCCGGGGGCCACCACCTCCCTGGGCTGGCCCATGCAGATCAAAGGAGGGGGATGCCCGGCCCACCTCCTGGAGCCATATATGGCCCTGCGGACTGCCAACCCCAGGGTCAGCTCCTGCTATGTCCCAGGGTGCTTACCCCTGGGACATAGCTGTCTTCTTTTGCTTGGCGGGCAGAGAAAGAAATGAAACAATTGCTCTTGAATTAAGGTCAGAAAGGAGCAGCAATAGACAAAATAGAGGTGAGAAACTAGCAGAACGAGGCAAAATAAAGGTGGGAAATGAGCCGAAAGAGGCAAAATAAAAGTCAGAAACCAGCAGCAATGGGCAAAATAAAGGTAAGAAATGAGCAGAAAGAGGCATAAGAAAGTGAGAAACTAGCAGAAATAGGCAAAATGAAGGTTAACAATGAGCAGAAAGAAGCAAAATAAAGGTAAGAAATGAGCAGGAACAGGCAAAGTAGAGGTCAGAAACCAGCAGCGAGAGGCAAAATAAATGTTAAAAAACGGTGAGAAACTAGCAGAAATATGCAAAATGAAGGGCAACAATGAGCAGAAAGAGACAAAATAAAGATGAGAAACAAGCAGAAATAGGCTAAATAAAGGTCAACAACAAGCAGAAAGAGGCAAAGTAAAGGTGAGAAACGAGCAGGAAGAGGCAGAGCAAAGGTCAGAACAGAGCAGAAAGAGGCAAAATGAAGTTCAGCAATGAGGATAAATGCAAAGTAAAGGGGAGAAACGAGCAATAAGAGGCAGCATAAAGGTCAGAAATAAGCAGAAAGAGGCAAAATAGAGAAAGAAATGAGCAGCAAGAGGCAGAATACAGGTCAGAAACTAGCGGAAAGAGCTCAAATAAAGGTCAGAAACAAGCATAGAGAGGCAGAATAAAGTCAGAAGGGAGGTAAAAGAAGCAGAGTTAAGGTAGGAAACAAGCAGGAAGAGGTAAAATAGAGCTCAGAAGCCAACAGCAAGAGGCAGATTAAAGGTCCGAAATGAGAAAAAGAGGCAAAATAAAGGGTAGGAGCGAACACAAAGAGGCAAAATAGTGGGCAGAATGAGCAGAAAAAGCAAAATAGAGGTGGGAGACGAGCAGCAAGAGGCAAAATAGAGGTGAGAAATGAGCAGCAAGAGGCAAAATAAAGGTCAAGAGAGAGCAGAAAGAGGAAACATAATGGGAAGAACAAGCAGAAAGAGGCAACATAGAGGGCAGGAGCAAGCCAAGAAGAGGCAGAAAATGAGCAGAGGAGGCACAAAACCAAAGGCAGCAGAGGTTAGTAGACTGCAGGCAAGCTGGACAGGAGGACAGTCGCAGGGAGAACTGGCACAAGGACCTGCTCCCATGTGCCCTCCTACTTTGTTTTACCATGCACCCACTGACAGACCCACTCATACACTCATGCATCCACTCACAGACCCACTCATGTACCCAATCACAGATCCTCTGAGAGACCTACCTACTGACAGACCCACTCAGACGCTCATGCACCTACTTACAGATCTATTCAGGCACTCATTCATCAACTCACAACCCCACTGCGATACTCACACATACACGCATGGACCTATTCAAACACTCACACCCACTCACACACCCGCACCCACTAATAGGCCCACTCAAACTCACACATCCACTCACAGACCCCCTCGGACACTCACACACCTGCTCACATATCCACTCACAGATCCACATAGACACTCACATACCTACTCGCAGTCCCACTCAGATAATCTCACACTCTCTCACAGACCCACTCAGGCACTCATCTACCCACTCATAGGCCCACTCAGAAACTCACACAACCACTCACAGATCCATGTAGACTCTCATGCACCCACTCACAGACTCTCACACGCTCTCACAGAGCCACTCATTCACCCACTCACAGATCCAATCTGGCACTCATGTTCCCATTCATGAACCCACTTAGAGACTTATGTGCCAACTCATAGATCTACTCAGAGACTCACACACCCACTGACTGAACCACTCAGACACTCACATGCCCACTCGCACACCAACTCAGAGACTCTTCCATCCACTCACAGACCTTCAAAGACACTCATGCGCCCACTCACAGACATAGTCATAAACTCACACACCGACTGACAGACCCACTCAGATACTAATGCAACTACTCACAGACCCACTCAGACATGCATCCAGTCACAGAATAACTCAGACACTAATGCACCCATGCACGGAACGACTCAGACACTCACACATCCACTCACAGATCCACACAGGCACTCCTTCTCCCACTTACACAGCCATGTACACACCCATGTAGTCACCCACACACCCACTCACAGACACATACAGCCACTCACACAGCCACAAACCCACTCACACAGCCACTCAGAGACCCATATATCTACTCACATACCCACTCATCTACCTATACAGCCACTCACACACCCGCTCTCAAAGGTTACAGGTTACAGTTACGAAGTAAAAGAACATTGAATAAAACCAAAGGTTACAGGGACGTTATAGTTAGGCTTAGATTTCACTTGTTCAAATTCTGCATTAAAGTTATCTGAGCTAACTATAACTTATGCCCCTTCAATGCACTGCTTATGACCTCGCTTATTACATGACTCAGGACATTGTCAGTAACATCACAGATGACATAATTGATGACATTTCCAATGACAGTCTGTATAAAGTTTTCTGCGTGAGTATAAAGAAACAAGATGAACCAAACTCTTTAATGGAGCATATTGGGCAGATTAAACCAATTTGCTTTTTCTCCCTAAGAATGTTGTCATATTTATTGAGAGGGAAGAGCAAATAGTACTATTTGTAAACATTTGGTTGTGCAAAATTGTTCATAAAGTGCTAATGCCTAAGATGCTGAGCGAACTATATTATGCAGATTAAAGTCCGTTTGCTTTCCTTCTTCATCATTTTATATTATTATATACATTTATAATATTTAGATATATTGACTGAAAAAACAAAGTTTATAGGGATGTTATAGTTAGGAAATACGATTTAAAAAACCTTAGACATTCACTTAAAAAAACCAAACTTACAGGGTCATTGTAGTTAGATTCACATTGTAGGAGCACAAAACCATAGAATGCAACAGTTTTAGTTACAGTTATCTCAAGTAACTATAACTCGTGCCCTAAGGTAACTATAACTCTCATCCCCGCAATGCACAGTTTAGTGAAATTCCAAGGTTTTTTTTACATTTTATTTCTTCACTATAACGTCACTGTAATCTATGTTTTTTTCTGTGAGTTTCTATGTTTTTTTAACGTAAAGTAATTTTTAATTACCATACATTAATCCAACCTCTGCTGCACATGGCCTTTAGCCGTGCACAGTGGGCTATTGGCTGACTGCATGCAGAAAACCCAACACTGGGCATGGCTTTAGGCCATGCACTGCGGGGAATTGGTTGCAGGGCCTGGCCTGTTGCCCTGCGAGTAGCCCCCTGCATGCACCCAACCCCATAAAGCACATGGCGTTAGGCCATGCGCTGCGGGGTAGGCCCCATGCACCCCAGCATGCACCTAAACCCACACACTGCACGGCTCTCAAAGGCACTAAACTTGGGTGAAGGGTCAATGTTGGCTCCAGGGACCACATACCTCAAGGTCTGACACCTTTTTTTTAGGGGAGTATAGCATGTTGCCCCTATATGTGGGCCCTATTTGGTCTCCGGGAATGCCTTCCCCCAGGGCCCATCCCTCAAATGATGTAGGAGGGGGCCAATCAGCCCCACTCTCTAGGCCAATTTCATCCTTGGGGACCCTATCTCCCGGGCCCTGGTGTTATTTTAAAAGGGGAGCATTCAGCCCCCCTTCCAGGGACAATATTTGCCCAGGGAACCCATCCCCAGGTCCTGCCCAGTAAATATTGGGTGCCCTGGAGCCCACCCAGGGCATTTACTTCATATTTGAAAGAGGTATGGGGCACCGTCCCCCTCCCTGGACTGGCCTTATTCTTAAGGGGGGGCATGCAGCACCCCTCTCTGAGCCAATATTGTCCCCGGGGACCCCATCCCTCAGGCCTGGACAGACCCTAAAGGAGGACAGGGCGTGTAGCCCCACTCCCCGGCCATTGGGCAATGGGACATATCAGGAGCTGGCCCTGGAAGGTGGAGGTCCCAAGTGCCACCAAGAGCTCCACAACCATGCCTTGGAAGGTGGTGGTCTCTGTGCCAAATTTTGCCCGAGAAGGGGCCTGTGCTGCTCCCCTCCTTGTTTTGCAACTTGTCTGGGCACAGGGAGGTGGCAGTCCCCGGGGTCAAAAATGGCCCAGGCAGGGGAGCCTTGTGGCCCTCTCTCCCTTTCCTTTGTTGACCAGGCCCCAGGGAGATGTTGGTCCCTGGTGCTGAAATTGGCCTGGGAGCGGGTGGCACACAACTCCCCTCCCCATTTTGGAACTTGGCCATGCACCCATCCCAAATTTATTAAACACCGTGGGGAGCCCAACCCCGGAGACACAATTTGCATAGAAGGGATGGAGGCTGGACTCTCTGAGCTTTCAGAGGCCCTGGAACTGATTTAATAAAATAAAGAGGAGGGGGGCCACGCAGCCCCCCTCTCTGAGCCATCACAGACCCTGGGAGCCTACCCCTCAGGATGAAGTTTCTCAAAAAGCAAGGCGGGGCACAGTGCCCCCTCCCGTTAAAAAATGGCTCTAGGGGATGGATCCCAAAGTCCTTTTAAAGGCTTAAGAGGGGGTGCCTTTGGGCCCTTACCTCTTTAAAAAAAATGTCCCTGGGGTGGGGTCCCCAGGGCCGCATAAGGCTCAGGGATGGTGGGCCACTTGGTCCCCCTCCCCTTAAAAAATCATAAGGCCCTTGGGGATTGGGTTCCAGGGCCTAATGAGGCATGAAGAGAGGGGTCTGCCCAGTAAATATTGGGTACCCCTCAGCCCACCCAGGCCACCCACTTCATATTTAAAAGGGGGAAGGGGTGCTCTACCCCCTCCCTGGAGCAGCCTTATTCTTAAAGGGGAAAGGGGCATTCAGCACCCCTCCCCAGGCCAATATTTTCCCCAGGGACCCCACCCCTGGGCCTGGCCAGACACTGAGTTAAGAGAGCGCACACAGTCCTGCTCCCCAGCCAATATTGGGCCTCAGGACAAAGCAGGGGCCAGCACTGGAGGGTGGCAGTACCCAGTGCCACCAAAAGCTCCACAGCCATGCCCCAGGGAGTAGTTATCCCTGGGGTCGAATTCGTCCAGAGAGGGGCCTGCACTGCTCCCTTCCTTGTATTAGAACTCGGCTGGGCTCAGGGAGGTGGCAGTCCCGGCGGTCCAAAATGGCCCAGGGAGGGGGGCCTTGTGGCCCCATCTCCTTTTTCTTTGTTGACCTAACCCTAGGGAGGTGTTGGTCCCTGGGGCCTAAATCGGCCTGGGAGTGTGGGGCCACACAAACACCCTCTCCATTTTGGAACCCGGCTGGGCCCCCATCCCTAACCTATTAAGGCCCCAGGGAGCCCAATTCCAGGGCCAAAATGTGCATAGAAAGGATGGGGTGCTGTTCAGCCCCACCGTCAGAGCTTTCAGAGGCCCCAGGAACTCCATCCCCTGGAACCAATGTAAAAGATAAAAGGGAGGGGTGAACCATGCAGCCCCCTCTCTGAGCCATCATAGGTCCCGGGGAGCCGACCCCACGGCGATGAAGTTTCTCAAAAAGAGAGGGGGTACCCTGCACCCCTCCCCTTAAAAAACACCTCTAGGAGATGGATCCCCAGGTCCTTTTAAAGGCTTAAGGAGGCGGCCTGCGTGGCTCCTTCCCTTGAAAAAGAAATGGCAGTGGTGGTGGCGTCCCCAGGGCCTAAAAAGGCTTGGGGAGGTGGGCTACATGGTTTCCCTCCCCTTTAAAAAAAATAAGGTTCTGGTGTATTGGGTCCCAGGACCTAATAAAGCATGAAAAGAGGGGTCACATGGCCCCCTCCCCTTTAAAATAAGCTCCCGGGGATGGGGGTTCCAGGGCTTTTGGAGGCTCAGGGAAGGGGCCACTTGGCTTCCCTCCCCTTTAAAAAAACCCAGGGGTCCCCAGGTCCTAATGGTCTTAATGGGGCTCAGGGAGGAGGGCCATGCGTTCCCCTACTCCCTTAAACAGCAGAAGGCTCTGTGGCCTGGTAGGTTGGCTATACGTATGGTACACAAATATTTGTTTACATTTAAAAAAAACCTAGAAATTCATTTAAAAAACAAAACATGTTTTACATTATAATTAGGTGTGATAAAAATATCTGTTTTTGTTTTACCCCCTTCGATGCTCATGACGGAACGGTTCCGTCATGAGCATCGGTTGAGCTGTGCTCATGACGGAACCGCTCCGTCATGAGCACAGCCCCTGGGGGAAGCGCTGGCGCTCCCCCCCTGGGGCATCGATCGTGCCCCCACAGAGGGGGATGGCAGCGGAAGAGTTTCCGCTGCCACCCCCGAGCCCCCCCACGCTTCCTGATGACGTCAGCGCGAGAGGAAAGAGTATTTCCTCTCCCCTGATGTCTCAATGCTGGGCATTCCTGTCCCACGATCGCGCACAGCGTCGCGATCGTGGGACAGGAATGCCCCCACTAGACCCCAGGGATGTTGTTTTTGGCCATTTTGGAAGCGACCCCTTGGGCAAGGGTCGCTTCCCTGGGGGAGAATTTGTGGAAGACTTTTCTGCCCCACCTGGGGGCAGATCGGTCCACTTTCGGTCCGTTTAAAAGCCCACTAGACACCAGGGAATTTTGTTATATCGTTATGGGAAGCGACCCCATGGGCAAGGGTCGCTTCCCTGGGGGAGAATTTGAGCACAGACTTTTCTGCCCCCCCCCCCCTGGGGGCAGATCAGGCCACTTTCGGTCCGTTTCTGCCCCCGGGGGGGGCAGAAAAGCCCAGTAGACACCAGGGAATTTCGTCATTTTGTTATGGGAAGCGACCCCTTGGGCAAGGGTCGCTTCCCTGGGGGAGAATTTGTGCACAGACTTTTCTGCCCCCCCCCTGGGGGCAGATCAGTCCACTTTCGGTCCGTTTCCCCCACGGGGGCAGAAAAGCCCACTAGACACAAGGGAATTTTGTAATATTGTTATGGGAAGCGACCCCTTGGGCAAGGGTCGCTTCCCTGGGGGATAATTACTGCACAGACTTTTCTGCCCCCGCTGGGGGCAGATCGGTCCACTTTCGCTCCGTGTCTGGCCCCAGGGGGGGCAGAAAAGCCCACTAGACACCAGGGAATTAGTGTAAATAAAAACGGAAGTGACCCCTTTGGCAAGTGTCGCTTCCAGGGGGCAATTTTTATAATATGTATTTGGCCCACCCGCCCCGGGACAGAGTAGCCTTTTTTTTCCCTGCTGTTTTCTGCCCCACCTGGAACATAACCCGATTGACCATTTGGGTAGTAATATAGCATGTTGTAATGTTTATTGTTTTATTTTTTGTGAATCGCAATAGTAATGTTTTTTTTTTTTTACTTTTTTGTTCTAGGTGAAGGCTTTTGCTCTTTTCAGTTTGCCGTGTTGTTTCTGGCGGTTCTGCTGTTTGTGTAGTTTGGTAAGAGACTCTTTTTTGTACAATGTAAATGTGTTTGATTTCTCTGCATGAATTTTTTTTGCAAATGGTGTAATAATAGCAGTATGTTTGTTTTTTGAGTGTCAAAAACTTTTTGCATTGGTGCTCGATGTGTATTTTGTTGTCTTGTGAGTAATTTGTTTTTTTTTCTTCTTTCTAGTTTGATATCGTTGGTTTTTGCCGTGTCACTGCAGAGTTGGTTTCTGGTGAGTGCAGCTGTCTCTTGTAATTGGATTGTATAGTTTTTGAGTACATTGATCTTTGTGATAAAGGTACACATTTCTTTACTTACTTGGTTTGCACATTGTTGGTTGTTGTTGACTTGTTTGTGCAGTCTTCTATCTTAGTAAGTATAATGGCTAGCCGCAGGATGACTGCTCAGCAGGTTGTTGCTTTGCTGTTTGAGTCTTCCTCTGATATTGGTTCAGAGACTGACTCTGCATCTGAGGGAGAGGAGGCAGGGGACGATTCTGGCAGTGAGTTGTCTCTCCGTATGGAGTCATCGGATGATGAAGATACTCTTAGTGCGGATGAAGTGCCTGTGTTAGAGGCGGAGACTGATGTGCCGATAGTGCGGCAAGAGGCATCTGGGCTGCAGCCTGGGGCTGCAAGGCTTCCCGTTGGTGTAGTGCGGCAAGAGGCATCTGGGTTGCAGGCTGGGGCTGCAAGGCTTCCCGTTGGTGTAGTGCGGCAAGAGGCTTCTGGGCTGCAGGCTGGGGCTGCAAGGCTTCCCTTTGAAAGTGATGACCTCTGGGTTGCCCCTGGCATGGTGCAGCTGGCATTGCCAGAGTTTACTGGTGTTCCAGGGTCTAGAGTGAATACTGAAAACTTTTTGCCGGTCAATTTTTTTCAGTTGTTTATGGACGATGTGTTTTTTGCAGAGATTGTTGAGCAGACTAATTTGTATGCCGAACAGTTTTTGAGGGACAACTGTGCCAGTCTTAAGCCATACTCTAGAGCTACCCGGTGGACTCCCACAAATGTTGAAGAGATGAAGAAGTTCTTGGGTTTAACTTTTTTGATGGGCTTGCTAAGGAAGCCATCAATGTCTTCATATTGGTCTAGCAGTCCCTTGATGGCAACGTCTATTTTTCCGGCAGTCATGAGTCGTGACAGGTATTTGCTACTGCTTCAGGTGATGATGCATTTTGTTGATAATGGTTTAGCGTTGCCACGAGATCACCCTGACTGTGACCGTCTTTTTAAGATTAGGCCTGTCCTTGATCACTTTGTTGATCGATTTCCTGAGATCTATGCTCCTGGGAAACAAATTGCAGTGGATGAGTCTTTGGTGTTGTTCAAGGGCCGCTTGGTTTTTAGGCAATACATTCCTAGTAAGAGGGCACGCTATGGAATAAAGCTGTATATGCTGTGTGACAGTAGGACTGGATATGTCTCTAATTTCAGGGTGTACACCGGTAAGGAATCTAGGTTTAACCTCCCTGGTTGTCCGTCCACTTTTGGAGTGACTGAGAAAATTGTTTGGGAACTTGGAAGAGGATTTTTTAACAAAGGCCACCATTTATATGTAGATAACTTCTACACTGGTGTGCGGTTGTTCAGGGAATTGGCCAAAGTGGACACTCTTGCTTGTGGCACAATCCGCTCTAACCGTAAAGGTTTCCCGAAAGAACTTGTTTGTCAAAAGCTTGTGCGGGGACAGTGCAGTGCGTTGCGTTGCCAGGAGCTTCTTGCTGTGAAGTTTACAGACAGGAGAGATGTCTATATGCTGACTACCATCCATGATGAAAGCACTGCACCTGTGACTGTTTGGGGTCAGGTCGCTGAAGCGCGCAAACCTGTGTGCATTTTAGACTATAATAGGCACATGGGTGGTGTTGACAGAGTAGATCAGAGGTTGGAACCTTACACTGCTCTTCGTAAGGCTTACATTTGGTACAAGAAGTTGGCTATCCATCTTTTCCACTTGGCAATGTTTAATGCTTTTGTTGTGTTCCAGGATTCTTGCCCTGAGTCAAAGATGACTTTTGCTAAGTTTCAGGAGTCTGTAATAGGCAGCCTTGTTGTAGTGGAACAGGCAAGTGTTCCTAGAGTTGGACTGGTGGAGGATGTTGCTAGATTGAAAGAAAGCCACTTTCCAGATCACATTCCTCCCACACCCGCAAAAGATTTTCCAGTAGGAGATGTAGAGTCTGTTGGCGAAAAGGTTTGCGGAAGGAGAGTCGTATGTACTGCCCCGACTGTCCTTCTCATCCTGCACTGTGTCTCTCTGCTTGTTTTAGAGCGTACCACACACGAAATAATTTTTGGGAGGATTCTTGAGTGGTAAAGTGAACTGCCTGGTCTGTATTCTTTGGATAATTTGATTCTGTTTCAAGGTTGGTGTTAGTGCAATGTATTTAGTTGCTGATTTTCTGTTAGAAGATTTGTATCTATTTGCAATTTGTTTGTGTTTTTATTTTTTTCTAAAAAAAATCCTAAATGTGATGGCGGTGTGTGTAGGCTTGCGCTTGGCTGTTGGTGTGTGTGGACTGGCACTTGGTTGGTGGTGTGCGTGGAATGGTGCTTGGCTGGCGGTGTGCATGGACTGGCGGTGTGCGTGGACTGGTGCGTGGCTGGTGGTGTGCGTGGACTGGAGCTTGGCTGGCAGTGTGCGTGGAATGGTGCTTGGCAGGCGGTGTGCGTGGACTGGTACTTGGCTGGCGGTGTGCGTGGACTGGTGGTGTGTGCGGACTGGTCCTTGGCTGGTGGTGTCCGTGGACTGGCGCTTGGCTAGCGGTGTGCGGGGACTGGTGTTTGGCTAGCGGTGTGTGTGGACTGGTGCTCTGCTGGCGGTGTGTGAGTAGTGACTTTCTGCTGGTCACTACACACACTGCTAGCTGAGTGCCACTCCACGCAATCCATCAGCCTGTGTAGTTGCTGTGTCTGGATTGTGTGCGGATGTATGTCGTTACAACGCACACTTTTACAACGCATGCACTTACAACGCATTTTTTACAACGCAAAATCCATTACAACGCCTTCCATTACAACGCATGACACTACAACGCATTTTTAAAAACTACCTTTACAACGCATTCCATTACAACGCATACTACCTTTACAACGCATACCATTACAACGCATAATATTAAATTGCATTTAAGGTAAGTATTAGATAGTATAGGGGTAAAAATTACTTTTCTTACTCCACGGGGTGCAACAGTAAGGTAAGTGTTGGATAGTATAGGGGTAAAAATTACTATTCTAACTCCAGAGGGTGCAACAGTAGGGAAAGTGTTGGATAGTATAGGGGTAAAAATTACTATTCTAACTCCAGGGGGTGCAACAGTAGGGTAAGTGTTGGATAGTATAGGGGTAAAAATTACTATTCTAACTCCAGGGGGTGCAACAGTAGGGAAAGTGTTGGATAGTATAGGGGTAAAAATTACTATTCTAACTCCAGGGGGTGCAACAGTAGGGTAAGTGTTGGATAGTATAGGGGTAAAAATTACTATTCTAACTCCAGGGGGTGCAACAGTAGGGAAAGTGTTGGATAGTATAGGGGTAAAAATTACTATTCTAACTCCAGGGGGTGCAACAGTAGGGTAAGTGTTAGATAGTATAGGGGTAAAAATTACTATTCTAACTCCAGGGGGTGCAACAGTAGGGTAAGTGTTGGATAGTATAGGGGTAAAAATTACTATTCTAACTCCAGGGGGTGCAACAGTAGGGTAAGTGTTGGATAGTATAGGGGTAAACATTACTATTATAACTCCAGGGGGTGCAACAGTAGGGAAAGTGTTGGATAGTATAGGGGTAAAAATTACTATTCTAACTCCAGGGGGTGCAACAGTAGGGTAAGTGTTGGATAGTATAGGGGTAAAAATTACTATTCTAACTCCAGGGGGTGCAACAGTAGGGTAAGTGTTGGATAGTATAGGGGTAAAAATTACTATTCTAACTCCAGGGGGTGCAACAGTAGGGTAAGTGTTGGATAGTGTAGTGTAATATAATGCGTTGTATTGGTATGCGTTGTAAAGGTAGTATGCGTTGTAATGGAATGCGTTGTAAAGGTAGTTTTTAAAAATGCGTTGTAGTGTCATGCGTTGTAATGGAATGCGTTGTAATGGATTTTGCGTTGTAAAAAATGCGTTGTAAGTGTAGTGCGTTGTAAAAGTTGCGTTGTAAAGGTTGTTCCCCTGTGGGCGTGTGAAAGTGATGGGCCCTTGAATGGCGCTGTGTGCTGGTGTGAGTTTTGTTATGTGATGGGCCCGCGGCTGGCGGTGTGAATGGTTTTGTATGTCTCACACGTATGAAAGGTGTTCGAATGGCCTGTAAAGAGGTTGGTGCCTTGTCGTGGCTTTACAGCTCACGAGCTGTGAGTCAATGGTTCAGTTTCTCGCCCTTTCAATTATTACCAGTGCATTTCATTTCTGTGAAATCACTTGCTAATACAATTGTATCTACTGATTCATCACTCACCCTCGTGCCAAATCCAACCAGTATGTGTGTGTGTTTGCGGATTAGATGGCTGTGCAGTAATATTTGTCTTTCTGAAGCAGGGTGTACCTTGTCCCTTTTTGGTGAATATTGTAATGTGTTGCTTTTGTGCCTGGTGGTGCGAATGGTCTTGTTTGTATCACGTATGAAAGGTGTGTGAATGGCCTGTAAAGTGGTTGGTGCCTTGACGTGGCTTTACAGCTCACGAGCTGTGAGTCATTGGTTTGGTTTTTTGTGAATTTAATTATTGACAGTGCATTTCATTTTTATGAAATCTCTTGTTAATAAAATTTAATACACTGAACCATGAC
The DNA here is from genome assembly GCF_964204655.1 of Triturus cristatus. Taxonomy (NCBI): domain Eukaryota; kingdom Metazoa; phylum Chordata; class Amphibia; order Caudata; family Salamandridae; genus Triturus; species Triturus cristatus. The sequence goes on along the minus strand of NC_140592.1, from coordinate 596,565,168 downwards.
TCGCCCTCGTGCCAAATCCAACCAGTATGTGTGTGTGTTTGAGGAATAGATGGTTGTGCAGGAATCTTTGTCTTTAGTTTCTCTGCCAAGGTACACTTTCCATGCAAGAATAACCCACCAACTGTAGATATTGTCGGAAACCCATGGGAGTTCATGGTGATGTCTCTCTTGTGAATTCAAAAACATTTTTTATCCCCAATGTCCTGCAAACCTCAAAATGTCTGCCATATTTTCTTTGCAATATTATTCCAAAATTCTCACGCTGTAGGAACAATAGATAATCTGGTTTTGCAAGGGGGGTCACTTTGGTTTTTGGCCCGGTGCTCGGCGGCCATCTAGGGAAACCTACCAAACCCACACATTTCTGAAAACTAGACACCTGGCGGCTTCCAAGGGAGGTATGGCTTGCGTGGATCCCCCAACGTTTCCTTACCCAGAATCCCCTGCAAACCTCAATTTTTGCTGAAAAAATCACTTTTTTCACACATTTTGGGGTGGGAAAGTAGTGGCATCACCGGGCTCACACAAATTTACCACCACCCAGCGTTCCCCCAGGTCTCCCGGTAAAAATGGTGCCTCACTTGTGTGGGAGGCCCAAGTACCCGCGGCAGGCAAGGGCCCAAAACGTAGTGAGGCGACATCTAAATGGCCTATCGCAAAACCACCTGGTTTTGCAAGGGGGGTCACTTTGGTTTTGGCCCGGTGCTCGGCGGCCATCTTGGGAAACCTACCAAACCCACACATTTCTGAAAACTAGACACCCGGCGGCTTCCAGGGAGGTATGGCTTGCGTGGATCCCCCAACGTTTCCTTACCCAGAATCCCCTGCAAACCTCAATTTTTGCTGAAAAAATCACTTTTTTCACACATTTTGAGGTGGGAAAGTAGTGGCATCACCGGGCTCACACAAATTTACCACCACCCAGCGTTCCCCCAGGTCTCCCGGTAAAAATGGTGCCTCACTTGTGTGGGAGGCCCAAGTACCCGCGGCAGGCAAGGGCCCAAAACGTAGTGATGGGACATTTGGGATAGGCAATGTTGATGTCGCCTCACTACGTTTTGGGCCCTTGCCTGCCGCGGGTACTTGGGCCTCCCACACAAGTGAGGCCCCATTTTTACCGGGAGACCTGGGGGAACGCTGGGTGGTGGTAAATTTGTGTGAGCCCAGTGATGCCACTACTTTCCCACCCCAAAATGTGTGAAAAAAGTGATTTTTTGAGCAAAAATTGAGGTTTGCAGGGGATTCTGGGTAAGGAAACGTTGGGGCATCCACGCAAGCCATACCTCCCTGGAAGCCGCCGGGTGTCTAGTTTTCAGAAATGCATGGGTTTGGTAGGTTTCCCTAGATGACCGCCGAGCACCGGGCCAAAAACCAAAGTGACCCCCCTTGCAAAACCAGGTGGTTTTGCCATAGGCCATTTAGATTTCGCCTCACTACGTTTTGGGCCCTTGCCTGCCGCGGGTACTTGGGCCTCCCACACAAGTGAGGCATCATTTTTACTGGGAGACCTGGGGGAACGCTGGGTGGTGGTAAATTTGTGTGAGCCCGGTGATGCCACTACTTTCCCACTCCAAAATGTGTGAAAAAAGTGATTTTTTGAGCAAAAATTGAGGTTTGCAGGGAATACTGGGTAAGGAAACGTTGGGGGATCCACGCAAGCCATACTTCCTTGGAAGCCGCCGGGTGTCTAGTTTTCCAAAATGTCTGGGTTTGGTAGGTTTCCCTAGGTGCCGGCAGGGCTAGAGTTCAAAAACTACAGCTAGTCACTTATGCAAAAAAGGGTCATTTTTCACTGAAAAATTGAGGTGTGACCACCTTGCGTTTTGCGCCGTTTCCTGTCGCAGGTACCAGGCCGACCCACACAAGTGAGGTACCATTTTTCTCGTATGACTTTGGGGAACGCGGGGTGGGTGCAAATTTGTGGATCCACGCAGATTCTAGAACTTTCCATCCCAGAAATATGGGGAAAATGTATTTTTTTTGTCATTTTTTTACGTTTGCAAGGGATTCTGGGTAACATACCATGGTGGGAGGCAGTCAAGTCACCCCATCCTGGATTCCCCTGGGTGTCTAGTTTTCAAAAATGTATAGGTTTGCTAGGTTTCCCTAAGTGCCGGCAGGGCTGGGGTTAAAAAACTACAGCTAGTCACTTTGCCAAAAAAGGGTCATTTTTCACTGCAAAATTGAGGTGTGACCACGTTGCATTTTGCGCCGTTTCCTGTCGCGGGCACTAGGCCGACCCGCACAAGTGAGGTACCATTTTTCTCGTAGGACTTTGGGGAACACGGGGTGGGTGGAAATTTGTGGATCCACGCAGATTCCAGAACTTTCCATCCCAGAAATGTGGGGAAAATGTGTTTTTTTTGTCATTTTTTTACGTTTGCAAGGGATTCTGGGTAACAGACCATGGTGGGAGGCAGTCAAGTCACCCCATCCTGGATTCCCCTGGGTGTCTAGTTTTCAAAAATGTATAGGTTTGCTAGGTTTCCCTAGGTGCCGGCAGGGCTAGGGTTCAAAAACTACAGCTAGTCACTTTGCCAAAAAAGGGTCATTTTTCACTGCAAAATTGAGGTGTGACCACGTTGCGTTTTGCGCCGTTTCCTGTTGCGGGCACTAGGCCGACCTGCACAAGTGAGGTACCATTTTTCTCGTAGGACTTTGGGGAACGCGGGGTGGGTGGAAATTTGTGGATCCACGCAGATTCCAGAACTTTCCATCCCAGAAATGTGGGGAAAATGTGTTTTTTTTGTCATTTTTTTATGTTTGCAAGGGATTCTGGGTAACAGACCATGGTGGGAGGCAGTCAAGTCACCCCATCCTGGATTCCCCTGGGTGTCTAGTTTTCAAAAATGTATAGGTTTGCTAGGTTTGCCTTGGTGCCGGCAGGGCTAGGGTTCAAAAACTACAGCTAGTCACTTTGCCAAAAAAGGGTCATTTTTCACTGCAAAATTGAGGTGTGACCACGTTGCGTTTTGCGCCATTTCCTGTCGCGGGCACTAGGCCAACCAGCACAAGTGAGGTACCATTTTTCTTGTAGGACTTTGGGGAACGCGGGGTGGGTGGAAATTTGTGGATCCACGCAGATTCCAGAACTTTCCATCCCAGAAATGTGGGGAAAATGTGTTTTTTTGTCATTTTTTTACGTTTGCAAGGGATTCTGGGTAACAGACCATGGTGGGAGGCAGTCAAGTCACCCCATCCTGGATTCCCCTGGGTGTCTAGTTTTCAAAAATGTATAGGTTTGCTAGGTTTCCCTAAGTGCCGGCAGGGCTATTGTTCAAAAACTACAGCTAGTCACTTTGCCAAAAAAGGGTCATTTTTCACTGCAAAATTGAGGTGTGACCACGTTGCGTTTTGCGCCGTTTCCTGTCGCGGGCACTAGGCCGACCCGCACAAGTGAGGTACCATTTTTCTCGTAGGACTTTGGGGAACGCGGGGTGGGTGGAAATTTGTGGATCCACGCAGATTCCAGAACTTTCCATCCCAGAAATGTGGGGAAAATGTGTTTTTTTTGTCATTTTTTTACGTTTGCAAGGGATTCTGGGTAACAGACGATAGTGGGAGGCAGTCAAGTCACCCCATCCTGGATTCCCCTGGGTGTCTACTTTTCAAAAATGTATAGGTTTGCTAAGTTTCCCTAGGTGCCGGCAGGGCTAGGGTTCAAAAACTACAGCTAGTCACTTTGCCAAAAAGGGGTCATTTTTCACTGCAAAATTGAGGTGTGACCACCTTGCGTTTTGCACCGTTTCCTGTGGCGGGCACTAGGCCGACCCACACAAGTGAGGTACCATTTTTCTCGTAGGACTTTGGGGAACGTGGGGTGGGTGGAAATTTGTGGATCCACGCAGATTCCAGAACTTTCCATCCCAGATATGTGGGAAAAATGTGTTTTTTTTGTCATTTTTTTACATTTGCAAGGGATTCTGGGTAACAGACCATGGTGGGAGGCAGTCAAGTCACCCCATCCTGGATTCCCCTGGGTGTCTAGTTTTCAAAAATGTATAGGTTTGCTAGGTTTCCCTAGGTTCTGGCAGGGCTAGGGTTCAAAAACTTCAGCTAGTCACTTTGCCAAAAAGGGGTCATTTTTCACTGCAAAATTGAGGTGTGACCAGGTTGCGTTTTGCGCCGTTTCCTGTGGCGGGCACTAGGCCGACCTGCACAAGTGAGGTACCATTTTTCTCGTAGGACTTTGGGGAACTGGGGTGGGTGGAAATGTGTGGATCCACGCAGATTCCAGAACTTTCCATCCCAGAAATGTGGGGAAAATGTGTTTTTTTTGTCATTGTTTTACGTTTGCAAGGGATTCTGGGTAACAGACCATGGTGGGAGGCAGTCAAGTCACCCCATCCTGGATTCCCCTGGGTGTCTAGTTTTCAAAAATGTATAGGTTTGCTAGGTTTCCCTAGGTGCCGGCAGGGCTAGGGTTCAAAAACTACAGCTAGACTCTTCGCAAAAAAAGTGTAAATTTTCAGTGTGAAAATGTGGTGTGTTCAGCTTAGGTTTTGAGCCACTTCCTGTCGTGGGAACTATGCCTACCCACACAAGTGAGGTACCATTTTTATCGGGAGACTTAGGGTAGTTCAGATTTGTAAAGCAACTGTTATTATCTATTGATTTTGGATGCATTTCTCCCTTCCAAATGAAAGACATTGTGTAAAAAAAAAGTCATTTTGAAAAATGAATAATAATTGTCATGCAAGTATGAGTATTCCCAATTTCGAAAATGTGCAAATATGCACTGTTTCTAAACTCTGTAGTTTGTTCCCATTTCAGAAATACATAGGTGTCTTTCATACCGATTTTTCCATGTATACATTTTCCCACAATAATTGCTATAGACCCGGAACAAAAAAAAAAACCTTACAAAATGCTGCTCAGTTTTTTACTCTGGGTTCGTTGGGCTCTTGGTGAACCTACAAGTCCTATATATCCCCAAAACCAGGAAGGTCCAGTGGATGTAACGGTACATTGCTTTCTAAGAGATGTGATAATTAGAAGAAGTTACAGGTGAAAACGTTGACTCAAAAGGCTGCTTTTTTCAACTAATTTTTAATTGTTCCTATATTTAACTGTTAGTTTCCATAAAGAAACCTTGATGGATCTACACAATTGACCCCTTGCTGAATTCAGAATGTTGTCTACTTTTTAAAAATGTATAGCTTTTCAGGGTCCATTATTGTTTTTGTACCCATTTCTACCATTAACTGGAAGGAGGTTGAAAGCACAAAAAATAGCAAAAAGAGGGTATGTCCCAGAAAAATGCCAAAACTGTGTAAAAAATGTTGGTTTTCTGACAAAATTCTGTCATTCCCTAAAAGCTGGAGAAATGGTTGTTTCAGCCCCACAAACCCTTTTTTGATACCATTTGCAGAGAAAAACCCAGAAGCTTTCATTTGCAGCCCGTTTTTCCCATTTTTCTCAAAAAAACAACATTTTGCTGTATTTTGACTAATTTCTGGGAACCCTCTAGGAGAATCCACAAACCCTGGGTACCTTTAGAATCCCCATGATGTTGGAAGAAAAGGACGCAAATTTGGCGTGGATACCTAATGTGGTCAAAAAGTTACAGGGGCCTAAGCGCGCACTACCCCAAATAGCCCAAAAAAGGCTTAGCACAGGAGGGGAAAAGGCCTAGCAGCGAAGGGGTTAAAGAAGAAATTTGAAGTTCACAAAAGTAAACAAAGGTTAAAGTAACAGTGTAGTTAGGTAAACATGTCAGTGACAACATTAACTAAAAAAAACCACAGAAATTCACCAGTTATGGCTAGCACAGCTAAGAAATGTCTGTAGTCGATATTCTGGAGGTGACAACTGAACAGAGTGATAATATTAAGTTCAACATTGTGACATACAACTCATGCCTGCCTGCTCATTATACATGCTCAACCAGTCAATACTCACACTTAACACTGTGGTTTAGACTAATTCTTTCTGAAGAGGCAAAGCAGCACAGATGCAAATCAGAGCTTCAGAGCAGTTATTGATTCCACGTAATCCAAGCAGCTTTTGAAACATGAAAAACAGTTGTTATGAAAATACTTACCAGTTGATGCACTCACCAATGTCCACACCCTAAAGACATCATCCTGCTTCATCTGCCCGGGACCTGGTCTCACTTTACTAGATGCTAACTCAGACATCTAATAAAGTATATGTCTTGGCTATCATTGTGCATTCACAGGGTGAAACAAGTGGAAAGCCCTGCAAGTAGCTCACATTGAAGACCATGTTGACAAATGCAGACACATAGAAACAAGGCATTTTTGGGATGGCTATAAGGTGTGGTAAGGTATTTATTGAAGAAAGAAAAAACATGAAGTTCCAGTCTTGAAGATAAGGTCTAAACCATATTGATCTACTGGGATTATAGAAATGGACATGCGGTCATGGGATGGTGTGATTTATGTAACTCAATCAGTGCTTCACTGCTTTCAGGATGGGATTAGTAGGATAGTCTATCTACAAAGCTATATTTCCCGTCTAGGGGTTGGTTTTCAGTATTAGAAATGTATTATTGTTTTGTGTGCAACTAAGGTTTAGCTGAATAACGAAACACAGAAAATAAGCAGGGGCAGAGTAGAGACAAGTTGCTTACTCATTCACAACCCCCCTGCAAGAGTTCGAAAGTCAATAAAGAAACACAAGTATTCTGTAATGAACTTCCACAATAGTTATAGATGACTAGTAGTTGCCAACAAGCAGCCAAAAACCACATTTGAGAAAGGGAAAGGATGGACATTTTTCTCTATGGGTAAAGGGCATTTTTACTGAGTTCCTTTTCATCTCCTTGGATCTAATTGATGTTTGTTTTTTTCTTTAAAAAGTATCAATGCCCAAACGTACTACTGGAAAGAACATTTTTAAATATATAAATAGGGATGTCACTAATGACATTTGAATTATCCTGGATGGAGGAAAAACAGAGGCCCTCATCCTGCTTGACCTCTCTGTGGTCTTCAACACTGTCTCCCATAACACCTTCATCAGAAGACTGCACAAATCTGTGCCTTTCTCACAGGATTATCCCAAAGGGTCAGGCTTCCACCCTTCACATGAGAGACCAAGAAATTGGTATGCGAAGTCCAACAGGGATTGTCCCTCAGCGCCACCCTTTTCATCATCCACATGACATTGCTTGCCAACATCATCGGATCACATGACAACACTGTCATCTCCTATGCTGACAACACCCAACTCATATTCTCCCTGATGGACAAAACAATCCGCACCAGAACCAACTTTACCAACTACATGAACATGGTAGCAGACTGAATGCAAATCAGCTGCCTGCAGCTCTACTCCAACAAGACGGAAGTACTGGTCTTTGGCAAGAAGACCTCCTCATGGGAATCTACATGGTGAACGTCGGAGCTGGGAACAACACCAACACCCACAGACCACACGAGTAATTTAGGGATCATCCTATATGACAAGCTCAACATGATGGCTCATGTCAACTTAGGGTGCACCTCCTGCTTCTAAATCCTATGCAGGCTGCGAAAAATCTTCAGATAGTTGCCTCAGAACACCAGACAGACAGTCAAGCACTCATCACCAGCAGGTTTGAATATGGCAACGCTCTCTACACCAGACTCTCAAAACAACTCCTACACAGACTCCAGACAATCTAGAACACCATTGCAAGACTTATACTCGACCTCCCATGCTGCACCCACATCACATCACACCTCTGGAAGCTTCACTGGCTTTCCATGCACACGTACAGCCAATTCAAACTTCTCACACACACATACAAAGCCCTACCTAACACAGGACCAGAATACCTGAACAGCTCCATGCACTTTCATGAATCCAGACACTGACGCTCTTCCTTATTCTTAGTTGCACACATTCCCCGCATCCACAAAAGCAAAACTGGATGTCACTCATTGCCCTACATCATGTGTTAAGACATGGATCGGCCTCCCTCAACACGACAGAACCTCCTCCTCACTTCTGTAGTCCGGAAGAAGCTGAAGACGTGGTTCTTCGTAAAAGCACCTTGGAGAACACAAACGTATACACCTGCCCAAGTGTTTGGATGTGCTCTCGGGTGTTTAGTGCGCTATACAAATCTATATAACATAACAGCACATTGAGGTAATTGCAATGTTTGGTTGCCCCGTACTGGGGGGCACTGGCTCTGCAAGCTCCTAATTGAAAATCTCAAGGCATACGAAATCAGTTAGTGGGAACAAACAAAATGTTCTAGACTAATAAGACAATGTGGAGAAGAACTGAATGGTGAAGATGGGGGGAGACTAAGTTCTCCCATGGGAAATGTAGGCCCTCACTATGAGAATTGTATAAATCCTGGTATGCCCCGTATTTAGAGTTTCCAGCTATATGGAGATTCTAAGATGTGCAGTAATACCGATCTCTTTGGGATTCATGAGGACACATTGCGCCAAGTAAAATCTTGCATAACTTGTCAGTGAAAACACTGCCCAGAATTCAGGAAGACATGGATAATTCCCCTGTGCCCTACAGTTGCAGCTTGTGTCAATGTGGTAAGATAGCACTTTCTAAATTACCATACCTGACAATATTGGGTCTTCCAGGTCTATATTAGTGTATCAGGATCCCCTTGACTCTCATGCTGAAGTCCTAAGTGGTTAGCATTCCTAAACAGAGAAGTGAACAGTGCCTATTATATTCAAGAATTTAGCCATGGAAGATGAGTTACCAAAAATATTAGTGGTAGAGGAAGTGACACTTAGAGAGACGTGGTTGTGTACAACATGAAGACCTTGCACAGCAATCTCTTGGAAAATGTTTGGCAGTGCCTTGAAGTTTTTAGAGCAATTACTTCAGTTGCATTCACGATATTTGAATATCCCTGTGTAGATGCACCATAGAGCCTTGTCCTTAAAATGGCCACACGCAAATACATCCAAAGTAGACCCCCCACAATCATTCCTGGCATATCTCAGCTAACTCAAGAGTATGACATTCCATACAATACAATCTACTTCCGCCAGGCTCACAACATCAATGCAACCTTCGGCTGGGGACAATTGTTTAGTTATTAAACCCTGCACATGCTATGACTGGCAATAGAGATCCCAGACATTGCTTTGGCTGAGATACCCATTAAAAATAAGCCAAAGTGCCCACTCCACTCAGGTAATCTAATGTCATCAACACCTGAGACTCAGTCAATTTACTTTATTCGATGCTTACAATATAAGATCATAAAAGTACAGCAGAAAACATCTATGCACGGTACATATATACATAAAAAGATAAAAACATCATAACAAAAACCATTAGGGAACAGTTAGTAAAAACCAGCTGGTGGGAGCAGTTTAAAATTAATTCTCAGATATTATGCAATTTCCTAATTCATTGTGATTAGATTAAAAAGGACGCCACAGAAAAACAAACCATTGGATTAGGCAAAGATTGTAGAAAATACAATACGACATGACATTGTTAAAATAATTTTTACGCATCAGGAGCAGAATAAATCTTTTACGTGGTTCTGGATAAATTTGCAAAAAAGAAGATATGTAGATTTGATTGTGCAGAAACACCATCGCATGGACAGAATGGCAATTCATTTATGGAAAGAATTCCAGCTGGATGGCCCAGCATACATGGGCTAAAATGTAAACGAAATCTAATGAGAAAAAATCTGTGACGTGAATTTGTCACAGTAAAATTATAGGATGTTGGCCCTTCCTGTACCATTGGACTTTCTAAATATGCTTTGACTGATACTTTTGTACAGTTTGCTTTCAGTCTTGCTCAAGCCCTTAATTTAAGGAAATGGGATTTTATCTCTCTTTTTGTGAACTTCACACAGTCTCTAGGGACAGCAAATAGATGTTCTAATCCTTATGATGAGAAAGTAGATTTAATATAGGAAATCCACAGGATCCTATGGGCATTTTCCAGGGATAGGCAGTCTTCAATCAGCTTTGGAGTAAAATTGATAGATTCTCTTCTCCATATAGAATGCCACAACATTATTGGAGCCAAGGCAATTGTATTGGTCACATGAGGGACATCCAATTCTGCATGAGCAATGAAATTGGGGCAGCTTACGGGGAGGCCAACTAATTATTTCCAAAATGTATCCTCTATAATTTATAAGACGGAGGGGTTAATGTAGCTCCAAATGCCTGCCCCGTAAGTTGCTACCAAGATTTTGCTGTGTAAACTTTTTTTGCCATGTCAATGGGTTTGACCCCCAATTTTTTAACAAATGAGTGGAGGGCAATAAAGCTTCTCTCAAGTGATAAACCCCTGGTAGCAAGCATATTTGACCTTGATAATTGCCTATCAAACATTACACCTAGGTAGGAAAAGGTGTCAGTATGGGCTATTTTCTGGCCAGATATATAGAAGTTTGGAACCTTCCTATTTTTACAGCCAGTAATTAAAATAAAGGACTTGGCCTCCATAGTTTTTAGCCCCAATTTTAGCATATAGATTACATAGGTATGTAGTAACTTTTTTTCCAATCCTTTTTTATTTAACACATTTACATTAGAACAGACTCCAACCGAAAAACCGGATTAAGCTTTCTCCGTGCCTGCAGGTGCATCACCTCCCTTCGTGCTCCGGGTATACATCACTTGAGCTCTGTGCTTGGACACCAATTTAATCAAACCTTTGTTGAGTAGCTCTTAAAGAGGTATGTAGTAACTTTTGAAGGGAGAGGCCTGTGCGGGCAATTAACACCATTAACATCAGCATACCTGAGACTCATTAACCCTACACGTGCCCAAACTTGCTTTATAAACAACATATCACTGCTGTAAAATCTAGAAATATACATCCCTGTACCCTACCAAAAGAAATCTTGCACTCAAAACCTTCAACTAGTGTGCTAGAGCTGTATCTATTGAAGAAGACCCTCTCCAACTAACAACTCAAATTAGAGAAGATTGTATTCCCCAAGGAACATTAGATCACCTTTGATGACCAATCCACACACCCCACTAGAGCACGTTCATATACAGATCTTCTTTAGCACCCACCACTTCCAGAAAAACAGGTCATCTCACCCACTTGACCAGTCCTCTCAAAATATTTGAGTGCCACCTTAATTCTGCTTCTTCAGAAGAACCCCTACTGGCCCTACTTTCAACCCCCTGCAACTGTCATTCCCAGTGCACGTCCCACAATCTCATGGATCACCATTCCGACAAACACTTATTTGGTACCTTAACACAACTCCTGGCACTCCCTTGCCAACCCAACTAATCAAAAGGAAAGCACACTTCCACACACCAGAATAGTATTCTTATACCAATTAAATATATTATTAATAGATATTTCACTTAGTAACAAATTCCATTTCAGGTTACCCAAACCCAACGAGGACATCCTCATTTATGCTTGCCAAACACAGCACAGAATTACATGACCTATTCATCTAGTTAAAGATTAACATTCTGTTCCTTTAAAATGCAAATAAGTTGACCCTAACACATATGCATAGCAAGTATTCATTCCATCTCATCCCAATGAAAAAGGGGGTAAGAAACAATTTCCAAGCTTTAAATCAGATTTTGATTTGGAACTCCTACACTGCTCTATTTCACAAAACAATATGTCTCTCTTTCTTAATGACATAAAGACCACCACCATACAACCTCAAATTCACATACATTAACTAAATAGTTTGAATTCTCATCAAGCACTCACAAACCATAGTCCTTGAGAATGTATAATGTTTTTGACATACTGAAAAAATATAATCATATTACCTGACCCCTAACTATACAAACTCTGATTGAGACAACTCAAATGATGATCCGACCCAATAAATGTAGCTTTGAGTGCAAAGTTTAGCTCTTAAAATTATTCTGTGTCATCCATACTGTTGGTTTTTGGTGATCAGTTACCCAACCCTTCGAATGCCATGTAGGTAGGGAAATATATAGATTCTATTCCCTAGCCAACATCCTCAAACTATCTAGCCTTGATTCACCGGACATAGACTGACCACCATATCCACTAACGACCTATATGTGTAGGCTAGGTACTTTTACACTGTTTTGTTTTTTTAAATTATTTTTATTGATGGAAAAGTTCATAAAAGCCATCAATTCATCTTAAAAATATACAAATAACAACAAACAAAACAGCTTCTATCCCATATTACGGCGTAAGGAAAGGACAATACATATTCTTCTTTCAACATTAATACGATAAATTGAAGCATAAATAAGAACAAACATTGAACCATGTCCCAATATGTGATATGACACTTTGTCTCAAATGTTTAACAGAAAACAACCCCCTACATACCTGCCTATACCACTTTGCTTCATCATTTCTAAAATGTAATATGCATACCGGACCTTAGTGCATATCAGCATTCAAATCCCTCAAATTTTAGGATTTTGGACCGTCACTGTTGAAAAGTCGGGGTAACTTCTAAATATACATTTTGGAGAATTATCAACCTTGCTATGAGAGTGATGACAACAAGTTGTTTCCTCTGCAGCAAATTTTATATTGGTGTCAGGCAAGTAGCCCAATACTGCTGTCTGTGTGTCAATTGGAAATTAATCATTAATGTATGTAGGCAGTATTCCTGCAGCTCGGCTCAAAACATCTTTATTTTCCGTCTGCTACAGACAATGTGTGTCCAGTTACCTCAACCCTCCATTGAGCACCTAAAACAGCTAGCCAGTATTTGGGAATTGATTTTTTTTTTTTTTTTTAAAGCTGGTGCTCTACAAAGCATCCATTTAGTGTAATAGTACATGCAGCAAAAATGTACCCCCTTTAGTAAGGAAAACTTAAACAGATTAAGACTGCCATTTCTCACAAGCTTTCAAAAATACATTGGCTCCCTTATTTTGTCTATAGAGGGATACCCAATAGCTAATAGATCTCCGTGTTCTTGTCTCTATCAAAACTTCGAATAAATCTAAACTTGCCATAGTTCTTCTAGGATCTAATTCTCTTAGAAAGTGTTTCACATAAATAAACAACCATTGTATCGGCATTTTAGTGTGTCTAATGGTAGTTCAGCTTTGGCCAACACCTTCCAGGTGTTCAGATTTTAAAAAACACAATGCTTCGATAGCCAATACTCTCCACTCTGGAAGCGTTTATGTTTGTCTACCAAAGGAGGATGGGCGATATAGATATCCGTCAAATGAGTTACACCACTAAAGGCGGGTACATAATAGTATTTGAATAATTGCTCCATTCAGTTTAGGGACTTTTGCAGAATCTTATATCTAACCTTTTTGGGTGATCTGGCAAGGCATAGGAAATCATCTATCTGATATTACTGAAAAATTACATTAAAAATGTTAGCCATCCATTTTGAGACTTCTTGGGACTTAAAAAATGTATAACAACAACGTGTGAAATTTGCAAAATAATACTCTTAGATCGTGGAGGGTAAGGACCCCATCCTTGACTTGCCTACAAAGAATATCTAAGGCCAAACTAGGTGTGTTGGACCAAATAAAAGCAGAGAACATTCCCTCTCTCTCTTTAAAAAATGCAACCTGAAGAGCACAGGGGATTGCAACAAATAGGAAATTTCTGTCCGCCCCAAGGTAGCATATTGCAGCAATAGCCCCGGTCTGACCCCGGTAGGCAGAAAGCCCACTGGGAGCAAGGGTCTATTTTTTTCCTTGTGCAAGGGTGGGTGCCCCCAACCCCACAAAAAAATTTGCACAGTCTTTCTACCACCCAATGGGAAAGAAATGATAATAGCCCCCGATATGGCTCCCTGAGGGGGGAAGAAAGCTCACTAGACACCAGGGACTATATTTACTTTGAGCAGGGGTGGGGCTGCCCAGCTGGGCTTGTCAATGCCCCACCCACTAAAAAAAATGCCACAGTTTTTAAGCCCCTCCGGGTGGGCCAATGATGGTTATTACACCCGATCTGGGGTCCCAAGTGGGAGCAGAAAGCCCACTAGGTACCAGTGATTTGTTTACGAGCATGTTAGGGAGTGGCTTCATACTCTTTTGTTTAGGTACACATTTGAGCTGTTTCTGCCCCCTTAGGTGCAGATCAGCAATATGTTTTGCCTCATATGCTCCCAAGGGGTCAGAAAACCACTAGATACCAGGGAAAATTTTGATTTGTTTAGCTAAATTTGCCATATGCATGGGATTCTGGGTAGGAAAATGGTGGGGATCCACACAAGTCACACCTCTCTGGACTTCCCCGGGTTTTCAGAAATGTCTGGGTTTGATAGGTTTCCCTAGATTGCCACCAAGACCGGGACCTTAAAACGCAGGTGACCCCCTGGCAAAACCAGGTCGTTTTGTGATAGAAAATGTTGATGTCCCCACGATACTTTTTTGGGCCCTTTCCTGTCGCGGGTACTTGGCCCACACACACAGGTGAGGTAACTTTTTCATCTGGAGATCTGGTGGAATTCTGTGTGGTAGATAATTTGTGTTGGCTCGGTGATCCCACAACTTTTAAACACAGAAATGTAAGGAAAATGTGATTTGGGATCCATGCAAGTCAAACCTCCCTTGACTTCCCCAGATGTCTAGCTTCCAGAACTGTCTGGGTTTGGAAGGTTTTCCTAGATGCCTGCTGTGCCTTGGACCAAAAACGCAGGGGACTCAGTTGCAAAATAAGGTCTTTTTGTGATCGATAATTGGGAAGTCTCCACAGTACATTTCAGGCCCTTTCCTGCTGCCTATCCACATAAGTGAGATACCATTTTTCTCAGGAGACTTGAGGAACAGCTGGGTGCATGGAAGTTTTTGGATCCCTGCAGAGTCCAGAACTTTCCATCACAGAAATGTGGGGAAAATGTTTTTTTTTTTTTACAAAGTATGACGTTTGCAGGGGATTCTGGGTAACAGAACCTGGTGAGAGCCGCAGAAGTCACCCCATCCTGGATTTCTCTGGGTTTCTAGTTTTCGGAAAAATGCACAGATTTGCCAGGTTTCCCTAGGTGCCGGCTGAGCTATGGCCCAAAATCCACAGCTAGGCACATTGCAAAAAAAGGGTCTGTTTTTAGTGGGAAAATGTGCGTCCACATTGTGTTTTGGACTGTTTCCTGACGCAGACACTAGGCCTACCCACACAAGGGAGGAAATATTTTAATCAGAAGACTTAATGCAGGGGAATGCAGGGTGCATGGAAGTTTGTGGGTCTCCGCAGATTCCAGAACTTTCTATCACAGAAATGTGAGGGAATTTCTTTTATTGCAAAGTTTGTAAATGTAAATTGATACTTGTATAGCGCACTACTCACCCGCAAGGGTCTCAAGGCGCTTGTATGAATACCGCTGTGGAACCCATCCTGGCTTTCCCTGTGAGGCATCCACTCCTGGGCACCCCCAAGGTGGAGGCCAGGCATCCTTAGCGTTGTGGGGGCCGTTGTGGAGATTGAGCAAGCTATTGCCCAGAGTTGCAGAGTGGGACGCCATGATTGGAATAGGCACCGAGGCGAGAATGATCAGGTCCGTGGAATTTTTTAGCCCAAGACCCGCCGAGGCGGGGAATTGAACCCTGGTCATGGGCTAGACCTCTGCATCAGGGTCTGCCGCTCTAAACATTGAGCCACACTTCTCCAGTGTGAGTGTTGCATGGGATTCTGGGTAACAGAACCAGATGAGAGTCATACAAGTCACCCCATCCTGAATTCCCCTAGGTGTCTTGTTTCTAAAAATGTACAGGTTTTCTCGGTTTCCCTAGATCCACAGCTAGCCATATTGCAATAAATGGACAGTTTTCACTTGAAAAATCTGATATGTCGATGTTGTGTTTTAGGCTGTTTCCTGTCATGGGAACTAAGCCTACCCACACACATGAGGAGCCATTTTTATTGGAAGACTTGGGGGAATGCTGGGTGCATGGAATTCTGTGGTTCCTTCTCCCCTCAGGGGAATCCACAAACCCTGGGTACCTTTACAATCCCCCGGATATTGGAAGAATGGAACGCACATTTGGCTTGGATGCCTTATGTGGACAAAGAGTTAACGTGGGCCTAAGCGCGAACTACATCAACTAGCCAAAAGAAGGTTTAGCACGGGGGGAAGGCCTAGCCATGAAGGTGTTAATCTTAATGATCAGAGGAGAGTAGTTCAGTGTATATAAGTAGTTAATATTCTCTGATATATAAATTCCTAAATAGTTCTTTGGGTTGGAGTTAACGAGGTTGAAATTCAGAACTTAGAGTATCCTTCACGCAGTTATACAGTAAAATCTCATTTTTTAACCTATTAATCTTATACCAACCCAAAGCTTGATACGGTTGAAAAATATCAAAAACCCTCTTCTGATTCTCCTGGAATTAAGAACAGAGAAGTATCATCAACGTATAATTTAATTTAGTCATCCTGTTTATCAGGGACTCTATGTTCCTGCCTGCACTTACGGCTATAGCTAAGGGCTTTATAAAAAGGCAAAAAGTGTGGGTGAAAGGGGCAGCCCTGTCTCGTTCCCCTATTAATCTTACAAGAGCCAATATCAACAGAGTTTATAATCAATAGAGCTATTGCACCTTTATACAATCGAGATATCATCTGTATAAAACCAGTGGGAAAACCGAATTCTTTAAGAATTATAAAAAGCCTCTTCCAACAGACCAGGTCAAAATCCTTCTCAGCATCTAGCAACAGTACTTGATCAGGGGCCTGCTGTTGTTTAAAGTAATCTAGAGCCTCAGCCAAAAAATATGAGTTAGAGATTAGCTTGTGGCCCAAAACAAAGCCACATTGGTCCAAGTAGACAATTGTTCCTATAATTTTGCTCATGCGGTTTTCTAGAAGTTTCATCACATTCTAATAATTGACATTTAGAAGGCTTATCGGCCTGTAAGAGTTCAAATTTTGCCTACACTTATCATTCTTCAGAAAGCTGACCACAATTGCTGTTTGAAATGGTGCTCGGATTTTACCTCCAACTATGATGTGATTAGCAAGCTTTAATATCTCTGGATTCAAAATATGTGCAAATTTCTTACAGAATTCTGTCGATAATCCATCTTTGCCATAGACCTTCACAATAGCCAAGGACTTAATAACGTCTTTGAATTTTCCTGGGGAGAATTTAGCCATCAAAGCCAGTGATTGTCTTTGTTTTAGCTTTAGAATGGAACTTTTGCTTAGGATATTTGTGAGTTGGGGAATATTTACTGCTTGCTTCATACTATATACCTGTTCATAGTGTTTAAATAAAAATCCTGAGTTTGTTTGTTGTCCAAAATCATGGTCTTTGTTGCTGCATCCAAAAGTGACCTAATCTTATTCTGAGCCTGTCACTAGTGAGTCTGCCAGGAGAAGTTTCCCAGCATACTCGCTTTCGCAGTTTAGTTTTCCAAAACCCCAGTTTATTTGCGTGAGATCTTATTTTGTATCTCACAGCACCAAACTTCATCTTCCAATTTCACTTTACTGAAAGTCCATCTCCCAGTGGGCCTATCTAGCTTAATCCATGTCACGTCCATTAAGACCAAAAAATGGTCTGGCAAACCATTTGCACCATGACTATAGCTACTGAAGCTCAGGTCAGAAGAGGAGAGAAAATAATATAATCTTGCTGCAGATGTATGCTGATCCGAAATGCAAGAATATTCACACCTAGCTGGAAATTTCTTCCACCATAGATCAACTAGATTCAAAAACTTCCTATATTCTGACATAGCTCTAGCCATGCAGGGCTTGTTCTGTTTATGAGTATTTGATGAAGAATCAGGTTCTGGATTTAACAGAAAATTAAAATCCCCTCCCTGAATCAGTTTGCCTGAGATAGTTGCCAGTGTCTGACTAAGCTATACAAACAGGGCTGGGACATCTAAAATTGCCCTCTCTCATGGGATACTTCCTCAATGTCGGAACCGCAACACAATTTTCTCTGAAAAAGGATTTCACCCGAAATGCATTGGGTTTGATTTACCATCGGGTTTAAACCATAATCCTTTCGAAGGAACTATCATGAATTCCAAACCACTGTGGAATAAAATATTACTCCAATGACTACATGTTGTTTATTAACTAAATAGAAGTTGATCAACCTCCTATAGCGATACCCCGGTCGCATGCAGAACATATAACTAATCATTGAACTTTACTTCACGTTTATTGGTGTGCAAGTACCATCTCTTCAACATCAAACATCGGAGCATAGATTGTGGCAACAGTTATTCTAAAATTGCTAATTAACCCACTAACCAAGGGCCACCTCCCTTCTCTGCCTGTTTTGGAAGAGTTAATGTGATATTGAAGGTATCAATTTATGCATATCACGACTTCCCTGTAGGCTGCCCTCGCACTTGAGAGTTACACCCCGCCCATTTCTTGAACGTATTATAATTCAGTTCCCTCTTTTCCTGGAAGTGTGTTTCCTAATCAACACAATATCTGGTGAATGCACTTTCAGCCAATCCTCAATTGCCCTGGCCTTATGCATTGGCATTGAATGAGATCACTTTCACTTTCCAGAGAAGACCTGGTTTGGCAGTTCGGGCTGGACTGTGCCCATGAGGAACAGGGTCAATACTGATAAGCACAAGGCTGGTTCTGAACTGGGGTGGCGAAGTGAGCAAAAGAACAATGATGCATTCAACCCATATCTAATAGTGACTGGGGGTGAGTGTCTGAAAAGTTTCAGCACTCCGTCCATCATCCTATTAGTTAATAGCCTTTTCCAATTTTGTAAGTATGAACTCTACCCTTTTTTAACTGCAATAACTCACCAATCCCACCCCCTTAACTGCCACACTAGCCTTCGAAGGCCCTTCCCAAAAAATGCCCTCACCCCAGTTAGGGAGACTGTCTCCTTCCATCGTGTGTTCCCCATAGGAGAAACCATTCGTTTGTCAGCTGTCAGCAGCAGCATTGAGGGGTCAGTACCAGTTGGATTAGTGTTGCTTTCCATACTTTCACTGTCTCTGGAGAGACTAGATCTGATTAAGGTGGTTTTTGAGAGACCAGTCTTAACTGTGGAAGGTATTACGCCTTTTATAGCAGATATCTTTCCCTGTATTCCTCAACTTTTCCCCTTTTGTATGGCTGTAGGCATGTTATAACTACTGTGAATACTTTAACTCAGCTGCGGCTTCACCATTTCATTTCTCCCTCAGTTTCTCCTTCAGTTAACAACTCTCCTGCTCACATATCTCTTCTCAGATAGCTCCATACTGCTCTCAGTTAGCATGCAGAGATCAAAGGGCAGTGGACACTTTTTGTATTACCAGTGCATACACCGCTTGCGAATAGTAGAGGAAGAGAATAGAGAGTATCAACAGGAGAGCAGTCAGTGTATTACTTACGGACCCGCCATCTGCTGTACTAGACCTAAGGGCAATGCCCGGCAAATGATTGTCAAGCTCTTCAGGCTTATAATGAGATACTCCCATAAATACGAGCTTCTGTAGCGTGGCTCTGATCCAAACAGACTGAAAGAAGTCCCACATGGAGGGAAAGGGAGGTATGTATCAGTTCACACTGGCCACGTCCTTTCCTCCTCCTTCTTCAAACACAACCATTACCTGCTTTACACATTTCTACATAGAGTTGTGTGCTATACTGGATAATTCCAGCATAATAAGTTGGAGCCTTGTTGCCTGTTCAAATGCTCCAAATGCCAAACTGGAGCTGGAGCCATTCGATCACTGTGTACGAGCAGCTGCGCAAATTCTCAAGGCGCACTGCAGAGTGAGACTGAATAGAGGGGCTACCAAGCAGCCAGGCTATGGGCTGCCTCCCACTCTTTTGTGAGCATACTTAGACAAATTTGAACTCTTCGTGAACAACTTTCCTTCTGAATAGAACGTGAATTTCAAATGGATCATACCCTCACACAGGAGGCTAAATAGGTCAAAATGTGTATGTGAGTGAAGATAGCATTTGCTCTTCCCAAACGAGGATAAATTAGCTTTCCATTGATAACTCTTATATTACAAAGCATCATAGATGAAGGCTAAACAAGAACAAGTACAAATGAACAGAATATCAGGGTTTTTAGAGTGAACACTTTAACACGGGTAAATCTTGATTACTATTAATAGACATTCTGCACTGCATACTCTGAATAATCTGGTATTTGAACCTTGATTCTGTATAGGATTTGCCCTTTGTATGATATTTATAGCAAATTTTATAAAATAACTTTATAAAAAAAATAAAAAAAGTTATTGAATAGTCAGTACAATTCAAAACAAAAGGACATTGACCAAAACCATTCTCTCTTCTAAGCAACCTAGCATTAGACTATCATACCATTTCTGCACCAAAATCTCTAGACATCTAGCAAGATCTGGCCATGCACAGTTCAATGCTCATAAATCAGAGTGGCAGCATTATAAAAAATGCGAATCACCACCAGATCAAATGAGGCAAAAAATAAACCAATCTTAATGTGATTTGAGACCATGTGTCACACTCAGAGACAAGGTGCTGTGAAGGCTAGCATTCTGGCACTCATCCTTCTTCAGGAAGATACCATCCACATCGGGACACATTTGCGGCCTTTTCATCACTTAACATCACAAGGTCATGCAATCAAAATGTGAAGAAACAAACCTGTTACTTCTTTGTAAAGGTGTGTCTTTGAAGATCAAGCTCCTTGAATACTTTTTCTTCAAAGAAACCCCCTCTCACAATGTCTCAAAACATGTGTGGCTTGCTTGAACCAGCCTGAGCAGAATTGTTTAGAATATGTGTTGTGGTCTATTTAGGATTATCTGGAATTTGTGAGTATTATCAACAACACTGAGATCTTTATACCCCTAAGGCTACAGTTTTTACATGACAAACCATATTTTTGTTTTATCTAGGCTCAAGGATATTGGAGTCAGTGGTTCTACCACAGTCCGGATGTGATAATTTCCAGCTAACAGATTATGAACTCTGCATATAGAACTGTGCTACTCAGGCACTTGTCAGGTAAACTGCTAAGTTCTCTAAGGAATGAACCCACCCATTTCATTAGTCAATAATTTTATGAGACGCCTGGTATCCATGATCCACTCCTTTAGTATAGTATTTTACCGCTATAATTGAGACAGAAAGACCTCTTTTATAATGAATTGACCACCTTCCTCTGTCATACCCAGCAAGTCTGACTGACTCTAGAAAGTTCTCCTAAAGACGATATTCAGCCATCTCAAACTAAACAAAGAAGGCAATCACCCCTTAAAATTAAGACATTTACCTCCCACGTACAAACAGAAACACACAAGTATATATAGACAACAGCACACCTTCTTTCAAGCAAAGTTGGAGACCCTAATTACTTTAGTCAGGTCTCACTTGGAGTACACAATCATGCTGTTTCTAGATCACCAGTAGAATAGACCAGTGGATGATATTTGTGTCTCTCTGCTTCAGACACAGAATATATCACAAAGGACCAAAATTCCTTCAAGAAAAGCTGCAAATCCCCCCAACTGCACCTTCCTCCTAACTCTGCTCCCTCTCCCACTCCAGACTCCTTTCTCTTCTGTCGCCTTTCCCCCTCAACAATGCAACACATTATTTGTAGCTAGATTAAAACAATGTAAACCACATAAATACATACCTGTTGAGAGCATTCTAAGCCCTCAAAATCACATTGTCCCCTGAAGAAAAATAACCTGGATGAAAACTCTTATCTGTCCTGTTGGTAGGCCTTTTCTTTTATATCCCCCTAGA
This sequence comes from Triturus cristatus, assembly GCF_964204655.1. NCBI lineage: Eukaryota > Metazoa > Chordata > Amphibia > Caudata > Salamandridae > Triturus > Triturus cristatus. The sequence goes on along the minus strand of NC_140592.1, from coordinate 596,543,582 downwards.
AACACCTGGATTTCAAATTGGCCCTTATAGCTTGGTTCATTGAAGTGACAGACTGAACACTCAGCCTTCATCTGATTTTATCATCTGTCTCAACAAATGGGATTCCATTAATTCACCATACTCACTATTTGGTACAGGTGCCACAAGCAATCAGAAAAACCTACTTAAAAAGGTAAAGTCGGGGAGTTAATCAATACAAACATTTGGAGGAATTCACAAGAATCCATTAATTGCACGCAATAAAACCAAGCAATACTAGGTATTTGTCCCACCACCAGTATTTACTAAAACATGTGAGGGCTTCAGAAATGTCAGACATGTACCTTAGAACAGATGCCAGAACACTCTAAATATTGAGAAATAGGAACAGGAAAAGGGAGACATTGACACACAAAGAAGCGGTAACTTACAGGATGTACTAATCAGGAAACATGAATCTGACAGCACCTAAGATATTTTCCCCACTTTAACAAACCCATAGCAGGGCTAGGGAAATGGGATATGGGCAAGAGAGGGAAAAAGAGACACAACATATTGGCAAATGCCTGCTTGCACATATATGAGTGACATCAGCCAATTACAAAGGAAAAGGGCTGCAGAACTGTCATTAACATCAGCCACATCATTTAGTTCACAGACAGTTAAAGACTATTTGCATCTCCAATTGTCACAGCTTGATGCAGGTGTTTGCCCCCATTCCAATCTACCTCTGGTCCTGGGCATTATTTATCAACTCTTCAACTCCTTGTTCAGGTCACTGGCAATTAGCATGGATTCCCGGTGTACATGACATGAGTCATACTTCCCCGGATTGTGACTGCCACATATGAGCTGACTATTTGTGATCCCCATTACCAGCATAGCCAATCCTGCCCTTTTACATGAACACTGTGATAATATGTTCCATCTTAGTGGTGGGCAACACCAGGATTCAAGGATCTACCACAGGATTCAAGGATCACAGGATTCTGGAATCTACTGCAGGATTAAAGGATACAACAGTCTATAAAAGTCTCCCCAGGACATGGCCAGTTGCTTGTCTCTCCCTCCGTTGATGAGAGGAAGCCTTTGTTTGGGCTCTGATCTTCAACTGTGTTCCCTCGGAATAATGATGATTCCCCCAGCTCTATCATGACTATGGTACTGTGCCAATGCTAGAGTAATTCTTGAATATTTTTTCTGTTTCTACCATTCATGTAAAATCCACTTTATTGAAAACACTGCATGCAATTAAAATTGATGTAAGAGCAGAGAGCAACCCTGTCTTGTTTCATGTTTTGTAGAAAAGAGTTGAGAAACTGCAAAACACTTGATGAGAGGAACTGTGTGACTACAACCCAACAATATCTCTTGTGTGCCCTCGCTCATATCCCTCTCCACCTTACCCTCTCTTCACTGTCACTTTGGAGCACAGTCTTGTGTGTGTCAACAGTGAAGGATACTGGTTGTTTCCATGTTGTTCCCGCATCAACATTTGGACCTAAATTTTAGATTTAACTTGAGTCTCAGACCTATCAACTTCAACATTAAGAGACCAGGGAGATTTAAAGAAGGTAAGGTCTGATAAAATGGAAATGCTCCTGGACATGGGAATGCACAAAAGAGTGTACCGAAATCAAACTTTTCACACTGATTCTATTGTAATACCTGGGGAAATTATGAAACTTAGGGCCAGATGTACAATGCCCTAATGTGGTCGCACACACACTGCCATTCAGAACATCACAGGGTTTGCACTGCAAAAGGTTTTTTTCCATATGCTAACACATTTTGCGAGTTACAAACACATATCTGATTGACAAAACCTTTTGTAATACATTAAGAATTGCTATTAGGAGGGAGCATGGAAGGGTGTACCCTATGAATTGTGAGTCTCAATGGTAATTAGCTATGGTTTGTGCCTGCGATTCGGGTTGCAAGCCATTGATCAGTTATTGACATATCAAAAATAGCTGTAACTAATTCACAAAAGGGAATTTGTCCTTTTGCGACACCTTCCACCTTTTGATAATTGTGTTGCTGGCTGTGGGTAGAGTATGTACTGGTTCAGGAGACCACTGCCTGCTAGTAGCAGCTGGTATCAAGGAAAAGTCGTGGAACAGCATGGGCAGCAATAATATAACAAAAAATAAACAACAAATAGAACTTACCTGCCACTCTTCTGCTGTGCACAGGCTGACGCTCCTAGTCTCCCCAATGGCCAGATGCTGCTCTCATGCTGGTAATGCCCATGAGAGCAGCAGTGGGATTGGGTGGAGCGGGCTGGTTTTGTGCTCCACTGGGGACAGGCACTATGTGCCTGCTTTTGTTCTCCATGGCATGGGAGCAACGCTCCTCCCCCATAACAGAGGAGCCACCTCTGCTGCCTGCTCTCCTTTATGTATGCAAACATTTTTTTTTAATCAGCACCGGTTCTGTTAAGGAGCATGTTCTGCTTTAAAAAAAACTTTCTGTTTGGGAATGCAAACCCTGCTGTACCTTGGAGGCCACCATCCCTGTGTTTGTTGCCAATTAGAGAGGGTTGGTAATAGTGCTCTCCTGTATTAATATTCATTAGGCAAGCCATTCTCTGACATCATGTGACTGGACATTTTTTAATGCAACCTTAATGCACATAGGCTGCATAGGAAAATTAAAGACTGGTCCCAAAAGGTATGTGTATAATTTGTAACCAATGTTTTGATACTTCCTGTTGTGAACTGACAATTATTCATGTACTAAATGTGTTTATTAGTTGTGTCATTTCATATTTAGGTGAATGCATAATGTGCCTTATTTTCTATGCAATTCGTAAAAGTTTCTGTGAGGTTTACTTATGTTAGCTGAATCTTGTAGGCCTGAAACGCTGGTCCCTGAGCTTTAGAAGTAACAGTTGGAATTCATGTATTCTGTGGAATTTGTTCTTTCTCACATTTTGTGTTGCAGGTGAAAGAAGCGCTCTTGTTATTTAGACTAATGTCTTTGTATTATAGTCAGGCAAGGAGAAAAGAAGTTAAATCGTGTGGCTTGAATCGATAAAGGAAGTTCATTGTGCTTCACACGGGAGAAGGCCTGGGAACTAAGGGCAAATTGTTGTGAGAGAAGAACACCGTTGTCCCATGTAAACTTGATTGTAAGACCATACCCAGAGCAGTTGGAATGACCCGAAATTAATCTTGGGAAGGATACCTGCAATAATGTGCTGTTGGGAGTAGGGAAAGTACCCACTTCTTCTTCTGCCTTCAGAAAGAGAGCATATTAGAGCAGGTTCTGTCTATGTAGCTTTATGCAAGATGACACATTTATGTTGGAGAGACTTCTTAGGAAGACTCCACATGCTGACACCTTTTATTCTTTTCTGGAAGATGCATAAGCGGGGATGTCACTTTAGTTTAAGTACAGGGATAGATTAATGCTCTTTATTCTTCAGCCCTCGATGCAGGGAAACTTGGACTCATGCTTTCTGATCCTCTGCATTCTGTTTCTTGATCTAATTGTATTGGTTATGCTACATCGTCTCACTTGGATTCGCCGATTTGTCTTTATGCTAATCTGAAGTATTTCTATACCCTTATATTTAGGTGTCTTTATGTTCAGTTATTTTTGGCTTTGTAATAAATCAAACTAACCTTTCGAAGTTGTCTGTGGTTACCATGTGTCCAAAGGATTTCCTGTTAAATTGATTGGCAATAATAATGAGTTCTCTCCCCTCTACGCTTACATGCTCCTAAAAGAACCATCAGATTGTGTCTATAGAACAGGTCCAGTCCTTTCCCCTTGGTCTGGAGATATCAACTACATGCTAAATTCTGCTACCATATTAGTATTGCTGCCATTGTCATCAATTTTAAGAAAAGTAAGGAATAAATTACAACAAGAATTGTTTCCAAATACTCAATCTGTGAGACCAACTGTATTTTACTTCAGATCTCACAGCATCTGCATAATTCACCATCTAAACATGCAACTCCTGAGAGAGGTCGACCAACCTGGAAAGATCTTGTCAACACTGAATCACACTTTTCCTCTTCTTTTTCTTCAGCAATACTCAGAGATGTCAATATTGTGTCAGCCGCAATAATTGAGCACATCTGTCCAAGACAACAAAGATGAAGTCTGTCAAAGTTCATACTGTGTAAAACTTCTCAGTTTACCCTAACATCTGCTATGAAATCTCTTGTCAAAGATAGGAACTTAAACAGATTGCTGAGAAATCCCTTCATACACGAGACTAGATGATCCAATCTGCTAGTCTCAGTCTTGTGGGCTTGCCGCTTCCATCTAATGTTGGAAAACTTAATAATGTTTATGGAGTTTTAAGATGCTGGAGGTTTTTCACACTTTTCAAAATGTGTCATGCAAAATGTTTAGAATAGGGTGTCAGACCAATCTTGTTAAATTGCATTTTATATTTTGGTTGATCTGTTTTTTGGAAATTGCAGAGGAATTTCTAAAGCTCACTGTTTTTCACAGATTCTATTGGATCTTACTAATGAGGAAGGAATCCTTGATGCAACAACAGGGTACCCATGAGTAAACATGAGGGCTTTGGCTTATTCGCTTATGCATCCTGTAGAGTGGCTCCCGTGCAAAGGGGGAGATTGAAAAGGGCAGTGGGAATTGTGGAAAATTAGGGAAATGTTGGAGAGGAACAGGAGGGTGTTTTGGGAAAGGAGAATGAAAAGTAATGGAAGTGTAATTCTTAAGAATTTAACAGTCGGCCTATCAGAGCACTAATTAAGGTTAAGGCATGGTAGGTACCATTCACAAAATATTCAAAAGGTAAATTTACATTACCTAGTTTAAACCTCAACGGATTAAACAACAAGCACAATATAGCTTTGGGGCGGCTAAAGCAGATATAAATTGGGGTAATTTTGCTACAAGAAACTCATTGTGTTTGGAGTTCAAAAACAAACTTTAGCACTCATTAATTGCTGTGAAATGCTTTTACTCAACTTTCACTTTCTGTGGGTGCAGCTAATAGTAGAAGAATTCTGAAAAACGTCTGCTATACCAGTCGCAGTCACAAGATTGCTGGATTTTAGCCTCACTGAATTGTAGTATGCAGTTAGTTAAAATGGTTTCATTCAATGGTCCAATAACCAATGAAGACAATGTGCTGTCAGACCATTATTGGTCTTTATCACATATGCTAGGTATGATCATACTTGGGGTAGGTTCAATTTTTCAATCACTTTGGAACTCAATTCTTCTAACCCTTTGTGAATTCGAAACAAAAATCAAACTTTCAAAGCACATCACAGAATATGGAAAGGACTAAGTTCCACAGATCTATGGTATAGCGATGATTCAAATTATACAGTTTACTTTGGTATTTCTGAAAGATTTGTACTGCTTTAAGAATTTATTATGTTTTAGCCTCTAAAGCATTGCCTGAGGTAAATGTTGTATATAGACTGCCCTGTTTATCAGAGCATTTGCCAGTGGTCCTTCAGTTCAATTCGAATTAACAGAACAGACCCAATCTGTACAGATTGAAGTTGAAAATATTTTTTTTCACTTTATTAGAGTTTATTAAAAATATTCAAACAAAAAGCGGGAATGCATTTCTTTCAATTAAAGAAGTCTGCTGATACGGCAGGACTTTGGCATGATTTTAAGACTAATATCTCAGATATATTTATCACACATCACACATCTGTAAGGTTGAGTTTCATCACATAACAGGATTGTTGGATTATTTATTTATTTATTTAGTGTTTTATGGAGCGCGAACTTGACCCGTTAGGGTATCAGAGTGCTTTACAGGAGTCATAGAGTTATACAAAAGGCTAAGCATCACATTGTATTCACACAGTGCTGGAAATATGATGGGTAGAGGACACATATGTACAATTTATATTTACAGTTACACAAAACAGGGCCCCAGGTATCTTGGGGGAAAAACTAGGTAGTCAGGGAGGAGGCCAAAGCCATACGTTAAACAGGGTCTCAGTGGCGGTTGATTGCAGAAGTTGAACAAGGAATTTACCTATAAGGAGGGGTTTGGCTTCCTTCTTGAAGCGTGTCAGATAAGGGATTCTTCTAACGGCAGGTGGGAGAGTGTTCCATATTCTTGTTGCGGCCCTGGAGAAGGTTCAATTGTACGTTTTTTTTCCAAAAACGTGCAGGTTGGAGGAGGAGGTCGCTAGCGGACCGGGAGATTCTGCTTCCTCCAGATATCACAAGTTTCTGTGCAAGATATGCCGGGGAGTTTGCGAATAAAATCAGCATGAACGGCATCTTGCACAGTCAAGAGGGCGCTGCTTCTTTCTGCCACTCGAATAAAAGTTCTACTCGAGTCGCAGCTTCCTCAACGTGAACGGGAGGTTTTCTAAAGCGAGCAGTAGCAACCATCCGCGACCGCCCGCATTCAGAAATCTTGCAGGGTATTAGTTTAGCATTGGATTTTCCTTGCTTGCGCTTTGCAACTTACCGTTGGCAAGCATGAACGGGGAAACATCTCTGCTCCGCTTTGTGGAGAGGAGCTTTTTGGAACTCCACGAGCTCGAAAAACTCAGCAAACTCCACGAACGGAGTGGAGTTCACCGTCCAGGCTTTCTCAGGAGTGGAAGCTAGTGAGACCATACAGCGACTCACGAATGGTAAGGCACAGTGAGAGTATAACAAAAGTCTGGAGGTTTTTAAATCATTTACTAATGAGTTGATCTTTTCCCTAGCAAATGTACTTTTATTTTTGCAATAAAAAATGGGCATTGTATACTTAAATATGAAACATAACTTCACCAAATATTTAAATAACATTATTTATAAATACACAAATAGTAATTCAATCATTTTAAATGTAAGAACATAAAAATTAAAATGAATGATGTTGGGATGTTCCAAAGGAAAATCATAATTCAAAGCAGTTGTTTTCTCATTAAATGCACTAGTAATAAATACCAAAAAAAATCCCAATATTTTGTTAGGAAAGTTATTTATTAAAAAAATATTTACATTGCATTACATAGTTTGCAATACAACAATTAAAAATAAATTACACGTTTTTTCTTAATTATTCAATATAAAAAACAGGATTTTTACATCGATTGTTGTATATCTGTAGACTCTTTCATTTTCATTGCCCACCAGTAAGTCCACTGTAGTGTCCTTTATTCATGTCTGCATCCAGTGTTCATCATTTATTTGATTCCTTAAAGGATAGGGTTTTTAAAAAATGGCCCAGATTTATCAAATGGTTGCATTGCCCTTGCCTCACGTACTGTGACAGAAGGGCAACTCAACCCTTAAGTCAGATTTCTCAAGCCACGCAAAGCCACCCTGCATGACCCTGCAGGGATTGTAAATCCAGAGTAATGCAAGCCAGGGCAAGTCACTGCCTTGTGTTACTGTGCACAGTGAAGACGTTACATGGGTGGAGAGCGAGTGTTTCCATGCATCAACCCATGCTTTTTGCCACAATCCAAAACGAACTAAGATTAGTAAACCATGGGGATGCGTCAAAATTGTACGCCTTCTTGACAGAGGCAGAATGAGGAGAAATATCTTTATTTTCCTTGTGCAGGAATGTGCCCCTTCCTGCACAAAATCAATCCTGCCTTCAACACAGGCACCCTTGCATAATGTCCCAAGAGTGCCTGCATTGGAGCTAGGCAGCACATACAGCACCAGCACAGTAAGACAGCAGGAATGTTGCATATATTAGTGAATATGTCGCATACCTGTCCTCTTCATTTGATGCAGCACAGAGCAGCAAGTTGTCTTGCTGCATTGACCTGTGTCAAATAGTGAGAAACCTGGCAAAATTTGTTTATTCATTTTTATTTATCAAAGTAACATATGTTATGTGTGTTTTATTTACTTTATAGACAATGTGTTCATATCATTTTGGCTAAGTTATAAATGTTTTATTAGATGGAATAATTATGTATGCTTTTGATAATATTTTGGAAATTCAATCTACAGTTCCAATTTTTGATTTCCAAGTAATGTATCTACTTATTTTGTGTTTGATGCTGCAACTGGTACTATTTGTTTTCAAAAATATCAATTACAGAGTGGAGCATGTTCAGGGTGCATTTATAATGCACATTTTATGAAAAATATCACAGTGCTGGTTGTATTCTTTTGGTTTTGTATGTTTTGGGTAGTTTATTGTTGTGGAACGCTCAGGTTTTATTAGGGTACAGGTCTAATGGCCTTATTACTAGCTTGGCGGTCTTCCAATGGGACAGCCAAGGCAGCAGTCCCAGGAAGACTGTCAAGCCTGTGGTGTGCCTGCCCGCTGGATTATGACTTTAATCTAGGTCTAGTGGGCGGTGAGGCGGCAGTCTCATGGTGGTGACTGTGTTAGGCTCATAGGAGAGCCTCAACAGCATACCTCCGCCATAAGAGTGCCTGCAGCACATTCCTGCACGGTGTGGCGGGCACCATGTCTTGCATGCTGCACTGTCCAGGAATGAGGGTACAATTCCAGGGGGCAAAACATATGTCACCCACCCACCCACACCCAGACCCATATTCAACCGAGGGCCCTGTTAGGGCCTCCTTACTTGCATGTACGCCCTTTTCATTGTGGGGTCCTCACCTTGAAAAGGGTGGTGGATATGCACGTCGTAATATGATTGACGGTGCCGGCTTCAGCCCTGCCAGGATATTCAGGCCCTTTGCAGACCGCCAACACAGTGGGATCCTTGATCCTGGAAGAGGCAGCGGTCTTGTGGCGGTTCCACAGCCACACTCATAATACGTAGCACGAGTGGTAGTGGCCGGACCACCACGGCGAGTACAGCTCGTAATGAGGCCCTAAGTAATCTAGGCCTTATATATTTTAGAACAGCTGTTCTTTGTTAGACAGGATGTTGTGCAAGTGTTTAATTTGTTTTAAAATTTTAGGGCAGTTATTGCTATGGATTGTTATTTTGCTTTAGCACTTGGTTGCTATGTTCTTTTTTAACACTTCAATACGCTGGTAAAAGGTGGGTCGTATCCCACCATGGCTACCTGGTAAGATACAGGCCACCCTCCCGTTGCATTATTTGGTTTAGCTCCTTTTTTAGATGCACTATTGTAGAAGTGCCATCATGAGAGGTGGAACCTAGGCGGCTGCCTGTGCCCTGTCCAGGTGACGCCTCCCACACAGAAGTCTTCAAAGAAATACAGAACAGGTTAATTTTTGTCTTCATTTGCTTTGTATTAGGGTGGGCCTATTAGTTGATCTAAATGTATAGCTTCCTCAGTAGGAGTAACAAAAGCTAGAGCTATAAAAATATATATGTATTTGGAAATCATGTGAAGATGGAAGCAATGGTTGGTGCCTTGACACCAGAATAAGAGAATTTTGCAGATACCATGCTAGTTACACTTTTGGCCACTGCTACTTAGGGGGCTAAGTTATAGCTCTTTCCGCTAGTAATGTATTTACATTTTGAAGGGGCTGTGCAATGTCTCTTGCTGGTAGTATCAGATCCAACTTTTGGTGGGGAGACGGAAGACCATTGCCACTTGTGTTAGGCACAGCTATAGGCACAGGGCTTTATCCACCATTAGAACATTGGATTGTTGGAAGCTCAGTGGAAGATAATGGAGCAGCAGCGGCCTATATAAACTGGTATAGGTCCGCTGCTCTCAATATTACAATGTCGTAATACACAGTCTCTACCTTTCTCTTTCCCCTGCTGCTCCAAAATATATGGATTGGGCAGGGGAAATCAAAAGGTAGAGTATAGTAATGTGGGTAGGAGTGTATGCATGGTTTCTTTACCATGAGTAGAACCCTAAAAAAGAAGGGTTCTGTGGAACACATGTACTGTGTAGAGATTCTACTCTGGTCAGTTGAGCTGCGACTGGTGAGAGGAGGATTATGTTTCTTTAGGCTCCAACAATTAAAGTATTTGTTCTGCGAAAGAGGCTCTTCGTCTTTCTTCGCCACTGTTAGACCTGGCACCATTGGCGTGGGTCTCCCTTCCATTTTTCTTTTCTGTTGCCTCCTGTGTTTTTGCTATATGTTTTGCTGGTCTAGATGCTTTGGGCTCTGTGCCACTGCTATTCAGTGCCATAGTGCATTTGCTCCCTATTGTAAAGTGTTCTTTCGAAATAGTGACTCCATGATTGTTTTATTTTATTTACTTGTCAGACCCTAGTACAGTGCACCATGCGTGCCCAGGGCATGTAAATCAAATGCTGATGGTGGGCTTGCAGCGCTGGTTGTGCCGCCCCAGAAGAAGCATGTAAAGTGTGTCTCATGCCTGCCATTGGAGAGCCTGTGTGCCGTCTGTGACTGCCATGTCGACATGGCAAGTGCACCCACTTGCCAGTCCCTAAACCTTCCCTTTTCTTCATATCAGACACCCCTAAAGCAGGCCAAAGGGCAGGGTGCATTGTAAGTATAAGGTAGGACATGCCCTGGTGTGTGTGGCATGTCCTAATAGTGAATTACAGCCATTTTCGTTTTTCACTATTGCAAGGCTACCAGTCCCCATAGGCCAGAATGGGCTGTTTGATTATAACATCTTATAATCCTAACTGAGCTAGGGAAAATGGTAGAAATTCGAGTTCAGTATGCCTGAACTCAGAATTATAAAATACATTGTTTAGGGAAGTTGGTTTTAACATTCTGTGTTTGAAAATACCACTTTTAGAAAGTAGGTATTTTTTTTACCTAGCTGTCCAAGCCTGCCTCTGCTAGGTTGCCTATTCCATGTCTAGTTTGTGAGTGACAGGGACTGGGGGATTCCAGGAGACAGGGTGAGTCACCGCAGGGCTAAATAGACCTATCAGCATGTATAGTGGTGGGAGGAGCTGCACCTGGGTCTGAAGAGGGCTGTGCCTGCCTTCCACAATGCTGGCTACACCTCCTGTGGTGCGTCTGATGTCCCTGGCCCACACTGTAAAAGGAAAGAAGGAGTCCTGTAAACAAAGTGCTCCAGGACTGCACAGAACTGGTTTGGGCTAGGTACAGACACTCTCTGCCTTCAGAGACAAAGGATTTTGGTGTATAAATACTGGGGCCCAGACCCCAAGACTTTAGTTCACTTCTGGGAATCAAGACGACCCTTTGCCAGGAGAAGAACCAAGGAAGCTGGAGGAGGAGACTGCTCCTGTGCTGTGCTGTTGGGGTTGGCCTGCAGTGGTTACTTTATTGCCAAGGAAAGGAGAAAAGGAACTTTGGGCCAGATGTAGGTAAGTTCAAAATACTGAGTCCTTAATAGCGATTTTTACCGAATCGCTATTAAGGAGTCTGTATTTCCGATGTAGGTAAAAAAATGGGTAAAAAATACCGATTCGGTAATAATCGCAAAAATGTATCGATTTCCTATAAATCTGCAAAAAAAATTACCGATTCCACATTACCGATTCGGTAATATCGAATCGGTAATACCGAATCGGTATTTCAAAAAATCGGTAATTGTAGAATCTGCCAATCCTGTGCATCCACATGACCTCCCAACCAGGAAGTGGCCACACCCATGCAGGTGCACTGAATCTGTAGCTGTTGGAGAGACAGGGAGCAGGAGGAAGAGCAGAGGAGCTACACAGCCAACACCTAGATATCACATAGCAACTGCACCGTGGCCTCACAAGAGAAGGGGAAAGATGCTGCCGGAAGGAAAAGGAAGCACAAGTTCAGTGAGGGGGAGTTGGAGGTCCTCATTGAGGAAGTAGTCAAAGACCATGACCAGCTCTTTGGCAAAAGATCACTAAACGTCCCTGAGTCCCAGAAAAGGAGCACCTGGCTGGCAATCCAGGAGAAGATCAACGCTATAGGCGTCACACATTGCACAATTGAGTACTTGAAAAAGCGATGGTACGACCTGAGGGCATGTGCGAAGGAAAGGGTCGCTGACCGGCAGAAACAAGCGGGGAAGACGGGTGGGGAAAGCTCCACTGCGCCTGTACCAACTGCCCTAGACCAACTGGTAGAGTCCACCCTCCTGCCAGAGAGTGTCAGTGGCATCGGGGACGTGGATAGCTCAGCAACAGCACCCAAGAAACAAGGTAAGATGCATGCACGGCATGCTGTCTCCTCTCCTTAACCCCAATCCCCCTGCAAAAATTCCTACTCCAGACCATGTTTTGTGTAAGATCAGCAATGCATCATAGGAAATGTAGTCTCTAACAACTGGTAGCAAATCAGCAGGCCCCCAATAAGCATAGGCATGTCACACACAGCAATAGATGAGTTAGCAGAGGACAAACAGCTCGAATGTCAGTTGTGAAATTTATTTGCAGACAGATGCTGGGAGAAAAGTGATTAATAGTACATTCTGTATCCACAGGCAGAACAGCAACCCGGGCTGCAGAAGGGGAGCCTGCGAGGCCTCCAGGGAGGAACACACAATTGCGGAGGAAGCCATATCACCTGCAGACAGTACACCAACATCCCCCCCCCACCACCACCATCAAAGAGGTACACAGTGGCCACACTCAAGGAGATGGATGCCACAGAGGAGGCCAGGCAGGAAGCCCAACAGCCTACACCGGGCCATGACACCCGGACATCTGGGGCAAAGTCCCCCGTGGAGGCAACCACCACAGGTGCACGTAGACGGCGACAGAGGGAACAGAGTCCTGACGCTGATGGATCCAGTGTCTTCTCTGGATTGGAGGGGCAGATGCTCAATGTGCAGCGCCTGCAGGGGAAGAGAATGAGGACCATTCAGCAACAAATGGTGGCTAACAATAGTAAGATCGACGCCATGAAGGAGGCCATCTACTGCCTCAGCAATACTGTGGCAGAGGGATTGAAGGAGGTGTCGGAGACAGTGAGGCAGTTATGTGGCAGGATGGATGGTGAGCGCGCTGCAAGGCGGAGAGACAGGCAGGTACTTGCAGGCTTCACCAAGTCTGTGAACAGGCAGTGCAATGCAACGCATGTGCTCAGTCGCAGATCTGTGGCCATGCAGCTTGAAATGGCGAAGTGCAGCCGTGAGGTTACTCGGGGCCTGGCGATGCAGACTCAACAAATTGCTGCCACTGCTACAGGGGATGTGGATGACAGTGAGGAGGCAAGCAGTCGCAGCACTGTAACTCCCCCCTTGCCAGAGAGCAGGAGGCGCAGTGTGAGGCATGGGTCTGCAGGACACAGCGCTGGTGAGGACAGTGAGCATGCTGAACGCAGCACTGGTGTGCGGGGGCGCAGGAGATAGGCACGGCCCTCTACATTCATTCGGTTGTGGGTGACGAAACCCATTGGACAGTGTGCTGGACAATTGCCTGCTGTAAGGTCTATTAAACACCGTGACACAAATGCATTAACAGGCTTTGTTTCATTACTTACTCAGAAATAATTGTGTTTGATCTCTGACCGTCTCTGTCTCCCATCTGCTACAGCAGCGCCGCCTGCTGCGCTGTGCTGTGGCTGTGTACCTTCCTCATCCTCATCCTCCTCTTCAGAATCACACATTTCCACAGGTGTCCCCCTCTTAGTGGCAAGGTTATGCAGCATGGCACATACAGCTGTGATTTTGCAGCAGACCAGGGGCTGGTACTGCCGTGCACCTCCACTTTTGTGCAGGCAGCAGAACCGGATTTTGAGGAGTCCAAATGTTCGCTCAACCACATTGCGTGTCGATCTATGTGGAACATTGTATCGTCTTTCACTTGGGGTGGATGGGTGCAGGTACGGAGTCAGGATGAAACAGCGCACCGCATAGGCACTGTCACCTGTCTGTGAGAAGTAAGTAAGTAATTCACAGTCTACAATCGCAGCAACAGGTGAGTACTTGAGGGGGTGTCGCATGTACTTACCTAGCAGGTAGCCTTCTCCAAATTCCCCTGCAAGGAGACGGGTATAGATCCCACTGTTCCTGAATATGTATGAATCATAGGTGCTCCCTGGGAATTTTGCAACTAAGTCGGTGATAATGTATGATGCATCGCATATGACCTGGACATTAATCGAATGTGCGGATTTGCGATTGTGGTAAATGTACTCAGTCGCAGCAGGGGGGCAGAGTGGTATATGTGCCCTGTCAATGCAACCAATGATGTGTGGGAATTGGGCCTTCCGATAAAAGTCCAACTTGGTCTTCAGCAGTTCTGCCTGTGTGCTGGGGAATCTGATGTAGTGTGGCACCCTTTGCACCATGGCATCCTGGAATTTCTTGAGGAAACGCGAGAGGCAACTCTGTGAGACTCCACCTGCCACAGCTATTACCCCTTGGCAACTGCCAGATGCCAGGAGGTGCAGGCAACAGAGAACCTGTACATGAGTGGGTATTGAGTGCGCCATTGGTGTCTGGTGCTCCAGGAGTGGGTGCAGGTCTCGTATCAGGTCCAGGATGGTGTTTGGGTGTAGCCTGTACCTCTCATGGATCTCAGCCTCAGTCATTTGGAACAGTGTAACGCGCACTCTGTACACGCGCTCCTCCCGTCTCCAGGTCCTCAGTCCTGCAGCTCGCAAATGAAGACGCCTTGCTATCACGTAGAGGGCTGCCATTGTGTTCACACTGTTGCATTTTGGGTCTGTTTATATGCAGTGCACCTGATTACCACCTGTTTTGAGTCAGTGCTTGTTGGACTTGGCCCTAATGGTGGTAGTGGTTTTAGGCCTCTGGGCACTTTAGCACCGTGGCCCAGTGTAAAGTGCGTGCGCTCTCTGAGTGTGTGTGGTGAGATTGGCCTGCCCTCCCATAGGAATGCATGGAGGATATGTGTGTCCATGGTAATTCCTGATGTGAGTGGAGTGCAGGGTCGAGTTTAGTATGTGCAAACTCGTGAGAATAAATGCTGCACAATGGTGTGCACAGATTTATGGTGACTGGTGGAGAAAAGCCACTTCTAGAAGTTGGCATTTCTGTGTACTGTGTGTCTGCCTGCCTGATGTGGAGTGCATGTCTGGCTTGTGATTGACAGGAGCTGAGAGGGATTGTGAATTCCCGGAGCCAGGGTGAGTCTGCCCGCTGGTGAATGAAGAGATCTGCATGTAGATGGGAGGGAGGAGTTGCACCTGGGACCTGAATAGGGCTGGGCCTTCCCTCCACAATGCTGGCTCCACCTCCAGTGGTGTGTATGATGTCCCTGGCCTGTCCTGTGAATAGAGAGGGGAGCTGAGCAAAACAAAGTGCTCCAGAACCAGTTGTATCTGGTTCTCCCCTTGCCCTACAGTTGTAGAACAAAGGAAAATGCTGTATAAAAGAAGGGGCTGTGACCCTATGAAGATGATCTTGTTTGTGGACTTGAATCTACCAGGGTCGTGCTGCTGCTGTGGCTCAGGGGAAGGCTTGCCTCCCTGAGCCCTGCCCTGCCCCTGGATGTCTGGAGGACTGCTTCTTTGGACCCTTCTTGCTTTTCTTGATACCTAAGGACTTACTCTTCTCCAAGCAGGACTCTTGCTTCCAAGCACCCTGGGAGCTCTTTATTTTTATGTTGCCCAGAGAGAGGAGCTGGAGTTTGCAGCACTGCGCTTCAGGAAGAGAGCGAGGGAATCCCCAGCATAGGGATTCCCCGCAGTGTGCCTTGTTCGGCAGGAGCCCACCCCACTTATACTTTTATTTTTAATGCGGGTGCCCACCCCGCTTATTTCTTTATTTAAAACGCAGGTGCCCACCCTGTTTTTACGTATTTACTTAACGGGAGCCTACCCCGTATTGCCCGCAGGAAAATCACTGCCGCGGCCCAAGCCGCAATGGAATCTCTTCTGGGCCGCTGCCCAGCGCGACACGGTGGGTGGGGCTTCCGAGAAGGAAGAGAAGCCCCGCGAGTGAGGATGCCGGCGGCAATGGCGACGCGGGGCTCCCATGTGCAAGGGAGAGCCCCGCGGTGGCGGCCGAAGAAAACAAAAGTCCCGGGTCCCAGGAGGGGGCCCGGGTGAAGAGTTGACACGGCCGAGGCCGCCGATGGCAGCACGGGGCTCCCGTGAGGACAGGGAAGCCCCGTGTGCAGGAAAAAAGAGAGGCAGTGCAACACTGCTGCCCGGTACACTGAGGGGAAGTGGAGGAGTGCTGCAGTTGCCAGGAGAGCTCCCCGGCATGGAAGCGAAGCCCCGGGTCCCAGGAGGGGGCTCGGGTGAAGAAGGCAGAAGTGCCAGTGTCTGCCCCAGTCCCCACAGAGAGCCGGTGAGTGAGGGCTGGGAAGGGGACATGGCCGCATCATTTCCTGAGCGGTCCCCGCCTGATAGGGGGTTGCTCCAACAATGGGGGATATTTGTTCTTTCCCTGTGTTGTGCCCAGTTTTGCTTAGAGCGCCAGTGCGCTCCAACGTGGGCATGATTGTCGTAAAGCGCCCTTGCGCTCCAATGTGGGCATGCTTACTTTTAGAGCCTAAGAGGCTCCAACGCTTGGGGACATTATTTGTTTACAGTTTACAGAGCCCCGGGTGGCTCCAACATTTGGCCCCATTATTTTCTGAGCCCCGTGTGGCTCCCATGTGGGGCATAGTTTGTTTTCAAGGGCCAGTGTCCCTACCAGTGTGCCCAGTCCTACAGCTGCCCCGCCTGATAGAGGGCAGCTGCAACATTTTGCATATTTGTTGTTGCATATTTGTCGGTGCCAGTGGCCCTCATTTTAATATTCCCAGCTGCCCAGCAAGTAGTGGGCAGCTGCATCGTTTAGGCCCTCAGTTGTTACTCCCAGCTGCCCAGCAAGTAGTGGGCAGCTGCAACGTTTAGGTCTGCGCTGATTGCGCACCCTTGACTTTTGCTGCTTTGGCAGCGTGCCCTGACTTTTGGGACATAGGGCATTTGAGCCCCTTTTTGAGATGGCCAGTTGGCCAGGGGGACTGCTAGGATTGTATGGCACCAGGCCCTACTGTGATTTTGGGTGCTAGGAAATGTGATCCATGTAGAATGATTTACGCACCTGTGTTCTATACCTCTAAATATGGTTCCTATGATTATGGGGTTGTTTTACATCTAATGTGTTTATGCTAGTGAGATTTCTTTCCTAATGTAGTTATACTTAGGAGATTAGGGTCTAATGTGTTTAGACTTGGGAGAGAATTGCATAATGTGTTTGGCGTACAATGCATTTGGCACCTAATGTGATACTGTGCATAATGTGGTTGATGTTACAGGCTGATGCTAAGTACAGTGGTTACCAGTAATTACTGGTTGTGTTCTCTATTTATGATAAGTTCTACATTTACTAAGTTCACTTTTGATGGTAACGACAGTGGTCCAGTTGGCCCTGTCAGGTGTAAATAATCCCTTGTAAATATTTCCCAGTGCCAGTTGGCACAGTGTATCATATGTGCTTACTATTCTAATGTGTTATGATAATACAAAGGCTATTTCTATATATAACCTTGTGTGGAGTTCCTTTTGTGGTGTGCCTGGGATGTTCTTGCTGTGTGCATGCGCAAATGCTTTACACATTGCCTCCGGGATAAGCCTGACTGCTCGTGCCAAGCTACCAAGGGGGTGAGCAGGGGTTATCTTTGGCGTATAACTTCCTTGCCCTGACTAGAGTGGTGGTTTCTGCCTGGCTTTGGCGCAAGCCTTAGCCAACCTGAAATCCCATTTCTAACAGTGCTAATTACCGATTCTTAAATACCGATTTTCAGCAAATTCGGTATTACCGATTTCTTGTACATGGCATTTGCGATTTTTTACCGATTCCTTATTTTCCAATTCGGTATTTTTGTCTGCAAATCGGTAAATAAGGAATCGGTAACTGGTTTCCCTTATTTTTACCGATTCCTTATTTTCCAAATCGGTATTTTTGTCTGCAAATGCCTAAATAAGGAATCGGTAACTGGTTTCCCTTATTTTTACCGATTCCTTATTACCGATGGCGTTCGACAATTCCTACATCGCGCATGGCTAAATACTGGTCGGCAATGCTGAAATTTACAGAATTTCGGCGTTACCGACCAGTATTTAGCCACCTACATCTGGCCCTTTGTGTGTACTTTTGCAATCTTGAAGAAGAATCTCCAAGGCCTTGAACTGTGCTTGCCTCCTGCCTGAAGTCTCAGAGATACAAGACTTCACCACCAGCTCCCCTGAATTCCCTTGCTGTGGAATTCTGCCTGCAGAGAGGTGCCTACTGTTGCTTGGGCCCTCTGAAGAGACTGCGAGCCGCTGGGAGCTGGAAGCGCGACGCAACGAGGAGAAACGTGTTGCTGCCGCAGCAGTTGCTATCGCATCGCCGAGGAAGCGTGCCGCCGCTGCAGCTGTTCGTCGTCGCATCATCGGCGAAGCGCGCCGCATCACCAGAGAAGCGTGTCGCCGCTGCAGAGGTCGCCATCGCATCACCAGAGAAGCGTGTCGCAGGTTCTGTTGTGGCTCACAAGTTACTGAGTTCTCCACACGGCCGTCGGGCGTGCACGCATTGCATCCAACGTGGTTGCATCGCATCAAGATGCCATTTTCTCGCATTACACCAGATCGTGGCATCACATTGAGGCGCCATCTTGTCGCATCACTCCGAATCACAGTAAGAAACCGACGCATCACCTCCTCTCCGGTAAAGAACCGTCGCATCACCTCCCCTGCGCTGCATTAAGGAACTGACGCATCACCTCCCCCGAAGCAAGGAACTGACGCATCGCCTTCCCTGCAACCCTTTTGTTTGTATTACGTGATGCATCCAAGGTACTTTGAGAGTAAAGTGTCGCATTTACCATCTAAATTGAACTAAGCTATTTCTACCATTTTAGAGACTATTTTTGATTTCAGTATTGTGGATTTTTGTGATTTGAACTTTTGTTGAGTCTAGTAAAGATTTTTCTAAACTGGTGTGCTGTCCATTTGTAGTGTTTTCACTGTATTACTGTATGTGTTCACAAATGCTTAACACACTGTCTCTGCGATAAGCCTGTTTGCTCGTGCCAAGCTACCAAGGGGGTGAGCAGGGGTTATTTTAGGAGTGTACCCCCTTACCCTGACTAGAAGCAAGGGTCCCTATTTGGTCAAAGGTACCTACTCTTGCCAACTAGAGACCCGCAGTTCTAACAGCCACACTTTTTGGCAACGCACACCAGTCACAGCTTTGATGAAGCCGGGAGAGTGATCAGGACCTGCGTGCGAGCCGCGAGCTGCATCTATCGGCCCAGAGAAATAGGAATGGAGGGAGATAAGCTGGCTAGGCAGTGTGCACAATGAATAGAAAGGAGGTGAAGTCACTAGCGGCAATCATGGATAGGAGGTGAAGTCACTAGCAGTATTCACATAGCGACCTGTAAGTAAATATATATATATATATATTGGGTGCCTGCAGCATGACCGTTGCCCCTTGTTGACCAATTGTTTCCTAGTTACCACCAAGCCTGCTGCACATGAGCCTAGCCACAAGCACACCACCCTGTCTGCATTCCAAAGGGCCTGCGTGCCATCCTCAGGCGGACTGCTCTTTGTGATGTGTGTTAACACTTCCCTGGCATTGTCTGCCGATTGTGACTAGGCCTGGCCGTGGAAATATGCTCCGCTCGCGGAGTTTTTCCCACTCCGTGCAGTGGGAGGAGTTCCAAAAACATCTGCTCCGCAGAGCAGAGCTTTTTCCTCACTCGAGCTTGCCAATGTTAAGTTGGCGAGCGCAAGTGAAGAAAATCTTCCCCAAACCACCTCCCGGCAGGATTTCTTAACACAGGCGGTTGCAGAATGCCACTACCGCTCATGTTGAGAAACCTTTCATTTACATTGAGGGAGCTGCCGGGACAAACAACTGGCACTGAAATTCAGAGCCAACCGCGCAACCCAATACACTCTGCTGCTTGCGGAACTACGCGTAGTGGGTTGGAGATTTTTGGTCACCTTGTGGCGTTCCATGTGCGGTTCTCCTCAAACTCCAACCAGGCCAAAATACGTATCAATGAACCATTCCAATTGTCGTTCCATGCACTAAGTGAACCAGCCTGGTGATCGTGTGCCCCATAAGCAACGCACTTAGTCATTGCAGTATCTTTTGCTTTATTCGTGAAGACCACATGTGCTTACCAGCAGCACATGCCTTCTACCTGCTGTGTGTGCAGCAGGGAACATAGAAGTCTTCGTCCCTCCCATAGCTCAAGGTATCACTGGAGTCTCAGAAAGAGGCAGAGGGGAATGCTGCTCATCTCCTGGGACTCTCTGACGGATCTCTGACATATTATCGACAGACACATTATCGAACTACACAAATATCGCATCAAATATATCGACATCAAAAATATCGACATTGTATACTTATTTAAAAAACGACACTAATATCGACACTACAATATCGTAATACAATTATATCGATCACACAAATATCGCACACATGAATATCGCAATACTAAATATCGACATGAGTTAATAAATATGACACATGTCACAAATATCGATAACCAAAATATAGACATCAATAATATAGTTTTTTTTAAATATATCGACAATTCTAATACTAATAAAACCAATACTTTCAACAACATAAAGGTGCCGATCACGATCCGGTAAAAAATTCCCCCGTGCGACTCGTATCGGGTCTTTTTACCGTACGAATCGTACAAGTGGCGTACGAACTGGCAATCACGATTCGCATGGTAAAAAGTCCATACGAACCGCACTGGGAATCATTCCCCACACGTCCTCGGGTCGGAAAATGTGTCCGACACGTCCTCGGACGATTTACCGTACAAACTTGAAAATCCAAGTCCGACCGAGGAATCACGATCCATCCCGTGCGTCCGAGGTTACAACCGTATGGAAAAAACACCGTCCGCACCGAACTCCTACAGCAACCATGGAGACATGTGCCCGCATACGCGCCCAACACTCCCCCCAGCCCCCGTACGTCCGACACGTACCCCCCGTATATGTATACCCCCACCCGTCTAGGTACACCCCAGTACGTTCCAGTCGAACCCCCACCCCAGTACGTGTCATAGCCCCGTGTACCTACACCCCAGTACGTCCCAGTCGTACCCCCACCCCAGTACGTGTCGTACCCCCCGTGTACCTACACCCCAGTACGTGCGAGCCACACCCCCACCCCAGTACGTGTCGTACCACCGTCAATGTACACCCCCCCACCCCAGTACGTGTCGTACCACCGTCAATGTACACCCCCCACCCCTGGACGTGTCGTACCCCCCGTGTACCTACACCCCAGTACGTTCCAGTCGTACCCCCACCCCAGTACGTGTCGTACCACCGTCAATGTACACCCCCCCACCCCAGTACGTGTCGTACCACCGTCAATGTACACCCCCCACCCCTGGACGTGTCGTACCCCCCTGTACCTACACCCCAGTACGTTCCAGTCGTACCCCCACCCCAGTACGTGTCGTACCACCGTCAATGTACACCCCCCACCCCAGTACGTGTCGTACCACCGTCAATGTACACCCCCCACCCCTGGACGTGTCGTACCCCCCGTGTACCTACACCCCAGTACGTTCCAGTCGTACCCCCACCCCTGGACGTGTCGTACCACCGTGAACCTACACCCCAGTACGTTCGAGTCGTACCCCCACCCCAGTACGTGTCGTACCACCGTCAATGTACACCCCCCCACCCCAGTACGTGTCGTACCACCGTCAATGTACACCCCCCACCCCTGGACGTGTCGTACCCCCCGTGTACCTACACCCCAGTACGTTCCAGTCGTACCCCCACCCCTGGACGTGTCGTACCACCGTGAACCTACACCCCAGTACGTTCGAGTCGTACCCCCACCCCAGTACGTGTCGTACCACCGTCAATGTACACCCCCCCACCCCAGTACGTGTCGTACCACCGTCAATGTACACCCCCCACCCCTGGACGTGTCGTACCCCCCGTGTACCTACACCCCAGTACGTTCCAGTCATACCCCCACCCCTGGACGTGTCGTACCACCGTGAACCTACACCCCAGTACGTTCGAGTCGTACCCCCACCCCAGTACGTGTCGTACCACCGTCAATGTACACCCCCCCACCCCAGTACGTGTCGTACCACCGTCAATGTACACCCCCCACCCCTGGACGTGTCGTACCACCGTGAACCTACACCCCAGTACGTTCGAGTCGTACCCCCACCCCAGTACGTGTCGTACCACCGTCAATGTACACCCCCCCACCCCAGTACGTGTCGTACCACCGTCAATGTACACCCCCCACCCCTGGACGTGTCGTACCCCCCTGTACCTACACCCCAGTACGTTCCAGTCGTACCCCCACCCCAGTACGTGTCGTACCACCGTCAATGTACACCCCCCCACCCCAGTACGTGTCGTACCACCGTCAATGTACACCCCCCACCCCTGGACGTGTCGTACCCCCCGTGTACCTACACCCCAGTACGTTCCAGTCGTATCCCCACCCCTGGACGTGTCGTACCACCGTGAACCTACACCCCAGTACGTTCGAGTCGTACCCCCACCCCAGTACGTGTCGTACCACCGTCAATGTACACCCCCCCACCCCAGTACGTGTCGTACCACCGTCAATGTACACCCCCCACCCCTGGACGTGTCGTACCCCCCGTGTACCTACACCCCAGTACGTTCCAGTCATACCCCCACCCCTGGACGTGTCGTACCACCGTGAACCTACACCCCAGTACGTTCGAGTCGTACCCCCACCCCAGTACGTGTCGTACCACCGTCAATGTACACCCCAGTACGTTCCAGTCGTACCCCCACCCCAGTACGTTCCTGGCGCACCCCCAACACAACCTCCTAAGTACGGAGCGCACCCCATGCCCCAACATCACAACCGCATGTACGAGTCTTACAAAGCCACACACAAGGACAAAATCGTACAACCAAATGGCCCATGTACACACCGTACACACGCTCAAAACGCACGTACACAACCAGGACAAAATAAAAAAACACAAGAATACACCAATCGAAAGGCACACAGCCACTAAACATGGCCAACAACCACTAAAATAACACAATCACTGACCTGCAACTGCCAAAAACAAACAGAGGCCCAATACACCACCACTCCTTATAACACACCCACCCAAAATTCAAAAACTGCCACACCCACCCATGGACCAATAAAAAGGGCCCACACACACAAACCATGAGCCTTTGCAACAGACTCACTGCTGCCAGACACCACAGAACCAGACTACAAGCTACACCACACCTTACACTTGCACACCTTCACACGACCACCCTCACAAACACCCTCTCATCACATTCACACACACACACAACCATCCACACCCCCCCCCCCAACATCCACACCCCCCCCCACACCCACACCATCCCCACCCACACCCCTCACCATGCCCACTACCAAGAATCCAAAGTTCAGTCACCGAGAGTTGGAGGTCCTTGTTGATCAAATCCTCAGAGTCGAGCCACAGATCTTTGGAACATTGGTCAGAAGCACCAGCCAGGCAGCCAAAACAGCCATGTGGCAGACCATCGTCGATGCTGTGAATGCTGTTGCGGACACCAGGAGGACCAAGCAGGATTGCCAGAACAGGTGGTACGATCTGCGGAGGAGGGTCAGAGCCAAGAGGCAGGAGGAACACGACCAGGCCAACGCCACCGGAGGAGGGCCCTCCCGCAGAGCCGTACAGTACCATCCCTGGGAGGAGAGGGTGATGGCCATACTGCCGGTGGAGGCAGTTGAAGGAGTAGAAGGACTCCGAGACCCGGGTGAGTACACAAACAACGCACCTCACATGGGGGGAACTGCAACCACAACCAAAATTAATAACAGGCACGCAACCACCACAAGCCATCGCATTACTCAACCACACTCCATGAGCAGGCACATGCCACTGCTGCCACCATGCCCCATGCACCCAGCTGGACAATGTCAAGTCACAGGCCACAGAAGACAACAACACATGACACGGTAACCCGGATGGCGGGAGGCTGGGCACCAAGAATCACATAGTGCGACTCCAAAGCAGACAACAATGCCCTCTGCCCATATGGCCTAGGTCACAGCCAGACAAACACTGTGTCCCAACACAGGAATGACTTGCCAGCAAATGGCGGACGCCTTGCATCAACACATGGGGGTGAAGGCACTGTTTTGCACATGCCAGCAGCTAATGAACAGCCAACAGTGTGAAAGAGTGGCAGCACACACCACCACAGCAGCAGCGCACAGACACACAGCAGACAAAATGGGTGCCTGGAGATCAGAAACAAACTCACATCAACAGGCCAAGGGCCACTCAAAGATCTGCTAACAGTGTGTGCCCAGGAAGCTGGGCCAAGGTGACAGAGGGTGACACACGGAGGGAGGGAGAGGGGGACAGAGAGGGAGGGAGAGGGGGACAGAGAGGGAGGGAGAGGGGGACTGAGAGGGAGGGAGACGGACAGAGGGAGGAGGCTGACACACAGAGGGAGGGAGAGGGGGACAGAGAGGGAGGGAGAGGGGGACAGAGAAGGAGGGAGACACAGGGAGAGCAAATCAGTCCTTTGGTGTGTGGGAATGTCTGCTCGTCAGCAGGTGGACTGCGTGCATGTAGACAAGGGTGGCCAGTGCCAGAACCCCCCCTCTTCATCATGGCAAAACGCAGGGCCATGTTACAACCTGTACACGAGCACAAGGACAGCCACCTGCATCATATAAGTGTGTGGATCCACTCCATGTGCACATGTACAGTGCTACAAGGAAGGCGCAAATGCATAGCTCGGCACACATGCACACTCCACTGCTGACTGCAGTCACACTTGACGCAGCAAGTAAGACTGTGCCACACATAGTTAAAGGGGCCAAATTGGTGCCCAAGGGACACACACATGCACAAGTGCACTGTGAGTGGAATGCAAGACAGATCCTAATTCCAAGAGGAAATGTGCCAACTTTGTAACGGATGAAACATGGATGTTGCATGGATCAAAATTAACATTGTCTCTCTCACACACAGGTCAACGTCGTGCTGCACCCCCCAACACTGGGGGGGAACACTCACAGGACCCGGATCTGCAGGAGACCGATCCCACCGGCAGCGACCACTCTCACCACTCTGCGGACGACCACGACCGACCTGGCCCCTCTGGTGTCCAACCACCTGCAGCACCTGCGTCAGGTACAACCGTGCCAACCACCACCCCCACTCCTGCCACATCCCAGGAGACACCCAGGATCCCTGCCCCAACACCACAATGCAGCCAGGCTCGCCAGGAGGGACACGGTGTCCCGGGCACCCAGGAGGAGGCAGGCGACAACGCCAATGCCACCCCTCAGGGGTCCCGGAGACCCCATGTGCCCACAAGTGCAGGCCAGACGCAAGTGGGCAGGGGTGGTGGGAGTGGAGGACGGCGGAGGCGCGAGCCTGACCAGTTGGCTGGGGATCCGGTATTTTCCCATGTCCGTAACATCCTGGACTCATACCGGCAGGACACCACGGGCATGGCCCAGGTTGTGTCCGTCCTCGAGGGGATCAAGGTCCAGCAGGCCCAGCAACATGCGGAGCTAATAGCCTGTCTACAGCTACACCAACGGAGGATGGAGGACAGACAGGCTCAGCAAGTGACGGCGTCCCAGGGGATTCACGCTGAACTCCGTCGGATGGCCGACACCATGGCCGACCCTCCCTGTGCCAGAAGGCGGAGAACATCACCACCCACAGGGAGGGATCATGAGGAGGAGGAGGAAACATCCGACGGAGCATCCCAGACGTCGTCACGGCCTGCTGCTGAGGTTCCCCGCAGGAAGCCGGGTCGTCCACGGAAAGGACCGTGAGGGTGGCTGCTACATCACCATCTCCCAGGACACCTGGCCTGGCACCTGGCCCACTGGAGCAACAGCATCACAGCATCAAGAGACATTCTCTGCCACATGGCCCTGCTGGTCACTGGCTGACCAATGTTGACAAAGACTGTGGCATGGACTCTGAGGATTTCCAATGGCAAGGACACCAACTCCCCTACTGAACTTTGGATTCCCTAATCCCGGAAAGGCCCTCACTTTGCCCCCCCCCCCCAATAATAAATCACACTATTAAGAGTAGATGCCTGCTGGTAGCATTATTACCTAACATGTGTCTTGTACAGTCTAAACATGCCTGAGTCATCTGTTCACTTCAACCATCCACACCCTGGGGCCTGAGTCTGGCACAGGACACATGGGTCACAGTTTTCTAGGCAAGACAGACATGGAGCACCATACACACCCGTGATGGGCAGAACCAGCTGAGGGGGTGGCCGAACAACCGTGCTGACAGACACATTGAGTACAGCAACAGTCATGCGCAGAGGTCAGGGATCCTGGCCCGTGTCCTGGGGGGCACCCAGGTACGTGTAGACAGGTGGCAGAACCATGTCCTGCAAGCTTGAGTCCGGTGGATGCAGAGAATGGGGTCATGGACAACGTTGGATGCATGGGGATGGCACATGTCACAATACCCACACAGTCATGGACATCATGCCCATTACACAGTCTCAGCACACACACACAGCTTGCATCTTGCCACTCGACACATTGACACATAGCCACAATCAGGGAATACCATGCCAGACATGCAGGATGCACCGTGCCAACACACCAGCATTGACTGAGAAGAGGCACCTTGGAGGCATAGGGACACCTTTAATAGTCATGTGTTTGGGATTGCAGAGGCAACTTGAAGTACACATGAACACATCATGTGGAGTAACATGTGGCTCCAACACTGGCACCCCCCTTCTGCAGCACAAATGCGTGATAGCCATGGAACTGGCACACAAGTGTCGGATAACAGCTAAATACCCACAGCTGCTCACGGAGAGACTGCCATACACCATACATCCGCTGATGTGGAAGTCCCACGCCATGTCAAGACAATGTTAACCGTATGTGTCCGAGGGCAGTGTCACACACATTGATGCCTTCATCACAATCCACTATCCCATCACTGATGACTGACAACCAGGCAGCCCATCTATTCAGGTGTACCCAGCTGCATGTCGTGTCCCATGGGGATGCCACATGTCTGCAGAGGACCCAAACCCCGACCGGGGCAGTGTGCACACATCGTGAACAACTGCCACACCCAATACACCCCAGATGCATCCCTTACCCCATGGAGACTTCCAAACGTGTCCGTGCCTGTAACGCTGAGTCAGCCCACGATGCCATGTCCATGAGGAATAGCAGTGCCACAACAATGCAACCAGAAGACGGCATGCGCAGGTACCTGGGGAAGAGAGACACACAAGAAGTCAGCCACAAAAAGCACAGCCACTTGCATGTGCATTTACTCGACACATGTATGGATGACAACATGCTAGGTCACAATTATGCCTGGGGAAATACTACCATCACTGCCACCATCACTCCAGTGACACACCCACACACACCTCTGACCCACGTGCCATACATGCAGGTGGAGACACACATCACAACGCATGCCACACGGGGACCAATGCGTGCACACTCAGACCCTGGTACTCACCACTAAGCAAAGAAGTCGCGTATGAGCCGAGTCCGGATGTCCTCTTGCGGCTCCACATCCTCCACATCACTAGCCCCATTGCCAAGCCCTTCGTCCTCCACGGGTGGATGGTCCTCGTCATGTTGATTCAGGATGAGTGGCACAGCTCTTTCAACTGCCATGTTGTGCAGCATGCAGCAGACCATGAAGATCTTGCAGACCTTCGCCGGGGCATATGGGAGTGCGCCGCCGGTCTTGTGGAGGCACCTGAATCGGCTCTTCAGCATGCCAAACGTCCTCTCTATCACTCGCCTTGTCCGGCCATGGGCGGTGTTGTAGCGGAGCTGGGCCGGCGTGATGGGGTTGCGGAGAGGTGTCAGCAGCCAAGGCATGTTGGGATAGCCAGCGTCCCCTAAATGGAAAGCACATGGATATCGTTAGAACTGGCGAAGCGGTAGTGCTGCTCGGCCAAACAGAATACAGGACAGAGAGACTGTACCCACCAACAACACATGCCCGTTCGTTGCGCAGCTGCATCATCATATCAGGCATCCCGCTACGCCTCATGATGTAGGCATCGTGTGCTGATCCTGGAAAACGAGCACAGACATGTGAAATCACCATGTTGGACAGACACACCACAAGGGCATTGATGGAGTGGTAGTGCTTCCGATTGCGGTACGCCACCTCCCGTGCGTGTGGTGGTACCAAACCTACATGTGTCCCATCTATGGACCCAATGACATGGGGCATCCCTCCCAGGGCATAGAAACCACGCTTGACCTCAGTCATCTGTTCAGGGGTTGGGAACTTGATGAAGTCATCCAGGTGAATCAACATGGCCTCCAAGAAATCATGCAGCACACCGCTGAACATGCTCTGGGACATGCCACCAACATGAGCTATGGTATATTGGAAGGTACCCGTGGCAAGGAAATGTAGGGCAGCCATTACCTTCAGCTGGGGTGTCAGTGCCGTAGGATACCTGTGCTGCGGTTGCAGGTGTGGTGCCAGTCTCGCCGTCAGCTCCAGAATCAACGGTTGGGTGAAGCGGTAGAGCCGGATCCTGTCATTCTCCTGCATGGTAGCCAAGTCTGGAATTCTTCGGGCAACAGGAGGCGCTGTGCAGTAATTTGGAAGTGACAAGGAAGAGTGAGTGCACTACGAGAACAACTCATGTCTACTGAGCACATGTAAATCTGGCAATACACACATGCCACATAGGGAGTCAGGCATGTGCTACATGCCCAGGACACGTATGGATGCAAGGTGACACTCCTTCCAAGACCCAGCTACACACGGTGATTGAGAACCTCCCCATGCCACGCCATGAAAATAGCTGTGTCCCAGTGCAAGTGCACTGCCCGACGCAAGACAGGAGTGACATACACCCACACATCAGCAGAAGTGTGATGCCGATTGCAGAGACTGGCAGCGGAACACTTGAGCCACAGGTCACATGACATTACACTAGTCCAGCCCACACACCTTGCCATGAAGGTGCACATGTCATGACTCCCCACACATTCCTTGTGAGTTTGCTGACATGGCCTTGTCACGCTACTCCGTGTCCCTTGCATACATGTGCACCTCACATCCGATAACACATGTGGCATGGTGTTGGGAACAGTGTGCAATGACAATCTACACACAGCCACATGTTGGTTGCTGCAACGGCTGCAGCTTTTGAGGGTGCTACAACATCAACCCGATGTAAATCCCGGACACATATATGGCATAGTCACATTGTGCACTGTGGGTAGTGATGAGTCATGTGTCATGACCCCTGTACCGGGCATCATGGGACACTTCCGTGTGTTGGTGTCCGTGCCATGCCAGTGACGCTCACCCCAAGTGCGCAGTCCCACATGCACACATGTCAAAGGAGTCAAGGGCATGCCTGGCACACATTGCACCCTCACACAGTACACATGTACACATCTCATCATACATCTGGTGCCTTCTCCACTCAGGAGGCATGTTCCACATCACAGCCTGTGACACCTGTGCCCCACACATGTGGTAATGCACAGACGATGCCTTGGTGTCCATTCCTGGACAAGTATGTCCATCCATGGACAAGTATGTCCGCCCTATTCCGACATGTGTGTCGCCTATCACCACAGTGATGTGTAAAATCCGCCGTACTGCTGCTGAGAGGGCCTGTGCATGTTCCCAAATCACTGTGGGAGTGCTGCCGTATGTGTACCCATCGTGATGGCGAGCGTAGATGCGAGTGTACGGTCCGTACCACTACGAGTACGCATACGCGTGCAGACCCATAGTGATAGAGAGCGTAGATGCGAGTGTACGGCCCTATCACTATGGGTCTGCACGCGTATGCGTACCCGTAGTGGTACGGACCGAACACTCGAATCTACGCTCACCATCACTATGGGTCTGCACGCGTATGCGTACCCGTAGTGGTACGGACCGAACACTCGCATCTACGCTCACCATCACTATGGGTCTGCACGCGTATGCGTACCCGTAGTGGTACGGACCGAACACTCGCATCTACGCTCACCATCACTATGGGTCTGCACGCGTATGCGTACCCGTAGTGGTACGGACCGTACACTCACATCTACGCTCACTATCACTACGAGTACGCATACGCGTGCAGACCCATAGTGATGGAGAGCGTAGATGCGAGTGTACGGCCCTATCACTATGGGTCTGCACGCGTATGCGTACCCGTAGTGGTACGGACGGAACACTCGCATCTACGCTCACCAACACTATGGGTCTGCACGCGTATGCGTACCCGTAGTTGTACGGACCGTACACTCACATCTACGCTCACTATCACTACGAGTACGCATACGCGTGCAGACCCATAGTGATGGAGAGCGTAGATGCGAGTGTACGGTCCGTACCACTACGAGTACACATACGCGTGCAGACCCATAGTGATAGAGAGCATAGATGCGAGTGTACGGCCCTATCACTATGGGTCTGCACGCGTATGCGTACCCGTAGTGGTACGGACCGAACACTCGCATCTACGCTCACCATCACTATGGGTCTGCACGCGTATGCGTACCCGTAGTGGTACGGACCGAACACTCGAATCTACGCTCACCATCACTATGGGTCTGCACGCGTATGCGTACCCGTAGTGGTACGGACCGAACACTCGAATCTACGCTCACCATCACTATGGGTCTGCACGCGTATGCGTACCCGTAGTGGTACGGACCGTACACTCACATCTACGCTCACTATCACTACGAGTACGCATACGCGTGCAGACCCATAGTGATGGAGAGCGTAGATGCGAGTGTACGGTCCGTACCACTACGGGTACGCATACGCGTGCAGACCAAAAGTGATGGAGAGCGTAGGCATGCATGTACGGGCCGTTGCCATGCATTTGGGGAGCCCTAGGGCCCCCACACGCACCGTACCTGTGTGTGATGCTCCAAATTACATAGGGGACAAGTATTAAGGCCTACATGCATGCTGGTTGTCATGGAGACCAAGTTCAAAATTCGAAATTGTTCTGGAAGGTGCACAGCAGAAGTCAGTTGGGATTTGTCTACTTTGTTGCAATGTGTTTGTGGGGCTGACATCATGCAGGAGAATGAAACCGATAGAGAACCCACAGACTGCTAGGTTTGAAGGGATTGGTGGAAACATAGGATGCAAATGTGAGTGACCAATCTCTCTGTACTCCTGTGCATGAGACTGGGCAGAAGGGCACATATAAGGCAGCCAGGTCCCATGAGGGAGCACTTGCCTGCACATCTTTGCATTCGTCGACCCAGCTGCTGCTACTGATTCCCTGGAACCATGTCAAGGGCTGTTGAGAGGACACAGCCATTCACCCTGGAGGAGAACATGGCTCTGCTGGATGTGATCCTCCCACAGTACTCCATGCTGTATGGGCGACCAGGTTATCAGGTGAGTGCATAGGCCACTGCCACAGACTGTCCCTATGTGGTGACTGTGACTTCTGCCATTGCGTCCAGGTGTAACACACATGCCATGTACTGTCGGGGGGGTCCCAGGGGGGGGTGCCTGATGTCTCCCAGCAGTGCCCTGAGACAGGAGGGGTGGGGGCCTATCACTCACAGCAGTGCCCTGAGCCAGGAGGGGTGTGTGCAGAGTCCTCCCAGCATTGCCCTGAGACAGGAGGGGTGGGTGCAGAGTCCTCCCAGCAGTGCCCTGAGACAGGAGGGGTGGGTGTGGAGTCCTCACAGCAGTGCCCTGAGACAGGCGGGGTGGGTGCCCATCACTCCCAGCAGTGCCCTGAGACAGGAGGGGTGGGTGCAGAGTCCTCCCAGCAGTGCCCTGAGACAGGAGGGGTGGGTGTGGAGTCCTCACAGCAGTGCCCTGAGACAGGCGGGGTGGGTGCCCATCACTCCCAGCAGTGCCCTGAGACAGGAGGGGTGGGTGCAGAGTCCTCCCAGCAGTGCCCTGAGACAGGAGGGGTGTGTGCAGAGTCCTCCCAGCATTGCCCTGAGACAGGAGGGGTGGGTGTGGAGTCCTCCCAGCAGTGCCCTGAGCCAGGAGGGGTGGGTGTGATGCACAGTGTGAGCCTAGATCATTGATTGTGGCATTGCCATCATTCCACCTGTGTACCCACTGTGGCACGTAGTGCTTTTCCCCTCACCAGGGGATGATGTCCCTATGACAAAGGTGCAATGCGTTGGCTGCATGACATGCCTTGTTGTTACCAGCTAATTTGTACCCATATGTCTCTCTGTGACATGTGGCTGGTGTATTGATGTGGTGTCACTTGTTCCTCCTCACAGGTAGGCGCCACTGCCAAGGAGCAGATCTGGCTGACTGCCGTCAGTGCCGTGAGGGGTGTGGATGGTCGGAGGCGGCGCCTGGCCCAGGTGAGGAAACGCTGGCAGGATATCCGGTGCTGGACGCGGAGGATTGCACGGCTCCTGCTGGGGGACTCACCTGAGAGCCACAAGAACCGCGGCCGCCGCCGTCTGAGCCACCTCCACAGGCGTGTGCTGCCGGTGGTCTTTCCAGACCTTGAGAGGCGCTTACAGGCGATGCAGCAGCCGGAAGGGGGTAGGTACATGTGTGTTTGTTGTGTGTCACCGGCATTTGTAAGGGCACAGTAGCATGAATCCACTGGCAGGGTTTAAAGGTGCTGTGCAGATCCTGTTTGCCCCAGTATAGCGCTGTGCCCCTGCCACCCTTCCCCTCCTTGCAATGTGTTCCCTGGTCTGTGTGTAGTCACTCCTTCACAGGGTAATGTAGGCTGGCGCTTTGTCCACGGGAACAATGTCTGTAGCATCATGTGTGGGGGTGGTGTGTAACAGGTTGTGGGACCTTGCCTGTGCACTGTCAAGTTCACTGCATGTGGGTTCCATGTCAGTTGGCACTGATGCTGACTCCAGACATGGGAGTTGGTCTCTCATGTGTCATGCCTTACAGCGCGCATGTCCTATGTAGTGGCCTGTGACATGATGTGCATGAGTGTGCGATACACATAGTGCAGGGATGGTGACGTGTGTTGCAGTCATTACCATTCAGTAGCATGTAGTTGCGTGCCCACTACTGTCCCCTGGGGCACCTTTTCCTCAGTGGTGTATGTGTCATCATAAACGTGGCCACTGTCAGTGTCTACAGCGTAAGTTGTGCTCTGTGCCATTGTCCCCTGTCACCATGTATATAGACGTGCTAATTTGTACAGGTGTCCACTGTGCAGCCTGACCTGATTGTCCTTCTTCATACTCACAGTTGCCAGTGCCTGTGTGTCTTGTTATACTCATCTGAGGATGGGCACTGGTACCTCATTATTTGTACAGGCGCACCTTGGCTGTTTGGCGTCCAATCTTGCTTTTTGCCTGCCCCTGTGTGTATGACCCAGACCATGAGATGTTGGTGCCACCTGTGTCTCCACAATTTGCCTCGTGTAGGGTCTTGTTGGGGCGGGCAATGCCTATGTGTTAAATCCTGATTACCACTTGCTGGGTCTGGGCAGTGTGTGATGTGCCTGGACACACACGCAATGTGCAGTGACCGAGTCATGTTGTGCATGTTTTCAGCATTACCTATGCAGCATGTGTCTCAAGTTCATGGATATGGTCCCTGGTCATCGGTATTTTCGCCAACGCTGTGTGGTGCAGATGCAGTGCTGGATTGTCCCCAGGGCCTGGGTGCTATGTCAGACTCCTTTTCCTGTGTTTAGCTATTGTCTCATGCTCTCCATGGTATTTCAGTGGCATGGTGGCTCAACCAACTGTGTGTTTCATGCCCTACATCGGTACCCTGTTCAGTAGATGTTAGGGATCTTCCTTTTCAGGCCATGCAATGTTACCTATGTAGATTGGACTCATGTGACAGATGTGTACAGGTGTCTGAATAATTTCTGTCTCTCCACCCTGCCCACAGCATCGTCGGGGGACACAGAGGGAGACATGGACACAGACCAGGCGGAGGGACCGAGCACCAGTGCCAGCCGTGACATCGGGTCTGGCACATCGAGTGGGACAGAGGCGGAGGAGAGTGTGGCCGAGGACCTGTCGACTGGCACATCAGACTACGAAGCTGACAGGTCCGGGGACGATGTCGCCGAGTGGGCGGAGGCTGCACCAGCAGCTGACAGCGGAACAACACCTCGCACCGCCCCCTCAGTTTCCACCAGCCGCCTCCACTTGCTCGTGTCCCTTCCCAGCGTGCCCGGTCACAGCATGTCTCCTTCCTGCCAGGCACCGCACCCCCTGTCCCTGTCTCCACTGCTGCCGCCAATGCTGAGTCTGTGGACATCCAGCGGCAATTGCAGGTTGGTCAGGCTGCGATCCTTAATGTCCTCCATGCCCACGGCAAAACCCTCACCAACATCGAGGCTTTCTTGGAGGGCATTCATTCATCGCAGGCTGACCAACGCAACTTGCTGAGGTCCATCAACTCCACACTGACTGCAGCAGTGGGTCTCCTGCAGCGCGACCTCCCCCCACCTACCCCTGCCCCATCCACACTTCCCACTCCCATGCCTGTCACACGTACACCCAGACGTCGGCATGCACCCACATCAACGGACACGGGCACCACACCAGCAGGGAAGGTCCACCGCACTCCTCCTGACACGCACACACAGGGTGAGGTAGGCACACCCACTGGGTCGGGGGGCAAACGTGTGACACGCAGCCATAGTGGGAGTCCGCATTCCACCCAGTCCACTCCCTCCAAATCCCCTCCCCTCAGCTCTCCTGGCCACATCTCCCCCAAGGACTCCTTCATGGCCGCTCTGTCCCTGAGCCCCACAGTTACACCACCACGCAAGCGGTCACGGAGGTCCCCGGTCAGGGTGGTTGAGTCTCCCCCCCTGTCTCCACCCTCCCCCGGTGGCGCTGCGACCCATCCCTCTGACCCCCCCCCCTCCTTGGGGCCTGAGGTCCCTTCGGGTCCAGGGGACTCCCTGGAGGACCTTGCAAAGGTGTGTAGTGCCATCCTGGCCTCCGCCTTTGGCACTGACCCACCCCCTGTGGTGGACTCCTCCATCCCTGCACCCACAACGCCGCCCCTTTGCCCTGATGTCCCTGCGGTGCCTGTTGCTCCCCCCCCCCTGATGCCCTCACCAGTGTGGAAGACGATGCCATTTGACTGTGCAGGCAAGGTAGGGGACACGCATCCCACTGTGTCCCCCATCCAGCTGAGAATCATTGACTGCCCTATGGGCTTTGTGAAGATTGAACTGCCTGCGATCCACGGACATTGTGCTCCTGCTGAATAAAGCTTAATTTTGTTTTCATTATCACACTACTGCTATGCTGGTATTGGTGTTGGTGGGGCTGCTACATGGTTTTGGGTGGTGTGTAAGGGTTTGGGTGTGTGGGATATGTAGTAGTGTACTGCTCATTGGTGGGACCCTGTGATCTGTGTGCCATCACAAGGTGTTGGCTAACTTTCTTTGTTCATGTAGGCAGTTACTGCATGGTGCACTTGTCCAAGGGTGTATTCCTTCCTCTGTGTACCCAGCTTTCTTCCCTGCAGGGTGTTCCCAATGTTTAGCGCAGAGCTGTGTCTACATGAGCTGTGTGTGTGACGGAGCCCTTCTACTTTGGCCATGCATGCAGGGCCATGTCTCCACCTGCGACAATCGTGGCATCCTTGGTGATCACTGTACTTGTGTGTGGAGTCTGTTGACATGAGTTCATGGGGACATGTTCCCTTGTAGCCAGTATGCATGTGGATAATTCTGGCCTCACGCACATGTGTTACACCCCTCCAGTCTCAGGGCACTGCTGGGAGTGATGGGCACCCACCCCTCCTGTCTCAGGGCACTGCTGGGAGGACTCTGCACACACCCCTCCTGTCTCTGGGCACTGCTGGGAGTGATAGGCACCCACCCCTCCTGTCTCAGGGCACTGCTGGGTGGACTCTGCACACACACCTCCGATTTCTGGATATGTGCGCTTGGCACATACACGGTGGGGGTACGCACAATGCATTCGAGGTGAGGGTACGAGTCTACTGACACTGGTGTGGTGGGGGTACGCTCCGTACGTCCGCGGGTGTGGGTACGGGTCGTACTTACACTGTTGGGCAGGGGGGTACGCTCCTTGCATTCGCGGGTGGGGGTACGGGTCGTACTTACACTGTTGGGCTGGGGGTACGCTCCGTACGTCCGCGGGTGGGGGTACGGGTCGTTCTTACACTGTTGGCATGGGGGGTACGCTCCGTACGTCCGCGGGTGGGGGTACGGGTCGTTCTTACACTGTTGGCATGGGGGGTACGCTCCATGCATACGCGGGTGGGGGTACGGGTCGTACTTACACTGTTGGGCTGGGGGTACGCTCCGTACGTCCGCGGGTGGGGGTACGGGTCGTTCTTACACTGTTGGCATGGGGGGTACGCTCCGTACGTCCGCGGGTGGGGGTACGGGTCGTTCTTACACTGTTGGCATGGGGGGTACGTTCCATGCATACGCGGGTGGGGGTACGGGTCGTACTTACACTGTTGGGCTGGGGGTACGCTCCGTACGTCCGCGGGTGGGGGTACGGGTCGTTCTTACACTGTTGGCATGGGGGGTACGCTCCGTACGTCCGCGGGTGGGGGTACGGGTCGTTCTTACACTGTTGGCATGGGGGGTACGCTCCATGCATACGCGGGTGGGGGTACGGGTCGTACTTACACTGTTGGGCTGGGGGTACGCTCCGTACGTCCGCGGGTGGGGGTACGGGTCGTTCTTACACTGTTGGCATGGGGGGTACGCTCCGTACGTCCGCGGGTGGGGGTACGGGTCGTTCTTACACTGTTGGCATGGGGGGTACGCTCCATGCATACGCGGGTGGGGGTACGGGTCGTACTTACACTGTTGGGCTGGGGGTACGCTCCGTACGTCCGCGGGTGGGGGTACGGGTCGTTCTTACACTGTTGGCATGGGGGGTACGCTCCGTACGTCCGCGGGTGGGGGTACGGGTCGTTCTTACACTGTTGGCATGGGGGGTACGCTCCATGCATACGCGGGTGGGGGTACGGGTCGTACTTACACTGTTGGGCTGGGGGGTACGCTCCTTGCATTCGTGGGTGGGGGTTCGAGTCGTACTTACACTGTTGGCATGGGGGGTACGCTCCTTGCATTCGTGGGTGGGGGTTCGAGTCGTACTTACACTGTTGGCATGGGGGGTACGCTCCATGCATACGCGGGTGGGGGTACGGGTCGTACTTACACTGTTGGGCTGGGGGGTACGCTCCTTGCATTCGTGGGTGGGGGTTCGAGTCGTACTTGCACTGTTGGGCAGGGGGGTACGCTCCTTGCATTTGCAGGTGGGGGTACGGGTCGTACTTGCACTGTTGGCATGGGGGGTACGCTCCGTACGTCCGCGGGTGGGGGTTCGAGTCGTACTTACACTGTTGGCATGGGGGGTACGCTCCATGCATACGCGGGTGGGGGTACGGGTCGTACTTACACTGTTGGGCTGGGGGGTACGCTCCTTGCATTCGTGGGTGGGGGTTCGAGTCGTACTTACACTGTTGGCATGGGGGGTACGCTCCGTACGTCCGCGGGTGGGGGTACGGGTCGTTCTTACACTGTTGGCATGGGGGGTACGCTCCATGCATACGCGGGTGGGGGTACGGGTCGTACTTACACTGTTGGGCTGGGGGTACGCTCCGTACGTCCGCGGGTGGGGGTACGGGTCGTTCTTACACTGTTGGCATGGGGGGTACGCTCCGTACGTCCGCGGGTGGGGGTACGGGTCGTTCTTACACTGTTGGCATGGGGGGTACGTTCCATGCATACGCGGGTGGGGGTACGGGTCGTACTTACACTGTTGGGCTGGGGGTACGCTCCGTACGTCCGCGGGTGGGGGTACGGGTCGTTCTTACACTGTTGGCATGGGGGGTACGTTCCTTGCATACGCGGGTGGGGGTACGGGTCGTACTTGCACTGTTGGGGTGGGGGGTACGCTCCTTGCATACGGGGTGGGGGTAGGGTCCATACATATCCGTCCCCACGCTATGTGATGTTTGTGCGGCCCGTACCCAGGCCTTTGCCACGTGGGTGCGATCCGTCCCGCCATTGTTGGGGTGACGTGTGTGGGCGTGGTCCGACTCGTACCCACGCTCTTCAGGCGTGGGTACGGGACGTACCTGTCTGGTTGTGTTGCGGGTTCGCGTCGTGACGGACTTCCGTTGTGGCGGTCGCTGGCTTATCAGGACACGCCCCCACCCCCTCGTGGTGACCAGGGCATGGGATTCAGGTATGTCCAGGCCATGTGTGGTGTGTGACTCATGTGGTTGTTTTGTGGCCTGCCCTGGTCGTGCCACCCCCACCCCACCCCACTTTCCCCCCTCCCTTAGTTATTCTGACCTTCTGCGGCGTCTGCGTCGTAACCTGTAGAGGAGGTGGACTGCTATGAGGGCAGGGATGACTCGTAGGTTCGGGTCCATGTCTGTCCGTCGCGTACTGGTCCTCCTTGTTCGCGGCGTCGTCTGTCCATCGCGTACTGGTGGTCCTTGTTCGCGGCGTCCTGATTTCCCGGCAGTTTTTGGCTGCCGCAAAATATTCACCGTGCGGGGTGACGTCGGTGCGAATCGTGATTCCTGGGTCGTGAATGGCTGGCTGCGTGCGTCCCGACGTCAGGTCGGCGCTTTCCCGGATCGCATTGGTAGGTGT
The DNA here is from genome assembly GCF_964204655.1 of Triturus cristatus. Classification (NCBI taxonomy): domain Eukaryota; kingdom Metazoa; phylum Chordata; class Amphibia; order Caudata; family Salamandridae; genus Triturus; species Triturus cristatus. The sequence goes on along the minus strand of NC_140592.1, from coordinate 596,505,325 downwards.
TTTTTGTTCGGTCGGGCTTTTTTACGAATCGTACGGTAATGGTGTACCCGTGCGAATCGTAATTCCTTGTTTGTAAAATTTGACGACCGGGTACGCGTCGGGCGGAGATTATGCTCCGTCCGACGGTTCGTACCCGGTTTTTGCCGGATCGTGATCGGCACCAAAGACAATATTTTCCCAAAACATACATTTTCAAATGAGATTCTACTTAAACATAAACATAACATTTATAGCGATCTCAATATTAAACAACATAATAAAAAACACTGAAATAATTATCACATTAGCATTTCGAACACATTTAAATAAAATTACTACACATTATAAACAATCTTTTTATATATAATGATTTAAAACTCTCCTCCTTTAAAACTAAATATACTCTTACTTAGCATTTTCCATAAAAGGAAACCAATTAACTAAAAAAAATTCAAACCATCCAATAGAAAGGCCACATACAGAAAACAACCAATAACATTCAAGAAACAATTTGAAACCACTATATAAACCAATTAAAACAAGTCTTCTACTGTGCCTTAAACCAAAGCATTGAACGAAGAAGAAACTCTACTAAACAGAAGAAACCTACATCCTACTACTATTCTAAAAACGTAAGTAAATATTCTTTTCTAACTAAACTGCCAAATTAAACTAAAACACTAATTTATCTTTACTCAAATAAATAAATAACTTATATATTCCATCTCTTTATGTTTCCACTACAGATATTACTCCAAACAGCTAAAGAAAATATTGAAGATTGCCAGAAAAGACTCACTAAAAAGTAAGTATACTATCAAAATACTTTATAAAATATTAATTAAATCCTACTCAAACCCCAAAACATCCTAAACCCCTAAACAAATCCATGTTCTCTTTTTTAAATTTTTAAAAACCTGTATAAATTAACACCTATAGTCTATACCACTGGGCATGAGGGTAGGCTCTGTTTGCTTAGGGAGAGGTTAGGCTACTGCATCTTATTTATTAGGGAGGAGGGGCACATAGTAAGAGGGGTAGGGGACGGGGGTACATTGACATGTGGTGGGGGGGGGGGTAGAGAACTGGGTGGGAAGGTTGTTCATTCTCCTGAATAATTGGTCTTGATGATAAATGTGTGGTACTTCCGGGACAGGTGAAGGCGGGGGAATGTTTTTTGAGATGTTGATTTGTAAAACAATAAAATACGTTTCAACAAAAAAAATATAGTCTATACCAAACAGCAATACCACCCCACTTAAAAAACTAAACCAACCACAACAATATATTTTCTTTAACTTTCAGAGACTACATCAAATAAACAGCATTTTGTCTACAAACAACATCTTCATTCAAATACAACCAAAAACACTTGGTAAGTATATATAAAAAAAATGTTTTTTTGCTATTTTCATTTAAATATATAAAGTACTATTGCATATATTTTATTATACATTTTTTCCAGATTTCTAACACATCACGATGACAGAAGAAGCCCAATTTATAACTTCGCAGAAAGGAAAATTCCTATTGTGTTACATGGGTTACACATACACCCAAGAAAAGCAGACGGACCGAAAAGTGAACTGGAAGTGTACTAAATATTATTCTAACAAATGCTACGGACGAGCAACAACAAGAGAAACAACTGTACTATATACAAGAGAGCATAACCATCCACCCAATCTCTCTGAAATAGAAGTCAGATCAACCCTTGAAAATATCAAAGAATTAAGCACTGGTTCACAAACTGCTACAAGTGTAATCCTAAAAGAACTATTACCTAGAGTGCCCAAAGAAGCAAGAGGCCAATTACCATCAATTGCTTCTATAAAAAGAACTATTGCTAGGACCAAAAAAGCAACCACGACAACTATACCATCCCCTAAAACTTTTCAAGAGATCATCATTCCACCAGAATTAAGTATCACCCACAATAATGAACCTTTTATTTTTTTTGATAACAAAAGCACAGAAAAAAGAATCATAATGTTTGCTACTGCAAACAATATAACTAAACTGCAACAATGCCAAACATGGATGATGGATGGCACCTTTACAATATGCCCAAAACCATTCTACCAGCTTTACACAATACACGGTCAATATCACAACACTTCCATACCTTTAATTTATGCACTATTACCTAACAAACAAAACACAACATATAGGTGCCGATTATGATCCGGTAAAAACCGGGTACGAACCGTCGGTCGGAGCGTTTTCCCCGTCCGACACGTACCCGGTCGTAAAACTTTACAAACATGGAATTACGATTCGCACGGAAACACCATTTCCGTACGAATCGTAAAAAACACCGACCGACGAAAATATACATACGAATGTGATCCGGGATTGCTGCGACGTGACGTCGGGACGCTTTCAGGCAGCGTTTCATGACCCAGGTATTACGATTCGAACCGACAGCAGTCCGGACGGCAATATTTTCACGGCATCCAAAAAGTGCCGGAAAAGCGAAGTACGGCGCGAATCGACCAGAGTAGGTGGCCCGGTACGCACCGTACCCCCCCAGCCCCCGTGAGTACGCGCCGACCCCCCCAGCCCCAGTACGTACGCGCCGCCCCCGCCAGCCCCCGTACGTACGCGCCGACCCCCCCAGCCCCCGTACATACGCGCCGAACCCCCCTGTATGTACACCCGTGTATGTGTCGAACCCCCCGTGTACGTTCGAGTCGAACCCCCGTGTACGTTCGAGTCGAACCCCCCGTGTACGTTCGAGTTGAACCCCCCGTGTACGTTCGAGTCGAACCCCCCGTGTACGTTCGAGTTGAACCCCCCCGTGTACGTTCGAGTCGAACCCCCCCGTGTACGTTCGAGTCGAACCCCCCCGTGTACGTTCGAGTCGAACCCCCCCGTGTACGTTCGAGTCGAACCCCCCCGTGTACGTTCGAGTCGAACCCCCCATGTACGTTCGAGTCAAACCCCCCCGTGTACGTTCGAGTCGAACCCCCCCGTGTACGTTCAAGTCGAACCCCCCGTGTACGTTCGAGTCGAACCCCTCCGTGTACGTTCGAGTCGAACCCCCCTGTGTACGTTCGAGTCGAGCCCCCGTGTACGTTCGAGTCGAACCCCCCCTGTGTATGTTCGAGTCGAACCCCCCCGTGTACATTCGAGTCAAACCCCCCCCGTGTACGTTCGAGTCGAACCCCCCGTGTACGTTCGAGTCGAACCCCCCCGTGTACGTTCGAGTCGAACCCCCCGTGTACGTTCGAGTCGAACCCCCCGTGTACGTTCGAGTCGAACCCCCCCGTCTACGTTCGAGTCGAACCCCCCGTGTACGTTCGAGTCGAACCCCCCGTGTACGTTCGAGTCGAACCCCCGTGTACCTTCGAGTCGAACCCCCCGTGTACGTTCGAGTCCAACCCCCCGTGTACGTTCGAGTCAAACCCCCCCGTGTACGTTCAAGTCGAACCCCCATGTACGTTCGAGTCGAACCCCCCCGTGTACGTTCGAGTCGAACCCCCCGTGTATGTACACCCGTGTACGTGTCGAACCCCCCCGTGTACGTTCGAGTTGAACCCCCCGTGTACGTTCGAGTCAAACCCCCCGTGTACGTTCGAGTCGAACCCACCCGTGTACGTTCGAGTCGAACCCCCCGTGTACGTTCGAGTCGAACCCCCCATGTACGTTCGAGTCGAACCCCCCGTGTACGTTCGAGTCGAACCCCCCGTGTATGTACACCCGTGTACGTTCGAGTCGTACCCCCACCCGTGTATGTACGGTACGCGCTGGGGGTACGCACCGTACATACACGGGTGGGGGTACGACTCGAACGTACACGGGTGTACATACACGGGGGGTTCGACTCGAATGTACACGGGGGGTTTGACTCGAACGTACACGGGGGGGGTTCGACTCGAACGTACACGGGGGGGTTCGACTCGAACGTACACGGGGGGTTCGACTCGAACGTACACGGGGGGGTTCGACACGTACACGGGTGTACATACACGGGGGGTTCGACTCGAACGTACATGGGGGGGTTCGACTCGAACGTACACGGGGGGTTCGACATGTACACGGGTGTACATACACGGGGGGTTCGACTCGAACGTACACGGGGGGTTCGACTCGAACGTACACGGAGGGTTCGACTCGAACGTACACGGGGGGGTTCGACACGTACACGGGTGTACATACACGGGGGGTTCGACTCGAACGTACACGCGGGGGTTCGACTCGAATGTACACGGGGGGTTCGACACGTACACGGGTATACATACACGGGGGGTTCGACTCGAACGTACACGGGGGGGTTCGACTCGAACGTACACGGGGGGGTTCGACACGTACATGGGTGTACATACATGGGGGTTCAACTCAAACGTACACGGGGGGGTTCGACACGTACACGGGTGTACATACACGGGGGGTTCAACTCGAACGTACACGGGGGGGTTCGACTCGAACGTACACGGGGGGGTTCGACACGTACACGGGTGTACATACACGGGGGGTTCGGCGCGTACGTACGGGGGCTAGGGGGGGGTCGGCGCGTACGTACAGGGGCTGGGGGGGTCGGCGCGTACGTACGGGGGCTGGGGGGGGTTGGCGCGTACGTACGGGGGATGGGGGGGGTCGGCGCGTACATACGGGGGCTGGGGGTGTCGGCGCGTATGCGGGCACGTCTCCATGGTTGCTATGGGAGTTCGGTGCGGACGGTGTTTTTTCCATCCGGTTGTAACATCGGACGCACGGGATGGATCGTGATTCCGCGGTCGGACTTCACTTTTCACATTTGTACGGTAAATCGTCCGAGGACGTGTCGGACACATTTTCCAACCCGAGGACGTGTGGGGAATAATTCCCAATGCGATTCGTATGGACTTTTTACCATGCGAATCGTGATTGCCAGTTTGTACGGCACTTGTACGATTCGTACGGTAAAAAGACCGGATACGAGTCGTACGGGGAAATTTTTTACCGGATCGTAATTGCCACCATAATGAAATGCTAGGAAAACTAAAACAAGAATCAAATGATTTTTACCCTCAAAGAATTATCATAGACTTTGAGCAAGCCATGATAAATTCCATTCTAAAACTGTACCCCCATACAGCTATCCAAGGATGTTACTTCCATCTAAACCAATGTATATGGAGACATTTACAAAAATCTTCACTTAGGTGCCGATTACGATCCGGTAAAAACCGGGTACGAACCGTCGGTCGGAGCGTTTTCCCCGTCCGACTCGTACCCGGTCGTAAAACTTTACAAACATGGAATTACGATTCGCACGGAAACACCATTTCCGTACGAATCGTAAAAAACACCGACCGACGAAAATATACATACGAATGTGATCCGGGAATGCTGCGACGTGACGTCGGGACGCTTTCAGGCAGCGTTTCACGACCCAGGAATTACGATTCGAACCGACAGCAGTCCGGACGGCAATATTTTCACGGCACCCAAAAAGTGCCGCAAAAGCGAAGTACGGCGCGAATCGACCAGAGTAGGTGGGCCGGTACGCACCATACCCCCCCAGCCCCCGTAGGTACGTGCCGACCCCCCCCCAGCCCCCGTAGATACGCGCCGACCCCCCCCAGCCCCCGTAGGTACGCGCCGACCCCCCCAAGCCCCCGTAGGTACGCGCCGACCCCTCCCCAGCCCCCTGTATGTACACCCGTGTACGTGTCGAACCCCCCCGTGTACGTTCGAGTCGAACCCCCCCGTGTACGTTCGAGTCGAACCCCCCCGTGTACGTTCGAGTCGAACCCCCCGTGTACGTTCGAGTCGTACCCCCGTGTACGTTCGAGTCGTACCCCCACCCGTGTATGTACGGTGCGTACCCCCCCGTGTACGTTCGAGTCGTACCCCCACCCGTGTATGTACGGTGCGTACCCCCCCGTGTAAGTTCGAGTCGAACCCCCCGTGTACGTTCGAGTCGTACCCCCACCCGTGTACGTTCGAGTCGTACCCCCCGTGTACGTTCGAGTCGTACCCCCACCCGTATATGTACGGTGCGTACCCCCAGCGCTGCGCTTCGCGCTGGGGGTACGCACCGTACATACACGGGTGGGGGTCCGACTCGAACGTACATGGGGGGGTTCGACACGTACACGGGTGTACATACAGGGGGGTTCGGCACGTACCTACGGGGGCTGGGGGGGGTCGGCGCATACCTACGGGGGCTGGGGGGGGTCGGCGCGTACCTACGGGGGCTGGGGGGGGACGGCACGTACCTACGGGGGCTGGGGGGGGTCAGCGCGTACCTACGGGGGCTGGGGGGGGTCGGCGCGTATGCGGGCACGTCTCCATGGTTGCTATGGGAGTTCGGTGCGGACGGTGATTTTTCCATCCGGTTGTAACCTCGGACGCACGGGATGGATCGTGATTCCTCGGTCGGACTTCACCTTTCACGTTTGTACGGTAAATCGTACGAGGACGTGTCGGACACATTTTCCGACCCGAGGACGTGTGGGGAATGATTCCGAATGCGGTTCGTATGGACTTTTTACCATGCGAATCGTGATTGCCAGTTCGTACAGCACTTGTACGATTCGTACGGTAAAAAGACCGGATACGAGTCGCACGGGGATATTTTTTACCGGATCGTGATCGGCACCTAAGTGTAGAATATGCCACTAACATAAGTTTTGCACATCAAATAAAACTTCTAACAGCCCTAGCTTATGTACCAACCACAGATGTTGCAGAACATTACAATCTTTTATTAGAAAGTCCATTCTACAAACAAAATGAAGTAAAGTTATCTCCCCTCTTAGATTATTTTGAGGATACCTGGGTGGGGAGACTACACAGATCAGGCCATAGACATCAGCCCAAGTTACAAATACCTTGGTGGAATGTATATGTAAGTACACTCAACCAACAAGCCAAAACTAACAACGCCATCGAGGGCTGGCATAATGCATTCCTAACTTCTACTGGGAGAACAACTCCAACACTACAAAAACTACTAATTGCCATACAAAAGGAACACAGTTTCCAAGAATTAAGAATGCAACAATCTGTCCTACAATTAAAACCAAAACAGTCTAGACAAACTACTCAAATGTATAATTACCTACAACAACAGGTACAGCTATACCCATCCACAAGAGGACTTGAGTACTTAAATATAATAGCTCAAACTCTCTTCTAAACCCTTTCCTAAATATTAACCCACAATTCTACTAAAACAACTATCACAACATAAATAAACCACTTTATTATATCACATATTTAATTATGTGGTCTAAAATATATAAATCAATTATATGGACATATATTTAGACAACATAATTAAACAAACCAAGTACACAACAACAATATTAAATATATAAGGTTTGGCCACCAACAATAAAAATATTTAAATGAACTTACCTGTGTAGTTGCTCCAATGGGATAATAACATTCCTTCCAAATAAATCCAGGTAGTTCAAAATCCATAGGTATCCAAAAATAAATCCCAATAAAATGTAACAATACAACTGTTTATCGAAAACAACGTCTACGCAAAAAAACGACTATCCATTAACCATAAAAATCCCGAAAAATATTAAAAAGGTAAATAACCGCTCCTGGAAACCCGAACAATAAAGGAAGTGTAAAATAAACATTAGTAAACACAACTAATACACACTTCCTTTAAAAAAAATAAGGTGTTTGAAACCGGCGAAAATATCTTCTCCGTAAAACCTACAAAAGAGAAACAAACATTCCCACCCACCCACAAACACACAAAACGCACCTAAAAACATCACTACAAACGTTATTCAAACACTATAAAACTTTAACACACCGAAAAAACAAAACACTAACAAAGCCACAAACACGGAACACAACGTAAATTATAAAACCGTATACAAACTATTACTAACACCCTAACTTCTAAAACATCAATCAATACACACTTATTACAACATTACTACTTCCACAAAACACTTAAAACTATTTAATAATAAAGAAAATAACTCTTACCTTCTCAAACGCGAAACAGCTCCCGACCGCGACCTGGATTCGACCAAAATAACCCAAAACAACAGCGAGCGGTTACAAAATAAAAGTCCCAAACAAACAAAACAACTAAAAAAATACCAATAAATGCCCTAACTATTTATTTAACATTACACATTACTTTAAAAATTTGTAAAACATTAGAATAAAATACTCAAAAAGAATACCTATTTTTTTTATCAATGTGAAAATTATTTAACGTATAAAAATAAATATAATAAATAAAATATTTTTATTAATATATCAATAAAACAGTATATATTACCAAAATAAATAGATGAACATGATATAATTAATATATTGTATCTACAACATACTAAAAATAATTAAAAAAAATACATATTCTAAAATGTAAACAATTTCAATATTAAATATGTAATATAAATATTAATAATTAAAATATATTAGTCATATATTTCAAAACATACAATTTCTTATAAATTCAAATAAAGTCTAAAAATTTTGAGAGTACACAATATAAATTTATAAATATTATACAGCTATAAAAATCTGATATTTTCTTTTTAATTATTTGGTGTGTTCATATATTCATGTCCGAAATATACATTAAACAAATATATATCCATTATAAAAAAATTATAACTATAATACAAATGGTAAATATTAATTATTTTATTACATGTTTATTTCAATGATTTAATTATTAGAATATGCGTAATAATAAACAAAATTTTCTCTCTAATGAATATACATTCCAACAACTATAAAATAAATCTTATTTTCCTTTCTACTATTTTTAAAAAAAAATGGAATTTGCATTCTGATATAACTTCTATCTTTTATCCAACCAAAACTAAAATCTACAGATTGTTTGTAAATTAAATCCAATTAATTTAACTGTTCCTATTCAACTCTATATTTAATTCTAATATTTGCTATTTACCAAACTTAATTAACATACTACTCCCACTACATACTGAACTTAATTAATTTACTATTCTCAGTCCAACCTATATTAAATTAGAGTATGTGCTGGACACTGAACTAAATTAATTTAGTATTCCCACTCCAGTCTATATTAAATAAAGATAAATGCTGGACAATGAACTTAATACATTAACTATTCTCACTCCAACCTATATTTAATTAGAGTATGTGCTGGACACCAAACTAAATTAATTTACTATTCCCACTCCAGTCTATATTTAATTAAGATAAGTGCTGGACACTAAACTTAATTAATTTACTATTCTCACTCCAACCTATTTTACATTAGAGTAGGTGCTGGACACTGAACTTAATTAATTAACTATTCCCACTCCAGTCTATATTTAAATAAGATAAGTGCTGGACACTGAACTTAATTAATTTACTATTCTCACTCCAACCTATATTTAATTAGAGTATGTGCTGGACACAGAACTTAAATAATTTACTATTCCCACTCCAATCTATATTTAATTAAGATAAGTGCTGGACACTGAAAGTAATTAATTTACTATTCTCACTCCAATCTATATTTAGGTGCCAATTCCGATCCGGTAAAAAAATTCCCCGTCCGACTCGTATCCGGATTTTTTTCCGTCCGAATCGTCAAAGTAGCGTACAAACTGCCAAGTACGATTCGAACGGAAAAAAGTCCATACGAATCGCATTGGGAAGATTTCCCCACACGTCCTCGGGTCGGGAAAAGTCACCGACACGTCCCCGGGCGAGAAACCCACCGTGCGGAAAAATAAAGTCCGACTGCGCAAGTACGATCCCTCCCGTCCTCCCCATTTCACAACCGTACGCAAAAAACACCGTCCGAACCGAACTCCCATAGCAACCATGGAGACATGTGCCCGCATACGCGCCGAACACCCCACCACCCCCCGCCCGCGTATGTACGCCCCGAACCCCCACCCGTGTATGTACGCACCGAACCACCAGCCGTGTATGTACGCACCAAACACCCACCCGTGTATGTACGCCCCCGAACCCCCCCCCAGCCGTGTATGTACGCACCGAACCACCAGCCGTGTATGTACGCCCCCGAACCCCCCCCAGCCGTGTATGTACGGACCGAACCACCAGCCGTGTATGTACGCACCAAACACCCACCCGTGTATGTACGCCCCCGAACCCCCCCCAGCCGTGTATGTACGCACCGAACCACCAGCCGTGTATGTACGCACCAAACACCCACCCGTGTATGTACGCCCCCGAACCCCCCCCCAGCCGTGTATGTACGCACCGAACCACCAGCCGTGTATGTACGCCCCCGAACCCCCCCCCAGCCGTGTATGTACGCACCGAACCACCAGCCGTGTATGTACGCACCAAACCCCCACCCCAGCCGTGTATGTACGCACCGAACCACCAGCCGTGTATGTACGCACCAAACACCCACCCGTGTATGTACGCCCCCGAATCCCCCCCCCAGCCGTGTATGTACGCACCGAACCACCAGCCGTGTATGTACGCACCAAACACCCACCCGTGTATGTACGCCCCCGAACCCCCCCCAGCCGTGTATGTACGCACCGAACCACCAGCCGTGTATGTACGCCCCCGAACCCCCCCCCAGCCGTGTATGTACGCACCGAACCACCAGCCGTGTATGTACGCACCAAACACCCACCCGTGTATGTACGCCCCCGAACCCCCCCCCAGCCGTGTATGTACGCACCGAACCACCAGCCGTGTATGTACGCCCCCGAACCCCCCCCAGCCGTGTATGTACGGACCGAACCACCAGCCGTGTATGTACGCACCAAACACCCACCCGTGTATGTACGCCCCCGAACCCCCCCCAGCCGTGTATGTACGCACCGAACCACCAGCCGTGTATGTACGCACCAAACACCCACCCGTGTATGTACGCCCCCGAACCCCCCCCCAGCCGTGTATGTACGCACCGAACCACCAGCCGTGTATGTACGCCCCCGAACCCCCCCCCAGCCGTGTATGTACGCACCGAACCACCAGCCGTGTATGTACGCACCAAACCCCCACCCCAGCCGTGTATGTACGCACCGAACCACCAGCCGTGTATGTACGCACCAAACACCCACCCGTGTATGTACGCCCCCGAACCCCCCCCAGCCGTGTATGTACGCACCGAACCACCAGCCGTGTATGTACGCACCAAACACCCACCCGTGTATGTACGCCCCCGAACCCCCCCCCAGCCGTGTATGTACGCACCGAACCACCAGCCGTGTATGTACGCCCCCGAACCCCCCCCCAGCCGTGTATGTACGCACCGAACCACCAGCCGTGTATGTACGCACCAAACCCCCACCCCAGCCGTGTATGTACGCACCGAACCACCAGCCGTGTATGTACGCACCAAACACCCACCCGTGTATGTACGCCCCCGAATCCCCCCCCCAGCCGTGTATGTACGCACCGAACCACCAGCCGTGTATGTACGCACCAAACACCCACCCGTGTATGTACGCCCCCGAACCCCCCCCAGCCGTGTATGTACGCACCGAACCACCAGCCGTGTATGTACGCCCCCGAACCCCCCCCCAGCCGTGTATGTACGCACCGAACCACCAGCCGTGTATGTACGCACCAAACCCCCACCCCAGCCGTGTATGTACGCACCGAACCACCAGCCGTGTATGTACGCACCAAACACCCACCCGTGTATGTACGCCCCCGAATCCCCCCCCCAGCCGTGTATGTACGCACCGAACCACCAGCCGTGTATGTACGCACCAAACCCCCACCCCAGCCGTGTATGTACGCACCGAACCACCAGCCGTGTATGTACGCACCAAACACCCACCCGTGTATGTACGCCCCCGAACCCCCCCCCAGCCGTGTATGTACGCACCGAACCACCAGCCGTGTATGTACGCACCGAACCACCAGCCGTGTATGTACGCCCCCGAACCCCCCCCAGCCGTGTATGTACGCACCGAACCACCAGCCGTGTATGTACGCACCAAACCCCCACCCCAGCCGTGTATTTACGCACCTAACCACCACCCCACCAGGGAATGTACGGACCGCACCCCCACCAGTGCATGTACGGACCGTACTGACGCCAAAAAAACACGTACTGAACCCGGACAAACCATATTTACACAAGGAGAGTCAAGTAGAGTTTCCCCACACCACCAAACAGGCCCAACAACCCCACAAACATCACATACACTCACCTGCAACTGCCAAACTGCCAAACAGAGGCCCAAAACTCAATCACTCCTCATAACACACCCACACAAATTTCAAACACAGCCACACCCACAAATGGACCAATAAAAATGGACCACACACACAAACCATGAGCCTTTGCAACAGACCCACTGCTGCCAGAGCCCACAGACGACCCACACCACCATACTTGAACCTCACACTTGCATACCTTCACACAACCACCTACACAAACACCCCCTCATCACATTCACACACACACCTCCACTACCACACCCACACACCCACAGCCATCCACACCCACACCCCCACAACCACACCCCACGCCATGTCCACCACCAAGAATCCAAAGTTCACAAAGGAGGAGCTGGAGATCCTTGTCGACGAAATCCTCAGAGTCGAGCCACAGCTCTTTGGGACATTGGTCAGACAGACCAGCATATCCGAAAAAACCGCCATGTGGCAGAGGATCGTCGATTCTGTGAATGCTGTTGGGACAACCAGAAGGACCAGGCACGAGTGCCAATCCAGGTGGTACGATCTGCGGAGGACGGTCAAGAGGAAGATGACTGACAATCACAACCAGGGGAACATCACTGGAGGAGGGCCGCCCCCCAGACCGGTACTATACCATCCCTGGGAGGAGAAGGTGATGTCCACGCTGGCGGTGGAGGGACTACACGGACTGCCAGGACTCCCAGACCCTGGTGAGTACACAAACAACTCACCTCACATGGGGGGGATGCCATACACAATCAATCATGCATGCCACCCCCCCCAAGCCACCACCGGACACAACAACACTCCACAAACACACACATGCCACTGGCACCTCCATGCCCCATGCATCAATCAGGGCCATGCCAAGTCACAGGCCACACAAAACACCAACACAACACAGGATGTGGTCGATGCTGGGAGTGGGGGCAGCAAAACTAACATTGAGCAACTCACAAGCACACAACAATGCCCTCAGCCCATATGGCCCAGGGCACAGCCATACAAACTGTGTGTACCCACACAGTACTGTCTTGCCTGCAAATGATGGCTGCCATGCAGGATGCCATGGGTCTGAAGGCACAATTTGCACATAACAGCAGACAATGAAGATGCATCGCTCTGATAGAGTCTCAGCACACACCGCCACAGCAGCAGCCTACACTCAGACACACTGCCCAATGGGTGCCCGGAGAACAGGGACTAACTCACATGAACAAGCCAATGGCCATTCAAAGACCGGCTAACTGTGTGTGCCCAGGAAGCTGGCCTGAGGTGACAGAGAGTGACAAAGAGAGGGAGGGAGAGGGGGAATGAGAGGGAAGGAGACAGAGGGGGGACACAGGGAGACAGACAGAGGGAGGGAGTAGGGTGACAGAGGGAGACCGACAGAGGGAGGGAGGAGGGTGACAGAGGGAGGGAGGAAGGGAGACACAGGGAGACTAAATCACCCTTGGGTGGTGTGGCCATGTCCACTCGTCAGCCGGTGGACTGTGTGCATGCAGACCAGGTCTGGCAGTGCCTCAACCCCCCCTTCCGTAGATGAAGACCGGTCCATGTGTCAATCTGTGCACGAGTCCATCCGTGCTGCAGGCACAGACCTAACCACACACCCAGTATACCCACCCACCGTGTCGGTAAGAACCCTGTCACAAATGCTTCAGTCCCCTACCTGCAACATCAAATTGCCTTGCCAAAACACCATTTGGCCACGTACAGTGCAACACGTAAGGCGCCTCTGCATGGCTCGCTACGCCCGCACACCACACTGCTGACTGTGTACCCAAATAGATGCATCAACTAAGATTGTGTCTCACACATGCGTAAAGCCCTGACAGCTGTGGCCAAGGGACATAGCCATGCACAAGTGCACTGTGAGAGGAATGCAGGACAGATCCAACTACCCAGAGGAAGAGTGCCAAATCAGAAATGCATGCAACATGGATGCCACATGTGACACTGTTAACATTGTCTCTCTCACACACAGGTCAACGTCGACGAACACCCCCCAACACTGGGGGGGAAGTCACACAGGACCAGGCTCCGCGGGATGATGACCCCACCGCCAGCGATGACTCTCACCACTCCGTGGATGACCCAGACCAACCTGGCCCCTCTGGTGTCCAACCACCTGCAGCACCTGCGTCAGGTACAACTGTGCCAACCACCACCCCCATTCCTGCCACATCCCAGGAGACGTCCAGGAGCCCTGCCCGCACACGACCACCCAGCCAGTCTGCCCAGGAGGGACACGGTCCTCCGGGCACCCAGGAGGAGGCAGGCGGCAACGCAGATGCCATCCCTCAGGGGTCCCGGAGACCCGATGCACCCACAACGGCAGGCCAGGTGCACGTGGGCAGGGGTGGCGGGAGTGGAGGACGGCGGAGGCGCGAACCTGACCAGGCAGCTCAGGACCCGGTAGTGTCCCAGGTCAGCAACATCCTGGATACATACCGGCGTGACACCAGGGGCATGGACCAGATTGCGTCCACCCTCAATGACATCAAGGGGACCCTCCAGGAGATGAAGACCCTGCAGTCCCAGCAACATGCCTGTCAACTGCAACACCAAGGAAGGATGGAGGATAGACAGGCTGAGCTCGTGGCGGTGCAAACCCAAATGACCGGTGTACTCCGTCGGATTGCCGACAACATGGGCAACCCTCCCTGTGGCACCAGGCGAAGGCCATTACCAGACACAGGGAGGGATCAGGAGGAGGAGGATTCATCCGACGGAGCGTCACAGACATCGTCACGGACTGCTTCCGAGGGTCCCCGCAGGAAGGTGGGTCGTCCACGAAAAAGACTGTGAGAGTCAGCAGAACATCACCATCTCCCAGGTCACCTGGCCTGGCACCTGGCCCTCTGGCCCAATAGCAGCACATGACATTCTCTGCCACATGGACTTGCTGGTCACTGTCTGACCTATGTTGACGAAGACTGTGGCATGGACTCTGACATTTTGCTACGACAAGGATACCAACTCCCCCAGTGAACTCTGGATTCTACACTCCCGCTGTGCACCTCTTGTCATCCCCACAAACCCGTACCCCACCACAAATAAATGAATCACACTTACAAGATGATGCCGTGATTCTACATTATTACAATACATGTGTGTGTCGTACAGTCAAAGCATGCCTGATCTCAGAATTAACTCCAACCATCCAAACCGTGGGGTCGCAGTCTTGCCCAGGACACACATGGGTCCCAATGTCTCATCTGATACAGACATGGAGTACCAAACTCACCTGTGCTGGGCCCAACCAGCTGAGTGGTTCCCGCACAACTGTGGCAACAGACACATTCAGGGGAGCAACAGTCATGCGCAGAGGTCAGGGATCATGTGGAGTGACCTGGCTTGCCGCTCCCAGGTATGTCTAGACATGTGTCCCTACAATGTGCAGCATGCTTGCGTCAGGCGGATGTTGAGAATGGTGGCTAGGCCAAGGTTGGATGCATGGAGATGCCAGAATGCAGTTTAGGATCACTGTGCCACATGGTTGTGTTGGGGTTGTGGGCTGCATCATGAGTGTGGGCGTGGATCTAGAAGGTCATCCTGCAGCTGGCTGTGAAACATTCCCCCCATCCCGTTAGGACGTTGATGTGGCCTGGTTGCCCGACGCAGTAGCAGAGCTGTGCAGATGCACTCCGGATATGGACAAGTACCATGGGAGTCGTGAGGCACATGTCCGTAGACTGCAGGGTAGGATTCTACACAGATGTTGTAGTTTCCCTGGGGGATGGTCTCTCTTGCCTTGAGGTGGATGGAACTGTGCATCTTGTGCATAATACAGTTCCCACTCCCTGACAAACCCCTAGCATCTTGTCACTCTACACATAGACACATATGCACCACCTATGAAAACTATGCCAGACCTGCGGCACGCACAGTGGCAACAGGGCACCATTGACAGGGAAGAGGCACCTTGGAGACAGAGGGACAAATTTATTAGTCATGTGTGTTGGAATGACAATGATACTCTGTCAACACATACACAGGTCATGTGGATGTACATGTGGGAGCAACACTGGCACCCCCCATTGCAACACAGATGCTGGCATCCCATTGACCTGGCACACAAGTGACGGATAACAGCTAAACACCCCCTGCTGCCACGGAGAGGCCGCTATACACCATTGAGGCCCTGATGGGGCAATCACACACCATGTCAACCCGGTGCAACCTGTATGTTTCCGAGGCCAGTGTTACACACAATGATGGCCTCATCACAATCCCCAATCCCCTGCCACATGACAGTCACCAAGTCTGAGCATGGCTCCAGGTGAAGCCTGCCCCATGTCATGTTCCCCATGTAGGATCACCATGTATGCAAATGGAACACACATGAACCGGAGAAGTGCACACAGACTACAAACAATTCACACACCCAAAACGACGTGAGGCATCCCTTACCCTGAGGAGATTTCAACACTTGCCCGTGCATGTGACGCTGAATCAGCACATGTCGCTGTGTTCATGAGGAGTAGCAGGAGCACAACAATGCCACCAGCAGACAGCATGCACATGGACCTGTGGAAGAGAGACACACAAGGATTCAGCACAAAGGAGCACATCCGCAAGCATGTACTTAACACGTATCATGTTGTTAACATGACAGGTGACAATGATGACCCTCAGACAACATCCTTCCATTGCGCCATCACTTGAGTGACACTTCAATACACACCACTGACTCACTTGGCAGACATGCAGATGGACACACACATTGCAACACATGCCACACACGGCCCAATGCGTGCACACTCAGACACTGGAACTCACCACTAAGCAAAGAAGTTGCGTATGAGCCGACTCCGCATGTCCTCCACAGCCTCCTCCTCCTCCACATCACTTGCCCCGTCACCAAGCCCTTCATCCTCCACGGGTGGATGGTCCTGGTCATCTTGATCCAGTATGAGTGGAACAGCTTCCTCCACTGCCATGTTGTGCAGCATGCAGCAGACGATGATGATCTTGCACACCTTCACCGGGGCATATGGGAGTGCTCCGCCGGTCTTGTGGAGGCACCGGAATCGGCTCTTCAGAAGTCCAAACGTCCTCTCAATGACTCTCCTGGTCCGCCCATGTGCGTTGTTGTAGAGGTGCTCGGCAGCCGTGCTGGGGTTGCGGACAGGCGTCATCAGCCATGGCATGTTGGGATAGCCAGCGTCCCCTACAAGGAAACATCATGGACAGAAGTGTGTCAGCACAGGCAGTGAGATTGGAAGATGACGCCAAACACTGAACTGCCAGAGTCTACCCACCAACAATACATGCTCGCTCGTTCCGCAGCTGCAGCATCATTTCTGGCACCCTGCTACGCCTCATGATGAAGGCATCGTGTGCTGATCCTGGAAAGCGAACACAGACATGTGAAATCACCATGTTGGACAGACACACCACAAGGGCATTAATGGAGTGATAATGTTTGCGATTCCTATACACCACCTCCTGTGCCTGTGGTGGTACCAACGCAACATGTGTCCCATCTATGGACCCAATGACATGGGGCATCCCTCCCAGGGCATAGAACTCACGCTTGACATCTGTCAACTGCTCACGATTTGGGAATTTAATGTACTCATCCAGGTGAACCAACATGGCCTCTAAGAAATCATGCAGAACACGGCTGAACATCGTCTGGGACATGCCCCCGACATCAGCAATGGTATGTTGGAACGTACCCGTGGCAAGGAAATGTAGGGCTGCCATCACCTTCAACTTGGGTGTCAGTGCACTTGGATACCTGTGGCGCGGGAGGAGTTGTGCTTCCAGCCGGCCAGTCAACTCATCAATCAACCGTTGGCTGAATCTGTAGCGGCGTATACAGTCCCGTTCATGCAGGGCAGCAATGTCTGGCATACGTCGAGGGAGAGGCGGAGCCCTGCAGTGAAATGGAAGGAACACCTAAGAGTGAGCACTGTACAACAACATCGTCAATGCACTGAGCACATGTTACACAGCCAATACACATATGCCACGTTGTGAGTCAGGTCTGTGCCACAGTTCCTGGACACGAACGCCAGTCAGGTTACACTCCTACCAAGGGACAGCCACTAACGGAGGGGGGCAAGATCACGATGACATGGCATGAGACTAGCTGTGGGCCAGTGTAAGTGAACATGCACACGCATCACAGGATTCACAGACATCCACACATGTGCAGAAGTAGTATGCGTATGGTACAGACAGGTAGTTGGATGCGATATGCACTGGTCACATGTCATAGGAATAGGACAGGCCACACACATTGCCTTTGAGGAGTACATGTCGAGACAGAACATACATAGGGAGCATGTGGATATGTACTTGTGTTGATACTCCGTGTAGTTGGATACATACACACCTCATGGCAAATCACATATGTGGGCTGGTGTGCGGAACAGTGTGCCATGCCCATCGACACACAGACACATGTTGGCAGCAGCAACTGCTGACACATTGAATCACACACCTACAGCAAAATCATGGAAAGACATGCCACACACATGACATGGTTGCAGCATGCAACGCAGCCATACACGTGTCATATGTAATATTCCGTGTACCTGGCATCAGGGGACAGGTGCGGGTGTCCGTGACTGGGACATGCAAGTGACTCATGGCTCCACTAGTGTGTACGACATGCACACATGTCAAAGGAGTGCAGGGGATGTGTGGTACAATGCGCACCATCACACACGACATGTGTACACAGCTCATCGTACATGTGCTTTGCCCACACCTCAGGGGTAAAGTGCCACATCACATCCTGACACACCTGTGTCACACACAGGTGGTATTGCACAGACAATGCATTGGTGTCCACCCTTGGCAATACCTGTCCGCTCCATTCCTGTCTGTGTGCCGCCTGTCACCACTGACAGTTGTAATACGCACCGTACATACGCTCGGAGCGCGTGTATAGGGTCCCTGGGCCAATATTGCCGCTGGCGTATGCGTACGCCACAGTAGTACGGACTGTACACGCGCTTGTACGGTCCGGATCACAATATGGGCGCTGGCGTATGCGTACGCCACAGTAGTACGGACTGTACACGCGCTTGTACGGTCCGGATCACAATATGGGCGCTGGCGTATGCGTACGCCACAGTAGTACGGACTGTACACGCGCTTGTACGGTCCGTACTACTGTGGCGTACGCATACGCCAGCGCCCTTATTGTGATCCGGACCGTACAAGCGCGTGTACAGTCCGTACTACTGTGGCGTACGCATACGCCAGCGCCCATATTGTGATCCGGACCGTACAAGCGCGTGTACAGTCCGTACTACTGTGGCGTACGCATACGCCAGCGCCCATATTGTGATCCGGACCGTACAAGCGCATGTACGGTCGGTATCACTGCTTGTGGGGTGCCCTAGGGCGTGGAACGCACCGTACCTGTGTGTAAATGTATGAAAACACATAGGGGACACATGAGGGACAAGTATAAGGGCCTAAATGCCTGATGGTTGCCATGGAGACTGAGTTAAATTTTTGATTTTGAGCACCAGGTGCACAGCAGAAGTCAGTTTGAAAGAATCTACATTGTTGCAATGTGGATGTTGACTTGACATCATTATCAAAACTGAAACCATGCAAAGCCACACACTGGGGTAGGTTTGAAGGGATTGGATGAAACGTAGGATGCTAATGTGACTGACCAATCAATCTGTACTCCTATACA